>NC_059338.1:70720183-71970183 GCF_018350155.1 Leopardus geoffroyi | reverse complement strand
GCCACTCTGGAAAACAGTGTGGCGGTTCCTCAAAAAATTAAAAATAGACCTACCCTATGACCCAGCAATAGCACTGCTAGGAATTTACCCAAGGGATACAGGAGTACTGATGCATAGGAGCACTTGTACCCCAATGTTTATAGCAGCACTCTCAACAATAGCTAAATTATGGAAAGAGCCTAAATGTCCACCAACCGATGAATGGATAAAGAAATTGTGGTTTATATACACAATGGAGTACTATGTGGCAATGAGAAAGAATGAAATATGGCCCTTTGTAGCAACATGGATGGAACTGGAGAGTGTTATGCTAAGTGAAATAAGCCATACAGAGAAAGACAGATACCATATGGTTTCACTCTTATGTGGATCCTGAGATACTTAACAGAAACCCATGGGGGAGGGGAAGGAAAAAAAAAAGAGGTTAGAGTGGAAGAGAGCCAAAGCATAAGAGACTCTTAAAAACTGAGAACAAACTGAGGGTTGATGGGGGGTGGGAGGGAGGGGAGAGTGGGTGATGGGTATTGAGAAGGGCACCTTTTGGGATGAGCACTGGGTGTTGTATGGAATCCAATTTGACAATAAACTTCATATATTGAAAAAAAAATAGAACTACCCTATGACCCAGCAATTGCACTGCTAGGCATTTATCCAAGGGATACAGGTGTGCTGTTTTGAAGGGACACATGTACCCCAGTGTTTATAGCAGCACTATCAACAATAGCCAAAGTATGGAAAGAGCCCAAATGTCCATTGATGGATGAATGGATAAAGAAGATGTGGTTTATATATACAATGGAGTATTACTCGGCAATCAAAATGAATGAAATCTTGCCATTTGCAACTATATGGATGGAACTGGAGGGTATTATGCTAAGTGAAATTAGTCACAGAAAGACAAAAATCATATGACTTCACTCATAGGTGGAATTTAAGATACAAAACAGATGAACATAAGGAAAAGGAAGCAAAAATAATATAAAATCAGGGAGGGGAACAAACCATAAGAGACTCTTAAGTACAGAAAACAAACTGAGGGTTGCTGGAGGGGTTGTGGGAGGGGGGATGGGCTAAATGGGTGAGGGGCATTAAGGAGGACACTTTTGGGGATGAGCACTGGGTGTTACACACAGGGGATAGATCACTGGAATCTACCCCTGAAATCATTTTACACTCTATGCTAACTAACTTGGATGTAAATTTTAAAAAAATAAATACTTTAAAATATTAAAAAACAACAACTCAAGAAAACCCTTCTAAAACTATGTTGGTTTAGCAAGGTTGCAGAATAAAAGGTTAATGAGCAAAAAATTCATTGTATTTCTGTATTCTTACAACCAACAATTGATCATTGAAAATACCATTTATAAAGAGCATCCCGTGCAATACTTAGGGATGATGTTGACAAAAGATGTGTAAAGCCTGTTTGCTCTGAAAGCTGCAAAACACTGCTGAAATACATTGCTAAGGGCGTCAGCAGATGGAGAGGTACGCCGTCCTCACTGATGAGCAGACTTAATAATAAGATGTAGGGGTGCCTGGGGGCTCAGTTGGTTGAGTGTCCAGCTTTGGCTCAGGTCATGATCTCACGGATTGTAAGTTCAAGCCCCCCATCGGAGTCTCTGCTGTCAGCATGGAACCTGCCTTGGATCCTCTGTCCTCCCCTCCTTTCTCTGCCCCTCCCCCATGCGTGCTCGTGCGCGGTCTCTCTCTCTCTCTGTCTCTCTCTTTCTCAAAAGTAAACATTAAAAAATAATGAGATGTAAATTCTCCTTGAACTGATCTATGGATTAGGTGCAGTCCCAGCCCATATCCCAAGGGCATTGTTCATGAGGAAACTAGGAGGCTAACTCTGAAATGCATATGGAAATACGAAGGATCTAAAATCGCTAAGACCATTTTGAAAATGAAGGTGAAAGGTAGAGGTGTCACACGATCCGAGTTTCGGCCTTAATATACTCACAACAGTGTGGTAAGGGCGTCAAGACGGACATACAGACGGACGCACCCGTCAGAGTGTCCACGGTTAAGGACCCACAGCACTTTGTGTCCGCGAGCGTGTGGAGTGGCCTGGAGCCCTCTTCCGCTGCCGGTGGGGATGGGGGAGAGCAGCCTCTTTGGAGAGCAGTTTGGTGGCCCCTCCGACGGAAGAATCCCCCTATCACCTGCCCCTGGATTCCACTCCTGGGTTGTACCCAAGCCAGGTATAAACATCTGTCCACGCAAAGACCGAGGCGATTGCCCACAGCGACATTCCTCATGAGGCCTCAGGCCTGGGAACCTCCCAGATGTCCATCAACAGGTGCGTGGGTGGAGGGACCACGATGTGGCCGTATAGCAGAGTCCTGTGGGCAGCAGGAGTGAATGACAGAGACCCCCCGCAGCAGGGATGTGTCTCTGGATCCTGCTGAGGAAAGAAACCCGAGACCAAAGAGTACGTGCTGTGAGATTCCATTTTATCCAATTCTAGAAAACGTGGGCTGATGCACATGGGGCGTTTCCAGGCTTGGGGGTTGGGCGGCGAATAGCTCTGTTACAAACAGAGCACGTGGTGGTTGCCAGGGGCGGGGCCTGCAGGGGAGGACCGAGGGGGTGCGCAAAGGGGTTGCAGGCAGCTTTGCGGGTGATGGGCTGCTCACTGTCTTGGTCGTAGCGGTGACTTCAGGGGCACAGAGCATGTAAGTCTCATCACGGTGTGCACCCTGGGTGTGTCCACTTTATCGTCACTTCAGGTGTGCCCTGACCGAGCTGAGCAAAGACAGAGGATGTTGGATGGTGACGAAGCCATGGGGGTTGGGGCGGGACACAAGTGGGCAAAGCTGGGGACGTGGGTGTAGCTGATGGTGGCACCCGTGTGAAGCTCCTAATTTAGGTGATGTGATGGAGACACAGAGGCAGGCCGAGCGGGCGTTACCCCCCCAGCAGGTCTGGGCGCCAGGGCCCTCAGGCTCCCCGGGCCCTGCTCCCGCTGGTCCCTCAGCCAAGCACCCTGCGGGGGCCCCGCCAGCCAGGGCTCCTCCTTGCCGGCACCCGAGTCGGGGCTCTGTCCGGCCCAAGGTGAGGCCTCAGAAGGTGGTGGCCGCCTGGCAGGGGGTGCAGGCCTCCGAAAGCTCTGGTCCTCCTAGGAAGGGGCAGGCTGCTTGCTTGGGCATCTGCGGGGGTGCTGAGAACTCACAGGGACACAATGATCCAGTTGCCCAGATCGGGGCAGCAAACCTGGAACCCGGGCAACGGGGCCCAGATCCAGGCAGTTGGGCCAAGGTAAGTTTACCCACATTGGGTTGACCGCATCCAGGTGAGCTCAACAGCCCCCTTTGCCAGCCTCCCTAGGATGGAGGTGGTGTGTGGTGTGTGTGTGTGTGTGTGTGTGTGTGTGTGTGTGTGTGTGTGTTCTGACCATTTGGGTCACAGGCCTTCTGCCCTGTGCCCCCCACCCAAGCCTCCTCCAGGAGCGTCCTCTCCTGGGGCTGCAGAGAAGATGCCTGGGGAGGGTTGTGTCTCCTCTGAGTTGGGGGGGGGGGGGGCGGTGACACTGGTATTTCAGGAGTCCTGCACGAGGCCAAGATGGGCCCTGGGTGACAAGTCCCAGGCCCTGGGGGCCTGCGAGGCGGGATGGCCTCCTCCTTCCCCCCTGCACTCCTGAAATAGGAAGACACAACCACACTGGTTTTCGATCATTTGTTCCTGTGCAGAGGTTCAAGTAGAAAAATAAATGGAAACCCAACAGAATGAATGTAAAGTCAGAAGGGACACGTGCATCCTCTCATCTGGAGGGCGGGGCTCCAGGCCATCAGCTCGCTGGCTGCGGCCCCAGACCCTCCGAGGGGGCCCCCAGCCCAGGACGCGGGAACCTCCCCCGTCGTGGCGAGGGAGGGGCTGCGGAATCTCCCAGTCCGGGAGAGGAAGCGAAGCGACGGGGGCCTGGAAGTCCCCGGGGGGAAGGGGATGGGCAGGTCACAGGCTGGGGGCCGAGAGGAGAGCAGCGAGGAGGAGGCCGAGGGCCAACGCCAGGCCGGGGGCGGGGCCGCTGAGCGGGCTGCGGGCGGGGGCGCTGCTCTGCAGGCTCTTGTTGCACAGGTCGCCCTGACAGCACCGGGTGGCCATCACGCCACTGCTGACCTGGCCCTGAAGGTTGTGCGTGGGCGTGCACGACTCCACGCAGTCCTTCTCCACCAGGTTCCCCAGCAGGGGCTCCACTGGAACGGATGGGCACAGTCAGACTGGGCAGCTCCCTCTGAGCCCCCCGCCCCCCCCCCCCCCCGCACGTCTGGCCTCCCCAGCACCCCAAGTCCCAGCTCCCGGCCCCCACCACCCCCGGCCGACCCATCACCGACCCGTCCCCACCAGCCTGCTGGCGTCGGGGCCCCTGAGCAGAGCTCTGGGGTGCCCTGCGGGGTCCCCTTCCCTGGCTCCGTGCTCCCGGGTCACTCACGCTTGGTTATGGTCCTGCAGTAGCGTGCGCTGGCTGCACAGTCCTGAGCTTTCTCGCAGTTGGTGGAGCTGGAGCACACGTGACAGCGGAGAGCAAGGGCTGGGGGGGGCGAGGGGCACAGGGGTCACTGTCTGGACCGAGCCCTCTGCCGCCCCTGACCTGCGCCAGGCCCCTCCTACACCCCAGGCCTTGCCAGGGCTCCTGTCTCCCCGGAGGCAGGAGGCAACAGTCCTTGGCTGCCCAGAGCCTGGGACGCCGGGACCCCTTGTGCTGGGAGGAGGGACTGTGCTGGGCCTATCTAGAGAGCTGGCGGTGCTGGGTACACGGGGGACCCTTCCCCAGGAACATCACAGAGCTCTGAGACTTGCTAAGAGCAGCTCACAAGACACGACTTCTGCCCCCCCCCCCCCCCCCCCCCCCCCCCCGCCGCCAGAAGCTGCCCCCAGCGGGCGGAAGTGGCCGCGAGGACCTGAGTCAAGGCCCAGGGCTTCAGCCGGACCACGCTGAGCCTGTGGGAGGAGGGGCTTCCCGGGGACCAGACAGTCAGGGGCTGGGTGACCCGAACACTGGTCTTTCCCCAGGGGAGGCATCTCAGCACCGCTCCCAGCCTCTCTCCCTCTGCGTGTCTGATCCCATGGGCTGATTAGAAGATGCTGTGATATTTTAAATCTGATTCCACTAAGACATGGGTTCATTTTGTTTGAAATTCAGTCCAGGATTCCCTGAGCCCAAAGGCCGGTAACCTCAGGCTTCCAGAGTGTGTCCCACAGACCCAAGCTGCCCACCCGCCCCAGCCCTGCACCCTGCCCCTCACCCACCTGGCCCCGCGGCAACCGCCAGTGCGACGAGGAGCAGCAGACCTGGCTTCATCTTGGGGTGTCTCCGGGAGCAGTGGGGGCCCCTCCTCTCTGGAGGCCTTATAGCTGGGGTAGGTGCTGGTGGGAGGGACCAAGGCGGGCAGGTGGCCAGGCAGTAGCATTCCACCCGCCCCACCCTGGCTGGCCCACACCCACCCGCCCAGTGCGGCCTCCCCTGCCACCTGGAGGGACCTCTGCCCCTGGCTGCCTGCCCCCCAGGGCAGGGGGCTTCCCTCCCCCCACCTCCGGGTGAGGGACAGAGGCCTCCGCTGGCTCTGCAGCTCACTGCGTCCTCTTCCTCTCTCCAGCTCTCTGTCCGACCCCCAGATCATTTTGTCTCAGACCTGTCACCTCCTCCCTTGCGACCCCCACCCTCAGATAAGGTCAACAGGGTCACAAGCCTATGCAGGTGCCCTGTGGGCGCCCAGGGCTGTGCCCCCCCCGCGCTGGCCCTGCCTTCCTGGGCTCGGGGCTCAGGATCGCTAGGCCCACCCATGGAGCCCTGGGCAAAGGACCCCACGGAAGGAAGGCACCTTGCTGAGATGCCAGGACCTCGGGGTAGTGAGAGGAAGAGGAGCAGGGTGGGCCGCGGGGTCGGCGTGTGGAGGCTGCATGTGCCTGCAGAGAGGTGAGCATGGGACCAGGGGCAGGACCTGGGGCACCGGGGGAGGGGCAGGGGCACGGCTGATGGGGGAGGGGACGGTGCCGAGGCAGAGATTCAACTCGCTCTCCAACTGGGAGAAACCGAGGGCCCCTCAAGTCTCCAACAGCCCTTCCTTCCACCCTCCCACCAAGGACTCTGTCCACTGTGCCCCAGCCCTCCCGGAGGAGCCCCAGCCTTCACCCTCCTCCAGGACCCGTGGCTGTCCGTCTCTTGCTCTGGTCCCGAGGGCAGTGAGCTCTTCCAGGCCAGGGGCTGTGGGTGCCCGGCAGATCCCCCTAACTTCACCTCACAGTGCTCGCGGGGACCGGGGGGGTGGAGGGGCTTGGCCCTAAGCACAGGGGCCGCCCTCCCCCCCTCCCCCACCCCGTAGGTCTCCTTGCCGGCCCTGGGCCCCCGCTGCTGCTCTGCTAGGCCAGCTGGACCCTGCTGGGTGGTGCCGGTGGGCCCTCCGAGGCCTCACCCTGTCCCTGCCCTGGCAGGCCGAGCCGACTGTGGGTGCGGGTAGGGCCAGAGCACAGGCAGAGATGAGCCCTCCCCCTGCCGCAGCCCCCATCCCGCAAGTACTGGAGGGCCTGCTGCAGGGAGGGAGGTGAGGCTGGAGGGAGGACAGGGTTCAGGCTGGGGAGGTCTGGGACCCCTTGGCCCTTCCTCCCAGCGTGGCCCTGGGCGGGCCAGCTCCGGAGCTGGGCCTCCCCTCTCCCCTGCCACGTGGGGTAAAGTCGGGGCTACATCTGGTGCCAGGGGTCCAAGGACGTGCTGCCTGACACTCTGTGCTGCGCTCCCTAAAGAAGTTACTGGACCTGGTGGGAGTGGCCAAGGGTGGGGGGTGGTGTGGCTTCCTTCCAGGACCCTGGGGGACGCCGGGAGTCCCACAGGCTGGTCCCAGCCTCCCTGAGCCTTGTTTAGCGCAGCTGGGGTGTCCCCTGACAAGGCAGGTGATGCGGGGGGCCCCATGCCCACATCCCGAGAGAGAAAGTCACCCCAAGCTCTGAGGCCTTCCTGAATTCATTCCACAGCCATTCATGGGCAGATGGAAGGCAGGGTCCTGGGAAGCAGGATATAGGGCTTGGGGAGGGGGTGGTGACTGGCAGACGGGGAGGGGTGACTCACTGAGGCCAAGGGGCACGGAAGCTACTGGAAAAACAAGTTTGGGGGCTTGGATTTCCTGTAGGGCCTGGTAGAGCTACAGGGTCCAGGGGTGTCGGGCAGACCAGGACTGGAAGTTTGGATGTGAGGCCCGTGGACAGCAGGGTCCCCTCCCCTGGGGCTGGAGGGGACCCTGCACACCTGGCCCATCCGCACAGGGCACCTCAGGCTTCACTGTGGCCATGTGCTCTGGAGGCAGGGACAGACACCTCTGGGAGCAGACGTGGCGGCTAGGCCCTGGTTCCACGGGAAGAAAGCCTTTGTCTCTGGTGAGGCGGCCAGTGAGGACAGGTGGACAGTGGACAGGACAGCCCACCAGGGTGTGAGCTGCCTGTCCTGGGGGCCTCCTAGCAGAACCATCAACAGCAGCCTCAGACACAGTTTGCTTGGGGGAGAAAGTGGGCAATTCCCATGGCGGGAGCTTTCTGAGAACTGGGAGTCATTGGAAGGGCAGTCAGGGAGGACTTCCTGCAGGTGGTGACCTGATTGCCCTGATCTTGGAGGCAGATTTCAGGGGAGAGAGGAGTCGTCATGGCCCTTTAAGTTGGCCCCCTTCCAGCATCCTTCTACTGGTGAGGAAGTGAGGTCCCAAGAGGGCCCCGCGGGCTCCAGCTAGGTCACCCTGGCAGTGGCGTGAAACCGGACACTCCTGTGTCCATGGCCTCTCCTCCTGTCCCCCTCATCCTCTGGAGAAAACTGCTACTTTCCAGAACTCAAGCCCTCTCACCCAGTCCGTGGAGCCAACAGCAACAACGGCTAGAAGAGGTCGTTGGAGGTGGCACAGGAGGAGGGTGCTATCAGCCCCCACCCTCAGCCCTGCCTGCTTCCTGAACACAGCGGGCCAGGAGGCCAGGCGCCGGGACAAGCCCAGACCTAGTGTGCCTTTTCTGCTCACGCCCCCCGCCCCACAGGCCCCACACCCTGCCTTCCACTGCTCCCCACGTCTCAGCCTTGGAATGCAGGGAAGGACAGGAATCAAGGCCTAGACCACCAGGCCATGGGGGTCCCTGGGGTCGCACAAAGGGGTGAGTGGCCCAGAGAGGGAAGCAGCGCGGCACAGGGGCCACTCCAAGCGTTCTGAAAATGCAGCCGGGGAGGCCCTGGGGCCCTGCCTTGGGCTGAAGGTGAGCTTCCGCGTGGGCAAGTCAGGTTCCCCCACTGGGTGCACCCCCAAGCCTTGGGGCCTGGGGACAAGCCTCCTTCAGTTTCAAGTTACATTACAGGCGGGTCCCACGGCTGCACACAGGGGGACACTGCACCTACCCACTCACTCCCTTGGCTAGCAGTGCCCATTATAGACCCTGCACTCTGGGCACAACAGGGACAGACAGGAGAGACAGGGCCAGCCCTTGGGACCCCAAGATGAGCTGGGGAGACGGTGCACAGACAAGCGTACCCCATGTGAGTGGGAAGTCAAGGAGGCCAAGGGAGGGGGGTCTCCTGAGGATAGGGCAAGGACAAGGGGGTCAGGGCCTGGATCTGGTTCCCGGTGGCCTCTGGCACGCCATAGCCCTTTCCTGTCTCTGCCCCTTCCTCCCCAGTAGGGCTGAGGTGACTCCCTTGTGAGTCAGCCAGTGGAGGGATACGGTGCCCCCTGCGGCCTTTGTGCCTCCTTCACACGCCTGCACACACGCATGGGGCCTCCCTCGGATGACACAGAGAGGGCCTTGTCCGTGGTCACCCAGTCAGCAAGTGGGAACCAAAACTGGGCCCACCCTCCACTCTGTCCCTGCTGGCCTGGGGCTCTTACCCCACACCCAGGGCTCCCTGCTCCTCCCTCATGTGCAGGAGACTCATCCTTACACACAGGGCCACAGGCCTAGACATGGGTCCCTCTCACCTGCCTCCCAGGGCCTGGCATGGCCCCGCCTGTTCTTCATCATCTCCTGGGACCATGGCCACCAGTGTGGGGCCTCCCTTTCCCGCTCTGCCAGAGTGCAAATCCGGGGAGCAGCCACATGGGCAGCCCTTCCCTGCCTTGGGGTGCATGCAGCCTGTCCCCCAGGAATGCCTGGACTGGAGCCCTAGGCTCCCGTAGACCAGGAGAGACACGCCAGTTCTCAGGCCTGGTGGGCCACTCCCCTGCAAGAGGCCCCGCACGGCTCCTAGGACCAGCCCCGGGTCCCCCAGCAGAGGTCTGACGTGGGCCCTGCCTATCGGCGTCTCCGGCTGTGTCTGTGAGAGGCCCTGGGATTCAGGGGACCGGGTGATGGGGGAAGCTCTCAGAGTGGGGAGTGAGGGCTGTGTCCTTCCATGAAGTAGAGGAAGAGAGCTTGCCGAAGGGCACGGGCACCGAGCCACAGAGCCACAGCAACCTGGGGACCTCGGAGTTCCATGGCTGCAGGCTCTTAGCAGTGTGGGCTTGCAGAACACGCAAACCTGGAATTGCAGAAGCTAAAGCACCTGAGATCCAGGTGCCCTGGAGGGGGTTTATTCTCTGCATGTTAGGATAAGCTCCCTCTAGGGTTTGAGAAAAAGAAAATGTGCTCATGTTCTACCCCTAGGTTCTCCCTTCTGCTGTGCCACTGCTCACTGCTCCTCCTGCTATAGCCTGAGCTTGCGGCCTTAAACCCTTGAGCTCCATGATGGCATTGGGTGTAAGTTCCAGGGTAGTGAACACCTACCACCTACATAATCCACCCATCTGTAGTTTACCCATCCATCCATCCATCCATCCACCATCCATTCATCCATCCATCCATCATATACTCATCATCCATCCATCCACCATCCATCCATCCATCCACCCTTCATATACCCATCATGCATCCTTCCACCATCCATCCATCCATCCATTCATCCATCCATCCATTCATCCATCCATCCATCATATACTCATCATCCATCCACCATCCATCCATCCATCCATCCATCATATACCCATCATCCATCCATCCTTCCACCATCCATCCATCCATCCATCCATTCATCCATCCATCCATCATATACTCATCATCCATCCAGCCATCCACCATCCATCCATCCATCCATCATATACTCATCATGCATCCTTCCACCATCCATCCATCCATCCATTCATCCATTCATCCATTCATCCATTCCTCCATCATCCACTCATTATCTGTCCATCCATCCACTCATCCACTCATACAACTTATGTATCCTGTAGGAGATAGTTACAGTGATGTCTCTTTCTCCTGTCCCCTCGTCCCTTTCTCATTCACATACACACCTACCCCCTGACAAGAGAAAACAGTAACTCTCAAAGACTGTGGAGTGAAACCCAGTGGGGCCTCTGAGAGGCCCTAGATCTACAACTGGTTGGCAGGCAGCTCTGGGATTTGCGACACCCAACATGCACACACGTTCCTTTTACTTAAGATTATATATGATTTGGGGGTGGCTTTGAGAGGACATCATTGATCCTAACACTTAAGAGAGAAATAAACATCTTACGTGGATCATGTGCCCTGTCAGTCTGTCTGTGTGTCTTTGGCCCTGGTACCTCTTACACAGAGCAGTGTAAGTTCCTTTCCTTAACACCCCCCCCCCCATTTGTCCCTTGTCCCTTGGGAACAGGAAATGGACCCCTGTTGGATCCTGCCACCCTTTAAGCCGCACTAAACCCTGCCAGGACAACCAGATTAAAAAAAAAAAGATTTTGGGGGGAGTGCCTGGGTGGCTCAGTTGGTTGAGTGTCCAACTCTTGATTTTCACTCAGGTCATGATCTTACAGCTCATGGGATCCAGCCCTGCATCAGGTTCTGCGCTACGTGTGGAGACTGCTTGGGATTATCTCTCTCCCCCTCTTTCTCTCTTCCCCTCCCCCATGCTCTCAGTCTCTGTCTCTCTCTCAAAATAAATACATAAACCTTTAAAAAACAGATTTTTGGCAACAGCGGATGAAGTTCTCGGATGGGGACTACTGTCCTCCCCAGTGCGTGTGGGGGAGGGCTTCAATCTTCCAGTGAGACCCAGATTTCAGAGGCGGACAGCCTCTTTCCAACTCTGCACTTTATAGACGAGGTTTCGGACACTTGTTGGGTACAAGATAACAGAAGCTGGCAGCACCACATCTGCATCAGCAGGTGGCCTGGGAGCGAGGGGTGCATTGTCCTCACACGGCCTAGATGCCGAGGACACCCAGTCCCTGCTCCTCTGGGCCTCAGGCAGCTGCTGAGCTTTGAATCTGGAGCAGCCCAGCTCAGCCACTCCCTGCTCAGCCTGGTGGCCTCGGGGGCTCAGCTTTGGCACCCGGCCCTGGTGCAGGGGGTTTGCATGCTGTTGCAACTGCTCTGGGTGTGGGGACAGGCTCCTCAGGGCAGGGAGTGGGGCCCCAGCTGGGCCTGGCAGGGAGCTGGGTGCGCAGTCTACAAGAACTCAGGGGATCAGAGGCCTGTGTCATCTTTACCTGGGAACATTACGTAAGATTGGACAAGTGCTGCTACTTGGGGAGGAGGAGAGGCTGGGTGGAAGGAACGTGACACAGGGAGACCCAGGACCCCCCCAGGGCTGAGCGCAGGGCAGAGGCCCAGAGTCCGACTGTGACCCTGGGGGACGCAGAACCGGGAGAAAGGCCACAGCTATGCTGTGCTCCGAGTATCAGACAAGCTCTCTGAGCTCCAGCGGCCTCCCTGCCTTCCTGCCAGGGGGAACAGGTCAAAGCCTGTGGCCTGGCTGTGGCCCCACGCCCACACAGCCCCAGAATGCTCCTCCCTGAGGATCAAGCCCAGCTTCCCACAAACCCTGCTCAGCCGACCCACCTTTAGTGTTCCCCCACTGCCTGGGTCTCCGTGCAGCCCCTCCGGCCCTTTCTTACCTCTGGGCCTTTGCACCTGTTGTCCTCACTGCCTTCCCAGGGCTGGGATCGCAGCCCTCTGAGAGTCCGGTGAGCCCTCCAGCACCCCACCCTCCCCCCTGACAGCCCTACAGGTCTGTGGTGCCCCAGGGCCCACACGATCCTGGTATGCGGTGGGCAGTCTCTGAGAGTTCCCTGACTTAATGACTGTGGGGAAGTCGTGGGGGCGGGGAGGAGGCAGAGAGAATTCAGGCTTTGGGGCAGACCGCTCTGCCAGCTAGGGATTAAATCCAAAAAGCAGTTTGTGCCTCAGCGTCCTCATCTGTAGCAAGGGCAATTAATGTCCTCATTGGAAATGTCTCTTGGCCGCACCTCGACTTCTGAATGTTGAAGTCTCACAGGAGACCATTGGTCGTCACGTGGCACCCAATGTGGCTTTCCCTTGGGACTTGTACAAGTAGGGCCTGCCCTAGCGGGGAAGCTGGTCGGACAGGAGTCAAGAGAGGGAATTTCCACTCTCTTTGAGAAAGAAACCCCAAACTTCAAAGGCTGGGTGGGGTGGCCCAACCCTGAGCCCCAAGTTTATTCCCGAGAAGGCCACTTCACGTGGACTTTGTGCCAACCTGCTCTTGGGTCCCCGGAGCCCAGCAGGCCTGGCCACGAAGGGAACTGTACTAGTGACTCAGAGGGGCCCCAAGGGAATCCTGACATCCGTGTTTCGAGGCAGGGCCCCCTCAGCCCACCTTGTCCTCCAGGGTGTGGACAGAACCACAGAAAGCCTGCGAGAACACAAGTCCCTGCCCCTGACCCGCTTCCCCACACGCTTCAGGAGCACTCCCGGGTAGAATGGCCGCCACGGCAGCGTCACAGGCACGGGGGACGGACAGCAGGCTGGGCTTGCAGGCACTGGGTGGGGGGTGGTGGCCCTGTGAGGCCAGAGAGGTGGCTGCTGGGAACGGGAGAACCTTTGTCCCTTTTGGGTACTCTGGGAACTCCGGGGACACTAGTGTCTGGCCGAGTTGCGGAGGTGGAGGCTGAGAGGAAGGCAGTGGGAGACCGGCTGTCCTGGCTGCAATCTGTCCCTTGGTTCCCAGAATCGAGGCCCAAGCCCCACCAGGGAAGGTCCTGGCCATCATGGCGTCCCGTCACCTTGGCACTTGGGCTGTGGGAGCTGCGCTCTGCCAGGCAGGCAGGACGTTGGCCTCTGGGGCCCCCGGAAGGGATGTGAGGGACAGCGATGTCGGGGGAGGGAAATTACCAGGGCCTGCGAGGGGAGGAGGCAGGTGGGCCAGGGCGGGGGCCCAGGGCTAGGAGCAGGGAGGCCCCGAGAAAGCTGTGGGCCGGGGACCTGCATGCGGTCCCGGGGAGAGGCCCCGGGCAGAGGTGAGGGAGGAGAGCTGGAGCCTCTGGCCCCTTGCCCCCCAAGAAGAGTCCCGGGTGCCCGGCTGGGCCCTGACTGGGGGTGCAGGGCGGTAGGAGTTGTGGGGCACACCGCAGGGCCGACCACAGATGCTGGGGAACCCCACGGGAGCCCCCAGGCTGAGGGCTGGGAAGGGGTGCTGGCTTTTTGGATTCTGAGGAGAGTGCCTCCTGCTCTCTGAGTTTATGCCTGGAGAATGCCACCGCCCTCCGTAAAGTGCCCCTGCCTGGCCCCGAGGTACGGGGGACCCCCCAAAATTTCAACATCTCAGACAATGGGGACAGGATGTACAGCTTTATTCTCCTCCACGAGCTCCTAGGAGGAGGCCTTGCCGTGGGCGCCTCTGGTGGGGGGCGGGCCAGACCCCGTGCCCAGTGAGAACACAAGCCCCACACAGATTCTGCCCCCACAGCGGCAGCCAGGGGACCATGAACAGGCCTGCCTTCGCTGGCAGGGACTGGGGGTGGGGGCGAGGCGGCTTCCTGGAAGCCCCCATCCCATGTGCTGACCTGGGGTGGCCCTGTGGGCTCTCTCGGGGTGCCTGGCTCCCAGGAGGCCCGGGGGTGGGTGCTTGTGTGGAGTGAATTCGCCCCTGAGGTGTGAGCGAGCCGTGGAAAGAGTGGCGGGTCGGTGCGCAGGGGAGCACAGGCGTGGCTGGTGCAGGGGACGCCCAGACCTCTGACCCGCCTGCCCCGTGCGTGGTGGATCCGGGCACTCGAGGCCAGAGCGGGAGGAGCCCCCGTGGGAGGCCCCGCAATGGGGTGGAGGGTGTCGGGGAGGACCGGGTGGCCGGGACCCCTGGAGAGGGCCGAGGGTCCCTCAGAGGTGGGTTCCCTGAGGTAGGGGGGCTTCCCGCCCCGGGGTGGGAGCCCGAGGAGGGGGCCGGGCGGCCCCGGGGGAAGCAGGGAGGAGCACAGGAGAGACAGGGACTCTTCCCGCCTGCGTGGCCGAGTGCGGGGAGCGGGGCAGGCTGGCGACGGCCTGCGAGGGGCCGGGTGAGAGCCGGGGGCCCGCCCGTGGAGCGTGGGCTCAGCAGGCCGCCCGGAGCAGCGCCCACAGCAGGCTGACGGAGGCACTGAGCCACAGAGCCCCGTGGCTGCCCGCCAGGCCCGCGGCCGCGTTGCGGTTGCACTGGCTGCCTTGGCAGCAGGAGACAGAGAGGGTGCGGCCGTCCGAGGACATTGTGCTGTTGGGGCACACCGGGGAGCAGGACTTCATGACCAGGATGCCACCAGGGTTTGCTGTGGAGAGAGGGGCGAGGGCCGTGGGTAGAGGGCTCTGTGCGTCCCCCGCCCAGCCCGCCGCGGCCCGGGGCTGCCGGCACCGCAGGCCCCGTCTGCTTCCAGGGCTCCCGGGGGCTCCGTTCCAGTGGGAGGTGGTTAGAGCAGGGGTGGGGTGGCCGGGTGACAGTAGCCAGCCAGGGGCAGAGCAGAGGGACAGGCAGGCTGCAGCGGGACGAGGAGGGTGTCGGGGGCCGGTCCCCACCTGCTCAGGACCCACCTCTGTGCACAGTCCCCCCGCCCGCACGTGGGCCCACGGAGGGGGGAGGGACACCAGACACCCCAGGAGCAAATTCTCTGGTCACACGTGATGAGTGGTCACGACCGCGCTCAGCTATTACAGAACAGGGCAGTGTCCATGAACCCTGTCCTGAGCTATTGCCGAGGAGACAGGAAGGATGGGGGCAGGGGCTGCCCGGGACATTGACCCAGCATGGCCGCCTCCTCCCTGGCTGAGCCCCCGCCCCTCCCCCAGGATTGCCAGCAGGGGGCCAGGAGACACCTCCACCTGCTGGTGATGCTGGGAGCACACGGGCGTGACCACCGACCGGCCTCTCGGCAGCCGCGGGTCCCATCCCCCAGTTCCTGCTCCGGGATCCCTCCTGTTCCCCCTCACGCATCAGCACCCTCTCCACTCGGGGGGCCCCTGCTCACAGCTCCCTCTGAGGAGCACCCCCCCCATTGTCATCCAGGGCCATGACCGCTTGGGGAGCACCGCCTGGCAGGACAGACGGGTGGACAGGCAGACTCAGCAGATGGGCAGTGAGGAGCGAACAGGAGGTGGGGTAAGGGGGGCATGGGGATCTAAAGGAAGCCCCCACCCCGGGGAGGGAACGGGGGCCCTCAGGGTGTTTGGTCCTGTCCGGGTATAAGAACTGATGCTTCAGCGGCAAAAGGCACCCATGGGGGGGGGGGGTCCCGGCATGGGGGGGACCACCGGGACCAGCTCCTCCCCAGCCCTCCCACCCACCCCTGCCTTGTGCCACAGCCAGAGCCGCAGAGCACAGTGGGTGCTCAGGGGCCATCGGCCAGGTGACTGAAACAGAACACACCTGCCTGTGCCCCACACGCCCAGGACTTGGCCAGAAGTGGGGGAGCGTCCCCTAGGCCCTGAGAAAGTGACCTGGTCCTTGGGCAGGGTCCTTCTCCGCCTGACGGGAGCAGGTCCGGGAGGCATCGAGGGGTTTGTGCTGCCTCCTCACAGCGTCCCTGCACCAAGGAGGGGTGGGGTCCAGCCAGACACCATGTCTCCCCGTAATAAGGGGGCTCTGCGTCCCATGTGGGAGGGCCTTTGTAATCACCGAGGTTCACAGGGAGCTGGGGCCCCAGCGAGGCTGCCTGGCTCATCCAGGGCATCTGACGTGCTGCCGGGACCTCCACAGACAGGACACCAACGGGGACAGGGACCGGTGGGGGGAGGGGGCTCCTCACCCTCTCCCAGAAGCAGTTGCTCCTGCCTCCTGGAGCCCGCGCGGCCACCTGCGGCCAAACCTCAGCACACATGCCTCCCCCCTCTCTCAGGGCCGCTCAGGGACCCAGTGTCTCTGCAGCATCTTCCAACCCCCCACCCCCACCCCTCACTTCAGGGTCCCACCCTGTGCCTGCTGCCCCTGCAGGCCAACTTCCCCACTGCCCTGTCTAGTGACCCGGTCAGGCTTCCCACCCCTCGGGGCCACCACAGCGACCGGGCCCCTCACCTCCCTGCCGTGCTCAAACTCCCACCATGTGACCTGTGGCCCCCCCTCGCACCCTGACCCCGCCTGCCAAGGTCACCATCAAGCACCACTAGAGAGCTCGGGGCCCCAGCCCAGCCCTTGACAGCTCAGGGAAGAACCAGACCCACAGAGGGACTTGGGAGGTCAGAGGAAGGAGGGAGCCTGTCCTGGGGGTCCGGGCACGGGGGCGGGGGGTCATCTGTTGGAGGCAGGCTACAGGTGCGGCCGGGAAAGGCAGGGTGATGGTGACGGGCCTCGGGGCCGAGGCCGTGGGTCCTGTCATGATGCCATGGGCCGGGCTGCCCCGCAGCCCTGTACCCCACCCTGTCCTCCAGGCGCCGGCCTCCCTCCAGGCCCAGTCTTGCCGAATCCCTGCGTGGCCTGCTTCCTCCCGCATCTCTCACGCAGACTCCCTCTGACTCAAGCCAGAAGGCCACATCTGGCCTTGCTCTGCAGTGTCGGGTCGGGGTGTCGCTGGGCTGCTCCTAGCCCACCTCCCACCAACACGGAGGCGGGGTCCGGCAGAGTGGGCGGGTCCCTACCACCTCTGGCACCGCAGGGGGGCCCCTGGCTGGGCTGTGGGGGTGCGTGCGGGTACTCACTGGCCTGCGTGATCACACAGTACTTGTCAGTTGGGGCGCACTCCACCAGAGACTCGCAGTCCTTGTGGCCACAGCACACGTGACAGTGAAGGGCCCGGGCTGGGGGGAGGAAGCAGGGACCCCTGTCAGCGTGGGCTGGGGAGAGCCTGGGGGCCATGTCTGGCCCTCTCTGAGCCTCCGCCACCCCCCCCTCCCTCTGGAGGTGCTTCCGGTCCCCGGGGAGAGGGCTAGAGACTTGGCAGGCCGGTCAGCAGGAGTGAGGGGGCCCTGGGACGGAGGAGGGTTAACTTCGGGGGGGATCTGGGCTCTGCTTCTCACTGCCGCTGCCCCTCTCTGAGCGACAGAGTCCTCCCTATGAGATGGGACCGAGCACAGCCTGAGGCTGCCCGGATGACAAGTCACAGGCTCTTGGCCCCTGCCCCACCCTCCTGTGCTGGGGCTCCCGGCCTGCACCGCGGCCTGGACCGGAGGACAGCGGGGGCTGGAAGGGTTTTGTGCACCGTGGGCACCAAGGGCTGCTTAGCTAACAGGAGGGAACAGCCCTGCCCTCCCTGCCCGAGGCCTGCCAGCGGCCCCTACCCCAGACTGATCAGTGGACAGTCCACAGCAAAAGGCCCTGGTGACCCCTGCCCCGTGCACTGTGACCGGCCCCAGACCCCGACCACAAGGATGCAGGACAAGGCTCCTGGCCTGTTGGAGCCTGCAGGCTGCCCGGGGGGTGGGGGCGGCCAGCTGAGGTTGGGATGGAGTGGGGTGAGATAGAGTGACACTTTGTGGGACACCTGGCCCAGATGTCTTTATAGAGGGAGGGGGCCATCTGGGAGGGCTTCCTGGAGAGGGTGCCCCTGGAACTACGAAGGGGCCATTTGGCAGGTGGGAGAGCCAGGGTGGAGGGGCACATGCTGCGAGAAAGGGCACGTCTGTGCCAGGCCTGGGGGGCTGTGGTGTGCCCGCTCCAACGTCAAAGCCGGCACCTGTGGAGTGGGGTGACAGCATCTTCCACACACGGCTCAGTGGACATCAGGGACCCCTTCCCCTGGGGAAGTAGGGACACTTGTGGCTGAACCACGGGTGATGAGGTCAAGCTCAGACAGACCCCAGGCTCAGAGGCTTTCTTCCCAGGTTAGAGCTCTGGAACACCCCCAGGAAAAAGAGGCATCTCTGAGGGTGACCCCTGGCTGTTCCTATGCTCCTGTCTGCAACTGAATCTGGTTGGGTGGGGGGGACACTCCCAGCTTCCTCTGAACTAGAAACTCACTTTGCCTCTGTTTCCCCCTCGGGGGTCGGAGAGTCCCTGTGTGGGGGGATCTGAGTGTGGCCTCACCTGGGCCTCCGGGCAGCCGCCCCTCACCGTTGTGCCAGCCTCTCTTCTGACAAACACCTTGTCCCCTGACCCGTCCCCAGAGCCAGCCTCGAACCTTTGCCCAAATGTCCTCTCCATCTGTGTTTCCAGCCTCCTCGGGATGGGCCTGGTCTCCGAGGCGCCTCTGTCTCTGCCTTCCCCCCAGGCGGTTCCCCAGACAGGCTGGGGGCCCCAGCTCTCCCACCTCCACTTGGGGCATGTGGAGGGGGCTATTATCCCTGGGTGGTAATTATTCAGCTGCTAATCACAGGCTGGATCACCCCCTCCCCGGGGCCCCATTTCCGGTGGCCCCAAAGCAGCAGGTGCTCTCGTTCAAGGTCACACAGCCAGCAAGAGGGGCTGGGAGTGACCAACTCATTTCCCTGATTCCAGCACCGAGAGTCCTGCCTCCCAAGAATCCCTTTTGTCCGGGAAAACAGGACACTGGCCTCCTGGCTGGTAGCTGGTCCCCCTGTCGGCCCAGAGCTCTGCAGACTCAGGCCTGTCACCGGCTCTTTCACCCACAAGAGGCAGATATACTAGAAACTATGCCCAAAGGGACACAAAGGTCTCCAGGTCTCCCCCCAACACACACACACACACACACACACACACACACACACTCCTCAGGGGGAAGCCACGCCCAGCAGCTGTCTGTCCCCAACCCTCCCACCCGGGTCAGTGGTTCTTACCCAGGTCAGTGCACAGAGCGGCCAGAAGCAGAAACAGCAGGAGTGGCCTCATCGTGGGGCATCCACCGGCTGGGACTGGGGAGCGGCCGGCACCAAGTGCCTTTATATGACTGGCTTCTTCGCCGGGTCAGACCTAGTAATTTAGCTGGAGCTGAACTTGGGACCGCAGGGCCAGCCTGACTCACGCTGCCTGGGCTCCCCTCTGCCCCACCCCCAGGGCTCCGGGGACTCTCAGGTCACCTGTGCCCTCTCTCTGCCTGCCTCCCTGTCCTGAGCCTTTGGCCTCCCAGTCCCTCGAGGTATCATGAGGTCCCAGGCCCGGCTGGGGAGAAGGGAAGTTCTCGATGGTCTATGGGTAACAGCCCACGCTTGGGGCCTGGGGGACACAGCCCTGCCTGGGTATTCCGGGTAAACACAGCCATTTCTCTGGTGTCTCTCCCCTGGCCAGGCCAGGCCAATCAGGGAGGCGCCAAGGCCATTTGAGTGAGGACACTGAGACACTGCAGACTGAAGCCTGGCTTTGGACCAGCGCGTCTCAATTTTTGTGTGCGCACACATCACAGGGACCCTGGTAAAATGCTGAGTCTGAGGCTCTGGACCCTGCATCCCTGACAAGCTCCCGGAGAGGCTGGTGCTGCTGGGCTGCAGGGATGACCGAGCAGGGGTGGGCAGGGCCAGAGGGGCCCAGCATCTCAGATGGCACTGAGTCACTGCCCATTGGCCTTCAGGCCGGGCTTGGGGGACCCTGAATGACAAGGGTGCCCTGGGAGGATGCAGGGACCAGCCTGGGCACAGTGGGTTGCCCCCAGTTGCTGTTTTGGGGTCTGGCTAGGGTTCCAGAGGCTGAAGGTTGGAGCTCACACCTCCTGGTGTTTCCACTGCATCCCTTCCAAGGGCCACCAGCCTCTCTCTTCTGGCGGCTGGAGTCTCCTCCCCAGCGACCAGAGCCTCCCTTCCAGATGCAGTTCCAACCGTGTCACAGTCCGCCAAGAGCTCTGCAGGCACACACTCTCCACATAAGCCTACCTCGCCTGGCCTCCCCTGTGTCCTCCAACCTCCCCGCCCTCCCCTCGGCCTCCAGAGAAGCCACATGCCTCCATGCCCTCATCCGGGCCCGGCCTGATGCCCGGAACACCCTTCCCTCCTTTCCTTCCCCGGCAGAATCATTATCTTTGTCCGCAACATTCTTAGACCCACTATTCCTGCCTGTGCCCTGGCGGCGCCTGCCTGGAGCCTTCCCCAGGTCCCCCGCAGGTCCTCTGCTCCATCACCCATGGAGGCTGGGCCAGCTGCTCACCCCTAGAACCAGGTGCACAGGCCGGGAGCCACGTGCATGGACGTGGGGCCCTGGCGGTGCAGCAGGGGTCAGATCCGCGCTGGGACAAGCTCTCTCCACACCGTCACCACCTAGCAAAGCGTCGAGGAGCCTGGAACACTGATATTTCATATTGGCTGTTTTTAAACTTTGTGTAGAACTTTCTCAATTTTAGATGTATGGTGTGTGGGGTCCCATCTGCCACGGTCCCCAAAAGACCGGGATGGGCTCACCCTTATCAGGAACCTGCTGAGAGTGTCTCGAGGGCGCAGCAAATGCACGAGCTGCAGTCGCTGTGTCCGGAACGAGGGCACATCAGTGTGCTGAGAAGGGAGGGGTAAGGCCCGCGCAATCCCGGGGTTGACTCCGTGCATCTCGCCCCGTCTACTCTACCCCATCCACGCCTCCCATACCCTCTAATACGCTGCACGGCATCTACCGTACTCCTCCCACCTTCATCTGCCATCAGAGCTGGGTCACTTTCTGTGGCCATGGACCGTGACGGTTAGCTGGGCTTTGCCCAGCAGCACCTGGCTTCCTTGGTCTGAACCCCTGCCCTGCATGAAGCGGTCATGAGATAGACACCGGACTCCGAGGACCGAGCTCCTTGCCAGATTTCACCTCATCCAGACCTCAGGCCTGAGAAAGTTCTCTCCTCTGCTGCGAGGGTTACAGGACTGGGAAGGGTGCAATAGAGCCCAGACTGGTGCCAGGATATCAGAGCGTAAGGCAGGTGGCTGGCCCTAGATCCAGCTCAGAGGTCAGCGGGGAGAGGCCAGGTGAGCGCCCAACGGCCAATAGCATCCTCTAGTTTTCTAGCAGGGCCCAGTCTGCGTTCCAGGGAGGGGGATCCCCTCCCTACAAGTGCAAGCTGCCAGCGCTCTTTGGGTGACGCCGACCACGGCCAGCCCCTCCTCTCACTGAACTCAGACCTGCTTGTCACCTTTGTGGCACCCCCAGGCCCCAGGTAACCCTGCCTGGGCCTCTGTGCTTGTCTGAGTGTGCAGCTGGACAGCTGTGGGTGGGGAGGGAGCCTGGGACTCTGGGATCCCCCTGCCCCAGGTCACAGACGATCGTTGGTTCCACGGCTCTGATTCCTACTGAGTGTCAGGCTCGGGCCCTTGGTGCAGAGGTACAGAAATGCGGGGCCGAGTGTGGGCTGGTGGACCCACACTAAGAGAGATCAGCCAGCTTAGGTGGTGGGCACCCCGTGCCCGGCCTGGTTCTATCAATGCCAGTGGCCGCTACCTGGAGAGGTACCAGGTGAGAGCTGCATTTTGAAGTAGGGCTGAAGGGAGGGGACCCTTGAAACTAGAGGAAAAGCCAATGCAGAGGAGCCGGCTGAGCCAGGGCGCCAGGGCCCCAAACTCTCCGCGCAAGCAAAGTGGGCTGCACCCTCCCCAGTGGGCACAGCGTGGCTCAAACCGGGGTCCGTATTCCTGGGGATCTGTGAGTACTTTCCCCTCCCATAGGGCCACCTGGGGAACGCAGAACTTCGTGCATCTCAAAAAGCCTTTGGGGCAGAGGTTCTGCAGCTCAAGGGGTGGGAGCCCTGGGAAGGGCCTGCCTATCTGGGGAGCCATCCTTCAAGGACGCAGCGAGGTGGGGGGGGGGGTGGACCTACCCCCTCATTGAACTAATTGGGCTCCTGAAACTTTACAAGCTGGGTGTTCTCCAATTAAGGTCCAGACTCCCACCCCCGATGGCAGGGATGCATGGCTTCCCTCGCCTGGCGTAGAACTCCACTCCTCAGAGTGGCTGAGAGAGAGACGTGGGGCTTCCTGTCCCACAGGTGCGTAGGCAGGTGAGGGAACTGGGGCAGCAGGTGAGGCTGTGGACTTGCCAGGACAGAAGAACTTCATCCCACCTTCCAGGGAGAGACCTTGGCCCCCGTTAGGAACCCCCAGACCTCCCCACGAACCAGAGGCAGAGTCCTGCCCCTGCTGCCCCCTCCCTCTCTCCTACCCCGCCCTTGGCCCCTTTTTCCTACCCTGCCTCTTACCGTGCTGGGAAGGAAGGGAAGAGGACCCAGAATTCGAACAGAGGCCCCTCCCTGTTGGGCAGGGGCCGGGAAAGGGGGGCTGGTGTGCCTCCATTAGCCAAAGGGGACTCCTGTGCTCTGACCCTGGTCACACCCTAAGCCCTCATCATGTTCACGCCCTGAGCCCTGACCCTGACGAAGGGGTTCAGGACAGTCCCCACCCCCTCCTCCCCAGCCACTCGTATCACTCTGGCCCCTGGATTATTTTGAGCTGAAGGAACTTGAGACCCTGAGGGCTCATGAGCACTTTTGCCCCTCCCTTAACTACATAGAGGAATGTAAATTGGGCGTCTTTCCCAAAATAAGGGTTATTAGCAGACATACGTTTTATCTGAGCGACCCATCTGGATGGTAAGGCAAACATCTAATTACCAAACATCACCCTGTGAAACGCATTCGTTCCTTCTGAAATCCCAGACCCCCTTCTCCTCAGGTCAGAGTGACATCCGTCCCTCGTTTTCCCCGCCTTTGGAATTTCCGTGTCTTTGTGGATTCTCCCTATGAAATTCGATTTTCTCCGGTTCATCTGTCTCAGGTAGATTTGATTCCCAATGCAGCTAAAAGGATCCTGAAGGGAACAGGAGTTCCTGCTCTCCGTGAAGGGGTGAGGCATTCTCGCTCCCTGACGCTGGTCACATACTGAGCCTAGAACCTGGTCACACTCTGAGCCTTGACCCCCTTCACGGGCTGAGCCCTAGCCTCGGCCACAGAGAGGAGAAGCTTCTCTGGTCTTGGGACCTGCAACCAGGGCATGGGGAGAAGCAAAGAAAGGCCGGTTTGTCTGGGGCGGGGAGGGGACCCCACAAAGGCCTTTATCAGCAGCTGGAGGGGGCTGGCTGGTGAGACTGAGTGCTCTGAGCAGAAAGTTTGGTGTTTTGAGTCATTCTGGCCTCTTCCCTCCCTGGCCCTGGCCCCGCTGCCTTCCACTTTCCTACAGCAGGGAGAATAGCAGCTTCTCTGTATCCACCCTGAGGGATCCCAGCCTCAGGGTTTGGGGTGCTCTGCGAGTGCACACACAAGCACAATGGGCTGCTTGTCGGGACATGCCCTAGATGGCCTCTCTGAGAGGTCAGACTGTGACGGGGAGGGGGGGGGGTGGTGGCTGGGGGGTGGAAATTCCCTCTGGGTGCCCGGGGTGGGGTGTCTGCTGCTCCAGTTCTGGCCCGTCTGGACAGCAAGGAGCCAGGATGCAGGGATGCCCGATGCCAGCCCGGGCAGCTGGTACTTCCCAGGAGCCACAAGATGGCCAACTGGATAAACAAGGATGTGCCCCCTGCTGGCGCTCCGCGGGGCACACCTGATGGCCCAGCCTGCCCTCCCCTGCAGGTGGGGCCCCAAAGACAGCTTCCCAGAAGAAAGGCACTGGCAGTGAGCCAGGAAGGGTGCACGGGCGCTCGCTGGCCGGGGCAGGGGCCGAGGCGGACCAGGAGGCCGTCTCAGGGAGCGTGTGCCTCTCCCTCTCAGGGAGCTCTTGAGTTCTGTCCCAGCAACTTGATTCGGAAGTCACGGCACTCTCTGGGCAGAGGCTGGCCGTGGAATTCTATGTTCCATCATCCTGGTGCCCAGGGATCGTGTCATGAGCACGCTGTGAAGGCGCACACATGGGTTGTGTCTTTCCACAGTGACGGCTTTATTCAGTCACCCAACAAGGCTGACGCCATCATAGAGCAGGTTCTGGGTTCCAAACGCAGGGACATTTCGCCCCGTGATTAACTTGGCTTCTTCCACGGCACCCGGAGCAGAACACGAGACAGGCCACACGACAGACCAGGCAACGGAAGGGGGTCAAACGCCAAGTCAGTCTGCGGGCGCACAGTGGAGAGGAAGCCTCGGTCCCGTCCGAGCCAGCTCTCGGCACTCACTGCTCATCACGTTCAAGCCCTGAAGGATCTCGGGGCTGTTCGGAGACCAGTCGGGCAGAGGCCTCGGCCGCAGCTGCCCTTTTGAGGTGGTCACACGTAGAGGGGTCGTGTCTGAAGAGTCTGACGGTTTGCTGCAAAAGTCTGCCCCTTTTAAGGGGGTTTAGCTGGTCCCGGGGCCCCAGCGGACCTCCTCTGCTTCTGCTTGTCGTCAGTTCCGGGGTGTCCGCTGATGCTGGTCTGGCCGAGATCTCGTGGCGGCGGTGTCCTTCACTGCCTGTGTCGCTGCTTGACACAGGCCCCCGCTGGACCTGAGTGACTCCACCTTGCTGTCTGCAGACGGCCAGCAGCAGGTACAGCTCCTGCCCTCCAGCATCCAGCTCCATCTAGCGCCTCCTACTGGCCACGCGGAGTGGCAGCGGGAAGCCGGGCAGAGGCCTGCGGCACGGACATGAGCCCTGACTTGGCCAGCACCCTCCCGCCACTGAGGCCGCACCCCCAGGCCTCCTTCAAGCCCCACAGAGCAGAGTGGACGATGCTCCAGCCAAGGGCGACGAGCGGGAAGCCGGGGCCTCGCCGGCATCTCACAGCATCCTCCGCCCTCCCGGCTGCACGAGGGCAGCCTTGGCCGCTCCGACTCCCTCCCACCACCCTTTCGGGCCTCAGCCGGGTGTGAACTCACGCACCGAGAAGCGGCCCACGCCCCTGCCTGCCCTGCGCTGGCAGGCACACGTGCACGTGTGCCCTGACCCACCCCACTCACATGCATGTGCACACGTGCTCACAGGCCCCCGGCCTGGCCCAGCTTCTCGGCCGTCATGGGGCGTCACTGGGCAGGGCCTCAGCCTGTCACGGGGCTGGCTCTCCTTCCCAGGTGGCGGGGCCTGGGCGCGCCAGGGCTTCGCACAGGACTGGCTGAGAGCGCCATGGGAGGGCCGGAGGGAGGACGCGCCGGGGAGCCCAGGGGGCTGCGGCCCCTTCCCCACAGAGGCTGCTGCGCTGTGTCGGGGAGGCCGGGCTCTGGGGTCTGCGGACCGGCTGGCCTGGTCTTGGCTGGGTGGCCTCTCCTTCTGCAGCTTGACATCCTGTCGTAAGCTGGTGGTAATGGTGTCCTCCCCTGGGGTGAAAATGGAAGGGGATAAAGTGTGTGACGCGTCTGGAACAGCCCGGAATCAGGAGACGATGTGCCGGTGAAGAGGAGGGTGGTAAGGTCGGGGCTCCAAGGCGTGGGGTTGCTTCAAGCCATTGGGAAGACGGGGGGTGAAAGGGGACAGACCGCAGAAGGGTCTGGAGGGCCCCGTGCAACAGGAGAAGGGACCCAGGAAGCTTCTAGGGCTCCAGAGAGTGAGGCTGCCAGACGGCCGTGGAGCAGGGTGACTTCGGGGCCACTCTCCTCACCGGGAGACAGCAGGGAACGGCCGAGGCCACACTGACTGGGGAGCCTGGGCCTTCCTCGCCGGGTCCAGACCTCGAGCTCACACCCTTTTGCCAGGTAGGTCAGGGTCCAGGCGGGGCGGCCACGGCCACCTTTCCCCCAGCCGGGTGGGCACCAGGCAAGGTGGCTTTGAAGGGGAACGTCGCGTCCCCAGCGCTGCTCCGCGACCCTCCATTCCCAAAGCCCTGCGCAGACGAGCCCAGGTTCCCCCTCTACCTCATTCTCCACGCTACCCTGTTTGTGCGTCCGCCGAGGCCCCTCTACAGGAAGGGAGCATCTGCCGGGCCCAGCTTGGCACCTGCCACCTGGAAGGCCCTGTGTTGCTGTGGCAGGATCGTGTCTGGGACCCGGAGAGGCCAGCTGGCTGGCCTGGAGGCTGGGACGCCCTGCTGGTGGCACCACCTTGTTGGCCGTGCTCCAGAAGCCCAGCCGGTGGGCAGACAGGGGCTTGGTGCCTCAGCCACCTGGACCCTCGGTCTGCAAACAGGAGCCAGGTGAGAGAGGACTTGTCCAGCTGGAGATGGGGGCCCCCCCGCACTGGTCATGCAGTCATTCGTTCAGTCCACAAACACCTCTCCTGTCTCCCGTGTCTTGGGCACCGTGCCTGGCTTTGGCCCACGCGGCCTCAGCTGGGAGTGGGAGGGCCAGTGGTTTTCACAGGAAGGTGGGCCCCGGGGGCATCGGGGACATCGAGTGCCGGCGAGGCTCCTACACCTGGCTGGGTCTTCCCAGCAGCGAGGCCTCGGGCAAGCTTCCTGCCTCGCTTCCCTTGTCTTCACCACAGGGACCTCCATGTGGCCAACCTTGAAAGGCACTGATGCGCATCTAATGAGATGATGCCAACGGGCACCATCTGTGCTCACCTGTACCCTCTGCCTCATGCGAGGTTCCCAGGGCTGACACTGGACTTCCTGGCCTGGGACTCACTCTTGGCCTCCATCCCTGAATCTTAGCAACGCCAGCAAATTGGTGCCCCCTTCAGTCCCCAAGGCCCCCAGCAATGACAGCTGGGGTTGAGGAGTCCGTCCACCTCACTCTTTCACCCGGGTGGGACGGTTCCGGGGTGAGGGATCTACGCAAACACCAGGCGATTCCCCTGGGATGAAGCCCGTGGCCTGCAGGGGTGACCGGCTGGACAATGCCTTCTCTTTCCCTAGAGATGGCCCTTTGTGGCCTGAATGAGTCACTTGCTCTCCGATCCTCAGCTCAGGGGCTGCTTCTAGGGGAGCTCAAACCTGGCACCCTCGGTAGCCGGCCTGTGGTCGATCAACCAGCAGCCGTGGCAATGATAATGAGGACCTCAGTTGTCGCGGGAACCCTTGGACAGGCTGCAGGCATCCGCACAGTAGACCAGACTTCTATCTGCGTCTGTGGTTTGATGTTCCCTGGGCTACTGAGTCCAGGAACACATTTTCAAGTAGTAGCTGAACGGGATGTCTCCCCACCAAGGGAGCCCTGTCTCTGGCAGCGGCCGTGGGGAGGCAGGCCTGGGCCGAGAACCACAGGCACTGGGCCACAGTCTGGCTCCGCGTTGTAGCTGGGGCGGTGGAGGGGGTGGGGCGTGTGTGGCACCGAGGCTTAGAGCCTCCGTCTCCCGAGTTGGGTTTGGGGGCCTTCCTCCAGGCTGGCCCTGAGAGTCAGACAGGGGTAGAGTGCTCTGTTACCTGCAAAGCCCGGCCATCCTCCTAGACCCCTCGGAGCCCAGATGGTCCAGGAAAGGTGTGTCTACACAGGCATCGTGACCTCCGAGGAGGGTCGAAATGTGACAAAGATTGTGATCTCAGATGCCGTTAATTGGAAGGACCGATCCAAGGGTAGGGAGAGGGATTCTTACGGAGGGGAGATGAGAGAGAGAAAGGGGGAAGAAAGGAGAGGCAGAGACAAGACAAAGAGAGACGCGGGGGCAGGGAGGGAGCCCCTCAGGGGTGCGCGGGGAAGGTTCAGCAAGCAGCTCACCCACAAAACTGTGCAGCTGTATCTGGGCCTAAGTTTACTACCGGTTATACGCTCATGAAAGATACGTGGCACACCAGTCACAGAGGAGAAGGAAATACACCGGACTCTCTATGGGGCGTCCCACACGGCCAGCAGACGCGTTTGCTCGCAGCCGAAGCGAGGTGCCCATTCTGCCTGGGCGGCTGACTGAGAGTTGCGTCCGTGTTGGAGAGCAAGAGGCACTTGCCTCCGCAGAGATGCCACCTGGGGGCTCCCGATCGCGGTTGTCAAACCCCCGGTCTTGGGCCACTCACAAGGCTAACGGCTACGATCGCTTCCGCGTAGGCAACGGTCTCTCTCATTTTCTTTTTTTTTTTTTTTTTTTTTTTTTTTTAATTTTTTTTTTTTCAACGTTTATTTATTTTTGGTACAGAGAGAGACAGAGCATGAACGGGGGAGGGGCAGAGAGAGAGGGAGACACAGAATCGGAAACAGGCTCCAGGCTCTGAGCCATCAGCCCAGAGCCCGACGCGGGGCTCGAACTCACGGACCGCGAGATCGTGACCTGGCTGAAGTCGGACGCTTAACCGACTGCGCCACCCAGGCGCCCCATCTCTCATTTTCTGAAGTCCAAGCAATCGACAACACGATAAACCCAGACGCGACTTTGTCTCCTGCCGATTTCCGTCCGCCGAAGGGGTGCACAGCGAGCGGGGAAGGGGCGCACAGTAGCCCCGCCACGGCGCGTGTCTGCCGTCTCCACCGGCTAGGAACAGCAGGCAGAGTGGGGAGAAGGGAAGAAAGGACGCGGAGAGAAAGCATTAAGTGGGAAAGTGAGGCGGGAGCAAAGGGAGGGAGAGGGGCTGTGCGGTGGGCTGGGCCCAGACCCAGAGCGGTCAGTGGAAAGGGCAGGCCGGGCAGGTGGCACTGGGGCCACAGCAGGGAGCCCAGGGCTGTTTGCACGCTGGGGCCCCCGACCAGAAGCCCCCCAAGCACATCACGGCCGCCGAGGCTGTAAATTAGAGAACATTTAAAATTCAGCTTCTCTGGGGCACCTGGGTGGCTCAGTCGGTTAAGCATCTGACTTCAGCTCAGGTCATGATCTCACAGTCCGTGAGTTCGAGCCCCGCGTCGGGCTCTGTGCTGACAGCTCAGAGCCTGGAGCCTGCTTCAGATTCTGTGTCTCCCTCTCTCTCCCTGCCCCCCTGCTGCTCATGCTCTGTCTCTCTCTCTCTCAAAAATAAATAAAAAACATTAAAAAAGATAGTAAAATAAAATTCGGCTCCCTACCACACTCGCAGCCTCTTAAGCACTCAGTGGCCACCTAGGGCGAGGGACTGGTGGCATCTTAACCGGCCCCGCGTGGAGTGCGGTGCCCAGCAAAGTCTGAGCAGTGTGTCTTTGGATCACAAAAGTTTTCCTCGTCCCGTTTCCCCAACTCCATGCAAACCAACGTTATTTAGATTATCTGGACTTCTCAGGGAATGTGGTTCGTCTGCCTGAACACCAACGTGTCTCATAAGTTCCGCTTGTCTAAGTGGCCCCGTGGGGATGACCACAACCCCGTCTCCCTCCGTTTGCCATAGAGAAGAGCCCAGAGCCAGCCGTGAGGCTCTGACAGAGACAGGAGCCAGCACTGACCTGCCACAGAACATTCTACCCGGTCCCGCCTGCTTTCTCTGCTCCTTCCGAAGCACCGCACGCACCTCCCGTGCACCTGACGAGACCAGGAGCTTCCCAGCAGGAGGGCACCGGAGCTGACCTAACCATGTCCTTTTTCTATAAAGTGTCCTGAAGAGAAGGGAGGTGTCTGACTTGGCTTTTACCCTTGTGGCAAGTTTGAAATACTCATTTTCCCGTGCTTTCATTTCCTTACCTGCAGGATGGGATGTGAGTCGGGGCTCCATCGGTTAAGCGGCCGCCTTTGGCTTGGGTCATGATTTCACGGTCCGTGGGTTCGAGCCCGGCGTCGGGCTCTGTGCCGACAGCTCGGAGCCTGGAGCCTGCTTCAGATCCCGTGTCTCCCTCTCTCTCTGCCCCTCTCCCACTCCCACTCTGTCTCCCCCTGTCTCTCTCTCTCAAAAATAAAAATAAACATTCAAAATAAAATTAAAAAAAAAAAAGATGGGGGCATGAGTGAGGAATGAGAGCTCACCACATATCATTCTTTCCTTCGCTCATTCATTCATCATCATCATCACCTGCCACAGAGAAGCCGCTGCCTTTCCCCCTCTCAGGGGTCCGCCGTAAGGGTTCCCCACAAAAAGCTCTGGGTTTTTCTGGATGGTGTGACAAAGCCTGTGCCGTTTGGGGGAATATTATACACATGGAACGCTGTCGTATGAAGGGAGGCTTGACTTCTTCTCACTCGGCCTGATTCCCTCGGGTTTCGTTCAAGCTGTTGCCCGTGTCACTAGTTGGTCCCTTTGATTGCTGAGAAGTGTTCCATGGCGTGGACAGAGCACGGCCGGTGTCCGCATTCGCCCGCCCAAGGGCATCTAGGTTGTTTCCAGCCCTGACTGTTTTGAACGAGGCTGCGGGGGTTTGCACGGGCACATGTCTTCATCGCCGGGAGAAGTGCCCTCGAGCGACAGCTGGGCCATGCGGAGCTTGCGTGTTCTGCTTTAGAAGAAGCTGCCGGACCATGTTCCTTTGTGACTGACAGCTTGACATCCTCGCCAGCCACGTGTGGGCAACCCAGTTTCTCTGCGTCCTCACCGGCATGTGGTGTGGTCTCTCTTTTTTTATTGTGGCCTTTCTGACAGGTGACATCTCATTGTGACTAACGCTCAATTCGCATTTCCACTACGGACGGTGATGTTGAGCATCTTTTTTTTTTTTTTTTAATGTTTATTCATTTTTGAGAGAGAGAGAGAGAGACAGAGCACAAGCGGGGGAGGGGCAGAGAGAGAGGGAGACACAGAATCCGGAGCAGGCTCCAGGCTCCGAGCTGTCAGCACAGAGCCCGACACAGGGCTCGAACCCACAAGCCTTCGAGCCGTGAGATCATGACCTGGACCAAAGTCGGACGCTCAACCAACTGAGCCACCCGGGCGCTCCCAGATGCCCCAGATGTTGAGCATCTCTGAGTGCTTGTTGGTGAAATGTCTGTTCGTGTGTTCTGGTCCATTTTCTAATTGCATTTTCGTCTTTCGAATGCAGAGTTTTGAGAGTTCTCTAGACTGTAGACGATACTTCTTTGTAGGATTCTGTGGCCTGCAGAGACGACCTCCACGTCTGTACCTCATCTTCCCATCGTCTTCACAGGGTCTTTAGCAAAGTAAAACATTTTAATTGTGGGGAAGTCCAATTTATCCATTGTTCCTGCCACGGGTTGTGCCATAGTGTCAAGCTGCGAGCACTTGGCCTGGGCCCTGGATGGTATCTTTCCCAAACCTTTCTAATGTTTGTAGGATCAGTGGACATACCATCTTTTTCATTCCCGATATGGACCATGTGGGGCCGTGTGCTGACAGCTCGGAGCCTGGAGCCTGCCTCTGTCTCCCTCTGTCTCTGTCCCTCCCTTACTTGTGCACTCTCTCTCTCTCAAAAATAAATTAACATTAAAAACTTTTTTTAATTAAAAAAAAAGGAGGGCTTATTTGAGAATAGCAAAAAATTGCAATCCAGGACAAGCAAGCTAGGTCAAAAGCATTGGAAGGCTCTTTTATGGAGGAAAGGGGGAGCTGGGGATGGGGGGCTCCCCAAAACAGAAGTCCATTGGACTAAACTGGATGCCTAGTGGCTGCTCATTGGCTGGGTCATTCGTGAGGGAACTTTCTGTCTAGTCTGGCGGAGTGAAGCTATATCTGCCTGCAAGGTGTGGGTTCCTCTGCTGGAGAATCTGCAGTTGACGAGGAGGGGGAGGTGGTGAGCGAGCACTCCAAGCTGGCCTTCCCCCCCACCCCCCTGCCCCCGCATTCTAAATAAAGTTTCCCTTTTTCCACTTTCACATAATGTACACATTGAATTTAATATAAATATGTTCTAACTTCCATCGTGATTTCTTTCTTTCTTTCTTTCTTTCTTTCTTTCTTTCTTTCTTTCATCTTAGGATATTTAGAAATTTACTGCTTCATTTCCAAAGACTTGGGGATATTTTGATTTTCGTTATTAGTTTTCTTTACTCAATTTCACTATGGTGGAAAACCCACTCAAGATGGTTTCAATCCACTGAAATTGTTGAGAATTGCTGAACACCCAACACAGGGGACAAAAACTTGGTAAACATTTCATGTCCACTTGAAAAACAAACTTTTCAGCTGTTGGATGCAGGGCTCTCTATGGCATTCCACTGAGATTGTTAATCCTGATGTTCAGAGGGTCTCTCTATTAATTTGCTGGCTTGTTTTATCATACACAGGGAGGAGCCCTGAAATCTACCACCGCATCTTTTCTTTCTGTTACTGTTCGCTTCAGAGATGTTGAGGCCATGTGAACAGATGCCTACAAATTTAGAGTTCTGGCGGCTTGTTGGAGCCGCCCTTCCCAGTTGGGAAAAGCTCTCCATTATAGCAATGCTTCTTGGGTTGGCATCACCTCGGATACTAGAAGCTCTACCAGCCTTCCTTTGTTTACTGTTCGCACCGTGTGCCAATTACTAAAAACAGCTCAGCCCCAGAGCTCCCAAACGTGCCCCACCCCCCGCCCCGGCCCCGCACGCCCGGCTTCCCCTCCCCGGTGCCGCCATGCGAGGCTCCGCCGCTAGGGGCGCCGGATGCGGCAGGCTCCTTCCGGTGCACTTCCGGCTTGTTCTTCGCGACTTCCGGTTCAGTGGCTTCCGGGTTGGGGGGGGGGGGGGACGCTGTTTCGCTTGGTGGAGGCCTCTTCTCCGCCACTGCCGTCCTGTTTTGCTGTTCTTCCGGCGTCGTCGCGACTAGTGTAATCGCGCCCCCCACCCCCCCGAGACCCCAGCCAGAGACACCACCACTCACGGGGTGTGGGCCCGGCCCGGCCACAGATTCGGCCCTTCTCCCGGAATCTTTGTAGGAGCTCCATAGGGCCACCCACTCCCTGGAGCTTTTAATTTGTATTCACCCCAACTTCACTGTAACTCCAGCCCTAGGAGTGGAAGCTCCCCCGCCTAATCGTGTTTCCCTCCTGTAGGGGTTGGCGGCCTGAAGGCCAATCTGGCAGCTTGTTTTACTAGGATCTTTTATATACTTAAACGTTGGGGGCGGGGGTCTTTTGAAAAATTGTATGAACTTCGTCTAAATTCTATCGAGACCTCTAACCTGTTGGTAAATTATGCAAAAACCAAATTAAACACGTCAGCTTTTATCACTTCCCTCCCGCCGTTTATGCCATTTGTATCCAGTTGTCTCTCTTATTTTCTTTAACCTTCCAAAGAAGGAATTATTGCTGTGCCGTCTCATCAAAGGTTGCTCTGATTTATCCACATGTCTGAGTCCTCTCGTGTTGCTGCAACAAAATGAAGACGGAGTGGCTCGAACAACAGAGATTTGTTTCTCACAGATCTGGAGGCTGGAGTCTGAAGTCACGGTGCCAGCAAATTCGAGTTCTGGTGGCAGGGAGACAGTGGTCTGCTGTCTTCTCTCCTAAGGATGCTAATGCTTTTGGCTCAGGTCCCCACCTCATGTAGCCTTAATTACTTCCTTAATCCAAGTAGAGTCACATTTGACATGAGGACGTCAATGTATGAATTTTCCAGGCACGAACGTCAGTCCATAGCACCACATGTTAATATCATTCTTTGTTGATGATTCTACTTTTGTGTCAGGTATTATTATCACACCACCACCACCCTGCCCCTTAAAGAATGTTTCTTGCTGGGGCGCCTGGGTGACTCAGTCGGTTGAGCGTTTGACTTCAGCTCAGGTCATGATCTCACAGTCTGTGAGTTCGAGCCCGGTGCCAGGCTCTGTGCTGACAGATCAGAGCCTGGAGCCTGCTTCAGATTCTGTGTCTCCCTCACTCACTGCCCCTCCCTCGATCACGCTCTGTCTCTCTCTCTCTCTCTCTCTCAAAAAGGAATAAATGTTAAAAAAAAATTTTAAAAACCAGAAAATATCTTTAACTATTCAATTCCACACTAATTTCTAGTTATTTTCTTTCCTTCAAGGTAATAATGCCTCATCTTCCGTCTTCCATACTGAAGTTGGGGTCTACATAAGTGGAATTGCTCATCTTTTTTGGGCCTATCTTTTCTCCCTGGCAGCTTTTAATACTTCACCTTGGCTTTGAAATCCTGAAGTTTTACCCTGAATGTGTCTCAGTGCAGATCCGTTGGGATCGATTGCAGTATGTCTCTGTTACATCACTGTTGAAAACTCACCTGTTCCTCTTTCTTTGAATATTGCCTGTGTCCCGTTCTCTGTGACCCTCTCTTGAGATCTGCCTACTTCTGTATTAGACAGTCTCCTCTTTCCCACATCTTCTAGGCTTTTCTTTGTATCTTTGATCTCTTCATCTCTGGACTGCATTGTGATCATTTGTTAGCTGATTTCCACTTGTTGATTCTGTCTTCATTATATGTGATCTGTTGTTGATTCCTCAAGGTTTTGTATTCTGTGGTTAGATTTCTCGTTTCTAGAAGTTCTCTTTAGTTTCTTTCTTTCCTCCTTCCTTCTCTTTCTCGTGTGTGTGTGAGGCCCACTGATGTTTTTTCCCTGTATCTTGTTCTTTCCTCATGTTTTTTAATGCTTTTATAGCTTTTTTTAATGCTCTTTTGTATCTTTAAGCAAATTTGTATTATAGTCTAGATTATACCCAGTGTTTGGTGGGCTACTTCTACATATTGTTTCTTGGTTTTGTGTGTGTGTTTTTGGTAACTTTTGATATTTTAGCAGATAATGATGAGGTCTTGGGAGATTCTTTTTTTTCTTTAATGTTTTATTATTTTTGAGAGAGACAGAGAGAGAGAGAGAGAGAGAGAGAGTGTGTGTGTGTGAGTAGGGGAGGAGCAGAGAGAGATGGGGACAGAGGCTCCAAAGCAGGCTCTGGACTGACAGCATTGAGCCAATGAGGGGCTTGAACTCACGAAATGCAACATCATGACCTGAGCCAAAGTCGGATGCTCAACCAATGGAGCCACCCAGGCACCCCCACCTAAGAGATTCTATGGCTCCTGAGTTGAGGGCTGTTGACCTTCAAAATAAAAGTTAAAAAATGGGCATATTCAGAGTATTGCAACTCAAGATACAGCAAAACCACAGGCGAGTCCCATAAACGAAGGGGAAGGAATGTTATGTTATGGTGAAGAAGGAGGAAGTGGGTGGGTTGTTCTGAAGGAGGGTCCACTGGAGAACAGCAGGGATTCAGCATGACGGAGGATGCTCATGGGCTGAGTTGCAGGGATGGTGGGTTTCTTGTAGGAGCCGCAGTGGCCACCTTTCCCTGCCGGGCCGGGGACTGATGATTCCCTCCCATCGAGGATGTTTCTGTCGGGACCGTAACTGAAACTTCTTCACCTGCAGTAGTGCGGCATAACTGCATATTAGCGAGGTTTCCTTGATTAATTTTCAGAGGGTATATGCCTTCGGGGAGCATCTTCTTTTGTTTTTCCAGCTCTCTACAGGGTAAAAACAATCTATTACTGCTAAACATTTCTTTCTTGTATTGGACTTTGCTGGAATAAACCAGTAGTGGAAATATAAACCCCAAAGTCGTAAGAGAGTCTCTAATTCTGAGGAGAAACTTCTCTTTATATGTTTTTCTCCATGCAGACCCAATACTGACACACACACGATTTCTTGTGCAGAGTGGATCTGTTTTCCTAGTTCTATATTTCCTTTGGGGTATCTCTCTTCTGAAGCTCCTTATTTGAGTCCTATCTTCCGGAGACCCAGTGCCTTGTCTCCCCCCTGACATGTGGCTCTAGGGTGACTCGAGAGAAGCGCATAATCTGAAGGCAGCTGCCAGACTCAGGACTTGTTGATTATATATTTTCATGATCCAGATTCTTTTTCCTCTCCTCTTTCTTCCTTAATTTTGCCACTGAAATGTTCAGATTGGCATGGCATACGCTTGAAAAGCATTTAAAATATTTCTGAGTCAACATTTTAAAGTGTTTTACAATGGGAGGGACAGGGGCATCTGGGTGGCGCAGTCCGTTAAATGTCCAACTGCAGCTCATGGTCACAGGGCCTGTGGGTTCGAGCCCCGCATCCAGCTCTGTGCTGGCAGTTCAGAGCCTGGAGCCTGCTTTGAATTCTGTGTCTCCCTTTCTCTCTTCCCCTCCCTCAGTCATGCTCTGACTCTCTCTCTCTCTCTCACACTAAAAAAAAAATTAAAATTTTTTTATAGTGGGAGAAATTTAACCTAAATATGGAGGCATAGTGCCAGGTAAAAACATTTCTATACTGCTTGTTTTTCTCCTTTTATTACATGGCTAACCCTCTACTTCAACCTCTGATTGTGATCATGAGAGTGTAGTGTATGTGCTTCCTGTGGTTTTGAGTGTACATGGAAACATGTCCAATGTGCCACCATTAAGTATGATATTTGTATTAGGTTTGGGGTAGGTTACTCTTATTAAATTTTTGAAATTTCATATTTTACATTAAAAATACTAAGGGAGCGGTGATGATCATATGGCTATTACCGTTCATTCTCGAATTATAGCAATAGACATCTTTGCATAAGATTGAACCATTCTTACATTTCTGGGGAAAACTGTACTTGTGCAGAACCTATCGTTACTTCATTCACTTGGGTTTAGAAGCTAATGGTACTTTTGGTTCACCATTTGTTGGCCTCCAACTTTCCTGGACCATTTTTGTCTCGTGGTCGTATCCATTCTGTAAAGGGAATGAGCTGGTAGGCGCTATCTAAGTGCTTGGGACAGAATGACATTTGAGACAGCGGGACATGCTTGTTCAAAGAGCAGAGGCCTCAGAGGGCCTGTGGGTTCAGGGATGTGCCAGCAGCTCTGTGGGCATCAGGGAAGGGGGCCCCGGCCATGTCCGCAACGCAAGATCTGGAGTCCACACTCCCCAGCTCCTCCTGTGAGCCTCTGTGTGACCCGTGGCGTCCGGCCACCGGAGGACGAGGACTGGCAGCTTGTGGAGCTTCAGAGACTCGTTCCCCTTGGAAGAGCACTGCCTAGACTCCACGGGGACCCTCGACGTCGCCTTCGTGTGTGTTTGCAGAGCCTACACACAGGTGCTGGATTTTCCACGCAGGCGCATCTGGGCGCGTATACATTTCCTAGCGGGACAGCGGGGGCATTGACGCACCGGCCCCCAGGCGCAACCGCACTCAGCAGGGGGACCTGCGGGCCCAGGGGCTCTCCGCTGAGCGCGCCTCCCTGTGACCACACAGTCTGGGCCGCGGACCTCTGCACGCCCTTCACGTGAACAAGAAACGACACCCGTCCCCCTCGTTGCAGCCACCGTGCTTGGGGGCTCCGTGTCGCCTACGCCACACGCGTTCTCGGGCCCGGCAGCCCCCGCAGCAGAGCCATTTGGTAACCACCCGTCCCCTCCCCGTGATGTGAGCCGTCACCTCTTCTCCGTGCCCGTGGGCCCTTGCCCTCGTGCTCCGCCTCCGATCACGGCCAATACACGGCTCTGCGCCTGCACGCGGTCGCCACCGCCTGGCCGTGGGCCGGTCACTTTGCTTCGCCCTCCTCCTTTATCCAGCGGGTGTCCACGGGGCATTACTCAGCCGCTCTCCCGAGACCTGGGGGATTAGCTCCCACTCACGTGTCACCCGGCCACCCGCGCGCAGCCCTCCCTCCACTAGGGGGAGGGCTCCCGGGGAAACCCACCAGCAGGCGCTTCTAGGTCTCAGCCACCACCCCTGGTGTTCCCGCCTCTTCAGGCCTCCCATCTGGGGCTCCTACGTCCTCGACCCTCGTGTTTACCTTCTGACCCTGGCACCTGTGTTGACCCTCGACCTCTTTTTCTGAGCAACCTGTGCATCGCCACCTTCCCCACTTTCCCACACGAGTATCTACCACACTGGGGACAATATATCCTCAACTCACCGTCCCCCCTCCCCCTCCCTCCTCCCCCTGTCCCCTCCTCTTCCTCTCCACTCCTCTCCCTCTCCTTCCTCCCCCTCCCCATCCTCTCCCCCCTCCCCCACCTCCTCCTCCCCCTCCTCCTCCCCCACCTCCCTCTCCTCCCCCTCCTCCAAAAGCTTCATGCCTCGCCCACCAGCACCATCAGGTCAGTGAAAGCTGTCCCCATCTGCTCACCAAACCCCTGCTGTAGGGATTCTCCAGACGCCCACTTCTGGGCTCCCTGCCGTCTTACACAGCGTGTTCCTGGCCTGTCTTTGAAGACACTCCACCATCAGGTGGCCGGGCCAAGTCCTGCGTGGGGGTGACGTCCCGCCTCTTTGCTCTTTGTGGGGAGGTGCCCACTTTTGCCTGCCCTTACATAATAGGGGCCTCCCCCCGCTCCAGTCCCAGGCTGTGAGTTTGGGGCAGCTGGGGGATGCTGTTCCTGGGGACGAGCGTGAGCGGCAGGACGCGAGCACACAGCCTGTGCCGGGGAAAGGGACGTGCACACGGTAGGAGGTGACAGACGCTGTTTGAAATCCTCTCCACTCCTGGAGTTGTGGGTCAACCCTCGGGGGGCCGCCCTCTGCACCGGCCCCCAGGATGCATTTAGGCCTCTGCCGTGGAGGGTTCAGACGTGACAGAGACGGGCCTCGTCCATGCCTCAGGGATGGCCCAGAAACCATCCATGCCCTGCCCCATGCTGCCTCCTTCTGGGGCCACGGAGACTCTTTCTGGAAGGTTCCCAGGGTGCCGCGCCCAGCCGTGTCCTTGGGTCAGCCCTGTCACAGCAGGTGGGGAGGGGGCGAGGAGAGGAAGGTGAAGGAAGGAGGTGCTCAGTGCAGCCCCGACAGGGGGTCAACAGGGTCAGGAGAAGAAAGCCCTTGTCTTCTGCAGACGGGGAGTGTGACCCTCGTGCCTCTTTGGCGGCTGCAGCTCAGCTGAGAAATGAAAAGAGGACCCTGCTCCCGTCTCCCTGGCCGAGGCTCACGTGTTGGTCGAAGGCACGTGGGCGAACCTGTGAGCCCAGGCACCTGTGCCAGTCGCTGGGCGAAGTCCGAGTTCATTCCACAGGATCCCTGATGTGGGAGGAGCTGAGGCAGGGCAGACATGGTGCCGCCCCCGTCAGAGGAGGGCCGTCCCTGGGACCACGTCCCCGCACCCCGTGCCCTGCCCAGGAGCCCTTCCCTGCTGACGTCTCCCGCCCACTGCATCCTGTCTTCCACCGACCCCGATCCTGCAAAGGCCGGGAGCCTCCGAGCGCTTCCCTTGCCAGGTGACCCTCAGGCCCCCCCGCAGTGCTGAAACCCTCGGAGACGGACAGAAGGACAGAGCGTCGGCCACGAACAGTTACAAGGCTTCCGTTCAGAGACGAACACTAGTACTCGAGACCTCCCCCACCCCCCTGCCAGGGCCGGACTTGCTCGAAAGGGAGCTGTGGGCTGGGCCGACTGGATTTGGTCCCCCCCACCTGTTCTCCGGCCCCTCGAGAGGCAGACCACGCGTTAACCAGCGGAAAACGGGTTTAATGCTGAGGTTCCCAGCACCTGCGGCGAGTCCGGGTCATCGGTGCCACGCTCCCAAGGCACCGCCCGAGGCCCCTCACACAGAGGACAGAGTCAGGAAGGCGGCCAGCCAGGCCCCGCTGCTCCTCAAGCGGCTTGCTCGTCCGCCTTCTCTGAATTCCGGCTCGCGGACGTTCGGCTCCTGCGTATTGCACAAGAACTCCGAACAGCAGTGCGCGTACAGGAAGGGCATAGGCTCGACGAGGACAAAGGACTTGAGTCCCGGAGCAAACGGAGCACTTACTGGACAATACCTGGAGCACTGCTTCGAAACATAGAAGAAACGCGGATAGATTCCTGACAGGAAGTGAAGAGAAAGGCACCACGTGAACTGAGAGCAGCGACACCAAAGCGCTTCGGGCCTGTGCCCGTCCCATCCCGACCTTCTGGTGCCCCCGCTCAGAGGCCACGGTTGAAGAGGCCCCTCGTCTACGGGGCGGTCGGGAGCCACCGCCCAGGACGGGGTCCGGCCTTTGTGTTCACGGCTGCTTCTGGGGCAGGGGGTGGCTTGCGTGCGGTGTGACCACGAGATGCTCCCCCCACCCGGCGGCCCCGCCCCGCCCCGCCCCTCCCCGGCTGGCCTGTCCACGAGCAGGGGGAGCCCGGGTCTGGGGCTCTCCGCCCGGGGATGTACAGGCTCCCAGGCCTCACCGCTCACCACCAGGTCGCTCTGGACTTTGTAACCACGGGACAGGCAGGGGAGCAAGGGGCTCTTGCCCATCCTGGCCACTGCCCGGGGCTCAGCGCCGGCCTCTCCTTGGGCCGGCGCTGTCACCGCGAGCCTGCTGTACACGGCCCGGCTCCACCCCGGCCGCCGGGTCACGCTGCTGGCTTCGCCTCATCTGTGGTTCACGGTGACAATCGCTTTTCCCTACGAGGTGATGACGTTCACGCGGGGCTTGCGTGAATCCCAAGCACCCCCTCAGCACCCTGCATGTTTCCGGGAACGCGGACCCGCCGGAAGGGGCTGACCCTCTGCCTCCCAGCGCTGGGCGCTGCTGGGCCTCCGCACTCCCCTTCGGGGGCTTCATGCGGCCTGGAGCTCCCGGGTGACATACACGAGACAGAGAGGTGGTCTCCACCCGTCTTAAAGCACACAACACTCCTTCCAGGACATAGCGTAAGCCCCGCCCCTCATTACGTACACCTCTTGTAACAGCACTTCTCGGTGGGGCGGTTGAAATGAAGGCTTTCGTCGTTCATTTAAAACGAATACAGATAACCCCTACACTTTTCTTCCCGCACCCCAATATTCCATCGCGTCCACTCCTGGCGCCCCGCCCCCCGTCGGCACTGCTCTCACGCAAGCTGGCCTGTCACCTGCCTGTGTTCTGACGTCTCAGGACTTTGCTCCATTTCTCTTGAACGAACGTGATTACATTAGTTACTCTCTGTCGAGAAAACCCAGACAGACCCCAACTGCTGAAAGGATCGACCGACTTTCCTGTGAACCCGGGATGCACGGAGATACTCACTCACGGCAACGGAAGTACAAAAGTGAAAATCCCTAGGACATTTTGATGGATTTGTGCAACCGAAACTATTCTCTATCTCGCAGACGTGACACTTCAGGGTTGCAGCTGAAAGGGGAAGAAAACCAGAGTGAAATACCACCGCTCTCCAGGCCTATCGGATGAGCACCGCCCCTTCCCCCATCTCTCCCTCCTCCAGGGAGCACAAAACCATGGGTCCCGAGTCCTTGTATTCTCCCCTGGGCTGCCCTCACCCTACCTCTCACACACATACGCACCCACACACACACGCATGCACACACACGCACGCACACACACACGCATGCACACACGGCACCTCAAGTTCAATGGCTCAAGAGATTTGCAATCTGCCTTCCAGGGCCCTTCCCACTCATCTTCCCCACTCCTCCCTCCCCTGCCCCAGGCCCTGCATCCCCTCCCCTGGGTGTGGCCCGCTGCCTGGTCTGCATTAGGGCAGGACTCATTCCCCGCTCCCCGGGGACAAGCCTGTCACCCTTCTGTGGCTCCTCCAGTTCTCTGACACAGGCCTGGATGGTCCTGTGAGGGCCGGGCCACGCATGGCGCCCAGCCTGATGTCTCCCAGGAAGGCAGGGACACTGAGGGGACAGCGCAGTGCTGGGGAATAAGCCAGGATTCCGGACACTCCTGCCGGCCCTCGGCAGGGGAGCCCCAAATCAACAAGCTCCCCCATCAGGTATCCAAATCCACAGGCTGCCCTCCTGACGCTCTCTCGCTCCCTGACCCCTGTGCCTGCCACTGCCCTGGGGCCCCCGCGGGGTCCAGGCATGGGTGGCCACCCTGTGTCTGCAGAGGCATTCTGTCCCGCTTCCTTCTCCCAGCCCAGGGGGTTGAGGGGCCCAGACTTACCTTGTTTTCCAGACACGGTGACGTTTGTCTCCACCCGCGGCAGGCCCGTGACCAGGAGCAAAGCAAAGAGAATCATCGTTTCCGTGGTGCCTGGCCCTGGACACGGGGAGTGAGGCCACGCGGTCAGCTCTGTGGCTCCGGGGTCAGACCTGGCCACCTGGGAGGCCACCCCGTGGGCCCAGGGAAGGCAGGGCGCTCCCTTGAAGAGTGTGGACGGCTACTGGCCATTCCCTAGTCCTGTGACCCAGTTTAGGCCCAAGCATACACGCCCACCAGATCCCAGTTCTGGCACCGTCACCCTTTGCTCCCACCCCAGCCCTCCAGGACGGTCTCCTGAACCCACCCTGCGTGGGCCCCACCCCACCCTTGACAGCAAAACAGGCCAGGGGTGGCCCTCTAGGCCTTCCCAGCAGATGAGAAGTAACTGCAGCCATGGACGCTCACTGAAGGGACTGGTGTGTTTGGCTTAAACGCCCTCCGAGACGCTCTCTGCGCGACGATTATTACGTATGTCGATCATTATACACGCAGCCGGTCGTTTCTTTATGTGACGCGTACGCGCTTCTTTTTAAGGCTTCTCTCGGTAGCCCCATGTTGTATGTTTGTTTTTTACCTTTATAGTTACATCTCTCTCTTTTCTTTAACGTTTATTTATCTTTGATGGAGGGAGAGCGAGACGGGGCACCAGCGGGGAAGAGCAGAGAGAGAGGGAGACGCAGATTCCGAAGCAGGCTCCAGGCTCCGGGCTGTCAGCACAGAGTCTGACGTGGGGCCTGAACTCACAAACCGTGAGATCACGACCCGAGCCGAAGTCGGATGCTTAACCCGCTGAGCCACCCTGGCGCCCCTATACTTACATCTCTTGAAACAACTTTCTTTCTCCAAGTTTTGTCGTGTAATATTTGCTCCCCGGGTTGTCACTTTTCAACGGCACCCTATCCTTCCCACCATCACCCTGGTTCACAACGGACCGCTTCCGACACAGTGAGCCTGTGCTCCTGTCCTCTCCCTTCGTGGCCCGGTTTTAGTTGCAGCATTTCTGCCTCATCAGATCAGACGGAGGAAAGCAGAAGTATTCAGTCCTATAGATAAAGAACCATCATTCCCCAAAGCAAACACTGGCCACACCGAAAATCAACAACGCGTCTTGTGCCCGTCAGAGAACTGAGGTCACAGAACTGGCACTTCCAAGTCTGGCGAGCCAGGTATGTCCCGCGAGGCAACCCTAAATATGCTCACCTGGAGCAGAAGCTGCGGGAACCACGAGCCGGTGGGAGCACTTCACTGTGATTTTGACAGAGGGCTGGAGGCTGAGTGCCAGAGCAGGAAGAGCCGTCCCGGGCTGGGGGGAGGGGGGGGTCTCCCGAGCGCACAAGAGTCTCCATCCAGCCCCCAGCACTTCGTCTCCGAGCCCTTTCTTTCTTCGAGTGGGTAACAACTGACAGTGCCACACAACACGCCCTCCCTCCAAGGAGCAACGCGTGAGAAAGATTCGAAGCTAAAGCGGGAGACGAAAACAAGGACACTCAAGAGTGTACAACCTAAGGCGACGACAGCTACAGCAAACTGTGCACAAAGTCCAGGCCCCGGGGCCCGTAACGTGAGTGCTCGCGCTCAGGGCCTACTTACCGCGCTTCCTCTCAACCCACAATACACGACCAACTGGCAGCCGGACACACAAGGCATGCCCGGAGCCAAGAGAAACCGTCCGCAGAGGAAAAGCCAGCACGAGGATGTGACACAGGTGACGGACGCGTCACCATCGTCAGAGAGGGGATGTGAAATGACTAGGACCAGGACACTAAGAGCGCCGGTGGAGAAGGCAGACCACACGTGAGAACAGATACGCAACGTGAGCTTAGGAAGGAAAACTCTGAGAGCCACATGGGAATGCTAGGAAGCAAAACCATGTCTTTTTTGATGAAAATGAGGACTATGTCGGGTGGGTCATCACTGCCCTCGACACAGCCGCAGAAAGACCCCGCGAACGTGAAGACGGGTCGGTAGAACTCTCCTTGCCTGAAACGCCAAGACAAACACAACAAGAAAACAGAACAGAGTGTCCAAGAACCGTGGGACGAGCTTCTTTTCGGGAACACCCAGCTCCCCGAAAGACCAAAAGGAGGAGGAGGGATGGCACGGAAGCATCCCTGAAACCATACTGGCTAAGGGCTTTCCAGCGGTCCTGACAGACATCGCTGTGGAGACTCGGGAAGCTTAGAGAACAGGACGCGCACAACCCCCGAAACAAATACACACACACAAAACCACCTCTACCGAGGCGTGCTCAAAGCACAGAAAATCACAGAGAAAGCTTTCCGGAACCCGGAGGAAGAAACAACACACGTGATGTGCAAAGAAACAAGAAGAGGGCTTTCCGTGCACTTCACATCGAACCACCCAAGCGAAAGAGCGTAAAAAACATTTCAGGTGTCGGAAGATGACATCTGCCAACCTAGAACCCGGTAGCTGGAGGAGCTCCCCTTCGAAGCACAGCAGACTGTAGTTTTTTAACGCCCGTGACACCCACCACACAGTGTGTCCGCTACTGACTTCATCTCTCTTCCAGTGTTGATCCACGATAAAATACAGAAATACGTTTGGAGTGGAAATCCCATCACGTTTCAAACATCGCAGTAAATAAAAACTAAAACACACGCTAAAAAAAAAAACAAAACAAAACTGCGAGGAAGCTCTCTTGACACATTTATCTGCGATTTCTGTACGTCCACACCTTTTCTGCCACATGCACTGAGCACAGAGGCTCGGTGCACATCAGCAGAGTGCAAGGCAGCTCCCGAGGGGTCAGCATCCGGCAGCCCCCTGCACAGGCCCCACTGCTCCCCTCCCCACCTGCACCTCCCCTCCTGACTCCTCTACCCACCTAAGCCTCCCCTGCACCTCCCCTCCTGGCTCCTCTCCCCACCCGCTCCTCCCCTGCCATCCCCTCCTGGCTCCTCTCCCCACCCACACCTCCCCTGCATCTCCCCTCCTGGCTCCTCTCCCCACCCACACCTCCCCTGCCATCCCCTCCTGGCTCCTCTCCCCACCCACACCTCCCCTGCATCTCCCCTCCAGACTCCTCTACCCACCCACACCTCTCCTGCATCTCCCCACCTGGCTCCTCTCCCCACCCACACCTCCCCTGCATCTCCCCTCCTGGCTCCTCTCCCCACCTGCTCCTCCCCTGCCCTCCCCTCCTGGCTCCTCTCCCCACCCACACCTCCCCTGCATCTCTCCTCCGGGCTCCTCTCCCCACCCACACCTCCCCTGCATCTCCCCTCCTGGCTCCTCTCCCCACCCACTCCTCCCCTGCCCTCCTCTCCTGGCTCCTCTCCCCACCCACACCTCCCCTGAATCTCCCTTCCTGGCTCCTCTCCCCACCCACACCTCCCCTGAATCTCCCTTCCAGGCTCCTCTCCCCACCCGCTCCTCCCCTGCCCTCCCCTCCTGGCTCCTCTCCCCACCCACACCTCCCCTGCATCTCCCCTCCTGGCTCCTCTCCCCACCCACACCTCCCAGCCCAGCAGGTCCCAGGCTCCCCCACCGGGCATGCCAGCAGCAGGCAGGCCTTTCCACACACCCCTCAGCCCTCCTCTTGCAGGAAGTCATCCACCTGGAGCTCAGCGGAGTTCCCCTCCTCCAACCCCCTCCACACCCCCATCCGCCCACCCCCGCAGGACAATGCTTGTCCTGATGGACTCGCTGACCCCGACCTCAAGAGCAGCTTGGGAAAAGTGCTGGGACACTGTCCACGCAGACGTTTCCTGCTCCTACAGGTGATGGGCAAACGTGCCCCTCAGCCACCCCCCCCCCCCTCGGCGGCCCTGAACGCAGACCCTGGCCCTCTCCTCCGGGATGGCCCCCCAGGCACCTGGCAGGGCCCGCTCCAGCTGCAGGGTCTGGCGGGGAGGCGGGGAGATTTCCGTCCCTGGAACTGGCGGGACCCAGCCAGAGACCTTTCCAGAGCACAGCAGCACCAGCAGGGAGGCCCAGAAGGACAGGCAGGAAAAGGTCGCCTTGCAGAGTAAGTAAGAAAGCTCTTCCAACCGGGACCCCGCCCCCACCGGTCCCCGCGGAAAAGACACGCGAGGGACAGCCACGCGAGGGACGAGTGACAAAACGAAGCCCGACGGGACCGGCCCCAGCGCCGGGAAGGAAGCGCACGCTCTGCAGGCGGAGGTCAGAGAAGGTTCCAGGAGACTGAAGGTCGCAGTCAAGGACCCGCTTTTCCTTCTCGAAACTAAACACACGACATCAAACTGGGCCCCGCACAGACGGCCTGGAAGAAGAAAGCGCAGAAACTGCGGGGAGAAGAGGTCCAGGCGGTGCGGGCGGGGCGGGGACTCCAGGGGCCCAGGGACCCCCGGGCAGCGGCAGTGGCAGTGGCAGCGCCGGTTGTGCCCGTGGGACTGAGGGGCGCCGGCAGGACCCCCGCCGTTGCAAGCACCCCCCACGCCAGCCCTGGGCCACGCCCCGAACCTCCTGGACCCTATATGGACGCCCCTCCCCTCACCCTTCACCCTACTGAGACTAGCCAGGCCTTCTGGAACCTTCCAGGCCCCCCCACGCGTCCAACCTTCTGCCAATTAACTTCCACGCTGCCCGCCTGTGAGGTGAGCCCCGAACCTTCCGGAACCTCTGGCGCCGCCGGACTCTCTGAGAGTGGGGCCTTCGAGGCTCGTGGAACCTTGTGGAACCCAGTGTGCGCGTGCGCATGCGTGGGCGCGGGGCCTGCCGGGAGTCGCGCGCGCAGCGACGGAGACCCCCTCCCTTGCGGACGCGTCCAGGCTGTGGGAAGCGCGGCTGCGGCCCGGAGAGTCTTGGCGCTGACCCTGCTGAGCCCGCCGATTGGAGGCCTCGCCCGCCCAGGGTTCCAGAAGGTTCTCTGAGGTCGCTGTGGGGACGCGTGGGGACGGAGGGCGCAGGGAGCCTGCGGGGGAGGCGTTCGAAAGGGCGGTGGGGGGCTGGGGGCACCTTGGGCGCCTGTCCCGGGCCCTCAGCGGGGGGCTGCTGGGCTGCCCGGGTCCTCGCGGGGTGGGGACACGGCGGGTGAGGCGGCACCGCCCACACGGGCGCCACCCCAAGCCCCAGTCAGGCGCTCCCCAGAGAGGTGCTACCTCAGGCAGGTGCTCCCCCAGAGAGGTGCCCCCCCCTCAGGTAGGGTCTCCCCAGACAGGAGTCCCCCGTCAGGCAGGTGTCCCTCCAGTCAGGTGTCCCCCCTCAGGCAGGGGCTCCCCTAAGGACGTGTCTTCCCCAGGCAGGTGCTCCCAAGACAGGAGTCCCACTCAGGCGGTGCTCCCCAAGAGAGGTGTCCCCCCCCAGGCCGGTGCACCCCAGACAGCAGTCCCTCAAGGTAGGTGCTCCCCTAGACAGCACTCCCTCCTCAGGAAGGGGGCCCCCAAGGAGGTTCCCCCCCCAGGTAGGTGCCCCCCAGACAGGAGTCCCCCAAGGCAGGTGGTCCCCCAGACAGGTGTCCCCTCAGGCAGGTGCTCCTCCAGACAGGCGTTCCACCCAGGCAGGGGTTCCCCAGACAGGAGTCCCCCCTCAGGCGGTGCTCCCCCAGAGAGGTGTCCCCCCCCCCAGGAGGTGCTCCCCTAGACGGTAGTCCCCCCTTAGGCAGGGCCCCCCCCAAGGAGGTGTCCACCCCAGGTAGGTGCTCCCCAGACAGGAGTCCCCCACGACAGGTGCTCCCCTAGACAACACTCCCCCTCAGGCCGGGGGCCCCCCCAAGGAGGTATCCCCCCCAGTAAGGTGCTCCCCAGACAGGAGTCCCCCATCAGGCAGGTGCTCCCCAGTCAGGTGTGCCCCTTAGGCAGTGCTCCACCAGAGAGTTGTCCCCCTCCAGGCAGATGCTCCCCAAACAGGAGTCCCTGAAGGCAGGTGCTCCCCAGACAGGGGTCCCCCTTCAGGCAGGGGCTCCCCCAGGTAGGTGTCCCCCCAGGTAGGTGCTCCCCAGACAGGAGTCCTCCCTCAGGCAGTGCTCCCCCAGAGAGGTGTCCCCCCAGGCAGGTGCTCCCCAAGACAGTAGTCCCCCCTCAGGCAGGGTCCCTTCCAAGGAGGTGTCCCACCCCCCAAGTAGGTGTTCCCCTAGACAGCACTCCCCCCTCAGGCAGGGCTCCCCCAAGGAGGTTCCCCACCCAAAGCAGGTGCTCCCCAGAGAGGAGTCCCCCAAGGCAGGCGTTCCCCCAGACAGGCATCCCCCCCAGGCAAAGGCTCCTCCAGACAGGAGTCCCCCCTCAGGCGGTGCTCCCCCAGAGAGGTGTCCACCCCAGGCTGGTGCTCCCCAGACAGGAGTCCCCCAAGGCAGGTGCTCCCCTAGACAGCACTCCCCCTCAGGCCGGGGCCCCCCCAAGATGGTGTCCCCCCCCCAGGCAGGTGCTCCCCAGACAGGAGTCCCCCAAGGCAGGTGCTCCCCCAGACAGGGATCTCCCCTCAGGCAGGTCTCCCCAGACAAGAGTCTCCCAAGGCAGGTGCTCCCCCAGATGGGGTCCCCCCTCAGGCAGGAGCTCCCCCAGTCCGGTGTCCCTCCTGAGGCAGGTGCTTCCCCAGACAGGTGTCCCCTTCGGGCAGATGCTCCCGCCCAGGTGTGGGGGGGCGGGAAGCAGTTTTCCCTCAGGACCCCGGGCTCGCAGACTTGGGGGTACAGATGGGTCCCCACAGGAACGCTGAGCAGAAGCGGGCACTGCCATATGCCGGGGGGATCCTGGAGCATGGGCTAGGGTCAGGGCTCAGGTGTGGGGACCCCCGGGCCCTCCCCCGCCCACGCTTCAGGGCCACCCGATTCTGCGGGAGGGGTGGGGGGCAGCGGAACGTTCTGGCGCAGACTGTGGCCACTGCGCAAGTCAGGCTGCCGGCCTCCAAGGGAGCAGGGTGGTCACCGCGTGCTGCCCCGCATTTGTCCATCGCCTGTAGCAGCTGGAAACGCCTGCGTGGACAGTGTCCCAGCACTTACTCCAAGCTGCTCTTGAGGTTGGGGTCAGCGAGTCCATCAGGACAAGCATTGTTGGGGGGGGCATAGGGACCTCGGCTGAGCTCCCAGTGGAGGCAGCCCCAGGTGACTTCGTGCAAGAGGAGGCCTGAGGGGTGTGTGGAAAGGCCTGCCTGCTGCCTGTAGAGCCCGGTGGAGCGGGCAGAGCCCTGCCTGCTGAGCAGCGAGGTGCAGGTGGGGAGAGGAGCCAAGAAGGGAGGTGCAGGGGAAGTGTGGGTGGGGGGAGGAGCCAGGAGGGGAGGTGCAGGGGAGGTGTGGGTGGGGAGAGGAGCCAAGAAGGGAGGTGCAGGGGGAGTATGGGTGGGGAGAGGAGCCAGGAGGGGAGGTGCAGGGGAGGAGCGGGTGGGGAGAGGAGCTGGGAGGGGCTGGTGGACGCTGGTGGACCCCAAAGCCTCCCTCCGGGATCCCCGCACACTGCTCACGTGGGTCCTGCAGACACGCATCCTGTGAGGTGGCCTCTGTGACATGCAGGCTGCTGACGTGTGCCCCGGTCTCCTCACCTATAGGTTCAAGTTCCTGCAGGAGATGATGCTCCTCTGGGCCATGCTCCTTGTCATCTGGTTGCCTCAGGTCATGCTGGAAGGACATTGTAAGTATCGATTCCTCTCCTTGTCTTCCCAGCAGTAAGACTTTACTGTTATCCAGGGTCAGAGAAAGGGTCTGGGTGGGATTCCGTCACCTTAGGCTGCCGGGACCCCCGATGTCAGTGCAGTTGGTGGGCACACGGTTGGTTTGGAAGGGTCCCCGAGCTAGGTGAGTGTCGGGAGGGCGTTTCTAGCTCGGCCCTCCCTCACCTGGGAAGGGCAGCGTTGGAGAGTCCAGGGAAGTCTGGGAGGGCGCTGGCCTTTTCTGACTGCCAGGCTCTCTTGGGCATAGGGGCCGTCATCTGCGGGGCAGAGGGTCCCCTCAGGTGGCTCCCTGGCGGTGCTCGCCGGCGTCTGTCTCTGGGAACGGGAACAAGTCCCACGTGTACCCGGTCTCTGCCCGGAAGCTACCCTGGCCAGAGCGGAGCCCATCGAGGGCCGGGCGGTGGAGGCCTCCAGAAGTCCTTCAAGGCAGGGGGAGGTCACAGCCAAGGGTAACGGTGGACGGTGCCGGGGCACTGGAGCCAGATGCTGCTTACTGTTTCCTCAGGGACCTATAATCTGAAATGCCACGATTGTTGGACCATCAACAATTTTAAGTGTCCACAAATTACGTTGTGTCCAACAGACCTCAGGCGCTGTATGACCATCTCTGTTCGTAAGTACCTGTTTGTCTTCCTTGCACGTTGTGAATTAGGCACCCCACCTGAGCACTTTCAGGGAGCTGTCTGATCTGCTCTGTCTTGGACCCAGCCCCGTGGCCCTTGGCCTGCTCCGTCCCCATCCTGAGAGCCCACCCCAGCCTGTAGGCTCAGCCCCAGGAGAGGCCGGTGTGCACCATCCTGGAGAGCCAGGCACCCCGCAAGGTGGGGCTGTCAGGGTCCACGTGCACCATGGGGGGTTGCCAGACCCTAGGCCTCCGCTCCGTGTCAGTCCTTGGTGGCGGTGCTGGTGCCCCCGAGTCGCCCGGGCGGTCCCTCGTTGCCCATTTGATTCAGGCTGGTGGGGGGAGGGCTTCCAGCTAGGCAGGCCCGAAAAGCAGGCATCCTGCAGACTTCTCCGGACAAGGACTACTGCACACGGAGGGCAAGGCCAAGTATGGGCTCAGGGCAGAGCGTGACTTTTCAGGGTGCTCTTGGCTGTTACTCAGAGGCTCAGGTGCCCTGAGAAAGGCGTCCTGCTCGCCAGGGCCCTAAGCTGAAGCACAGAGTCGACCAGAGGCCAGCGACCATTCGATGAACCTGGGAGGCTGCAGCCAGTGCAGGGCCTGGCAGGGAGGCAGTGGCCCCGTGTGGGGCCCTGCCGGGGGCCTGTCCTCTGGCCCCTGGCCTTCCCCAGTGTCTCTTTGCACCTTAACGTGCCATTCTGTGTTCCAAGCCCCCTGCAACACGGTCTTCTCTCTGCCTCCTCTCGGTGGTACCAGCTGGCCTAACCTGTGGGCATCTGGGGCTTTGGAACTCAGGAAGGAGCTGGAATCTGTCCCGGGTTCCTGCAGCAGGCACCTGTTGTGTGCAAGTCTCGGCCTATCGACGTGCAGCGATATGGCGGGACTGGCCCTCATGGTTCTTGTAATGACTGAGGACGCCCTCCACGTGGCCGTCAGGAACTGGGAACCCACGGGGCTGTGCCTCACGAGTCCTGGAGCTTCCAAGGCACACGGCCAAGTCGTGGTGGAACGAGAGATGCACGGGCTGGGAGTGTGCCTTTTCTGGGCTCAAGGGGGGCATCTGGGGTTTCCCGGGCCCGTCTTCATTGGTGAGTTTACAACACGAGGGCAGGACTCTAAAACTCGAGAAGAAGAGAAACCAGAGACCTGTGGTCAGTTCTGGAGCCCCACCAAGAGCCCTGGAACGAAGGAGTCTCGGGCGGTAGCGGTGCGGCGGTGTGGGCTCTGTATCTAGTCCAGCGGCTGGTGGTGTTTCCCCCAGAGAGCCGTCCTTGAGGTGGGTGCCTTGGCAGTCAAAGCTCCTCAGGCACTTGCACCACAGGAGGAACAGAAGCCGCCATCAGAGCTCCGCTGCTGCCCCTCTGGGAGACCCCGGTGGGTGGCGGGTTGCCGCGCTGGGACGGCTGCTTCTGAAGGGCGCGTTGGGCTCTGTTTCCCAGCCTCTCGCCCTGTGTGGCTCTGGGCTATACTTGGCCCTGGGAGAGCCCGCGTGAGGTCTGCAGGGCTGAGGTGAGGCAGATCGTTGGTCTCGAAGGTTGTGATGGTTCTGCGGTGATGGACGCCAGGGGACCCCATCCAGCATCTCCACACTTCATCCTGCTTCACGTCCATCCCATCAGCCCCGTTGCCCACAAGCAGTTCCTAAGAAGGTAGCAGTTGCGTGGCCGCTGGCCTGCACAGGTGACAGGCGTGTGGGTGAACACCTCAGACATCTTCACGAGAGTCTCCAGTGCGTGGGCCGAGACGGGGAGCGGGGGTAGAGAAGCATGGCCTCCATATTTTCCTGCCAACTGGGCTTGTCGCCCCGGCCCCGCCCCGCCTCAGCATCAAATGGACCTGGTTCTGCACTGTCTTTCTGATCACCAGCTGGCCCCGATAAGCAGATAAGCCAGTACAGATGGTTGACATCTTTGGTCATTAGGGAAATTAAAATTGAAAACACAATTAGGTGTCTCTAATCAGAGTGACCGAAGTCGAAAACAGTGGCCACACCAAAGGCTGGCCAGGACGGTAAAGAAATCAGATTTTTGTATGTGGCCAGTGACAGTGAAAAATGGGACCACAAATTATGGTGAACGCGGTCCAGTTTCTTAAAAACACAACATGCAGCTACCTTCGATCCCCGAATTGCATTTCTGGGGGTTTTCCCGGAAGAGTTGAAACTTCGCCTGTGCGAAACCATGCGTGGATATTTGTCCTGGAGTGGTTTGTAGCACCTCGATCCCCGAAGCAACCCAGACATCCTGGAGCTCCTAAACAGTAAAGACACCGTGGTGAGTCCACCGTGGGCATTACTCGGCAGTAAAGCAGGGCAGCTACTGCTCCGTTATCCTGAATGAGTGTCCTGGGAAACACGGGGAACGAGAAGGGGGCAGCTCCAGAGGTAACTGTCCATGTTTCCTCTTATAGACATCCTAGAAATGACCAACTTCTAGATGCAGACCCCAGAATCGTTTTGTGGGAATCAATGGCCTGGCATTTGTGTGGGAAAGGGGTGGGTGTGTCCATATGAAGGATGACTGTGGTGTAAGCCTGGTGTTCCCCATCACCGCTTTGAGAGCCGGTGCCCTAGTCACGCTGCTGCACTGCTGTCTGGCCACGAGGTACCGTTGGAAGTGACTGAGTCCAGGTGCACGGGAGCTTTCGTATTTCCTGAAAACTTTTTGAAGGTACAATTATCGGAAGTAAGACACTGAACATCAGAAAAGCAATTTAAGCTCTAACGGATCGTTAATGACACTAATATTAAAATGGCTACAAGTAGGAACCCATGACTTTCAGAACAAACTAAATTCATATGTTTTGCTTCATAGAGGCATGCTTTGAAATGAGAACATAAAAACTCTGAGAATAAAATACAGAACATGGTATACAACATAAATACCGACCCCAAGCTCTTAAGCACGCACTGTGGCAAAGCTAACGTGAACTCAAGGGCGTTGCTTGTGTGAAGAGCAGAACAGCACTGGATGGAGATGAAAGGGTGACACAACCGGGAAGACCCCAGCATCGAAGTGCACACATGCCTGATGATACAGGAGGAAGGGCCCCACCGAAAAATGCTCCCCAGAGCTTAAGAACTGTAGGTAGGGGCATGGTCACAGTGTTGTTGTTAACATACCTCTGCCCATGGCTTCCAGGTGCTAGAGCAAGGACCCCAAACTTACCATAGCCATTCACCTGGGGTGGACCAACTCTTTCTATAAAGGATCAGAAGCAACCCTGCTTACTAGTAGGCCACCTAGACTCATAGCAAGTGCCCCGCACTGCCTGGGTGGGGGTAGGAGAAACCATGGAGCGTGGGTAAACAGAGTGATCGTTCCTATGTCCCAACAGATCTTTACCCATAGACACAGCTGGTGGACTGGGGCTGCCCCGCAGGCTCTTGTTTGCCACCCTCTGCTACAGAAGGTCTGAAGGACGCTGGTTATGAAGGAGGAATACTCATGATATGTGACAGCCGAGCTACCCATGACCCAATACACATTTTTTTACAAGGTCGCTAATGATGTTTGCAATACCGAGTTCATTCCAGGACCTAATGCAAGCATCTACACATGTCAAAGGAAGGCATTTCTGCAGAGTTCCTTCTCTGTTACAGTGGACTTAAACTAGAAATCGTCACTCCAAAGAGAACTGGGGAAACCTCCACTCCTTATAATCACACAGAGCAGTTCTGAATAACCAAAGACCCAAAGAGAAGCCACATGGAAGTTAGGAAAGAAGAAGGACTCCATGATTCTAAAGCTAGGACGTGGGGAAAATGAGTGGAGTGCAGCGAAAGCAGAGTCGAGAGCGCAAATAGACACTTTCAGCCTCTCGTAGAAGAGAGAACGTGTGCAAAGGCCCCAAGCTTCCACTCAGGAAGACAGAAGAATAGGAAATCCACCCAAAGAAATGAGGTAGGGAATGTCAGGAAGACAGCAGAAATCCTTGTAATGGGAATACGAAAACCCAGAAAGAATCCCCACAAAGCCAACAGTTGGTTTTTGAAAGGATTCATAGTATGGGTAAAATGGGGTAGAGGAGCTCAAAGGCAGAAATGTAAAATTCACACTTTTGTTATCAGAAATGCAAAGGGGGGGCATCCATCAGAGGCCGCTTTTTTCTTTCCCTTGTAAAGAAAACAAGAGGCCACTATGATAGCCTTCCTGTGACACATTGGAGAGTCGTGATGAAATGAATCACACCTTGAAAAACACAGTTGAATTGGCTCTGACCCACAATGAGATTGTAAAGCTGAAGTGCCCTGAATCCTTTCTGGAACACCTAGAAATGGAAAACCTAGAGAACCTGGAAATCCTTTCTGGAAAACCAACTAGAGATAGCGTCTCTGGCAAAGTCCACTACCTTCGTAGGAGAAATCACCCTACCATACACAAACTCTTCCAGATAATAAAGAGGATTGCTCCCCAACACATTCATGATGACAGTTTGACTCTAACACAAAGCCTAGGAAGGACGTTGGAAGGATGGAAACCACAGACGAACCTCTCCTGTGACTAGAGCTGCAGCGGTACTAGCCAGATCTGAACCAATAGAATCCTAATGTGGATAAGCTATACCACACCCAAAGGAATGTTGTATCCTGCATGGCATCCTGGAACAGGAAAAGAACATTAAGGGGAAAAGAATGAAATCTGAATAAAGTGTGGGAAAATGTGCCATAGAACGGCAAATGATGAGAGACAAGAGGGGCCTAGGTGTAGGTGTTTAGAACACACAGACACACACACACACAGACACACACACACACTGCAGTGTGGCTTACAATTGAAACCCACTAGTTCAGTTCACCATCTTAGCAAAGAAAATGGGAAGCATCACAGCCACAGATGCTGAAAACTGATGAAATCCAGCAACCTTTCCGAATTAAACAAAAAAAACTGAGGAAATGGAAGACAAGAGGACATTTTCTGTCACAAGGAAAATACTGGAACACTTTTCCCTTGAGGTGAAAGTGGGGTCAGATGCCTCTTGTCACGACCTCCACTCCCATGAAGCAGAATTATGGGTGGCACAGGAATTACTAGGTCACGGGAAGAAATGAAACACACAGTGGCTGGGAAATAGGAAGCAAGCAGCTACTATTCACCAAAGATGATGAACTTTGGACATAAGCAGTGCCTTGGGCAATGGCCCGAAATACAAGGTCAGTAGTCAAAAATCAAATTAAAAAACCCATGGTGGATTTATACAACAGCAATGAACACGTGGAAAATGAAATGTGCAAAAACACACATAGTATTTGAAAACCACCACATACCTGGAAACAAACGCAAGCAGATTTCTGCAAGACTTCCATATCGAAGCTGTGAAACAGGTGAAATGGAAGGACTTAAACCAACGGGTGAGCCAGGCTTCTGGATGGAGCAACCCAGTAGAGGTAGGACAGCTGTTCTCCTCAAGTTCATCCTCAGATTCCATGAAATCCCAGTCAGAGTCTCACCAGGTTAGTGTGTGTGTGTGTGTGTGTGTGTGTGTGTGTGTGTGTTGGGGTGGGGGTGGGGGCAAGTTGATTCAAAATATTCAAATGTTTATGGAACTTTGGGGGCTAGGAATGTCCAAGGCAATCTCGTGGAAGAAGAGAGGAACAGAGAACCTGCACTCTTACGCAAGATTCTTTCGTCTCGTCAATGCACATGGTCTAGTGTTGGTGTTGGGACTGAAAAATAGACCGACAGTGGAGAAAAGAGGTCTCAGAAAAAGCCACGTGCTTTCTGACAACGTTGACCCAGAAGGTTGTGGGGAAAGACACTCGTCAGCACTCACCAGTAGTGGGTGGTGCAGGAAATCTTATACACATGATTTACACAACAGAAGCACTTTCAGATGCTTTCTAGATCTCCATGTAAATAGTAAAGGAACAAAACGTGGGCTTTATTTTTTTGGAAGGGAAATGTAGAAGAATGTATCCCTGATATTTTAAGAATTTAAGACACCTGAACAATATAGTGCTGATCACTGATGAGGAAAATCGGTAAATGAGATTACATAAAAATTCATAACTTCTGCCCCCGAGAGGATACTGGTAAGGGTAAAGATGCCACAGATGAAGAGAAGGCCCTTTAAAACACTGTCTGCTCAAGGGCTTATATTCTGTATATGGGATGAACTTCTTCTACGAATCACTACTTGAACAAGCAGACCATCCAATAGAAATTGGAGCCAAAGGCTTGAGGCTGTTTACCAGAAAATGATATCCAAGTGGGTAGTAAAGATAAGAAAAGTCATCCAACGTGAACGTTTCTGGTGGAAATGAAACTCAGAACTATGGTATGGTAACACCAAAAGGAATGATTAAACATTCACAAACGGCCACTAGTATGGTGGCAAGATGTTGATGTTAACATGATCCTTTGGAGTATAAATACGTTCACCCGCTCTGCAAAACTCTTCAGCAGTTTCTGCTAAAGCCATATGTATGCATCTTAAGGACTCGGCATTTACCACCATGTCAAGAATTCACACATGCTCACCTCAAGACGAGGATGAGAATATTCACTGCAGCGCTCTTTGGGGGAGGTGACAGCCAGAAACAATGCTAACGCCCATCAGCGGTCAACCATGGAATGTTCATCAGTGGAAAAGTGTACAAAGGGGAGAGTAAACCATACACAGCACTGGGCCACATCAGGGATGGGTTTCCAAACACAAAGCAGAGAAAAGAAGCCAGACCCCAAAACAGACAGTACAGGAGTTCATGTTCACAAAGTGCAAAAACAGACAAAACTAACACATAGGCTTGGAAATCCAGACATTTCTTATCTTTAGCCTTGGCTGCTTTTAGTGCCTGATGGAGGAACAGAGGCGGGAATCCGGTAGTTTTTATCCAGTTCTGTTTCTGGAGCTCGTGCCGGTTCCATGGTTATGAGCACTTCCTGAAATCCAGTCAGCTGTCGGCTGGCTTATGAGTGTGCACTCTTCTGTAGAACGTTGGACTTCCAGAAACCCTTCACGTGGCAAATAGAGACAAGCAAGTGACGGGAGCTTAGCTGGGTGTTCCTTCCTTTGACCTTAGAGCCATGAGTGGAAACGTCAATGGTGGCAAGTGCCAGGGAGAAAGTATTGGGTAAACACTGGGGTCACAAGGGAGCAGAAGTGGTGAGTGAGCACTGAAGAATTTAACTCAGGGACTCTCGAAGGAGGCCTCAGATGGCGCCTTGCTCACATGGCCAAGATACACATGCTTGTGCATCTTAAGGACTCAGCCTTGGTGGTTGGCCAAAGCTGTTGGGCGAGCCCACCAGTGAAGGTAATCACAGTAGTTGTGGGACCCTGCTTGCGGTGGAGTACCCTTTCCGTGCTGGGGTGCAGGTGGGCATTAAGGGTGCATCGAGGTTTATATGTTGGGCCAGGAGCTGGGAACACCTGGCCGAGGGTCGCAGGCGGGAGCTCGTCCTAGAGGGGCCACACTGAGTCTCAGAAAATCAGGTGAGGGCCACATGGACGGAGCACTCCACTTCAGGGTCTGTGTGATCCTGTGAGACATGAGCGAAACATTTCTTTGGCCTCCGTTCTCTTTCTAGAGCCCTGAGATTCTTAGGACAAATAATGAACAGGACATTTCATCTGTGCAGCCATGTGCCAAGGCACCTTGATACTATTTAGAGACAGCCAGAGGCAGAGATGAGATGGCCGTGTAGACAGAAAACCATCTCCAGGAGAAGTTGTCCATGGAGGAAACAGACCCTCTGGTGGCCTTTCTTGGGCGTTCTTTATCCGTGAAAATTCTAGGCAACGTAGTCACATCTGGGGATGTATAACACTAGTTACTGGGTGAACTGTGCTTTGTTGTTTGCAAGCAGAAAACCTGAAATCAATGATTTTCATCTCTACTTTTTAAGGTTTGAACAGTCGGGAGCTACTTGTTTACAAGAACTGTACGAGCAACTGCACGTTTGTGTATCCAAGCGAAGTGCCTGATGAAGCCCCAAGAGTCTTAAGAACTAACAGCTTCTATTTCGTCCGTTGTGGTGGTGCAATGACTTGCAATGAAGGAGGGCCCACTAATATGGAGAGGGAGATCACACAGGACCAGACTATTGAGGATGAGTTAGAAGGAACTGTATGCTTGGGGGAGTCACCATTTTCCCTGAGCATTGCCTCCATCCTGGTCAGCCATACACTGACATGAGAAGCCCTCTGGGAGGGTCTGATCTCTTCCCGCATTCCTCAGAGCAAGTTCACTCTCCTTTCCTCCCTTGTGAGCCAGGGATACTGACCCACAGGGCCCCAGGTGGACCAGTTACCCTTTCCCAGCTTATTTCAAGAGAGAAATAAAGAACATTATTGCTTGTGTACTGCTTACCTAGAGATTTGTTTGTGGTTTTAGCATTTGATCTGTTTCCTCCTCTTTAGACATCATCTTGCAAATAGACCAAAACATCTGGTTGCTTTAGCATGCAGAGATGGAGTATTTTTTTAAGTTTATTTTTCAGAGAGAGAGAAACAGATAGAACATGCACGGGAACGTGAGCAGGGGAGGGGAAGAGACAGGGAGACAGAGCCCCATGCTGGGCTCAAACTCAGGAACCATGAGATCACGACCTGAGCCTAAGTCAGACGGGCAACCGCTCAACCAACTGAGCCACTCAGGTACCCCAAGAGACTAAGTATTTTAAATAAGGCAAAACAGTTACAGGGGAGAGTGTATGAGTTCGCTCAAAGAGAGGTCCCAGCTACGCTCGGACCACAGGCACCCGAGGCCACCTGAGACTCTGTGCTTTAGTTCTAAGGCGGGGATGATGGAAGCCGAGAGGGAGCTGGACAAGAGGTGGCATGTGGATATCGTGGCCTGACGTTAGAGACTGTGCCCGGTGCCCGGTGTGGGCCAATCAGACAAGTTGTGCACGAGCCGCAGTCCTCCCTCAAAGTTGGGCCTATCCTCCCACCAGAGCTAGAAGGTCTCCCAGGTGCTGACATTTGAGCAGGGGGAGAGGCTAGGAGTCTGCTGGTGACCAACTTTAAATGGCATGGAGACTTATGTGCTGAGGTTGTCATTCTTGCACATGTGGTGGTTTCAGAAAAGAGGTGTGAGGGGAATAGAAAAGTGTCACCTTCTTTACCCTCGTCCTTACTTCTCCTTTAAATCAAACCAGAGCTTCAATTAGATAAAACTACCATAACATAAAATCCAAGATTCCAGTGTTTTTACTAGATTCACAATATTGAGGTGTCACTACTATTTAATTACAGAACATTTTATACCCCAAAGAGAAACGGGCTTCCGCCAACAGCCAGGAAGCGTAGGACCTCTCTTGCAAAGTAGGCAGTTATTTCTGCAGGAAAGTGAAAAAACATTTGCAAAGAAAGTGAGACTTCAGGTCAGCAGCGGTGAGGCGGTGCCACACGCACGGTCAGCCCGGTCCTCCCCCGGGGCAGCCACGAGAGCGTCCGACGCCAACCCTCCACTTCTGTGCCCCAGCAAGGGTGTGCAAACTCTGGCGAAATCATGAGGCTGATGCTCTGAAAGTCTCTCCCCTTCCAGCAACTATAAATAATCACAAACTTGTACAAGAAAACCTGCGTGTCTGGGCTGGCCAAAAAAAAAAGAGAGGGCCCCCTCTAATTCCCTAAATGAGAAGAATCACAGACTAGGGAGCAGCACGCACAGCAGCCCCCGGGGACAGGCGTGGGTCCGGTTCTGTGAGGGAAAGGATGCGAGACAGAGGCCCAGGCAGGATCAGAAGATGGGACCAGAAGCCCACGGGAAGGCAGGACTGCGGAGAACAGACGACGTGGTGCAGAAACTCTGTCCAGCAGCATCGGGAGAAGACAAGGAAGCTGAGCTCCACGAGGCTGGGGCTGAGGAGGACTATGTCCCCGCCTGAGAACGCGGATCCTTCTCGCACCAGTGGAGCCTTCGGGGGCCCTCCCAGGCTGAGTAATTCACACAAACGTGGCCCTGGGCAAGGGACCGTGCTCGGGTAACAGGAAGAGGCCACCTAAAGGCTCAGGTGGAGCACAGCCTGGGCCCAGGCCCCACCTGCCGGGAGACCAGATGTCCCGGGAGTGGACGTCAGGTTTTTGTTATTTTATTTCATTTTATTTCATTTGAATTTTACTTTATTTTTGAGGATTTTTCTAACGTTTATTTTTGAGAGAGAGAAAGAGAGAGAGAGAGGGAGGGAGGCAGACAGAGAGGGAGACAGAGAATCCAAAGCAGGCTGCACGCTGTCAGTGCAAAGCCCCGTGTGGGGCTCCAACCCACAAACCATGAGATCATGACCTGGGCTGAAGTCGGATGCACAACCGACTGAGCCGCCCAGCCGCGCTCGGAGGTCACGGATTTTAAAGGCAAGGCTATTTGTGTATGGAAAGAATGACAAGGCACAAGATGATGATTCTTAAGCACGGTGTCTCCAGGTAAGAGGAAGGATTTTTAGAAAGAGCCCAACAGACACCCACAGCCAAACCTCAGGAGATGGCACGCAGGTTACACGAAAAGGGACCCCCACGAAGCACTCCTACAGCACGGCCGGAGGAGCACAGAGAAGCAGAAACGACCCGGAGACGCTTTCACTGCAGGATGTTTGCAAGGTGTGTGACGCCACTCTCGTTCCAAGGTCCTTCGAGGCGGAGGAGGCACCAAGGCCTCGAGAGGCGGGCCCGGCAGCGAGGGTTCCGCTGGCATCTATGCCAGGGATGAGCCGCGAGGCCGTGCGGCTGCACGAATTCTCTGAGCCTCGGCTTTGCCGCGGGCGACACGGGGACAGTCCCGGTGCTCACCTGCCAGGGCTGCCGTGAAGATCAGGAGAGCCTGTGCCCCGCTGCACAGAGGGACTCACACACACTGCCTCCAGGGGAGCAGTTTGGATTCCGGGCCTGCCCGCCAGCAGCCAGCAGGTGTCCCCACAGGGCAGGGCCTCAGGGAAGGAGACTTGGCAGTGGCAGGAGCCACAATCCCCCTGCTGAGCGCCTATTGAAGCAGCTGTGCTTTCCCAAGGCCGACCTGCCTCCCTGGGGCCTGTGAAAGGGGAATGGCTGCATAGAGTGCCCGCGGGAAGACCCCGCAGCTCGGCGGGAGAAGGGCTGGGCCGGCATGGCAAGCCCAGGCTCCAGCTTGTGCCCGTGTGCCCCCCCCCGGGTCCCCAGGGCCCTCTCTTCCTGCCTCCACGTGCCCTTCAGCTGCGCCTGGCTGGGGCACGGAGAAGACCTCCTCCCGGCAGCAGCCCTCCTGCACCGGGCCCAGCAAGGAAGGCGCACACTCTTTCCTCCTCCAGGGAGTCCGCACGGGGAACACACGCCAGCGGGCCACTCGGCGGGGCCCGGGGCTGGCCCAGGCACATGTGCGGCCCCTCCGTCATTGCTTTGCTGTGAGCTGAGTGCCCAGTTCTTCCCCAGTGAGGTGGGGGTGGGGAAGGAGGGGGAGCAGAGCCACCCCACCACTCACCCTTGCCTCCCGGCCCCTTTCCACGCCGGGGGCGTCACCTGGCTGCAGGCGGCGTGGGACAGGCTGCTCGCTCCTGCCATCTAGGAGATCCCAGCCACCTCACAGCTGTCCAAAACCCCTTCCTCCCATGAGGTCAGGGGTGGCCCTTGTCCTGAGGACCACTGTGGGAGGCCAGCCGGGCACGGCGCACAGACGGCTTCGTTGAAGGGAGCGTGTGGCTGTGCCTGGCTGAGGTGGCTTCTCTGTGGTCACCCTGCAGCCCGCCAGAGGAGATCACCACCCTCCCTGCTTTCAGAGGAGTCTCATGGGCCCAGATGTCCACCTCAGCTCCTCGGTGGCTATTGTAAGAAACAATACTCCTGACCTGCTTACCCAGGCCCTCGGCTGGGTGCTTCAGTCACAGTCCCAGAGCACTGGCAGGGCCGGGAGGAGCCCAGGTGGACTGAGCAGAGCAGGTAGGGGGACGACTCACGGCCCAGCTTCAAGGCCTAGGCTGGCAAGACCAATGCAGACAAAGAGTCTGGCCTTTGGAGTGGCGGTGAGCAGGACAGGGGCGCCAACCTGTCTGTTCTGCGTGGGGGCGGGTTGAGGACAGAGGGGATATGAGATTGGACAGGCAGGTGGGGGTGGGGGCGGATCTGAAGCCCCTGGAGCTAGTGTTGGGGGCGACGGGGGGCCAAGGCCCTCCGATGGTGCTCCTGGCTGGAGAAGGCGCTGGTGGCACTGGGCTCACAGGCAGGACCTGCGGCCAGACTCATCCCCCTGCCCCTCGGTGCGAGGCGCCGGCTGGACAGTGCTGTGGCTCCAGAAGCAGGGTCCGTGGGAGAAAACAAGGGTGGCCGGGGGCAGGCCGAAGGGGGCTGGCGGCACCGCTGGCCCGACGGCGCGGTGACGTGACTAGTTGATGGCCCGGAAGGTGAGGAGGGGGCGGGTGGAGGGCACGAACACGAACTGGTAGGTCATCTTTACATCCTCCTGCCTGAGCGTCTCCACCAGGAAGCTTTTCAGCACCTAGGACAGAGGCACGGGTTCCACCTGGCCAAATGGTCAACCCCGATGTCCTGGTCCACCTTCCCTCGCCTTTCTGGACCCTACCTTTCGGGTCAGGCGCAGCGGAGGAGAAGGAGAGGCCGGTGGTCCCCAAGCAGGCCCCCCGGCACCCCCAGGCCCCGCCCACCCGCAGGCCACGCCCTGCCCGGTCGCATCCCGCTCCGCCCCCGGGCCACCCAGGCCCGCTCACGTGGTGCAGCAACAGCAGCATCTCTGTCTCTGCCAGGCGCCGCCCCAGGCACTGGCGCAGACCAAAGCCGAAGGCTAGGTGTGGGTATCTGGTGCCAGAGCCCCTGTTGTCCAGCCAGCGCTGGGGATGGTAGCACTCGGGCCTCTCAAACACAGAGGGGTTTCGACCCAGGGAGTAGAGTTGCACCTTGACCAATGTCTGCGGAGAGGTGGGGAGGGGCGGGGTCGGTGGCCCCAGGAGTGAGAAGGTCACGCGGGCTTGGCGTCTGCTGGAGGGGCTGTGGGGCCTCACTCACCCCTGCCGGGATGTGGTAGTTCTGCAGCACCACGTCCGAGGCCACCTTTCGGTCCACGGACATCCCCACGGGGTACAGCCTGTGGATGGGGGCACCCGACAGGGTCCTCAGCTGTCCCTGGGACCCTCGCTTCCCTTCGGCCACCTTCCTATCCCAGGATGCGCCGGCCTGGGGGAGCTGCCAGCCACCCTCCCGGGTCGCCTCTGGCACCGGGAAGCCTAGATCACGAGGAGCTGCTTCCTTGCACCTCCTGAGTCAGACAAAGTTCCCTGAGCCCGAGCAGCCCCCGGACACGGCGGACACGGCCGAGGATGGTGCCCGGGGCATCGAAGTGGGATCCCAGGGGGAGAAGAGCTCCTAACCCTTTCGGGAGAACAGGACGGGGTACAGGGTTGCATCTTGGGCGAAGCCGCTTCTCAGCCCCAGGACCTGGCGGCAGGCTCCCTGGGCACTGCCGTCCAGACAGTGGGGCCAGGACAGAGGCGGCAGCCGGGGCCTGCCACACCCACCTCAAGGTCTCCTTGAGGGCCGCCCGCAGCAGGGGCAGCTCCGAGGTTGCGCTCTGGGGATCCTGCGAGATCCTGGCCTCGGCCCCCAGGCTCTCCTGGCGTAGGGCCCGCTGCACTTCAGGGTTTCGAGCCAGCTCAAAGAGAGTCATCAACAGGGGGTAGGCCGTCTGCAGGAGCCACGGGTGCAGGGCTCAGACCTTGGCCCAGGCCACGCACCTCAGCCCCCGGGGCCTCTCCATCCCGGAAGACGGTCCTCCCTTGGGGGTGGGTCGCCTCAGATCCGCGGTGACGTGGACGCCCGGAGAAGGACTCATCCCAGGGATCTGGGACCTCAGGATCTAAAACCTAACACCTGGCTCCCTCAGGGAAGGTGTCCCCAGGCTCAGTAAAGATCCAGGCCTTCTCCAGCCCCTTCGAGGCCTGGTTCTCACCCTCCTCCGGGGTCCTTCCTCTCAGGGGTGTGTATGGGGGGGTGTTCTACTGCCCCAAACCGTTGGCACCCAGTAGGATTGTCGCCCGGACACCCGCAGGCAGGTCAGCCCAGACCTTGTGGTCGGAACATGGACGGCCCGCCCCGGCCCCTGAGTCGGCTGCAAATTTGGGGAGTTTCTCCACCGCAGGCCTGTGCCTCTCCTCGGAGCCCCGGGTGCCGGGTCCAGAGCACGACATCACAGATGCTGGTGCGTGAACCTGAGGTGGAGGGCCAGGAGGCTCTGGCTGCACTCCACACCCTGCGGCCTGCCCCCACCCCCAGGCTGCATGCCATCTGTTCTCTCTTGCACAAGCTGGAGCGCCGTGCGCCCCTTTCTGTCATCCGCCCGTCACCTCCGAAGCATCTCTGACCTGGGGCCAAATGGACTCTGTGCCTGGGAAGGGTTCCTGGTGCAGGCAGCCCTCCAGCTGCATCGCGGCCCTTCCCCTCTTCCCAGGACCCAGGCGACTGAATGGTGTCTGTGCTGCTCATGTCTCTGGGCTCGTCCACCCTGCACTGGGCCTAGAGTGTGGCATCCCACTCGGGGAACTGCAGACCCCTTCCCTTGAGGGTCAGTTCCCGGGCCCCCCACCCCAGGTCAGAGCCTTCTGTCAGCTCAGAACAGGAGCCTGCAGGAGACACGGGCACGGGGGGCACGCAGCCTGGGGTCAGGAGGCTCCATGGCCTAGGGCAGGGCTGGTTGCCGTCCTGACCGTGTCCACGCTCCCGGTGGTGAGCTCGATGGAGTTGGCCCGGATGGCCTCGAGGCTCAGGTCCGCGTGCGTCAGCAGCTCCCCCACGATGCCGCTGTAGTGCTCCGGGCGGCTGAGGGCCAGCTCCTGGTAGATTTTCTGGATGGCATTGTTGGCTGTGGGGCACGGAGAGACAGGGGCCGGGGCACTTCTCCTCATGCCCCTGCCCATGTGCTCAGCACCGGCCCGGCCCGGCCTCACCGCCAAGCCTCTCGGGGCCACAAAGGCCCCCGAGGTGACCTCAGCCCTCCCCCTGCCTGTGGGGACAGGAAACCGGGGACCCCGGTGTCCCTGGCATTCAGCGCTTGCCCGGTCTCTGGCCCTCACCATACTGGAAGATGTAGTCCCAGGACTCAAAGTGCTCCTTCCACAGCTGGGTGCTTGTCCAGGGTGATAGGGCCCTGGGCATGAACATGAGCTGCACGGTAGACTTTAACATGGCCTTCAAAGCCCGGAGAAAGTTCAGGCTGGCAGGACTTGGGCTGTGGCCAAGGAGGCCCAGCCGCTCTCCAAAAAGGGCTAGATTGCTGGCTGTGGACAGGGAACGGTTGCTGAGCCCAGGGTGGCCGCCAGCGTCACGGGGGCCTCAGCCCCGTTCCCGGCCGGTCCCGGCTTCCCCGAGCCCTGACCCCCCTTCCCTCCCACCCTGACCCCGCGGACCTTCTATGGTGTAGTAGAGGATGCTGGGCTGCATGTCCATGGTCAGACTCCCCCGGGCATTCTGCAGCACTCTCGACTTCAGGGCCTTCGAGAAATCCCTTGCCACCCAGTCCACCATGGGCAGGTACTTCTGGACGGCCTGAGGCGACAGCATGTCTGGGTTCAGCTTCAGTCGGTTCATGCGCCATTCGGGCCCGTTTCTGTAGAGCAGAGAGAGGCGCTTCAGGGGAGCCCGAGTCAGCAGCCCGGGGCCAGCCCTGGACCATCTTCCTCGTCTCCAAGGGGAAGGGGCGAGGCAGGGAGCGGCCCACTGGTCCCAGGGGGCAGGCTGCCTGCCTGGGGGTGTGAGCGCCAGCCCTTTCCCTCAGGGAGGCCTTGTGTGCTGGGCCCAGGGTGCCCCCCTGGAAGGTGGGGCCGAGCCCAGGACCTCTGCCTGGCCGTGCCGCCTGGGTTCGTGGAGTTTGTTCACGCACACCTGCAGGCCCCTGGGCTGGCACGTCAGCAGCTGTCCGGGCTCTCCCTGTCCCTGAAGGCAGGGGAGAGGTGGGCCAGCCAGCTCCAGAGTGAGGGGCCCCCGGCAACCTTCTCCTTCCAACCCTCCCTGCTCTGAGAATGATGCTTCTGGGCCGGTCCCACATCCCCTGTCCACCCAAGAGGATACACACACGCACACACACACGCGCACACACACACGTGCTCACACACACACCCACCTACAGCTTAGCTCCTGGGCAAAGGTGCCTTCTTCCCCCGTCCCCCTTCTCCCCAACGCCCCCTCCCCAGCCCCGGCCTCTCTCCTCCTCAGCCACCTGGGCTCTAGTCAATGCCAGTGGGTCCTCAGGCCCCAGCACATGCTGACACGTTCCCGAGCCCCTAGCCCCGACTCTCCTCCCGCTGCCCTGGGCTTCCCGCCCTGACCTGTAGGAAGGGAGAAGCCCACCCCGCACGGGGAGTCCACGGAGGCCTGTGCAGCCTGGGGGCTCCCTGATGGCAGCGATCATCCGTCCTCCTCTCTGAGGCCGCGGCCCCGCTGCCCCTCCTCAGCCCCAGGACACACATGATCCCCAAGGGGTGGGCACCCAGCGGGAGCCGGCGGCCGCTCTCCCGCCCCAACCTGGACGGGCCTTGGGCAGGCCCGCTTGCCATCAGCCCTGCCCCGCCCCTCCCCGCCCCTGCCCACCCAGACTCCCTCTCACAGCAAGAACACGCCACATTTGTGCCCGCGATGCTCTCGGTAGGCCAGCCAGGGGTCCAGGGGCGGCCGCCACGGTTGATGGCCGTCCACTTGCTGTAGCCTCTGCACATCCTCGGGCAGCATCAGGAGCACCATGCGTGTCCCTCCCACGTCATACCTGTGGGACGAAGCTCACAGCCCTGCTGGGGGACCCGTGCCTTCCCCCAGGCCTCACTGTGCAGGACCAAGGCGGCCCGTCTCCCCCGGGCCTGTCCCTTCTCCCGGACTGGGACTCTCCCGGAGCGGGCAGTCCCTCCCGCGGTCTGACCCAAGCCTCTCCTGCTCTGCTGTCCGCGCTCTGCCCTCTCAGCCGCGGCCAGGGAGTGCTCCCTCCTCCCCAAGAGCCGCAGTCTCCAGGTGCCAGGCCCAGAACCCCCGCTGCTCGGCACCCACCCCGCCTCCCCGGGGACGCAGAGCACAGGCAGCAGTGCGCCTGGCCCGGACTCAGCAGCCTCTAGGGAGAGCCGCACAGGTGCTGTGGCTGAGGTGGGCGGGGAGGCCTTTACCTGAAAATGGGCCCCAGCTCCTGGAAGAGCTGGTGCACCTCCAGGTGAAGGTTCTCCAGGCGCCGCTCCTTCCAGATCTGCAGCAACCTCATCCACCTGTTGCCGGGACAGCGCGGTATGGCTTCGAAGGGCAGCACCGTCTTGGGGGCCGGAGCAGCTCCGGCGCCCGATGCGCGTGCCCTGCCCGGGGACGGCCAGGGCCCTGCCAGCCACACTCGTGCCTTTGCCCCGAATGCCATCCTGCTGCTCCCTCCGCCCCCCGTCAGCGCAATTCTTTTATCTCGCTGGAGGCCTGGGCCTGCGGCCTGATCGCGTCATGGGAGAAGTTGTCCCTGGACCAGGCCAGGAAACCCGCAGCGGGGGTCAGGGCTGGAGGCCTCCAGAGGAGACTGATGGGCACCTTGTGCCACGATTTCGCAAGGCCTGCTGGCTGCTGGATGTGGAGAGCAGGGCAGGGTCTGGATCGGGGGCTGAGTGGGGCTGGCGGGTTGTGAGCACTTCCCTCCTCCCCGGTGGGGAAGGGAGCAAGATGGATGGGGCCCCTTATCTAATCGAGAGACGCAGGGGCCTGCGCTGTTCTCCTCTCCTTTCTACAAGGACCAGAGCAGGAAGCAGTGGGCAGCCATGAGTCCCACAGACCTACGTGCCTTCTGTCCGCTCTTCCCAGATCATAGGCTGGGTGCAGGGAACGCCCACGTGAGCCGACAAGGGTCCCCGCCCGGGAGGGCTTTCAGGGCACTTAGGGGACTCCAGCGACCCAACTGTGGGTGGCACCGATGTGGCCGGCACCCCGTCTGGCTGGCTCTGCTGCCTCAGCTCTGGGGCAGCGAATGCCCAGGACACGAGCCAGCCACTCCTCAGGCGGGGAAATGAGGCACCGCTTGCCTGGCCCCCGTGTGGCCCCCGCAGGGGCGGCGCTCAGTGCACAGGCCCTCCTTTCTCACCCGGAAGCCTGCGCTCAGGGGTGCGGACCCAGAGCTCAGGCCAGTGGCGGGAGGACCAAGTCCACAATGGGGGCTGTGGGCGTGGGCTCCCACCCTCTGGAGGGTGGATCCCGGGTTTGGGGTCCCAGGGCACCTCACCCACGTCAGGCGGGGTTCCCCCGAGGTGGCTCTGGCCATCATCGTTCCCATTTTCAGAGGAGGGGACACAAGCCCTGGGTTCCTGCCACCCTCAGGGCCCCCAACGTGTCACAGGGGCCCCGCGGCCCTGGCTCCTGCTGGGCCCCCAGCCCTGACCGTGATTTGGGGCGGGGAGGGGGCGATGGGGTAGCCGCGGCTGGGGCTCTGGAGGCAGCATGGAGGCTGCGTGCGGGTGTCGGTGGGAAGGGCCAAGATCTGAGTTCTTCAAGGGTACTTCAGTGGGATCCTGTCCCTGCTCCGGTCGTTGCTCCGGGGAGTCTTCGGCGGGGCGAGGAGTCACGACTGCCCAGGCCCCTTCAGCAAGCTGCCACGTGCGCGTGCCTCAGCCCCGAACGGTGGGCACGCCTTGCTTTGACAGAGAAGCAGGCTGAAGCCACAGCGGCCCAGGCCACGCCGTCCCCGCCTGCTGCCGACCCTCCACCCCCAGCGGCGGCCCAGGCGGCGGAAGTCGTGGGCGCCCTCTGGAGGCCCGCGGGCCAACTGCAGCCGCGCCTCGGGCCTCGCCCCCAGCGGGGACTGTCCCCGCCCCCCGTCGTCTGCCCACCGCGGGTCCAGGCGGCCCCTCTTCTCGAAGCGCGGCTCTTAAGGGGCCCTGGGATCCAGCGGCTTCCACGCACGTATATCCACTGCATTACGCTGCCAACCAGAGTGTCGGCGATAGGAAAAGCTGGCGGAAGTGGGGACCACGGGCCAAGGCCCAGTCGGGGAGCACGGTCTCTGAGGCGGTGCGTTCCCACCGCAGAGTGTGCAGGGTTGGAAACGAGTGCGTGCACCCGTCCTTCCGCGCTGCAGTGAGCAGGAGCCGCCACGGGACGTGGCGCAGGAGAAGCGCGTCATCGTGTCCGGGCATACAGCGGGCTTCCCAACACGAGTGGGGAGCGCTGTCCCAGGGCCCACGTGGGAAGGACGCGCGACCGTGGAGGGTCAGGTGACAAGACGGCACTGAGGGACAAGAGACACGTCTCAGAAGCTCACAACAGCACGACACACTTTGCCTGGTTTCCAGCACGGCTGATGTGCAGACAATGCAATGCACCAAATACCGGCCGTTTACCACCAGGCCCCAAGGTTTGGGAGAGACAGGGACTGAGTGATGGGGCCTGGTGTTGGGGGACAGGAAGGCGGGTTCCCTGGGGATGTGCAGCTAGATGTGCTTTGCTGCTTGTCTTCTAGGACTTGGGTTGGGTCCGGTGCTCGTTCCACCCCCAAAGATCGGGTCTGGGAAAAGGCAATAGGTCTCGAGGCCCCTGGTCCTCTGCAGGTGGTCCACGGCTACCAGTGCGTAGAGGCTGCTTCGGCCGGAGTGGGGGGGGGACACAGTCCCCAGGTTGCTGAGGGTCAAAGGCAACAGCGGCCCCTCCCCTGCTGCCTGCTGAGGACAGTAGGGGACAGGGCCCCAGCCACTTGGTCTAGAGCTGTGAACACAGGAAGTGCTCCCACAGCCATCATAGGGAGGGGAGGTGCTCCCGGGCTCCGAGCTGACTGATGCTCGGAGCTCCCATTCCAGTGTAATAACCGGCTGGAAACAAACCAGCAATCCGAAAACCAGAGAATGGATCCCACAGCGTCCTGCACCTTATGCGTCCAGTCAGGACTCCGCGGTCCTGTGGGCAGCTCTGGGAGGTCATGGGACTCCACGCGCAGCATGCCGGCCTTCTAGCTTGATCTTCCCAGCCCGGCCTCATGGCCTGCAGGGGTGCCATGGCTTAAGATTCAGTCTGTGTTTCTTGAATGAACAAACGCCTGAGCACATACAGCCCTCGTGTGCACACACCAGCCGCTGCCTGGCGCGCGGTGTCCCCTTCGCCCCTGGGTTCTCCGATGATGCCGTGGAGAACACAAATGGCTTTGTAGGGATCAGGGCTTCTCCAAGCTCCATACCTTTGTGCTTCCTCTGTGCAGGATCAACTCTGCGCCCTATGAGTCTGAGTCTGTATCATTCATATTCTGCTTCCCTGTCCTACACTTTTAAAAACACAGAGCTCACTGCTTCGAACTTGGGTCTGCATGAGTCTGCAGCCAGCAGTAGGAGGGTGTGTGTTCACGTGTGTGCATGTTGCCCTCCTCCTAGTTCTCTCCCTCTGCCACCCAACATGCCAGCCAGTTTGAGATGGAACAGAGTGGAAGACAGAAAGAAGGGTGTCACCGAATCTTGCCATCCTAAGCTGTCCTCACACTCTCTAAGGTCGGCAGGTGTTTAGACCTGACACCTTCTGTGGCGGGCGCTTCTCCTATGCAGCTGTCTCTTGCAGTGCCCTTGACATAGCCCAATGCATCTCTATTCTGGGTGGTCGCTGGAGAAGCCTCTGAAAGCCCAAGGGCTCATGCAGTGCATTCGTCTGCACCTGTGGCTCCGGGGCCTCCGTCCTTCTAGGTGCCTACTGAGCAGGTTGCAAAAGGGACCCATGCTGGCTCTTGGTCCCAAGGGGCCCTCCTCTGGCCACTGAAGACACTAGTGCACCTCCCATCCCAGGATCCTGGGTGCAGCTGTTTCCTTTTGGTCGATAGTCGCCTGGGATGTAAATTTCTATCCTGTGACTTTAAACCTTTCAGTGACTTGTGTCTGAGACGTTCCTCCCTGGAGCGCCAGTGTGTCTTGTTTTCTGCAGCTTTCTGTGGCTTTCTGTGGCTTTCTGTATATAGTATTGTGTTATCTGGAAATAGGGAAAGTTTTACTTCTCCCTTACCAATTGATAGCCTTTATTTCTTTTTCTTGTCTGAATCCCATGGCTAGGACTTCCAGGACTATGTTGAATAACAGTGGTGAGAGTGGACATCCTTGGCTGTTCCCGACCTTAGGGGGAAAGCTCTCAGGTTTTCCCCACTGAGTGTGATGTTACCTGTGGGTTTTTTCATATATGGCCTTTATTATGTTGAGGTATGTTCCCTTTTGTAAACCTACTTTGTTGAGGGTTTTTTTTTGTCATAAATCAATGTTGTACTTCTGTCAAATGCCTTTCCTGCATCTACTGAAATGATCATATGGTTTTTATTCTTTCTCGTGTTGATATGATGTATCACATTCATTGATTTGCGAATATCGAGCCACATTTGCACCCTGGAATAAATCCCACTTGATTGTGACGAATGATTTTTTTTAATGTACCGTTGGATTCACTTTGCTAATATTTTGTTAAGGATTTTTACGTCTATGCTCGCCTGAGCTATTGGCCTGTAGTTTTATTTTTTAGTGGTGTGTTTATCTGGTTTGGGAATCAGGGTAATGCTGGCCTCATAGAATGAGTTTGGTAGATTTTCTTTCTCTTCTATTTTTTGGAATAGTTTGAGAAGAATAATATTAACTCTGCTTTAAATATTTGGTGGAGGGGCACCTCAGTGGCATCCGACTTGGGCTCAGGTCATGATTTCACGGTTCATGGGTTCAAGCCCCACATTGGGCTCTGCACTGACAGTGCAGAGCCTGCTTGGGATTCTCTCTCTCCCTCTCTCTCTGCCCCTCCCCTGCTCGTGCACTCTCTCTCTGTTTCTCAAAATAAATAAAGTTTAAAAAATATTAAAATAAATAAATAAATAAATATTTGGTAAAATTTGCCTGTGAAGCCATCTGGTCCTGGACTTTTGTTTGTTGAGAGTTCTTTGATTACTGGTTCAACTTCATTGGTAGTAATTGGTCTGTTCAAATTTTCTATTTCATCCTGATTCTGTTTGGGGAGGTTATATGTTTCTAGGAATGTACTCATATCTTCGGGTTATCCAGTTTGTTAGCATGTAATTTTTCATAACATCCTCTTATAATCTTTTTTATTTTCTGTGATGTCAGCTGTCATTTCTCCTCTTTCATTTCTGATTTCATTTATTTTTTTCTCTTTCTTTTCATCAGCCTAACAGTTGATCAATTTTATGTTTTCAAAACATAAACCAGCTCCTGGTTTCATTGATCTGTTCAATTGTTTTCTAGTCTCTATTTGATTTATTCATGCTCTAATCTTTATTATTTTCTTCCTTGTACTGGCTTTGGCCTTTGTTCTTCTGTTTCTAGCTCTTTCAGGTGTAAGTTTAGTTTGTTTGTTTGAGATTTTTCTTGCTTCTCGAGGTAGGCCTAACCTGCAAAACTGTCTGTCTTAGATCAGCTTTGCTGTGTCCCAAATATTTTGGACCATTGTGTGTTCACTTTCATATGTCCCCATATGTCTTTTTATTTCCTCTTTGATCTCTTAGTTGGCCCATTTGTTGGTTTAGCAGGATGTTATTTAGCCTCCATGTGTTTGTGCTCTTTCCAGATTTTTCCTTGTGGTTGATTTCTAGTTTCCTAGCATTGTGTTTGGAAGATGCATGATATGACTTCAGTCTTTTTAAACTTGTTGATACTTGTTTTGTGGCCTAACATATGCTCCATTCTGGAGAATGTTCCACGTCCACTTGAAAAGAATGTGTATTCCACTCTTTTAGGATGGAATGTTCTGAATATACCTATTAGATCCATCTAGTCCAGTGTGTCATTCAAAGCCATTGTTTCCTTGTTGATTTTCTATTTGGATGAGCTGTCCGTTGATGTAAGTGGGGTGTTATGATGGATTACTTTCTTTATGTTTGTAATAAGCTGCTTTATGTTTTGGGTACTCCCATCTTGGGTCCATAAAGAGTTTCAATTGTTATATCTTCATGTTGGATTGTCCTCCGTATGATTCTTTGTTTCTTGTTGCAGGCTTTATTTTAAAGTCTATTCTGTCGATATAAGTATTGCAGTCTGGCTTTCTTTTCACTTCCACTTGCATAATAAATGCTTTTCCATTCCTTCACTTTCAATCTGCAGGTATCCTTAGGTCCGGAATAGGTCTCTTGTAGGCAGCATAAAGATGTGTCTTGCCTTTTTATCCATTCTATCACCCTATGTCTTTTGATTGGAGCGTTTCGTCCATTTCCATTCAAAGTGATTACTGACAGGATGTACTTCTTGCCATTTTGGTTCTCGTTTTACGGTGGTTTTTGTGGTTCTCTGTTCCTTTCTTCTCTTGCTCTCTTCTCTCACATCTTGCTGGCTTTCTTTAGTGGTTGGATTCCTTTCTCTTTATTGTTTGTGTGTCCATTATAGGTTTTTGAGTTGTGGTGACCATTAGGTTTGTATACAACCTCCTCTGCATATAGCAGTCAGTCTGTGTTAAGTTGATGGTCACTTAAGCTTGAACACATTCGTTACTCCTCCCCACCCCGCCATGTTTTAGGCATATGGCATCATACTTTACATCCTTTCATTTTTGTTTCTATATTATTTTGTGAATCCTTTGACTGAATTTTAGTGGGATATACTTAATTTTGCTGCTTTTGTGCTTCCTACCTTTTTTTGTTTTTGTTTTTTACTCTACTTATGGTCTTTTCTTTCCACTCAGCATTCCCCTTAACATTTCTTGTAGGACTGGTTTATTGGTGATGAATTCCTTAACTTTTGTTTGTCTGGGAAACTCTTTCCCCCTCCTTCTGTTCTGAGTGACAGCCTTGCTGGATAGAGAATTCCTGGCTGCAGGCTTTCCCCCTTTCAGCACTTGGAATATATCATGCCACTTCCTTCTGGCCTGCCAAGTTTATGCTGAAAAATCTGCTGATAGCCTAACGGGGTGTCCCTTACATGTAACTGTTTTTTCTTTTGCTGCTTTTAAAATTCTCTATCACTTTTTGCATTTAATTATTAAGTGTCTTGGTGTGGACCTCCTTGTGTTGATTTGGTTGGAGGCTCTCTGTGCCTCTTGAATCTGGGTTTCTGTTTTCTTCCACAGATTTCGGAAGTTTTCAGCTATTATTTCTTTAAATAAGTTTTCTGCCCCCTTTTACTCTCTATTCTCCTTCTGGGACCCCTATAATGTGAATGTTATTACACTTGATGGTGTCGCGGAGTTCCTTTAAACTTAGTTCTCAGTTTTTATTGTTCCTTTTTCTTTTTGTTCAGCTTGGTTACTTTTCATTACTCTGTCCTCCAGGTCGCTGATCTGTTCTTCTGCCTCTTCTAATCTGCTATTAATTCCCTCTAGAGTATTTCTAACTTCAGTATTAAGTTTTTCATCTCTTATTCGTTCTTTTTTATATTTTCTATCTCTTTGCTGAAGGTCTCACTGGGACCCCTCACTCTTCTCAAGTCCAGTGAACATTTTTATGACCATTACCTTGAATAATTTATCAGGCATTTCTTATCTCTATTTCATTTAGTTCTTTTGCTGTGATTTTGTCCTGTTCTTTCATTTGGGAGGCATTCTTCTGCCTCATTTTGTGTAGCTTTCTATTCATCTCTGTGTGTTAGGGAGGTCAGCTACATCTTTTGATCTTGAAAGTAGCGGCCTTATGAAGAAGAGGTTTTGGGGTGCCGTGCAGCACAATGCCCCTTGTTCACCAGAACCATGCACTTTAGTGGTGTCTTCTATGTGGACTGCATGCATTCTGCTGTTGTGGCTGAGCTGTGTTTGTCTTCAGTCTAATTGGCTGCAGTGGCCCACAACAGGGGGTGGGCCCTGTGCTATTAAAGGGCCAGTCTGGGGCTGCTGTGGGCTTGTAGTTAGGTGGTGTCAGCAGTGAAACCAGATGCCTGCCCTCAGCCTGCTTGCTGGGACTACAGTCACACGAAGCTGCTGAATTTCCTTCCTTTTTAAGGTTGAATCATATTCCATTGTATACATATACACACATTTTGCTTTTCTATTCATCTGTCAATGGACACTTGGGTTACTTCCGTGTTTAGCCAATGTGAATAATGCTGCTATGAACATGAGTGTAAAAATATCTCTTTGAGTCCCTGCTCTCAATTCTTTTGTGTATATATACCCAGAAATGGAATTGCTGGGTTGTAAGGTAATTCTATTTTTTGTTTTTAATTTTTTTTTTCAACGTTTATTCATTTTTGGGACAGAGAGAAGACAGAGCATGAACGGGGGAGGGGCAGAGAGAGAGGGAGACACAGAATCGGAAGCAGGCTCCAGGCTCTGAGCCATCAGCCCAGAGCCTGACGCGGGGCTGGAACTCACGGACCGCGAGATCGTGACCTGGCTGAAGTCGGACGCTTAACCGACTGCGCCACCCAGGCGCCCCAAGGTAATTCTATTTTTAATAATTTGAGGAATCACCATACTTTTTCCACAGCAGTTATAACATTTTACATTTCCACCAACAGTACACACAGTTTCCAATTTCACTAAATCCTCACCAGAATTCATCATTTTCTGTTTTTGCTGATAGTAGCCACCCTAATCGGTGTGAGGTCATATCATATTTTTGATTTGCATTTCCCTAGTGATTAGTGATGTTGAGCATCTTTTTGTATGCTTATTGCCCATTTCCATATTTGCTTTGGGAAAATGTCTATTCCTGTCTTTGGTCCATTTTTTATTTAGATTATTTGTTTTTTGTTGTTGTGGAATTTTAAGAGTATATATTCTTGACATTAATACTTATCATATATATGACTTATAAATATGTTTCCTGTGGGTTGCCTTTTACTCAGTGAATAGTGTCTTTTGATAACAAAATTTTTTTTAATTTTTATGAAGTCAATTTAAGCTAATTTTTTTTTTTGTCTCCTGTGCCTTTACTGTCATACCAAAAAAAAAAAAAAAAAAAATCACTATCCAATCCAATGTTGAGAAGATTTCCACCTTTGTTTTCTTCTTAGAGTTTTGTTGTTTTAGGGCTTATCCTTAGGTGTTTGATCAACTTTGAGTGAACTTTTATGCATTGTTTGAAGTAAGGCTCCAGCTTCTTTCTTTTTCATATCGATACCCAGTTTTGCCAGCATCATTTATTGAAAAGACTGTCCTTTCCCCATTGCACAGTCTTGGCACCCATGTAAAAAATTATTTGACCATTTTGTGAGGGTATATTTCCAGGCTCACTAACTTATTCCATTAATTTATATGCCTGTCTTTATGCCAGTACCACCCTGTTTTGATGACTGTAGTTCTGTGGTAAGTTTTGAAATGAGGGAGTGTGAGTCTTCCCGGTTGTTCTTTTCCAAGATGGTTTTGGCCAGTAGATATCCCTTAAGACTCCATATGAATTTTAGGATTTTTAAAAAATTTCTGCAATGCACATCATTAGGATTTTGATGGGGATTGCATGGAATCTGTAGATCACTTCTGGTATTTTGACATTTTTACAATACTGTCTTCTAATCCATGAGCATGGGATGTGTTTCCATTTATTATGCCTTCTCTAATCTCTTTCAGCAGTGTTTTGTAGTTTTCATTGTATGAGTCTTTCACCTCTTTGGTTAAGTCAACTCCAAAGTGTCTTATTCTTTTTCATGCTATTGTAAATGGGATTGTTGTGGTCATTTCCTTTTCAGATTGTTCACGTTTTTGCATAGAAATGCAACTGATTTTCATATGTTGGCTTTGGATCCTGCTTGTTTGCTAAGTTCATTTATTACTTTTAACACTTCTTTGCAATCTTTAGGGTTTTCTACATATAAGATCACATCATTTGCAAAGAGATCATTTTACTTCTTCCTTTCCAATCTAATGTCTTTTATTTCTCCTTGTCCAACTGCTCTGGCTAGAACTTCCAGTACTATTTTGAATACAAGTGAGGAAAGCACGTATCCTTGCCTTGTTCCTGATCTTAGAGGGAAAATTTTAGTCTTTCACCATTAAGTATGATGTTGGCTGTGGGATTTTCATACATGCCCTTTATTATGTCAAAGTATTTTCTTTCTTATTTTGTTGAGTGTTTTTATCACAAAAGAGTGTTTGTCAGATGATTTTCTGTATCACTTGAGATGATTTGTGGTGGTTTTTATCCTTCATTTTGTGGATGTGGCATATTACATTGATCAATTTTCATATTTTGAAACTTCTCTGAATCCAAGAAATAAATTCTACTTGGTCATGGTGTATTATCCTTTTAATATGCTGATGAATTCTGTTCCTTAGTATTTTGTTGAGCATTTTTGCATCAATGTTCATAAGGGATATTGGTCTGTAGTTTTCTTGTACTGACTGTCTGACTTCGTTCTCAGGGTCTTGCTGGCCTGATAGAATGAGGTAGGAAGTGTTCCCATCTCTATAAAATTCTGGAAAGGTTCGAGAAGGAGTAGTGTTTGTTCTTCTTTAAATGTTTGGTAGAATCACCAGTGAAGCTGTCAGATCCAAGATTTTTGTTGTTCGGAGATTTGTGACTACTGAGTCAATCTCCTTGCTAGTTATAGATCTGTTCATATTTTCTATTTCTTTATGACTTACTCTTGGTAGGGTTTTTTTTTCCTAGAAATATATCCACTTCATCTAGGTTATCCCAGTTTTTGGTGTACAGTTATTCATGTTATTTTTATTTTTATTTATAATCATTCTTATTTCTGTGGAATCAATGTTATGTCCCCACTTTCATTTCTGATTTTCATAATTTGAGACTTCTCTCTCTCTCTCTTTTTCTTTAGTTGATCTAGATAAGGTTTGTCAATTTCATTGATCTTTTCAAAGAACCAAATTTTGGTTTCATTATCTATTTCTTTCTATTCTCTATTTCATTTTTCTCATCTTGATTTTTTATTACTTCATTACCCGTATGACTTCTTCCTGATCCATTTGTGTACAGTTGTGTGGCTTTTCCAGTTTTACTTTTGTTATTAACTTCTAACTTCGTCCTGTTCCTGTCAGAGGAGATACTTTGTGTAATATCTTTTTTGAAACCTACTGAGAGTTAATTCATGGCCTACCATATGGTCTCTCCAGGTCTATCAGGTCTATCCTGTGCACCTAAGAAGAATGTTGTCGGGAAGAGTGTTGTGAATATGTCTGTTAGGTCCAGTTGGATTATTGTCCATTTCCTCACTAATCTTCTCTATGGCTTTCCATCCTATCATGTATGAGATCTTGAATTCTCCAACTGTTACTGTAGAAATGTCTATTTCTTCCTTCAATTCTGTCATTTTTTGCTTCATATATTTTGATGGTCTGTTATTATGTGTGCAAATGTTTATAATTATTACATCTTTTTGCTGTACTGAAACTTTTTGTTCATATATGATGTTCTTCTTTGTCTAAGCTTTTTTATTTTAAATCTCAAGTCTATTTTGTCTAATGTTGGTATAGCCACCCCTGTTCTCTTTTGGTCACTATATGCATGGAATATCATTTTGTATCCTTTCTCTTACAAACTGTCTGTGTCTTTCAATCTCAAGCGAGTCACTTGTAGACAGCATATAGTTAGGTCATGTGGTTATTTTTGTTGTTTTTTTTAATTGAAGTATAGTTGACATACAAGGCTATATTAGTTTCATATGTACAATATAGTGACTTGAGAATTCTATACATTACACTATGCTCACAAGTATACCTACAATGTGTCACCATACAATGCTATTACAATATCATTTATATTTCCTATGCTGTACTTTTCATCCCCATGTCTTATTTATTGTATACTGAAAGTTTGTACCTCTTAATCGCCTTCGCCTCTTTTACTCATTCCCCCACCTTCTCCTCTCTGGCAACCATCAGTTTGTTCTTTGTATCTATGAGTCTGTTTCTGTTTTGATTTGTTTTGTTTTGTTTGTTCATTTCCTTTGTTTTTTAGATTCCCCATATAAGTGAAATCATATGGTGTTTGTCTTTCTATGTCTGACTTATTTCACTTAGTATAATACCCTCTAGGTCCAGCCATGTTTTCACAAATAGTGAGATCCCATTCTTTTTTAAGGATGTGTAATACTCTGTTATATACATATAATATTCCATATATATACAATCCATATATATACTCCATTAAATATATATATGTGTGTATATATCACATATTTGTTTATCCATTATTGGATGTGTCATATGTTTATATCCATTCTTCCAATCTTTGTTTTTTGACCAGAACTTAATCCACTTGTATTTAAAGTATTTACTGATAAAGAGGGACTTCCTACTGTCATTGTGCTCCCTACTTCTTATATCTGGACAGTTTTTTGTACATTCTTTCTTGCATTCCTGTCTTTTTTTGTGTTTAGTTGATTTTTTTGTAGTGAAATTTATATTCCTTTCTCATTTCCCTTTGTATGTATTCTATAGTGATTTTCTTTGTGGTGACCATGAGAATGACCTTTCACATCCTAAAGTTGTACCTCTCTAATTTGAATTTATACCAATTTAACTTCAGTGGCATACAAAAACTCTGCTCTTTTACACACCCATCCCTACTCATTTTAGTTGTTGATATCACAGACTTACATCTTTATAAACCGTGTGTCCCCAAACATAAACTAAAAATTCTTTTATATGTGTTAGTCTTCTAAATTACACAGCAAAAAAGTTTAGAGTTAAAATCTGAGTTACAGTAATAGTAATTTTTATACTTTTTTTTCATTTAAATGTATTAGTCTCTTAAATCATGTAGAAAGCAAAGTTAAAGTACAGTTTAAACTTAAAGGACTAATACAAGTTATTGTTACAATAATGTTTGCTTTTATAATTGCCAAAGCATTTATCTATATTGAGATCATTTCTCCACATAGCTTTGATTACTGTCTAGTGTTCTTCCATTTCACCTATCAGGATTCTTTTGAACATCTCTTGCAAGGCAGGTCTAGAGTGCACAAACTCACTCAACTTTTGTTTATCAGGGAATGTCTTAATTTCCCCTTCACTTTTGAAGGAAAGTTTTGCCAGATATAGGATCCTTGATTGACAATTTTTTTCTTTTATCACTTTGTCCTGGCCTCCATTTATGATGAGATATCAGCTAATGATCTTCTCAAGGATCCTCTGTATGGGATGATTCACTACTCTTTGCTGCATTTAAGATTCTATTTTTATTTTGTTTTGTTTTTTTCTTGAAATTTTCATTTTAAGCTGTCTTGATGGGGTCTCATTGAGTTCAACTTCCTTGGAGTTCATTCAACTTCTTGGAACCTCTGTGATTGGAAGCAGCAATCAGCAATCAGAGCACGGATCCCCAACATCTGGAAGACAGGGTGCTTTTTGTCCACCCAAGCTCCCACAGCTGTGTGCAAGATGCTCCAGGAGCATATGGGCAGGGGCCCGCTGTGAGATGAGGTGGGAGATGGGTAGTTGCTACCATGCTAAGAGCTCAAATTGACTACATCTTACTGTCCAAGTCTTTCCCTGGAAGTTTCAAGCCTTAAACAGATGCCACATTTCCAAAATAGTTACATAAGATTGATTCTGCCAGTGCAATCATTGTCCAGGTGGTGAGACAGGTTCTTTGCCCTTCCCACTTCTTCCCAGAATCCTCCTCCAAGTTCTCCATTTTTAAACCCTGTTCCCCTTTCTCTCCCATTTTGGAAGATATATATTCCATGTCTACCATCTTGGTCATTATCTTAGACATTCTGAAAAGAATTTTGTAACTTAAGATACAGAAGTATTCAACAGCATCTCAAAACAAAATGCAGACACTTTAGAGCTTATCTTTTTAACTTTAGAGATTTTTTTTGTAGAATCATTTTTTTATGTTTATTTTGAGAGAAATACAGAGAAAAGGAGAGCAAGAGAGCACGTGCACATGCGCTCATGTGAGCAGTGCAGGCACACAGAGAGAGGGAGAGAGGGAATCCCAAGCAGGCTCAACACTGTCAGCCCAGAGCCTGATGTGGGGCTCGGACTCACAAACCGTGCGATCATGACCTGAGTCGAAATCAACCAGCCAGATGTTCAACCAGCCGAGCCACCCTGGTGCCCTACAGCTCTTTTTAGCTAAAGTTCTATTTTGTTTCTTTAACACCATAAAGATGTGATTGGATTTGTGTTTCCATTTACTCACATGTTCACTATTTTCTGTGCTCACCATTCTTTTCTGTATTTAAAATGCTGCTAGTAGATAAACTCCATTTTTCCTAAAGATCATTCTTTAAAATTTCTGTGAGTAAGGTTCTGCTGGTAGAGGTCAATCTCAAAATTGTTGATCTGAAAATGTTTATTTTAGCCACCATCTTCAATGATCATTTTGTAGAGTGTTTTTTCCAGTTACGAAGTGCTTTTATTTTAGCCTTTTGAAGATGTTAAAGGGGGCAGATGATGTTAGCCGTCCATCAATCACACGTCCTCTGCTTCCTAGACACATACACAGGCTACACTTCCCAGCTTACCTTGCCGTTGGTGTAGTCGTGTGTCTAAGTTTTCGTCAATGGAATTGCAACAAATATCATGTGCACCTCCTCTGGCGTTAGACCATGGAAACGTCCCACACAATTCTCCATGTTTTGCCCTCTCCCACCAGCTGGACCTGGAAACATTGGACAGTACACGTTGAATTTACTGCTAGCAGGAGAGCTACTTGCCTTCTAGGAATTCTCATTTTACACTTTATGGAAGAAATAAGTTTCTTCTATGTTGGATCCATACTCTCCATTTGGTATTTTGTCACAGCGGTAAACATGAACTAACACATTGGTCTAGTATCATCTGGCTTGTATTGTTCACAACGAAAGGTAGCCTGGGAGTTGCACTAACATCCCTAACTGTGATCCTTATTTAATCTCTGGATGCTTTTAAGATCAACTCTTGGTCTTCTGTGTTCTTTGGCTTTGGCTTTACTATATGAAGGGTATGTAGAAGTCCCTTTTTAATTTTCCTGATGGAAGTTAGGTCTCTCCTCTCACTCCCTTTTCTCCCATACCTCTCTTCTTCCCTTCTTCTCTGGCCACATATATTTATGTCTCATACTGATTCTGCTTCTCTACTGAACCAAGTCCAAGAGACCCAGCAGAGGCAAATCCAGAGAGACTGAGTGCAGATCAGTGGTTGCAAAGACCTACAGGTGAATGAGGACAAACCACTTACCTGATGCAGGTTTCCTTTTGGGGGGAGGGGGAAATATTCTGGAATTAAATAGTGGTGATGGCTGCACAAGATTGTGAATATAGTAAAAAAAACAACAACACTGAATTATACCTTTGAAATGATGCATTTTATGTTACATGAATTTCATCTAATTCAAACTCAGGTTTGATTTTAAAAAGGAGGAGAGGATGAGGGCTAAGAATATCTTCCTTTTCTGTTCCCCTCACACCTCTTTTCTGAAACCACCACATGTGCAAGGAGAATGACAACCTCAGCACAGAAGTCTCCATGCCACTTCAAGGTGGTCACCAGCAGACTCCCAGCCTCTCCCCCTGCTCAAATGTCAGCACCTGGGAGACCTTCTAGCCCTGGTGTGAGGATAGGCCCATCTTTGAGGGAGGACTGCGGCTCGTGCACAACTTGTCTGATTGGCCCACACTGGGCACCGGGCACAGTCTCTAACGTCAGGCCATGATATCCACGTACCACCTCTTGCCCAGCTCCCTCTCGGCTTCCATTGTCCCCGCCTGAGAACTAAAGCACAGAGTCTCAGGTGGCCTCAGGTGCCTGTGGTCCGAGCATAGCTGGGACCTCTCTGAGTGAACTCGTACACTCTCCCCCATAACTGTTTGCCTTTAATTAAAATACTTAGTCTCTTGGGGTACCTGAGTGGCTCAGTTGGTTGAGCAGTTGCGCATCTGACTTAGGCTCAGGTCGTGATCTCATGGTTCCTGAGTTTGAGCCCAGCATGGGGCTCTGTCTCCCTCTCTCTGCCCCTCCCTGCTCACATTCCCATGCATGTTCTCTCTCTCTCTCTCTCTCTCTCTCTCTCTCTCTGAAAAATAAACTTAAAAAAATACTCCATCTCTGCATGCTAAAGCAACAAGATGTTTTGGTCTATTTGCAAGATGATGTCTAAAGAGGAGGAAACAGATCAAATGCTAAAACCACAAACAAATCTCTAGGTAAGCAGTACCCAAGCAATAATGTTCTTTATTTCTCTCTTGAAATAAGCTGGGAAAGGGTAACTGGTCCACCTGGGGCCCTGTGGGTCAGTATCCCTGGCTCACAAGGGAGGAAAGGAGAGTGAACTTGTTCTGAGGAATGAGGGAAGAGATCAGACCCTCCCAGAGGGCTTCTCACATCAGTGTATGGCTGACCAGGATGGAGGCAATGCTCAGGGAAAATGGTGACTCCCCCATGTGTGCCATTGCTACTACACGCTCCTCAATTATATCCTCATGTACAATATCCTTTTCAAGAGAAATAGGACCTCCTTCATTGCAATTAATACTACCACAACAACGAACAAAATAGAAACTATTAGTTTTAAAAAATTGTGATCTTGGGGCTTCATCAGGCACTTCGCTTGGATACACAAACGTGCAGTTGCTCGTACAGTTCTTGTAAACAAGTAGCTCCCGACTGTTCAAACCTTAAAAAGTAGAGATGAAAATCATTGATTTCAGGTTTTCTGCTTGCAAACAACAAAGCACAGTTCACCCAGTAACTAGTGTTATACATCCCCAGATGTGACTACGTTGCCTAGAATTTTCACGGATAAAGAACGCCCAAGAAAGGCCACCAGAGGGTCTGTTTCCTCCATGGACAACTTCTCCTGGAGATGGTTTTCTGTCTACACGGCCATCTCATCTCTGCCTCTGGCTGTCTCTAAATAGTATCAAGGTGCCTTGGCACATGGCTGCACAGATGAAATGTCCTGTTCATTATTTGTCCTAAGAATCTCAGGGCTCTAGAAAGAGAACGGAGGCCAAAGAAATGTTTCGCTCATGTCTCACAGGATCACACAGACCCTGAAGTGGAGTGCTCCGTCCATGTGGCCCTCACCTGATTTTCTGAGACTCAGTGTGGCCCCTCTAGGACGAGCTCCCGCCTGCGACCCTCGGCCAGGTGTTCCCAGCTCCTGGCCCAACATATAAACCTCGATGCACCCTTAATGCCCACCTGCACCCCAGCACGGACAGGGTACTCCACCGCAAGCAGGGTCCCACAACTACTGTGATTACCTTCACTGGTGGGCTCGCCCAACAGCTTTGGCCAACCACCAAGGCTGAGTCCTTAAGATGCACAAGCATGTGTATCTTGGCCATGTGAGCAAGGCGCCATCTGAGGCCTCCTTCGAGAGTCCCTGAGTTAAATTCTTCGGTGCTCACTCACCACTTCTGCTCCCTTGTGACCCCAGTGTTTACCCAATACTTTCTCCCTGGCACTTGCCACCATTGACGTTTCCACTCATGGCTCTAAGGTCAAAGGAAGGAACACCCAGCTAAGCTCCCGTCACTTGCTTGTCTCTATTTGCCACGTGAAGGGTTTCTGGAAGTCCAACGTTCTACAGAAGAGTGCACACTCATAAGCCAGCCGACAGCTGACTGGATTTCAGGAAGTGCTCATAACCATGGAACTGGCACGAGCTCCAGAAACAGAACTGGATAAAAACTACCGAATTCCCGCCTCTGTTCCTCCATCAGGCACTAAAAGCAGCCAAGGCTAAAGATAAGAAATGTCTGGATTTCCAAGCCTATGTGTTAGTTTTGTCTGTTTTTGCACTTTGTGAACATGAACTCCTGTACTGTCTGTTTTGGGGTCTGGCTTCTTTTCTCTGCTTTGTGTTTGGAAACCCATCCCTGATGTGGCCCAGTGCTGTGTATGGTTTACTCTCCCCTTTGTACACTTTTCCACTGATGAACATTCCATGGTTGACTGCTGATGGGCGTTAGCATTGTTTCTGGCTGTCACCTCCCCCAAAGAGCGCTGCAGTGAATATTCTCATCCTCGTCTTGAGGTGAGCATGTGTGAATTCTTGACATGGTGGTAAATGCCGAGTCCTTAAGATGCATACATATGGCTTTAGCAGAAACTGCTGAAGAGTTTTGCAGAGCGGGTGAACGTATTTATACTCCAAAGGATCATGTTAACATCAACATCTTGCCACCATACTAGTGGCCGTTTGTGAATGTTTAATAATTCCTTTTGGTGTTACCATACCATAGTTCTGAGTTTCATTTCCACCAGAAACGTTCACGTTGGATGACTTTTCTTATCTTTACTACCCACTTGGATATCATTTTCTGGTAAACAGCCTCAAGCCTTTGGCTCCAATTTCTATTGGATGGTCTGCTTGTTCAAGTAGTGATTCGTAGAAGAAGTTCATCCCATATACAGAATATAAGCCCTTGAGCAGACAGTGTTTTAAAGGGCCTTCTCTTCATCTGTGGCATCTTTACCCTTACCAGTATCCTCTCGGGGGCAGAAGTTATGAATTTTTATGTAATCTCATTTACCGATTTTCCTCATCAGTGATCAGCACTATATTGTTCAGGTGTCTTAAATTCTTAAAATATCAGGGATACATTCTTCTACATTTCCCTTCCAAAAAAATAAAGCCCACGTTTTGTTCTTTTACTATTTACATGGAGATCTAGAAAGCATCTGAAAGTGCTTCTGTTGTGTAAATCATGTGTATAAGATTTCCTGCACCACCCACTACTGGTGAGTGCTGACGAGTGTCTTTCCCCACAACCTTCTGGGTCAACGTTGTCAGAAAGCACGTGGCTTTTTCTGAGACCTCTTTTCTCCACTGTCGGTCTATTTTTCAGTCCCAACACCAACACTAGACCATGTGCATTGACGAGACGAAAGAATCTTGCGTAAGAGTGCAGGTTCTCTGTTCCTCTCTTCTTCCACGAGATTGCCTTGGACATTCCTAGCCCCCAAAGTTCCATAAACATTTGAATATTTTGAATCAACTTGCCCCCACCCCCACCCCAACACACACACACTAGCCTGGTGAGACTCTGATTGGGATTTCATGGAATCTGAGGATGAACTTGAGGAGAACAGCTGTCCTACCTCTACTGGGTTGTTCCATCCAGAAGCCTGGCTCACCCATTGGTTTAAGTCCTTCCATTTCACCTGTTTCACAGCTTCGATATGGAAATCTTGCAGAAATCTGCTTGCGTTTGTTTCCAGGTATGTGGTGGTTTTCAAATGCTATGTGTGTTTTTGCACATTTCATTTTCCACGTGTTCATTGCTGTGGTATAAATACACCATGGGTTTTTTAATATGATTTTTACTACTGACCTTGTATTTCGGGCCATTGCCCAAGGTACTGCTTATGTCCAAAGTTCATCATCTTTGGTGAGTAGTAGCTGCTTGCTTCCTTTATCCCAGCCACTGTGTGTATCATTTCTTCCCGTGACCTAATAATTCCTGAGCCACCCATAATTCTGCTTCATGGAAGTGGAGGTCGTGACAAGAGGCCTCTGACCCCACTTTCACCTCAAGGGAAAAGTGTTCCAGTATTTTCCTTGGGACAGAAAATGTCCTCTCATCTTCCATTTCCTCAGTTTTTTTTGTTTAATTTGGAAAGGATAGTGGATTTCATCAGTTTTCAGCATCTGTGGCTGTGATGTTTCCCATTTTCTTTGCTAAGATGGTGAACTGAACTAGTGGGTTTCAATTGTAAGCCACACTGCAGTGTGTGTGTGTGTCTGTGTGTTCTAACCACCTACACCCAGGCCCCTCTTGTCTCTCATCATTTGCCATCCTATGGCACATTTTCCCACACTTTATTCAGATTTCATTCTTTTCCCCTTAATGTTCTTTTCCTGTTCCAGGATGCCATGCAGGATACAACATTCCTTTGGGTGTGGTATAGCTTATCCACAGTAGGATTCTATTGGTTCAGATCTGGCTAGGACCGCTGCAGCTTTAGTCACAGGAGAGGTTCGTCTGTGGTTTCCATCCTTCCAACATCCTTCCTAGGCTTTGTGTTAGAGTCAGACTGTCGTCATGAATGTGTTGGGGAGCAATCCTCCTCATTTATTATCTGGAAGAGTTTGTGTACGATAGGGTGATTTCTCCTACAAAGCTAGTGGACTTTGCCAGAGACGGTATCTCTAGTTGGTTTTCCAAAAAGGATTTCCAGGTTTTCCAGGTTTTCCACTTCTAGGTTTTCCAGAAAGGATTCAGGGCACTTCAGCTTTACAATCTCATTGTGGGTCAGAGCCAATTCAACTGTGTTTTTCAAGGTGTGATTCATTTCATCACGATTCTCCAATGTGTCACAGGAAGGCTATCATAGTGGCCTCTTGTTTTCTTTACAAGGGAAAGAAAAAAGTGGCCTCTGATGGATACCCCCCTTTGCATTTCTGATAACAAAAGTGTGAATTTTACGTTTCTGCCTTTGAGCTCCCCTACCCCATTTTACCCATACTATGAATCCCTCCAAAGAATCAACTATTGGCTTTGTGGGGATTCTTTCTGGGTTTTTGTCTTCCCATTACAAGGATTTCTGCTGTCTTCCTGACATTCCCTACCTCATTTCTTTGGGTGGATTTCCTATTCTTCTGTCTTCCTGAGTGGAAGCTTGGGGCCTTTGCACACGTTCTCTCTTCTACGAGAGGCCGAGAGTGTCTATTTGCGCTCTCGATTCTGCTTTCGCTGCACTCCACTCATTTTCCCCACGTCCTAGTTTTAGAATCATGGAGTCCTTCTTCTTTCCTAACTTCCATGTGGCTTCTCTTTGGGTCTTTGGTTATTCAGAACTGCTCTGTGTGATTATAAGGAGTGGAGGTTTCCCCAGTTCTCTTTGGAGTGACGATTTCTAGTTTAAGTCCACTGTAACAGAGAAGGAACTCTGCAGAAATGCCTTCCTTTGACACGTGTAGATGCTTGCATTAGGTCCTGGAATGAACTCAGTATCGCAAACGTCATTAGCGATCTTGTGAAAAACGTGTATTGGGTCACGGGTGGCTCTGCTGTCACACATCATGAGTATTCCTCCTTCGTAACCAGCATCCTTCAGACCTTCTGTAGCAGAGGTTAGCAAACAAGAGCCCACGGGGCAGTCCCAGTCCACCAACTGTGTCTATGGGTAAAGATCTGTTGGGACATAGGAACGATCACTCTGTTTACCAACACTCCGTGGCTTCTCCTACCCCCTCACAGGCAATGCGGGGAACTTGCCATGAGTCTAGGTGGCTTACTAAGATAATTGGGGTTTCTTCTGCTCCTTTAGAGAGGAACTTGGTCTACCCCTTCTGTATGGCTCTGGTAAATTTGGGGTCCTTGCTCTAGCTACCTGGCAGCCATGGGCAGAGGTATGTTAATGACTGTGCCCCTACCTACATTTCCTAAGCTCTGGGGCTATTTTTCGGCGGGGACCTTCCTCCTTTATCGTCAGGCATGTGTGCAGTTCGATGCTGGGGTCTTCCCGGTTGTCTCACCCTTTCATCTCCATCCAGTGCTGTTCTGCTCTTCACACAAGCAACGCCCTTGAGTTCACGTTAGCTTTGCCTCAGTGTGTGCCTAAGAGCTTGGGGGCAGTATTTACATTATATACCATGTTCTGTATTTTATTCTCAAGTTTTTATGTTCTCATTTCAAAGCATGCCTCTATGAAGCAAAACATATGAATTTAGTTTGTTCTGAAAGTCATGGGTTCCTACTTGTAGCCATTTTAACATTAATGTCATTAACTATCCATTAGATTTTAAATTGTTTCTGAAGTTCAGTGTCTTACTTCCAATAATTGTATCTTCAAAACGTTTTCAGGAAATACGAAAGCTCCCATACACCTGGACTCAGTCACTTCCAACGGTACCACATGGCCAGACCGCAGACTAGGGCACCGGCTCTCAAAGCAGTGACGGGGAACATCAGGCTTACACCACAGTCATCCCTCATATAGACACACCCACCTCTTTGACACCCAAATGCCCGGCCATTGACTCCCACAAAACGATTCCGGGGTCCACTTCTAGAAGTTGGTCATTTCTAGAACACTTTGTAAGAGGAAACATGGACAGTTATCTCTGGAGCTAGCCCTTTCTCGTTCCCCGTGTTTCCCAGGACACTCATTCAGGATAACGGAGCAGTAGCTGCCCTACTTTACTGCTGAGTAACGCCCATGGTGGACTCACCACGGTGTCTTTACCGTTCAGGTGCTCCAGGATGTCTGGGTTGCTTCAGGGATCGAGGTGCTACAAACCACTCCGGAACACACATCCACGCATGGTTTCGCACAGGTGAAGTTTCAACTCCTCCGGGAAAACCCCCAGAAGTGCAATTCGGGGATCGACGGTAGCTGCATGTTGTGTTTTTAAGAAACAGGACCGCGTTCACCATAATTTGTGGTCCCATTTTTCACTGTCACTGGCCACATACAAAAATCTGATTTCTTTACCGTCCTGGCCAGCCTTTGGTGTGGCCACTGTTTTCGACTTCGGTCACTCTGATTAGAGACACCTAATTGTGTTTTCAATTTTAATTTCCCTAATGACCAAAGATGTCAACCATCTGTAGTGGCTTATCTGCTTATCGGGGCCAGCTGGCGATCAGAAAGACAGTGCAGAACCAGGTCCATTTGATGCTGAGGCGGGGCGGGGCCGGGGCGACGAGCCCAGTTGGCAGGAAAATATGGAGGCCATGCTTCTCTGCCCCCGCTCCCCGTCTCGGCCCACGCACAGGAGACTCTCGTGAAGATGTCTGAGGTGTTCACCCACACGCCTGTCACCTGTGCAGGCCAGTGGCCACGCAACTGCTACCTTCTTAGGAACTGCTTGTGGGCAACGGGGCTGATGGGATGGACGTGAAGCAGGATGAAGTGTGGAGATGCTGGATGGGGTCCACTGGCGTCCATCACCGCAGAACCATCACAACCTTCGAGACCAACGATCTGTTTCACCTCAGCCCTGCAGACCTCACGCGGGCTCTCCCAGGGCCAAGTATAGCCCAGAGCCACACAGGGCGAGAGGCTGGGAAACAGAGCCCAACGCGCCCTTCAGAAGCAGCCGTCCCAGCGCGGCAACCCGCCACCCACCGGGGTCTCCCAGGGGGGCAGCAGTGGAGCTCTGATGGTGGCTTCAGTTCCTCCGGTGGTGCAAGTGCCTGAGGAGCTTTGCCAAGGCACCCACCTCAAGGACGGCTCTCTGGGGGAAACACCACCAGCCGCTGGACTAGATACAGAGCCTGCACCCCTGCACCGCTACCACTCGAGGCTCCTTCGTTCCAGGGCTCTTGGTGGGGCTCCAGAGCTGACCCCGGGTCTCTGGTTTCTCTTCTTCTCGAGTTTTAGAGTCCTGCCCTCGTGTTGTAAACTCACCAATGAAGATGGGCCTGAGCAACCCCAGATGCCCCCCTTGAGCCCAGAAAAGGCACACTCCCAGCCCGTGCATCTCTCGTTCCACCACGACTTGGCCGTGTGCCTTGGAAGCTCCAGGACTCGTGAGGCACAGCCCCGTGGGTTCCCAGTTCCTGACGGCCACGTGGAGGGCGTCCTCAGTCATTACAAGAACCATGAGGGCCAGTCCCGCCATATCGCTGCACGTCGATAGGCCGAGACTTGCACACAACAGGTGCCTGCTGCAGGAACCCGGGACAGATTCCAGCTCCTTCCTGAGTTCCAAAGCCCCAGATGCCCACAGGTTAGGCCAGCTGGTACCACCGAGAGGAGGCAGAGAGAAGACCGTGTTGCAGGGGGCTTGGAACACAGAATGGCACGTTAAGGTGCAAAGAGACACTGGGGAAGGCCAGGGGCCAGAGGACAGGCCCCCGGCAGGGCCCCACACGGGGCCACTGCCTCCCTGCCAGGCCCTGCACTGGCTGCAGCCTCCCAGGTTCATCGAATGGTCGCTGGCCTCTGGTCGACTCTGTGCTTCAGCTTAGGGCCCTGGTGAGCAGGACGCCTTTCTCAGGGCACCTGAGCCTCTGAGTAACAGCCAAGAGCACCCTGAAAAGTCACGCTCTGCCCTGAGCCCACACTTGGCCTTGCCTTCCGTGTGCAGTAGTCCTTGTCCGGAGAAGTCCGCAGGATGCCTGCTTTTCGGGCCTGCTTAGCTGGAAGCCCTCCCCCCACCAGCCTGAATCAAATGGGCAACGAGGGACTGCCCGGGCGACTCGGGGGCACCAGCACCGTCACCAAGGACTGACACGGAGCGGAGGCCTAGGGTCTGGCAACCCCCCATGGTGCACGTGGACCCTGACAGCCCCACCTTGCGGGGTGCCTGGCTCTCCAGGATGGTGCACACCGGCCTCTCCTGGGGCTGAGCCTAGAGGCTGGGGTGGGCTCTCAGGATGGGGACGGAGCAGGCCAAGGGCCACGGGGCTGGGTCCAAGACAGAGCAGATCAGACAGCTCCCTGAAAGTGCTCAGGTGGGGTGCCTAATTCACAACGTGCAAGGAAGACAAACAGGTACTTACGAACAGAGATGGTCATATAGCGCCTGAGGTGTCTAGGACACAATGTCATACTTGCACAAAAGAAGTTGTTGATGGTCCAACAATCGTGGCATTTCAGATTATAGGTCCCTGAGGAAACAGTAAGGAGCATCTGGCTCCAGTGCCCCGGCACCGTCCACCGTTACCCTTGGCTGTGACCTCCCCCTGCCTTGAAGGACTTCTGGAGGCCTCCACCGCCCGGCCCTCGATGGGCTCCGCTCTGGCCAGGGTAGCTTCCGGGCAGAGACCGGATACACACGGGACTTGTTCCTGTTCCCAGAGACAGACGCCGGCGAGCACCACCAGGGAGCCACCTGAGGGGACCCTCTGCCCCGCAGATGACGGCCCCTATGCCCAAGAGAGCCTGGCAGTCAGAAAAGGCCAGCGCCCTCCCAGATTTCCCTGGACTCTCCAACGCTGCCCTTCCCAGGTGAGGGAGGGCCGAGCTAGAAACGCCCTCCCGACCCTCACCTAGCTCGGGGACCCTTCCAAACCCACCGTGTGCCCACCAACTGCACTGACATCGGGGGTCCCGGCAGCCTAAGGTGACGGAATCCCACCCAGACCCTTTCTCTGACCCTGGATAACAGTAAAGTCTTACTGCTGGGAAGACAAGGAGAGGAATCGATACTTACAATGTCCTTCCAGCATGACCTGAGGCAACCAGATGACAAGGAGCATGGCCCAGAGGAGCATCATCTCCTGCAGGAACTTGAACCTATAGGTGAGGAGACCGGGGCACACGTCAGCAGCCTGCATGTCACAGAGGCCACCTCACAGGATGCGTGTCTGCAGGACCCACGTGAGCAGTGTGCGGGGATCCCGGAGGGAGGCTTTGGGGTCCACCAGCGTCCACCAGCCCCTCCCAGCTCCTCTCCCCACCCGCTCCTCCCCTGCACCTCCCCTCCTGGCTCCTCTCCCCACCCACACTCCCCCTGCACCTCCCTTCTTGGCTCCTCTCCCCACCCACACCTCCCCTGCACCTCCCCTCCTGGCTCCTCCCCCCACCCACACTTCCCCTGCACCTCCCTTCTTGGCTCCTCTCCCCACCTGCACCTCGCTGCTCAGCAGGCAGGGCTCTGCCCGCTCCACCGGGCTCTACAGGCAGCAGGCAGGCCTTTCCACACACCCCTCAGGCCTCCTCTTGCACGAAGTCACCTGGGGCTGCCTCCACTGGGAGCTCAGCCGAGGTCCCTATGCCCCCCCCAACAATGCTTGTCCTGATGGACTCGCTGACCCCAACCTCAAGAGCAGCTTGGAGTAAGTGCTGGGACACTGTCCACACAGGCGTTTCCAGCTCCTACAGGCGATGGACAAATGCGGGGCAGCACGCGGTGACCACCCTGCTCCCTTGGAGGCCGGCAGCCTGACTTGCGCAGTGGCCACAGTGTGCGCCAGAACGTTCCGCTGCCCCCCACCCCTCCCGCAGAATCGGGTGGCCCTGAAGCGTGGGCGGGGGAGGGCCCGGGGGTCCCCACACCTGAGCCCTGACCCTGGCCCATGCTCCAGGATCCCCCCGGCATATGGCAGTGCCCGCTTCTGCTCAGCGTTCCTGTGGGGACCCATCTGCAGGCCCAAGTCTGCGAGCCCGGGGTCCTGAGGGAAAACTGCTTCCCGCCCCCCACACCTGGGCGGGAGCATCTGCCCGAAGGGGACACCTGTCTGGGGAAGCACCTGCCTCAGGAGGGACACCGGACTGGGGGAGCTCCTGCCTGAGGGGGGACCCCATCTTGGGGAGCACCTGCCTTGGGAGACTCTTGTCTGGGGAGACCTGCCTGAGGGGAGATCCCTGTCTGGGGGAGCACCTGCCTTGGGGGACTCCTGTCTGGGGAGCACCTGCCTGGGGGGGGACACCATCTTGGGGGGGCCCCGGCCTGAGGGGGAGTGCTGTCTAGGGGAGCACCTGCCTTGGGGGACTCCTGTCTGGGGAGCACCAGCCTGGGGTGGACACCTCTCTAGGGGAGCACCGCCTGAGGGGGGACTCCTGTCTGGAGGAGCCTCTGCCTGGGGGGGACGCCTGTCTGGGGGAACGCCTGCCTTGGGGGACTCCTCTCTGGGGAGCACCTGCCTTGGGTGGGGAATCTCCTTGGGGGAGCCCTGCCTGAGGGGGGAGTGCTGTCTAGGGGAACACCTACTTGGGGGGTGGGACACCTCCTTGGAAGGGACCCTGCCTGAGGGGGACTACTGTCTTGGGGAGCACCTACCTGGGGGGACACCTACCTGGGTGAGCCCCTGCCTGAAGGGGGACCCCTGTCTGGGGAGCACCTGCCTTCAGGGACTCCTGTTTGGGGAGCATCTGCCTGGAGGGGGACAACTCTCTGGTGGAGCACCGCCTAAGGGCACACCTGACTGGGGGAGCACCTGCCTGATGGGGGACTCCTGTCTGGGGAGCACCTTACTGGGGGGGATACCTCCTTGGGGGGGCCCGGCCTAAGGGGGAGTGCTGTCTAGGGGAGCACCTGTCGTGGGGGACTCCTGTCTGGGGAGCACCTACCTGGGGTGGACACCTCCTGGGGGGGGGCCCTGCCTAAGGGGGGACTACCGTCTAGGGGAGCACCTCCTGGGGGGGGACACCTCTCTGGGGGAGCACCGCCTGAGGGGGGACTCCTGTCTGGGGAACCCCTGCCTGGGTGGAACGCCTGTCTGGAGGAGCACCTGCCTGAGTGGACACCTGTCTGGGGGACCACCTGCCTTGGGGGACTCCTGTCTGGGGGGCACCTACCTGGGGGGGAACCTCCTTGGGGGGCCCCTTCCTGAGGGGGGAGTGCTGTCTAGGGGAGCACCTGCCTTGAGGGACTGCTGTCTGGGGTGCACCGGCCTGGGGGGGACACCTCTGTTAGGGAGCACCGCCTGAGTGGGACTCCTGTCTTGGGAGCACCTGCCTGGGGAAGACACGTCCTTAGGGGAGCCCCTGCCTGAGGGGGGACACCTGACTGGAGGGACACCTGCCTGACGGGGGACTCCTGTCTGGGGAGCACCTACCTGAGGGGGGGGGCACCTCTCTGGGGGAGCACCTGCCTGAGGTAGCACCTCTCTGGGGAGCGCCTGACTGGGGCTTGGGGTGGCGCCCGTGTGGGCGGTGCCGCCTCACCCGCCGTGTCCCCACCCGCGAGGACCCGGGCAGCCCAGCAGCCCCCCGCTGAGGGCCCGGGACAGGCGCCCAAGGTGCCCCCAGCCCCCCACCGCCCTTTCGAACGCCGCCCCCGCAGGCTCCCTGCGCCCTCCGTTCCCACGCGTCCCCACAGCGACCGCAGAGAACCTTCTGGAACCCTGGGCGGGCGAGGCCTCCAATCGGCGGGCTCAGCAGGGTCAGCGCCAAGACTCTCCGGGCCGCAGCCGCGCTTCCCACAGCCTGGACGCGTCCGCAAGGGAGGGGGTCTCCATCGCTGCGCGCGCGACTCCCGGCAGGCCCCGCGCCCACGCATGCGCACGCGCACACTGGGTTCCACAAGGTTCCACGAGCCTCGAAGGCCCCACTCTCAGAGAGTCCGGCGGCGCCAGAGGTTCCGGAAGGTTCGGGGCTCACCTCACAGGCGGGCAGCGTGGAAGTTAATTGGCAGAAGGTTGGACGCGTGGGGGGGCCTGGAAGGTTCCAGAAGGCCTGGCTAGTCTCAGTAGGGTGAAGGGTGAGGGGAGGGGCGTCCATATAGGGTCCAGGAGGTTCGGGGCGTGGCCCAGGGCTGGCGTGGGGGGTGCTTGCAACGGCGGGGGTCCTGCCGGCGCCCCTCAGTCCCACGGGCACAACCGGCGCTGCCACTGCCACTGCCGCTGCCCGGGGGTCCCTGGGCCCCTGGAGTCCCCGCCCCGCCCGCACCGCCTGGACCTCTTCTCCCCGCAGTTTCTGCGCTTTCTTCTTCCAGGCCCTCTGTGCGGAGCCCAGTTTGATGTCGTGTGTTTAGTTTCGAGAAGGAAAAGCGGGTCCTTGACTGCGACCCTCAGCCTCCTGGAACCTTCTCTGACCTCAGCCTACAGAGCGTGCGCTTCCTTCCCGGCGCCGGGGCCGGTCCCGTCGGGCTTCGTTTTGTCACTCGTCCCTCGCGTGGCTGTCCCTCGCGTGTCTTTTCCGCGGGGACCGGTGGGGGCGGGGTCCCGGTTGGAAGAGCCTTCTTACTTACTCTGCAAGGCGACCTTTTCCTGCCTGTCCTTCTGGGCCTCCCTGCTGGTGCCGCTGTGCTCTGGAAAGGTCTCTGGCTGGGTCCCGCCAGTTCCAGGGACGGAAATCTCCCCGCCTCCCCGCCAGACCCTGCAGCTGGAGCGGGCCCTGCCAGGTGCCTGGGGGGCCATCCCGGAGGAGAGGGCCAGGGTCTGCGTTCAGGGCCGCCGAGGGGGGGGGGTGGCGGAGGGGCACGTTTGCCCATCACCTGTAGGAGCAGGAAAGGTCTGCGTGGACAGTGTCCCAGCACTTTTCCCAAGCTGCTCTTGAGGTCGGGGTCAGCGAGTCCATCAGGACAAGCATCGTCCTGCGGGGGTGGGCGGATGGGGGTGTGGAGGGGGTTTGAGGAGGGGAACTCCGCTGAGCTCCAGGTGGATGACTTCCTGCAAGAGGAGGGCTGAGGGGTGTGTGGAAAGGCCTGCCTGCTGCTGGCATGCCCGGTGGGGGAGCCTGGGACCTGCTGGGCTGGGAGGTGTGGGTGGGGAGAGGAGCCAGGAGGGGAGATGCAGGGGAGGTGTGGGTGGGGAGAGGAGCCAGGAGGGGAGGGCAGGGGAGGAGCGGGTGGGGAGAGGAGCCTGGAGGGGAGATGCAGGGGAGGTGTGGGTGGGGAGAGGAGCCAGGAGGGGAGATGCAGGGGACGTGTGGGTGGGGAGAGGAGCCAGGAGGGGAGATGCAGGGGAGGTGTGGGTGGGGAGAGGAGCCAGGAGGGGAGATGCAGGGGAGGTGTGGGTGGGTAGAGGAGTCAGGAGAGGAGGGCAGGGGAGGAGCGGGTAGGGAGAGGAGCCAGGAGGGGAGATGCAGGGGAGGTGTGGGTGGGGAGAGGAGCCAGGAGGAGAGATGCAGGGGAGACGTGGGTGGGGAGAGGAGCCAGGAGGGGAGGGCAGGGGAGGAGCGGGTGGGGAGAGGAGCCAGAAGGGGAGATGCAGGGGAGACGTGGGTGGGGAGAGGAGCCAGGAGGGGAAGGGAGGGGAGGAGCGGGTGGGGAGGGGAGCCAGGAGGGGAGATGCAGGGGAGGTGGGGGTGGGGAGAGGAGCCAGGAGGGGAGATGCAGGGGAGTGTGGGTGGGGAGAGGAGCCAGGAGGGGAGATGCAGGGGAGGTGTGGGTGGGGAGAGGAGCCAGGAGGGGAGGTGCAGGGGAGGTGTGGGTGGGGAGAGGAGCCTGGAGGGGAGATGCAGGGGAGGTGTGGGTGGGGAGAGGAGCCAGGAGGGAAGGTGCAGGGGAGGTGTGGGTGGGGAGAGGAGCCAGGAGGGAAGGTGCAGGGGAGGAGCAGGTGGGGAGAGGAGCCAGGAGGGGAGGTGCAGGGGAGGAGTGGGTGGGGAGAGGAGCCTGGAGGGGAGATGCAGGGGAGGTGTGGGTGGGGAGAGGAGCCAGGAGGGGAGATGCAGGGGAGGTGTGGGTGGGGAGAGGAGCCAGGAGGGGAGATGCAGGGGAGGTGTGGGTGGGGAGAGGAGTCAGGAGAGGAGGGCAGGGGAGGAGCGGGTGGGGAGAGGAGCCAGGAGGGGAGGGCAGGGGAGGAGCGGGTGGGGAGAGGAGCCTGGAGGGGAGATGCAGGGGAGGTGTGGGTGGGGAGAGGAGCCAAGAGGGGAGATGCAGGGGAGGTGTGGGTGGGGAGATGAGCCAAGAGGGGAGATGCAGGGGAGGTGTGGGTGGGGAGAGGAGCCAGGAGGGGAGGGAAGAGGAGGAGCGGGTGGGGAGAGGAGCCTGGAGGGGAGATGCAGGGGAGGTGTGGGTGGGGAGAGGAGCCAGGAGGGGAGGGCAGGGGAGGAGCGGGTGGGGAGAGGAGCCTGGAGGGAGATGCAGGGGAGGTGTGGGTGGGGAGAGGAGCCAGGAGGGGAGATGCAGGGGAGGTGTGGGTGGGGAGAGGAGCCAGGAGGGGAGGGCGGGGGAGGAGCGGGTGGGGACAGGAGCCTGGAGGGGAGATGCAGGGGAGGTGTGGTTGGGGAGAGGAGCCAGGAGGGGAGGACAGGGGAGGAGTGGTTGGGGAGAGGAGCCTGGAGGGGAGATGCAGGGGAGGTGTGGGTGGGGAGAGGAGCCAGGAGGTGAGGTGCAGGGGAGGAGCGGGTGGGGAGAGGAGCCAGGAGGGGAGGTGCAGGGGAGGAGTGGGTGGGGAGACGAGCCTGGAGGGGAGATGCAGGGGAGGTGTGGGTGGGGAGAGGAGCCTGGAGGGGAGGTGCAGGGGAGGAGCGGGTGGGGAGAGGAGCCAGGAGGGGAGGGCAGGGGAGGAGCGGGTGGGGAGAGGAGCCTGGAGGGGAGATGCAGGGGAGGTGTGGGTGGGGAGAGGAGCCAGGAGGGGAGGTGCAGGGGAAGAGCGTGTGGGGAGAGGAGCCAGGAGGGGAGGTGCAGGGGAGGTGTGGGTGGGGAGAGGAGCCAGGAAGGGAGGGCAGGGGAGGAGCGGGTGGGGAGAGGAGCTAGGAGGGGAGATGCAGGGGAGGTGTGGGTGGGTAGAGGAGTCAGGAGAGGAGGGCAGGGGAGGAGCGGGTGGGGAGAGGAGCCAGGAGGGGAGGGCAGGGGAGGAGCGGGTGGGGAGAGGAGCCTGGAGGGGAGATGCAGGGGAGGTGTGGGTGGGGAGAGGAGCCAGGAGGGGAGATGCAGGGGAGGTGTGGGTGGGTAGAGGAGTCAGGAGAGGAGGGCAGGGGAGGTGTGGGTGGGGAGAGGAGCCTGGAGGGGAGATGCAGGGGAGGTGTGGGTGGGGAGAGGAGCCAGGAGGGGAGATGCAGGGGAGGTGTGGGTGGGGAGAGGGGCCAGGAGGGGAGATGCAGGGGAGGTGTGGGTGGGGAGAGGAGCCAGGAGGGGAGGGCAGGGGAGGTGTGGGTGGGGAGAGGAGCCAGGAGGGGAGGTGCAGGGGAGGAGCGGGTGGGGAGAGGAGCCAGGAGGGGAGATGCAGGGGAGGTGTGGGTGGGGAGAGGAGCCAGGAGGGGAGATGCAGGGGAGGTGTGGGTGGGGAGAGGAGCCTGGAGAGGAGATGCAGGGGAGGTGTGGGTGGGGAGAGGAGCCTGGAGGGGAGATGCAGGGGAGGTGTGGGTGGGGAGAGGAGCCAGGAAGGGAGATGCAGGGGACGTGTGGGTGGGGAGAGGAGCCAGGAGGGGAGATGCAGGGGAGGTGTGGGTGGGGAGAGGAGCCAGGAGGGGAGATGTAGGGGAGGTGTGGGTGGGGAGAGGAGCCAGGAGGGGAGGGCAGGGGAGGAGCGGGTGGGGAGAGGAGCCTGGAGGGGAGATGCAGGGGAGGTGTGGGTGGGGAGAGGAGCCAGGAGGGGAGGTGCAGGGGAGGCTTAGGTGGGTAGAGGAGTCAGGAGGGGAGGTGCAGGTGGGGAGGGGAGCAGTGGGGCCTGTGCAGGGGGCTGCCGGATGCTGACCCCTCGGGAGCTGCCTTGCACTCTGCTGATGTGCACCGAGCCTCTGTGCTCAGTGCATGTGGCAGAAAAGGTGTGGACGTACAGAAATCGCAGATAAATGTGTCAAGAGAGCTTCCTCGCAGTTTTGTTTTGTTTTTTTTTTTAGCGTGTGTTTTAGTTTTTATTTACTGCGATGTTTGAAACGTGATGGGATTTCCACTCCAAACGTATTTCTGTATTTTATCGTGGATCAACACTGGAAGAGAGATGAAGTCAGTAGCGGACACACTGTGTGGTGGGTGTCACGGGCGTTAAAAAACTACAGTCTGCTGTGCTTCGAAGGGGAGCTCCTCCAGCTACCGGGTTCTAGGTTGGCAGATGTCATCTTCCGACACCTGAAATGTTTTTTACGCTCTTTCGCTTGGGTGGTTCGATGTGAAGTGCACGGAAAGCCCTCTTCTTGTTTCTTTGCACATCACGTGTGTTGTTTCTTCCTCCGGGTTCCGGAAAGCTTTCTCTGTGATTTTCTGTGCTTTGAGCACGCCTCGGTAGAGGTGGTTTTGTGTGTGTGTATTTGTTTCGGGGGTTGTGCGCGTCCTGTTCTCTAAGCTTCCCGAGTCTCCACAGCGATGTCTGTCAGGACCGCTGGAAAGCCCTTAGCCAGTATGGTTTCAGGGATGCTTCCGTGCCATCCCTCCTCCTCCTTTTGGTCTTTCGGGGAGCTGGGTGTTCCCGAAAAGAAGCTCGTCCCACGGTTCTTGGACACTCTGTTCTGTTTTCTTGTTGTGTTTGTCTTGGCGTTTCAGGCAAGGAGAGTTCTACCGACCCGTCTTCACGTTCGCGGGGTCTTTCTGCGGCTGTGTCGAGGGCAGTGATGACCCACCCGACATAGTCCTCATTTTCATCAAAAAAGACATGGTTTTGCTTCCTAGCATTCCCATGTGGCTCTCAGAGTTTTCCTTCCTAAGCTCACGTTGCGTATCTGTTCTCACGTGTGGTCTGCCTTCTCCACCGGCGCTCTTAGTGTCCTGGTCCTAGTCATTTCACATCCCCTCTCTGACGATGGTGACGCGTCCGTCACCTGTGTCACATCCTCGTGCTGGCTTTTCCTCTGCGGACGGTTTCTCTTGGCTCCGGGCATGCCTTGTGTGTCCGGCTGCCAGTTGGTCGTGTATTGTGGGTTGAGAGGAAGCGCGGTAAGTAGGCCCTGAGCGCGAGCACTCACGTTACGGGCCCCGGGGCCTGGACTTTGTGCACAGTTTGCTGTAGCTGTCGTCGCCTTAGGTTGTACACTCTTGAGTGTCCTTGTTTTCGTCTCCCGCTTTAGCTTCGAATCTTTCTCACGCGTTGCTCCTTGGAGGGAGGGCGTGTTGTGTGGCACTGTCAGTTGTTACCCACTCGAAGAAAGAAAGGGCTTGGAGACGAAGTGCTGGGGGCTGGATGGAGACTCTTGTGCGCTCAGGAGACCCCCCCCTCCCCCCAGCCCGGGACGGCTCTTCCTGCTCTGGCACTCAGCCTCCAGCCCTCTGTCAAAATCACAGTGAAGTGCTCCCACCAGCTCGTGGTTCCCGCAGCTTCTGCTCCAGGTGAGCATATTTAGGGTTGCCTCGTGGGGCATACCTGGCTCGCCAGACTTGGGAGCGCCAGTTCTGTGACCTCAGTTCTCTGACGGGCGCAAGACGTGTTGTTGATTTTCGGTGTGGCCAGTGTTTGCTTTGGGGAATGATGGTTCTTTTTCTATAGGACTGAATACTTCTGCTTTCCTCTGTCTGATCTGATGAGGCAGAAATGCTGCAACTAAAACCGGGCCACGAAGGGAGAGGACAGGAGCACAGGCTCACTGTGTCGGAAGCGGTCCGTTGTGAACCAGGGTGATGGTGGGAAGGATAGGGTGCCGTTGAAAAGTGACAACCCGGGGAGCAAATATTACACGACAAAACTTGGAGAAAGAAAGTTGTTTCAAGAGATGTAAGTATAGGGGCGCCAGGGTGGCTCAGCGGGTTAAGCATCCGACTTCGGCTCGGGTCGTGATCTCACGGTTTGTGAGTTCAGGCCCCACGTCAGACTCTGTGCTGACAGCCCGGAGCCTGGAGCCTGCTTCGGAATCTGCGTCTCCCTCTCTCTCTGCTCTTCCCCGCTCGTGCCCTGTCTCGCTCTCCCTCCATCAAAGATAAATAAACGTTAAAGAAAAGAGAGAGATGTAAGTATAAAGGTAAAAAACAAACATACAACATGGGGCTACCGAGAGAAGCCTTAAAAAGACGCGCGTACGCGTCACATAAAGAAACGACCGGCTGCGTGTATAATGATCGACATACGTAATAATCGTCGCGCAGAGAGCGTCTCGGAGGGCGTTTAAGCCAAACACACCAGTCCCTTCAGTGAGCGTCCATGGCTGCAGTTACTTCTCATCTGCTGGGAAGGCCTAGAGGGCCACCCCTGGCCTGTTTTGCTGTCAAGGGTGGGGTGGGGCCCACGCAGGGTGGGTTCAGGAGACCGTCCTGGAGGGCTGGGGTGGGAGCAAAGGGTGACGGTGCCAGAACTGGGATCTGGTGGGCGTGTATGCTTGGGCCTAAACTGGGTCACAGGACTAGGGAATGGCCAGTAGCCGTCCACACTCTTCAAGGGAGCGCCCTGCCTTCCCTGGGCCCACGGGGTGGCCACCCATGTCTGGACCCCGCGGGGGCCCCAGGGCGGTGGCAAGCACAGGGGTCAGGGAGCGAGAGAGGGTCAGGAAGGCAGCCTGTGGATTTGGACACCCGATGGGGGAGCTTCTTGATTTGGGGCTCCCCTGCCGAGGGCCGGCAGGAGTGTCCGGAATCCTGGCTTATTCCCCAGCACCGCGCTGTCCCCTCAGTGTCCCTGCCTTCCTGGGAGACATCAGGCTGGGCGCCACGCGTGGCCCGGCCCTCACAGGACCATCCAGGCCTGTGTCAGAGAACTGGAGGAGCCACAGAAGGGTGACAGGCTTGTCCCCGGGGAGCGGGGAGCGAGTCCTGCCCTAATGCAGACCAGGCAGCGGGCCACACCCAGGGGAGGGGATGCAGGGCTTGGGGCAGGGGAGGGAGGAGTGGGGAAGATGAGTGGGAAGGGCCCTGGAAGGCAGATTGCAAATCTCTTGAGCCATTGAACTTGAGGTGCCGTGTGTGTGCGTGTGTGCGTGCGTGCGTGTGCATGCGTGTGGGTGTGGGTGCGTGTGTGTGCGTGCGTCTGTGTACGTGCGTGTGTGTGGGTGCGTGTGTGTGTGAGAGGTAGGGTGAGGGCAGCCCAGGGGAGAATTCAAGGACTCGGGACACATGGTTTTGTGCTCCCTGGAGGAGGGAGAGATGGGGGAAGGGGCGGTGCTCATCCGATAGGCCTGGAGAGCGGTGGTATTTCACTCTGGTTTTCTTCCCCTTTCAGCTGCAACCCTGAAGTGTCACGTCTGCGAGATAGAGAATAGTTTCGGTTGCACAAATCCATCAAAATGTCCTAGGGATTTTCACTTTTGTACTTCCGTTGCCGTGGTGAGTATCTCCGTGCATCCCGGGTTCACAGGAAAGTCGGTCGATCCTTTCAGCAGTTGGGGTCTGTCTGGGTTTTCTCGACAGAGAGTAACTAATGTAATCACGTTCGTTCAAGAGAAATGGAGGAAAGTCCTGAGACGTCAGAACACAGGCAGGTGACAGGCCAGCTTGCGTGAGAGCAGTGCCGACAAGGGGCGGGGTGCCAGGACGGGGCGCGATGGAATATTGGGGGCGGGAAGAAAGGCGTAGGGTTATCTGTATTTGTTTTAAATGAACGACGAAAGCCTTCATTTCAACCGCCCCACCGAGAAGTGCTGTTACAAGAGGTGTACGTAATGAGGGGCGGGGCTTACGCTATGTCCTGGAAGGAGTGTTGTGTGCTTTAAGACGGGTGGAGACCACCTCTCTGTCTCGTGTATGTCACCCGGGAGCTCCAGGCCGCATGAAGCCCCCGAAGGGGAGTGCGGAGGCCCAGCAGCGTCCAGCGCTGGGAGGCAGAGGGTCAGCCCCTTCCGGCGGGTCCGCGTTCCCGGAAACACGCAGGGTGCCGAGGGGGTGCTTGGGATTCACGCAAGCCCCGCGTGAACGTCATCACCTCGTAGGGAAAAGCGATTGTCACCGTGAACCACAGATGAGGCGAAGCCAGCAGCATGACCCGGCGGCCGGGGTGGAGCCGGGCCGTGTACAGCAGGCTCGCGGTGACAGCGCCGGCCCAAGGAGAGGCCGGCGCTGAGCCCCGGGCAGTGGCCAGGATGGGCAAGAGCCCCTTGCTCCCCTGCCTGTCCCGTGGTTACAAAGTCCAGAGCGACCTGGTGGTGAGCGGTGAGGCCTGGGAGCCTGTACATCCCCGGGCGGAGAGCCCCAGACCCGGGCTCCCCCTGCTCGTGGACAGGGCAGCCGGGGAGGGGCGGGGTGGGGCGGGGCCGCGGGGTGGGGGGAGCATCTCGTGGTCACACCGCACGCAAGCTACCCCCTGCCCCAGAAGCAGCCGTGAACACAAAGGCCGGACCCCGTCCTGGGCGGTGGGTCCACCCAGGGAGGGTCAACACAGGTGCCAGGGTCAGAAGGTAAACACGAGGGCCGAGGGCGTAGGAGCCCCAGATGGGAGGCCTGAAGAGGCGGGAACACGCGGGGTGGTGGCTGAGACCTAGAAGGCCTGCTGGTGGGTTTCCCCGGGAGCCCTCCCCCTAGTGGAGGGAGGGCTGCGCGCGGGTGGCCGGGTGACACGTGGGTGGGAGCTAATCCCCCAGGTCTCGGGAGAGCGGCTGAGTAATGCCCCGTGGACACCCGCTGGATAAAGGAGGAGGGCGAAGCAAAGTGACCGGCCCACGGCCAGGCGCTGGCGACCGCGTGCAGGCGCAGAGCCGTGTATTGGCCGTGATCGGAGGCGGAGCACGAGGGGAAGGGGCTACGGGCACTGGGAAGAGGTGACAGCTCACATCACGGGGAGGGGACGGGTGGTTACCAAATGGCTCTGCTGCGGGGGCTGCCGGGCCTGAGAACGCGTGTGGCGTAGGCGACACGGAGCCCCCAAGCACGGTGGCTGCAACGAGGGGGACAGGTGTCGTTTCTTGTTCACGTGAAGGGTGTGCAGAGGTCCGCGGCCCAGACTGTGTGGTCACAGGGAGGCGCGCTCAGCGGAGAGCCCCTGGGCCCGCAGGTCCCCCTGCTGAGTGCGGCTGCGCCTGGGGGCCGTTGCGTCAATGCCCCCGCTGTCCCGCTGGCAAATGTATACGCGCCCAGATGCGCCTGCGTGGAAAATCCAGCACCTGTGTGTAGGCTCTGCAAACACACACGAAGGCGACGTCGAGGGTCCCCGTGGAGTCTGAACGAGTCTCTGAAGCTCCACAAGCTGCCAGTCCCCGTCCTCCGGTGGCCGGACGCCACGGGTCACACAGAGGCTCACGGGAGGAGCTGGGGAGTGTGGACTCCAGATCTTGCGCTGCGGACACGGCCAGAGCCGCCTCCCCTGATGCCCACGGAGCTGCTGGCACATCCCTGAACCCACAGGCCATCTGAGGCCTCTGCTCTTTGAACAAGCATGTCCCTCTGTCTCAAATGTCATTCTGTCCCAAGCACTTAGATAGCGCCTACCAGCTCATTCCCTTTACGGAATGGATACGACCACGAGACAAAAATGGTCCAGGAAAGCTGGAGGCCAACAAATGGTGAACCAAAAATACCATTAGCTGCTAAACCCAAGTGAGTGAAGTAACGATAGGTTCTGCACAAGTACAGTTTTCCCCAGAAATGTAAGAATGGTTCAATCTTACGCAAAGATGTCTATTGCTATAATTCAAGAATGAACGGTAATAGCCGTAGATCATCACCATTCACTTATTATGATGTTTTTAAAATTCTGGAATAGAAGGAGATTTCAATGTTTAATAAAAGTTTTTCAATAATTTAATTTAGCTAAAATAAACACTTAAAACTCAGAATTCATAGAATCTTTCCAGTATTACCTCATAAATTCCTGCTAAAATATTAAAATTTACAATACATAAGAGGGACACCTGGGTGGCTTGGTTGCTTAAGCGTCTGACTCTTGGTTTCAGCTCAGGTCATGATCTCACGCTCCCTGAGTTCGAGCCCCACATCCGGCTCTGCACTGATGGTGTGGAGCCTGCTTGGGATTCTGTCTCCCTCTCTCTTCCCCTGCCCCCTTGTACGTGCACTCTCTCTCCCTCACTCTCTCTCTCAAAATAAACTAAAAATTTTTTAGAAATATTAGGGGGATTTCACGGAAAGAAAAAAAAATCCGAAGAGAACTCCTAGGAATGAGAAATCTGACAGTTGAGTGTAGAAACGTGACTGATAAAGAAACACCATGTTACACACAGATGAAGAGTAAGGCACCGGAATTTCAGCCATTAACCGCCAAGCAGTTACTTTACCAGCAAAATGGGTGTATTCAGAGGATGGCCACTCAGCTAAGCTGCAGCAGAACTCCAGGCGATCCCACAAAGGGGAGGAGCCTTCTTTCATGGCAAACAAGGAGGGAGTTGGGAGGACTGTTCTGAAGGAAAGTCCACTGGAGACCAGCAGCGGTGCAGGGTGATGAGGTTTCTGGCAGCTGAGTTGCAGGGGTGGTGGATTTCTCAGAGGCAGTGGCCACCTTTCCCTGCTGGGTGCGCAGGTGATGACTCCCTCCGGAGGCTAGAGGCTGACTTGGAGGGGGATCCCCATCCGTATCCCCCTCTGACTTCTGGAGTCCACTTTAGTGAGTTTCCCTTCACTAATGTTCACAAAGCTGAGCAAATTAATGAAACTCACAGATAAAAGGAGATGGGAAATACAGAGACTGGAATATCTGGAAACAGAAATGAACAGTCTGATACAGAAGGAAGCAAACCGCCAGAAGTGGAGGGAATGGGGGCCTGCGCGGAACTGGCAGGCAGAATCACACACTTCCCAAGGCCTCGAGGAGTAGGGGCGGGGGAGACCGGGCTATTTCTGCTCACAAAGCTTCCTTTTTCTGGGATGATATGAGCCATGGGGAGGGACGGCAGGGAAGGAAAGCCCTAGCACACAAACAAGCAGCAACGCACGTCTAGCTGCACATCCCCAGGGAACCCGCCTTCCTGTCCCCCAACACCAGGCCCCATCACTCAGTCCCTGTCTCTCCCAGGCCTTGGGGCCTGGTGGTAAACGGCCGTTATTTGGTGCATTGCATTGTCTGCACTTCAGCCTGCTGGAAACCAGGCAAAGTGTGTCGTGCTGTTGTGAGCTTCTGAGACGTGTCTCTTGTCCCTCAGTGCCGTCCTGTCACCTGACCCTCCACGGTCACGCGTCCTTCCCACGTGGGCCCTGGGACAGCGCTCCCCACTCACGTTGGGAAGCCCGCTGTGTGCCCGGACACGATGACGCGCTTCTCCTGCGCCACGTCCCGTGGCGGCTCCTGCTCACTGCAGCGCGGAAGGACGGGTGCACGCACTCGTTTCCAACCCTGCACACTCAGCGGTGAGAACGCACCGCCTCAGAGACCTTGCTCCCCGACTTGGCCTTGGCCCCTGGTCCCCACTTCCGCCAGCTTTTCCTATCGCCCACACTCTGGTTGGCAGCGTAATGCAGTGGAAATACGTGCGTGGAAGCCGCTGGATCCCAGGGCCCCTTAAGAGCCGCGCTTCGAGAAGAGGGGCCGCCTGGACCCGCGGTGGGCAGATGACGGGGGGCGGGGACAGTCCCCGCTGGGGGCGAGGCCCGAGGCGCGGCTGCAGTTGGCCCGCGGGCCTCCAGAGGGCGCCCACGACTTCCGCCGCCTGGGCCGCCGCTGGGGGTGGAGGGTCGGCAGCAGGCGGGGACGGCGTGGCCTGGGCCGCTGTGGCTTCAGCCTGCTTCTCTGCCGAAGCAAGGCGTGCCCACCGTTCGGGGCTGAGGCACGCGCACGTGGCAGCTTGCTGAAGGGGCCTGGGCAGTCGTGACTCCTCGCCCCGCCGAAGACTCCCCGGAGCAACGACCGGAGCAGGGACAGGATCCCACTGAAGTACCCTTGAAGAACTCAGATCTTGGCCCTTCCCACCGACACCCGCACGCAGCCTCCATGCTGCCTCCAGAGCCCCAGCCGCGGCTACCCCATCGCCCCCTCCCCGCCCCAAATCACGGTCAGGGCTGGGGGCCCAGCAGGAGCCAGGGCCGCGGGGCCCCTGTGACACGTTGGGGGCCCTGAGGGTGGCAGGAACCCAGGGCTTGTGTCCCCTCCTCTGAAAATGGGAACGATGATGGCCAGAGCCACCTCGGGGGAACCCCGCCTGACGTGGGTGAGGTGCCCTGGGACCCCAAACCCGGGATCCACCCTCCAGAGGGTGGGAGCCCACGCCCACAGCCCCCATTGTGGACTTGGTCCTCCCGCCACTGGCCTGAGCTCTGGGTCCGCACCCCTGAGCGCAGGCTTCCGGGTGAGAAAGGAGGGCCTGTGCACTGAGCGCCGCCCCTGCGGGGGCCACACGGGGGCCAGGCAAGCGGTGCCTCATTTCCCCGCCTGAGGAGTGGCTGGCTCGTGTCCTGGGCATTCGCTGCCCCAGAGCTGAGGCAGCAGAGCCAGCCAGACGGGGTGCCGGCCACATCGGTGCCACCCACAGTTGGGTCGCTGGAGTCCCCTAAGTGCCCTGAAAGCCCTCCCGGGCGGGGACCCTTGTCGGCTCACGTGGGCGTTCCCTGCACCCAGCCTATGATCTGGGAAGAGCGGACAGAAGGCACGTAGATCTGTGGGACTCATGGCTGCCCACTGCTTCCTGCTCTGGTCCTTGTAGAAAGGAGAGGAGAACAGCGCAGGCCCCTGCGTCTCTCGATTAGATAAGGGGCCCCATCCATCTTGCTCCCTTCCCCACCGGGGAGGAGGGAAGTGCTCACAACCCGCCAGCCCCACTCAGCCCCCGATCCAGACCCTGCCCTGCTCTCCACATCCAGCAGCCAGCAGGCCTTGCGAAATCATGGCACAAGGTGCCCATCAGTCTCCTCTGGAGGCCTCCAGCCCTGACCCCCGCTGCGGGTTTCCTGGCCTGGTCCAGGGACAACTTCTCCCATGACGCGATCAGGCCGCAGGCCCAGGCCTCCAGCGAGATAAAAGAATTGCGCTGACGGGGGGCGGAGGGAGCAGCAGGATGGCATTCGGGGCAAAGGCACGAGTGTGGCTGGCAGGGCCCTGGCCGTCCCCGGGCAGGGCACGCGCATCGGGCGCCGGAGCCGCTCCGGCCCCCAAGACGGTGCTGCCCTTCGAAGCCATACCGCGCTGTCCCGGCAACAGGTGGATGAGGTTGCTGCAGATCTGGAAGGAGCGGCGCCTGGAGAACCTTCACCTGGAGGTGCACCAGCTCTTCCAGGAGCTGGGGCCCATTTTCAGGTAAAGGCCTCCCCGCCCACCTCAGCCACAGCACCTGTGCGGCTCTCCCTAGAGGCTGCTGAGTCCGGGCCAGGCGCACTGCCGCCTGTGCTCTGCGTCCCCGGGGAGGCGGGGTGGGTGCCGAGCAGCGGGGGTTCTGGGCCTGGCACCTGGAGACTGCGGCTCTTGGGGAGGAGGGAGCACTCCCTGGCCGCGGCTGAGAGGGCAGAGCGCGGACAGCAGAGCAGGAGAGGCTTGGGTCAGACCGCGGGAGGGACTGCCCGCTCCGGGAGAGTCCCAGTCCGGGAGAAGGGACAGGCCCGGGGGAGACGGGCCGCCTTGGTCCTGCACAGTGAGGCCTGGGGGAAGGCACGGGTCCCCCAGCAGGGCTGTGAGCTTCGTCCCACAGGTATGACGTGGGAGGGACACGCATGGTGCTCCTGATGCTGCCCGAGGATGTGCAGAGGCTACAGCAAGTGGACGGCCATCAACCGTGGCGGCCGCCCCTGGACCCCTGGCTGGCCTACCGAGAGCATCGCGGGCACAAATGTGGCGTGTTCTTGCTGTGAGAGGGAGTCTGGGCGGGCAGGGGCGGGGAGGGGCGGGGCAGGGCTGATGGCAAGCGGGCCTGCCCAAGGCCCGTCCAGGTTGGGGCGGGAGAGCGGCCGCCGGCTCCCGCTGGGTGCCCACCCCTTGGGGATCATGTGTGTCCTGGGGCTGAGGAGGGGCAGCGGGGCCGCGGCCTCAGAGAGGAGGACGGATGATCGCTGCCATCAGGGAGCCCCCAGGCTGCACAGGCCTCCGTGGACTCCCCGTGCGGGGTGGGCTTCTCCCTTCCTACAGGTCAGGGCGGGAAGCCCAGGGCAGCGGGAGGAGAGTCGGGGCTAGGGGCTCGGGAACGTGTCAGCATGTGCTGGGGCCTGAGGACCCACTGGCATTGACTAGAGCCCAGGTGGCTGAGGGGGAGAGACGCCGGGGCTGGGGAGGGGGCGTTGGGGAGAAGGGGGACGGGGGAAGAAGGCACCTTTGCCCAGGAGCTAAGCTGTAGGTGGGTGTGTGTGTGAGCACGTGTGTGTGTGCGCGTGTGTGTGTGCGTGTGTGTATCCTCTTGGGTGGACAGGGGACGTGGGACCGGCCCAGAAGCATCATTCTCAGAGCAGGGAGGGTTGGAAGGAGAAGGTTGCCGGGGGCCCCTCACTCTGGAGCTGGCTGGCCCACCTCTCCCCTGCCTTCAGGGACAGGGAGAGCCCGGACAGCTGCTGACGTGCCAGCCCAGGGGCCTGCAGGTGTGCGTGAACAAACTCCACGAACCCAGGCGGCACGGCCAGGCAGAGGTCCTGGGCTCGGCCCCACCTTCCAGGGGGGCACCCTGGGCCCAGCACACAAGGCCTCCCTGAGGGAAAGGGCTGGCGCTCACACCCCCAGGCAGGCAGCCTGCCCCCTGGGACCAGTGGGCCGCTCCCTGCCTCGCCCCTTCCCCTTGGAGACGAGGAAGATGGTCCAGGGCTGGCCCCGGGCTGCTGACTCGGGCTCCCCTGAAGCGCCTCTCTCTGCTCTACAGAAACGGGCCCGAATGGCGCATGAACCGACTGAAGCTGAACCCAGACATGCTGTCGCCTCAGGCCGTCCAGAAGTACCTGCCCATGGTGGACTGGGTGGCAAGGGATTTCTCGAAGGCCCTGAAGTCGAGAGTGCTGCAGAATGCCCGGGGGAGTCTGACCATGGACATGCAGCCCAGCATCCTCTACTACACCATAGAAGGTCCGCGGGGTCAGGGTGGGAGGGAAGGGGGGTCAGGGCTCGGGGAAGCCGGGACCGGCCGGGAACGGGGCTGAGGCCCCCGTGACGCTGGCGGCCACCCTGGGCTCAGCAACCGTTCCCTGTCCACAGCCAGCAATCTAGCCCTTTTTGGAGAGCGGCTGGGCCTCCTTGGCCACAGCCCAAGTCCTGCCAGCCTGAACTTTCTCCGGGCTTTGAAGGCCATGTTAAAGTCTACCGTGCAGCTCATGTTCATGCCCAGGGCCCTATCACGCTGGACAAGCACCCAGCTGTGGAAGGAGCACTTTGAGTCCTGGGACTACATCTTCCAGTATGGTGAGGGCCAGAGACCGGGCAAGCGCTGAATGCCAGGGACACCGGGGTCCCCGGTTTCCTGTCCCCACAGGCAGGGGGAGGGCTGAGGTCACCTCGGGGGCCTTTGTGGCCCCGAGAGGCTTGGCGGTGAGGCCGGGCCGGGCCGGTGCTGAGCACATGGGCAGGGGCATGAGGAGAAGTGCCCCGGCCCCTGTCTCTCCGTGCCCCACAGCCAACAATGCCATCCAGAAAATCTACCAGGAGCTGGCCCTCAGCCGCCCGGAGCACTACAGCGGCATCGTGGGGGAGCTGCTGACGCACGCGGACCTGAGCCTCGAGGCCATCCGGGCCAACTCCATCGAGCTCACCACCGGGAGCGTGGACACGGTCAGGACGGCAACCAGCCCTGCCCTAGGCCATGGAGCCTCCTGACCCCAGGCTGCGTGCCCCCCGTGCCCGTGTCTCCTGCAGGCTCCTGTTCTGAGCTGACAGAAGGCTCTGACCTGGGGTGGGGGGCCCGGGAACTGACCCTCAAGGGAAGGGGTCTGCAGTTCCCCGAGTGGGATGCCACACTCTAGGCCCAGTGCAGGGTGGACGAGCCCAGAGACATGAGCAGCACAGACACCATTCAGTCGCCTGGGTCCTGGGAAGAGGGGAAGGGCCGCGATGCAGCTGGAGGGCTGCCTGCACCAGGAACCCTTCCCAGGCACAGAGTCCATTTGGCCCCAGGTCAGAGATGCTTCGGAGGTGACGGGCGGATGACAGAAAGGGGCGCACGGCGCTCCAGCTTGTGCAAGAGAGAACAGATGGCATGCAGCCTGGGGGTGGGGGCAGGCCGCAGGGTGTGGAGTGCAGCCAGAGCCTCCTGGCCCTCCACCTCAGGTTCACGCACCAGCATCTGTGATGTCGTGCTCTGGACCCGGCACCCGGGGCTCCGAGGAGAGGCACAGGCCTGCGGTGGAGAAACTCCCCAAATTTGCAGCCGACTCAGGGGCCGGGGCGGGCCGTCCATGTTCCGACCACAAGGTCTGGGCTGACCTGCCTGCGGGTGTCCGGGCGACAATCCTACTGGGTGCCAACGGTTTGGGGCAGTAGAACACCCCCCCATACACACCCCTGAGAGGAAGGACCCCGGAGGAGGGTGAGAACCAGGCCTCGAAGGGGCTGGAGAAGGCCTGGATCTTTACTGAGCCTGGGGACACCTTCCCTGAGGGAGTCAGGTGTTAGGTTTTAGATCCTGAGGTCCCAGATCCCTGGGATGAGTCCTTCTCCGGGCGTCCACGTCACCGCGGATCTGAGGCGACCCACCCCCAAGGGAGGACCGTCTTCCGGGGTGGAGAGGCCCCGGGGGCTGAGGTGCGTGGCCTGGGCCAAGGTCTGAGCCCTGCACCCGTGGCTCCTGCAGACGGCCTACCCCCTGTTGATGACTCTCTTTGAGCTGGCTCGAAACCCTGAAGTGCAGCGGGCCCTACGCCAGGAGAGCCTGGGGGCCGAGGCCAGGATCTCGCAGGATCCCCAGAGCGCAACCTCGGAGCTGCCCCTGCTGCGGGCGGCCCTCAAGGAGACCTTGAGGTGGGTGTGGCAGGCCCCGGCTGCCGCCTCTGTCCTGGCCCCACTGTCTGGACGGCAGTGCCCAGGGAGCCTGCCGCCAGGTCCTGGGGCTGAGAAGCGGCTTCGCCCAAGATGCAACCCTGTACCCCGTCCTGTTCTCCCGAAAGGGTTAGGAGCTCTTCTCCCCCTGGGATCCCACTTCGATGCCCCGGGCACCATCCTCGGCCGTGTCCGCCGTGTCCGGGGGCTGCTCGGGCTCAGGGAACTTTGTCTGACTCAGGAGGTGCAAGGAAGCAGCTCCTCGTGATCTAGGCTTCCCGGTGCCAGAGGCGACCCGGGAGGGTGGCTGGCAGCTCCCCCAGGCCGGCGCATCCTGGGATAGGAAGGTGGCCGAAGGGAAGCGAGGGTCCCAGGGACAGCTGAGGACCCTGTCGGGTGCCCCCATCCACAGGCTGTACCCCGTGGGGATGTCCGTGGACCGAAAGGTGGCCTCGGACGTGGTGCTGCAGAACTACCACATCCCGGCAGGGGTGAGTGAGGCCCCACAGCCCCTCCAGCAGACGCCAAGCCCGCGTGACCTTCTCACTCCTGGGGCCACCGACCCCGCCCCTCCCCACCTCTCCGCAGACATTGGTCAAGGTGCAACTCTACTCCCTGGGTCGAAACCCCTCTGTGTTTGAGAGGCCCGAGTGCTACCATCCCCAGCGCTGGCTGGACAACAGGGGCTCTGGCACCAGATACCCACACCTAGCCTTCGGCTTTGGTCTGCGCCAGTGCCTGGGGCGGCGCCTGGCAGAGACAGAGATGCTGCTGTTGCTGCACCACGTGAGCGGGCCTGGGTGGCCCGGGGGCGGAGCGGGATGCGACCGGGCAGGGCGTGGCCTGCGGGTGGGCGGGGCCTGGGGGTGCCGGGGGGCCTGCTTGGGGACCACCGGCCTCTCCTTCTCCTCCGCTGCGCCTGACCCGAAAGGTAGGGTCCAGAAAGGCGAGGGAAGGTGGACCAGGACATCGGGGTTGACCATTTGGCCAGGTGGAACCCGTGCCTCTGTCCTAGGTGCTGAAAAGCTTCCTGGTGGAGACGCTCAGGCAGGAGGATGTAAAGATGACCTACCAGTTCGTGTTCGTGCCCTCCACCCGCCCCCTCCTCACCTTCCGGGCCATCAACTAGTCACGTCACCGCGCCGTCGGGCCAGCGGTGCCGCCAGCCCCCTTCGGCCTGCCCCCGGCCACCCTTGTTTTCTCCCACGGACCCTGCTTCTGGAGCCACAGCACTGTCCAGCCGGCGCCTCGCACCGAGGGGCAGGGGGATGAATCTGGCCGCAGGTCCTGCCTGTGAGCCCAGTGCCACCAGCGCCTTCTCCAGCCAGGAGCACCATCGGAGGGCCTTGGCCCCCCGTCGCCCCCAACACTAGCTCCAGGGGCTTCAGATCCGCCCCCACCCCCACCTGCCTGTCCAATCTCATATCCCCTCTGTCCTCAACCCGCCCCCACGCAGAACAGACAGGTTGGCGCCCCTGTCCTGCTCACCGCCACTCCAAAGGCCAGACTCTTTGTCTGCATTGGTCTTGCCAGCCTAGGCCTTGAAGCTGGGCCGTGAGTCGTCCCCCTACCTGCTCTGCTCAGTCCACCTGGGCTCCTCCCGGCCCTGCCAGTGCTCTGGGACTGTGACTGAAGCACCCAGCCGAGGGCCTGGGTAAGCAGGTCAGGAGTATTGTTTCTTACAATAGCCACCGAGGAGCTGAGGTGGACATCTGGGCCCATGAGACTCCTCTGAAAGCAGGGAGGGTGGTGATCTCCTCTGGCGGGCTGCAGGGTGACAACAGAGAAGCCACCTCAGCCAGGCACAGCCACACGCTCCCTTCAACGAAGCCGTCTGTGTGCCGTGCCCGGCTGGCCTCCCACAGTGGCCCTCAGGACAAGGGCCACCCCTGACCTCATGGGAGGAAGGGGTTTTGGACAGCTGTGAGGTGGCTGGGATCTCCTAGATGGCAGGAGCGAGCAGCCTGTCCCACGCTGCCTGCAGCCAGGTGACACCTCCGGCGTGGAAAGGGGCCGGGAGGCAAGGGTGAGTGGTGGGGTGGCTCTGCTCCCCCTCCTTCCCCACCCCCACCTCACTGGGGGAGAACTGGGCACTCAGCTCACAGCAAAGCAATGACGGAAGGGCCGCACGTGCCTGGGCCAGCCCCGGGCCCCGCCGAGTGGCCCGCTGGCGTGTGTTCCCCGTGCGGACTCCCTGGAGGAGGAAAGAGTGTGCGCCCTCCTTGCTGGGCCCGGTGCAGGAGGGCTGCTGCCGGGAGGAGGTCTTCTCCGTGCCCCAGCCAGGCGCAGCTGAAGGGCACGTGGAGGCAGGAAGAGAGGGCCCTGGGGACCCTGGGGGCACACGGACACAAGCTGGAGCCTGGGCTTGCCATGCCGGCCCAGCCCTTCTCCCGCCGAGCTGTGGGGTCTTCCCGCGGGCACTCTATGCAGCCATTCCCCTTTCACAGGCCCCAGGGAGGCAGGTCGGCCTTGGGAAAGCACAGCTGCTTCAATAGGCGCTCAGCAGGGGGATTGTGGCTCCTGCCACTGCCAAGTCTCCTTCCCTGAGGCCCTGCCCTGTGGGGACACCTGCTGGCTGCTGGCGGGCAGGCCCGGAATCCAAACTGCTCCCCTGGAGGCAGTGTGTGTGAGTCCCTCTGTGCAGCGGGGCACAGGCTCTCCTGATCTTCATGGCAGCCCTGGCAGGTGAGCACCGGGACTGTCCCCGTGTCGCCCGCGGCAAAGCCGAGGCTCAGAGAATTCGTGCAGCCGCACGGCCTCGCGGCTCATCCCTGGCAGAGATGCCAGCGGAACCCTCGCTGCCGGGCCCGCCTCTCGAGGCCTTGGTGCCTCCTCCGCCTCGAAGGACCTTGGAACGAGAGTGGCGTCACACACCTTGCAAACATCCTGCAGTGAAAGCGTCTCCGGGTCGTTTCCTGCTTCTCTGTGCTCCTCCGGCCGTGCTGTAGGAGTGCTTCGTGGGGGTCCCTTTTCGTGTAACCTGCGTGCCATCTCCTGAGGTTTGGCTGTGGGTGTCTGTTGGGCTCTTTCTAAAAATCCTTCCTCTTACCTGGAGACACCGTGCTTAAGAATCATCATCTTGTGCCTTGTCATTCTTTCCATACACAAATAGCCTTGCCTTTAAAATCCGTGACCTCCGAGCGCGGCTGGGCGGCTCAGTCGGTTGTGCATCCGACTTCAGCCCAGGTCATGATCTCATGGTTTGTGGGTTGGAGCCCCACACGGGGCTTTGCACTGACAGCGTGCAGCCTGCTTTGGATTCTCTGTCTCCCTCTCTGTCTGCCTCCCTCCCTCTCTCTCTCTCTTTCTCTCTCTCAAAAATAAACGTTAGAAAAATCCTCAAAAATAAAGTAAAATTCAAATGAAATAAAATGAAATAAAATAACAAAAACCTGACGTCCACTCCCGGGACATCTGGTCTCCCGGCAGGTGGGGCCTGGGCCCAGGCTGTGCTCCACCTGAGCCTTTAGGTGGCCTCTTCCTGTTACCCGAGCACGGTCCCTTGCCCAGGGCCACGTTTGTGTGAATTACTCAGCCTGGGAGGGCCCCCGAAGGCTCCACTGGTGCGAGAAGGATCCGCGTTCTCAGGCGGGGACATAGTCCTCCTCAGCCCCAGCCTCGTGGAGCTCAGCTTCCTTGTCTTCTCCCGATGCTGCTGGACAGAGTTTCTGCACCACGTCGTCCGTTCTCCGCACTCCTGCCTTCCCGTGGGCTTCTGGTCCCATCTTCTGATGCTGCCTGGGCCTCTGTCTCGAATCCTTTCCCTCACAGAACCGGACCCACCCCTGTCCCCGGGGGCTGCTGTGCAGGATGCTCCCTAGTCTGTGATTCTTCTCATTTAGGGAATTAGAGGGGGCCCTCTCTTTTTTTTTGGCCAGCCCAGACACGCAGGTTTTCTTGTACAAGTTTGTGATTATTTATAGTTGCTGGAAGGGGAGAGACTTTCAGAGCATCAGCCTCATGATTCCGCCAGAGTTTGCACACCCTTGCTGGGGCACAGAAGTGGAGGGTTGGCGTCGGACGCTCTCGTGGCTGCCCCGGGGGAGGGACCGGGCTGACCGTGCGTGTGGCACCGCCTCACCGCTGCTGACCTGAAGTCTCACTTTCTTTGCAAATGTTTTTTCACTTTCCTGCAGAAATAACTGCCTACTTTGCAAGAGAGGTCCTGCGGTTCCTGGCTGTTGGCAACAATGGGAATGCCTGCCAACGTGCCAAACGGCCAAGTGCACATTTTCATCCCGTCTGTCGGCATATTTACTGGGAGCTTCTGCACAGCAGGCACTGTGCTGTGCAGATGTGTGAAAGATACATTCTTGGCCTCAGTGCACCTGAGACCATAGTGTAGAAATAGGTGTCAATGTATTTATTTTAATAATATTGGCATTCAGAAATACACACCACAAAATTGTCTTTCAATAAAAGGTTTGCTAATTTTTGGCATGTCCATTTTGGCGATTGAATGTCTAGTTGTTGACTAGCCGACAGTCAACCAAAACCAGAGGTAAATATGTAAGTGTTCTTGTACGATGATGCTCACCGTGTGTTAACTAACAAGGGACAGTTACACTGGCGTGTCCCTGGGTTCACACATTCCTGCAGTTACACTCACCCATGCTCACACTCCTGTTCACCCCTACACAAACGTGTATTCTGTTGTAAGCGGAACATTAATAGTGAAGAGAAAAGTCTAAAAGCCTCTAGAAATCATAGACAAACGTCCGCCGAATTTGTCGTGACGACACAATTAGATGTCAGAAAACAAGAGAACAGTATGTTCAAAGTGCACACGGAAGACAAGTAACAACATAGGAGCCTAAACACAGTTAAATGCACATTCACCAACACCTGCTGAGGGAAGCAGGGGTGACAGACCCAGAGCCTCACGGAAGGAACTAGTGAGAATTGGCTTTAAAACAAAAAAAAAAAGGAGGGGGCACCTGGGTGGCTCAGTCAGTTAAGCATCCGACTTCAGCTCCAATCATGATCTCACGGTTCCTGGGTTCGAGTCCTGTGTCGGGCTCTGTGCCGACAGCTCAGAGCCTGGAGCCTGCTCTGGATTCTGTCTCCCTCTCTCTCTGCCCCTCCCCTGTTCACACTCTGTCTCTTTCTCTCTCTCTTTCTCTCTCTCTCTCAAAAAAAAACCATTTAAAAAAATTCTTTTTAAAGAAAACAGGGAAAGTGGGGGCGGGGACACCTGGTTGGCTCAGTGTAGCACACAATTCTTGATCTCAGGGTTGAGTTCAAGCCCTACATTGGGCCTAGAGCTTACTTTAAAAAAAGGAAAGAGGGGCACCTGGGTGGCTCAGTCGGTTAAGCCGCCGACTTCGGCTCAGGTCATGATCTCGCGGTCCGTGAGTTTGAGCCCCGTGTCGGGCTCTGTGCTGACAGCTCAGAGCCTGGAGCCTGTTTCACATTCTGTGTCTCCCTCTCTCTGACCCTCCCCTGTTCATGCTCTGTCTCTCCCAGTCTCAAAAATAAATAAAACGTTAAAAAAAATTTTTTTTTTAAAAATTTTTTTAAAAAAAATTTTTTTTTTCAACGTTTATTTATTTTTGGGACAGAGAGAGACAGAGCATGAACGGGGGAGGGGCAGAGAGAGAGGGAGACACAGAATCGGAAACAGGCTCCAGGCTCTGAGCCATCAGCCCAGAGCCCAACGCGGGGCTCGAACTCACGGACCGTGAGGTCGTGACCTGGCTGAAGTCGGACACCTAACCGACTGCGCCACCCAGGCGCCCCAAAAAAATTTTTTTTAAATAAAAAAAAGGAAAAGAAAAAGAAGAAAAAGAAAAAGAAAAAAGGAAAGCGAACTAATACGTGGATATAAAATGTGAGCATGACCACAGCAGCCACTGCAATTCTGTGGCTACACTAATCAGTCACTGACGGTGGAGAGCCTATGAGCCACGCCCCCACCGCACTGAACTTTGAAACCCTTGGAAGGTCCCGATGCCATCAGGTCCCGGCTCTGATGTGTCTTCATCAGTAATCAAAATCAGCCCGTCTTAAAATAATAATCAGCTGGTGTTGACCTTCAGTATATGCCAAGGACACTGTGTTGATGTTAAGCCTTTCATCTGCGCCATCAAGGGCTCCCGGACAGTGACGGATGCGGCCCCCGCTGACAAGCTGCGGGCAACCCTGCTGGGGACCCAGGAAGTCTGAGCAGTTTTAGCTACAGCCCTGTGAGCCTGGACAGGCGGTTTCACCCCTTCTGGTGCTCCGGATGTTTCCTTAATCGGCAGAACAATACTGAAGGCGTAAGGGCAGCGGGTATAAGGATACAGCACTGGCGAGTTACCTGCTCCGCACTTTATAGCTGGCCTGTAAACAAGACTGCGATGGAGAATCAGGCATTAATTAATCCATCAGCTAATGGAGGCCCGAAATATGAAGATCTTTGCCTGAGGACACAAGACGAGCCCGTGAGACCCTGAGGACTGGAACGCTCATCGCTGTGGCTGCCCGGGCTCTTCCTGGGCTTGCCCACAAAGCCAGGCAGAGGGAAACGCTCCTGCCAGTGGGGGCGGGGAGGTCAAGGACCATGAGGAAGAGCCACCCTGGGGAAGCAGACCCCAGGTACACCCCTGGGTCCTACTGGGACCGACTCGGGTTCAGTGGAGTCTGCATTCCCTCCAGCCCTTTCCACCTTCCCCCACATGTGGGTCATGCGAGGAACCTCCGAGCAGCCCTCGCCCCCAGCAAACTGCACTAACATGCCCCCCCCCCAGAGACTGACACCAACTTGTACCCACCCACCCAGGGACAGTGTGCGCACACGCACGGCTCAGTCCCCACGATCACCAGGCCAGGTGCTGGCTGCTCTACCGACCCCCAGCACCGTCAGGGCCTCTGTCCGAGGGGTCCTTCCGGTGCACCTGCGGCTTCCCACCCAGGTGGGGCTTCCAAAGGTCCGGGGTCCACTGCAAACTTCACAGTCCTCTTCCAGCAGCCCCTGGAGGAGACTTTGCTTTCCCACATCTAAATAAGATTCTTATCTGTTTCTCCCAGAGAGAAGATAAGGCGGGAAACACCTGCCACAGAACAGCCAACTGGAACCGCTGTCCTTCCTTCCAGGTGAGATCTGGGAGGGGCGACGGCCGCCTGGAGGGAGGGGCCCTGCACACCTCGGATGATTCAAGTCCCTGGGAGCCTGTGCACAATCCCTTGTGGCAGATGCCGCCGGGAGGAAGACCCAGACGTGGGGAGCCACTGGCCTGGTGTCTGCTGGGGCGACGTGCCCTGGTCACCACTGGGGACCCCAGGAGGGGCAAGGCTGATTCCTGGGGCAAGAGGGGGTGGCACTCACGGATTGGTTGTCCGTCTGGGGAGCACTGAGCCCAATCACAGGAAGCCCTGGGGTTCCAGAACAGTCCACACCAGGCCCCGGTCTCAGTCTGGGAGGAGGGCCGGATGTCCTGACAGTCCTCCAGGAAGTGACCCATGTCTGGACATGTTCCTACTGAGGCCAGTGGCCAGGCATGGCTACAGGAGTTCCACTGGGGACCCCACCCCTGCTGAACACCATTCTGTCTAGTTGGGGTTAGGATCCAGTGCAGCAAAGAAACCGAAAGTCCCAAGACATGTCCCTCCCCATGCCCCCAACACCAGGCACCCCCACGAGGCTTCCATGGCCGGATGTTAGCTTCTTAGCGACGCGTCAGAGATGCAGAGACAGTGCCCATCGCGCCAGGAAGGGCTCTGAGCCTGTGGCAGGTCCCGACTCAGCCAGTCCTCTCCACAAGCACCACTATGGTGCCCGGTTTCGGAGAGGCAGCTGGGGCTCAGAGCCGACACAGGCAGTAACGGAGGGAACCTGGGATCCGGTCCCCGGCCACTGGAGGAAGCACTCCTCCTCTGTCCCAGACCAGGCCCGGGAGGCCACTCGCAGGGGCTGAGGTCTGACCGGGGCAGGGAGCGGCGTGCCATCAGGGAACACGAACCCCGCCCTCTCAGGGGAGCTCCACTGTGAGAACGCCCCGGTGACTCCTGTGGTTGGAGGACTGGGGTTCCCGACCCGGCCTTCTTCGTGTCCCCCCGCCAACACCCCTACCTTGCTGCCACCCGCAAGGCCCACTCCGACCCCTCCTCCCTGTTCTCCACACCGGGACCTCTGACTGTCCTGGTCTTCTCCTGCTTATGGGGTCCAGCACCCCCGGGGCGACCTCTCCGTCAGGCAAAGGAGGCAGGGGGCCCATGCTCTGAGATACCTTTGGGGCCCAGGGAAATGTTTTCATTTAATTTTGTTAAACGACAAAGAAAGAGTCATAATAATAATGTATATGTGATAATACATATAATAATGTCAGAATCCAACCTGGAGGGGTGTTGCCTCTGTACCGGGGCAGTCATAGAATTGTGACTTTTTCTTTATGAGACAAGAATCCATGGCCCTGGGCCCATGAAATCTCTAATGCAGCCTGGGGCAGCCTCGACAGCTCACAGTCAACTTTTCCACTGAGACGCTTTAGTGACACGTCCCCGCACACAAGAGACACCGCATTTCTGGATATCTCTGTCCCTGCCTCTCTCCCTCTGCCGGTCTCACCCACACACACGGGCACACCGTTCTCCAAAGGACATTGTGAATGACTGTGTTTTAGAAGCTGCATTTGCACGACCAGCAGCTCATTGAGGCATTGAGCCCATGTTCACTGAGCTCCCACTACTCACCGAGTATGTTTGTGCATTTTGTACGAGTGTTTGGGATACAGAACAGATTCCAAAGCAGACCTTTTCTCCACGGAGTTTATGTTCTAGTGAGAGGGGCAGCTCAGAGGTGACAAGCCATGGGGTGTGTCCACAGTGCTGTGAGCTCTGAGGGTGGGGTGTGGGCCAGGGGTCGGGTGAGGACAGATGCACCGGCTCAGCGGAGTTGAACAAGCCTCTCATGAAGTCGCCATCTTTTCATCTTATTTCCAGGTTTTTATTGGTTTTTTTTTTTTTTCTTTAACAGGGAAGCGGGAGACTGAGATACCTTTTTGAGGAGACACATGAAGCCACAAGGCAGAGAGACCACCCAGAAATTCCGTTACAAATCGTGAGTCTGCAAACCGAGGTGGGAGAGCAGCCCGAGGGGAAGGGTCTTTGGGAAGGCGGGTGGCACCAAGTGCTGGTGGTTGAGGAAGTACGTTGGGGACTGAAACTGAACCCTGGGTCTGCATCGTGGCGGCCCAGGCGACCGTGAGCAAAGCAGTATGGGGGGGGGGGGGCGGGGTGCAAATCTAGATCAGGTTCCAGAGGAGAAGGTGTAGAAACAGTACCTAGAGACAATCCTCTGGCATTTTTCTATAAAAGAAAGTAGAGAGACGGTGGGGAGGACAGCTGGACAGGGCACTGAAGTTCAGGAGAAGAAGGGCGTCATCCCAGCGCATCGCTACACTGAGGGGGGCCAATGCGTTCCAGAGAGCGCCGGCAAGTCCTGGAGCCGTGTCCTTGAGCAGATGAGAGGGACGGGGGCCCACTGGGGCGACCGGAGGGACGAGCCGTGGGCACGGTGTGTGGCCTCCTCTGAGAACGGCCTCGGTGGCCTCAGTGAAATGAGAAGCAAGGCCACCGGCTGAGTGCGGACAGGTGAGGACAGAGTGGGGCCTGCGGATTGTCTCATGGGGTGGAAGGGCAGCTGACGCACGTTTCCTGATGAGCAGGGCAGAGTAGGCACGAGGGGCAGGACACAAGGGAACAAGGACCCGGTCTCGCTGTCACAGTGTTTGGTCCAGTGGGGCTGGGGCAGTACTCACTGCTCCTGAGGGGCTCCCGGCCCCCAGCACGGCCCCCCAGCGTATCACACACAGGAAAGAGTGCCCTTGGGGGAACCCCCACAGCCTTGGACACAACTGTGAAGAAAAGAAAGAAATAGAGGCCACTGTAGCTGGCGGAGAACTGGCGGGCCCCCAAATCCCCGCCTCACGTCATGTCCTGTCAGCACCCAGTGGAGAGCGGTCTGGTCAGAGCCGGGGTCGGGGGGGGGGGGCGCGGGTGGGTAGAGGCACCCCAGGCACCCTGCACTTCCATGAGGGGCGCTCTGGGTGGGTCAGGGAGGTGCATGGAGGGGAATATTGATCCCTTCTTAGGGGGAGCCAGGCCAGGCCAGGAGGCAGGAAGTGGAGGAGCCAGATGGACAGAGACTGGTGCTCTCTGACCACTGATGAGCATCGGTGCGCAGACACGGCCATGGCCACGAGGTAACTCAGAGCACTAATGGTGCTCGGGGAAGACACCGACAGGACTCAGATGCTTGTCAGAACGGCTGGCGGAGGGCCCCTGAGAAGGTGGCCTTTGACACGAGGGAGGGAAGGGAAGCCACACTCACCACCGTCCACTTCAAGCCAAAGCCAAGGCCTCAGGCCGGTCCAGAAACAACTCTCCTTTTTACTGAGCATTTCTCAGCCACTGCGTCATCCACCGGCCGTGCGGCCACCTCAGTGGCAGTGAGACCTCCTGGCTTCTCAGGCTGAGGGGAGCGGACTTGGGTGCACGCCCTCCAACCCCCCGAGCCCGAGAGCAGACAGCGGGGTGCTAGGCCTCCCGGGCGCTAGAAAAGCCTCCTCAGGGCCCTTCCCGAGGCAGCGACCCTCTGCCCTCCCTGGGCAGACCCCGCTGCCCCCTCCCCTCCAAGCCCCAGTAAGGACGAGGCCATGGTGTTGCTGTGATGCTGTCTCGAGAGCCTGTGGTTTTGCGGGTTCAGAGAACTCTTCCTTGGTTGCGGGCAAGCTGGGTGCAAAGGGGCTGTGGGGTGGCAAGGACTTAGCGCAGGGGACCCAGCCAGGCCCCCTCTGACAGAGTGGCAGGTAGTGGTGTTGCGGGGCTCCAGGGGCGGGGAAACCAGGAAGAGCGGAGCTTAAGGAACTCACTGGGCTTCTGGGTCTTTTTCAGGAGCCATCGGGCAAGTGGGGAGAGGGATGCCCTGGGACTGCCTGCGGGACGGCGCTCCCGTCCCACGCGGTGAGGCAGTGACCCAGGAGTCCTATGCCGCTCTCCGAGGAGGCGTCTGCACACATTTCTCAAGGGATGCCGTTGCCCCAAGGGTCCCGCGCTGCCCATCCCACTCAGGCGCCGTGCCTCCTGCCTGATCTTTCTGTTCACAGAAGACCTTGGCCCCCAGCACCCAGTTCCTGACCTCATCTGATGGTCTCCAGCGACCCCGTCCCAAGACCTCATCTGGGAACCTGCCATCTGCCCATCGTCCGCTCCCAGACCCCAAACCCCACTTGTCGAACAGGATCCCCCAACATTTCTTCTAGGACCTTCCCCCCACATCCACCCACGGCCGTGTTCAGCCTTCGGGCTCCTTGGCTTTGCCTTGTTTTGTTGTTTTCTCCCTGCCTGAGGGTGCAGTCTTTCAGACCTTCCTGTTCTACCCCACCCAGATCTCACGGTCACAGATTTCTCCAGCAGCCCTCACACCCTGAAGACCCCTGTTAAAACACTACGATTTAGTGGCCTGGTGAAGCGAATGAGTCAGCTATTGGCCGCAAGTTCAAGCCTTTGTCACCATCAGATTCATGATCTTGAGGAAGTCACTGGCCTCATCCACATCTACGCCCTCAGGTACACAAGAACGCTGTAATGAAGCCCGAACTGGGCACCGTTTTACGGATCGCACCTTGAAAAGTAGCCAGCATGGAATGAGAGCACTCAGCAGATGCTAGAGTCCCAAAGCACACTCCTTGCTCTGGCATGAGCTCTGAAAGCGGGTGGTGGGGGGCGAAGCAGAGGCAGTGAGGGTTGCTCACCTGGTGCAACACACAGCCTTGTGTCCAGGTTCCGGCCAGACCACAGCCCTCCACCTCCCCAGCCTCCCCTACCCCCCTTCCCTTGACAGACAGCCCTGCGGAAAGGGGGAGCCAGGCAGAGCTCCCTCCCTCAGATGCCAGCCCCACCCCACCCCCTTGCCTCTTGAGTGGCAGCCAGGAAGGGCAGGCAGCAGCAGGAAGAAGGAAGGTGGTCGGCAGAGAGAGGGATGCCGATCCAGTGAGCAGAGAGGTCTGAGCCAGAGCCAAGCTCTGTGACAAATGTGTGTAGACCAGGGGCTCCTGCACTGTGTGTAGGCCGACGCAGAGGACCTCACGGGGTCTTGGTGTCCACGGGCCTTCCGCCATCAGCGCCAGCCCTGCCCTGGCACGCAGGGAGCTGCCTCCCCAGCCGTGCACAGGAGTCTCCTGGATGGTCCACGGTGGCCAGGGCACAGCTCAGGAGCGTAGAGCCTGAGGCCTGACTCACACCCCAGAGCCCCTGGTCAGGCTGGGACGCTGCCTGCACTGGGCCCTTCCCGTGGCCCCTCTTGTCCCTGTCCAGCTGCCCCCCCTCGCTGCTCCCCCAGGGATGCTTCTGGAATAAAGTTCATGCATGTGAGTTCCGCCTCAGCATCAAGAGAGCCAGACCCCAGGGTCTCCAGGGGGACTCAGTCACTTAAGTGTCAGACTCTTGACGTTGGCTTAGGTCATGACCTCACGGGCCGTGGGTGGGAGCCCCGCGTCAGGCTCTGAGCGGACAGTGAGGGTTCTCTCTCCCTCTGCCCCTTCCGACGCGCACGTGTGCTCCCCTGCGCATGTGCGGGCACTTTCTCTCTCTCTCTCTCTCTCTCTCTCTCTCTCTCTCTCTCTCAAATAAATAAATAAATAAATAAAACCATTTTTTAAAAAGAAAGAAACTGTAAGAGAACCAGACCCGAAATCCAGCTGTGTGCCCCGCGTGGCCATGGGGAACAGGTGGGGATGTGTGCTGTGTTGGGTTTCAAGCCTCTGGGGAAATGCCTCCTTCTGCCTTCTGAAACCATTAAAACCCGCAAAGTAGTGTAATGGCTGCAGCAGGCTGGACAGGAAGTGCTCAGGGTGCTGGGGGTGGGGGGGGGTGACTTGGGTGCCCTCTGGGGAGACGGTGGCCACAGTCCCAGGTGCCAGGAGTTGGACCAGCCAGGGCACCGGTGGCCTGGCCTCCTCCTCCCCCCTGGGCAACGGGGACCAGGGCGGCTAGAGGAGGGACCCCAGCGGGGCCGTCCAGGCTGCGGCCACCGGAACTCAGACCCCCGACGGGGGCAAGGCCGAGGGTGGCGCAGGGGGCAGGAGCGTGCTCTTCATGGGCCCCTGGCACAGACCCCACCTGGGGCCCCCCACACGGCTGGGAGGGGCGGGGCTTTCCACAAAGACGATACTAAACGCTGGGGGAGAAGTCGCTCAGGGTGCGGGCTCACTTCCTTTAGTCCCCAAACCGCTGGTGAGAAACGGCGTCCAGGTCACCCTCCTCTGTATGGTAAAAGGACTCGAGAGGCTGGGTGCTAGTCTGCTCGGACCGCTGTAACAAAGTGCCCCCCCCCCCCACCCCCGGGCACAGCCAGGAGGCTGCGGCAGCTGGAAGTCTGCGACCCAGGAGCGGTCAGGGCTGGGTCCTCCTGAGCCCCACCCCCGGCGTGTGCTTGTGTCTCCGCCCCCTTCCCGTTTCCCGTGTCCTCATGTGGGCGCCACCCACCACCCTGGGGCGGGGCGGGGTGGGGGGTGGGGGTGTCTGTGTTCTAATTTCCCCTTCTTTTTTTTTTTTTTTTTTTTTTAATTTTTTTTTTTAACCTTTATTTATTTTTGAGACAGAGAGAGACAGAGCATGAACGGGGGAGGGTCAGAGAGAGAGGGAGACACAGAATCCGAAACAGGCCCCAGGCTCTGAGCCGTCAGCACAGAGCCCGACGCGGGGCTCGAACTCACGAACCGCGAGATCATGACCTGAGCCGAAGTCGGACGCTTAACCGACTGAGCCACCCAGGCGCCCCTCTAATTTCCCCTTCTTATAAGGCACCGACTACATTAGTTTAGGGTCACCCATAGGACCCCATTTTTCCTTAATTACCTCTTTAAAGGCCCATCTCTAAACACAGTCACCTTCTGAGGTCCTGAAGGTTAGAGCTTCAACATCTGAACGTGGGAGGGACACAGTTCAGGCCGTTACACAGGAGGAGTGGTAGTGCCCTTGAGCTCCAAGCCAGGAGTTGGCAAGGCCCCAGGGACACCTGTGCCAGGACAAGGAAGGGGGGCCTGCTTGTACACCACGGGAGCAGGAAGGTGGCTCCTTGTGAGTAAAAGAAATTAATCTTACTCTGGCCTCTGGCCTTGGCTGCTGGGAGGTCACTGCCAAGCCTGGGGACATCCAGAGTCCAGCGTCCTTGTTTCCCCGGGGCTCTGGGCCACACGGGATCGGCTCGGCCTCCCGAGGGGCCGGAGACTGAGGTCAGCCACGCGGGCAGTGAACCAGGTCTACGCGACGGAAGCCAGATAAAGGCCTGGCACGCCGGAGGCTGCCGGAAGGCTGCCGCACTGCCGGAAGCTGGGGGCTTCCCCAGATGGCGACGCTGGTGCGTGCCATCACGTCACTGCCCACGGCCCCGCGGGGAGAGGACGGTTTGCACCCTCCTGGGCCCTGCCCGGTGCGCCCCTCCCCCTGGCTGATGGTGGTGTATGTCCTTTCCCCGTGATAAACCGTGACTTCAAGCGTGATGCCCCCCGGGGGTGCTGGGAGTCCTCCTGGCGGACGACCCAACCCGAGGGGGTCCCAGGACCACTTCCCAACTTGACAGGGTCACGGCAACTGTCCACCACCTCCTAAAGTGGACGTGAAGTGAGTACGATCAAGAAGGCCTGTCACAACACACCTGACAAGGAAGGGAAAACCAACAATGAAGAAAGAAGAAAGGGGGCCTTTCTGCTCCAAAGCCCTGAGCCTACATGGACCCGCCATGGGAGACCTGTAAATTAATTGCCCAACTGGCAGCTCTTAGCAATGAACTCGGAAGAGTTAAAAAATAACAAAAAAGAGTCCGAGAAATTACTCTCTGTAGGTGAGACGGAGGCACCGGAGTCCCGTGAACCCCTAACAATGCAGCACAGGTCCCATCTGGCCGCCAGGACTCAGCAGTGGTCTGGCTGCCGCGTGGCCTCCCGGGGTCTCCACAGCGCCAAGCGCACCCCGCTCACACATTTGACCACGGCCTCTGGGCTGGAGAACTTCCACCGACTTGCAAACATGCCGAAGCCTCTCATCTTCAAACACACACACGTATGCATGTACACGTCTGCGTGCATTCCTATGTACGTGTGTATCTACATCCGTACACACATACCTGTATAGATTCATCCATACACTTGACATTCAAGTAATAAGAACAGCAAACAAAAATCACAAACTTTCCTCTGTATCAGCAATAAGCCCTTAAACATCATGACTTTTAAAATCAGTCGCAATAAAGGCAACTGGGTGGCTCAGTCGGTTAAGCGGCCGACTTCAGCTCAGGTCATGATCTCATGGTTCATGGGTTCGAGCTCCGCATCGGGCTCTGTGCTGACAACTCAGAGCCTGGAGCCTGCTTCGGATTCTGTGTCTCCCTCTCTCTCTCTTTCCCTCCCCTACTCATGAATTCTCTCTGTCTCTTAAAAATAAATAGACATTAAAAAAATTAAAAATACAAAATACCATCAGTCACAATAGAAACAATTATATCTAGAATAACTCAGTATATGTGCAATCTCCTTAAATAGAAAATTATTACAAGAATGTAACAAAAAAACTGAATAAAAATGGGTGGACCCATCATGTTTCTGCATGAAAAGAGTTTTTCTACTGTCAACTGACTTGTCAGTTTTCCCAATCATTGAATTTAAACACACCCCAAATACTGTCCCAACAGGATTTATGTGTGTGTGTGACACTCACCTGGAGGATTAAATGTGTAATTATAGAGGGGCACCTGGGTGGCTCAGTTGGTTAAGCTTCCAACTCTTGGTTTCCACTCTGGTCATGATCTCACGGTTCGTGGGCTGGAGCCCCGCGTTGGAGTCTGTGCTGACGGTGCAGAACCTACTTGGGACTCTCTCTTTCTCCCTCTCTCTCTGCCCCTCCCCCACGTGCACTCTCAAAAATAAATAAACATTAAAAAAATTAAGAAAAAAAACTGGGTATAGTTTGGGGCCCTGAAATGAAAGAATCTCTAAGACATGTTGTCGGATTTTAAAATCGAAGCACGAAAAAATCAAATCAAATCAAGGCATGTTACAACCCCATTGGCTCCACAAATTAACGTGAGGATGGAGAGAAGTAAGTGTGTGGTGGGTAAATGATCAGAAAGGGGCTGGAAGTCCATTCCCTAAACCGCGACCATGGGCTGCACCCTCGCACTACCCCTCCTGGTAAAAAGGACCCGAGGAAAGACAGCCAAAGTGTGATGTCTCGGTACCCTTCCCACGAGTGATTTCTCACCAGGTTTTTCCCAGCACCTGTCACTGGGTTGGTGACCCCTTGTGTGAGTGAGCTCCTTGGGGGCAGAGGCGTCATTCTCCCCCAGTGCTCTGGGCCAGGTGCGGGCAGGTGCACAGGCAATGCTAGTCAAGTAGAAGAAGTACATGGTGTGGGGAGAGGCAGGACACAGCAGAGACCCCTGACACCGTCCCCTCCCTGCCTGCTCTCCCCAAGGGTGTCCTTTGGGTCTGACGTCTGATGAGGCCCGCGGGGGTCGGCTGCATCCAGGGCAGGAGGGAGGCTGGTTTGACGGCCAGGCCAGGGGCAGAAAGTGCAGATGAATCTTCAAGCCTCTATCTGCCCTTGTTCCCAAGGGCAGAGCTGTCCTGTCCCTCCTGTCCACCAGCAGGTGGGGCCAGCGGTCAAGTTCCAGAAAGTAAAGTCATTGTAGCTTGACCAGTGGTAAAAATCCAGCTTGCCAAATCTACAGCAGTCACAATAGCTGAGGTCCATTCCAAGAGTGTGTGGTGTTAAGTTTTTACCTGTTTGTCCACTTTTGACCTTTCTGGGGCCATTGTAGCCTTTTATTCTAATGACTCGTCTTTCCAATTTCATGTCACCCCTGTTCGTTGCAAGCTACTGATTGGAAAGTGGGGGCCAGCCTGAGTCCGTGAGCTGTCTGTGCCCCCACACCCAGCGTCAGGAGCATGGAGGAAGGAAGGAATTACAACCAGGAGATGTGCTGTCTCCAGCCGGGGAAGCACGGCACCCCACGCACCGTGGGCAGCGAGAGTGGGAGCCGGGAGGAGACTCCCTCACTTTGTCATTGAGACCCAGATGGATGGGAGTTCTGCGAAACCACTCGGCTGCAGACAAATCTGCTTTTGCTGTGGGAGGGACTTTCTGAGCATTTAAGGAAAGGCTTTATACTTTCCATGCTAAAAAAAATGCCAATCTTATACATCAACAAAAATTACAGGTATATGGAAAACTGAGAGAAAAATATATGACAGAGAATTTTTATCTTTGATATATAAGCAATTGTTAAAATTGCCATGTAGGCAAATAATAGGAAGTAGGGGCAGGTGACTCATAAGCAAAGGCCCGAAAATGACCACAATGCTTTGAAGGGCTCAGCTCCCCCCGGCAATAAAAATTTCAAACAAGAAGTCACTGCTTCACCCAGACCCTGTCTTCTGTTTTATTTGGTTTTCTGTCATAAAACCCCAGTGTTGTACAGAGTTAGGATTGCACACTGAGGAAAACTGCAGACAGCTGTGGATTCTTCTAGAAAGCAGTCAGCTAATCTGTGCCCAAAGCTTTAGACTGGTTCCCAGTCTCCGACCTAGTCATCCCAATTTGAGAAAGTTATTGAAAGGTAATAATCAAAAATGCAATGTGTACATATCTGAACAAACAAAGTCAAGAGAGAGGGATGGTACAAAGGGAAGAAACAGTCATTTTTTCAGAAGATTAAGAAACAGACAGAGGCTGTGGGCCTGGGCCTGGAGGCAGCGAGGGGCAGCAGGCAGGGGGCCTTGGAACAGGCTCGACGGGTGGTCGAGTCCCTGGGTCACAGGAGAATTCAGCACCCTGGACAGCAGCAAGAACCCACCGCAGCACATCCGCCAGGGTCCTGTAGCGTCCCACTTCTCTCCGGGCCTCTTTACGGCTGGAGGTCCCAACAGCCTGCGCCGAGCCTTCCAGAGTACTCTCCCATCCTACAGGGATGCACAAGAATGGGTAAGTGGGATCAGGGCTCTGCATGCTCCTAGGGTCAGGACCCAGAGCGTGAGCAGGGTCAAGTCTTATACCCACTACCCCACTCTTCTCCCTCTTCCTTTCCCTGCAACCTATACCCTCCATTCAGTAATTACAGCCATCCTTGTTATAAACTGAGCATTTCCTTGCGGGAGCGGCCTGCAAGGACCCTCTCCTTCACTCGTCTTAAGGACCTTGGGATGGCACAATGGTCTCATTCCCATTTTGGGAGGGGAAGACTGCGGACCAGGACAGTTACAGTGTGTGGCCGATACAACTGCGTGTACCTGGATTTGAAACGGGGGCTTCTTGGGGCGCCTGGTGGGCTCAGTCAGCATAGCATGTGACTCTTGATTTTGGGGTTGTGAGCTCGAGCCCCACACTGAGTGCAGAGATTACTTAAAAATAAAGTCTTTTTAGAAAAGGAAAGAAAGGGGGTCTTGTCAGACTCTCCTGATGGCACCAGCCGCTCCGGACCCCACGCGCTCACTGTGAGCTGCCCCCACCTATGTCCCTCCAGAGGGTGGTGCTCACCCCTCCCCGAGCTCTGGCAGAGCCTGTGTTCTCCCTGCAAGATGTGGGCAGTTAGTGCTGCCTGGGCTGGGGGAGACAGAGATGGCGGTCGGGGGCCAAGCCCAGGTCCTGTCCTGCCCTCCCACGCCACAGCCTCACAGTCCTGGGCCCGGCTCGACCCCCGGCAGTCTCGAAAGCCTGCCAGACGCCTCTCCCTCTACCTGTGAGGGGAAGCCCTGTGACCATCACCGCCCTGTGGGTGCACATGCGGGCTCAGACGAGGAAGCCACTCGAATGTAGAGCCTGTGGTCACTTTCTGGAAAGAGCACCACAAAGCCCTAAGGTGGGGAATGTATGAGCCGGGGGAGGTCCTGGTCACAAGGAGCCCAGCCCCTCAGCCCTCACAGCATCTCTGGGGATGCCCACCAGCCAGATGGAGGGGCAACTCTCCAGGACTCAAAAGCAATAGTAGGTCCAGTGACACCTCTGGGTGAATCAGGAAAAGGCAGAGGGGTGTGGGCAGGTCGGGGCTGGAAGCAGAACTGGGTGCTGGAGGCTTCTGGCAAGACTTTTCCTCTGTGTGCCCTGTCTTCCCCCTCTGGTCAGCAGGTCAGGTCATAGCCCTCAGGATGGCAGCTAGGGTTCTGGGGGACCGGGGGACCCAGAGCGAGGACGTCCATTGGCTCAAGGGCCAAGCCAGCAGGAACAGAGGCGGCAGCCAGAGGAGGGGGTCCTCACCGCCAGCAAGGCAGGTGGGCAAGTCGTGTCAGGACAGGCTGTCTGTGGCCTGGATCAGGCCAGCTCCTCTTCGTAGGGCCTCCCTCCAGCTGTGACTGGGCGGGGCGGTCCCAGCCCTCACTCCCTCCTGACTCTCTCCATCCAAGCCTGAGGTGAGGTCAGAGCAAGAAACGCTTCAGCCACAGCTGCCCAGGCCCTCCCTTCCCCGACCCCCTCACAGGCCTGCTCCTCCACCCCTCCCTTCACCTGGCAGGCATCCAAAACCGGAGCGGAGAGTGGGACCCCGCTCGCCACCTGGGGTGTGATGTCTGCAGCATCACCATAACAAACAGCCCTGGCCGGCCTGAGACACAGAGACCCAGGCTCGCAGGGCCGAGAAGCTGCAGGGGCGGGGCGGGGCGCAGGCGCGCGCTGAGGCCTCTCCCTGGCGGGTGGACGGCGTCCCCTCCCCGTGTCCTCACGTGGTCGCCCCCCCAACCCCCGTGCATGTCTGCGTCCTGGCCTCCCCTTTTTGTGGGGACACCAGCCTGGATCAGGGCCCCCAGTGCCCTCCTGTACCTCAGTCACCTCCGCAAAGGCCCACCTCCGAGCACAGTCACCCTGCGGCCCTGGGGGTGGGACTCGGGTGTGGCTCCGGGGACACGGTTCGTCCTGTGACACAGGAGACAGCAAACATGGGACACGGTTGTTTGATGGCAGCTCTGTTTGTAACGTCCCCCCAAATAGAAACACTCCAGACGCCCTTCACCAGGTGGGGGTTAAACAGCATGCCGCGGACCCACATCCGAAGCGGCTACGCAGGAAAAGAACTGTGTCATGGGGGGCGGTTCTCCAGGGCGGCAGGCTGCGTGGAAAAAGCCACAGACTCTGTGATTCCATTTCAGTAACACTGCCCTGCACCCCACGCTCACAGCAGTGTTATGCAATAGCCAAGACATGGGGGCCCCGGCGCGTCCCAGGATGGACGAATGAATAAAGAGCATGCGGTGTATGCTGGGGAGGCGGGGGGGGGGGGGGGGGGGGTGTTAACTGGGCCACGAAGAAGGGGAGCCTGCCATCGGTGAAGCGCGCGTGGGCCGGCTGACACAAGTCTGAGGACAGATGCTGTCACACACTGCGCGCTCTCACTTGTATGTGGAATCTGAACCAAGAGGAGGAAGAGAGACGAGAAAAACCAAACTCGTGGAAAAGGCGCTCGGCTCTGTGGTTCCCGAGGCGGGGCTGGGGGAGGGGAGCGCGGCCTCAGGCGCCGAAGGCCAGGTGCGCGGCCCCCTGGGGCGGGAGCGAGCCGACCGGGGGCAGAGGCGTGCCCGCCCCGCCAGGAGGAGACACTGGTACCCGGGAGCCCGCGCGGCCGGCGCTCGGCGGCACTTGTGAGTCAGGCCCGCACACCTGACGCCCGCGCCGCCTGCGCGTCAACCGCGTCCCCATAAAGCGGCCAGGAATACGCGACACCGGAAAACACGCCAACCACCGCGCCCGAAGTGACCCGTTTGCGGGGATGACGAACCGCCGAGAAGCTGCAGGGGTGGGGCGGGGCGCGCGCGCGCTGCAAGGCGGCAGGGGCGAGGCCGGGCGGGTCACACCGCGGGTCCTCGCGCACGAGGGCCTCTCCGGGCTCCGCAGCCTCCTGGGCCTGCGGTCAAGTCAGAGTAAAACTTTCACAAGAAACAACAAAAATCCGAGCTTCCTGTGTTCTATTTTTCCTGGCAATGTTTTTTATTAGCGCTGGATGAATGATTTACCTCTATCACTTTAAATGTTCAAATTTTTCTATTAAAGGTGAGAGCCAAATCCTTGTGTCATGTTTTAAACCTCTGTCGATACTGTTGTCGTCTGTTTGGGCTGCGGTGACAAAACACTACGGTTTGGGTGGCTTATGCACGGCCACCCCGGGACTCTGAGGTCAGGCCACCCCCAAGTTCAGGGCCGGGCCACCTTCCGGGCTCAGAGCCCCCTCCTGGAGGCGTCGGCACCTGGCCAAGAGCTCAGGGGGCCCTCTGCAACCTCTTTAAAAAGGACAAGAGTCCCCTCCTTGTGTGTCTGTCACTCTTAGGGCTCAGGCGCCCCCCTCCCCTCCCCTCCTGCAGACCCCGCCTCCTAACACTTTCGCTGGAGGGTCAGGCTCCGGACCCCTAGGGGATTGGAAGGAGCCGCAACCATTCAGACCACAGCCTGCCGGTTCTTCCCATTGCTGTATTGCCGTTTCCCCCTCTTTTTACCCTGACTGGTCTCACCAGCGTTACACGCGTTGCCAGTGTTTCCCAATAAATAACTATTTTTGGTAAGCCCGCTTCCTGCATCCACGGCCTTTGTATCCTTCAGGTCTGCTCTTTAATTATTTTTCCTTCCTCTTTCCTATCTTCCTCCTTTATTGTATTTTGGGGGATTTATTTTGCCTTCTTTCTATAACTTCTTTCGATGTATGCTTCATTCATTAATGCTGAATCTTTTCTTGTTTTTAATACATGAAGGTAAACCCATAAGTTCTAATTGTGGATCAGCTATTTCCATGGGTTCTGATATATAGTATATCTGTTACCATTTCGTTAAGGTGTGATATGATGCCCGTTTTGATTTCTTCTGTGACCCATGAGTTATTTATAAGACATATCTTTCATTTTCAGACGCAGAATTTTCTGTATTCTTGTTAATAGTTTAAAGCACAATTGCATTGTGATTGGAGAACCTACTTGGTATGATGTTTCGTCTTTTGATCATGTAATTATATAAGATGTATCGTTTTTTAAAAGATTTCATGAGTTGCCGTGATGCTCTGTTTTGCTCCAAACTATGTAGTCTCAGGTTCAAGTGTCTCTGCAGACAGCACATGCTGGGTATTTTCAGAACTGCTCAGACAACCTCTGTGCTTTCATTGGATCATTAAATCCATTTACATTTAATAAAATTACGGAGACACATGTGGGTTTTAATCCACCATATTACTGTGATTTTTTTAACGATCCCCCCTTGATGGATCTATGTTCCTTTTTTTCTCTCTCTTTGCCTCTTTTCTTGGTGATTTTGGGTCTTTTTCAATTTTCCCTTTACTAGTTTGGAAGCTGAGATTCTCTTTCCAAGCGTGCGGTGCTGTTCTGGAGGCGGCATGCATGGAGATGTCACCGACAGGAGGGACCCTCTCTGCACCCCCCGGGGCTCACTGTGCTGATGGGTTCTGCACAGCACTGACTATGTCGTGACTTTCAATTCTCCCTGTATAGACCTGTCTCCCATACGACACGTTTATTAATCTTTTTACAAAATCAGTGTTCATTTAGACTTACCAGTGTCTTCCTCATTCCTGGGTCCAGGACTAACAAGTGGTATTTTCCTTCTGGCCCAGGAACATTTCTTACACTTTCTTCTAGTGCAAGGTGAGGAACTCTTGGTTTCGTTTGTCTGGCAATGGCTTTCTTTCAACTTTATTCTGATATTTTTGCTGCACAGAGAAATCTGGGTTACCATCTAGGTCCTTTATTCTGCTTCCATAGTTGCTGTCAAGAACTCAGGTGTTATTCTCAGTGTGACTCCTTAGTAGGTGATCTTTTTCTCCAGCCCACTGAGAGATGCCAAGGACGGGGTGCGGGGGAGGAGGTGCAGTGCCCCGCCAGCCTGGACCACGGGCACCCCTGGAGGAGCACAGTGGGAGGAAGCCAGAGGACAGGCAGGATCCCCTCCACCTCCCAGGCCAGCAGGTGCAGACCCAGCAGCCAGGGAAGGGCAGCCCAGGGGGCAGGGGCCAGGCACACCCATGCACTCCCCAGAGAGACCCCCTCTGTGGGTAGATGCAGGAAACCCGGGGTCAGAAGACAAAGCTGAATTTGGCTACCCAGAAACAGGGTGGAGAGGGGCATCCTGGGCGCTGAGATTGGGGAGCCTGGGCTCCTGGCCAGAGCGGTGCCTGGCCCGACAGCCCTCGCAGGGCTCCTCGCTGCAGCCTGGACAGATGCCAGGGCCCAGGAGAGTCTGGGGCAGGGCCTCCCAGCAAGGTTCCTTTCCCCAGCCCCGCCCCTCCCCACCCTACCTTCCCCTAGCCTGCAGGAAATGGAAACTCAGAGCTCCAGGCTCCTCCCCCACCTCCTCACCCAGCCCCACCCTGCCTCTCTCTGCTCCCACACTCAGCCTGCCCCTCACCAGCCTCCCACCTCCCCAGGCAGGGGCAGCAGGAACCAGGGGGGCCACCAGCTTCTGACCCCAGCCCTACAGGGACTTGGTCCTTCGACCCAGAGCAGAAGGAGTGCTGGGCCTGAGGGCTGTCCACCCAGGAGGGCAAGTGGCTCCAATACCCAGCACAGGGTATAATACTCTTACCAGGAACAGAGCACAGGGCACACAGATATCCCACCACTGCCCCCAGCGTCCAGTCCTGACCACGGTTTTCAGGTTCCAAGTCCACTTGCCAGCTCCCTCTTGCCCACCCCACCACTGCCCACCTATCTCAACTCAGCGTCTAGCTACTCCAGCAAGGTGGCCTGATTTACTGTTGAGTGAGCAACCCAGCGAACAGATTCTACCTGGGGACTCAGAGCTCCAGGGAATCGTCATCTGTGACAACAGTTGCCAGTGTTTCTGGGGGACATTCTGATTTCAAGCTCCTTGAATTCTTTTTCTTGTTTTAAAGTTTTTTATTTTTATTTAATTTTTTTAAACATTTATTCATTTTTTGAGAGACAGAGACAGAGAGCAAGTAGGGGAAGGGCAGAGAGACTGGGAGACACAGAATCCAAAGCAGGCTCCAGGCTCTGAGCCGTCAGCACAGAGCCCGATGCGAGGCTCGAACTCACAAACCATGATATCGTGACCTGAGCCGAAGTCAGACGCTTAACCGATTGAGCCACCCAAGAGCCCCTAATTTCTTATTTTTTAAGTAATGTCTACCCCCAACATGGGGCTCAAACTCACAACCCCGAGATCGAGGGTCACACGCTCTACCGGCAAAGCCAGCCAGGTGCCCCTTCTTTCATTTTTAATGCCAGTCTGACCCACTCAGGTGAATCACATACTCCCTGCCCACTGAATCTCAATCAGGCTGCCCTGATGGGCTTCTAGATCCTTCTGCAAGGCACTGGTTGGGACTGGGTCTTCTTCCTCTTGTTGCCCCACTGGGGCAGATCCCTCCTCCTGCCCTACTTGTCTGGGGCTATCCCTCCCTTGGGCGCAATCACCGCATTACCACTTGGCTGTGCATGTAGGCTGGCTGTCCCTTTCGGTGGCCATGATGATGAGGACACATTTGTGCATTTCAGTGCCCATGGCCGATCTCAGGGATCCCTGGAGATGGGCCAGAATCCTGAGTCCCCACACTGACCACTGTCCCACCCTGCCGGACAGTGTTCCTTGGACTCTGGACACGGGCACACCAGGGTTCTGGCCAGCCTCGGGGCAGCCTGGGTGGGGAGGCGGGTGTGAGACACGAAGTGAAGGGACTCCACGTTAGAAAGGCTCCATGTCCGTTTCTTTTCGGCCCCAGTTACTCATGCATCTGAGTCAAAGAAGCCATTCCCACTCCAAGGGAGAAGCAAGAAAATTAATCATTCTGAGTTTCCTCCTAGCCCCCGAACACCTGAAAGCGTCTGAAAGAACAGGATCCCAAACACATTCTAGGACATCAGCTTGGAACAAACCTGGGCTGACACCAGCCGTCAATACCCCCACCGTCAGAACTCTTGCAATAACACCCGTCGCTCACCTGATACTGGCCTCTGATGGGACTCGACCCTGGATCCCTGAAGGAACACACACCCTGGACCCCTTTCCAATACGAACCCTTGACTCCCCGTGACGAGGCGACTCCCTCTCCTTCCCGAGTCCCTGAGCCCCCGGCCACTCCATCCCTCAGTTCCTCCCGGCTCGGCTCCCGTTTGATTTCCATCCTGCATGAAACCTAGGACCCTCTCAGCTGGTCCCTCAGGGCCCCTCTGGGTCCTCAGACCCGGCCTGTCACATCGAGCGGACTCTGACCTGCCTCTCAGGGGCGTCCTGACCTGGCTTCAAGGCACCTTCGTCCTTATTTCCTCGCCAGCCACCCCCCTCCCCAGCCCCATCAAAGAAGCCCCAGGGGGTGACCATAGACCCTTCCCCAGGAGCAGACCCCGCAGACCCCAAACACATGGCCGGCAGAGGGTAAGTGAGCACGGGGCAGGGATGGCCAGGGGCTTCAGGAACAGGTGTCTTGCTCACCCACTCACCAGGCCCCTGCCTGCCCAGCCAGGTTCTCCTGTGCCCACCTCGACCCGACCAGCCCTGGTATCCCATCCCCAAGCCCCAGAGACCCAGGTGCCGGTGCCCACCCCACGTGCCTGCTCCTACAGGCCCTCACCTTCCCTGTCCAGACCCGTTCCTCCCTCTGGAGGGTGCTGCCTTCCTCCCAGAAGGAGACTGACCTCCCTCCCTGCTTCCTGTCCTGACCTGTCCCTACCTGTCCCGCCCGAGGATGAACTTCCCACACGGCCCTGCCTCGCCCAGCACAGGAAGAAGTGGAGGACGTGGGGTGGACGTTCCCTTCTCAGCCTGGAGGGCAGCCAGCTGTGAACTTGGGAGAGCCCTCTCCCTGCCGTGCACCTCAGGGAGGCGCCGTCCGGCAGGGAGCCCCCACACTAGGACCCTGCTGGGAGGGGGACTCCCAGACAAGCAGCCACAGGCTGTCACACCCAGGGCAGGAAGGGTTGGGAACACGCGTTTATTTGAGGCACCGAGGCAGCAGGCAGACTCCAGTATGGGGTGGAGGGAGGGGGTGGGGGCCGCGACTGGAGTTGGGGGTGGGAACCGATTCCTGGGTCCAGCAGTCAAGTCCAGACACACTGGAACCCCGTCTTCCAAAAGGCTACCCTTAAAGTGGGGCGTAGAAATGCCAGAGAAAAGAAGTTCTGGTGTGGACTCGGGGAGCTCGGCGGCTGCTAATGCCGGACCCCTGGCACTTATCCCGCACACACACGGGCCCGGACACGGCCACATACTCGCACACACACCACAGGGGCACCCGTCACATGCGTCCACACAGCTGAGTTTACACAGTCACCTGTGGCAACAGCACACTTGCCCTTCTGGGACACAGTGGCAGAGAGCACATCTTCCACACCACCTGGGGGCAGACACAGCCTGGACGGGGCAGGGCCTGGGGCTTACGTGTGCCTCCTAGAGTGTCCCCAGGACTCAGTTCTGACTCTGGGACCCTCAGGCTCCAGCCCTCATCCCTTCCCAGGTTCCCCGAGGAAGGTCACGTCACTGCCTGAGAAGTGAGGGCAGCCGGCCCCTCTTAGGGCAGGTGCAGGCCCGGGGGCCTGACCAGTGGGGGGACCGAGGGTGGGGAGGGCTGGGAGAACTGGGATCAAGCAGGGTGACGAGTCAAAGGAAGAGGGGCCGGGCCTTCCTTCCTGAGCTGGGGGAGTCTGGGCCGGCTGTAGGGCCCCGGCGGTCAGGGCCCAAGCCGCTGCAGGGCGGACAGCAGACTGAGCAGGAGCCCGAGGCCCAACACGGTGCCACTGGCCCTCAGCCCCCCGCCGGCTGTGCTGATGTTGCACAGGAAATTCTGGCAGCAATAGGTGCCCACAGACGCCACGCCGAGGTTGATGCTGGGGCTGGGGCAGATCGGGGAGCAGCCCTTGTTCAGGGTATGGCCGAAGTCCACCAGGTTCCCTAGGCGGGAAGACAAGGCTGTGAGGGTAAGGACAGAGGGCAAAGGCCCAGGAAGCGGGGAGAGGCCGGCCGCTGGCACTCACGGATACCGGCGGAGGCAGGCACCAGGGCTCACCGATGCCCAGAGCCCGGCAGAGGCAGGTACCGGCACTCACCGATGCCGGCGGAGGCAGATACGGTCACGCAGTAGTTGTCCGAGTCCGAGCAGATGGTTGGTTTTAGGCAGTAGAAATTACTGTTCTGATTCGTGCAAGAGAAGCACACCAGGGAGTGAGCTGCAGAAGAAGGGGGGCATGCTGTAGGTGACACCTGTCTCAAGCCGGGGAACCTTCCCTTCCAGTCCTGAGCCAACACCAACACCCAATCATTTGCAGATGCTAACAGAGCAATTATCACATTCCAGACTCTGGTGGAGACCCAAAAAGACAATGAATGACTGGGGACCCCGATCCTGAAGGGACTCCAGGGCCACCCCAGTGCACAGTGATAAGTGTGTTGGGGGCAGAACCCAGGCCTCCAGGGGGAGCAGGAAGCCTGACCCCCCGCTTTGCTGGGGGAGGGGCCCCGCTAGGCCTCCTAGAACAGGTCCCACGGGAACTGGCCTGAAGGACCCCTGGGCACTGCTCAGGAGAGAAGGTGGAGAGAGAGTCCGGGAGGAAGGCCCAGCTCACCCACAGGCCTGGGGCCCCAAGGGCATCTCACCTTGCTCCACACCCAGAAGGGCAGCCAGCAGCACCGGCAGGAAGACCTTCATACTGGAGAAGACAGGTGTCCTGTCTGGGGTCTCACAAAGGCAAAGAAAGTGGCCCTGCCTGGAGAGACATCTGGTTGGAGGACCCGGGCTGCGTGCCCCACGCCTCCCTCCTCCCAGTGGAGCCAGAGCCCCTGGCCCTGGAGCCAGGCTGCCCCCATTGTGCAGATGGCGGGGGGGAGGGGGGGCTGCCAGCTTCCAGCAGCAGAGCCAGCACACAAGGGGTCTTTCTGTTCCACTCCTGACCCACCCCTCACTCGGTGCACAGTCCTCCTGGTTGGGACCCCCCCCCAAGCCTGCTTGCGAATGGGGCCAGCTGAGGGAGCTCATTAGTCTCAGGACCAAACAGAAAGGGAGGCCAAAAGAGTGGCCCCCTGGTCGTGGTCCTGGGGGAGAGGACATAGTGACCAGCGATATTAGCCAGGCTGCATCCAGAACCTTCCATGAGCCAGCTCCATTCCTGACACGGGGTCTCAGGGGCTGGGTGGGTGCACGAGGCACACTTAGCTGAGCCCCCACCTCCAGCCGCTTCTGTGCTGAGGGCGCGGGGTGCTTTCCATTCTGTGTGTTATTCAGTGCTAAAGTGCGAGCCCACGAGTGTCTGCTCTTCCCCCATTCTGTGCCCAAAAAACAGGCTCAGGAGTCTGTGGGGGCTGCCCGGTGCCTACACCAGGACCCTCTTGTGGGCAGGGACCAGCGGCAGTGGGTGGAGAAAGCACTCGGAAGGTGACCAGCTGGCGTTCTGGCTCTCCGTACTGCAGGAGGCATGGTGTGGGAGGAGCTGCCTGGTGCCTTCTGCTGGGGACAGCCATGGGCGGGGGATGGGCATTCTAGGCCTGGGAGCTGGTTCCCAGGCACTGGGAGGAAGGAGAATATCAGAGAGAGAATAGCACCACCCCCCTCCCCCCAGCCTAGTCCTGGGTCTGGGCTGACATCTTGGGGTCAGGGACAGGAGCTGCAAATGCCCAGAAACGGTGTCATGCCCAGCGGGGGCTTGACCCCAGATCCAGACAGTTCAGGGAGGAAGGAGCCTCCCTCGTTTCCTCTTCTATAAAGTAGGGTTTGGGCATGGAGAAGCCCTGAGCTGTTCTCGAGGAAGCTCTGGAATGCCTGGCCACCGTCCCCACTGTCCACTGCCAGGCACCCAATCAAACAGGCCCCACTGGGCTGAGTCCAGGCACTGGCTGGAGTGGATGGACACCAGCAGGGTCCAGCAAAAGGAGCCCTCAGAGTGACCAGTGGGCTTCTGGGACAGCGCCATCTGGGACCCAGACAGCCTCCCCCAGGCTCATGGGCTGATTTCTGACAAAGCCAGGCATCCCGTGACTGGGGGCCAGCAGAGAAGTAAGAGCTAGTCCTCGCCCCCAGCGACAGGAAGGGGTCAGGTGGATCAGCGTGGGGGGCGGAGGCTCCCGGGCACCTCACACGCTTGCATAATCTTTGGCAGACAAGAAGCTTTCACGCCTCCCCTGGGTAGGCTCCAGTTCCAGGGGTCCCCCCGGGGAGGCCAGTGCATTCTCCCCATCCCACCGGCCCGCCAAGATCCCAGCCCCCTTCCCAAGTCAGGAAGGCTGCCCCTCCCCAGTCCCCTCGGGAGCGATGGTGGGGAACCTGGAGCTGGGTGACGGGCCCTATGCCCGCGCAGCTCTGGGTCACCCAGCCAGGAAGGGCGCCGGGTGGCGGTGTGCGCCCGCTCCAGCCCGGATCTCGGGGGATATTCGGGAGGACTGGGGGAGGGGAGTGGAGGCTCAGCCCCCTGGCACTGGGCCCACCCCTAAGCCCCGACTCCCGGCCTCCCCCGGACCCTCCGGCGTCTCCCCCGGCACCCTGCTCGCTCCCCCTACGCCCTGCCGGGCGCCGAAGGGGTCATCCCTGCTTCCCCGCCGGGATCCGGGCCCCGCCGACTCACGCGGGGCAGACGCAGGTCCACGGCCTCGCCGAGCTGCCCGAGCCTGGCGCCCAATCGCACGACACTCCCGGACTCCCGGCAGCCGAGCGGGCGGGGAACGGCGGGCGGAGTCGGCGCTCCGGCGGGCGGGGGGCGCAGGGGCGGGCAGGGGGCGGAGTCGCCGCTCCTTCGGGCGGGGGGCGGAGTTATCTTTCCGGCGGGCTGGGGGCGCGCGGGGGGCGGAGTCGGCGTTTCAGTGGGCGGGGCGGGGGCGGGGGCGGGGGCGGGGGCGGGGCCGGCGCTCGTGCGGGCGTGGGGAGCTCGGTCGGCGCGCGGGGGGCGCGGTCGGCGTTCCCGCCGGCTGGGGGTGGGCGCGGAGGCTGGTCGGGGTCGGCGTGCTTGCGGGAGGGGCGGGGGACGCGCGCGCAGCGGCAGAGTCAGAGCTCCCGCAACCGGGCGGGGCTGGCGCGCCCCCACCCGGACTCCGAGCCCTGGCCCAGGGAGGTGTCGCTGGCCCGCTGGACGCAGGCCGCTGGACATCGCGGGGCAGCCGGGCGACGCTCCGCGAGCGTGTGTGGGCGGGGGCGGCCCCTCTCCGGGAAGGCTCGTGTCGCTTCTGCCCAGTGCGGTGGGAGCGTTTCCGACCCTGGGGCCGGCTGAGGGCGGCGAGGAGGCAGGGACCTTGCCCCTGGCACGTCGCGCCCTCTGCTCCGGGCTGCCTGTGGTCCTCGGCTCCCGGCCTCGCCTCGGGGCTGAGCCGTGAGCTCTCCCGTGGGTGGGGGAGGGAGGTCGGAGGGGGGCAGTGGTGGCGGGCCACAGGGATCCCCGGCGACGGGTCCATCTTTGCTCGTTCTGGACCCCTTTTTCCTCTGGGCGCAGGGCCGCTTCTTATGTGGCTGCGCCACTGGGCCAAGACACTCCGCCAGGATGCTCTCAGGCCCCCAGCTCACTCTGCAGCGGGGGTGGGACGGGGGTGGGGGGGGGGTCCGTTCCCAAAGCCAGCCTGATCTGACCTCCGGGCCAGAGCCTAGGGGGCCGTTAGAACAAAGCCAGCATCCTTAGCCTGATGGCAAAGCCTTTCATGGGTCCTCTCAGTAGATAGTCCCTGGCTGGACCTGCACCACCCGCTCTGGGCAGCACCCCCCCCCCGCCCCCCGCCGTGTCCCTGCATCCTGCCTGTCATTGGCCAGGGAGGGAGACCACGCACAGCCCACGGGGAGCTGAAGACGCTGTGTTTTGCCCACAGGCCAGGGCTGCCTGGCCCTCCTCGCCTCCTCCCTTTGCCGGTTTATTCCTCTCCTTGTAGAGACCTGCAGTTTGCTGAGTCTCTGCCACTTTCTTGTTTTTGAAATATACTTCACACAGTCACAACACACTTCCGGTGGGGAGCTATGGCACCTGGCCTTGTCTCTCAGCCTTTCTCGGTGGCACCTGGGTGACAGTGGAGGAGGGCCCCAGAGGAAGAGGCTTCTTAACTTTATAGTTGGGGAGGGGAGGGGAAGGAGCTGAGGGGAGGGGGAGGGGAGGAGGAGGGAGCTGAGACAGAATGGCAGAGTGGCTGGGGTGGAGCTGGATGGGAATAGGGACCCTATAATGGCACCGGACACGCGGGAAAGGTCTGGGGGTGCATTAGGCACCATGTGAGTGTGCAGGGCAGGGGTATGAGTGGATGTGTGGCTGGTGTGTATGAGTATGCATGTAAGTGTGTGTGTGTGTGTGTGCGCGTGTGTGTTTGTCTTCACAGTGTCAGGATCAGGGTCAGACCTTGCCTGGTTTTCTGTAACATCCAGATGACGTGGGAGAGATCAATTTGGGAAGACTTTGGGGGCTCTTTTCCTTGGAGGCTGAAGGTGGGGCTCTGTGTGTGTCACAAAATGTCCCCAGCCAAGGAGTGGTGGCATCTGTGGGGTTCCATGTTCCCCAGGGACATGCAGTAGGTTCCTCTTCTGGATCTGACCTCTGGAGGGCAGGATGGGGGCCTTGGTGGCACTTTCTCATCCTTTCCCCGTGCAGCACCTTGCTGGTGTCTTAGTCTCAGCTTTGGGCTTATCCTGGAAGGGGGAGTGTGAAGTTCCTTTGGCACTTCAAAGGTGGCCCGTTCCCACCTTCCTGGAAGGGAACTGGATGAATCTCGGTCCCCACAAGAGGCATACATGTTATCTTGGCCCTGCCCATCTTCCTTGTTGATTCCCTCCAGCAGGTCAGCCCTTGAGGACAGGGGAATCCGTGTGCCCAGCACCCAGGCCACCTCTGGCCCATGGCGGGTGCTCACCCATGGTGAGTGAAAGCAAAAGTAGGCTCTGCCTTGAGACAGGACCCTGTGATTCAGAGGGCTCTTGTGTGAACAACCGACTCACAAAATGTCCCCAAGGTCACTGCCACACGTCAGCCAGGAGACTCCAATGTCCTTTGAAAAATGCCAGACTCAAATCTGAACACACGTGGCCAAGCCAGGGGGTTTGTGCAATGCCGGATGATATAATCTGTGGGGTCCTTTGGGAAACCGGGGTGGGAAGGCCAGGCTGGCTCCCTCCAAGCTTGCTCTCTGTGTAGTCAGTTGGGCAAGTCTGAACAGGTGGGTGTCGTGGCCGTGCCCTGGAACCCATTCCTCCTGAAGAAGACCCCGCATCCAGGGGCTTGGCATACCCGGGAGCTACCGGCCAGAGGGGTTCCTTGGGCTCAAAGTGATGGCAGGAGGGTTCCTCTAATAGGCCTGCCCACCCCCCTCCCCGTGGCAGGCTGCTCACACTCCCTCCTTCAATCCAGAACTGTGGGAGCCTGCTTTGTGTACACTGGACACCCACCGGAGCGGTCGGGTGTGTATCCACCTGCCTGAGGGTCTGGCTGTGCCTGTGACTCCCCTGCCTCTGCTTCCCTTTCTTGGGCTTGTCAAGAACTTTGAGTTTGCAAACTAACTGTGCGTTTCCTGGGTCAGCTTCCTCTCCCCTACCCCACACCCAAACCCAGCACAGACTGCTTTTTCTTTCCCTGTCCTAGTTCGCCTCACCTCTGATTGGGCAGACGCTGTCCTGAGGAGGGCCCAATGGTAGAGGGAGGTGGGTGCAGCCCTGGCGAAATGGCCCCCTGCATGGGCACTCCCTGTGAGCTGGTGCCTTCTCACCCTGCAAAGGGCCCGGGTCCCCACTGCAGCTGTGCCTGGCCCCGGCATCCAGCACCCCACCACAGGCCTGCCGGCTCCAGGGTCCCCACACTGGCCGGGTTGGACCCCTGAAGGAATGACCGAGTGAAGAGGTGGGAGAGTCCACACAGCACAGAGGCCCAGATGCTCCAGGACAGAGTGGCGTCCACGCAAGTGACCCAGCCCTCCCGCAGTCAGGCACATTTAGTTTTCCAGCCTTGGTTCCCGAAGTCCCTGGCTGAGCCCAGAGAGAAGGAAGGCCGGCACTGGTGAGTCCTTTGGAGGCCTCTGGTCACCGCTGCTGACGGAAGCTTGGTCGGTGCCCTGGGAAGGTGGCATCCCCCAGCTGGGTAGGGGAGTAGGAAGGCCAGCAGGCAGGAGCAGCGGGTGTTGTGCCTCTCCCAGGGTGTATGTGAACCTTTCCTACGTGCTCTCGGGGGAGTTTTCTCCTGGCCAGGACTGCTGAGGCTTGAGTTATGAGCCCTTTGAGTTGGGGGCGGGGGGGCGCGCATATTTGCTGCTGTATGTCTCCCGTCCTGTCCAGGGTCTGCACCCAAGTGTGAGCGTGGTTAGGCAGGTCCCGGTTGGGTCCCTGGCCGAGGAAGGCGGCGTCCTGAACTGGGAAGGAATGGTGCCCGCTGCCCTCACCAGAGGTATCCATAGGGCCACTCTTGGGACCTGAGCTAACAGGAACCTGGCTTGGGGTGCTGAGTCTGCAGAGGTGGCTGTGGGGTGCAGAGAGCATAAGAGGTGCCATTTTCCAGCATTCTGCCATCTCATTGGAAGAGGGAAGCACCCATCCCCCGCCCCCGGGTGTGTCGGGCGGCCACGGCTGTCTGTCTGCGGGTGCTGTTCCGAGGCTGCTGGCGGGTGCTGTTGGCCTCCTTGGGCCCCAGCATCAGCCTCTCAGTGGCCCCGTGCTCCCACCTGGAGCTGCCCACCCTGCCCCGGGGCCTGGGGACTCCTACTGCTCAGGTCCCTGCTTAGGGGTCCCGTGGGAAAGTGTGCAAGCCCTGCACCCCCTTCCTGCCACCTTGTCTCATGTAGGGGCAGAACCCGGGCCGGGAGCCAGCCACGGAGGTCTTGGGCTGGGCCCTGCAGGCCTCTACCACTCTGGGGCTCTAGCTGGGTCGGAGGCAAGGCCACGTGTGGCAGTGGGGCCTCAGCACGTGAGGAGAGCAGCCCAAGGGACCGGCAACTGCTGTGTGGCTCTGTACCCCTGCCTTATCTCTGGGGGCCCAGCTCCGCATCTCCCAGTGGAGCCTCACACACCCCTCTCAGGCTGGCTCCCACTTGTCTCGGAGTCCAAAGCGCTACTGTGATTTCAGAGCATCTGCTCCAACCACAGGCTCCCACCTCAGTGCCTTTGCACATCTGTTCCCAGTCCCGGAACAGGAAGTCTGCTCCAGGCCTCCTTGGCCTGCACCCTTGCTTCTCTGCTCAAGTGCCCATATCGGGGCGCTCTCTCCCCTCCTGCCGGGGTGGTCCCTGCCGCTCCCCCCTGACATCCAGTACTGCCTGGGAAGTACTAGGTGCTCAGTGAATACCCAGACGAGCACATTTGAATGCAAACACAGCTTGAAAGCTGGTGCTGTGGGTAGAAAGTCACACCTAGAATTTAGAAGTGTGATGTTTGCAAGAATAGCACTGCGGGGGTGGGGGGGTTGGCAGGAGGGAGCGCTGCAGGCAGGGGTGCTGGGGCCACAGTCCGCGGCTGCTTCACACACAAGACTGCAGACTTCCTGGAGGCACAGGCCAAGACCCTCCTCAAATGGCCTTGTGGCCAGCTGGGTGGAGCCTCTGTGACTGTGCCTGCTGCACTGTCAGCAGACTCAGAAGGGCTCTCGGACGGCGCGTGGGAATCAGTCGCAGGGTTTGTCACAGAGCACCGAGAAGACCCCTCACCTAGATGATGGCTGTCCCAGGACAAGTTAAGGATCTTCAGAGTGAAAACTTTCTTTTATCTTTTAATTTCTCCAAGTTAAGGACATAGGGCAGTGGCCGATGGAGAAGCTGGGGTCTGAGAGGCCCACGGGGGCTGGGGACCTGGAGGCTGATATTTGCTGACGGTTGATGGAGACACGGAGGGCAGGGGCCTCCCTTACAGCAATGCCTGGGGAGCTCCCCGCCCGAGCGTACCTGGAAAGACATTACTGCCTATTTGGCTTTAAAAGGTCCTGGCCTGGTCTCAACTAGGCAGTGATCAGCCACACCCCTCGTCCCACCAAGTTCTGGGCCCTCCAGTGGTGTTGCGTAGCCCCTGGTGGGGGCCTCCCGCACAAGGGGGGTGGCCTTGGGAGGCTCCCTCTGTCACCAGCCTTAGGGCCGTATCCCAGTCCCCGGTGCTAGACGGGAGCCAGGGTCACAGGGGGTCATCAGCATGGGTCAGAACATTGGCCCAGAGGACTGCCCGCCCCCCATACTGCCCCCCTTCTAGCCAGCTTCCCCCTCCCTCCGCCTGCCTGTTCTCCCAGCCCCAGGGGAGCCCTGCAGAACCCGGGAGCCTTCCTCCCCTCCCCACCTCCAGGAAGGCCCTGCCCAGAGGGACCACCTCCAGCACCGCCCCCTCCCTCAGCCCCCACCCCCACCCTTTCCCTTGCCTCTCCCTTCCCCCCCGGGGCCCCTTCCCTTTCCCTGACCCCTCCCTGTTTCCCTGCCGAAGGCTGTGGTCGGTCTGGTCCAGCTGGGTCTCCATTTTCCTGGACACTCTGTGGATTCACTCACATGGTCTGGGGACAAGCCAGCTTCATCCTTTCCCTGCTGTCCCTGCCCTGGGCCCCGGTCAGGACCCTTCAGGCTGGCCCAGCGGATCTCCCCAACTTGAGTGTTTGTGGTATGGGAAACAAAGTCAAAAGAAAAAAGTAAGTTCCCTTACTGCCTACAGCCCAGCGACAAGTCCTTGAAACAGGCAGAGTGGCATTCCTATAGGAGCTGGCTGCTTCCATGATGACACTTTGCTCAGGGCAAAAGACAATCTTATCCCGACCCCCCAGGGTCCTGTAAGTCTACTTTAACATATAAAAACTCCTTTGGAAACTTCCTTTATCTCTACCCCCCAAGATATATGCTGGCAATCATCCTCCCCGCTTATGGCCCCTCATATACATCTGAAGGAGACTTACTCTGTCCCTAACCCCGGCCCAACCTGAGGGTATATAATCAGTCACCTGTCACAACCCCAGTGCAGCTCTTCCTGCCTACGGGTCCCGTCCCTGTGCTTTATTTATTTATTTTTTTAATTTTTTAAAAGTTTTTATTTATTTTTGAGACAGAGACAGAGCATGAGCAGGGAAGGGGCAGAGACAGAGGGAGACATAGAATCTGAAACAGGCTCCAGGCTCCGAGCTGTCCGCACAGAGCCCGACGCGGGGCTCAAACTCACGGACGGTGAGATCATGACCTAAGCCGAAGTCGGACGCTCAACGGACTGAGCCACCCAGGCGCCCCTTCTCGCCCCCCCCCCGCCCCCGTGCTTTAATAAAATCATCTTTTTACACCGAAGACGTCTCAAGAGTTCTTTCTTGGCCGTCAGCCCTGGAACTCACCCCCGCCCCAACAGAAGCCCATCACTGGGGCGCCTCCCCTCTCACAGGAAATCTGCTTTGAGGTAGGCAAGGCGCCCTGGGGGGCTGGGAAGAGCCCTCCAGGGGGAGACCGGCTGCAGTCCGGCTGGGGGTGGGACCCTGTCCGCGGTCCCTGCAGCTCTGCCTGGTGGGTGCCAGGGGCCCACTTAGGTGGGAGAGTGTGTGTGGCTCTGAGTTTGTCCAACTCCAGCTGGCAGGCCGGGACTGACCCGCTGCTACCCCAGCTGAGGGGCAGGAACCAGCCATCAGTGGTCCCTGGGAGCCCAGGCAGCGGGGGGCTGGACGTGCCTCTCACACAGACAGAGCCTCGCTCCAGACTTTGACTTCAACGTGACCCTACAAACAGCCAGCGGGGTGGCCCATCAGAGGAGGCTTCCTTGGGCAGCGATGGCCTGGCTTCGGCGCCCTTCGGTGCCCTGTCTTCCCCCGAGCTGGCTCCAGAGCTCCATCCGCCTTGTGCCCCTGGGCAGCAGCCACGCTTAGCCGGCAAGGGCAGCGGCTGCGGGCCCCGGGAAGCCTCTCTTACCTTTTGCAGACTAGCCTATTTGTCAAGTTTCTGCGAGGAAACGCAGAAAACTCACCCCGCGGCGTACCAAATGGGAAAGGAGGTGAGCTGGGCTGTCCCCCGGCCCAGGGGGTAAGGATAGAGTCCAACCCGCCAAGAGAGGGCGGGTTCCCGGAAGCCCAAAGGTCCCGCCTCGGCCCCTCTTCTCACACCCTGCCACCAACCGGCCCTCCACCCCTCAGGCCAACTCCCTGTGCCAGAAGGGAAAAGAAGGGAAGGGGAGGAGAGGGGAGGGGAGGGAAGGGAAGGGAAGGGAGAGGCGGGGGAAGGGGAAGTGGGGAGGGAAGGGTGAGGAGGGCTGTCAATCTGGGTGCTTCGGAAGCAGACCCCAAGGGAGAGTGAGAGGTTCCGGAGAGGGGTCCTCAGGGGCTCTACGAAGGATACGGGAGGAGGAAGCAGGGAGGAGGGGGGCAAAGCCTTCTGGCCCGGTGCGGGGAGGGCAGGAGGGAGGCCTGGGAGAGGGGCGACTCTCTGGAGGGCAGCTGGGGAGCGCCCGTGGAGGAGCAGGTGGGTGTGGGGCAGGGTCCCCGAGGATCTTTGAGCCGTTCACACAGCTCATGACTTTGGGTCGTTGAGTTCCCCGACACCCCCGGAGCCAGGCGTCAGTCTGGGCCCGGGGAGGATTCTCTCTGGGCCAGGGGTGGGATTCAGGCCTTGGCGGAGGCTGGGCCGCAGTCCTGCCCCTTCCCGGGGAGGGGGGGGGGCACGAGCCTCCCCCACCCCTCCAGGAGGCTGGTGCCTTAGTGAGTACACCTTTCCACATTCGTGACCCAAATCCTATACATATATCTGCAATATATATATAAATCCTCCTATCCTTCCTGTGTCGGGGCACTCGGTATTTTCTATTCTACCCAGTTCTGTCTCGCTCCACTCTATTTTTGTATTTAAAAACATCTAATCAAAAGCCCCTATTACTGATGTCACATCAGCCTGGAAGGCACCACAAAAGCCCCTAGTTCACGACACTTATCTTTCAGAAGGCTTATGAGGCCCTTCTTAGAGGAAATCGAGTTGCCTAAGTAACTAATTTCCGTTCGTGAAAGAAACGGAATGTTCAGTGCAGATGAACTTGACCTGAGCTGTGGAAGCGGCGCCTGGCCCCGCTGTGAAGTGCGGGTGGCCTCCTGGAGTCCCACAGGCGCCCCCCACACCTGGGGACCCTCCGAGGGGTCCCCTGTGCCCTCGAGCAGAGCAGGCGGCGAGCAGATGGCGAGCGGGCTGCAGGAAAGGAGCCCTGCGGGTGCGACCCGCTCCTCGGGCCTCCCAGGCTCCGTGTCAGCAGTGCCTCCCCTCGTACAGGAGCTCGGAGCCCGGGGGACGGCTGACTCGGGTCCGCGGGTCCACCCGGAGATGGGCAGACGGGGGTCAACTCGCGGTCTGGGGCAGGAAGAGGCGGGCGGTGGGGGCCTCTTGGGCGGGGGGGGGGGGGGGGGGGGGGGCGGGGAGGGAAGAGAAGCTGAGGGGTGGGGTGAGGCAAGGATGGGCAGACACAGCCGGAGAGGAAGAGGAGCCCAGGCCTGGGGGCGCCCGGACCACGTGGGCGGGCGGCGAGCCTGCGCTGAGTGCGCGCGCGCGCGCGTGCACGAGCGGATGAGCCGCAGTACCGGAACGTGCCTGTAGGGGGAGCCAGGTAAGAAGACTCAGCTCACCTGTAGACTCTTCGTCTGCCCTCCGAGGAAGGGGGTGCACCCCCTACCGGGTGCAGCAAAGGACAGGGTTCCCCACCTCCCCTCTCTTACAGCATTCGCTTGAGAAAACTTGTCCTTGTGAATTCTTTCGCTGCCCCTTGGAGATGCATTTCAGTCTCTCCAAGAGGGGACTTGAGGATGGGCTGTGAGAGCCGATGGTGGGTGCCGTCCCCCAGGCCTACTCCTTCGTCTGGAGACTCAGAACCAGGGGGCTGCCCCTGCGTGGCGGGTGAAAGGTGAGGTTGCCAGGGCCCTTGCCATCCCTCCCATGCACCCACACTCCGGTTCAGTGCTGATTCAATAATGTAATTTGATGAAGTTTTGGGGTGATGGTGGAATGGTCTGTAGCCGACGACCAAGAAAGAATTCTTGAGGACGTCTTGGTGCAAAAAAAGGTGATTTTATTAAAGCATGGGGGCAGGACCTGTGGGTAGGAAGAGCTGCACTGGGCTTGTGACAAGTAACTCATTATACACCCTCAGGTTGGGAGGGGATCAGGGATAGAGTCTCTAAGGTATTTTTGAAGCAAGGTTTCCAGGACCTTGAGGGGCTAACCGTTGCTACGGAAACACCATTTATTACTGTTTCATAAACCTCACTCGCGAGGTTTCAGATGCATATCCAGGGCCATAAGCTTGGAGTATGATTGCCAGCATATATCCTGGGGCAGTTGAGACAAAGGAAGTTTCCCAAGGAATTTTTATATGTTAAAGTAGACTTACAGGATGGGGGATTGGAGGGGGTGGGAGGGGGTCAGGACAATGTTAAGCCAATGTTCCCTTTTGTCCCCAGCAAAGTGTCATCATTGAGGCAGCTGAGCTCCTAGAGGCAGGTCACTCTGCTGTTTCAAGGACTTGTCAATGGGCTGTAGGCAGTAAGGGAACTTAGTTTTTATTTGCCTTAGTTTCCCACATCGCCATGGCAAGCACTTAAGCCCCTTTCCTTTGTTCTTGGGCGGCCAGGAGTGTCTGAGGAATATCACACAGATCCCACCGGGCAGTGTGGGAGGTGCCAGCCTGTATTTTGCCCTCAGCAACACCCCCCTATGCTCCCTCATCATATCCCCTTGAACAATTTTGACCCTTAAATCTTTCAGGTTGCTGAAGGTGGAAGGTCTCATCTTCTGTAGCTTCTTGCTGCTGAGAAGGGGTGTAGAGATGTCCCTACCTACATGGGTCAGTATTGGTCAGGTGGGGAATGCATGAAGGAATCAACGAAAAGCAGAGGCAGCTGAATCCAACATGGACAGTAAGGTGGTATCTCTGTGGGTAAGGATCGTCTGTCATCGAGAAGCCATTGCAGCAATGGAATCTCTGCACCAAGCAAAAGGACACGGGAGAAAACAGCAAAACATAACTAGAATAACTAGAAAGATTAGCTCGAATAAAAGTTCTTTACTAGTTGACAAGAATCCTCCCAGTCCAAGAGTTTAACCAATCGTCAACGGAAAGAGAGGGATTGCGTAAAACATCACTTTGAGTATTCGGGTCAGTTAGAAATCCCGAAATATTTGTGTGGTCGTCTGGAGCGCACACACAGCACTTTGTTTTTGTGAGAGTGTAAGTTCCACGTTGTGCAGCAGTTAGAACATCTAATGCCATTCTATTTTGTAGAACCGTTTCATGCATTTGAGTTATTTTAGTATTTAATACTATAATGTTAGCTTGAGAGTCATTTAAGGCCTTCACCATGTAACAGACGTTGTATCGCCATCCTATAGACTCTGTTTTGTTCAGTAAGCAATCAGATCATTAATAAGAGGTATTGTTTTTAGAAACAAGAAAAGTAGAGGTTAATAGTTAGAGCAAACTACAAACCCAGGGCCTCCCTGTGCTGCCAGTGAGATTTTTAGATGTCTGGCTTGGAGCCTCCTCAGATGAGAGTGAGAACAGGCAGCAGGAATCAGATGGGTCTTTCTGGTTTGTAACTCAAATGCCTGTGGTGGTCCTTTTGAATGGCCCATTGTAAGAAGGAATTGTTAGTACAAACTGGGAGAGGAGAATGAAAAGGAAAGATACAACATCATAAGAGAAGTTTGAGGTCTTCCACAGGCTTGAAAGAATAAGAAGGCACATTAGTCTGCTCATTGGCTTCTCGGGAAGGGGGCACAGGCTTTACTTAGATACGGGAGCCCATGAAGAGTGGCCCTCTAACTTACTGCAGTGGGAGGACATACTATGACCCAGTAAGGGCCTTCTCATTTTGGAGTTAAGTCCGCTGCTGTATTAGACTTTTAATCCTTTACATAAACCAGGGATGGGTTTCTAGTAACTGTCAGATCAGGTTTAGGGAGGACATGGTTTGCCTATTTAGAGATTTATGAATTAACCCAGCCTCAAGTGAATAATAAAGCACTGTAGTCTTTATCTATTGATAGGTCGACAGTGAGAAAAGTCTTTGCACACGATTGTTCCAGGAGTCTATCCCACTTTCCAGTTGTTTAAATAATCCTATGCCCACGGGGTCTTATTATTACCCCCACAGAATAACAAGCACAGAAGATTTTCTATACATGAAATATTGTGACAATTTTTCTGAAGTTTACATCAAGCTGTCTAGTTTAGGCCAACAGCAAACATTTAAAGACAATCAGAGCTGGAATTTAACATCCATAAAGATGTGTTATTGAAACAGCGTTTCTCTCTAAAAACCTCATTTCCAGAGACAGCCAAATCAAGCCTAATTTGTTTGCAAAACAAGTCCAGTTTTAACAAACTTGGCCTAATGATTTGCATAACCTCAGCAGGAATAGTCATTGATCATAGGGATCTTTTCAAGTTTGCTTTGCTGGAACCTTTTATAAGGAATCTCCAGGTTGAACTTTTAGTACCCTCTCCAGGCCGGAAGCCAAGCCAAGTACTTCCATCGACAGTCCTGCAATACCCGTAGACTTGGGCGAATTGCTCTCCATGAGGTCCCCAATGTATCCTGAAGTCCCTGCACCTGCCAGGAAGGGACATTTTTTACCCACCTTGTGAGGTTGCTGGGAACTCTGTAAGCAGGTATCAGGCCAACATTTCCAAGGGGCTTTATGGCTCCATGTTTCACAAAGTCAACCTTAGATCCTTAGAGCTGTATGGTCATATCTGAGTCTATGCATGACTCTCATATATGACATTCCAGTCAAAGCCTTGGTAAAATAACCAATTTCCTTGGAAAATAACCATTTCCAATGGTGTCCTGTTACAAGGAGAATAGATTCTTATTGAACGTATGCAAACAATTGTAATTGCCATGAAAGAAAGAATACTCTGAGAGTTTTTGAGTTTCAGAGGGTTTAGGCAGAGAGAAAAGTTCAACGCTTCAGTTTACAAGTGAATATTTGATGACATTTTTTAGATATCTTAAGAGAAAGTTTAAAGAAAGTTTTTTTTTTAATTTTTAAAATGTTTTATTTATTTTTGACAGAGAGAGAGACAGAGCATGAGCAGGGGAGGGGCAGAGAGAGAGGGAGACACAGAATCGGAAGCAGGCTCCAGGCTCTGAGCTGTCAGCACAGAACCTGACGTGGGGCTCAAACTCACAGACCACGGGATCATGACCTGAACCGAAGTCTGATGCTCAATCAACTGAGCCACCCAGGCTCCCCAAGAGAAAGTTTCCTTAATCTGGAAGAGCAAACATTAGAGAACCAGCAATATTTCAAACAAGGGTCAAAAAACTATAAATTTCTTCAGTTCATTTAGTCCCATGTTCCTAATTCTTGTTTAATTTGAATGCAGCTTTTTAGTTCTGCCCATTTTAGTGCTAATCTTCAAGATGCCAAATACCTGTATTTGTCCTAAAAAAAAAAAGTCCTTTTCATGAATCTCCTTGAAGATGAAATATGTTTTGTGAGAGAATAAGAACAATTATAAATGACAAAAATCTCAGAAATGGACATTGTTAAAGATCTGATAAGAGTTCATTATGATGCAATTGACAAGGGAATTCAGTTATTTCTGTGACACATAACACTTCAATAATCAGAATATCAAGTGAGGGCCTTATACCAAAACCTTAAAACTTTAGGAATTGCATATATATTTGGGCAGTTACAGCATTTATCTATGCAATACAACCTAAGGTTTACCATTGTACAATGGTGCTTTTCCCAGTAACTCAGCACCCCAGATACAATGCCTAATTGGTCGAAAAAATTTCATTTACAATTTAAATCTTGGAAGTTTGTTAAAACCTTAGAAAGTTGTAAAGCACATCCTAAATAGGGTTACAGATCATTAAAATCTTAATTTATTTACCCAACATGGCAATAAGAGATCTTAAAGGCAAATATGTGTCATTATATGTTGTTAGCAAAACCTAGCTACTTAAACATTGAGAAGTTTTAACTTTAACTAATCAAAGACCTGATAAAAAGGAAACCTAAAATTAAAAAAAAAAAAAAAAAAAAAAAAGGAAACCTAAAGCTTTGGTTTTCCTGGCAGACAAAAGACAAAAAAAAAAAAAAAAAAAAAAAAAAACCTTTGTTTACATTGTCTTATCAAGAGCAGATCAACAGTCCAAGAAAACTTTGTCTTTTGAACAGAGAGACAAGCTGAATTTCAACCTTAGGCCAGTGTACTTTTAAAATTCCATTCCTCTCAACCTTAGACCATCCTGAGCACACATAGAATTCCTTTCCAAAGATTTCCCTTCATGAACCTTCTACAACTTTCCTTTGCCTTCAAATTTTGTCCCAAGCCATTTCTCTTCAAGCAACCAGTCTCATTTAGGACAAAATTATTTTCTTTAACCTTCAACCAAAAAAAAATGTATTTCCATTCATTTTATCTTTCTTACACATCTCCTACTTTCCTACATACAGGGTTGCTTTCCTTATTTCCATCCGTCTTAAGTATACTTAGCAGAATTTTAGCTTAGAAACCTTAGTCCCCAAGGAAAACTTAGGAACCAATCATAAACTGTTACACCAGAATTCGTTAGATAGCAAATTCATGAATCAGTTAAGCACAAAGCATGTTTTTCAATAGACCCAAATAGTCTTAGTTTCTCTGCAATAAGTCAAAAGCAGATAAACCTTATGTTTAGTAATCCATGCTTTAGCACTCCGTTTGGTTTGGAAAAGACCTAGATGTCCAAAGAATTTGCTCTCATTTGTCATGCAAACTTTAAAGCAAAATTTTAAAGTTTCAGGTTACCAAAGACTTTGAAAGCTATCTTAACAATTACCCATGAAAACTTTGAGAGAGACAAAATTAACCATTATTTTAAGTCATCTTTTTGCCAACAAATTGCAACAGAGATAACATGAGCTTATTTGACCTTTAGTAAACCTTGGTAGAATAAAAGTTTCCTATTTAATGCTGATAACTCTAAAGATAGGTCTATCTTAACTAAACCAGCAAACTTAAATTAGTTTAAACAAATATGTTCAACTTGGGTCCACTTAAAAGACAATCTGATCCCCATTGTCTGTTTTTGCCTGGGACACTGGTGGGCAAATCTGAAGTGGGCGGTCCAAGGGGTGCTCTTTGCTCCTTGATGTTGAGGGTGGGAGGAGGAGCCAGGGGTACCTGAGACACTGAGGATGGTAAAGAAACCATTATGCAGGCCACACCCAAGGTGGTGCAGAAACAGGAAGAGGGGCAGGGCGAGCAGAAGGCAGAGAGGGAAAATTTCCCAGTCCTAACCTTGTCAGCTCTGTCAGAGGCACAGATGCCACGGTTTTTGTTCTGCCAAAGTGGAAATAGACAGTCCATGTCAGGCTAGAGAATACAGGGAACTTCCCCGAAACAAATGGAGTTTCAGTGGTGGCTTGGGAATATTCCTTAAAGTCCCCTTCCTGAGGTAGACTAATCACAGTTGGCTCCAATTATCATAGTCATTAACCCAGGAGATGAATGAGGGAGAGGTCCTCACATCTATTAAGAGTAAGAATAGAGAGTCAGTGTTCCCTTTATTGGGATGGCCTGTGTTTCCTCCAACGACCTGGATTTACTTGGACATCCAATATGTCTAAAGGGGGTCTGTTAACCTGGTTGGTCCTTAGGCACATTCTGCAAGAGACCCTCAGGTCCAGATCTTCATACCTCTGTCCATTTGCCCTGTTTGCTGAAGAAGAGATCTAACTGCTAGATCCTACTAAGGCCATGCAGGGTTACAGGGAATCAGTCCTTTCCTAAATTTTGCAATCCAAATTGTTCCCAGTGGGTTAAAAAGGCATCCCAAGGGAGAGTCCTTGGGGACTGAGAAGAAGGTCCCATGCTCCTCCTAGAGAGAAAAGTAGAAAGAAAGGAGAAAGAAGGTCCATTACCCCTGAAACCGCCCCCCCCCGACTCTTGGGTGGCATCCCATGGACAGGATATGTCAGAATTTCCTGGGGTCAAAGTGACCCAAGGCGTCCCTCGAACAAAGCCACTATGACCACCGACCAGCTGACTGAGGGTCCCTGAAGGGATGCTAGGGTCCCCCCGCTTCCCCATTGCATTCTAGACTACAGATGGGTGCCTGGCGTATGGACCAAAATATTGTACCCTGAAGCCCGTGCCCTAAAAGGCAGTGCCTCAAAGAACATGTCCTGATTACCTAGTCTTTGAAGAGCATGCTGTGGGAGCCATGCTTTAGTTTCTTGAAGATCTGCTGTTTTTAACCCATGGAAAACACTAGAAAAGTTTTACAAGGGGGAATTACCCAATTTTGTAATTTAAGTGGTAGTTAATAGGGGACATTGACCAAAAGCAGTAAAGGCAGAAATCCATCATGATCTAAGCGAATAAAAGCACTAAATAAATAAAGGCAAGAATAAAGAGAGGGCATCAAGTTTCTGGGTCTTATTACCATTCTGGCCAGAGTACTAACTTCCAGCCCAAAGGCAGCCTTTCTCCTCCCTGTAGAATAACCATGGGCTAAAGGATTGCAGCCTAAGCAATCAACATGAAAGTGTTCCAAAAGGACCATACTCCTCAGAAAGCTGCTGCAATGAGTGTAAAGGAGGAAAAGAGTAAGCATACTCGAGGAGTTTGCACCAAAGGTCAAAGTCCAAATGAAAAGACTCGTTGCCCCACGTTGGGCGCATATGATGAAGTTTTAAGGGGGGTGATGGGGTGGTCTGGAGCTGATGACCCAGAAAGAATTCTGTGTCATCAAGAATTCTTGAGGACATATTTTGTGCAAAAAAGGTGGTTTTATGAAAGCATGGGGACAGGACCCGTGGGCAGGAAGAGCTGCCCTGGGGTTGTGACAGGTGACTCATTATATACCCTCAGGTGGGGAGGGAGTCAGGGATAGAGTAAGTCTCTAAGGTATTTTGGAAGAAAGGTTTCCAGGACCTTGAGGGGCTAGGACAATGCCATTTATTACCGCTTCATAAAACCTCAATCATGAGACATTTCAGATGTCTATCAGGGGCCATAAACCTGGAGTATGATTGCCAGCATATATCCTGGGGCAGTAGAGATAAAGGAAGTTGACTTACAGGGTCCTCGAGGTTGGGACAATGTTAAGCCAAGATTCCCTTTTGCCCCAGCAAAGTGTCATCATGGAGGCAGCTGAGCTCCTAGAGGGAGGCCACTCTGCCTGTTCCAAGGACTTGTCAATGGGCCGTAGTCAGTAAGGGAACTTAGTTTTTATTTGCCTTAGTTTCCCACATCGCGATGGCAAGCACTTAAGCCCCTTTCCTTTGTTCTTGGGCGGCCAAGAGTGTCTGAGGAATATCCCACCGATCCCACCGGGGTGGGGGGGGCAGCCTGTATTTTTCCCTCAGCTAATCCTACACTCCCTCATCATAATTCACATGGCACTGTTTTCTGGGTTGGCAGGTTTTCTTTTATTTTGCTTTATTACATTTTATTTAAGTAATCTGTATACCCAATGTGGGGCTCCAACTCACGACCCCCACGATCAAGGGTTGCAGGCTTCTCTGACTGCAGGCCAGCTACCCCTTGGCACAAGATTTTAGTTTTTTTTTTTGTTTTTTTTGTTTTTTTTTTTTTTAATTTTTTTTTTTTTCAACGTTTATTTATTTTTGGGACAGAGAGAGACAGAGCATGAACGGGGGAGGGGCAGAGAGAGAGGGAGACACAGAATCGGAAACAGGCTCCAGGCTCTGAGCCATCAGCCCAGAGCCCGACGCGGGGCTCGAACTCACGGACCGCGAGATCGTGACCTGGCTGAAGTCGGACGCTTAACCGACTGCGCCACCCAGGCGCCCCAAGATTTTAGTTTTAATTACGTTTCCCAACACGGCTGTTTTGCTGTCGGGCATGAGTGAGTGTTCACAAAGGTCAACATGGCCCCACTGATGACGGGGCATAAGGCAGGCTGACACCCTGCAAACACCCCTCCCCAGGTGCTGTCCTTGTGACACTCCTCGTGCACTCCCGGCTGCCCAAGAACAAAGGAAGGGAAAAAAACCAATGGTTAACCGATAGAGATCACAGTCCTGGAGGACCTGAGTCTCCATCAGTTTACAAATGTCTTAGTAAATTCCAAGAAGGCAGTCTTATCAATAGCCTCATCTCCAGAAAACTATATGATGTGGGAAACAAAGGCAGAAGGAAATGGCAGATAGAACTAACTCTCCTTAAAATCTGCAGCCCTTTGACAGATACTTAAGGCCAGCTGAGTGAAACATTTCTCCAGGAACTCCCTATGTCTTACTGCTAATGCTTTGCTAGAGGGAAGAACAACCTTAGCTTACCCATAGCTAGGCCTCCAGTACCTTCCGCCTCCTCTATAGCACAGGAGAGTCCTTCTACCTCCCCCAACCCCATAGTATGTAACCTGTCTCTCCCCACAGCCTCACTGCAGCTTTCTGCCCCCAGGTCCCCGCAGTTTAATAAAATCACCTTTTTGCAACAAAGACGTCTCGAGAATTCTTTCTTGGCCGTCAGCTCCGGACCCCCACCATCACTCCAAAACCCCACTAACACCAGTAAGGCACTGACTTCAGCTCCTGGTGATGTGGAAAATGTCGCTAAAGAGGACTCCCAAGATACTGGAGGCCTGGCTATTGTCAAGTTAAGGTTGTTTTCCCTCCAGTAAAGCATTTGCATTAAGACAGCAGGGAGTTCCTGGAGGACATTACACTCTGTATTCGCCTCAAGTATTTATTTGTCAGTGGGCTGCGGGTTATAAAGAAATTTAATGTAGGGGCACCTGGGTGGCTCCGTTGGTTAAGCATCAACTCAGGTCAGAATCTCCCCGGTTCGTGGGTCCAAGCCCCGCATCAGGCTCTGTGCTGACAGCTCAGAGCCTGGAGCCTGCTGCCGATTCTGTTTGTCTCTCTGTGTCCCTCCCCCACTCAAGCTCTGTCTCTCTCTCAAAAATAAACATTAAAAAAAATTTTTTATAGAAATTTTATGTTATTTACATTTCCTTCTTGCCTGTGTTCCCCATATCACTATGAAGGAGAGAGGGGTGTTGGGGCTTCAGGAAACTGAGTCTCTAGGTTGCTGGAGATGAGGCTATTGACAAGACTGCCTTCTTCTTGTAACTTACTGGAGACTTAGGTCCCGCAGGACTGTGATCTCTATCAGTTAACCATTGGTTTTTTCCTTTCCTTTGTTCTTGGGCAGCTGGAGGTGCACAAGGAATGTCGCACGGACCCCACCTGGGGGGAGGGTTGCTAGGTGGCAGCTTACCTTATTCTCCCTCATCATTTGCACACCTAGTTCCTGCTCCCGAGCCCCCTCGTCCTGGCTGAGCCTGGAGGCCACTTTCTGGGACAAGCTGGTCCCTTCCGCCCCCGGTCCCCTTCCTTTCCCCACCTGACCACTGATCTTGGCTCACTGAGTGCTGTCTGGCTGTCGGTGGGGAGGAAGGGTGGGGGGCTTCACCAGTCCCCCCAACCCCTACCTGGTGTGATTTGATGTGGGGTCCAGAGCTAACGGTCAAGAAAAAATTCTTGAGACGCTTATTGGTGCAAAAAAAAGGTGGTTTTATTATAGCACAAGGACAGGAGCCCAGGACAGAAAGAGCTGCAGGGATTGTGAGGAGCGATTGATTATATACTTTTAAGGGGGGGAGGGGGGTAGAGACAAAGGAAGTTTCTGAAAGGATTTTAAAGAAGACACAGGATCCTGGAGGCCTGGCTTTCATCAGGCTGAGCTTGTTTTTTCCTCTAGGGAAGCATGAACAGTAAGACAGTTGGGGACTCCCTGGAGGAATGTCTTCCTCTGCCCCCCTCAAGTATCTGTCAGTGGGCTGCAGGTTCTAAAGCAGTTTAATTTTATCTACATTTCTTTTGCCTTTGTTTCCCCACATCATTCCTCCCCTGAACAATTTTGACCCTTAAATCTTTAAGATTCCTGAGGGTGGAAGGTCTCTGAAACAGGGTGCTGTCGAAAAAACCACCAGATGCTGAATAGAAGCGAGGCAAGATTTTATTCACGGTCGGGCCAAACCTGATCTCCTGATCTTAAGGAGAAAAGTGCAGAGAATGGCCCCTAACAAAGGCAGCCGTGAGCTTATATGGATTTTAGCAAGTCAGAATACGCCATTATTTGGTTAACCAATTACAATTTACAGCATTTCATGGTAGCCAATTATATTGTGACACACAGACGTTAGTTTTGGCGGGAACCTATCAATTTAAAAGTCTTTGTCCTAGGAGGGTTTAAAATGACCAATCATAGTTGGACACCTGAGATGCCGTAGGTGAGTATGTGACGTTTTACATGTTGGTCTTGCCCAGGCCAGATCTTGGTAGAGGGGGAGGGGAAGCGTTTTCCATCCCAAGTTATCTATTTAGCAAGCTGGCAAGGTCACAGAAGTGAGATAGGGCGGTTAGTAATTTCCGATCACCCTAATAGGGAACTACATAAGCCTTTTATCTCGACTATTCATGAAAGGTGAGTTTAAGCCAAACTTATATACAATAAGCTTTCTGATATCTTATAAGTTGACCTATTACAGTCTCATCTTCTGTAGCTTCTTCCTATTGAATAGGGGTGTAGAGATGTCCCTACCTATGGGTCAACACTGGTCAGTTGGAAAATATGTGTCCTATCTCTATCTCTACGAGTTACCAAAGGCAGAGGCAGCCATTCCAAGGTGGACAACATATGTGAACCTCCCTTGAGTAGAAAGGATCATCTGTCGGCTGGAAGTTATGGCAGGGAAGGAGTCTTGACCCTAGGCAGAGAGATGCCAGAAAAGACAACAAAATATTATTATTTCAATATCATGATATTTTTATGAGAAAAAGAAGCCCAATAAAAAAGGCCTTTGATAGTTGACAAAACCCTTCCTCCAGTACAGGGTTTTAGCCAATCACTAAAGGAAAGAGAGAGATCATTTAAAGTGCAGATTTGAGTATTTATATCTTTTAGCAATCCTGTCATGTTTTTGTGATATCAGGAATGTATACACAGCATTCTGTTTTTGTGCTAGCAAGTACATGTTCCACCTTGTTAAAATATCTAATGCCATTTTGAGAGTCATTTAAGGCCTTAATTGTGTGGCAGGTGGTATTAGCCATGATATACTCCGTTTTGTTTTGTAAGCAATCGGGTAATGACTAAGAGGCACCTTTATGGAAACAAAAGAAAAATACAAGTTCATAGTTGGAGCAAATTACAAACACAGTGTCTTGAGTTTTGAGCGCTTAAAATCTAATATCTACGAAGATGGGTTATTGGAACAGAGATAACCAAATCAAGACTAATTTGTTTGTAAAACAAGTCCAGTTTTAACAGACTTGGCTTAATTATTTGCATACACTCAGCAGGAATCACGATTGACCACATAGATCTTTTAAAATCTGCTTTGCTGGAACTTTTTATGAGAAATCTAGATAGAACTTTTAGTAGTCTCTCTATACAGAAGCCAAGCCAAATATTTGCCATCAGACATGCCTGAAATACCTGTAGATTTGGGGAAGTTCCTCTTCATGAGGTCCCCAAACATCCTGAGGTTCTTGCACCTGCCAGGAAGGGACATTCTTTACTCACCTGGTAAGGCTACTGGGAACTCCGGAAGCAAGGTATCAGGCCAACATTTCCAAGGGGCTTTATGGCTCCATGTTTCATAAAGTCAACCTTAGTTCCGTAAAGCTGTCTGGTCATATCTGAGTCTATGCATGTTGCTCTCAAATACGACACTTCAGTCAAAGACTTGGTAGGACAACCAGTGTTTCCAGTGGTTTCCAGTTACAAGAAGAGGTTCTTATTGAACTTAATGCAAATAAATGTAATTGCCAAAGAAAGAATACTCACTGACACTTTTTCAGTTTCAGAGGGCTCAGGTACAGAAAAAAGTCAAACATTTCCATTTGTTCACAGAAGAATATTTTATCCTATTTCTGTGTATCATGGATAACTTAAGAGAAAGTTTTCTTAATCTGGAAGAGCAAACATTAGAGAACCAGAAATATTTCAAAAAAGAGTCACAAAACCATAATCTTCTTCCTCAGTTCATTTAGTCCCATGTTGCTGATTCTTGTTCAGCTTCAATGCAACTTTTTAGTTCTGGAAATTCATACCAAATTTATTTGTTGTTTTTTTTTTTTAAGTTTACTTATTTATTTTGAGAGAGAGAGCACGAGCACAGGAGGAACAGAGAGAGAATCCTAAGCAAGCTCCGCACTATAAGCACAGAGCCCAATACCGGGCTCCATCTCATGAATCATGTGATCAGGGCCTGAGCCAAAATCAAGAGTTGGATGCTCACTGACTGAGCCACCCGGGAGCCTCCCTCCTTTTTTTTTTTTTTTAACCAGTTTTAAAGATCAAAAAAACCCCTGATTTTGTCCAAAGCCCTTTTTTATGAATCTCCTTGAAGATGAAACACATTTTGCAAGAGAATAAGAATAATAACAATAAATGACAAAAGACTCAAAATGGACATGGTGATTTTGAGGTCATAATATAGCTGACAAGGAAATCTCATTATTTCTGTGACACAGAATGTTTCAATAATCAGAATATCAAGTGATGGCTTCATACCAAAGCATATTAAAAGTTTAGGAATTGCATGTAATCTCAAGAATAGTTATACTATTTACCTAAATGCAATCTAAGCTTATTTGTTTAACAATGCTTCCAGAGTCACTTCCCATACCAAATAAAAAGACGGAATTAGTCAAAAAGACTTCATTTACACTTTACATCCGGGAAGTTTGTTTAAGAACCTCAGAAAGTTATGAAGCACATTTCTGAATAGGATTACAGATCTTTACAAAACTTAAAAGTTAATTATTTATTTAACCGAAGTGGATTTATTTAATCCAAAGGGAAATATGTAGGGCTATATAGTTGTTAGCAAAACTTTAACTCCCTTAATATAGAGAGGTTTTGACCATCTTAAGTAATCAAAGACCTGCTAAAGGCAAAACATAGAAACTTGGGTTTTCCCAGCAGACAAAAGAGAAAAGAGAAATTTATTTACATTTTCTTATCAAGAGCAGACCAACAATCCAAGAAAACTTCGTCTTTTTAAGGGAAAGAAAACAGAATTCTAGTCTCACACCAGTGTACTTTTATTTTTTTAAATGTTTATTTATTTTTGAGACAGAGAGAGAGCATGCGTGGCAGTGGGCAGAGAGAGGGGTGCAGAGGGTCTGAAGTGGATTCCGCACTGACAGCAACAAGCCCAATGTGGGGCTTGAACTCACAAACCATGAGATCATGACCTGAGCCAAAGTTAGATGCTCAACCAACTGAGCCACCCAGGCGCCCCACCAATGTACTTTTAAAATCCCTCGATTTCAACCTCAGTCCTGATGATATATAAAATTTCTTTCCAAAGATTTCCCTCCATAAACCTTGTATCACTTTTTCATTCAGAGTTGTTTCCCTTATCTCCAACAGTCTTAACTACAGTTAGCAGAATTTTAACTCTTAGGAAACTTAGTCTCAGTGAAAATGAAGTAGTAACCAATTGTGAACTGTCAAAATAATTTTTTTAATAAATCTGAAATTTATAAATACATGCCACAATTTTCTTTTTTTTTTTTTAATTTTTTTTCAACGTTTATTTATTTTTGGGACAGAGAGAGACAGAGCATGAACAGGGGAGGGTCAGAGAGAAAGGGAGACACAGAATCGGAAGCAGGCTCCAGGCTCTGAGCCATCAGCCCAGAGCCTGACGCGGGGCTCGAACTCACGGACCGCGAGATGGTGACCTGGCTGAAGTCGGACGCTTAACCGACTGCACCACCCAGGCGCCCCATACATGCCACAATTTTCAAAACACTTTTTTTCCATAGTAAAATCTTTCAATAAAGCACAAAGCATCTTTACCAATAGACCCAAGTATTCTCAGTTTCTCTGCAATAGGAAGCCAAAAGCACAAACCTGTGTTCAGTGATTGATGCTTTAGTATTTTATCTCATTTGGGAAAAACTTAGAGGTGTCTAATGAATTCATTCCAATTTATCATCCGATCAAAACTTCAAAGTTCCAGGTTCCCAAAGACTTTGAAAGCTTTGAGACAAAATTGACCTTCATTTGAAGTCACCTTTTGGGGAACAAATTGCAACAAAGATAACATGAGCTCATTTGACCTTCAACAAGCCTTGGTAGAATAAAAGTTTTGTATTTAATGCTGATTGATGTGGGGAACAAAGGCAGAGAGACATGTAGATAAAATTAGATTTCCTTATAACCTGCAGCCCATTGGCAAATACTTGAGGCAGGCAGAGTACGATTTTCCTCCAGGAACTCCCAACTGTCTTGATGTTAATGCTTCGCTAGAGGGAAAACAACCTTAGCTTGACACTATCCAGGACTCCAGGATCCTGGGGGTCTTCTTTAGCATATGAAAGTTGCTTTGGACACTTCCCCTTGCCTTTACCTCCCCCAACTCCCAAGTATATAATCAGTCACTCCTCACAGTCCCGGGACAGCTCTTTCTGCCCTTTGCGGCCTGTTCCCGTGCTTTAATAAAACCACCTTTTTGCACCAAAGATGTCTCAAGAGTTCTTTCTTGGCTTTCAGTCCCAAAACCAAGCACCCCAACATTTTCCACATTACTGATAACTCTAAAGTCATGTCTATTTTAATTAAACCAAAAAACTTAAATTAGTTTAAATACCGAATTTTGTTCCACCTGCGTCCACTTAAAAGTCCATTTGTTTCCCATTGCTAATTTTTACCTGGGACATTGGTGGGGAAATCTGAAGTGGGAAGTGTAAATCCAAGGGGGTGCTCTTTGTTCCTTGACAGCGAAGGGAGAGGAAGAAACCAATGATGCCTGAGGCATGCAGGATGGTATAGAAGCCAGTTGTGCACGCCACACCCAAGTGATGAGGAAACGGGAAGGTGGGGAGGCAGAAGAGGTGAGGTGCCACCAACAAGGCTGGGGCCAGATAAAACCCCAGAGGGCAGAGAAGGAGGACTCCTGGTCCTAAAGCTCGTCAGCTTGGAGAAATGAAAAGACAGGTTTTCTTTCCACCAACAAGTGGAATTTAGCAGTCCACGTCAGGCCAGAGAAGACCAGGAACTTCCCTGAAACAAAGGGAGGTTCAGCAGCTGCTTGGGAATATTCCTTAAAGTCTTTGTCCTGAGGTAGACTAACCAGAGACAGTTGTCCCCAATTACCATAGCCATTAAGTTGGGAAATGAATGAGGGAGAAGCCCCCACATACAAGAGTTTCCTGGCTCTAATAAGAAGGAGGAACAGTAAGAGAGAGTCAGTGTCCCCTTCATCAGGGATGGCCTGTGTTTCCTCCAGCAACTTGGGTTTATTTGGAAGAGGCCAGTTTAGACAGTTATCATCCAATATATCAGGAGAGAGCTTTCTAGCCTGGTTAGCAGCCAAACACATTCTGCAAGAGGCCTTTAGGTCAGGGTCCTCATCTAAAGCTATGAAGTCCTGGACCAAGGGTACCTCTGTCCATTTGCCCTGTTTCCTGCAGAAGAGATCTAACTGATCGATCATACTGAAGCTGAATGTCCCATTAATGGGCCATTTCCCTTCATCTCCTAAGGAATACTGAAGCCATGCATTCTGATTACAGAAAAATTAGGTTTTTTCCCTTAAATCTTGCAATCCAAATTGTTTCCAGGGGGTAAGAGGCATCCCAAGGGAGAGTCCTTGGGGCCTGAAGCAGAAGATCCTATGCTCCTAGAAAAATACAGACCAGGTGGTGTCCCATGAAGGATAGGTCAGAGGTTCCTGGTGTCAAAGCAAACCAGGGGTCCTATGACCAAAATCGCTATGATCACCACCCTGCCCCAGAGGAGGGATGCTGGCATCCCCCTACTTCCCTGTTGCATCCTAGGCTACAAATGGCCGCTGGTGTATGGATGAGATACAGTGCCTTGAAGAACCTGCTGTTTTCAACCCATGGAAAACACTAGAAAAGTTTTACAAGGAGACATTACCCAATTCTGTAATTAGTAGGGAACAATGACAGAAAACAGTAAAGATAGAAATCCATCATGGTCTAAGTGACGGTCTAACACATGGAGTCTTTACAGCCAACTTCCTAGGAAATGGTCCCCAGTTGGGTTTTAATTCAATCTGGCACTGGTTTCGGCCAGCTCCCAGTGGAGGTCTCCCAGCCAGAAGAGACTGGACCACAGAAGTGGAGTGGATCACATTTGACCAACGAGGAGGAAACCTCACATGAGGGTCTTGAGATTGGCAGCCATCCTGGTGACTTAGATGGCTGTCCAGTGCCCAAGACAGCTTTGTATAAGGACAGGAATAAAGAGAGGGCATCAAGTTTCTGGGTCTTATTACCATTCCAGCCATGGTACTAGCTTCCAGCCAAAAGCATGCTTTCTCCTGCCCATAGAGTAGTCACGGACTAGAGGATTACAACCTGAGCAATAGACATGAAAGTGTTCCAATGAGACCATACTTCTGGAAAAGCCCCTGAAATGAAAGTAAACAGAGAAGAGAAGAAGTACTCACCAAGTTTGCACTGAGGCTTGGAGTCCAGATGAGAAGACTCAGGCCCCACATTGAGCGCCAAATGATGTGGTTTATGTTTGAACCCATGGGCGAAAGGCCAAGAAAGAATTCTTGAAACGTTTTGAACATGAAAGGTGGTTTTATTATAGCACAGGGACAGAAAGAGCTGCGGTGGGCAGAAAGAGCTGCAGAGATAGTGAGGAGTGACTGGTTATAGACTGTTAAGTGGGGGGGGGGGGGGGAGGGAGCAGGTAGAGACAAAGGAAGTTTCCAAGAGGATTTTCTTATGTTGAGGAAAACTCACAGGATCCTGGAGGCCTGGCTATTGTCAAGCTAAGGTTGCTTCTCTCTCTAGTAAGGCGTTAACATTAAGACAGTAGGGGGTCCCTAGAGGAATGTCCTTATCTTCCGGTCTCAAGTGTTTGTCACTGGGCTGCAGGCTATAAGGAAGTTTAATTTTATCCATGTTTCTTTTGCCTTTATGAGGCACAGACCTTACACGTGAACCACCCAAACGGACCAGGGCAGCATCTCTGCCTCTTTGTCTTTGCCACAGACTGCCTGAGGCTCCCTGAACCTCCCTCTCCTGGCCTCTGCCTCCACCCCTGGAAATGCTGGGCAGCTCTCTCAGGAAGGGTAGGCTGTGGCCAGGCTCTCTGTGACCTTGAGGGCTGACTCCTGCATTGTTTCTGCATTGGCATTCCCTTTCTGGCGGAGATTTTATCTCCTCGCTAGGAAGCCTCCTCCCCCTTCAGGGAATGGTTGGGGAGGTGGGGGAGGCCAGGAACCCGGATCCTCTGGCTCTGGGTGGGCTGGGGGCGGCCCCTCGCCACACTGGGTGCCCAGCCTCTTGGCCTGCTGCCTTCCAGGCTAAAGGATCCCAGATGTCTTGGGGCTCCCCACCATCCCTCTGCTGCTCAGGCTGGGCCAGGCCTTAGAGGGTGGGAGTATAGTTCTGAGGAAGAGGGTACCGGAGGGAGGCCGTGGCCTTGTTCTCACCCAAGGCCCACCCAAGAGTTCCACTGGTGTAACATGCCCTCCCCAAACACGCACGTAGCACGCATAACACGCACGTGACACCCACCCACACCCTGCACACGACACACACAACACACAGGCATACAATACGCATGCACACCAGAACCATACACCACTCATGTGCAGCATCGCACCCATGCACGCACCACACATACACGTGCACGCTGCCCCCCGACACCTGGCAGGCCAGGAGGCCTTCCTGCCGAGTGTGACTGGCAGCTGGGCCGTGAAGGCAAGCGAGGCCATTCACCCATTGCATGGAAAGGAGAGCGGGGTGCGGGACAGGGGACACTTGTTCCTAACTGTGCGGAGGGTCCAGGCGGGATAGAACTGAATCCGGGACAGACGGAAAGAGCCACTCTGACTCAAGTCGGTCAGCTTTCGCCAGGCCACTGCTATTCGAACCCGTGCCCAGCGGCCTCCCTCAGATAGGAACACGTTCAGGGTGGGCTGGGGGCGATGGAGTCGGACCTGGGACCTCACCCCTTGTGGCGCCTGGAGACCCTGGGTGAGGAGGCTGGGGATCAGGCCGGGGGTGTAGTGCCTGTTCCAGGACTGGGCTCTGGCCCCCAGGAACGTCTGGTGTGCAGCAGGGACCTTGGAACAGGGTCTGCGTGCAGCTCTGTGAGAGTCAGTGCTGATTTCCTGTTTTTGACCCCTGTTATGTAAGAAGTTAGTGTGCGGGGAAGCTGAGTGAAGGGAAGATAGGAACTGTGTACTATTTTTGAAACTTCTTTGTGTGAACTGATTTCAGAATGAAAAGCTGAAACGTTTTAAAAGCAGACTGAGCCCTGCCCAGCCCTGGTCCAGATGGGACCCGGGGTTTCCTGGAGAAAACACTTCAGAAGGATGAAAACTCAGATTGCAAATGGAGAACTTAACAATTTTAAGAAAAACCATAGGAAAATCTCTTCATATAGTAACAGAAAATATTTTGAAGTAACCCACTAATACATTTAAGAATATTAAGGGTGAAAAAGTTTGCCTGTAATCATGATACAGCAGTAAAAAAAGGCACATACTAAAATACTTTCAATAATCAGTACTAGTTATCAAGATGGACCGATTAAAAAGCCCAAGGAAATTAACTGGCCGGGAGGCACGGACTAGCGGCTCTGGCTGTGGCTGCTGCAGGGGGATGGGACCCAGTGCGGCCTGGGGGGGGGCCCCGGTCACCAGAGAGAAGTCACAGGGGAGCCAGAGATGTGGGCCCAAGGTCACCCAGGGGACAGCATGGCAAGGTCAGCAGTCTGGAGACTGGCCCACCAGCCGTGGTTCTCCTAACTCCTCTACCCACAAGCACCCCTGTGCCCCACGTAGGCACCCTGGCTCCGGAGCCCTCCCCCATCTCACTGTGGGTGGGGCGTGTAGGGTCAGGGTGTGTGGGTTGAGAAGGTGTGAAGGAGGGAAGGAACCAGCCCAGGCCCCCTCTTCCATCACCACCCCCTGCCTCTGCTGAGGATTCCCCTGGCACAGCGGCCACCAGAGGCCCTGGGAAGATGCCTCCCTGGGAAGTCCCGGGTAGGCTCCCGGCGGGGCTGGAGGGGGGGGTTGGGGGTCAGGGAGGATGCACTGGACGCTTCATGGGGAGGACAGGAAGCCACCACCCAGCGGTGCAGGGCTGACCCCAGGTCATAGCCCCTGGGCCACGGGCGCTTGCCTGGCTGAGGCAAAACCAAGCGGAAGCCGAGTGTCTCTCCCAGGCAGGCCACAGGAGCCACCCACCCTGCCCCCGCGGGGCGAAGCAAGCAAAGAACGCTGGGGTGTTGAAAGCGTTTATTCTCTTTCGGTCTTGGCTGGCACACCATTAGCGGGCCCCGGGCTGCGCTGTGGGCTCCGCTTTCCTGGGGGCCCCCATCCAGCCGGGGCTTAGCGGCCTCTGCATCTTGGGTCGGTGGTCAATCGATGGTGTTTGCAAAACGGGACAGACTTGTTGGTGCGGCAGGGCCCTGGGCGCCTGACGCCGGGGCTGGCCAGGTGGGCAGGCAGGAAAGCCTGTGTGTGGGCGAGCGTGCAGGGTGCAAATATGTGTGTGTGGGTGCATATGTACGCGTGCGTGTGCGAGGCCGCGAGCTTGCTTAACGCGCAGGCTGCAGGAAGCTTCGGCACGCCGGCCGGCCTGCGGGGTGCTCACGGCAGGGCCCGGAGGAAGGCGGATCCTAGGCTGAGCAGGAGCCCTCCCGCCAGGGCCCAGGAGCTGCGCGCCATCCGGGCCACCCCGTTACAGAGGTCCTTTTCGCAGCACGTCACCTCCTGCACTTCGAACTTAGTCAGGAGCCCCTGGCTCAGGCTCTCAGGGTTGGTCATCTGTGAGAGCTGCGTCATAATCTTTGTGGCCACCTCGCAGGAGGGGGCGCAGCCCTTGTGCTGGGACTTTACCTTCTTTCCTGAGGGCAAGGAGGGAGGAGCGTGGCAGGCGAGCCCCCTCAGGTGGCCCGGGTCACTCATCCCCTGGGGGCACGAGGCCCTCCTCTGCCGCCGGAGTCCCATCAGGTCCCACCAGGCCCCCACACGCTCCCCCAGAAAGCCTGGGGGAGGCCACCCCTCAGCTGGCAGATGGGGACACTGAGGGAGGCTGGAGGAGGTCCCCTGCCATACCTGCACCCATCCGAGAGAATGGGAGGCCTCAGGGCAGAGCTCCCTGAACCGCCCGCCCGCATCCTCTGGGTGCTGGAGACTCACCACTGCCCAAGGTCACAATTATGTCACTGTTGAAGCAGACACCGGACATGGGACATTGGATGGGCTGGCACTGGCTCGGGGTCTCCAGTTCCAAACAGCTGTAACACTGCAGGCTGAGGACTAGGCCGGTGGGGAGGGCGGGAAGGCTGGGTTTAGAGCTCCTGAGGCCAGAACCATTGTGGGGGGGCCGGGACCGTGTCCTGGAGGACAGACCCCTCACATGCACAAAACCACACAGCCTCTCGTGGTGGCGGCGGGGTGGGGGGGGGTGCCACCCACGGTCCCCCCCGCCACCCCCCACCTCCCGGCGCAGACCCCTCCGGTGCCCTGATGCTCACCACGCTCCCAGCACAGCAGGAAAACCAGCAAAACCAGCTGGAGGCCTCTCATGGCTCCTGGAAACAACACGTGTGGGTGGGACCCTGGGGGCACCCCAGGCTCAGGCTCCTACCTCCCAAGACCCTGGCCCTCCCTGGATGACCCCTCCTGTGCCTCCGCAGGGATTCAGACGGGGATACAGACGGGGCTCCTTCCCGCTTCACTCACCTACTAACGTCAGGCTCCCTTCGGGTGAGCGGGCATCTGGAGCCTCTTCCCTGGTGGCCAAAGAACTTGTTCTCCAATCTGTTGGTGCCCCACCCAGAGGAAGCCGGGGCCGGGCTCTCCTGTCTCCACCTCTTCCGGGAGTTCTAGCTATCGGACCCCAGGCAGGACCCTGAGTCCCAGACCAAGAGGGGGTGTCACCTAGCTGACAAGCAGTGACTTTGGGGAAATTCCAGAAGGAAGCTGGGCGCCTCTCCCTCCCCCCTGCCCCGTTTCTGGCTCCACCTTCAGAGGTCGTCTGTCTCCCTTCCTCCCCCAGTCCTCCCCACCCCCCCATCCCACAAGCCTGTCCTGTCCTGCATGCATCGTCCCCAAAAGAGTACCCCCCAAAATCGCAAAAGCAAAAAGAAAAAATTTTGAACGTTTCAATACATTGTTTTTCGTTTTCCTGCTGCACCTGACTTCCATGTAGTAATGGGTGTCGAGCAGCTCATTTTTATGGCCTCTTCACCTTGTACATTGATTCTTAGGTTGAACTTATCATTTATATAATCTTTTTAAAAATATTTATTAATTTATCTTGGGAAGAGCAGGGGAGGGCCAGAGAGAGCGGGGACAGAGGCTCCGAAGCAGGCTCTGTGCTGACAGGCTGACAGCAGTAAGCCCGATGTGGGGCTCGAACTCACGAACCCCGAGATCCTGACCCGAGCCGAAGTTGGACGCGCAGCCAACTGAGCCACCCAGGCACCTCTAAATTCACATGATCTTAAACATCCAGTAGATGTAACATTAGCTTATTTGACTGGCAAACTCAGATAGAATAAAATAAAAACGTATGCTTATGTTCTATTTAGTGATGCGAACTCAGGAGACATAGCTGTGTTTCCTAAACCAACGATATCCAATCTTATTTACCCAAGATTTACCCAAATCACATAAACTTGAACAGCATTTGGTTGGTTTCTAAAATTCATAAGAGTTTTAGGGATATTTTGTCTATGTGAGCACTCACTGACCTCTAAGCAAATTGGAACAATCTTCTCTACAAGAGTTTATAAATTATTTCGATAGTCTTATCCAGAGGCAGGAGAAGATCATATATACACGGCACAGTGGACACAGAAACATCCCGGAAGACACAGATGCGGTATAGCTTTATTCCAAAATGTTAGCAGGTGAGGCATAAACAGAATAACAGAAAACTCCCTGGTTTATATAAAACAGTTGGTTCTTACCTTCGCCCCACTTTCTAGTTTTCTCTGAACTGCGTTTCTGCAGAGGAGCCCGTGTGAGGTCACCCATCGGTGATTGTGGAACACCCCTCGAGATTCTCTCCTGCCCCGATGTGTGGTCTCTCACGGGGGCTGCGGACTACACTTTGGTCGAGGTGCTGAGGGGTCGCCAAGCAGCCCTCCGGTGTCTCCAAAGCTCCTCTGGGAGGATAAAACTGTTTCCGATTAGCCTCTCAGCCTCAGTGGTTGTTGTCGGGGTCCCTGCGTCCCTGAAGGCCTCTGGGGGTGGCAGGTGGCCTCAAGTTGGAGCGACCGTAGAGGCTGAGTGTGGAGCGGAAGGGAGGCGGAGAGGAGGCCGGAGGACGCGAAGCAGGACTCTTGGACGCTGGCGGGGAGGCTGGTGGTGGTGAAAGGAGGCACGGGGACAGACAGGTCCTGCAGAAACTAATTTGGGGAGATCTTCCATTTCTTCAGGAGGTCACCGAAGGTCCAATTATCTTAGAAAAAACTTGCCAACAGGGAGGAAGTGGACAGCTAGCCCCGTCGTGGCAAGTGTAGAAGTGTGCAGAAACGGGGGGCGGGGAGAAGTGTGCAGAACGGGGGGCGTTCAACAAAGGAAAGTTCCAGCAGGGCCTCTGCCAAGAAAGAGCATCCTGAAAAGCAAGGGACTGAATTTCCATCAAGTTAGACTCCAGGGCCAAGCTCCCGTGTTCTGAACCGGGGGGGGGGGGGGGGGGGGGTGCTGTGACAGGCCCTGTGGTGGTGTCCCTCCCACCTGGCTCGCTCCACTCGATACCTTAGCCTTCAGTACAGGAGCCCCTTGTCCACAGGGTCCAGCTCCAAGACCCCCAGGGATGCCTCAACACGGATAGTACTAACCCTTGTATGCACGACGTTTCTTCCTGTGTGTACATACCTATGAGAAAGTTTGATTTACAACCGGGCACAGGAAGAGATTGGGCCCCTAAGTGAGAAGAAAAGGCAGCGACGAGAAGTATACCGTCGTGGAAGTCGCGAGAACCTGCGCTCTCTCTAAAACATCCTGCCTGCCCCGGATCTTCTTCTCATGAGCAGGTGAGGTGATGGAGTGGCCACGTGGCCCAAGGGAGCGAGGCGAGGGGGAGGACCATCCGCCCGCGGGCCACACGGGTGACGGAGACCGCGGGTGGTGGAGACTGGGCAAAGTGAGACCGCAGACAAGGGGACCATTGCACCTCATCGTGTGACTGTCTGGAGACGGGGCCCTTCAAGAAGTCATTAAGTCATTAAGGGTACATGAGGTCCTACGGGTGAGCCCCTAATCCGATGTGACTGATGCCTCATAAGAAGAAGACATTTGGACACACGTCGAATGCCAGCATTGGAGGAGGTCATTGAGAGGACGTGAGGGCTGGCCCTGTCCTTGGAACGGGCGCTCTGCCAGCCACTCTCGCAGCGGCTGCTGTTCCAAGGACGTGGCCTTGACAGAGGAACCTGGCATTGAGACGGTCTGGACCAGTTATGGCCTTTACATAAACTTGGAAGGTGCGGCAGCCGGGCCCCGCCCGAGATCTAGGGGTCTTGTGGCTCCCAAGACAAGCCTGGTGTGTAAGTTCCCTCTGCTTATAAATCTGCTACCTACCCACCCGGCCTGCTTCTTTCTTCCACTCTCCCTGCCCTCTGTGTACCTGGGCTGGTTGGCAAACCAACAGCCAGAGATGAACGTTCACGGAAGACCACGCACGCAAACAGCTGTCCCCGCCACGCTTCTGGACTGGCACCCAGAGCACCGGCCCAGGGGGCGGACACAAGACTTCTAAGATGTGCACCTGGGGCGGGCAGGGGGCATCTGATGATGCATCTGATCCTTCGGAGGGACGGCGCCGGGCTCTTAAAGAAGAATCACGCTGACACTTTCTCCAGTGGTAGCAACATTTTATTCCAGACGCTCAACGTGCGGCAGTAGGAGCTGGGATGACTGCCGGAGGGGGGAGGGAGTGAGCCCAGCTCCCTGAGCGGAGAGAGAGGGGAGGGCCTGGGGCATCTCGGAGAGGAGTCCAGGCCAGGAGGCTCTGGCTCCTGCCGCAGAAGGGCTCACGGAGAGTCACGGTCATGGGTGGAGATAAGGGATCTCATCCACAATCGAGTGCGGCAGGAGCCTCACCAAACTCCCTTAGCGGAGCACCCGCGGGGCTCAGTCCACTGAGTGTCCGACTTCGGCTCAGCTCATAATCTCATGGTTCGTGGGTTCGAGCCCCGCGTGGGGCTCTGTGCTGACGGCTCAGAGCCTGGAGCCTGCTTCCGATTCTGTGTCTCCCTCTCTCTCTGCTCCTCCCCCACTGGTGCTCTGTCTCTCTCTCTCTCTCTCTCAAAAATAAATAAACATCAAAAAAAAATTTTTTTTTAATACATAAATAAACCCACTTAGCAGGATTCTTTGCTAAATGGGGGCAGTTCAGGCCAAAGAGAGGATGGGGGCAAGGTGCAGGCCTTGTCAAGAAGGCTCAAAAGATCCTGCCAGAATTTGGTTGAGGGTGGAGTCTTGGTCAGATGGTAGCTGAAAATAAGCCGGCTGGATATGACTAGAGCCCCACTCTGTCATTAATAACTAGTCCAGTCCATCATAATCCGGCCGGAAAACATGCCCCTGAGCAAGTGACTCAGGCGACTTCACAGGCCCCCACTTGGCCCCAGAAAGCCCTTGCTGGACCGTGGCCTCACCTTTTCTCTTTGTGACCCTTAGGGGACAGGAATCCTGACGTTAGCATGTCCCAGCCAGGAGCAATTGGCCGTGCCAGGGGACATCTTGGCCATGTCCAGGGTGTGGAGACGTGGGAGGAGAGAAGAGGGCTGGGTTTGGAAGGATGCACCCAAAAGGTTCAGATGGCCACGCCTCACCGCATCCAGGAGGCAGTGTGGACGAGGAGTGAGGTGGGAGGTAAGTTCTCAGCACCCAGCATGGGCCCCACCACCTCGAGGAGCCCCCCAAGCCTCGCGGTGGACGCTTTTCTACCATTTCCCAGCCAGGGCCTGGAGCAGACACAGCGCGGAGGGAGGGCTGGCGCTCAGAACTGCTGTCTGCCCACGAGCTGAAGGAGCCACAGACGACGAGCTCCCTCCTCCTGGTCTCTGGGGCTCTGTTCACCCCGCTTACCAGGCGAGCGTGGACTTGGGGGCATCCACCCCGTGCAGTAGGCTGAGATCCGACTCTGTCTCTGTGCAGTGTGATGCTCAGATTACCCCAGACGTGGTGCTCCGAGCCTTAGAGCTGGTCTCTCTGTCCTGCCGTGTCCCCGTCCTCTGCAAGGGGGGGCATCCAGGCTTTCTGGCATCTGAAACGTTCCCAGCTCCTCTTGCTCTGTTCTGGAACCAGCCCTGGAGCAGCTCTTCTCCCAGGAGCCCTCCCTGCTTCTTCTTGGCAGAGAGCGGTTCCGGGGTCAAACTGTAGACACGCTTGTCCCTGCTGGGTGCCACTGTGAGTGCACAGACCCAGGAAACACAGGCCACCGCTGTCTTTCACCTGGACACTTGTGGCACGTCCGTGCCCTGGGCCCATCGGAACCGCGAGTTCAAACCAGTGTCTGCATGTGATCCAACACGGGGCGGGGTGGCGGGGGAGCTCATTCCGGGCCGCCTTTCCCACAGGCTCCGCCGCCCACAATGTTCAGTCTATTCACTCTGTCCCTCTGCAGGTGGCCAGTCTCCATCTCCCCTCTTCTGGGTTGGACTGTGTTCCCCAAACAATCTGTCCAAGTCCTACCCGCCCGTGAATTTGACCTTACTTTGCCGTAGGGTCGTTGCAGACAGAATTGGCGAAGACGAGCCCCACCCGCCGCAGGGTGGGCCCTAAGTCCTATGTGACTAGTGTTCTTGTAAGGACACAGGCGTGCAGGGAGAGGAGAGCCAAGTGACCACAGGGACAGCGACTGGAGAGATGCAGCCAGCAGCCAAGGACCGCGGAGGGCGGCAGGGGAGGTGAAGTGTGGGTCTGCCCCGCTGTCTTCAGAGGGGGCCCAGCCCAGCCTACACGTGGGTTCCGGATTCCCAGCGTCCAGCACTGCCACAGAGGACAATTCCAGTGTCGGAAGCCACCTGCGGTGTCGGTCCTTTGTTGCGGCGCCCCTCCCCCACCCGTGCGCGCCCCCCATCGGATACCCGTTGCTCAGGCTGAGGCTGCGGGGAGTTTCCACCTGCTGAGCAACCACCCCCCCCCCCCCCCGCCCACCGCCCGCCATCTGGGGCCGTCGAGGCAGAGAATGGGGCTGTAGGGGCCGGTGGACTGTCCCGGTGACCGAGGGATAAGAGCTTACGGCTTCACTGACGGTGCAAGAATGGTGAACTGGATGCCCTGGGGTCCTTCCCTCCTCTTGTTCCTTGGGCCCGACAGCCCCGGGCAACGGGAGAGCTGAGAGGGGGAGCCCCTGCACCTGCCAGCCTGCAGCCACGTGCTCACATTGGTGGGGGAGCAGAAGCAGGGGCCCTCACCCCCCCCCCAGGGGGCTGCTCACCCCCACGCCCCCATCCGCCCACTACGGTGTCTCCCCAAACCCGGCGCAGGCCAGCTGCTGGGGGCTGGGGTCGGGGGACGGCCCAACATGGGGCTGGAGAGAAGGGGGCACCGGCCCGGCCTTCTGGGGAGCCCCGGTCCTCGGGCGGGCTCTGCTGAGACTGGGACAATTAAAATGCACCAGGAGAGAGAGGAGCCGGCTGTTTCAAGCCCGGTGTAAAGGAAGAAAAGGAAGGAAGGGTGTGAAGGAGGAAGCGGGAAGGCCCCCCTCCACGCAGCCCCCGTAACCACGATCCAGGGACCTTAGCTCAGGCAGGTAATCCCTACCAGGCCCCAGTCACATGCCCGTGTCCACTTAGCACCTGTCCTTAACGAGCAGTGTGCCAGCAACTGGGGGCACATCAGGGGAAAAGGACACTTCTGTGCCGTAAAGAGACCTGGAAGGCAGCAAGTCGGGAGTGGCTCACAGGTAACTCCCTGTGCCCAGCCCCGGAAGTACTCTGGAGCGTGGGGGGAGGGAGGGGTTTGTGTGCAATTTTACATGTAATTTTGCAACTTCAAAGGTCGCAACTTCAAGGTGGAGAAAGGGATTTTTGAGCAAAGACGGAAAAGGGAGCGAGCAGTTAGTGCGCAGCGTGCATAGAAAGTTCCAGAAACAGCAGCGGGGGGGGGGGGGAGGGGGGGGGGAGGAGTGCAGGCCAGTGTCTGAGGGGGCCGCCAGCCGGAACAGAGGTCTATCTCTAGGGCTCTGAGGGCAATACCCACAGGATTTCCTTGTGAACAACCGATAAACTCGATAAACTCGGTGAAGAAAGACTAGGCCCTTGCTGAGGAAATTCTGATTGTTTTTGCGCAAACAATGGAATGTTCTATAGCCTGTAGCCACTAAATTAAGCCAGAGGTCCTTCCCCCTACCGGTGGGATGTGTGTGCGCCCTGCTCAGTAGGGCGGGACCTGTGTGCACACAACGTGTCTGTGTCTTAGGAGGTGACACCCTGCGGCTCTGTTCCCTCTGAGGTTCACTTTGGCTTTTTAACATTTTTATTTTCACGTAACCTCTATACCCAACGTGGGGCTCAAACTCATGACTTTGATGTCTAGAGGCACAGGCTCCACCAGCTGGGCCAGCCTCGGGAGGAGACTGTGAGGGTTACTTTTCTGAGCCCTGCCCCCCATTTCTAGCTCAGCTTGGGGCCTTTCACTAGCCTTGGTGATTGAGCCCCTTCCTGGGGGGGGGGGGGGCACTGCCAGGTCGGGGAGGGGGGAGGGGAGGCCAGGCGGTGGCTGAGGTGGGTGGGCCACCTTGGGAGGGTATTGGTTCTGGCAGGCAGTGAGGACTACGGGCTTCCAAAGCCAGGGCCAGGAAATCATACTTGACCTGGAAAACACTGGGAGTCTCTGGACACAAACTGAACCAACCTTTTGGAATCTCTGACAGTGTTATTCCAGCCCAAGTTAGGAGAGCTGGTCCAGGAGCATGCTGTTCACAGGGAAGAAAGCGCCCCGGAGAATGAATGGTTGTTACAGGGTTACGCTCGTTTTTACGTCTTGTAAAAGCTCAAGATGATACATTAGCATCTGGGCAGGAAGCACAAGTTCTGTGTCAAGGAGCACAGAGTGTGGGATTGGCGCACACGTTAGGGACAAGACGGTTTTCCTGTAGACTACTCATTCACAGCGTAGGTGCCATAAACCTGGCTTTTGGTTTAAACAAAGTTCACGCACGGTCACACGGATTTAGAAAGAAATCTAAAGTGGCGTCCCCCTATTATTTTCTTGAGATAGAGTTCATTGTCAAGTTGGCTAATGCACAGTGGGCTCTCGGCTTCGGGAGTAGAGGCCCGTGATTCATCGCTTCCATACGACCCCCAGTGCTCATCCCAACAAGCGCCCTCCTCGATGCCCATCACCCACTTTCCCTGCCCACCCGCCCCCCGCTTCAACCGTCACTTTGCTCTCAAGAGTCTTATGGTTTGCCTCCCTCCCTCTCTGTTTGAAACTTTTTGCCCTTCCCCTCCCCCATGGTCTTCTGTTAAGTTTCTCAGGATCCACATATAAGTGAAAACATATCTTTCTCTGCCTGACTTATTTCACTCAACATAATGCCTTCCAGTTCCATCCACATTGTCGCAAATGGCAGGATTTCATTCTTGTTCATGGCCAAGTAGTATTCCATTGTATATATAAACCACATCTTCTTTATCCATTCATCAGTTAACGGACATTTGGGCTCTTTCCATACTTTTGGTATTCGTTATTAGGTATTTTGGTTATAGCGCTGCTGTAAACATTGGGGTGCATTTGCCCCCTTTGAAACAGCATACCTGTATCCCTTGGATAGATACCTAATAGTGCAATTGCTGAGTTGTAGGATAGTTCTATTTTTGACACTGGTTTCCAGAGTGGCTGCACCAGTTTGCATTCCCACCAGCAGCGCACAAGGGTTCCTCTCTCTCCCCATCCTTGCCAACATCTGTTGTTGCCTGAGTTGTTAACGTTAGCCATTCTGACAGGTGTGAGGTGGCATCTCAGTGTGGTTTTGCTTTGTATTTCCCTGATGATGAGTGACGTTGAGCATTTTTTCATGTGTCGGTTGGCCATCTGGATGTCTTCTTTGGAGAAGTGTCTATTCATGTCTTCTGCGCATTTCTTCACTGGATCATTTGTTTTTCGGGTGTTGAGTTTGAGAAGTTCTTTATAGATTTTGGCTACTAACCCTTTATCTGATATGTCGTTTGTAAATATCTTCTCCCATTCTGTCGGTTGACTTTTAGTTTTGCTGATTGTTTCCTTCGCTGTGCAGAAGGTTTTTATTTTGAAGAGGTCCCAGTAGTTCATTTCTGCTTTTGTTTCCCTTGCCTCTGGAGGCGTGTTGAGTAAGAAGTTGCTGCAGCCAAGGTCAAAGAGGTTTTTGCCTGCTTTCTCCTCAAGGATTTTGATGGCTTCCTGTCTTACATTGAGGTCTTACATCCATGTTGAGTTTATTTTTGTGTCTGGTGTAAGAAAGTGGTCCAGGTTCATTCTTCTGCGTGTCACTGTCCAGTTTTCAAGCACCACTTGCTGAAGAGGCTGTCTTTATTCCATTGGCTATTCTTTCCTGCTTTGTCAAAGATTAGTTGGCCGTACGTTTGTGGGTCCATTTCTGGGTTCTCTATTCTGTTCCATTGGTCTATGTGTCTGTTTTTGTGTAAAGTGGCATCCCTTATATCTCAGGCCTTTAGAGAGGTTTTTCTCTTATCAGAGCACCAGGCAGAGGCAGTGGTGGGCTATCTGTGTGCTCTATCTGTGTTCCTGGTAAAAGTAACTTAAGCTTCCCTCTCTGGCACCTACTGTTCTCCAGGTGACATTAATCTGAATCACCTTGCCTGCACCTGCACTCACAGGTCACCATGGTCATACCGTTTCCAGAAGTGGGGACCGAGGCTGGGTATTGGAGCCACTTGCCCTCCTGAGTGGACAGCCCTCAGGACCAGCACTCCTTCTGCTCTGGGTCGAAGGGCCAAGTCCCTGTAGGGCTGGGGTCAGAAGCTGGTGGCCCCCCTGGTTCCTGCTGCCCCTGCCTGGGGAGATGGAAGGCTGGTGGGGGGCGGCTGAGTGTGGGAGCAGAGGGAGGCAGGGTGGGGCTGGGTGAGGTGCAGAGGGGATGGGAGGAGGAGCCTGGGGCTTTGAGTTTCTATTTCCTGCAGGCTGGGGGAAGGTAGGTAGGGTGGGGAGGGGTGGGGCTGGGGAAAGGAACCTTGCTGGGAGGCCCTGCCCCAGACTCTCCTGGGCCCTGGCATCTGTCCAGGCTGCAGCGAGGAGCCCTGCGAGGGCTGTCGGGCCAGGCACCGCTCTGGCCAGGAGCCCAGGCTCCCCAATCTCAGCGCCCAGGTGCCTGGGGATGCCCCTCCCCACCCTGTTTCTGGGTAGCCAAATTCAGCTTTGTCTTCTGACCCCGGATTTCCTGCATCTACCCACAGAGGGGGTCTCTCTGGGGAGTGCATGGGTGTGCCTGGCCCCTGCCCCCTGGGCTGCCCTTCTCTGGCTGCTGGGTCTGCACCTGCTGGCCTGGGAGGTGGAGGGGATCCTGCCTGTCCTCTGGCTTCCTCCCACTGTGCTCCTCCAGGGGTGCCCGTGGTCCAGGCCGGCGGGGCACTGCACCTCCTCCCCCGCACCCCGTCCTTGGCATCTGCCTGCACTAGACCCGCTCTGCTCTCTTATGGTTGATTTTCAAGGTCCCCCAGCCTGCTGGCCGGTGGGCCCAGGTAGGACCGAGGACATCTCCTGATAAGCGGGGAGAACAGAGCTGCAGATGGGGACAAAACAAGACCCGGGAATGACAGGGCAGCTGTGGCCAGCGCTCAGGCCTGCTGAGACCTGACTGCCCCAGCCAGTACCCCCGCAGCCCACCCAGGACGGATGGCCTGAGGGGCCATGCCAGCAGGCCAGCCGTGCGGGGGCCACTGTGCTGTGCTCCAGCCTGTGGAGATGTCTCACATGGAAAGAGCGTGCCTAACGTCCCCAGGGAGGCACTCTGTGACATGCGAGGACGCTCTCTCCTCACTTGGGGTCCCAGAGTATCACCTGGTTCGGTTTTTCTGGAGTCCCTTTATCTGCCCTCGGTGTGAGAAGGTGCAGTGGAAACATCGGAGCCTCTAAGGAAAAGGCATAAGAAATAGATTCGGGGTGTGGGGTGCGGGGAAGGCACAGAGAGGAGATGGGCTGGGGGGTGGCGGCAGGCAGGGGGTGGGGAGGAGGGCAGGATGTGGGTGACAGCCGATACCACCTGACCTCGGCCCACTCGTCCTCCACAGCCACGAGGGGCTATAAGGTTGGGGGTGACCATCGGGAGCCCAACAGAGACCAAGAGAAGATTGACGTTGGGTGTTGACCCCATGGGCTCCCTCCTGCAGGCTTTCCTGGGACGCTCCTGTCACCTCTCCTGAGCAGCTCCCCCATCCCCTCCCTCTGCCAGCTTTCCAGCCCGGGCAGTAGACAGTGGACATCCCTGCAGCCAGCCCTGGAGGGGACACCACGTGGCTTCGCTAGGTCCTGCCCCACCCCAGCACCTTAGGCCAGTCTCTTCCTATTCTTCTGATCTGGATGCAGCATCTGTTTCCTGCCGGGAGTTTGGCTGAGTCGGTGGCTTTGCTGAACTCTCATCGTGGGGGAGGGACTCAGTCTGGCAGTCTTTCATCCCCTCCCCAAGCAGAAGATAAACTGACCCCTCCTCGAAGGGTCTCTGGGGGAGTAGAGCAGAGCTGGGCCCCGCAAAGACAGTGACATGGCAGGTAGGGGTGCCGGCCTTCCCCAGCCGACCTGGGTTCCAGGGGGGGCCACACTGCAAGTAGCTGACCCAGGGCCTCGCCCTCTAGGGTTCTGGAAGCAGAGGTCTGAGCTTGGCCCAGTGTTGTCAGCCTGGCCTGGACTCAGGCTGCCCTCCATTCCTACCCAGTAAGTAACAGTGCCCTGGGGCCGACAGCGGGACTCTGAGGCGCCAGGGTCCTGCCCCCTGCTGCTCGCACCCTCTTGTGGCCCCTTCCCTTTGACAGCAGGCAGGACCTGAGACCTAAAGGCGGTGGGGGTGACCGATGTCTGTGATTACATTGCACAGACTGAAGCCCCACCTTGAGGGCAGGCATACGGTCTCACCGGCTTTGAGGAAGGAAGCTACCCTGTTGTGCCACAGAGGGAGTCCTGGGACAGGGGACGGCGGATGCCCTCTGCTCGCTATAGTATCAACATCTCCTGTGGGTGAGGTTTTCCACCATGGTTTTGAACCTACGATGTATGCGCTAGCGCACTGAGGCGCTGGGCGCGGCAGGTGAATTCAAGGACCCAGGGAACGGCCTGGGTGTAAGTTACTTGTACCGAGCCCCCTGCCCCCGCCCCCAGCCATGGAACGAAAGCTTCCTGCACCAGCCCCAGAAGGAGACCCTGCGTGGAGAACTATCTCCCCGTCTCCTTGCTTTCTGCAAGTAATAAACTGTTCGCTCAAACCAAGAGACTTGGGCTGCTGCACCCCAAACGGTGGGCCCTTTGCCCCTGGTGACAGGAGGGGTGCTCACACCCTGAGTACGAGCCCGCAGGACCCCCTGGAGACCCAGGCCCTTCCTTTGCTTTGCCTGAGTTAGCCAAAATAAAGGCAACCCTTTCGTGCTTTTGGGGGGAGCCAGTCGGTAGATGAAAACAGACAACCATAGTTCTTTGAGAACAATCTGGGCTCCGGGCCTCCTGGCACCAGGAGCCCACAGCAAGCACAGGAAGTGAGGTGCCTCCTCAAGACAGACTCCTCAGACTCCTGGGGGGCCGGGGGCGGGCAGGGAGGAGAGAGCGCGCAGCGCTCCCCCACCAGACGCCTCTTTCTTAATTAAGCTTGTGCTTGCTTGCCCGAAACCTTTGGCTGTCTTTCAGACTCCAAGAAAGTTGGCTCTGACGGTGTTTTGCCAGTTTCTTGCGTGTGTCTGTGGGGGAGCAGGCCCGGGAGCCCCCACTCCACACTCGGCTCATCCATTTTAAAGGCTCTCGGGGCACTTCTGAGTGTTGGCCCTTCCACGGTCGGCATGTGGCAGATTCGGTCTCTCAGCGTGTCTGTTGCTGGCTTCCGATTTTGTTTACGGACAATTTTGGCTTTCAAAAGATTTTATTTTTATTTTAAGGCCACCAGTTTCATCGATGTGCTCTGTGGGTGGATTTTGACTCATGAGAAGGTCCTTCCTTCATCCCAGGCCTGCGTCCACACACGATTTCACATTTACATCTAGGACCCACTTGGAGTTTACTCCTAGGACGCGATAGATCTAATTCTGCCATTTCCCAAATGTGAGGCGTAAGGGAGATGATTCGTTTTCAGAGATAATAAAAGCTGGGCTGTCCAGTTAACAGTAGGTTTACAACCGGCTGAAAATATGTACAACCTCCCCCTGCCCCCCCCCCCCCCATGGAGTCCCAAACCTTTAGACACTTCACTTCCTGGTTCTTCCTCCCCTCTCGGTTTAGTGGGCTTAGTTTCACGGTTTAGCTTTCCGGACTTGGCGATGAACTTTTGCCGTAGAATAACGGGAGGAGGGACTGAAAGTCTCTGGTCATCTCAGGCAAGGTACATTTGTTCCAATCAGACTACTGCTTACTTCCATGGGCATAGGCGGGTTACGGGACAGGCTGTAACCTCTGCAGTACCCAGCCAATGAGGAATCAGGGAAGCGACTTACCTCTGTAGTGCTCAGCCAATGAGGAACCAGGGGAGGGGCTTGCCCACTAGGAGATAAATTGTCTGCTGTAACTGCCCTGAGTGGGCCTGTCCCTCAGACACCGCTCCTGCAAGAACGTTCATTAAAGCTTCCCTTCACTGTGCTCCGAATCTCCGCGTCCCTCCTTTGATTGGGTCCGTGGGCTTATTTCTTACACCAAACACCTGCCTGGTTGTCCCATTACAAATTCCATCCTTCCCCCAGGCATTAGAGATGAAATCCGGTGGGTAGAATTCTAATATGGCCTCTGTGCTCACACCTGTGACTCCGTGCAAGCCCCTCCGTGTGAGTGTGAAACCGGGAACTTGTTTCCACAGAATACAGGAAAAGTGAAGGGACTGGACGGATGCATGAAAGGTCCAGATGGGTCGACTCTATGATAATCCCAAAGGAGACAGCCTTGGTGGGCCTGATGTAATCAGGTGAGCCCTTCCCAGTCTGCCCCACTGTGCTGGCCTTGAAGAAACCCACCCACCTACCACGGGATCTGCAATTGCAAGCACACGAATTTTGCCTGTCCTGGCTTTTTAAATTCAGCATTATGTTTGTGAGGTTATTGTGCTGATGAGTGTAGCAGTAAATAATGCTTTTCAAGACCATGTAGTGTTCTATTTTGTGACTATGATGGCACTTATTCACCTGTTCTGTTGTCAGTGGACATTCAGGTTGTTTATAGGTCTGAGTCTCTTGGAAAATACAGCTCCGAACGTCCTGGGCATTTATCTCACTGGACTTACTTCTCTTTGGCACACACCTGGGAGTGGAACTATGGGTTCCAGGGTATGTGTGTCTCTAACTTTAATGGGTGACGCCAAACGTGTCTCAAAGTGCCGTCGTTGTACCAGCGAAGCGTGAGCCCCAGTTGTCCCTCGTTCTTAACAACACCGGGAATCTTCAGTGCCTGCAACATTAGCCATTCTGGTTTGCATTTCTTCCTTTCCAATACGTTTTATTTATTTTTATATACTTTTAATAATTTTCACTTATTTTTCTAGATTAATGGCATGGTTGAGCACATGACATTTTTGGTCAGTTTTTAAGTAAAAATCCAAAGAAATGTGGATGCTGATGCTTGGTATCATGTTCTACATAGGTCTGTTAATTTTCCACTTTTTTTTTTTTTTTTTTTTTACAGATTCGTGTATTCTAATTGGGTTTTGTCCACTTGTTCTATTACTTATTTAAAATTTTATATAAAATATCTAAACATGATTGCTGACTTGCCTCAACTTTCAACCTGCTGTCTTTCCCTTAAACATCCTGAAGCTGGTGTTAGACGTGTGCACACGTGGGACTGATGTGTCTCTGTGCTGTGTTGACGCTTTATCACTATGAAGTCTCTCTTTCATGTCAGTCACAATGCTCGGCTGCCGGTGTACTTTCTGTGGCATTGGCACGGCAGCAAATCTCCTGGGTGACTCTCATCGTGGCGCATCTGTGTGCATTCTTTGCCTTTCTGCTGTTCTGTATCCTTATTTTTTAGGTTTTTTTTTAATGTTTATTTATTTTTGAGAAAGAGAGAGCGCGAGCAGGGGAGGAGCGGAGAGAGAGGGAGGCACAGAATCCGAAGCAGGCTCCAAGCTCCAAGCCTTTCAGCACAGAGCCCGATGCGGGGCTCGAACCACAAGATCATGACCTGAGCCAAAGTCGGGTGCTGAACCCACTGAGCCACCCAGGTGCCATCCGCCCCCCCCCCCGACCATATCCATATTTTTATTTTTATTTTTTTTTTGTTTTAATTTTTTTTTAACATTTATTTATTTTTGAGACAGAGAGAGACAGAGCATGAACAGGGGAGGGTCAGAGAGAGGGAGACACAGAATCTGAAACAGGCTCCAGGCTCTGAGCTGTCAGCACAGAGCCCGACGCGGGGCTCGAACTCACGGACCGCGAGATCATGACCTGAGCCGAAGTGGGCTGCTTATCCGACTGAGCCACCCAGGCGCCCCTCCATATTTTTAAAATGAGAGTCGTTGGGGCACCTGGCTGGTTCAGCCTGTGGAACATGTGACTCTTGATCTCAGGGTTGTGGTTCAAGCCCCACATTAGGCATAGAGATACTTAAAAATAAAATCTTTTTAAATAAATAAATAAATAAATAAATAAATAAATAAATAAATAAAATACCAAGTAAAATAAAATGAGAGTTGTAACCAGTTTATTCTTTTCTATCTGGTCTGTCTGAACGTTTTCGCCTGTACATGAGGGTGGTCAGTGCGCCCACACTTGGTGTGAGAACTATATTCTTTTCTTTTTCCCAAGTGTTTCTTTTCTGTTCCTGCATTCTTTTGGGCTTAAGAAATATTTTCCATATTTCATTTTCTCTTCTAGAGACAAATTTCTTATGATTCTTCAGGGGTGACAGTACACATCCTTGCCCTGCCGTGACCGACCTTGACTTAGCGTGGCCACCCCACCCGAGGAGTTCAGGACGTGCACCAGACCACTTTGTCTACACCATCCCATGTGCTCCCACCATCTTATCCTGCAGACATATTATAAACTCGGCCATTGTTGCCGTCGTTGCTGTTTCACACCAGAAATACTCTTTTCTATTTATCCAAATAGCCATCAGTTCTGCTTCTCTGACCTTCCTAAAGCTTCCTCTTCCCAAGTGTGGGCATTTTATTTATCTTGAAGAACTTCCTTCCTTATTCTTTGTAGTCTGAGTCCACTGGCAATGAATGTGTCACCTTGTGTATAAAACCCTTTTGTTTTCTGTATCTCAATACTATCTTTACTTGTCCAGAGGTCAGGGGCACCAGGGGCATGTGGGTGACTCAGTCGGTTAAGCTCCCGACTTCGGTTCAGGTCATGATATCACAGGTCTCACGAGTTCGAGCCCCGCATCGGGCTCTGTGCTGACAGCTCAGAGCCTGGAGCCTGCTTCGAATTCGGTGTCTCCCTCTCTCTGTGCCTCTCTCTCTCTCTCTCTTTCAAAATAAATAAACATTAAAGAAACAAAGTCAGGGTCACCAGATTTTGTCATTCATCACTTTAAAGATGCAGTTCCATTTTCTTCCGATTTTCATACTCGTTGTAAGGAGTCAGCTTTAGATCCTAATTGTCGATAGTGTTTCTCTTTCCTCATGAACAACAGCAGTGCCGTCGGCTTGACGAGCGTGTCAGACGAGCTGCGGTGATATTGTTCCCACTTACTCTGCTTGGGGTTTTCTGGGATTGATGAATCCGTGCGTTATCCTTCATCAGTTGTGAAAACTTGTCTTTTCATGTGTCTCTTTACCTGCTGTCCGTCACCCTTCCTCCCGCTACTCCAGTCTTGTGAAGGTGGACCATTTGGCTGTGCCTCATGGACCCGCAGCTCTGACCTGTTCTTTCTACTGCTTTGTTCTCTCCAAGCATCACTTGGGCTATGAGTGTTGTCCTGCCCCTCCTTACTTTCCTACTGTCTTCTGCTCTTGAATTCACCCAAATGAGTTCTTAACATCAGATGCTTTATTTTTCAACTCCAGAATATACTGGTTAGTTTTATGTGTCACTTTTGCTGGGCCACAGTACCCTGATGCCGAGGTCTTGCCCCAGCAGGTCTGGGGGTTCCCGAAGGATGAACGGCGTCGGCAAAAACAACAAATGGACACGGACAACGGCAGTGGGTTCGACTGGCCGCTTTATTGTGGCAAGCATGACATCATATTTGTTAGCAATTTTCTTGTGGCGTGCATTATCTATGTTTCTCGGCATTACCTAATTCTAAAAATGTTCCTTTGTGTAATCACCCATTAAGGAACAACATAGTTATTTTCTTGTAAATTTCCCTCCTGCCCTTTCAAGGTCATCTAGCTCTCAACACCTCAAGTGGAACGTTTACAGGGACGTGACTTCTTAATGGTTCCTTTGAACCATTTGCGGCACAAGGAACAAAAGCGTTCGCTTTGGTCTGGGTGCCGGGAGGGAGCCAGGAGGGCCCTGGAAACCCACGCCTTATGCGCTCCCAGAGAGACAATGTTTACCTGGGAACTAATGAACCATTCCGTACCTTAACCCGCCAGGTCCGGTTATCATCTGGAATGCCTCCTGGGGGCCAAGCGGGCCTAGGGGTTGGAGCAACTTGTACCCATAGATACATTCCTTTGTTGCCGGAGTGGGGATTTTGAACCCATTCGTCCCCCTCCTCGTCTGGGAAATGTATGGGGCTATCCTTCCTTTGGGTAGAGGAGTCTTTCTAGGGGGTGGCAAGGGCTGGATGCAGGGCCGCATGATTTCCCTGCGGAATCTTATGTCTTTCCCCAGTGGTTCTTCTCCTGGGGGGCCTGTCGTGGGCAATCCCAAACGACAAATCCCCAGGCACTTTCATTGGTAAGGGGGCTGCCCCGACCAACGCTAAGGCCAAATTACATAAAAGCAGGAGGACAAGAAGCTTCCCTTCTGGCGGGCCGCCATGCAGCCCCGATCCGTCCACCGCCCGGGCCCTGCCATCAGGCTCCTTGGATAGCTTGGCTTCCGGCACCCTGATATGTAGCCCAACACTATTCTGAATGTTTCTGGGAGGGTGTTCATAGATAAGATTGACCTTTCAGTTGGTGACATTCCAATAAAGCAGATTGCTCTCCGAAACGTGGGTGGGCCTCTCCCAATCAGTTGAAGATCTGAATCGCATAAAAGACTAACTTCCCCCAAGCGAGAGGCAATCCTGCAGCAAACAGCCTTCAGACTCAACTTGCAACATTGGCTCTTCCTGGTCCCCAGTCTGCCAGACCACCCTGAAGATTCTGGACACGCCAGCCTCTGTGACTAGGTAAGCCACTTCCTTCAAATAAGTCTTGTTTTGTATATATAAACGTTCTATTGGTTCTGTTTCTTTGGGGAATCCTTCTTTTTTAAAGTTTATTTATTTTGAGAAAGAGACAGAGAGAGAGATTATTTATTTTGAGAAAGAGACAGAGAGAGAGAGAGAGAGAGAGAGAGTGGGAGGGGCAGAGAAAGAGGGAGAGAGAGAGAATCCCAAGCAGGCTCACACTGTCAGCGCAGAGCCCCGTACGGGACGTGACTTCACAAACTGTGAGATCTTGACGTGAGCTGAAATCAAGAGTCAGACACTTAACTCACTGAGACACCCAGGTGCCCCTATCCGGAGAATCCTAATACAGAATATCCGCTTGATTTGTTTTAGAGTCTTGCTCTCCGTCAAAACTCCCAGTCTGTAAATCTCTTCTGTTCAACTTTTCCTCGATTTTATTGAACACAGTTGTCCTTGTTAAAGTCCTTTTCCGCTAACTCCATCATGTGGACCATCTGTCAGGGTGTGGATGGCTTTCCCGCTATTCTAATTGGTAACATCCCCTGCCTGTTGGAGATCCAAGAACTTTTTATTGCACGCTGGGCATTGTATAGATTAGAACGCTGGAGGCCACATATATGCGCACTCCCTCCTTCCCGGATCCGTGAGCGCCAAGTACTAATCGCATAAACTCCATCGCAAGTGGAGCTTGGTCGGGGCTGGGCTGCACTTGGAGAAAGACTCCCATAACCTCCCGTTTCTCCCTTTTCCCAGGCAGGCCCCCCACCCCAGCCTCTGGCTGAGATCCTTCTGGCACGGTGAGTGCGAGAGACCCGGCTCTGCCCGCTCACTGTGTCTTCTGCTCTGCTGGTGACTCTCTCACGCGCAGCTTCCAAATCTGGCCGGTCTCTTCAGAACAGGATCACACAAGCAGGCTCCTTCCTGGGGTGGGGGTGGGGGTGCTTCCCAGAACCGGGAGGCTGTTGGCGGTGCCTGCAAGGGCGCCGTGTCCTGCGTCCACACCTCTGCACGCGGCCCCCACAGAAGAATGTGTTTGCAGCTCTCCAAGTTTCTAGCTGGCTGGGAGATCGTCGCTGGTTTCCCCTGCCAAGCCGAGTCTCTGGGCCACACCCATCCCCTGGCGGCGCCTGGGGTTGGCAAACAGCCCGGGGAAGGAAGGCGCACAGCGCCAGCCCACCTGGCGGGATTCCCACCTCTAGTTCCCGGTCCCTCGGTCCCTGGACTGTCGCTCCTGTCACGGCTCGCCAGCGTATTTTAGATACGACATTTGCAGTCTGGCTTCCCCCTGGCCCGGGGGAAGGCTTGTGACCACAAGGCCCACGTCACCCTCTCGCACGTGGAAGGCGAAGCCTCTCTGAGGGCTGCGGGGTTGTAGGCTCACTGCATCCCGGTTCATTGGGATCGTTTTCCACGTCTGCCCTTTTTATTACTCATTCTCTAGGATTTCCAGGTACACTATCATCTCGTCTGCAAATGGAGCTGACCCTACTTCCTTCCATTCGAGTGCCTGTCATTGTCCAATTTTCCAATTGCCTGGGTGAGTACTTTAATAGAATTCCAGATTATGATGGGAGCGTTTCCGGTATTTTTCTTATAATGTAAGATGATAACTTCAGGAGATTATATTCTTCTTGAATATTTAATTTATTTTTTTATCTTACGGACAGAGAGTATGTGCCAGTGGGAGAGAGGGGCAGAGAGAGAGAGAGAGAGAGAGAGAGACCATCTCAGCCAGGCTCCACACGCAGCACAGAGCCCATCGTGGGGCTCGATTCCACGACCCTGGGATCATGACCTGAGCTGAAATCAAGAGTCGGATGCTCAACCGACTGAGCCACCCAGGTGCCACCTGAATATATATGTTTTTAATATTTATTTATTTTAGAGAGAGAGAGAGATTGAGAAAGAGAGAGGGGGCATGCGCGCACAAGTGGGGGAGGGGCAGAGAGAGAGAGGGAGAGAGAGGATCTGAAGTGGGTTCCAGCTGACAGCAGAGAGCCTGATGCAGGGCTTGAACTCACAAACTGAGATCATGACCTGAGTGAAAGTTGGACACTTAACTGAGGATCTAGGCACCTCGAGTATTCTTAATCAAGAAAAGATATTTAACTTATCAGAGGTGTTTTCAAAGCCTGTAGATTTACTCCTATAATATTTATTTTCATATCTATTAATATGAGGAATTGTAGTTTTTAAATATTTATTTTATTTTGGGGAGAGACAGAATGAGCAGGAGAGGTGCAGAGAGAGAGAGAGGATCCAAAGTGGGCTCTGAGCTGTAAGCACACACCTGATGTGGGGCTCGAACCTGCGAACCACGGAGATCATGACCTGAGCCAAAGTTGGCCACTCAGCAGAGACACCCAGGCGCCCCAATATGAGGAACTATATTAACCAATTCCCTGACATTTAACTGTCACTGACTCCTGGGATATAACCTACTCTGTCATACTGTATTACTTTCTTAATGTGCTGGTGGATACTGCTCGTTAATATTTATTTAAGATTTTTGCATTGGCGTATCTAAGAGATATTGGGTCTGTGATTTTCTGTCTTTCCACAATGTTTATTAGGTCAGTTACCAATGCTATGAGGTCAGTTACCAATGCTTCGTTCTTGGTATTTATTATTTTGTGTATTTGTACTGTTTGTCTTTTATCGATTAGGTTAGTTGCTTGTCTAGTTATTTTAATTTTCCAGAGAACCGAAGTTTTAATTTATTAACGAAGGCCGGGGGCGCCTGGGTGGCTCAGTCGGTTAAGCGTCCGACTTCAGCTCAGGTCACGATCTCACGGTCCTCGAGTTCGAGCCCCGCGTCGGCTCTGGGCTGATGCCTCAGAGCCTGGAGCCTATTTCCGATTCTGTGTCTCCCTCTCTCTCTCTGCCCCTCCCCCATTCATGCTCTGTCTCTCTCTGTCTCAAAAATAAATAAACGTTAAAAAAAAAAATGTTATTAACCAAGGCCGATGTGCTGTCTACACCATTCTCTTCCACTGTGACCCTTCCACTTCCCTTCCCTGTTCTTTCTTCGGCTGCCTTGTTTTTCTTCTCCGGGTTGAGTTGGGGATTGGATTTGTGAACTGTCACTCCTTTTCCTTTTCAATGAAACCAAAGTTCGGGCTTTAAAAGCTTTTTCTATAGCGTTGATACTTGAAGGACTTCTGACTGCACAGCAACTATTTGCTTCAAACGTGTTTTCTTGACTCTGTTCTTTTTATCATTTCTGCTTCGTTGAGAAGTCCCATGTCAGGCTCTCTGTCCCATACGTACACCTGGGGGCCCAGGCACTGAAGATTATTTCCGTATCTTCCAACCCACCGCTCCCACCGGCCCCCCACCTCCCCTGCCTGCCCCCCGCCCCCCCCCCTGCCCCCGCCCTTGGCTCGCACCTGCGCCGGCCCCCCGCGGAGCGCCCACGCAGGTGTCTAAGCTGCCCTGGTGCTTCCTTCTCACTCGGCTTCATCTGTCCTCACTTCGCATCTCCCTTTCTGTTGTCCACCCGTGTCTCGCGGTTCCGAGTGTCTGTCGCAACGTGTTGCTTCCTGTCTCCAGGTGTCTTCAGCTATTACACCTCCGTGCCGCGTCACAGCTGGTTTTCAGGGACGTATTCAGCCGCGGGTTTCACGCTCCCTTGGGGTTGTCTGCGAACAAGGCTGCCCTCTCCCGGCGGCGCGGGGAAGTGCAGTGCCTGTGACTGCGGTCGGTCCGTCCGTCGGGTCTGTAGGTGGGAGGGTGCGAGGGTCCGCGCCTCCGAGATTGTGCTTCTTCCGGCGGCGGCGAGTGCTTTTCCCTTATCTTTCTCCACATTTGCCACCAAGCCTGCAAGGGTCCGCGCCCCAGGAAGGGATGTGTTTGGCTGCCCCTGCGTCCCTGTCCACGGCGTAGGGGCGGGGGGGGGGGGGCAGTCCTCGGGCTACCAGGTCTAAGTCCTCCCAAGTAGCCACGGAGGCGCCACCCCTCTCCTTCTGGGGCTGGCTTTTGCCTGTGGCCGTTGCCCTCAGACTCTCCCTTTCTTCCCTTTCCTCCCCCCTCCCCCTCCCCCCCAACCTCGGTCTGCACAGCAGGTGCCCAGGACCAGACAGCCCTCCCAGAACTCTGCGGCTGTTCCTCCCCAAGGACATTTGTGGCATCGCCCTCATCTCCGGGGCGCGCTGAGGTCATGAGAAAGGTGGGGTTCTGTTGCCTTTCCGTTGACCTGCGTTCCTTTCCTCACTAGGAAGAGGACGCAGGCTCGGATATAGGCAGCTGAAATTGTCCTCGGGCATCCCACAATTCAACGTGGGTTTTTTAAATTTAAGATTCTCAATTTGTTGTTAGTATACAGAAAAACGGTTGGGTTTTATATATTGATCCTCCAGCCAGTGACCTTTCTGAATTCATGTGTTCGTTCCAATAGTTGCTCTGTACCTCATACTGGACTGTCTAAATTCAAAATCATAGGGCGTCCAAGTGATGGCAGCTTGACCCTATCTTAAATAGCAGTGGTGACAACAGGGGAGAAACAGTGGTTCCCCACCATCACAGGTGCCCCTTATCAGATCGGAAAGGCCCCTTCATTCCTGGCTCGCTCAGAGAGTTATCGTAAATTGTGTTGAATTTAATCAAATTATTTTCTGCATATATTAGAAGAAAGTATGTTTTCTTTTTTGGGGGGGGGCCACTGGTGATTTCCTGATATTATTCTTAGGATACATTTTCATTAAATTTTATGGGAGATTGCCCTGGAGTTTCCATTTCTTATAATACTTTGTCCATTTTTTAAAAATCTAGCTTATGCAGCCTCTGAAAATTAATTAGGGAGTGTTCATTTCTTGGTTTCCTCTGAAAGAGATTCTGGAAGATTGATGTTATCTTTCCTTTGATTGCTTGGAAGAATTAACCAGTGAGAGCATCTAAATCTGAAGTTTTTCTTTGTGGGAAGCTTATCTTCAATCAGCTTTTTGAAGTACCATTTGAATAAAATGTAACCGCCCACCACAAGCAACCTGTGGAACCTGTCCTCATGCCCAAAGGGGTCCCTGGCACCTCCCTGTGTGTCAGCTCCCTCCTCCAAGCCCTCACCCCTGGCGATCACTGATTTGATTTCTGCTACCCTCTCATTTGTGCCTTCTAGAATTTCATATTAATGGAGTCGCACGACACGCATGGTTTTTTGTCTTCCCTTTTTAACTTCGCGTGTTTTTGAGATTCACTCGTGTCATTGCATGTATCTGTTGTTTATCCCTTTACATTTGTTTAAAAACAAAATTCAACTGGGTAAATCTTAAAGATTTTATTGGCTTTATTCGCCAATTCATGAATCGCACAGCCTCCGATCTAGCTGATAGAAAGGAGCCCTGAGGAGTGTCATGAAATAAGGCTTTTATAGGCAGAAGAGAGCAGGCCGGGCAAGTTATATGGCAAAATGCGGGTCGGTTGTGACAAAGTCGTCTTCCTTTAAGGGACAGCAGAGATCTGTCAGGCAGATCCCCTCACTAGCGCTGACCAGGTAATTCCAGATTGACTGGTTTGAGGTTCCATTCCCAGGAGAGCTGGGACTGTAATTAGGTCCCAGGCGCCTCGGGGCTCAGCCTCAGTGACTCTGGGGGCTGTTGTCTTGTATTTACCACCTTGTTAGGTAGTATTCTCTCTCGTGGATATACACACGTGTGAATAAAACTTCTATCCAGGTCTGTTTTCATTCCTTTGGGGTAAAAGCCCAGGAGGGTGACGGCTGGGTTGCAGGCAAAGAAGAGTATGTCTAACTTTATAAGAAACTGCCAAACATTTTCCCAAAGGGCTGCAGCTTTGTGTGTCTGCCCCTGGCACCTCCGGAGAGTTCCAGCACTAGGCATCATCTGTCTTCGACCGTAGCTGGTTTTGCAGGCGTCTAGGGGTATCCCGTTGTGGTTTTAATTTACATTTTCCTGATGACTAAAGATGCTGAACATCTTTTCGTGAGCTTTTTGCCATCTGGATTTCTTCAATGGTGAAGTGTCCATCCAGTTCTCTTGTCCATTTATCATACGGTTGTTTTCTTTTTATAAAATCGTACGCACCATTTTAACATACACAAATATTTTCTCCTGGCTTTGGGTTTCAGTTTTATTCCCTTAAACTGTCTTAAGAGCAGAAGCTTTTAATTCTAATGAAGTCTAATTTATACTTTTTTTTTCCCTTTAGAGATCATGCTGTTTGTGTCCTAAGAGACGTTTATCTAGCCAAAGTCACACAGATTATCTCCTGTACCTGTTTCTAGAAGACTGTGAGTGTTGGCTCTTACGCTCGCATATTAGACGCATTCCACAGATGAATGCTAGATGCTTACATCCAGTACCTGAGGAGCCACCTGTATGCTTAGAGATATGTGCTGAGATTTGCGCTCCTAGGGAAGCTTATTCCAACACCACTTACTGAAAAGACAAACCTTTCCCCGCTGAATTAGCTTGAGGGCTTTATAAAAACCAATCGAGTGGATAGGTGGGGTTTGTTTCTGAACCTGCTGTTCTGTTCCTCTGACCCACGTGTCCATCCTGATGCCCAAAACGATATTATTGTCTGAATTACCGTGGTCTTACAGTCAGGCTTAAAACCAGGTAATGTTGTACCTCCCGATTTGTTCTTCTCTTTCCAAAATGCTTTTGGGGACGCCTGGGTGGCCCAGTCCGTTGAGCGTCCAACTCGTGGTGTCGGCTCAGCTCACGATCTCACGGTCCAGGAGTTCGAGCCCCACGTCGGGCCCTGTGCTGACAGCTTGGAGCCTGGAGCCTGGAGCCTGCTTCCGATTCTGTGTCTCCCTCTCTCTCTCTGCCCCTCCCCCGCTCACATTCTGTCTCTCTCTCACTTGCAAAAATAAACATTAAAAAAAATGAAAAATAAATAACATGGGTTTTTGTGAGTGCTTGTAGCCACCTTCGATTTTGTCTGGTCTCCAGAAAGGCTACAAGCGGGGTCCCACGTGCAGACTGTGACTTGAATAACCACCAAGCAGCGAGCACGTCTGCAGGAAGGGTCAGGTGACAAGCGTCCTTCCAGGGACCTGCTCCGGATGTGTGGTCCAGCGGAGGTTATCTTGTCCCTTCCGCTCAGCTGCCTCAGCCTGCCCCTAACTGTCCATCAGCGCTCAGTCACCGTGGTCTGGGACAAAATGGAGTCCTGAGAGGTGAGGGGCGAGTGTCCTTAGCCCGCTGTAGGACTAAGCCTACGGATGCACAGCCTGGGCTACCACCCAGGGCTGTCCCTGGAACCTGAGCGGGAACCAAGTGCAGTCATGGGGGGCCCAGAGAGCATGGCCAGGTCACCGGAACATACTGAGCTGAAGCTGGAGAGAGCGTCAATGCAGCCGGGATCCCAGGACCCTCTGGACGGGGCAAGATGCCCAGTGTGATCCCAGGAGCGCCCAGCTCTGCCCCTCAGCTCGGAGCCTTTCCGGGCAGCACCTGGCCTCGGTGGGTCTGCCGGGCCCACAGCCGTGCCCTGCTGTCTCCACTCTGGGGGCACAGCCAGCGCACAGGCCCAGCCTGGGATGGTGTTCGAATGGCCGTCGTCTGGAGAAGTTGGAGCCAGCAGGCCGGGCACGTCCGTGCTCTCTCTCTGTGCCGCTGACAAGGGAGGGTTCAGAGGGCCCTCTCCGCCGGGCAGCCACGTGGTCACAAAATGCTTCTTGGGAGAACGGAGTTTTATCCAAACCCCTGTCCCTACAGGGGCTTGTACATGCCAGTCTGGGACAGGCCTGCACGCCCCCAAGGGTGGCCCTAACTGCAGCGATCTTTGTCAGGCCTTGGGGGCAGAGGCTGACAGTTGTGCAGGACAATACGCCAATACCCGTGACACTCTGCGCAGGGGTTGCGGGGGGAGAGAGCACTGGGACTAAACGGTTCTAGAACCAGAATTATCTTTTCCCTCGTTGAACCTGAGCCTCAGCACAACACAGGCCCCTCTGTCCCTCCTGGGGACCAAGGGACATAGGCTTCACTCAGGCTCTTGATTTCTGAAAGTCCAGAGATCTGGGCAATGGGGCCCTCCCCCTGCCCCTCCCCTACCAACAGGGCTCACGGTGGAAAGTGACCAGCGTTCCCTGCGGGGAAGCAAGGGCGACCAGTAACTGGGATAATATGGGCGCTGATGGCTTGTGGCCCGAGCACGTCCCTCTCCGCTGTGACCAGGACGGCATACAGTCAGCCCCGCTCCAGGGGTACTGGCCTCACTCCTCCTGGACCCCGCCACCCTTACCCCCCTGCCCAGGCTCCTTTCTTCCCATCTGGGTTTTGTGGATTTCACAGTCCCAAATTCACATTCAATTCCGTCCCAGCTTGGACAGACAAATGAATAAACATAATGAATGGTTCCCCCCCTCCCCACTTCCTCCGTCCTCTCTAGGCCCATCCCCAAGCCAGGCCCCCACCAGGAGAGACCGGACAGGTGGAAATGGCAGGAGCATCACCAGATAAAGGACCTGAGGCTGCCTGACCGACCCCCCTCACCAGGGCTGCACCTGGCCAGGTGGGGCCCTAGGATGTGCCCCAGGCAAGACAGGGAGGGGACGGTCCTGGATGGACCACTGTGTGGACTGGAGGGGAACTGACCCCAACGGGCTGCACACCCTCATTCCTAACCAGCACACTCTGCCTGCAGCCATCACTGGGCCACCTGGGGGCAGGGGGGCAGCGTGGTCTGAGGAGGGTACAGAGGCCCCAGGAGCCCAGTTCTGGGAAGGGGAGACCCTTCTCCACCACCTTCCACATAGCCGCCACCCCTCTCACCTCCTGCTAGATTTCTGAGGGCAGGGAGGCTGGGCTCACACCATCCAGGCGGATCCAGACCCAGGGCCCACACCCTGCCCCGCTCGGCACGACGCTCAAAAGGATACGATTCAGGAAATCAAGGCAGGAAGGAAAAGAGAAAGGAAACACCAGGGGAGACTTTGCTGACAGGACGTGGAGAGGCCACCCACATCCAGCTGAGGCCCCCCTGGGCATGAGGCACTGCCCCTCTGGGCGGCAGCCTCAGGAGACAGGGGGCAGGGGACATAGAGGAGAGGGCAACATTCCTGAAGCTCCAGGCTGTCTGGTGATGAAGATTCTGTTTGACCAACCTCTAGTCAGGCTCCAGAACCTTCTCCTGGGCCTATCTGCGTCCTCCTGTGACCTCCAGTTTTAGCAAAAGCAGCCCCCACCCTCCACATCCAATCGCTCCCCACAGCTGACCACCTTCCACATCTGATCAGTTTCCTCATCCTGTGCACGCGTGCACGTGCGTGCACACACACACACACACACACCCCAGTGAGGTCTGACCACCTGGCCTGCCCTCAGCAAGAATCCTGGCAGGTGGGTTCAGCCTGAACGCCTCTGCCCCAGAGGTGCCCCGGATGGGCCCTGGCCGTGCCCCGGACGTCTCCTCCTGTCCATCCGCTCACCTGCAGCCCCTGCTGCTTTCTGATGGAGACAGTCTCCCCTCCCACTCGTGACCCCAGCGCCCTGGTCCTCGTGCCTGGGCAGACAGCCCTTTGAATAAGTCTAACCGGGCTTTGCCAAGTGCCCGTGAATGTTGTGTCTTTACTGCCGGCTCCAGCAAGAGCAGGCTCCGGGGAGCGCAGGGCCCACAGAGAACACGGTTCAGTCCTAGGCTCTTGCAAACAAGGATAACGGGAAAGGGACACAGGAATGTCGGGAGGGATGAGCTGGGTGGGCAGGGTCCCGGGCTCTGTGCTGGGAAGGGCCACCCTCCACACGGTGTCCAGATCTTCCCCAAGCAGGGGGGGATTCTGATGGGAGACAGCCTGGCCTGAGCTGAGGACATCAGTCTCCAAAGCCCGGTCGCTCAGCCTTGCGGTGGGTGCAGTGACGCCCTGCTCAGCCTGTCACAGGTTCCAGACCCTCTGCGGGGCCCCAGGGCTTTCCAGGGTCCTGGGGGCAGCAGGGTCCCCAGGCCCAGGAGGTGGGAGGAGCTGAGAGGCTGGTAGACAAGGCAGCCTGGCTGGCCTTCAAGGCCTCAGGCTAGAGGGTGCTCTTGGAAATCACCGCCCCGCCTCTCCTGCCTCGGGACCTGGGCCGCCCCCCACCGCATTCCACAAAGACTGAAAAGATTAAAGATTTGTACCCTGTCACCTCTCCCTCCTCCCCCTCCCTCTTCTCCTCCCCCGATTCTTGGGTTCTGGCTCCTCGCCTGGATCTCAGGCTCTCCCATGCTGGAGGGCCCTCACTTCCTCTGTTCTCCGGCCAATGGTCCCTCCTCCCCCGCTTCCCTCCCTTGCCCCCAGCTTCCACCTTTGAGGCCTGAGGGAAGGGCCCTGGAGGCAGGGCCCCAATCTGTCCATGGCCCCGTGGTGAGAACGGGGCCCTGCTCCCCACGGGTCTGATACAGCGAGAAGGAAGGACAGCAGACGTGGGGGCTGGCCCACCCAGGGGATGGACCCTCAGGGGACAAGGGGGCCCTCCTTCTGCCCAGCAGCTGAGGTGGCTGGTGGCTGCCGTCCTCAGGGACCCGGGGAAGCCCTCCCCAGGGCAGGAGCTGCAGAACAGGGGCTGGCAAGTGCCCTGGGGCCCTCCCAGGGCTGACCCTCCTCAAAGGCCAGCGATCTGCAGCAGGTGTGAGCAGTGCAGGAAGTGGGTGCTGAGAGAAGCCACCCGGAGAATCAGACCCCAGAGCCTGGGGAGGGTCCAGGGAGGTGGGGAGGTGGGGAGGTGGGGAGGGGAGGCCAGTGTGGGGCTGGGGGGTTGGGACGTCCCTCCCTTGCTCCTCCCCACCTTCAGGCTCGGCCTCTGGCGCGATGGGGGGCCTGGGGCCAGTCTTGTGGACTCTGCTGGTGTGTGTGGAGTTTGCTGGCAGCAAGAAACAGCCAGGTAGGGGGGACCGCGGGGGGGGGGGGGGGGGCGGGGCTCGCGCGGGTGGACTGGCCTCCCCACTGCGACCCCCCCCCCCCCCCCCGCCGCCCTTCAGGCCTGAACCTGAGCTGCTACCAGTGCTTCAAAGTCACCAGGGAGGAGCTGTGCGCGCCCACCCAGTGCTACCCCACCGACCGGGTCTGCGTGTCCAGCGCGGTGGTCCTGACCAAGAGTAAGTCCCTGGGCTCGCAGGGAAGGGGCGGGGCGTCCCGACACCGGCCGGCCCCACCACCCCCTGCCCTCTCCTGCCTCGGGACTCCAGGGGGAGTGTGCGCAGATCCTGAATTTTTCTCCTCTTTCCGAAGTACCAGGTCTTCCGTGCCCCCACCCCCCACCCCCCAGGAACTGTCCTCAGGGCGGAGGATCAGGTGTGACCAGAGGGATGGCTGGGCAGGGGAGGGCGAGCCCGGAGGGGCGCCGGCCAGGCTGCCCACCAGGCCTCCACCCCCTCCCCAGCGGCTGCTGTGGGCCTCAAGTGATAGGACTTTTCAGAACAAGCCTTGGAGGAGATTGTAATGTGGAACAGGAACCACATGAGACGTCACAGAGCAGACCACTAGAAACACTCTTTTATCAAGTTCCAAAAATATCCAGAGAGCGGACTGTGGAGAGACCCGAACGCTCTCCTGACAGCGCCACCGGGCTTGCTGATTCTGGCCGGATGGTTCCAGGCCCCTGGGGACCCGCCAGCGCCCCTCCCCCTCTGGGCCTGCTGGACCGTCGTTGAATCAACTCCCCCTCATGAACCTCAGGAGGGGTCTCGAGGGGTCTCGTCTCCTGATTTTCCGGTAATGATGCCAGAAAATCCATGTGGCCCAGCCGGGCTTCCCGGAGATAAATCCGTAAAGCGGACGTGCCTGTGAGAAACGCAGGTGCATTTGGGGACACCCTGGCCCCTTTCCACGTGCACCCTTCAGGAGGGAGCCCCCACCCCGTGCTCTGCGCCCCCTCCAGGCCTGGCTTCTCCGGAGGACGTGGGATAAGCACGTTGACGGCTGTGGTGCTCTAACGCCATGTGGTTCACGCCTCTTCCCCCGGTTTGCTCTTTTGTTCGCACTGTCTCCTTCGTCCTGGGCTCCAGCCCGGGATTCCGTGTCGGTTTGTGGCCTGAAGGCCCTGTGTGTGGCGGTGACGTGTAACGGTGGCCCTCCCTGCTGGAGGGAGCCATCGGCCGGGCTGCCTCGGGGTCTCCACGCCGAGCACTGGGGAGGGGGCGCCGGGGGGGCTCCAGGAGAGGAGGAGGCCGGCCTCTTGCCTGCCGCCAGGGACCCCACAGCAAGCGCCAGCCCGGAGCCTTTGCGTAGCCCCGGACCGGCCCTGACATAATGTAACCGGTTCTCACGTCACACGCTGATAGAATTCAACACGACAATCTGCACGCCATAACGTAACGCCACCCGAGAAAGGTGGGCGGCCTTCTCTTCCCCAGTTTGGGCTGCTCTGCGTGTTCTCCTTTCTCCCCACGTTGCCTTCAGAGGCTTGTACCACATCTTGACAGGAACAGTGGGAGACGGGGCCACGCCCGGCCTGAGCGCAGCAGGGGGACAGCTGTGTCCAGTCTGTCGTCCCTGCTTCAACCCACATCCCCAGGACTTGCAGGCTCCTGGGCTGGCCAGGGCGGTCCAGGCCATGGGGCGCGGCGGGGAAAAGCCCCCACCGGGGCCAGCAGTCCTGAACCCCAATTTTGTTGTGACCTCGAGGGTGACCGTGGGGGCCACTGTCTTGCAGGCCTGGGGCCTGGGAGGTCCGGTAGTCACGATTCTCTGATTCTCAGGTTGAGTCTGGGCTTTTGCGGCTCACGTGGAAAGCGCCCCTCCCCCGCCTGCCCACCTCCCCTAGGCTGGTGGCCACCTGCTGTCTCCTCTCGCGCAGGATCAAGGGTGATGGTCCAACTCAGCAAGCGCTGTGCTCCCAGATGTCCCAACACCAACATGAAGTACGAGTGGATGTTGGGATCTATGGCGTTTGGCAAGATCGTCAGGCAGTGCTGTTCTGGATATCTCTGCAACGGGGCCTCCGCCACCCGCTTGGCCCTTCGAGGGGGGTTCCTGCTTGGGGCAGCCCTCGGCCTCCTCTGGGCCGAGCTCCTGCTGTGAGCACCTTCCTCTTGGCCCCGCAGACCCACTGCACCCTCCCGACCCCCGCCTCTGCCCTGCCTCCGTCCCTTTCAAGACACTGGCGGGGGGACCCTCCCCCTCTGAGGTAGCGGGAAGGGTACCGCTGCCTCCATCCTGGACCGGGCCACCTCTCCCATCCCTGCGGGAGCCCTGTGCTCAGACAGCCAGGAGTTAGCAGTCCTGCCCTGCCTGGGGGATGGTGGGCGTGTCCCAGCTCGGGGTAGCAGCTCCCTGTGTAAGGTTTCATGGCCCGAACACACTGTCCAGGGCCCTGCAGGGACAAGAAGGGCCTGGCCAAGGCCAGAGGGTGGCTGCGGCCCTGATTCTGGCTCTGACGTGGCCAGACCCCCCCCCGGCCCCGCCCCCTCCATCCGTAAGTGCTGTGGGTGCCCACCCCGGGGGCGTTGAGACCACCACCACCACTGCTTCTGGAGACAGTGAACTCACTGCCTGACTGCTCGGCGCTCCTGTGCCTCCAGCCACCTCCACCTGCCGTGCCCGGACCACGTCCCTCCAGCCCACCTCTCTACAGACCCCCGTGGCTGTGCACCGTCTGGACAAAACCATCCAGCTGGGCCGACCGAGCATGGGGACGGCCCCCGGGTCCCGGGCCCAGCACTGGGTTGCAACCCACTGGGTTGCTTACCGGAGTCATGGGTTCCGGAGGGCCGGCAGGCCGCTGCGTGGACGTGGGGGAGAGACCGGAGGGTCGGTCAGGGTCTGGGGCGTGTGGGTGGTGCTCATGTAAGGAACTCGGATGCAGACACTCCAGGAGGGGACGGCTGGGGAGTGGGGTGGACGAAACCCACGTTTGGGGGGCAGCTGGGTTGGAGAGAGTGAGGGCTGGCGGAAGGGACAGCCCCTGCCTGGCCTGCGGGGGGAGGGTTGCCCAGGCAAGGGCACAGGTGAGGAGGAGGTTGGGACAGGTGGAACCGGTGACAAGCTCAGAGCTGTCCAGGCCAAGCTGGGGCACCCAAGGGACACCCGGGGGCACATCCTGGAGAACGGGGCCGGGAGTGGGGGCCCTGGGTGGGAGGGGGAGCAGGAGAGTCTGTGGGCGGAGCTAGCATCAACAGGTGGCAACATCCTGGGCGCCCCCCACCCCCCAGTGCTCCTCCAACCAGCCACCCCCGGTCCTCACACCCCCCCCAGCAGGGTCTGCACACCAGCCTGCCTTCCGTGGCGCACCTGCCCCCAGTCCCCAACTACTTGTCATTTTCCCCATGGACTCAGTTGGACTCGTGCCCACGGCCTTTGCAGGGTGGGGACAACCCTGGGTCGTGGCTCACCGCTGTGCCAGGAGGCCACTGGAGGTAAGACGAGATCTCAGGTGAGATCTGCGACAGGGACAGGGCCCGGGGCAGGACCTTCCCTGCACTTTGCTTGTGAGTTTTCGTGCCGAATTTAACCTCACCGGTCCCCGAGGCCGTCCGGGCAGGCCTGTCGCCACCTTTGTCCCAGTCTCCCCACGCAGGGCTCTTTGGGGCACCAGGAGTCTCTGGTTCCCTGAGCTTGGGGCCGGAAAGCCAGGGCAGAGGGGACTCAACCGCTGGTGCAGGGGTCAAGGTCTTCCTTCGAGCGGCGTTTACCTAGGAAATACGTGTGTGTGAACTGGGGCAGGAGCCACTGTGCCCTGTCCACATGCCCACCGTTCCAGCCCCTCTGCTTCCCTCGCCACAGAGATAAGACCTTCGGAACTGGCGGCCCTGGTCCCTCCTCTGGACAGAGGATCAAGGATTGCAGCCCCTCAGCTGGAAATGAGAAGCTTTGCTGAATAAATGGGAAAATGTGCCCACGAAGAGAGAGTGACCAGTGGGGAAACCCCACGAGTGCCGTCAGAGGCTCAGCGAGGCCAGTGAGATGGGGCCAGGGCCCGCAGCGGAGCCTCTGTGTTGGACCCAGCCACTCAGCTTCCCAAGTCCTCAGCGCCGTGTGACTGTCTCCAGCCCTCCTGGACGCCAAGCCACACGGGACCCCTGTTGCGCAGTAGGAAGGCCGCACTGTCCGTGGGCGTTGCTATACTCACTTATTAGTCCCAGGAGTTTTATTGCTGATTCTTTGGGGATTGGGTTCTCTTTTATACTCCGTGCTGGAAAACTCAGGTCCTGATACAAGCCTCCCCAGCCTCCTGGTGGCGCATCTGTGCCCACTGGGGGCTCCTCTCCAGTCTGGGTCAAGCCCTGCCTTCTCTTTCTTCTACCCGCCTCCTTCATAAATACTTGAGTTTCTGATTCTCCTATCTGGCACTACCTTAGCTCTTTAGCTATAAAACCGATATGGTGATTCAAGGTTCTTGGTCTCTCTCTTTGATGCGGGTCATTGGCTCTGTGTGCTGGGCTCGACCAGGGGAATCCCTGTCCCGTGGTGGGACTTGACTGCCCCGATGGAGCTCAGGTGTCTCTGCCCAGACGCCCTGCGTGAGGAAGGGCTCTCAGGAGGCACTTGGAGAGTAGGCGAGGGCGGTGCGTGGGCTGCAGACCTTGAACGGAAGAGCCGGCCGTGGGGGGTCCCAGTGTCACTGTCACCCCCTTGGCCCTGGAAAGTAGACCCAAACATCTGTATTGCAAGGCCGCCATGCCTGCTGGACGGATCTGTGCATTCGGTCACATACTAACTTCACGTGCGAGAGAAACCACACTCCCAGCGTCTCCCGCGGGCTCTGGTCCCCGGTATACCACTGACCCCGGGGCACAGCCACCGGGGCCCTCACTTTGTCTTCAATGCCCAGATTTTGCCATTTAACAATAAATTATCCCCTGGGCCATGTTCTCTGACCACATCTCCCTGTAAATTAAATGGCCACAACAAGATGAACTTGAACATCCCAAATATTTGGCAATGAAATTATTGTACCTCCATTAGCTCATCTGCTGAAGGAAGAAATTATAGCGGTTCTTTCGTTCCCTGAACTCAGCAGTAATAAAATCAGTACAGACTTTTCGTCTTAATATTTTCGTTAATGTTTATTTACTTTTAAGGGGGGGGGGGGGCACAGAGAGAGAGGGAGACACAGAATCCGAAGCAGGTTCCAGGCTCCGAGCTGTCAGCACGGAGCCTGACGTGGGGCTCGAACCCACACACTGTGAGATCATGACCCGAGCCGAAGTCAGATGCCCAACCGACTGAGCCCCCCGGGCGCCCCCAGACTTTTTGTTTTAAAATGGAATCGGCACTTTGAGGAACGGGTGGACCGAAATCTCGCGGGAGGGACGGGGCTGAGACCCACAAGCCGTGTGTGTGATCCAGCGCCCGGGGAAAGAGGGACAAGTCACACACAAAAGTGACTTTGCCACATGGGACACCAAAATGACAGAGAAGATCCACGAAAGCCACAGAGTGACAACGTGGTGACAAGCAGGCTTGGAAGGGAGAAAGAAGGAGGAAATGGGGAGAGGGGCCGCGGAGCACGGGGAGCTGGGGGGGGGCTCTGAACTGGGCGGGGCGCCACCGACTGGCGGGACAAGCGCCCTGATCTTGAGCGTGACGGTGGTCATGTGGCGCAGAACCTCGTGGGAACTCACCCAACTGTCCACTTGGAAAGGGTGACTCTACCATACGTAAATCACACTTCAGCGAAGTTGGCTGAACGGGAGAGGTTCGTTGCACACCTCCGTGGAATAAGGCTGAACATTTAGGGGAAACGGAGTGTTTCCTGGCGAAAGCACAGTTTACTGACATTTCAAAGTTTCCGTCACACAAAGCACAGCACTGACAGCTGCTGGCACAGAAGAGGAAATGGCATTTTTGTGTCGGTGCAACGGTGAGATCTTGGCAAACGTATCATGCAAGGACGTGCCGTGTGTCTGTGTGTGTGTGTGTGTGTGTGTGTGTGTGTGAATAAAATCGTTCAAAGGGCGCCTGGGGGGCTCAGTCAGTTCAGCGTCCGACTTCAGCTCAGGTCACGATCTCACGGTCCGTGGGTTCGAGCCCCGCATCAGGCTCTGTGCTGACAGCTGAGAGCCTGGAGCCTGCTTCCGATCCTGTGCCTCCCTCTCTCTCTCTGCCCCTCCCCCACTCTCACTTTGTCTCACTCTGTCTCTCAAAAGTAAATAAATGTACAACAAATAAATAAATAAATAAATAAATCGTTCAATAAGGCAGCAGAATATAAAATTAAAATGAGGTCCACTGCCTGCTAAAACATTAAAATGAAAACCAAGAGCCTTTTTTATATACAAGCAAGACCCAACTAGAGGGCGTAGCAGGAGAGAAAACCTCCTCTACGGTGGGGGCAAGAGAGCTTATACTTGCAAAGAAACCTGACGCTAAATGTACAAAATCTACAAGAAATCTAAATTTCACACCCTTCCGAGAGGCGGCCCAGTGACCCCGAACAACTGTGAAGAGGCTCCTTGCTCCTGGATATGAGGACTCGGAATAGCGTGAAAATGTCAGCTCTCTGTAACCTATAGATTTTTAAATTTAATGTGATTTCCATAAAAATTACTGGTTTTCTTCTTGAATGAGATGAGTTGAAACGTACATAAACAACAACGTTCTTAAGATCAGCTAGAAATACTCTGGGAAAAAGCAGACTTGTGGGGGAATTAGTGCTACCAGACGTTAAACCACACTAAAAACAAACAAACAAACAAAAACCTCCAGACTCTAAACAGCGTGTTATTGTCATATGAACAGATAATCAAGTGAAAAAGATTGTAGGGACCAAAAATAGACCCAAAACGTATGGAAATTTTGTGGACGATAAAGGAGGAATCTGAAATGATTGGATCAAAGATGAGGTTCAAAAATTATTGATATGTAAACAAATGCAAACGCATGGCTATCTGGAAAAGCCAAAACTGGATCCAGATACGAGTGTCCACACAGCACGTGAGAGCAAGCAAAATGCTAATTAAACAATGAAAACTACGCAGATACCAAAATAAATGGGATGTGAATATCTTTAAAACCTGGGTGCAGAGAAAGTCTTCTTTAGTATTAATCAAGATCCAAATATAAGAAATAAAAAGATATGTGAGATGACCCTGGGGGGGCTCAGTCGGTTAAGCAGCCAATTCTCAATCTTGGCTCGGGTCATGACCTCACGGTTTGTGGGATCGAGCCCCAAGTCGGGCTCCGAGCTGACTGCTTGGGGCCTGCTTGGGATTCTCTCTCCCTCTCTCTCTGCCCCTCCCCCTGCTCGTGCTCTCTCAGTCTCTCTGTCTCTCTCTCTCTCTCTCTCAAAATAAATAAATAAACATTAAAAATAAAGATAGATTGGGGCACCTTGATGGCTTAGTCAGTTAAGCATCTGACTTCGGCTCAGGTCATGATCTCGCAGCTCATGGGTTTAAGCTCCACGTCGGGCTCCGTGCTGACAGTTCGGAGCCTGGAGCCTGCTTCGGATTCTGTGCCTCCCTCCCTCTCTTCCCGTCCCCCACTCACGCTCTGTCTTTCACTCTCTCAAAAATAAAAAAACATTAAAAAAATTTTTTTTCACCCCAGGGGCTATATTGAGGAAAGGGGAAAAGCCTGATAACAAATATCAGAAAAATATGAAAAAATGTAACAAAAATGATATGAAATACCACTTAAACTTAAGAAAAGATGTCTGCCCTCACCTGCGACCGAAATTCCGATGAGACGGTACCAGGGAGGGGGTGCCGCACGAGGTCGTGTGCAGGGCGTCCAGGGTGGCCTTGCCGGGGCTGGGTCAGGTTGGGGGAGGGTGGGCTGGGCAGGGTCCCCTGCATGGAGAGAAATTCCGTAAAGATGCTTATGGAAACCCAGGCTCGCTCCTGAGCTGTGCACACAGGCTGGGCCCTGAGCAGCGGAGACCATGAGGACCGAATCATGGGCACCAGACGGGCCACTGGGTGTCCAGACACAGCAGCCTTTGAAACCTGGGCCAGCACAGAAGCCAGAACGCACGACCCCGGGTCTGCGCTCGTAGCATAAACCGAACCAGGTGGACTGCTTCTGCCAAAACAAGAATATCAACACTTCCCATCAGATGGAAGTAAGATTCGGCGTCTCCTAGCCTCACGTTCAAAGTTACTCTTTATACGGAAGATCAGGCAAAACCCAACTAGGAATCATCACACAAAGCCTTCAAAGCAGTTAGTGTAAAAATGCCCCAAGAACTGAGGGCGAACACGCTTGAGATGAATGGAGAGAGAAGTGTCAGCAAGAGGGGAAACACACGGAGAATGACAAAACGGGACTTGTAGCACCGAAAAACACAATCGCCAGATTAAAACCCTCACCTGCTGGGCTCGGTAGCATGATGAGGATGAGAAAAGAAAGACTCAGACAACTTGGCGATAAATCGCAGCGATTGTCCAGTCTGAACACGACACGAAGAAAAGGTGCCGAAGAAATGAACAGAGTTTCGGGGACAACACCAGAAAGTCTAACACGTGTGCAAATGACACCCTAGAAGATGACAAAAATGGGGGACAGGAAAAATATTCAAAAAACAGTGACTGGTAATTTTCTGAATTTGGGAAAAGACATAAAACTATGGATTCAAGATGCCCAGTGAATCCCAAACATGGAGACTCCAAGAAATACACACGCAGACCTTTCCTAATCAAGCCACTTAAATACACTGATGTCAAAAAATAAAATAAATAAATAAATAAATAAATAAATAAATACACTGATGTCACATGACAGGATTCTCACTGCGGGAGAACAGAGACAAAACGTGTGGAAGGGGAAGGAAAGACGGAATGTGATGGAATGTGATGGAAGGGGGTATGTGTGCGAAGGTATATCCTGTGACACACCCCAATAGCGACAAGCATGGACTGGCCCAGATGTCGGTTTTCAAATACTATCAAGTATCATTTCTTTTTCAAAGGAATCTGAATTTTTAAAAAAATAGATAAATAAATAAAAAGCTAATCCCAGGGCAGGGAGAGGAGAAATACAGCAAAATGCAGTCAAATTCCAATCCGTTTAGAGAGAATGATGGAAATACTTAATGACCATTTGGCAAAAAATCACAATAACAAATGTTTTAGGCAAGCATCATCAAAAGAGACTAAGCAGGAGGTGCTCAGGGTGGGGGTGGGGGGGCGCTCAGTCGGTTGAGCTTCTGATTTCGGCTCAGGTCATGATCTCGCAGTTTGTGGGTTCAAGCCCCGCGTCGGGCTCTGTGCTGACAGCTCGGAGCCTGGAGCCTGCTTCGGATTCTGTGCCTCCCTCTCTCTCTGCCCCTCCCCTGCTCACGCTCTGTCCCGTTCTCTCAAACATAAATAAACATGAAAAAATTTTTAAAACAAAAAAGACTGACCACCTGGGCAAAAGAGTGATGGGAAAGAAAACATTATGTAATTTTGAAAACTTTCTCACAAGACGCGTCTTAAACACTACAGGACAAGGGGTAACTTTGCAGCGGAAGAAACTGGCAGGTGCCACCTTAACCCAGTGATCAGAGTGCACACTGCCAGCGACGGGACGCATCAGCTTCCCGGCCTCCTGATGTGATGCACCGAGAAGAACACAGCCACGTTCCTGTGATATTTTTGTCAAAAGCCTTGAACTAAATGTAATCATCAGTAAACAACTAGCCGGAATGAAAAGACTTTCTACATTGTTCCTGTTCAAACAGTGTGAGGTCCTGAAAGAACTCAAGACTGGGGGCCCGTCCCAGACGGAAGGGCGTGGGGACACGACGGGTAAGATCAGAATGGGACCCGGGGATTAGGTGATCATGCGGGATCTGTGCTAACTTTGTGATTTTGATCATCCTACAATAGTTGTATACGATGTTACCTTCTGAGAAATCTGGGTAAAGGGTTATATAGAATAATTCTTGTACTTGTTTGCAACTTTGTTATAAATCTGAAGTTATTTCCAAAGGACGAGAGTGTAAGCTACGAGCCTCCCAGCCGAATATCCCTGTTTATTCTTCCTCCACCAACGTGCAGGGACTGACCCCGCTTCACGGCAGCCCAGACGTTTTGAGAAGGCGCATGTCCCTCATTCGTGTGTCCTAGGTATTTACAAAGATACTAAGATGCTCGCTTTGTAAAGACTGTGTCGACTTGAATGTGCTCTCACACTGTCGCTCTCACACAGAGAAGTGTTCCTCTGATCTGTTACTGATTTGTAGCTTTCTCGTATCTGCGTCAGAGAAGATGGTCCTGAGCCGGGAGATAAAGGAGACTTTTGAGAACAGATCAAATCTGGACCCTTGAACAAAAGCCAAGTCCCGGAAGGTCCTGTTCAAGTCCCAGCTGAGCAGCCGGGTGCCCAGGGCATGGCTGTCTGGTTCCTTTCTCAGAGCGAGAGCCGGAGGGAGCCGATGGGTCGAGTGATTTATGGACTGAGACTGCCATGCCTGAGCAGTCCCCTCCGGTCTCGGTGAACAAGCCCCGCGCACTCTCTGACCTTACAGCAGAGAGTGTAGACCTTACAGGTCTAGACAGTTCGGTCAGCTTCTCAGGGCACCCACGGTGGACGGGAAACAGCGAAGCGGGGTCTGTCCCTGCACGTGCGTGGAGGAAGAATAAACACGGATATTCGGCTGGGAGGCTCGTAGCTTACACTCGTCATTTCTCCTAGCACAGCTGTGCTGGCTGTGAACTCCCATAGCTTCATTCTCTCAAATAAAAGTATTTTACCTTTTTTTTTTTAATGTTTGCTTATTTTTCAGAGAGAGAGAGGCAGAGCATGAGCGTGGGAGGGGCAAGACAGAGGGAGACACAGAATCTGAAGCAGGTTCCAAGCTGTCGGCAGAGCCGGACGCAGGGCTTGAACTCACGGACCATGGGATCATGACCTGAGCCTGAGCCGAAGTCAGACGCTTAACCGACTGAGCCACCCAGGCGCCCCTATTTTGCCTTCTTTCTTGAAGAATATTTTCACCGGATATAGAATTCTTGGCAAATAATTTTTTCTTCCAGTACTTTCAAGATATTGTTCCACTGTCTTCTGGCCTCTACTTTTTCTGATGAGAAGTCAGCTGTTTTTTTAGTTGCTCCTCTGCTTAGTAATGGGTGTTTCCCTCTGGCTGCTTTCACAACGTTCTTATCTTTGGTTGTCGGCAGTTTGTGTCCAACTGTAGTTTTCCTCATGTTTACAACCTTGGGGGCTGCTGACCTTCTTGAATTTGCAATTTTATACCTTTCATCAAATATGAAAGGTTTTGGCCATTATTTACTCAAACAATTCTCTCTTCTCCTCCCCCTCCTCCTTCTCCTCCTCCCTCCTCCCCCTTCCCCTCACCCTCACCCTCTTCCCCCTCCCCCCTCTCCCCCTCCCCCTCCTCCCTCCCCTCCTACTCCTCTTCAGTCTCTGTCTCCTTCTTCTGGAACTCCTATAACATTTATGATAGACCCTTCAATATTGTTCCCCAGTTCCTTGAGGCCATGTACATTTGTTACTATATTTTTCTGTGTATTCTTCAAATTGGTTAATGTCTACCAATTTATCTTCAGGTTACTAACTCTTGTGTCACTTCCAATCTTCTCTTCAGCCCAAATGGTGAATTTTCAAATGTTTGATTTTTTTAGTTCTAGAATTTTCATTTGAATCCTCTCAGAGTCGCCATTTCTCTGTCGAGATTTCCTATCTTTTTATTCGTTTCATTTATCGCAAGCATATTTTCCTTGACATCCTTGAACATAGCGATATGGCTGCTTTAAAGCCTTTACGTTGTGATTACAGAATCTGGATTCTGGATCATCTCAGTGTAGATCTCTAATCATCATCTTTTCTCTAGACTATGCGTCATAATCTCCTGTCTCTTCAGGTAAGTTTCCTCACGTAGTTTTAGGCTGCTTCCTGGACACTGAGAATGATGGGCGTAGAAACTCTGAATTTGCTGGGTTCCTCTGAAGGGCACCAGGCCACCAGCCTGGCTGAACCCCACCTGCAAACGGTCTCCTCTTCAGTGGGCGGCAAGGAAACCTGCAGTTCAATCTAGCAAGCTTAGTTGGACTGTTCGGAAACTTCCGTACACACGCAAGGTTCAGAGGTCAGCCAGAGATTTGAGGAGACCTTATACACGGGATTTGGGGCTGCCCTGCTCTATCTTTTTTGGTTTGTTCCCTCATTTTCCAGCTGCTATGCTGGTCCTGAACTCTGCCCTCGGGTTCTTAAAGTCATTAAGACTAGGCGTTCTGTCCCTCGTGTTAGCCTGCCACATGGCACAGATTGTCCCCAGACTCAAAGCCACAACAATAGGAAATTTACCAGTGGTTCTCTTACCCCCGGTGTTGATGACCCCTCAGTATCTGCCTGCTTTGGGTCACCAGGGACGGTACAGTCACAGACAAACAGGTGAAGCCAGACTTGACCCGCTGTGGGTCAGATTTTTGCCTGGCAGCTGTAGTTTGCCAACCTCTTCTATAATCTATAAATAATGAAATTTTATTTTTTTAAATTTTTAATGTTTATTTTTAAAAGAAAGAGACAGAGAGAGAGACGGGAGGGGGAGGGGCAGAGAGAGAGGGAAACACAGAATGTGAAGCAGGGTCCAGGCTCTGAGCTGTCAGCACAGAGCCCGATGTGGGGCTCTAACTCACGACCTGTGAGATCATGACCTGAGCCCAAGTCAGACGCTTAACCAACTGAGCCACGCAGGCGCCCCTAAATAATGACCGTTTAATGTCTTATTTTCCAATCTTTATGCCTTATTTTCATTTTCTTATTTTTTAGGTCACTTATTTTATCATCGAGTAAAAATGGGGAAAGTAAATATCTCTGGATCATTTCTGATGTTACAGGGAATGCTATTAATGTTTCCCTGTTTATAATTGGCGGTAGGTTTTTTATAGATAGCCTTTACTGAGTTAATACTCCTCTACTCCCACTTACAAGGAGTTTTTCATGAATTTGTGTTAAACTTTCTTCAAAAGCTTTTTAATTGAAATGACCAGGTGACTTTTCTCATTTTTTCTGTTCCTGAGATGACACTCTTTCACAGATTTTCTAATTTCACGCCTCCCTTGCACTCCTGGATTAAACCTACCTTGGTCATCTTGAATTATGTTTTTATACATACACATTTTTATACGTCTTTTCAGATTTCGTTTGTTAAAATTTGACTTGTAGTCTTATTTCTTTGTTTTTGAGTAAATGGACCCAGAACGTTTCTTGTCATGACTCTTCAGGTCTTTGCCCTGTGCTGGACTCTTGGATTTGGATGGGTGGCTGAGTATTCTCTCTTCCTCTTCTCTGGGGTGATCTCAAGTGGTTTGCTTCGGGGGCGCCTGGGTGGCTCAGTCGGTTGAGTGTCCGACTCTTAATTGCGGCTCAGGTCAAGATCCCAGAGTCTTGGGATCGAGGCCCTGAGCTGGGTTCCACGCTGAGCATGGAGAGTGTGTAAGATTCTCTCTCTCTCTCCCCCCATTATGCTCTCTCCCTCTCTCTCTCTAAAATAAAAAAAAAGAACAAAAAATATTTTGCTTCAGTTATCTCATAATTACAGTACAATGCATGCTATCTAATTACAAGCCCACTTTTCAGGTTATTTTTTTCTATGAATGTCTCACGTCATCTAATGTTTTGAATTACTTGCTACACAGTGTGTGCTTTATCTACAGATACGTTCTACTTTTATCTGTATTGACGGTGTTCACCTCACCTACTTCCCTCCCTTGTTGGGTCGAGTCAGGAGCTCCTCCTGTTGGAACCCATAATGGGTTCTGGCGGGCTCCATCACCCCGCCATGACTGTCCTTCCTCATTCATTTCCACTTTTACGTTAGTATCTCTTTTGGGGGATCTAATCCATTGTTCATTTTTTGAGTTCAAAGCTGGGCACTTTTAGCTCCTCTGATTGTCTAGCATAAGCAGGCAAGGGTAAAAATCACCACTTCCTTGTACCCTAAACATCTTTGTATGTAATTTTTTCATTAGTATTTAGTTAAAGATAGTTTTACACTTACATGGTGATTTCATTTCTCATCCATAAACATATCAGAAGAATATTTAATTTACTCGTACAAATAATTGTTTACTTGCTTGTATTAACGTTTAGCTTCAGGTGGGTGGTGAATGGAGAGTGTGGCCGTTGTGGGAAGACGTCTAGGAGAAGTCTGGACCTTTGGAATGACATCAAAGTTCTCAGATGTACTGTTTAAGGTTCCAGAGCAAATACCTGCCTATTCTTGTGGTGAGACACATTAATTTTGCGGAGTAAGGCAGTGGGAGGAGGGCAGGTCGATGCTGTCATTTTGTGAGATAGAAAGTTGTGTCAAGAGCAGACATCTGACGGCCCAGAGCCCCAAAATCCGGTTAATCTGAGGACGCACCCGTGGCCCGGGAGCACCCGTGATGTCCCCACAGCATCTCAGCGCTCACACCTGCCCGGGTGCTGAATCAACCCTGAGATCCATGTGTACTTACCTTTGTTCCTCGTTTCGTCTCCAGAGAGCTAAAAGGAGTCTCAGAGAGAGGCTCAGCCCACACAGAGGACTCCGGACTCGGGAGTGAAGGCAGAGGGGGGCAGACATTCAGGGGGTGCTCTGTGTGGGGTCCCGAAACGGGAGGGCCAGAGCAGCTGACATGCTCACCGCCTTCACAGCCCGAGTGAGGGACCGTGCAAGCTGATAATCAAAGACTTGGGGAGCTGGAGGCAAACGGGGGAGGGAAAGAAGACAAAGGTGTGACCCGGATGAACCACGAAGGAGCCAACACGAGACTGAAAGGCACTGGGCAGAGGTGGCAGTGGGGGGTGGGGGGAGGGAGGCTGGAATCGGTGTGGAAAAACAGGCCAGTGCCCCTTTCTCCCGCCCATAAGCCAAAACAGAGCAAGGTCCCTAGGTGTCCGAGTTCTAATGCGGCATCCTGGCAGAGGGGACCGTGACAAGAAGCAGGGTCTCCCTCACGACCCCAACCAGGACGGGCCTATCGACATCATGCCGAGCGCACACGGTGACAGTTTTACATCTTCGGTGCACGTTCATGCCGCGGGCTGGCAGCTGGCAACGGTGGGGGCATGGTGTGCCCGTCTTGGTGATCTGGATTGATCCAGAAGTAACTTCAGGAAAGTGGGTTGAGTTCGGTCCTTTAAGCCAGTGGACATTTCCCTTCTCTGACCATGACCCATATCAAGAAACACAATATGTGAGGCATCCCTGGGCGGCTCAGTGGGTTAAGCCTCCGACTTCGGGTCAGGTCACGATCTCGTGGTTCGTGAGTTCGAGCCCTGCGTCGGGCTCTGTGCTGACAGCTCAGAGCCTGGAGCCTGCTTCTGATTCTGTGTCTCCCTCTCTCTCTGCCCCTCCCCTGCTTGCGATCTCTCTGTCTCTCAAAAATGAATAAACATTAAAAAAAAAAAAAAGAAACACAACACGTGACTGTGCATACACGCTCACAAACACGCACTCACATTCGCACACACTCACACATGCCTGGGAAGGAGGGCTAGCAGCTGGTTACAGTTTTCCTTCCTCCCCCGGGGATGCCTTGGAGAAAGCGAGGAAAAAGAAGAAAGGGGGAGGGATCCCGCACATTTCCTTGCAGACTTGCTATCGGAGCTCGCGCTTCCTCCTGGACAGATAAATACATGTTCTCATGTCGGCCCGTTTAGGCTCATCACACACAAGTCTGGGTTTATCACGGCCGAAGGGAAATGTCAGTATCTCCGTGTAACTACTGGATTTCCAAGGAAAATGTTTCTCAATGGAAACACATCCTCGTGTAGGCAAAGGCCCCGGGCACCCCTGGGGGTTCTCTCTGCACCCTCCCCCCCCCATGAGGTGTCAGGAGGGCAGGCTGGGCGGTGTCTGGATGCTTCCCCGGGCTCCCCTCTGCCAGGACGTCTGTCTCCCCATCCTCATCTGGAGGCCAGAGGCCAGAGCCTGAGCCTCGGAACCAGCCAAGCGTCGGGGGGGGGGGGGGGGCGGGGGGGAAAGAGGAGGGGAGGGGGGCAGGTGGAGGGGGCGCTGGGCAAGCAGGTGGGCCTCCAGGAGCAGCTGGACAATGAGGAAGAGCTTTCCACCCTGAGACAAGCCTTCTTTCTCCTGTGACCAATGAGACAGACGTTGTGCTCCCTCGGAAGGTCACCCAGCCTTGAACACCATCTGCTCAGAGGCTCTGCAGGGGGAGGAAGGCAGCTCCAGGGAGCTGGGGGAGGGGGGAGCCCAGCGGCATTCTGTCGGACAGCTGGGACACCCTGGGGGAAGTGACAGCAGAAGTCTGAGGACTGGGCACTGGGGGTCCTCAAATCAGCACCAGGAGGGCAGGCTCACCCCTCATTCCAGACACTGCTGAGGGGAGGGGAGACTTGGATGCGGTCACCTGGCCACCAGTCCCGGGTCAGCCCCCAAATTGTCTACAAGCTGCTGTGAGCAAACACATTTAACAACTGACTGGCTGCAGGGGGTGATGGGGGTGGGGGCTTGTCCCCAGAGAAGTAACCGCCCCCCCCAAACTGACATACTCCTTCCAAAGCAGCAGGAAAGTTCCAAGTGCCCGTGGCCTCCTGGCTGGATGTGGCAGGTGCTGTGCCCAGGGGTCTCCCAAGCTGGGTATCTGTACGATCCTCCCTTGGGGCCTCAGGCTGGCGGGGGGGAGGGGAGAGGTCTGCTCCAAGAGGAGGAGAAGGCCGCCTGGGGGTGGGGAGTAAACACGGCTGGAAGTGTCCGCTGTTAGGAATGGGACGGAGAACGGGGACATGGCCAGGCGGGCACTGGGAGCTGCTCACCCATCATCCTCTTAGGGTCCCCCATCTGTCCCCTTTTCCCCACTCTCGAGCAGTTCACATCCCATCACGACGAGTGGGAGTGAGAAGAGAAATCTTGAGGACGAGGCCCTCCAGCTGCCCCAGTGCAGCTCTGCTGCCTGGTGGGGGCCCCCCTGGGCCCCCCCTCCCTGACCCGACTCTTCCCGTGGCCCCCTAGCGCCCCCTCCCCAGAACTCCCCTCCCCCCACTCTCCCCGAGCCCCCCTCCGCCCACTCTCCCCAGGCCCCCCAGCGTCCCCTTCCCGGAACCCCCCCTCCTACTCTCCCCGGGTCCCCAGCGTCCCTTCCCTGGAACTCCCCTCCCCCCACTCTCCCCAGGCCCCGCCTCCCCCCACTCTCCCCAGGCCCCCCAGTGTCCCCTCCGGAACCCCCCCCACTCCCCCCGGGCCCCCCAGCGTCCCCTCCCCGGAACTCCCCTCTTCCCCAGTGTCCCCGGGGCTCCCCTCCCCCCGGAACCCCCCCACTCTCCCCGAGCCCCCCAGCCCCCCTCCCCGGAACTCCCCTCTCCCCCAGTGTCCCCAGGCCCCCCTCCCCCCCACCATCCCCTTGCCCTGCAGCGCCCTTTTGGACGCCTGAGTGGTTAACCACCTTCTACTTGTTGAAGCCTTTTTACACTGACCGTCCCCTCTGAGGCCCCGGTGATCTCTGTGCCCCACTGCCACAGTCTTGCCACGGCCGGAAACACTCCTGAGCTGTCCCGTTTGGGGGGAATCACAGTCCTCCTCCAGGAACCCTGTGACTTCTGCTCAGGGTCGCTGTGAGGAGACCTGAACCCGCCGCGGCGTGGGGGGAAGGGGGGAGCATTCCCGGGGTGGCCCAGCAGTCCCCTTGTGCAGAGGACAGACCCTCCGATACCAGAGGGTCTGGCAGCTAGGACACAAGAGGCAGGAGCCGCTGGCAGAAATCAAAACCAGGGTGGGACCAGCACCCTGGGGGACCCTAGACCCACGAGGCGGCCACCGTGTCACCCGCCGCCACCTGCTCAGCCCCCGGTGCTGTCTGGCAGTTTGCCCACAGGAAGTCTGGGAGGACTCTTGGGCTCCCTGCAGCCAACGTGCGGCCAGGCTGCGCTCCCCTCCGGGGCCCAGGGGCTCATCCGACAGCTGGCAGAGCTCCTCTTGTAGGGCCGAGCCCCCTTTGTCCTTGCTGAGGTCAGCGGGGACCCCTCTCTGCCCCTAGAGGCCGCCCCATTCCTTCCCCCGAGTCCCCCTCCTCTGCGGGCTCTCCCACACCTAGGAATCACAGTGCTGGAGACTTGGCCGTCTCCTCACCTGCACATCCCCGCTCAGCAGCGCCTGGGCAAGGGTGCCCACCGAGTAACCAGGACCAGAGTCCAAAGGGATTTGGGGTGCCTGGCCGGCTCAGTCGGTGGAGCGAGGGACTCTTGATCTCGGGGTTGTGAGTTCAAGCCCCATGTTGGGTGTGGAGATTCCTTAAAAATAAAATTTTTTTAATGTTTATTTTTTTAATTTTTAAAAATGTTTTTATTTATTTTTGAGACAGAGAGAGACAGAGTGTAAGCAGGGGAGGGGCAGAAAGAGAGAGAAACACAGAATCCGAAGCAGGCTCCAGGCTCCAAGCTGTCAGCACAGAGCCCGACGCGGGGCTGGAACTCACAGACTGTGAGCTGAAGTCGGACGCTTAACCGACTGAGCCACCCAGGCGCCCCTATTTATTTATGTTAAAAGACAGAGGGGGGAGAGGAGTAGAGAGAGAGAGAAAATCCCAAGCGGGTTCCACACTGTCAGTGCAGAGCCCGACACGGGGCTCAAACTCACAAGCTGTGAGATCGTGATTTGAGCCCAAACCAAGAGCCAGACGCTTAATCGCTTAACCGACTGAGCCACTCAGACGCCCCTAAAAGTAAAGTCTTAAAAAAAAAAAGAATCTTGGGGGCATTTGAATTCTGCACACCACCACCCTGACCGTGGAAGGCATCAGATCATTCTGAGACCAGAAACGCTGCCCCGTGTCATGGGCAGCGGGAAGAAGCCTGTGACCAGAGAGGAAGCGGCCCGTCAGGTGACGGTCTGGGCCCCGACACGGCTGCCTGATGGCATTGGCCTCCGAGGGCCCTAGCCGGGACTGCCCGGCCGGATCCTGGCTGGATCCCCACCAAGGCGGGTCCCAGGCAAGGCCATTTTGCTGCTAGGAGATCAGCTTCTGTGCACCAGGCCTGCGGTGAGCTCTGTGGGGACCCCAGAGACGATGAGCCTCCCTGAGGTTGACTCTCAGAACGGGGTTTTTTCGGTGAAAAAGGAGGGAGGTCCATACGCTCGGGGAACGTTTGGGTGTTTGGGTTTTTCCAGACTCTGGTGGCAGCCCTTAGTACCACAGGGTCTCCAGGCAGCTGAGTCTCCAGTGATGGGACAGTGAGACCCACCCAGGGCACCAGCCATGTGAGTCCCCGTGGGAACGTCGAGGAAGACCCGAGTGCCTGGCACAGACACCCGCCAAAACTCCCACTGCCACCCCAGAGGGGACCGAGGCCCGGCCGGCACCTTGGTCAGACCCCCAGGGCGAGACCCGCAGGTCCCAGGATGAGCCGGCATGTGGGTGCAGAGACCAAGCGCCCCCGGCGTGCGGACCTGCACCCTCAGCCCGCACCCGGTGACACTGCCCGGCCGAGGAGACGTGGAGCCCACCGCCAGCAGGGAGGACGCCCCACAGCCACGGTCCCTGGAGGCACACGGCCCCCCCACTTCCACGGGAGCCCTTGGAGCACGAGAATCAATAACACCCTTGCTCCCTCCCCCACAGGTGTGCCCACTGAAGGCGGGTGATGGAGAAACGTCCCCAGCGTGGGACGGGGCCCCGCACCCCCGGGGTGATCCTTGAGCATAAATGAGCCGGCGCCCCCGCTGGCTGCCAACCAGCCCAGGCTGTCCGCACACGATATGGGCGTTGTCCAGATGCCCTGAGAGAGACGACACCACTGAGGCCTCCGGGGGGCTCGGTGTGGCCCTGAGGCTGCCCGGGCAGCTGGGGGGGGGGGCAGGGGGCTGCCGTCTCCCCCTCAGCGTCAGAGCTAGGTCTGCGTCCCCAGACGGACGGCCACGGGCGTGAATGCGCTCGGAGGACGTGTGGCTTCAGCGGCCTGATGGCGTGGACAGCTGCCCGCTGCAGGCACAGCCGGGCGGGGGACAGGAGCCTCCGATGCAGCCGCGGGGCTGAGGTCGGGGACAGAGCACACCCAGCTGGGGTCACCCTGACGCACACGCATGGTTTTGGAAGTATGCCGTCTTCCCAAGCTGGACAAACTCTACGGGATGGGATGGTGGAAACTCGTGCACTGGCCCAGATACGACCGCCCCACCCTGCCCGAAGCTCTGTGGGAGTTTAGGATTTGGAGCCGGGGTCCTGAGTCTGGCAGAAGTGTTCCTAGAAGGTCATTCGCTCAGGAGGCTATAGAAGCCATCAGCGAACGGTCACCCCGTCAGCAACATGGGGGACAGGGCTTGCCTCCTTCCGCGCACAGGAGCGTATGCCCGGCTTCTAGCCACCGAGGTATCCGGTGCCTCTGAAGGTCAGTGGCCAGGCAGGGGCGGGGCGGGAGGCGCTACGGGAGACTGAGTCGTGGAAGGACATCGCTGGTCGGCGTGGCCTCCAGGGACCCGAGAACCACAGTGTAAGAGGAAGCGCGACTCTGGGACCATCCAGCTGGGCCGAGCGCGTCCCCCCAGGTGTCCTTGTCCGGTGTCACCTGAGGACAGCGGGAGCCGGCATCCACACACACCCGTGCTGCATCCCGGGGGCCAGGAAGGACCAGCCCCTGCTCCACGGCGCCCCGTGCCCTGGGACGTGAGTAAAGGTCATTTCCGCCCCCCAGGAACGGGAAGTGACACTGTAGTTTCAGGTGTCACGGCCGCAGATGTCATTTTAATTTCTCCGTCCCTGCTGTAAGGAGGGAGAAAGGGATTGTCCGTTTTCCGATAAAATTGAATTAAGGAAAAAAAAAAAAAAAAAACCCGGCTGGGGCCAGCAATGACCTCAGGAGAAAATGTGTGGGGAGGCTGTTTGGAGCCTTGTGTCAATGCGGTGCCTTTGAAGACAGATCAGACGGGAAGCAAAGAGCATCTGGCCTGTGAAAAATCCCCCCGCGATTCAGTGCCTCCACGGACACACGTAAAATCCTGCAACGACCGTCGAGGCTGAGGAGAAAGTGTGGTGGGGCTGGGGACAGACCTGGCCTGAGCCCCGGGAACCATGCCGTCCCTGTGTCTGCGCCACGGTCCCTCTGCACCCAGCTGGCTGCTCACAGAAGCGGGGCTGGAGCAGAGTGACGGCACGCCGCACCGCGGGTGACGGTGGCTAGAAGTCCTCCCCTTCTCACTGGAAGTCTGGGCCGCCTTTGGACAACTGTTACCAAACTGAGAAATCCAATGATTCGTGCCCGTCCTGGCCAAGGAAGAAAGCGGCTGGACGTCCCGACCAAGGGGCAGGCAATGGGGGCACACACACTAACTCCCAACACTCCATCGCAGTGGTTGGTTTTTTTTTTTTCAATGTTTATTTTTGAAGGAGAGAGAGACAGAGCATGAGCAGGGGAGGGGCAGAGAGAGAGGGAGACACAGAATGCGAAGCCGGCTCCAGGCCCCGAGCTGTCAGCACAGATCCCGACGCGGGGCTCGAACCCACAAATGTGAAATCGTGACCTGAGCTGAAATTGGAAGCTTAACTGACTGAGCCACCCAGGCGCCCCTAAAAATAATTTTTCAAAAAACTAAGTTGAGGGGCACCTGGGTGGCTCAGTCGGTTAAGTGTCCGACTCTTGATTTCGGCTCAGGTCATGATCTCACGGTTGTGAGTTCAAGCCCCACGTCGGGCTCTGTGCTGGCAGTGCTTGGGGTTCTCTCTCTCCCTCTCTGCCCCTCCCCCACAGGTGTGCACTTTCTGTCTCTCAAGAAAATCAAATAAACTTAAAAAATATGTTTTTGTAAAAAACAATTTAAGGGGCAGTGGCTCAGTTAGTTGAGCGCCCAATTCGGCTCAGGTCATGGCCTCTAGGTTCATAGGTTCGAGCCTTGCCTCAGGCTCTGTGCTGACAGCTCGGAGCCTGGAGCCTGCTTCAGAGCCTCTGTCTCCCTCTCTCTCTACCCCTCCCCCTGCTCACACTCTGTCTCTCTCTCAAAAAAAAATAAACATTAAAAAAAAAAACAAAAACGAAGTTGATAGACACAGAGAACAGACTGGTGGTTGCCAGAGGCAGGGAAGAAATGTCTGAGCTGTTTTTGTCAGATTTTTTAGTTTAAATAAATTGTTTATCTTTTTTTTTTTTTTTTTTTTTTTTAAGTAGTGAAGTCCTGGTCTGGGGTCATAGCAGCGGGAAGAAAGGCCTGGGAAGCTTCCAGAGACATTCAGAGGTGGGACTGGGATGGGGGGGAGGGGGGGCGGCCAGATGGAAGAAGGTCTGAGAAAGAGAGGCATGGGGGCGCTCCGGGCTCGGGCTCGGGTTACTGGGGTAATGGAGGTGGCCTTGAAATTTTAAAAAGTCCTTACTGCCTGAGGGAAAGTCCCTTTGCTTTCTCTAGCAGCAGAGCTGGGGGGGGTGGGGGGGGGGGTGGGGAGGGGCAGCAGGGAGCTTATCACCAGCAGCTCCAGAGCTAAGGCTGTGGCCTCCCCGCCTCCCAGAGGGGCCGTGAAGATGCCTGGACTGCGGGAGCCTGGCAGCCGCACTCACCGCCAGTGTGCCCTGGGCTACAGTCCCCAAGCACCGCCCTCCACCACCGAGTGCCTATCTTGGCCCCGTCCTTCACGGCCACCGAAGGCTGAGCGGGGTGGAGTCCCCCACCCCCACCCCGGAGCCCCCCTTTCCCCCCACAGCCACCTGCCCTTCAGGCCACCACGTGCTCCAGTCTGCACCGCCTTGTCCCCAATGTCCCCGCCGCCTGGTCCCCTGGGGCCCCTTTCTTTCTTTCTTTCTTTCTTTCTTTCTTTCTTTCTTTCTTTCTCCTTTCTTTCTTTCTTGTCTCTTTCTTTCTTTCATGTTTATTTTTGAGAGAGAGAGAGAGAGAGAGACAGTGCGAGCAGGGGAGGGGTAGAGAGAGAGGGAGACACAGAATCCGAAGCAGGCTCCAAGCTCCGAGCTGTCAGCATAGAGCCCGATGTGGGGCTCGAACCCACAAACAGCGAGACCATGACCTGAGCCGAAGTCAGACGCTTGACCAACTGAGACACCCAGGCGCCCCTGATCCTTTCTTTTGTTTTGTTTTTCCACGCCAACGGATCACAAGCTGAGGTCGTAACAAGGTTTGAGGGAGCCACGGGTCCCACGATGGCGTGAAAGCCCAATCATCACGCTTACGAACTACAGAAAGATCCCCGGAGCCTGATTCTAAGTGTGAGGGTGAATGATCCTGCCGAGGACAGACCGGGGTCAGCCCCAGGGTGACGGGGAGCAGGCCCAGAACCAGCGTCCTGGGTGAAGTGCCCCCAAAAGCACATGCCCACCGGAAGCCTCAGCCTGTGACCTTGTTAGGAAATCGAGTCTTTGCAGGTGTGGTCGTGTCACAGAGGACTGAAGTAATGCCATCCTGGACTTGGCAGACCCTCCATCCAATGGGAGTGTCCTTGTAAGAGACAGGGAAGGACTCACAGAGACCCGGGGAGACCACGTGGAGACAGGCCAGAGTTGGAGGGACAGGCCAGAAGCCAAGGACACCAGGAGCCCCAGCAGCTGGAAGAGGCAGGAAGCACCCTCCCCCAGAGGTTTGGAGGGAGCATGGCCCTCCACACCCAGAATTCAGCGTCTGACTCCAGCCCGGAGAGGGTAGACTTTTGTCATCTGTGGGGCTTTGTCACAGACCTGGATGCTGACAGCCTCTCCACGGCTTCTCACGTATCGCAGTCCCCAGGGCCCAGTGGAGGCCAGCTGTCCCCAACATCTTTCTCTGCCTCCAGCTCAGCCCGTGGTCTCTGGGGTCCAGGGCCCCTCAAAACCCTGTTCTCTGCCCCCAGGAAAGCTCCTTTCTCCTCACATTCAAACCCTGCCACCGCCCCCTCCCCCCCCAAAGTGAGAGTCAGGCTTGCCATTCCATTCACTGGGACAGGACAGGGGCCTCCCTGCCCTGGGGATGACATTTTCAGCACAAACATGCCTCCCATCCACAGGAAGGGGGGACCTCAGGAAGGAGCCCTCCTGATAGAAAGGCGTCTGGGAACAGACAAGTCACGTGTTCATAATGGGGGACTCACGGCTCAGACGCGTGTGGTGAGGGGTCTGCTCTGGTTTGTTTCACATGAGGGTATTTCTGATACTTGAGGGGCATAAAGTGGACTTTCACTCATGGTCTACGACACCCACTCCTCATTGGTCCCTATGCGGTCCTCATTTCTTTCTTTCTTTTTAATAATGTGACGACCTTCTGTGAGCTCACCAACCAGCAGGAAGACTAATACTTTGACACTAACTCGCTGCTTCCCTGTGAGACCGTTCTCAGTCCCCTCTGCGCCCCTGCACGCCCCTACCTCCCTGTCCTGGGGGAGTGACACCACACTCTGGAATCTTCCCCTGATTGTTCTCATTCTCCTCAGATAGATGATTGATAGAGGTGGATGGACAAAAGGATGGACGGATGGATGGACGGACGGATGGACGGACAGATGGATGGATGGATGGATGGATGGATGGACGAACAGGTGGATAGATGGATGGACGGACGGACAGATGAATGGATGGATGGATGGACGGATAGATGGAAGGATGGATGGATGGACGGACAGACGGACGGATGGACAGATGGATGGATGGATGGACAGACGGATGGATGGATGGATGAACAGACAGATGGACGGATGGACAGAAGGATAGACGGATGGATGGACAGACAGATGGATGGATGATGGATGGACGGATGGGTGGACAGATGGATGGATGGATGGACGAAAGGATGGATGGATGGACGGACAGATGGATGGATGGATGGATGGACGGACGGATGGATGGATGGACGAACAGACAGATGGACGGATGGACAGAAGGATAGACGGATGGATGGACAGACAGATGGTTGGATGATGGATGGATGGATGGGTGGACAGATGGATGGATGGATAGATGGACGGATGGACGGACGGATGGATGGATGGACGAACAGACAGATGGACAGATGGACAGAAGGATAGACGGATGGATGGACAGACAGATGGATGGATGATGGATGGACGGATGGGTGGACAGATGGATGGATGGATGGACGAAAGGATGGATGGATGGACGGACAGATGGATGGATGGATGGATGGATGGATGGATGGGGACGGATGGACAAAAGGATGGAAGGACCGATGGATGGATGTTGGGTAGATGACAGACACATAGATAGGTGACATACAGCGTTATTGTCTGTGAAGCTATGCTTGCCCCATCACACTTCTATAGAACAACGGTGTACTTTACATACGAGCGTCAGCTTTATGTACCGTGTCGGGACTCGCGCTGCTAGCCTCCTTCCGAATCGTGTTGTGGCTAACTCACTCCCCACAACTGCCACAGAGCGCTCCATCACGTGACTGTATCACAGCTCATCAACCCAAACCCCGCGATGGTCATTTGGGCTTTCAGACGGCCGCTCTCGCGCACAGAGCGACCATACACATTCTCGCCTGCGTGAGATGTTTCACTGGGCGATGTGAAGCGATTGCTTGGTTCCGGGAACAGACCATCCAGAGAATGCACCACGCTGTGTCCCCGGGCGGGCTGTGCCCCAGGATCTCAGACGCGCAGCGTGCAGGAGAATCTGGCCGTGCACGTGGCCTCCATCACGTGGCCCGATCAGGCTTGTGGACGTTTGCTAACCTCGGGGCAGGACTCTCGTTTGTGGTTGGCATTTCCCCAGCGACTAGTAGTGCTGGACATCTCTCTGCCGCGTGCGTGTCCTCCGCGGGTGACCCGGGGCTCTCCTTGGCTCCGCCCGACCTCCACAGACTAGAGACGAGAGCTTGGCTTCGGCGGGAGGGCTCCGTGAGGAAACCCAGCGGATTTGAAGGCACGGTAACCAGGTGATCACCGCATGGGACACCGGGGACGCTCACCAAAGAACGACTTCCTTTCGGATCAGCTAATCTTCAAGCCTTCCCAGTCGTGCACGCTCGGGTAGACCAGCGCTCCCCTCCGAGGTCTTTTCTGGATCGAGAGCCCCGACCTCGTTGCTTCGGGAAGGTGACTGACTTTCTGATCATCCGTGCGTCTCCTTGCCCACCTGGGGCCACGGGTTGCTAGGTCCCCAAGTTAGGGGACGAGGGCCCGGTGCTCTGGAGGGACTGGAGCAGGGGCCCGGATATTCCCTTCAGAACAGGGAGACCTGGGGAGAAGGGCAGTTGGGGAGAACCGGGGCCGAGGGGCAGTGTTGACACTGAGGGCTCCAGTCCATAGCAGGGTCCCCCGACACCTGCACGCCTCACAGCTGCCCTGTCAGCCGCCTTTTCTCAGTGACCCACGACTCATGACTTGTCCGTCAGGTAAGTCATCTTCCATCTTGTGTTTTATTCATTCATTCAGCGACACTGCCAACGGCCTGCAGGGGTCTGGCCTGGGAGGTGAGTAGGGGTCTCTGCCCAGGGAAGGGTCGGGGTTCTTGCTCCAAGTGCGTGACCTCCCAGCAAGCAGCCCACCTGGGAGGACGGGGAGCAGCCCCCCTAACGCTGACGCCCTCCCCACACAAGCCAGGCAAATGGCTGGGTGCTCCCTGGGCAAAGCGGCCGGTGCAGACCAAGCCCCCAGCCTCACTTCTGCCTCCGGACCCTCCCACACAGCCACGGAGTCACCTGGCTGGACAGACACTCGTGCGTTTCCCCAAACCTCTCCCCGGCCCTCACCCAGCCAGCACCAAGACCAGCGTGGGATCAGGGGGACTTGGGCACAGTGGGGGACGGGCGACACTTGCCTTTAGCCTAGGAATTCTGGAACTTCAGACTCTCGCCCACAGACTCTCGTCCTCGTTCCCATCCCACACACGAGGGCCCCGCCCCACACCTCCCCATCCTCCAGGACGTCCCCCTGGGTGACGTCAGCCTGGACAGCTCTGAGCTTGTCACCGGTTCCACCTGTCCCAACCTTCTCCTCGCCTGTGCCCTGACCTGGCGACCGTCCCCAGGGCCTGGCACGGGCCATCCCCTCCCTGAGCCCTCACTCTCCCCACCACCCCACATCTCTGAGTCCTACTGCCCTAGACAGGCACCAACCCCCGTCACACGCCCCAGACCCCGGACCTCCAGGCCTTCCCCCAGCTCCACACGGTGGCCCGCTGGCCCTTCTGGGAACGTGGATCTGAGCCCGTGACTCAGATACACGGTCAGCTCTTGGCTACCCACAGGTTGCAGTTCAAAGGTGTCCAGGCCCGGGTTCCTGAAATTTGGGCTCCTCAGGCTTGAACTCGGTCAATCATTGTCTCCCTTGCCCCTGACAAGCGTGCTGGCCGCAAGGCCCACCTGTCGAGCCCTTCAGAAGCTCAGGGCTGGCAGCGTGTGGTCTCCCCGGGAGGAGCCAGGCCCCTTGCCCAAGCGGTGAGGCCCACGCCCGCCCCCTCCTCACTCGGGGTCACTTTTCATAAACGTTCCTCAGACTTCGGCCTCGGCCAGCACAGACAAATGCGTCAGCCGCTGGCAGGGAGCAGGACAGGGGAGCGACTCCTGAAACGTGTAACACAACTGTGTCCCCCCGACGGCAGAGCCCCACTGAGGGGACAACCCTCTGCTGTCACCGCCCCTGGGGCAGCGCGACCGCCATTCCCGCCAGAGTGACCCTCTGGCTCAGCGAGGCCAGCTGGGGCGGGGGGGTGATGGACACCTGACAGTGTCTGAACACAAGGGTACGTGAAGCAGGCCCGACGGACAGGAAGCAGAGACAGACGGGAGCTGGAAAGCGAGGGCTGGGGGAGCCCGTCTGCGCCGGTGTGGACACGCCGCACCCGCGAAACCTCTCGGGACAGACAAGTCAACCGCCCACGACTCGTGTGTACAAAGGACGCGGAGGGCGGAACTATGGCCACATCGCCCTGTCCTCGCACAGACACCTGGAGGCACAGGGGGGGCAGGGCGGGAGATGCGGGGGCCACGCCTCCCACCTGCTTATGGCGGGAACGCAGCACCCGCTCAAAAACTTAAGTTAAAAGAAAACGGAGAAGCCCCTGGCCTAATTCCCAGGCCCAGGGTCCCTGCGCCCCCTGCCCTGGGGCCGCCCCGTCCCAGCAGCCCCCTCAAGGAAGGGTAAGGAGGTCCCCGGGGAAGGAGAGCGGGCCCCTCCTGGTACCGGCACGGGACCAGGGCCAGGGCCGTCCGCCCGCTGCTCACTCCCGGGGCCTAGAGCCTAGCACTTAGCTCCCAAAAGTGGAAAATGAATCCAGAAGCACATGACACCGGGGGCCTGCTGCTGCCACCTGTCCCGGTGGCCCCTCCGTGTGCTGTGGGCGCGGGTGCTGCAGATTCCTGGAGCCGGAACCGGGCACTTCAGTCGGGATCTTGGTGCAGGGCCTGGGCGCCTGCGACCAAAGCCCTCCGCTGACAGGTTCCCACAGCCACGGGGAGGCGTGACTTCCTTCCACGCCTTGGGGAAAGGTCCGCTTCCCTGCAATGCCAAACTCAAGGACCTGTGGGTCCCCAGTGTGCAGATGCTGGGTGGAGGTGGCGGACACCTGGCGACATCCCACATAAATGTCCCTCCAGTGGAACAGGAAGAAGCAGGCGTGCCTGGGGGCTTCGGCCAGCTCGGCCCTCTCCACCAACGGTTAGCAGCACTGGCCGTGTGCAGGGCTGAGCCAGCAGTGCCCTGGGGCCCCAGGAGACGGAAGCACCCAGGGTGGGGGCCGAGGGACACGAGATACAGACCGGACGGACCGGACGAGGCATCGGCGTCCTCAGGAGGCTGGGGGCACAGGCCAGGGGGAAGGGTGGGAGAGAGACCACCCGGAGAGGTTGCGCTTCAGGGAAGCCCTCAGGTCCGGGGGAGGGGGGCTTGGCGGAATAAGGGAGGGTCAAGGGCCAGCCTCAAGTCCACCCCCCCCCCCCCCCCCCCCCCCCCCGCTCTTCCAGCCCTGCTGCGGGACCAGCACTCTGCCAGCTGGAACAAGGTTCCTCTGCTTGCAAACACCGCCCCTCCCTCATGAGCTGGGTGTGTCCCCACGTCACAAACGAGGCTCAGAGCGGGTGCAGGACTTGGTCCGGGTCAAACAGCAAGAGGCATCTGAGCCCCGGCCTTCCCTGCAAACGCACCGACCATTTCCGAATGTCCCTGCTTACCTACCTCTTCCAGGTCTGCTTCCTGGGGGTCTGACCGGGCTGAGACCAGTGCACACGAGGAGGTGGACAGGTCCCGCACCCACCGGGTGAGGATGTGGGGGGGGGGGGGGCGGCGGGCACAGGGCACCCACTGACCCTGCCGCTGCCCTGGGCCCACACCAGACTCCCCCAGACCCCCCCAGACGGCCCTGGGGAAGGTGAACTCCACTGACGCCCTCCCCAGCCAGACTGCTCCAGAGCGTGGGCTGTGCCTGTGACCTCTGTGAGGCTGCCAAAATCCTGAGCTCACCTCCAGGGATGACGTCCAAAGGACTAGAGACAGATCCCAGCCATGAATCTGACACAGCTCTCCTAACAAAGTACGGCTGGGGGGGGGGGGGGGCTGTGGAGCTGACCACAGCTCGTTTGTCACAAAAGCCAGGGTGCCTAACCATCCGGAGGTCCGGCGACAGAACCCGCTGTCTCGACTACTCATTAAATGAGCAGATAGGGAGTTCTAGCAACACATGGTGAAAGGCTGTTTCTTTAAAACTCACAGCCTCCATTCCTCATGGAAAAGAATCTAATTGATATATGAATAAAGAGTCTCAGCTGAATAAAGACTGGTTTTCAAGCCCAAAAGCAAACTTCGATTCGAGGTGCCGCAGGAAAGGCCTGCCATTAACACAGACGCGCCCTACGGCAATGTCATTACTCAGCCGCTCTGCGGGTCCGGCTAAGGCAACAGCAACAAAACTTGAGGAAGCAGTAAACACACAGAAAGCAGAGTCGAAATTATCTCCGTTCGGCGGCAGCCTGGTCGTGCACCCGAAAGCGCCAGGAGTGGAGTTGACCAAGGTTAAGTGTTGGAAAATCAGCCTCTCCTTGCTCTCGTGGCCGTGCTGTTTGCGGCGGCCCCTGGGTCACCCCAGCCCGCCCGCACCTCGCTGGCAGTCCCTGAGCCCGAGCCCTGCGTCTCTGCAATTTGGGAACTGCATTCTGCAGCCTCCCAGCCCCTAGGGTGGCCCGCCGCGTCTGGTTCTGCCAGGGAGACGCTTCTGGACGACACCGCCAGAGACCGCGGAGGAGGGCCAAGAGGCAGCGGGAAGCCGGCCAGCTCGCCGCCCGGAGCAGCACCCCGGCCCTGCCACACTGGAGCGTGTGGCACTCAGCCCCCAACCCAGGTGAACGAGGCACGGAACTTTAATCCTTCTGCCACAATTTTTCCCTCTAGACCCATCTTACCGGGGGGGAAATCCTGACGTCTTGGCCAACGTGGAACACCGCCTCTTCTCTTTCCCCCCGGGGCTGCGTCCCATGGGGGGCAGGCTGGCCGATCTGGTCTTTGCACAGCGACCAGGGCGCCCAGGCTGTACCCGGACGGCCGTCACTCCTGTCGGCGCGGCCGCACCCTGACCGTCATCCCCAGGCCACATCACATCTTGGTGGCCTGAGGCTGTCTCCAGGTGACCCGGGCCAGCTCCAGACAGGACCGCTCAGAGGTCCTGCCCCTCAGAAACCTGTCTCTGGGGTCCACCCCCCTACCCTGGCTCCTTCCAGCCCCTCTGCCTTCTCAGCCCAGGGGCATCTCTGTCTCGTCTGAGGAAGATTCCTCTCTCCCTCCCTGACTTCAAAGGGGCTTCTCTGCAGACTCCTTGTCTGTGTCTTGTCCTGTCTCAGAGACACCGGTGGCCCTGTGGGTGGTGGCTCCCAGAAACATGGAGGCCGGTGATCCAGGGGCTGCTTCGGTCGTCTGCCCGCCTGACACCTGAAGCCCCCAGCCATCCTGCTTTTTATTTTAATTCTTTTAAGTTTATTTATTTTTGAAGGAGAGACACAGCGTGAGCGGGGGAGGGGCAGAGAGAGGGGGAGACACAGAATCCGAAGCAGCTCCAGGCTCCGAGCTGTCAGCACAGACCCGACGCGGGGCTCGAACCCACAAACCACGAGATCACGACCCGAGCCGAAGTCGCCTGCTCAACCGACTGAGCCTCCCAGGCACCCCCCAGCCGTCCTGCTTCAATGAAGGCCAGGTAGGGGGTGGGCACTTCTGGAAAGAACGGCACGAAGAAAATGAAAAACATCAGGTCACCACACCGAAAACGACCAGTGTGGTTTACAGCAAAGGGGGAAATCCCACTTACAATGCCCCCCCCCAAAGCTACAAGTTGCCGAGCAGTAAAGACGCCAAAGAAGATACAAGTCGCAGAGGAAGAAAACGAAATCGCCAAGGGGCATATGGGGCAGTTGGCTGCGCGGTGAGACCTCAAACCGGGACCACAACCCCCTCCCCCACGTCACCCCCAAACAGGCGAAATTCCAGTCACCCCTCCGAGGCCGTTCTGGAAGTGGACAAGTGGATCCCAACATTCACCTGGAAGAATAAACGGTGAGAAGCAGCGACCTTCTAAAAAGAGGCGCTGCCTCAGCAGCTCTGGAACTCGCTGTGAAGCCGCCAGAAGCAAAGCGCCCGGCGGGGCCCTGACGCGAGGCGGGTCGGACCCACACGGACGCGGGTGCCGCGCGCTGTTACCAAGGTGGCACGTCACATCAACGGGGGAAAGACGGGCTCTTCAATGGCTGGCACTGAGACACAACGGCCATTTATTTCGAAGAAGTCCTGCCACATCGTGGACGAGCCCCGAGGGGCCTGGATGTCCGCAGGTAGTGGCCGTCGCTATAACAGCACCAGAATATGAGGACTGTCTTCTCAAGGTCAGGGCACAGGAGGCCCTCCTAAGATCCAGAAAGCACAACAATTAGCTTGGACCACACAGAACGTGAGGACGTGCACGCGAGGACGGCGAGGACACCAGAACACAGGACCGTGGGAAGGACGGCACCTAACACACAAAAGGGTCCCTAAATCTGTAAGAAAACACAAGGGCCACAACACAAGGGCCACAAGTCGTGACAAACTAGTGAGACGTTCAACCTCGCAAAAGCGTTTTCCAGTGGAAATCAGGGCAAGGGTCCGCTCGGTCTCCCAGACTGACGGAAGCTCCTGGAAGAGGAGGGTCCCACGGTGAGGGGTGGGAGGAGTGGGGAGGGGACACGGCTTCCTTCCCTTCTTTGGGGGCCATCTCCTTCCACGCGGATGTTCTCCTGGCTCAGCCACCCGCTTCCTGAGTCCCCTAGAGAGTCACTCGACTGCAAGAGGACATGAGGAGGAGGGCGGTCGCGCTGGTCACACAGGGTGCTGGTGAAAGAACGGAGCCCTCAGGGGCGCCTGGGTGGCTCAGTCGGTTAAGCGTCCGACTTCGGCTCAGGTCATGATCTCACGGTCCGTGGGTTCGAGCCCCGCGTCGGGCTCTGTGCTGACAGCTCAGAGCCCGGAGCCTGTTTCAGATTCTGTGTCTCCCTCTCTCTGTGACCCTCCCCCGTTCATGCTCTGTCTCTCTCTGTCTCAAAAATAATAAACGTTAAAAAAAAAAAAAAAAAAAAAAGAACGGACCCCTCGCCTTGGGGTGAGAGGCGGTTGGGGGAGTACTACGCACAGCCCGAAAGCAAAAGCTCTGTGTAGATCCGGAAGGGTGTCCTTGGCCAGTTCTTCAGAAAAACGCCCCAAGGGCGCACGGGTTCACCAGCGCTGTCCACGTGCCCAGCCGGACCAAGCGCGCCGCAGCCGGTGGGGCTCGGCCCCACGAGGACAGCCCGTCAAGGTGGAGACCGCTCGCAGGCCCTCGGACGCGCGGGCCCAGACTTCAAGGCGGCAGCTTGGAAGCAGAGGGGAGACGTCAGAGCAGGGGCTCCAGGCCATGCTGCCCCCGGAGCCCCCGTCCACCTCGAATCACACAGCACGCTGAGAGCGCTGGGAGGGGCTCCCCACTTGTGTTTTGCACACTCCCCACGCAAAGATGGCCGGAAAAGTTGGTCGGAACCCCGTGTCCGGGGCAGGGGGGGGGGGGGGGGGGCCTCGTCCTCCCGATGTGTCGGCGGCCTCCACTGCTCAGTGTCCTCGCCGGCACCAGCGTCCGGCATCTGAATCCTCAAGCTGCGGTCTTGCGGGTCACCCGCCCACGGGGCCCGGTCCCCACGCTCCCCAAAGCACCAGACCCACCCAGTGGGTAGCACACTTTGCTGAGTTTGGGGAGGGGCGGGGACGGGTGCATTGCAGAGAAGCAGAGCAAACTTCAAACCGAGCAAGAGACAAGTCCCGGCTGTCTGCACCAGCAGGAAGTCGACACCGGTCTCCAGCGACCCCTCTCCTCTCTGGCTCACCCTGGACTCCCAGATCCCTCTCCCTCGCTCACGCCGGGGGAGCCCCAGGAGGAATTCCGCTGCCAGCCCTCCGTGAAAGCACGGTTCTTGCCTAGGAGTCCAGGACCCAGGAGCGACCACGGCCTGGGTCAGCCACCGGGGGAGGAGAAAGAACTGGCAGAGGTCAGAGCCCTGAGAAAGCCCAGAGTGGCCGCCAAGCATCACGTGGTGTGCCTGAGCCATAGGGCGACCCCCGCAGCCGGGCAGGTGTGGGAGGTTGGGTTGGATTCAGGGTGCGGGGGCAAAACCGCAGACCCACCGCGAGAGCAGGCAGCGCGTGGTTCCCTAAGATTCACCTACACGTCCTCCCCTGCCGCCTCCCACCCGCAGCACCCAGTCTGTCTGGGGCATCCCACACGGGGCTTCCTCGGCCCCTGGTGGGCAGGCTGGCCTCCAGGACCCTGCCCGAGGTGGCGCCCCGCTCAGATTGGGGGCAGGGGGTGTCTGCTAAGAGGCAATTTTGGGCACGACAGTGCTCCCAACAGCTCAGAGGGGAGCCGGCCCCCCAGTCTGATCACCCCAAGGCCATGCGAAAGAGCAGGAGGAGACACAGGGGCGTGTGTCCGCTGGACACGGAGGGCCGAGTGGTGTGCATCCAGACGTGGGTGCGCATGGGCTGGGGCACCCCGAGCTGGCGTGACGTAAACGTTTCAGTGCGCACCTGCAGACGCTTCGGGAGCGTGTGGCTACGTGCGCGCGGGTGCGGGAGCAGAGCACAGCCCTCCAGACACGGGTGTGTGTTAGTGTGCGTGTTCCCACGTCTGGTGTCCGCGTGCACACGCGCATGGTTCTAAGGCCTCACCCTCGTGTCCCGGCCGTGACTCTGTCCACTCCAGCCTCCCCACAGCCGCTTCCGAGGCCCGAGGCCCCCCCAGGCAGCCCAGCACACGCACGCACGCACGCACGCACGAGCCCCCAGTCCCGGTGCCTCACGCCCTCTGCCCGCGCGTCCTCCGTTGGGACTTGTCCCCTCCCCCCCCTCGGCCAGCCCCACCCCCACCCCCAGGCTCAGACCCACGTGTCTGGACCAGAAGCGACTTTATTTCTCCGCGGAAGACGCCCTCACAGCCAGGCTGTGGGGCTGGGCCTGGCTCTGCCTGCCTTTCCCTCGGAGACCTGGGGGTCCCAGCCCCCTGCCTGCACCCCCGGGGCCCGGAGACATCCTGCCGGCTGGGACTCGGAGCTGGTGGAGAGAGAGGGAGGCCTCGAGTCTCAGGGAGGGGGGGGTCAGCTGGAAGCCCTGTGGGAGGGGGAGGGCCTCAGGGCCCAGCCCAGAGGAGGGCCGGCCCCAGGCTGAGCAGCAGCCCCCCGGCCAGGGCCCAGGGGCCACCCCCCGCCCTCGGCCCCCCGTTGCACAGATCCGTCCCGCAGCAGTCCACATCGACTTGTAAGATCCCAGAGTTAATGAAGCCCATCAGATAGTCCGAGAAGAAGTGCCGCTTAACGAAGTCGCAGGACGAGGCGCACATCTTATTCACGGAATGGTCCTTCCTGCCTGGGGCAGAGCGGGGAGAGCCTGGGGCGGGAGCCGCACCTGCGCCCTCTTCCTCCTGCCCCGCACGGGACCCACCCACGCCGCCTCAACTTCACGCAGAGGGCCACGGAGGGGGCCTGGGCAGGAGCGACGCCGCTCACAGTCACACAGCAAGGCAGTGTCCTACCCACAGACCCACACTCTTATCCACGGCCGGAGGGGCTCAGAGGACGCCCCCAACCGCCCCCTGCCGGGCCCAGGTCCCGACTCACTGCTGCTGGGGTCGGTGATCCGGACGCTGGCGCACACCGTGTCCGACGGCTGGCACTGCTTCGGGGTGCAGTGGCTCGAGTTGGTGGTCAGGGTGCAGTCCTGGCACCACAGGCCGTGAGCTGCGCAGGGCACGAGGACGCGGATGAGCAGAGGAGCTGAGGCCCGAGCTGGCCCGTGTGTGCCCCACTCCCCTGGCCACCGAGGCTGCTCCTGGGAGGACCGCGCAGCTCCAGGAGGCCAAGCACCACACCCCCCTCGCCGACCAGCGGTGACCAGGCCAGACTGGCCCCCGGAGGTCAGGCCCTGGGAGAACCGCGGTGCCTTCTGGGCAATCTGCGGGGAGGCTCCCAGCCGCCGGAACTCCGGAAGCCCCTGGGCACCCTCCGTGGCCCCACACACACGTGTGCACACATGCACGCACACACCAGCCACACACACCTCACACTTATGGGGCTTTCCCGCAGGCTCCTACATGCTCCCACACCTCCCCGCACAGTTCGGTCGGTTCCAAGCCAGGAAGGACTCGCTGGGAGGCCAGGTGGGGGCTCTGAGAAGCGATGGGGCGCACGCGGGGGGCGTCCGTGCGGAACTAGCCCACGGTACAAGGGCGGGCAGGAGCCAGGAGGGCCCCGTGCGGCTGGGGCTGGGGCCGGAGCACCGTGAGTCAAAGCGACGGGCGCGAGGGCCCGGCTGGGGTCGCCGGGGTCGGGAGCGGGTGTGGACGTGACGGGCACCGTCGGAGGATGGCGGCCCCACAGCCCGGCTCTCCCGGAGACCCGGCCCAGCCCCGCGGGCCGCCCCCAGACTCACCGGGCGCAGAGCACAGCAGGGCGGCCAGCAGCACCAGGCCCAGGCCGCTCATGGCTGCAGGCGGCATGCTCCAGGCGGGCCTCGGGAAGGCGCGGGGGTTGTGGGCGGAGGTCCTCCGGGGCGCAGGCCTGGCAAGGAGACGCCTCGGTCAGGGGTCCCCGCCGCCCGCCGGACCCAAGCCCCCCCCCCCTCCTTTTGCGGCCCCGGAGCGCAACCTCCGCCTCGAAATCCCGGGAGGGGAGGAAGGTCCGCTAGCTCGCGAAGCCCTACCCCCAGCCCATCCCCCAGAGCGTCCACCATCACGGCATCCCCTCCGGGGAGAACAGGTCCGCCGTCTCGGGCAGGGTGACAGCTCGAAATGCCCCCAACCCGCGCCGGGCACCTGTGGGGGGCGGGGGGAGGGTCGGGGGCAGCGCGTCTTCTCCCTGGGGAGCGGCAGGTGCGTCCGGAGAGAAAAGGGCAAGACAAGGTGCGAGCAGGCCGTACCTGCCGATGGGGGAGGGGCGCGCGCCACGTCCCCCCCCCCCACCCCTGGGCTGGGGGCCCGGGAACCCCGGGCCGAGCCCCCGCCCCTCGCCTCCAGCGCGCGCCCGGGCGCTCACCGCAGGTCGAGGCGTGGAGCGCGGGCTTCGGGTCGGGGGCGCACTCACATCCCTGGGGGGGCTCGCGGCTCCGGGGCTCCGGGAGGCGCGGGGAGCGGTGCCCTTCGGTCTCCCTGCGGACCGGAACCCGGGCGCAGCCTTGTCTTTCGGGGAACGCAGCCGCAGACGCGGACCCCGCGCGAGGGGCGGAGCGGAGCCGGGGCGGGGGCGCGCGGGGGGCGGGGGCGGCGGGAGAAGGGCGGGCTGGGCGCCTGGGGCTCGGGGCCCCGGCGGGTCTCCGTCCCGGGCCGTCCGCGCCCCTCGACAGCCAGCGCCCGGCCCGCGCGTCCGCCCCCTCCGGTGCCGGCTCCCTCCGCGGCTGTCCCGCGCGCCCCTCCCCCGGCGCGGGCGAGAGCCCTTCCCCCTCCGCTTGGCGGAGATCCCCTCGAAATTTCTCGGAAGAACGTTTACTGCGAAAGGAAGCGAGTGAAACGCACAAAGACGCAGGGACGGAGGCGGGTAACAGCGGAGGTGATTCGCTCAGGCCCTCGTTCGCAGACTCCCAGCGAAGGGGCCTTCCCCAGGCCAGCCGTCCCCGCTTCGATGGTTTGCGGGTGCGCACCCCCGCCCCGCCCGGACCCGGAGCAGCCGTGACCACCCCCACCCGCCGCCACATCCACATCCGAGGCGCCAGTCCCAAATGCTAGTCTCGGCATTCAATGCCCTCCGCCGCCTGCTTGGCCCGTTTCTCAGCTTTGTCTCTCGCCTTCCCGCCGCACAAAGCTTTTGAGTGCTGTGTCTTCGCACCCGCTGCCCCCTGTGCCTGGAATCCATCGCTGCTGAGCGCCGAGTGAGCCCCAGCTCCTGTGCACGTGTTGGGGGTGGTTTCTTTTAGTCTGCCTTCGTTTGGCCGGGCAAATATTTGTGGAGTTCCCACGGTTGGCCTAGTGCTGAGCACTGTGAGAAGAGCTCCGCCCTCCCCACCCCCCACCCCCGCCCGATCTTACCTCAGACAAACGATTATCACTAATATCCCCTTGTGACCTGTGCCGCTGGTCACATGGACTCGGCACATGGTATGTGCTCTGTGTAAACCCGTGTGTTATGTCGTGACAGCTTCACACCCTCCCTGCAAGTGCTGTTGGCATCCCCACCTTACAATGAGCAAACGGAAGCACAGACAGGTTGAGCTCCCCGCCCAAGAGCGAGTGTTGGAACCCTAGAACCTGTACACCTTAACCCGGCCCCGGGCTGGAGGAGTGAAGGGGAAGGAGATAGACGGGCAACTCCAACTTGGGGACTGGGGCTCCCACACCTTCAATTCAAATATGAGTTCAGGGGCGCCTGGGTGGCTCAGTCCGTTAAGCATCCAACTCCAGCTCAGGTCATGATCTCATGGTTCGTGAGTTCGGGCCCTGCGTCGGGCTCTGTGCTGACAGCTGGGAGCCTGGAGCCTGCTTTGGGTTCTGTCTCCCCCCTCTCTGCTCCTCTCCCACTTGCACTATCTCTCTCTCAAAAATAAAAATAAACATTAAATATATGTGAGTTCAAAGTCAAAAAATCAGCAAACATCCAAAGAAAATGGGCCTCCAAAGACACAGAAGAAACGATGAAGAGATACGGATGTAAATCTCCACAAACCTTCTAAACTGAAAGTGTGCGATACAGAATACAAGATTCATTTGTGTGGTAGGTTGAAGTTAGATTGTAGGAAAGAACAAGGAAGTACCAGAACTGTGCTTTGTTGGAGAGGGGAACCTCTAGAAATGAAAAGCTCTCACTGAAATTAGCAGGTCATCAGAAACTTTGAAAGATTTAGGCTAAATGAAAATAAAGTCGTTTAAAAACATATATGATATGGCTTCATTTACATGAGATGTCCGAAATAGCGAAATCCAAAAAAGAGAAAGTCAATCCATGGTTGCCTCCAGCTGGGAAGAAGAAGGAATGAGGACTTCTTGCTAGTGGTCAAGGCGTTCTTTCAAGTGATGAAAATATTCTAAAAATAGAGACTATCCTTGCACAACACTGTGAATGGACTAAAAACCACTGGATTAAAAACCTTAAAAGGGTGAACTTTATAGTATGTGAGTCATTTCAACAAAGCTGTTGTAAAAAAAAAAAACAGCAAATGCATTAGGCGGCACATTAGATACCACTGAAGAAGGAATTTGCAAACTGGAATTTAAATCTATGGAAATTATCGAGACTGCGGTGTAAGGGATAAGGGGACAGAAAATAGAAAAGAGAGGGTGAGACACACAGCATGCACCGTGCCGAGAGCCGAGAGAGGGATGGTCAAAGTCCCGAAGGAAAGACAGCCAGTATTCGAAGAGATTATGCCTCAGAACTGGTGACAGGTAAGCATTTACAGAGAAGCGCAATGTATACTAAATGGAATAAACAAAAAGAAAATTCACACCTAGGTACAGCAGAGTGAAATCACAGACCACCAACGGCAAGAGATCTTTAAAATAGCCAAAAGATGGGGCACCTGGGTGGCTCAGTTGGTTAAGCGTCTGACTTCAGCTCAGGTCGTGATCTCACAGTTGCTGAGTTCGAGCCCCACGTCGGGCTCCGCGCTGACAGCTCGGAGCCCGGAGCCTGCTTCAGATTCTGTGTCTCCCTCTCTCTCTCTGCCCCTCCCCCGCTCGCGCTCTCTGTCTTTCAAACATAAATAAACATTAAAAAAAAAATTCTAATAACATAGCCTAAAGGAAAGCGATATCCGCACTAAAGAAACAGCAGGTAAACTGACAGCAGAAATGGATGCCCAGACTGTGGAGTAAGTGTCTTCAAAGTGCTCAGAGGAAAGTAACTGCCAGCTAAGAGTTTTCTACACCGTTTTCTGCCGGAAGCCAAGCTATCCAAGGAGCCTGATGGCAGGGCCCGGGCGGTGGACGGATCGGGGCTGCATGGCGGCCCGCCAGAAGGGAAGCTTCTTGTCCTCCTGCTTTTATGTAATTTGGCCTTAGCGTTGGTCGGGGGAGCCCCCCTACCAATGAAAGTGCCTGGGGATTTGTCAGTTGGGAATGCCCACGACAGGCCCCCCGGGAGAAGAACCACTGGGGAAAGACATAAGATTCCGCAGGGAAATCATGCGGCTCTGCATCCAGCCCTTGCCACCCCCTAGAAAGACTCCTCTACCCAAAGGAAGGATGGGCCCATATATTTCCCAGCCGAGGAGGGGGACGAATGGGTTCGAAATCCCCACTCCGGCAACAAAGGAATGTGTCTATGGGTACAAGTTGCTCCAACCCCTAGGCCCGCTTGGCCCCCAGGAGGCATTCCAGATGATAACCGGACCTGGGGGGTTAAGGTACGGAATAACCATTAGTTCCCAGGTAAACATTGTCTCTCTGGGATCGCATAAGGCGTGGGTTTCCAGGGCCCTCCTGGCTCCCTCCCGGCACCCAGACCAAAGCGAACGCTTTTGTTCCTTGTGCCGCAAATGGTTCAAAGGAACCATTAAGAAGTCACGTCCCTGTAAACGTTCCACTTGAGGTGTTGAGAGCTAGATGACCTTGAAAGGGCAGGAGGGAACTTACAAGAAAATATGTTGTTCCTTAATGGGTGATTACACAAAGGAACATTTTTAGAATTAGGTAATGCCGAGAAACATAGATAACGCACGCCACAAGAAAATTGGTAACAAATGTAAGGCCACGCTTGCCACAATAAAGCGGCCAGTCGAACCCACTGCCGTTGTCCGTGTCCATTTGTTGTTTTCGCTGACGCCGTTCATCCTTCGGGAACCCCGGACCTGCTGGGGCGGGACCTCGGCCGTTTTCCAAAAATAAGCACAAGAGAAATTTTTCAGATAATGAAAAGTTTGCACGCAAATGTTTTCTGACAACACTTTGGAGGAGTTGTGAGGGTTTACCGCTAGCGGCCTTTCATTAAAGGAACTTTTGAAGAATGCAGTGCAGAAGGAAAAGGTATTCCAGAAGGAAGGGCTCGACTCTAGAAGGAAGCATGTGGGAAGAAACTGGCTTCTGGGAGGGAAATGGAAGCTGGGGTCGTCATCTGAGGCGGGAAGAATGTCCGATATGTGAAGTTTGAAAAGACTGAACCCGAGGACAAGGCACGTGCAACGGGCGGGGTGACTGAGTCAGAGGGTCCTGAGAGCCGTGCGCTGTTTGAGAGGCAGCGCGGGACATGGACTTCAGACAGTGCTCGGACGATAAGGGTACAGGAGAAAGCCTCCAGGTAACCAGCAGAAGGGCCAGGGGCAGCGCCTCACGCGGGAAGGGAAAGAATGTCCGTGTGTCACAGCACCCAGATATTTAGTCAGACGCTGTCCTGGTGGTTTCTGTGAGGATGTCTGTAGGTGAGGCTAACATGTACGTCAGCAGGGGCGCCTGGGTGGCTAGTCAGTTGAGCGTCTGACTCAGCTCAGGGCATGATCTCGCTGTTCATGACGCATCAGGCACAGAGCCCACTTGGGACCCTCTGTCTCCCTCTCTCTGCCCCTCCCCCACTCATGCTCTCTCTGTCTCTCTCTCTCTCAAAAAGAAATCAACATTAAAAAAAAAAAAAGCATTTCCATCAGTAGACTTTGAATGAAGCACATTGCTCTCCATGGTGTGGGTGGGCCTCATCCAATCAGTTGAAGGCCTGAATAGAACAAAAATGGACTCCCTCTGAGCAAAAGGAACTTGTGCCAGCAGACAGCCTTTGAACCTGAACTGGAACATTGGCTCTTACTGACTCTTCTGCCCGTTGGCGTGCCCTGTGGGTTCTGGGCTTGCCAGACTCCAAAATCACACGAGCCAATTCCTTACAACGACTCTATGTAACTCTACACGTCCCATTGGTTCTGCTTCTCTGGAGAACCCGGCCCATTACAGGGAGCGACTTACACCCGGTAAGTGAGGGCCGCTGGAGCTCGAAGCCCGCTGCAGTCTCTGTCCCTGTCCCCCACTCTCCCAGACTTCCCGTCAACATCATAGGGAAATGCAGGGGGAAGGGGCCGAGGCAGGCACACACGTCATTAGTCGACGTTTCCGAAGATCCCCGTGGCTGCTGAGTGGAGAATGGCCTAGAAGTTTCTAGAATGGAATGGGGCCGGGGTGGGGGAGGGGGAGGGGGAGTGAGGAGGACAGCGGCTCAGACCAGGGGTGGCTGTAGAAATGGGGCAGGTGGATGGGTTCGCAAGACTTGGCCACGTGTGCCCAGGATGCCCACCTCCGGGGCTCTGGCTCGGGAAGCGGGTGGACCCAGGGCAGGACGGTGAGCACACTGGCCATGAGAGGCATTGAAGCCTTTTCGTTAGTTGGGGACGCCTGGACGGCACCAACGGCGGGTCGCAAGTGCCTGCAGGGCTCAGCGCAGGGTCTGGGCTGGAGACGCACGTGTGGTCTGGGTCGGCACAGAGGGAACAGGTGGGGTCTCCAGGTGAGAAAGTGCAGAGACAGCGAGGCCAGCTGAGGGTCCCGCCCAAGCAGCGAAGGTGCAGACAGGTCCTGTCACTGGGAGACGAGTGCCTCACAGGATGTCACTGTTGCCGGAGTCCAGGAGCTGTCCATCTGTCTGTCCATCTGTCTGTGTGTCATCCTTTTGACACCTAGGCCCACTTTGGCTCAAGTCCCAGCAAGGGTTCACACAGAGGCCCTTCCCTTCTCTGGTCCCTCTGAGCCACCCGTCCCCAGGCTACACCCGTCCCCAGGCTACACCGCTTCCAATTCCCCGGAGCCTCCCAGGCCCCAGCCGTGCCCACGGGACTCCCCGGCAAAGCCCCAGTGCTCTCCCAGCTTGGGGAGACTCCTCTCCCCCACCCCTGCCTAGCTCTGAGCACATGTCCCGGGCAGGGACAGCTGTCAGCTGTCACCTGGGGCGGCCTACTCCTTCCAGGCCAGCGTCCTGGGGGCGTTTCTGCCACCAGCATTGAGCACCTGTGCTGTTCCCGCCTGCCACCTTCCTCTCCACCTTCCCTGTGCCAATGTCCAGGCATCAAAGGAACATTCCTGCAGAGGAGGTTGCACCAGGTCAAGCCACAGCCTCAGAGGAGCCCGTGGTCCCCGACGCTTTACTTCTCCAGCCTCTGCTCATGGGCTCCCTCCGCCTGTAACACCCATCCCGACACCTCCCTCCCTCCCAGCCTGCACTTCCTTTTTGCAGTCGGCAGTCTGGACCCTTCCCCCAAGCCGGCCTTCTGGTGGCCCTGGACCCAGAGCGAAGGTCAGATCTTAGTTCCTCCCACCTCCTCCCATGAATGCACTGTGTCTCTGGGAGCCCGCCGTCGCCCCCCACCCAGCACGGGCAGCTACGCGACCCCGGCCACCGTTCCAGGGCTCCGTGGCTATCATGCCTGCATCATCTGCCTTTGCCCGAGACCACCTCTCAGCATGCAGGGTCCCCTTCGAGACACCTGAGCCTTCTCGAAGCTCAAGTCGGCTCCAAAGAACCCCTTCCCAGCAGTGTTAGAAGCTCGGAGAGCAGCTGCAAGGAGCCTGAGCACAGCACCCGGCCCAGGGTCCAGGCTGGGGGAGCTCCCACTGCAGGGAGCACTCAGAGCTCCTCACCCCCCCAGCCGCCGGCGCTCATGCACACACTCCACACACTCACACCGCGTGCACACTAACGTGCACACACACGTTCACACATATGCACACTCACACCGTCACAGATCCACACCCACACTAATGCACTTCCTCTGCCACACCTGCACGCTCGCACACACTTACATGCTTACTCACACACTCACTGAGACCTCAGTCCCAGCAGGTCAGCAGCTCCTGAAGCGCACAGGGCTCCGCTCTGTGCTCTCGACGGCATGTCGTGTGTGACCGTAGCCGGCTCGTCCAGGGCCTCTTTCCAGGAAGCAGAAGCAGAACAGCAGAGTGGTGACATCCAGCCTCTGGGGGAAGACAGGAGACGCCATGCTTGGGGGGTGGTGGGGGGGGATGGTCTGGGCCTGCTGCGTGACCTCCTGAGCCTCGGTCCCTCGCCTGTAGAATAGGGGGGGCTAGCCACCTGTGAAAGCATTGTGGGGAGCACACACAATGCCACCACTAAAGTGCTCACTGGGCGTCTGGCCCAGCGTCTGGCAGGGCACCACCACGGCACAGCCATCCACTCCTGCCACCAGCCAAAGAGACAGCCGAGCCCTACCCCGGGGAGGGAGGCAGCAGGGGAGAGCCGGCAAACAGAAAGGCGGCTGTGGGGTGATGTGAGCTGTCATGAGAGGAGCTGGGGGGGCGTGGACGGGGCCTTGGAAGGAGACAGTGAGCCAGGGCCTGGAAGACGAGGCTGGCGCAGACCCAAGTCCCGGAGACGGGACGGAGCAGGGGTGATTGGGAGAGGAGCCAAGTGATGTAAGAGGGGAGGAGGGAGGAAGAGGGAGGATAGAGAAGAGGAAAGGGGTGGAGGAGGAGGGAGGAAGGGAAGGGGAGGAGGAAGAGGGAGGAGCGGGGGTGGGCAGAGGAGGGGGGAGGAGGAGGAGACGGGAGGGGGAGGGGTCTCTGCCAGGCCTAGGGCAAGGCGGCCAACGCCCAACATCTGGAACCTGCGGTGTGGTGGGTGGGCTCTCAGAACCCCTGGGACACCCCTGCTACCCTCCCCTGAGCCTGGGCTGGACTTAGCCGTTTGCCTGTGGTGAAGAGAGTGGGTGGAGGGATGGTGTCCCTGAGACAAGGTTATAAAAAGAACAGCTTCTGAGGCAGGCTCAGGCCCTCTCCGGCTCACCCTCGGGGAATCCGGCTGCCCCGCCTGCGGAGGGGGTGAGTCCTGCCTGCCGACAGCCACTCGAGGGGGCTTGAAGTGGGTCCCCCAGCCAGGCCTCCCTCAGATGAGACCACAGCCCCGGACGACAGCTTGACCCCAGCTTCCTCAGGGACCCCAACGTAGAGGTGATGCCTGCATTTCGAGCCCACGGACACCGGGAGAGCACAAACCGTGTTGCCTTAAGCCCCTAAGTTCTGGAGTAATTTATGCAACAAAAGATCACGCAAGTGGGCAGGGCCTGACTTGGGCCTGGTGGGGGGGTGGGGGAACAGACGTCAGGTGTCTTGAAGACTAAAGTCCTAGGCGTCCGGCCCCAGCCCCTGGGGAGTGCGGTACTGGGCCTGCTCCTCAGAGAGCTGAGACTGCCCTCTCCCCATGTTGGGTGGACTTGGTTGCCAGGGAGATGGTGATTCCTAACCCAGTTTCCAAGCTACTCAGCTTCCTTCCAATGCATGTAGGTCAGTTTCACCCTATCAGGATTTTGCAAACAAAGAGTAACAATCAGTCACGATTAGCAGGAGAAAGGACTTTCTTTCCGGCAGCCAGAGCAGAGCAAGTCCCTGTGTGTCCCTGGCCCTGCGGTCTGCACAGGTCCTGCAAGGAGCCTCATCTCCCTCCTCTGGACCCGCCCTGGCGCAGACACCCAGACCCCGGTGAGGGAGCACGGAGACCTCGCTCTGTCCAGGGGCACAGTGACAAGTCCCTGAGCGCTAAACCAGCAGGAACCCTCATCCCACGCTGTGCTCAGGCCCCGGATGACTGGCCGGTGGGCCAGCCCCAGAGCAGAGCCAGCTCTCAGGTGGTCAGAACCAGGGACAGCGTCAAAAGCCACCGCACTCAGCCTTAAGCCCGCGGAAGCAGCAGCGGGGGCCGAGGACGGCGTCCTGCCCGAGATGTGCTCCCAGAGCTCCCGGCCTTGTCTTTCGGCCGACACCGTCAGAACCCTCCGAGCCGTCCAAGACTACGGATGCGGCCGCGGGCCAGAGCTACGGAGTTTTCCCGAAGACTGCCCTGCGTGCTCACAGGGCCAAGGGTTGACAGGGACGCTGTGTCAAGCCTTTCCTGAAAAGCCGCCGAACTCAGAGAAGGAGAAAGTTTCTGACCCCCAGAATAGTGGGGGGCAGGGTGTACGTGGGCTGAACGGTGGCCACAAAGAGACGCTCAAGTTCTAGCCACCAGAACCCGTGAACGCGACCTTATTTGGAAAAAAGCTCTTTGTGGATGAGATGGAGTTAAGGATGTAGAGACGAGGTCATCCTGGATTTGGGGTGGGCCCTAGACCCAGCATCTGGAGACCTTAGATGAGAAAAGAAAGATGCGAGGCACAAAGGCACGGGGAAAGGTCACGCGGCAACGGAGGCCGACCCTGGGTGTGGCCGCAGGCCACCGACCTCCTGGAGCCACCAGATGCCGGAAGGGGCCGGAAGGACCCTCCCCTAGAGACTTTTTATTGTTTTAAGCCACCAAGTTTGTGATTTGCTGCAGGAAACAAACACATGTTGTCATAGGCGCTGTGAGAGGGAAGTGCCCCCAGCCCTGGCCAGCTGCCTGCGTACAAGAAGCCGGAGGGCCTCCTGTGCTCTGAGGACCCAGGGACGCATCCTGGGCCCGGCAGACTCAGTCACACCCAGACCCACCTGCAGAGCCCAGGGGCCTGGGAAGGAGGGGCAGGCAGCGGGTCCTCCAAGCTACATTTATTTATTTTTTGAGAGACATAGAGAGACAGAGCACAAGTTGGGGAGGGGCAGAGAGAGTGGGAGACACAGAATCCGAAGCAGGATCCAGGCTTCGAGCTGTCAGCACAGAGCCCGACTCGGGGCTCGAACTCACGGACCGCAAGATTATGACCTGAGTCAAAGTAGGACGCTCAACCGACTGAGCCACCCAGGCGCCCCTGTGGGGCCTCCAAGTTAGACAGGAGCAGGGGTCCACCTTAGGGGCAGAGCAGGAAGGGGACAGTCCGTCATTGGGAAGGGGTTCCCCCCAGGCCCAGCAGGACAGGGACAGGATACAGGCCCCATGTGCGGCTACAGCCCCCCCCCCACAGGACACCCCCCCAGGGGCAAGATGCCACCAGATCAGGGGCTAATACCACCCCCTCCACGGAACCAGCACCCACCTTACACGGAAGGGAGAGGGTGGGGTGGCTCTCAGCCCCACCCACAGCTCCTCTTCCCCCACCTCCGCCCCACTGGGGGGCTCAGGCTACCTTACCCTGCCCCGGCTTTACCTCCCCGACTTCCCCACAGGGCCCACGGGGCCTGGCCTCCCCCTGCCTTTTCCCCTCAAGGGGGGGGCTGAGAGTCCCCTCCTCCATTCGTGAGCCCCCTCCCCCCACCCCCCACCCCGCACCACAGGGATGCGGCCCCTTCCTGCCTAGATTGGGAACCAAGGAGACAGGCCTGTGAAGAGGAGCATGTCCCCTCCACTCCACTGCCCTGCCCTCCACGCATGAACCCAGCCCAGGCTGTAAGGCCGAGGCCCTCCTGAAGCTCCTGATGGGCGTCCCTGTCGGCGGAGGGGCAACTGATGTTGGGGATTCCTGTTTCCTGAAGGAGGTGGCCCAGGGGGTGTCTCATCGCTGTGGGGGCCCGAGAGGCACTCAGTAGACACCAGACAAACACACGCTCACGCACACACGAATACAAACACACATACACGTAAACACACGTAAAAATGCACACACACAACCACACACATGCACACACACGCATATGCACACACATGCACACACGCAGACACAAACACCTGTATATGCACACATGCCCACACGCGCACATGTGCAGACACAAACACACGCGTGTGCACACACATACACACACAGCCAGCAAAGACCAGAAAAAACAGCATCTTTGGGGAAGAGCCCCAGGTGGGGGAAGGCCCAAGGGGCCCCAGCGGAAAGAGAGACACAAGAGGGCAGGGGTCAGGCCCCGGAGAGGGGACCAAGCAGTCCATCTGTCAGCAGGGCCAGCAATATTCTGGGAGCTCTCTGACCATCCATTGTCCTCCCCAGGCCTCACCTGGCCCCGGCCCAACCGTCTCTCACCCGGACCCCCGCCAGGGTGTCACCCGGGCTCCTTGCGCCCACTCCCACCCACCCCAACCCATTCTCCAGAGGAGGTCAGAGCGGCTATCACAAACTCAGTGTCCAAATGCTTTAGGGGCTTCTGATCATTCTCAAGATGAAGCCCAAAGCCCTCCGTGACCCCTGGCCCCTCCCACCTCTTCTGTCACCGCCTCAGCTCCAACCGCTGTCCTTTTTGTCCTTTCAGCTCCCATACTTGCCAGATTCCTGCCTCAGGACCTTCGCGTACACAGCTCACCAAGGCTGGAACCATTCAACCCCTTCTCCTGCAACTGGCCAAGTCCTATTCAGCTCTGAGGTCCTGTCTTCAATGTCACCTCCCCAGGGAAGCCCCCCACACCGCTCCTCAAGCCGTGTGCTCTCACAGCATCTCCAGTGACTGTTCTCTGTAGAACCAACCACAAGCCACCATATTCAACAAGTGTCTGGGGCCCTGCTTGCTTGGCAGCAGTCTCCATTGGACCTCCCCGCCCTGAGGATGTCTCCCTTGTTCACGCTGTTCTCCCCACACCCAGGTGTCCGTGCTCAGACCCGCTCATCTCTGAGTGGAGGCGTGTGTGCTAACGGCAGTGGCCGGGACACGGCAGCCAGTGTACGTGAAGCATGAGTGGGAGGCATCCTGGGGCTCATAACTGTGGGGGGTTGAAACGTGTGACTGGTAGCCCTTAGTTATTTACACGGACTCCTCTCCAGCCTTGGATGGTTCTGCCACACCCGGCCCAGCCCTCTCCATCTTTCCCACACTCCACCTGAGGGTCTCTTCTTGACCAAGCTCAAAAGCCACCTCCACCAGGAAGCTCTCCCTGGTGGATCCCCACCAACTACTGCCTCCTCATGAGGGGTCCTTGACGCAGCCTTCCCTCCTTTCCTGTTTCCGCGTGCCTGCCACCTCTCTGTCCCCAGCTCCCAGCTCAAGGTCCCACACAGCGGGTTCCCCCGAACACCCATGTGTATATGTGTGTATCTGCCCCCATGCCCCCAACCACACCCAAGCTTCTGGCAGCAAAGCCCCTGGCTCTTCGTCCAGCCCTCTCCCCGGGTAGCCCGTGGTCCAGTGCTCCCTCAGTGCCGTCTTTGCTGGGGCCAGATCTCGGGGTTCAAGGGCATCTATGAGACACCTATGCTTCCTGGACTCGGGTCCCAGGCCCCAGAAAGGGAACGTGTGGATGGTTCCATTGACTCTCAGATCAGGCTCCAGCACAACAGCCTGGCCTGGACCAGGGCCCAGCCCACGGCCCCCCCCCCGCCCCCGGGGTCCCCACCCCAGCCCCACCCTGGGATCCGGCTGGTGCCAGGGAAGGGGAGCCCCTCAGCCCATCCTGTGGGCAAACACCCCAAGTCACAGGTGTGCACCCCACGCAGACACTCCAGGGAGTCCCTTGCACCCGTCTCGCCGTTAGGCGGTGTCCCCTTACATGCGCCTTCGGGAGGTACTGTCTACGGCGGCCCGGGGGACAGCAGCTAATGTGACCGAGCATCAGACTTCACAAACCACGTGGAATCCTGGGATAAAGCACAAATAAAGAGACAGAGCACCCCAAATAGAGGAAGGAAACCCGGCCCACACCCTAACCACAACTCACGCCCTGGCAAAAAATAAGCAAATGAAAACAACCCAAAGTGCTTTGCTTGTGGCTGCTGTGGTCCCGATGTTTTCCGGAAGCGAAGCCCCTTGGCCGTAGGAGGGTCGGCCAAGGAGGCTGTTATTTCCGCACTGGTGACAGAGGTGAGCAGACCACGTGCTGGGAGAGCAGGGTCCTCCGCACACTGAGTCCTGCGCCCTCCGCGCCCAGGGTTCCGGGCGGCCTCCCTCGCAAACAACCGCAGGTAAGAATAGAGGCGCCTACGTACTCGGGCTGGGCTCCAGACCACACGGCGAAGCAAACGTCTCCGCGGAGCGAATCAAGTGAAATTTTGGCTTCCCCGTGGCTATAAAAGTCATGTTCACGCTACACTGTTGTCTATTAAGCGTGCAACAGCTTTGTGTCTAGAAAACAATGTACGTACCTTCATTAAAAATACTCCCTTGCTACACTTCGGCTCAGGTCATGATCTCGCGGTTCATGGGATCCAGCCCCGCGTCGGGCTCTGTGCTGACAGCTCGGAGCCTGGAGCCTGCTTCGGATTCTGTGTCTCCCTCTCTCTCTGCCCCTCCCCTGCTTGTGCTCTGTATCTCTCTCTCTCTCTCTCTCTCTCTCTGTCTCAAAAATAAATAAACATTAAAAAAAAAATTTTAAATACCCTCTTGCTAGGGGCGCCTGGGTGGCTCAGCCAGTTAAGGGTCCAACTCTGGATTTCGGCTCAGATCATGACCTCATGGTTCGTGAGATCCAGCCCTGCATCGGATCCAAGAGCCTGCTTGGGTCTCTCTCTCTCTCTGTCTCTCTCTCTCTCTCTCCCCCTCTCCCTCTCCCTCTCTCTGCCCCTCCCCCACTCAAGTCCCCCCCCCACAGATAAATAAATTAACATTAAAAAAAAATACTGTCTTGCTAAAAATCGCTAGCCCTCATCTGAGCTTTCAGCCAGTGCTTCTCTCTGCTGGCCGAGGGTCTGCCTGAGGCCGATGGCTGCTGGCTGGTCCGCTTGGCAGCCGCTGAAGCCGGCGAGGCGGTGGCCAGTTTCAAAACAAGACGACAGCGTGAAGTTTGCAACAACAGCGGACGCTTCCTTTCACGATTTCTCTGGAGCAGGTGATGCTGTCTGACAGCATTTTACCCACAGAACTTCCTTCCCAAGTGGGGACCGTCCTCCAAGCCCTGCCGCCGCCTTACCAACTAGGGTTCCGGAATATTCTAAATCCTCTGTTGTCCTTCCAACAGTCTCCACGGCATCCTCGCCAGGAGGAGCTTCCATCCCCAGAAAACACGTTCTCTGCTCCTCCCCGAGCAGCACCTCCTCGCCCTTCAGCTTTACCCTGAGATGACAGCAGTTCGGTCCCATCTTCAGGCTCCGCTTCTGATCCCGGCCCTCTGGTCCCCACCGCCTCCGCGGGGCCGTCCTCCGCGGCCGTCCTGAGCCCCTCAAAGTCCTCCACGAGGGTCAGAGCCACTTCTTCCAAACTGCTGTCGGTGTTAACGTTTCAACCTCTTCCCACGAAATCACAGGGGTCCTTCGTGGCATCTAGAACAGTGACTGCTTTCCAGAAGGTTGTCAACTTTGCGCGGATCCATCCGAGGACTCCCTGTCTATGGAAGCTATATCCTTTTTTTTTTTAATTAAATGTTTTTTTTAAACAACATACGTATTTATTTTTTGGGAGAGCGCAAGCGGGGGAGGGTCAGAGCGAGGGGGACAGAGGATCTGCGGCAGGCTCTGTGCTGACAGATGTGGGGAGCCGACGTGGGGCTTGAAATCACCAACCGCGAGGTCACGACCCGAGCCAAAGTCGGACACGCAACTGACTGAGCCCCCCAGGTGCCCCGAAGCTGTATCCTTACAAAATGTATTTCCTAAGTAAGAAGACTTGCAAGTCAAAAGTTAACTCCTGATTTGTGGGCCGCAGAACGGATGCTGTGCTAGCGGCACGAACACAACACAAATCTCCGCGTCCATCCCTAGCGGGGCTCTGGGGTGGCCAGGCGCCTTGTCAGGAGCAGCAGGACTTTGAAAGGAATCTTTATTTTCTGAGCAGAAGGCCTCGAGGGTGGGCTTCAAATACCCAGTCAAGCGTGTCGTGGACAGATGCCCGCCAGCCGGGCTCTGTGGTCCCACTGCTGGGGCGCAGGTGGAGGACACCTAGCACCACTCCTCGGGCCCTCATTCCAGCATGGTCGCTGGGCACCGGCTCCCTCTTGAAGTCACCAGCCGCGTCGGCCCCTCCCAAGAGAGCCAGCCCGTGCTCCGGGACTGTCAAGGCAGGCGCCGACTTCTCTTGGCTGCGGAGGTCCGGGACGGCGTCTCCCTCCAGGACCGGGCCGTCTCATCCACACCGAAAACCAGCTGCTTAGTGCAGCCGCCCTCGCTGACTATCTGAGCTCGATCTTCTGGAAGACTGGCTGCTTCGTCCCGTACTTGTAGGTTGTGGAGATGGGTTCTTTCCTGAACCCTCCGGAACCAGCCTCTGCTGACTTACAGCTCTCCTCCCGCGGCTCCCTCGCCTCCCCCAGCCATCGTGGAACGGACGAGAGGGAGGGCCCTGCTCCGGGCCAGGCCTTGGCTTAAGACAACGTCGTGTCTGATCTGATCTCCCATCCGACCACCCGACTTTCTCCGCATCGGCAACGAGGCTGTTTTCCTTCCTTATCATCCGCGTTCACGGGAGAAGCACCTGTACTTTCCTTCAAGAGTGGCTCCTTTGCGCTCACAACTGGGCGAACCCTTTGGTGCAAGAGGCCTCGCTTTCAGCCTGTCTCGGGCTTTGACGCCTTCTCACTGAGCTTAATCACTTCCAGCTTTTGATTTGAAGGTGAGAGAGATGTTGATGAGGTCCCCAATAGCTCATTTTTGCTTTTAATTCCCTTGCCTTTGGAGACGTGTCAAGCAAGAAATTATTGCTGCCGAGGTCAAAGAGGTTGTTGCCTATTTTCTCCTCTAGGGTGTTGACGGCTTCCTGTCTCACATTTAGGTGTTTCATCCGTTTTGAGTTTATTTTTGTGTCTGGTGTAAGGAAGTGGTCCAGGTTCTTTCTTCTGCGTGTCGCTGTCCAGTTTTCAAGCACCACTTGCTGAAGAGACTGTCTTTATTCCACTGGATATCCTCTCCTGCTTTGTCGAAGGTTAGTTGGCCATGCATTTGTGGGTCCATTTCTTGGTTCTCCATCTATTCCATTGGTCTATGTGTCTCTTTTTGTGCCAGAACCATACTGTCTTGATGCTTACAGCTTTGTAGTAGAGGCCAAAGTGTGGGATTGTGATGCCTCCCACTTTGGTTTTCTTTTTCAACATTACTTTAGCTCTTCAGGGACTTTTGTGGTGCCATACAAATTTTAGGATTGTTTGTTCTAGCTTTGAGAAGAATGCCGGTGCATTTTTTATTGGGATTGCATTGAATGTGTAGATTGCTTTGGGTAGTATTGACATTTTAACAATATTCATTCTTCCAAAACATGAGCATGGAATGTTTTTTCCATTTCTTTGTGTCTTCTTCAGTTTCCTTCAGAAACTATCAACAAAACTAAAAAGCAACCGATGGAATAGGAAAAGAGATTTGCAAGTGACATATCAGATAAGGAGTTAGTATCCAAAATCTATAAAGAACTTACCAAACTCATCACCCAAAAAACAAATAATCCAGTGAAGAAATGGGCAGAAGACATGAATAGACACTTCTCCAAAGAAGACATCCGGATGGCAAACAGACACATGAAAAGATCCTCAACATCGCTCATCATCAGGGAAATACAAATCAAAACCACATTGAGATACCACCTCACACCTGTCAGAATGGCTAAAATTAACAACTCAGGAAACAACAGATGTTGGCGAGGATGTGGAGAAACAGGAACCCTCTTGCACTGCTGGTGGGAATGCAAACTGGTGCAGCCACTCTGGAAAACAGGGTGGAGGGTCCTCAAAAAATTAAAAATAGATCTACCCTGTGACCCAGCAATAGCACTGCTAGGAATTTACCCAAGGGATACAGGAGTGCTGATGCAGAGGGGCACTGGAACCCCAATGTTTATAGCAGCACTTTCAACAATAGCCAAATTCTGGAAAGAGCCTAAATGTCCATCAGCTGATGAACGGATAAAGAAGATGTGGTTTATATATACAATGGAATACTACCTGGCAATGAGAAAGAATGAAATCTGGCCATTTGCAGCAACGTGGATGGAATTGGAGGGTATTATGCTGAGTGAAATAAGTCAGGCAGAGAAAGACAGATACCATAGGTTTTCACTCATAGGTGGATCTTGAAAAACTTAACAGAAGACCATGGGGGAGGGGAAGTGGAAAAATAGTCACAGAGAGGGAAGGAGGCAAACCATAAGAGACTCTTAAATACTGAGAACAAACTGAAGGTGGATGGGGTGGGGGGGAGAGAAAATGGGTGATGGGCATTGAGGAGGGCACCTGTTGGGATGAGCACTGGGTGTTACGTGTAAGCGGTGAATCACGGGAATCCACCCCCAAAACCAAGAGCACACCGTATACACTGTATGTTAGCCAACTTGACCATAAATTATATTTTAAAAATAAATAAATTAGGGGCGCCTGGGTGGCTCAGTCGGTTAAGCGTCCGACTTCGGCTCAGGTCCTGATCTCGTGGTTTGTGAGTTCGAGCCCTGCGTCGGGCTCTGTGCGGACAGCTCGGAGCCTGGAACCTGGTTCAGATTCTGTGTCTCCCTCTCTCTGCCCCTCCCCCACTCACACTCTGTCTCTCTCTCCTTCAAAAATGAATAAACATTTAAAAATTTAAAAAAATAAATAAAAATAAATTAATTAATTTAATTAAATAGAGACATGCGACTGTCCCCCCCAAGGGGACACCTAGTGGCCACCGCAGAGATATTAACTGGCCTGATGCCAGCGTCGTTGTGTCTCAGAGAACAGAGCTGACCAGGGACAGGGTGGTCCGTGGCGCCCCAAAACAATTACCACCGTAACCTCAAAGATCACTGGTCGCAGGTCACCGCCACAGAAGTCCGAAGTGCTGTGAGAATTAACAAAATGTGACCCAGACACGAAGTGAGCAAACGCTGTTGGAGAACTGGTGTCGACGGACCTGCCTGTGGGGTTTGCCACAGACCTTCCGTTGCAGGAAACGCAGTGTTGATAAAGCACAATAAGACAAGGCGTGCCCAGAGCTGCCTGGGGGGCTCCGTCGGCTAAGCCTCGGACTTCGGCTTAGGTCATGATCTCACAGTTTGTGGGTTCAAGCCCCACATCGGGCTCTGTGCTGACAGCTTAGAGCCTGGAGCCTGCTCCGGAGTCTGTGTCTCCCTCTCTGTCTGCTCTTCCCCAGCTCATGCGCTGTCTCTCTCTCTCCTTCAAAAATAAATAAAAACATTAAAAAAAATTTTTTTAATAAAAAAATAGATTGAAAACACCCCGAGGTGTTCCCATAGATATTTCCCTTTTTTATTTTTGAAAAGGGAGAGTGTGTGCACATGTGAGTGAGCAGGGGGGGTGGGCACGGAAGGAGGCTTCATGCTCAGAGGCGGGGGGCGGGGGGCGGGGGGGGGGTGGGGAACTCAATCTCAAGACCAGGAGATCATGACCTGAGCCGAAATCAAGAATCAAGAGTTGGACGCCTAACCGCCTAACTGACTGAGCCACCCAGCCGCCCCGCTAGGTATATCTTATTGCAGGTCACAGACTCACAAGGCTCCACTACTGTGACCATTTGGAAATTGTCCTAATGAAATGTTCACGTGTGCAGAGGGCTGGATCCTGTCCCCATGCGTCTCCTTGACTGCATGAGGACGATAAAAAATAGTTACCCAAACTTCTGTGACTAATTGGATCTGTCTCCTTTTAAGTTAGTGCAGAGTCTCAGAGTCCCTGACACCGGTAAGCGGATGCTGAGACCAGCTACTGGGAAGCAGGAATTTGGGGCACAGAGGCCTTGAGCCCAGATCCCAGCTCTGCTGTTTATTTTATTTTGTTGTGCAGTCTTGACCCAGTGCTGAGTTCCGGCTGAAGAGCACAGTCTCTTTCTTGGGCAGCCACTGATGCACACGCCCCAACCACACCTCTTATCCGGACTCTTGAACACCCTCCCTCCCCGCCCCAGGGCTGGGTGCCAGACGACTAGGGATAGCTCCTCTGCCTAGAGGTGCCAAAGTTGTTCAAATGAGCCGATCTGCAGGGAGCCTGTGGGACCCAGCTCCTTGGCCCTGCTGGCTGTCCACGAGCTGCTCCTACAGGCACTACACACACACACACACACACACACACACACACACACACACACCGGCCGGCACAGCCCCCAGATGAGGCCAGCGCTCTGCCCTCCAGCTGCCCCAGTGTCATCCTGCTGTGTCCCACCCTCAGAAGAACCTTCACATTTTATAAAATTGATGTAGAAGCACCGGTGCTTGGGTCCCATCTGTGTGACTTTGGGCAGCTCCCAGGCCCCCTTTGCTTTTCATACATAAAGATGGGGGTCCCTGGTACACAGGGTCAGCCCATACGCTAAGTGAGTGATTGCGAAGAGAAGTCTGGTAAAATGCCTGGCTTCATAAATGCCCTGCATGTAACTGCACCCCCAGCCTAGCCCTGGAGGTGGTGCCTGGCTGGCGCCACTCTGACTGGAGAGTCTCAATGAACACCACTCGCCCCCTCGCTTCCCTAATGGCTGACTTTCATTGCAGGAGAAAGTCGTCTGCTGCGGCCTAAGGCTCCCACTGACGATAAGAAAAGCCAGGTAAATCACAGAAACCATCTTTTTAAAACTCAAGAGAGCTGGAGGAGCACCAAAGGCAGGAGGAACTGAAATCCAGAGGTGGGAGACCTGCAGACCTGCCCTGGAAACCCCCAGCTGCCCCCCAAACACTGGGGCCCTTGTGATCATGGGAGCCTGAGAATTTGCCTTTGGCCGAGGCAGAGGCCACCCCTGGCGGACAGAGAAACAAGCAAGCAGAAGTAGAGAGTGGAAGGGACTCCAGGGTGTGGCTGGTTTCATATGCATTTTGGAATCCACTGATCAGTTTCCACACACGAAAGGCTGACAGCACAATGAGGCACTACTACAGGCCCCAGAATGGCTACAGTTTAAAAGACTGACAACACCAAGTGTCGGTGAGGTCGTGGAGCAACTGGAACTCTCTCACAATACAGGTGGAGACGTGTTGGAAGGTTTTTGGTGGCACCTCCCAAAGCGGGTCACACATGAGTCTCACCCCCGGTGTCTACCAGACGGGAAGGCTTGTTTATACCAGAACATGTGCAAGAATGTGCAGAGCAGCATTCGTCATCAAAGCCAAAACTGGAAACAAGCCCAATGCTGCCCACAGTAGATTAGGTACCAGCTCCAGAATTCCCACACGATCAACACTGCCTGGTAACAAAAATGTATACGGACAGACTGCGGACACACACAGCCCCAGAGTGGTTCTCACAAGCACTACAGCTGAATGCAAGTAGCCAAACAGAAAGCAGCTGACACTGTATGATGTCATTTACACAGAATTTTTAAACGGACAAAAGCAACGTATAGTATTAGAGTCAGAATAGTGGTTACCTTCAGGGGATGGATACTGACTGAGAGGAGCCCAAGGGAGCCTTCTGGGTTTCTGGAATGCTCTGTATCTTGGTATGAGTGGTTGTTAGTATGTAAAGTAAAACCATGGTTTGTGAGCATAATTCGTTCTGGAAACATGCTTGTAATCCAATGCACTTGTATATCAAAGCAAATTCCCCCAAAAGAAATAAAGGAAACTCAGGTGATTCATTCCACAACCCAAAAATAATCATATAAAAATGATTACAATACTGTAATATAATACAAAATAGTAAAGAAAATACAATGCGTTTTTAATCTTTATTTAGTTTTGAGAGGGAGACACAGAATCCAAAGCAAGCTCCAGGCTCTGAACTGTCAGCCTAAGAGCCTGACGTGGGACTCAAACTCATGAGCCATGAGATCATGACCCGAGCCAAAGTCACAGTTTCATTGACAGCTGACGGCTGCTGTTCATGAGCAAGCCCCTCTATGTCACGTCCAAGAACGCAATCGGACCACAGTTTTCTCCAAGCAGAATTGAAGGTTCTCTTGGTGACCCCATCCCAGGCTTTATCGATGATCTTGAGGCAGTTCATGGTGTGGAAATGATTTTTCCAAAACTTGGAGGGTGAGGTTTATCCTTCGGTCACCTCGAAGCATCGCTGAAATCGGGCTTTGGGGTAAAGCCTTTTAAAGTTCTAAATGACCTGCTGCTCCATGGGCTGGAGGACTGGAGTGGTGTTGGGAGGAAGGAACCTGCCCTCAATGAACTCGAATTCCTCCAGTAAGTCGTCCTCAAAGCCTGGAGGCTCAGCAGGGGCATTACCCATAACCAGCAAGGCTTTGAGCGGCAAATTCTTCTCTAAAAGGTATTTCTTCACTGCAGGACCGGAGGCCTCGTTGATCCACTCAACGAACAAGATACGAGTGACCCAAGCCTTGCTGATGGACCTCCACGTAACGTTTAACTGGCTCCTCCACATCGTGCATTTCCTGAAGGCTCGTGGATTCTCAGAATGACACACGAGCAGGGGCTTGACTTTGAAACCCCTGCTTGCGTTAGCGCAAAATGAGAGGGTGCGACGGTCTTTCACGGGCTTGTGACGGGCACTGCGTTCTCTTCTTCTATAATGTGCGTCCTCTTTCGTATCTCTTTCCAAAAAAGCCCCATCTCATCACAGTTAAAAACTTGCTCTGGCAGGTAACCCTTGGAAGCCATGAGCTTCTGGAACTCGGTAGCAAATGCCTCCGCTGCGTTAGCGTCCAAACTCGCAGCCTCTCCGAGCCTCACAACACTACGGATGCCACTTCTCTTAAAGTTATCAAACCATCCCCTGCTTGCCTCGAAGCTTTCTTTGTTTTCTGTTGACCTACGAGGCGGTTTACTTACGAGGTCGGTGTACGAGGCCTATGCCTTCTCACAGATAAAGTTCTCGGTCACAGTATCACCTGCCAGTCACTCCTCATTTATCCAAGCCAGAAGCAACTTTCCTACCTCTTCCAGAACACATGGCCATTGTTTTGATATTCTTGTGACTCCTTTCGCTGCATCTAGCCCCCTTATTTCTTCTTTCTTCTTTAGTATTGTGCAAATGGCCAACATAGACTTCTTATAAAAATCTTAAGATTTCGGCCACTCACCTGCCTCGCTCATACTTCTCGATGATTTCCTTCTTAACTTTCACTGTAATCCCCTCCTTCTTTTTACCGCCTTTCTTTTCAACCTTTTTCTACATGGGGGCTACTGTATACACTCGCACAGATGTTGACCACAGCACAGTGTTAGTAATGTTTTGTCATATACTGTATTTCATGCAACTGGCAACAAGGCAGCAGAGGAAAGGGTCTATTTCTGCAGGCGACCTGACCTAGAATGAGGCAAAGCATTCCTAAGCTCACTCTTGTCTGGAAAAGCAAAGGACTGTCCACAGGTGCTTTGCGGTGACAAAAAAAAAAAAAAAAAATGCACTAGCTCCCATTGTGGGCACCTTCCAGCATTCTGAAAAATCACTGGCAAACACCATGGCCTGAGACCGAGCATCCAAGCATGGGCGACAATCACCCACGATCCCAGAGAGAGAGAGAGAGAAGAACCATTGGCTCAGTTGTGATCATGAGACCTTTGGGATCACACACTACTCATATTGCAAGACATCGCTCGTTTATCAAGTTAAAGTTTATTAGAAATGTTTGCTCGTCCTGCCAAACACTCGCGGAACAAGTTCCCCGTAACCCAGGGTTTTACTGTGTATATGTATAACATCATTCATCTATACACTGCAGTTTGCACACTTAGCTGTATGTAAATTCTATCACAATCCTTTTCATGAAACAAGAATGTTCTTAGCAGCGCTATTTGAAACAGCTTAAAACTGAAAACTGTCCAAAGCTCATCAGCTGTACGGTGGATTTTTAAAAAATTATGGCGTATTCCCATGACACGATACTGTGTAGCGTTTCAAAGAAACAGATGCTTTGGGACTTTCACGATACAGATGGATCTCGCAGGCCTACCAGGAGTAAAAGAATCCAGACAGGAGAGAGTAAGCACCGCCTGACTCTAATTATATGAACAGGTTTTAGATGAAGGCTAACACTTATGACCTCCGTGCGCTCCCCCTACGAAATCTTTCCATCTTGTACAACTTCTCCTAGCTGTCCTCTACTTGCTAGAAGGGACGGTGCCTGATTCATGACTGCCAGGTAGGTCTTCAACTTTACTCCATTGGATTTTGTTTTCTAACACTTAAAAATAAAACAGCCCCTTACCCTACCAGCAAAAAAGTAGATTTATTAAGGAAGAGCAGAGAACAGCAAGCCAGGACAAGCAAGCAATAAGAGCGCGGAACAAAGCGGAGAAAGCTCTTTTATGGCGGGGGGCGGGGCTGTTGTAAACTGAAAATCCATTGGGCTAAACTGGAAGTGTAGTGGCTCCTCATTGGCTGAGCTGTGACTGTCTCTCATTGGCCGGACTGTTGCTGGGGGAGGAGGAAACTTTCCTTCCTCCAGCCTGGTAGCCTGGAAGGCGTCAGTCTCCTGTCTGGACTTGATTTTGAGGAGTGGTCGGGGATGAGAGCTGCCGGTGCTGGCCTCCCAGCTCCGTTCCAAGTGAGGTTTGCTTTTATTAATCTTCACACCCTGTATCTGAAATTCTGCCATCATACCTGCCAGGAATCCAAGTGGGACCTCCCTAGGACACAGGTCCTCTGCTGTCCATGGATGTGAAGACATACTGCTCCCAGACGGGCCTCAGCAACCAGCCAAGCCTGGGGGCCGGACCCAGCCCAGCACCCATGTGGGGCTCCCGCGCAACCTGGGACCCCGCGCAACCTGGGACCCCGCGCAACCTGGGACCCCGGGCGGTCCTGGAGCTTCCCGCCTTCACGTTCAACTTAAGTGATCCCCACCCCCTCGCAGACTCCTATCTCCATCTCAGTCATCAGGGTCTTTCTTTCCAGGCCCCCAGGCCTTTTCCCCCCGCCCCCACTGTTTCCTCTGCAGGGGCATGGACAGGCCCAGGGGGCGCGTATTTGGATGGAAGACGGTACTCTGGAGACGGGAGATCGTGCTGCGTGCCAAGTCGTATCTTTCTGACTCAGGACACAGCTTCTTCATTCCTTTATACGGCTGCAGAGAAACCCTGCAAAATAATTTTCAGAGTTTTTCTAAGATGTGAGTGTGAGGGAGATTGATTTCTAATGAGATAAGTGACACGCATGATGTCCCCCCCCATGGGTGTTCCCAAGGGGAGCCCCAATATAAAGCACTGGTGCCCCAGACATCTGGGGGGCCAAGCAAGGAACCCCTCAGCAGGGGCACAGAGTGAGGAGCGGGTCTCTGGGGATGGCAGTGCCTAGTGGACCTCCAGTGCCCCAGGCCAAGGGAGGGGCGGCCTGGTGGGCAGGCGGCGTGGCGGAGGCGGGTGCCAGGCGGCTGGAGTCACCACCTCCGGGTTGTTCTGACCCCCTTCCATGTTTCTGCGTGGAAGCCTGTGCTTAGTGACCAATGGATGAGAGCTCAGCTCCTGGCTGGTGAATGTCACCACTCGCCCGGAGAGCCGCACAAAGAAGGAGGTGGTAAGGAAAGACGGAGATTTTCAAGGCTTTTTATTATCTTTTTTTTTAGTGAGACACACATGTGTGTTTACATGCAGAAGGACAGACACCAATACCAATTAAACAGAGACTCACATATGCTCCAGCAACCCCAGCCCTGAGCACACACCCAGAGTGAAGGCAGGGACCTGAAGACACTCGCCCATCATGTGCACACAGCGAGTCACGGCAGCCAGAACTCGCTCGCCATCCCAGCGTCCGTCTGGGGCTGAAGGAATGGGTAAAGAAAATGCAGTGGGGCCACACAACGGAAGACTGTTCGGCCTTAAAAAGGAGGGGAAATCTGTCACACGCGACAACATGGGTGTGCCTGAAGGATTCTGCTCAGTGCAATCAGCCAGTCACAAAGGACGAACACCATACGTTTCACCTCCGTGAGGTCCCTGGAGTCATCAGGGCCAGAGGAGGACGGTGGGGACCCCCAGAGGTCCCCAGAGAAGCGGGGCCAGGTAACCTGCTGAGGGGGCAGGAGCGGGGGGCGCTAATAGGCTGTGGGCAGCTCCACTGTGGTGCCGGATGCCGGGGACCCTCGGTCACCCTCCACCACAGTGCTTGCGGGGAGAGAGGAGGTGAGACTCTGCAAGGTTGAGGGGGATGGGGTCAGGGGTGTCCAAGGACTAGAGAAAATGAGCACTGAGGGTTCCGGGGTGTGGATGTGTGTAGGGGGAGGTGGGGGCCAGGCTGAACAAACGAACGATGGGTGCCCGCACGCCTGGAGGAACGAACAGATGAGCTTCTGAGACGCTGACAGTCACGTCACAGGCTCCTGGGTGTGAGTGGGGGTGCAGGGCAGTGGAGACCCCCATCTGTCCCCACAGCCCACATCTGCCCCCCAAAGCTCCATTCCCCCGTTCCTGTGTCCTGCAGGTGGGACAGATGCCCTTCCTGTCCCCACAGATGTCAGACCTTTGCCCCTCAGCCAGAAACACTTCACCCTTTCCCAGGTCTGGATCAGATTAACAGAGGCCAACACGCGGAGGATGAGGGTAGGGATAGAATAGGGGCTCCGAGCGCAGGACAGCACAGGGCCCCAAGGAAAGCCCCGCCCCCACGGTCTCCTCCTCTGCCAGGGCAAGAGGAAGTGGGGCCACCCGTGCGCCCGGGGCCACAACTGGCAGGAAGAGCAGAATGACCTGCTAAATCCACGTGGCCTGAGGGAGGCCAGGTCTGGGGGGTGGGGGAGCCACCCACTGGAGCCAGCCTGGCCAAACTGGGGAGAGCAGGCAGGACCGGGTCCATGCTGTGCAGGGGTCTTCGGGCAGGGAGCTGGGGCCCCGGGGCTGCCCCTGGATCTGGGCATGGCCGAGGGAGGAAGCCCTGACCTAGAAGGGCTCTGAGCCGTTTACCACGCAGGCTCTAAACATGGGCCCCAGCCGCCAGCCCTGAGCCCTGTGGGTAGGGGGTGGCTCCCTCTAAGGGAGCCAAGTCCCTGCGCTGGGGTCTGCAGGAGGCGCCGTGTCCTGGAACCCCGGGCTCAGACAGGTGCCGCCTGTGGACAGTCAGGGACACCGACCCAGAGAGGCCAAGGGAGGGGCCTGAGCACTGAGGCAGGCAGCCCCGACTCCAGGTCCAAGCCAGCCCCCTGCCCCACCCGACTCCTCGGTCCCACCAGGAAGGGGGGAGGGGCTCTCGACACCCCTTCAGGTCTGTGGCCGGTAAAGGAGGAGGGGTGCCCCCGGGCAGACAGGTGGGGGGCCTGCCAGGCTGGCTTTTACACGATACACCACCAGCTGGAGGGCAGGAGAAGGGAAGGCGGGTCCCTGAGGCTCCCAGGAAGCTTCCCCCCCCCCTGCCCGGCCAGCTCCCACTCAGCAAGCAGCATGGGGAGAGGCCGGGGGTACCTCCAAGGTCAGGGAGGGATGGGGTGTGTGGTGGGTGGGGGCTGGAAGGCCTCTCCGAGGAGATGCCGTCTCAGCAGGTGAGGGATGAGCCCCTCGGATACAGGCAGAGCTAGCTGCACCCACCAAAGCCTTGGGGGGGGGGGGGTGGCGCATAGCGGGCACAGCCATGGTGTTTGTATTAAAATACTCTCCGAGCAGCTGTGGAACGTTGGCGAGGCTGACTCAGGGTTGAAGGTCAGTGATAGGCAGCTTGAGGGTCCGGGACGCCAAGCTCCGGTGTCTGCGCAGCCGGGGCTGGTTCCCAGGGGGCGCAGGTGCAGGGCGGGTGGGCAGGACGGCTTCCGGGGCCAGGTTTGCGGGCCAGCGAGCGAGCCAGGCTGGGGAGTAGCGGCACAGGTGGACAGGACGCCCCCAAGGCCGACCACAGTGACTTCCCCTTCCCCCCGGCCCCCGAAGTCAGGGAGGGAAATGGCCGTCCCTGGCCTGATGCCTGGCTCTGGGGCCAGAGTGAGGCCCATTGTTTGAGGCTGGAGCTGGGGGGGGGGGGGGGGGCCGGGGCCCAGGGGCCTCCAGGAAGCCCCCAGAAGTGCCCTTTGTCCCACTTCCCACAGATCCAGCGCCTGAGCAAGGAGACAAGCACACAGCCCCGTCAACCCCAGCAGGATGAAGGTGCCCACGGCCGTCCTCCTGGCCCTGCTGTTGTGCCAGCAGCCAGGTACTGGGGCAAGGGGACACCCCTGCAGCAGGAGGGGGGGGGCAGCATCGTCCGGGCCCACAGGGCCCCTCAGGACACCCAGCCTGGGGGCGGGACTGGGGAGAAAAGGATCGGGCTGGAATCTGAGGCCAGAGGGAGGTGGACGTCAGCTGTCCTGGGCTCCCACAGATCCCCAAACCTGCCCCTCCCTAGCCCCAGATTTCACTTCTTCAAAATGCAGGTCCCGGTCTCGGTTTCCTCTTCTGTAAACTAGCCCACCCTGAGGGGTTCCGGGTGGGGGGCAGCTGCTGCAAAGGGCTGGCCCACGGCCGCGGATGGTGTCGGTAGAGACAACGCCAGGCCACACACCAGCAGGGCCGCCAGCTTGGGGGCCACCAGGGAGGACCCGGTGGGGAGGGAGAGAGCACAGAAGTGGTGAAGCACAGGCGGGGGGCGGGGAGGGGACACAGCCTTGAGCGTGTGTCCCCTGTGCGCGGGTAGCAGGGGTTCACAGACGTGCCTGTGTGGCCAGGCAGAGGGCAGGTGCAGGGCGAGGAGGAGGAGGACGACGACGCGGACTTTGGGCTGGATGGCTATGACGATGACGATGAGGAAGAGGAGGAGGAGGCCAGTGTGACTGCAGGCGGCAGGGGCAGAGGTGCCCGTCTCCCCCGACCCGAGGGCTCAGGCACTGTGTGCGCCCCGCTGAGTGCCGGGCTCGCTGGCGGCTGGCATAGGGGGACCGTGTGTCACCTTGCCTGCCGGGGGAGGGGGAGGAAGAGCCCTGGCCCTCGGCACACCCGTCACCTCTCCCCTGGCTGGGACCCTCCACCACCGTCCAGAGTAGGGAGCCTAGAGTCGGAGCCGCTGCGGGGCGGGGAGGCCGTAGGGGCTGGCGGAGCAGAGAGGGCGCGGTGGAGGCCCAGCACAGGGAGACTAGCGCAGAGGCCCCGGGCGCAGAGAAGGGGGGCGGAAGGGGTGCGGGGAGGCTCCTGCAGGGCAGGCTCTCAGAGGGGTGAGAGCTGGCAGCAGCGCGGGCTGCAGGGGGAGGCGCGGGGGGTGGGCCGCGGCCCCGCCTGAGCCCTCCTCGCCTCTCAGCCTTGCGGCAGTGTTACTCCTGCCAGGCCCTGCACAGGGGGGAGAGTTGTGACCGGATTCAGAACTGCGTCCACAGCCACCGCTTCTGCAAAGCCGTCATCTCCCACGGGAACACCGGTGAGCGGGCCACTGGGGTGGCCACAGCGGGAGGAGCCCCGTCCCCCCCTGCCGAAAGCGCACAGCCCGGAGCGGGGCCTCCCCCCTGCCCCGGCCCGTCCCTGGTGACCAAGCCGTTCCCTCCCAGGGTCGGGCCCTCTGACCACCTACTCGGCGTGGTGCGCAGACGCGTGTCAGCCCTTCGCCAAGACAGTGGAGGGGACCCTGATGACCGTGACCTGCTGCCAGTCCACACTCTGCAACCTCCCACCCTGGCAGGACCCACTGGGCAGGGGGGCAGGGAGCCCCCAGGGCAGCCCCACTCTGGTGGCCACTGTCCTCCTCAGCCTCCTCCCGGGCCTTCAGGCCGTGGGGTCCTGAGTGGGTGGTCCCACCCCGACCCCAGCCGGGCTCACACCCTGGATGGCCAGCACTCACTCCAGTGCCTTACCCACCCGCCCGTCCCCCACCCCCCGGCTTTGGAGAATAAACGTGGAGCGACTTCAGGGGTACGGCCAGCACTGGCTCCTCCCTCCCCCGCGTGTCCCCGCGTGTCCCCGCGTGTCCCCGCGTGTCCGATCTGTCCGGCATCGGCGGCCTCTCTCCCCACTGCCTGTGCCAAGACGTGGGCCTCAGGTCCAGGCCTCAGCTGCTCAGAGGGTGGGTCCACACAGCCTGGGGAGAGAAAACACATGTCATATGCCGGAGTGGGGGGCGGGGGGGGCGGCCCCATTCTCTCCTCACCCTCCCGCCACTGAAACGCCTCCATGCACGTGACTGTTGCCTGGGTTCCTGAGAAGTGGGCGGTGGGAGGGGCTGGGAAGAGAACCCAAGTGTGCCCCAGTGTCCACTGTGGCCAGGCTGGCACCGTTGGCTGCTGGGCTCTTGGCCTTCCTGGCTGGTGCCAAGACAGAGCCCTGGGACGGGAGGGAGGAAGCCTGGGTCTGGGCCTCAGTTTCCCCGTGGATAAGTATGGAACAAGGCCCTTGATCTCCGCCAGCTCAACATCCCCAGGGTAGGGAAGCCCAGGGTCCTCTGCTGCCTGTCAAGGATCTCCAGCAGGTAGACACTCTCTGTTTCCCACTCTCTGTTTCCTTCTTTCCTTATTAATGAAAACCTCCAGGTCTGGTGGGGGGGACAGATCCCTGAGGTGGAGGTGACATGTCTTTCTTCTTCTCCTTCCTCCTTCCTGTTCCCTGAAATGATGGCTGGGGCTCAGCAGCCACTTTGCACCATGAGGCAGCACACTGAGGCTAGTAGGGCAGCATGGAGGAAGGGGCCTGGATCGCTGGTGACCAGGAACCACTGTACTAGCCCCACGCTGCCTACCTTAGGACCCCTTTCCTTGGGAGAGAAATAAATTGCTGTGGGGTTGAAGCAAGTTGTCTGGGTTTCTCTGTCATTGCCTTTTCACATTCTATCATACATGTGCACTCCCGCATGTGCGTCCCTTCTCACATTACTCCCACTAGTGCACACACTCATGGGCACACACCCACCCACACGGCCCCCTACTAAAGCACATAAGAGAACAGCAGAGCTTTGGGGCCACACTGAGTTAAAATGTTAGGTAAGCCCAGGTCCCCGGTTCCACGACCCTGGGTGAATGCCATGCCCCACCGGCTCCATGACCGAGATGAACGCCTTCACCCCCCAGCTGGGTTTCCCTGTCTACTAGGTGGGAGGGGAGAAGGGCCCTCCTGGCCGGGCCAGCCGCAGTGAGGCCCTAGGGAACGCGACACGCCCGGCAGGCAGTACGCATTCAGCAAAAGTGAACTGTTGTCGGTGCAACCCCACGGGCCCCAGCTCCTGCGCGTGTGATGGGAGTCCCTTGCGACCAAAAGAGACCTGATTAGCCTTGCTCCTCCCCCCTTAGAAGCACTGGGTGCTTCTGCGTCACAGAATTCTCCCTCCAGCTTCTGCCTTAGAGCCTGCTCTAAGTGCTCTAGGTCTGAGTGCACAGGACCCCCCAACATCTCTTTCACGGTCCTCGGCACCAGGTGCAGGCTACAGAGCCCGCCCTGGCCTCGGGCTCCTGATTCTGCGACAGCCTCTTCTCTGGGGTCCTGGGGCCCTGCCAGGACCTGCCCCCTCCCCATTCCTGCCCCTAGGGAAGCAGAAGGGGCAGCCTGACCCCTCCTGGGGCTCTAACCTGCTCCTGAGGGCACAGGAGGAGGCAGGCTCAGATGTGGTGAGGACTTGACGTGGCGCAGAGAAGCCTGCCTGCCGGGCACCCTGTCCCAAAACACTGCCCCTCCCAGCCACCCCAACAAGCCCAGTGTCCCCGCCACCCCAACAAGTCCGCCTGAACAAGGAGACGCTGAAATGAAGGCATCGGCAGGCTGTGCTTTTGGGAGCTGCGACGGCCCGTTTTACGTGTCAGCCTGACTGGATGGAGGGTGCCCCAGGATGTCTGGGTGTGTCTGTGAGTTTCCAGAAGAGATTAGCATTTGAGTAAAAAGATCGACCCTGCCCGCGTGGGTGGGCCTCACCCAATCCGCCACCGAGGGGAGGGCCCGAAAGGATGAAAAGGCGGGAAGGGCAAGTTCACCCTTCTGGAGCTCGATGTCCATCCTCCCCTGTCCTCAGGCACCGGGGCCCCCACTCCTCAGGCTTCTGGGTCTCCAGCTTGCAGAGGCAGGGGGGACACCTCTCGGCCCCCACAGCCACGTGAGCCACCTCCTGTACTCAGCCTCTGGCCAGTGCCGCAGGACACCCTATTGTTTCTAGCAAGGAGCCCCCGCTCCCTCTCTTCCTCATGGCCTCCTGCGCTCCGGCTCGCAGCCCCCCTCCAACCTCTGTCTCTGCACCGTCTTGTGCCTCAAATCTCCCTCCACCAACCCCTTTCGAGGGCCTTTGTGGTGACCTGGGACCACCAGATAATTGAGAACAATCTCTCATCCCCAGACCCTCAAGCCATCACATCTGCAAAGGCCCTGTGCCTATGAGGCCACACGTCCAAGGCTCCAGGGATTGGGACCTGGATGTCAGCCAGTGAGTTTAGCACCACCCAACACAGACCCCCTGGATGCCTGCCTGGCTGTGCGCTGGGCCTCGGACCCAAGGAGGATAAAGCCCAGTCCCAAGGCCCAGCGGAAGGGCTCACCTGGTCACAGGAGCCACAGCCCAGAAGTCAGGGGTGGCTGTCAGCCTCTGCGTGGCCCCTAAGTATACACCTGCCATCCAGACAGGATTCAGACGACCCCGCCTTTGCTCATGACCGGATTCAGGCTCCTAGAGGGTCAGGAGTTTTGTGTTTTTTTTTTTTAATTTAATGTTTTATTTATTCTTGAGAGAGAGAGAAAGACACAGAGCATGAGCGAGGGAGGGGCAGAGAGAGAGAGGGACAAAGAATCCAAAGCAGACTCCAGGCTCTGAGCTGTCAACTCAGAGCCCGACGCGGGGCTCGAACTCACGAGCCGTGAGACCATGACCTGAACCGAAGTCAGACACTCAACCAACTGAGCCACCCAGGCGCCCCAGGGTCAGGATTTTTAAGGTTGAATATATGATGGGCCGGTGGGGGAGGGCGAGCCCCCACGCTGCCCCTTTGGGCAAGGCTGCCTGTGCCTAGAGGCTGCAGTCACGCCCAGCCTGAGGTGACAGAACACCCTTCCCTCCGCCGGATGCGCCACTGCCCACACGCAGCTGTGCCTGGAGCCACGCGCCACCGCTGGCTGTCACAGAGATTCCAATAATTCATGGGACAGATTCTAACCACACCTCCCTCCCGCGAGCTCTAACCATCTGAGGACACAGGCACAGAGACGTGGGGATCTAATGCCCCCCAAGGAAGCGGGCGGCCCCAGGGTAGGGGGTAGGGGTGGGAGGATGCAGACAGACCCCAGAGGGTGTGAGAGGGACAGTGACAGAGCCCGAGAGTGACAGGCCTCCCCAGAACCCACCCCCCTTGGGCACTGGGGCAGCAAGGGTTACCCCAACGCTCACCCTCCCTTGGAACCAGGTATCTGGGGAATGGGACTCCTCCCTGGTCCACACAGGCTGGTTGTCCCCGTGTCCTCACATGCTCATCCCCCCCCCCCCCCCCAGCATGTCTGCTTCTCTTCTTGTAAGGACACCAGTCGGCCTGGATCAGGGCTCCCAGTGACCTCCTTTACCTTAATCACCTCCATAAAGACCCATCTCCAAGCACAGTCACCCTCTGCTGCCCTGAGAGCAGGACTCAGCGTATGGATCTTGGGGACGTAATGCGGCCACTAACAAGGGGCTGAGACAGAGCTCCGTGAGGGCAGCGAGAGTAGCGTCAGCCCTGGGCTGAGTTTAGGGAGGTGTTTGCCAAGGATGGGGGAGATGGGGCCTGATGGTGACAGCCTGGCGCAGGTGGGGGGGCCTGCAGACAGATGGGGGTGCCATAGCACATGCTCAAAAAGCCAAGAATTCAGCTCACAGGCACCAGGCTCCCGCCCGTGGCCTTTATGACCACATTTGGCCACCAGGCAGGATTACATGCTCCTGCTGGCTTCCTCAGTACTCCCTCCATCTGTCCATCAGGGTGCTCAGTGACCTGTCATGGCCCTTGTCATGCCCGTGTCCCCCATAAGTTCTGCAGTAGCAACATCCACCCGGCCCGAGAGCACTGGGTTCTGCACGCAGACCTTCTCTGTAAATGGAGACACGCCCCTCTCTGCAAACCCCACCCGCAAACCCCACCCCCACCACCCGATTCCCCAGGGTGTCCCTGTCCTGCAGAGCTGGTGGTCTCGATGGTGATTCGGCCTGGGCCGGCCTCAGGAGGCTGTGCGGTCGCTCGCCTGCAGACCCCATGCGCATGCCTTATAGAGAGCCCCTCCGGACCGGAAGGCGTCCTCCCCGCCTCAGCCTGCTGGCAGGTACCCCACCTGAGAAAAGTCAGGAAAGGAAACCTCACTAACATGGGAGCGGGGAGTTTCAGCAGGGGGAGCTCTCACACCCGCTACTCTCCCGCAAATGCAACAGGAAGAGAGGGGTCCTGGCAGTCCTACCACTTTCCCAACTCCTTTACCGCTGGGCAGGTGGAAGGAAGATTTCCTACTGCCCCGGCAACAGCCCAGCCAATGAGAGGCTGATTCAGCCCAGCCAATGAGAGATTGTCACAGCCCAGCCAATGAGCAGCCACTACACTTCCAGCTCCCAGTTTAGTCCAATGGACTTTGAGTTTACAACAGCCCCTCCCAGCCCCGCCTCTTCTCTGTAAAAGAGCCTTCTTCCTGGCTCTGCGGACTTGCCTGCGGTCTTGCGTTGCTGGGGCTGCGGCTCTCTGCCATTCCCGAACAAACCCATTATTGCTGGTAAGACGACTGGAAGTTTTATTTTGAAGGTTAACAACTCCCAGGCCCCACTTCCGCACTGGAACCGGGATCGTGGACCCGCACCACCGCCCTCGGGAGCTTGTGGCACGTGTGGGTGGTGGAGCCCCGCGCAACTTCCGTCATCAGAGCGGCGAGGATGCCGCGCTCCGGAGGAATCTGGAAGCTGGCGTGCAGACTGGCACGATGTCTGCGGTGGGGGGGGGGGGGGGGGGGGCTGGGCCAGCGCGCCCTGTGACCCGGCGATTCCACCGGAAGAGGTCGGCCCTGCAGACACCAGGCCCTCGTCTGGACCGGCCTCCTGGGCAAAGTGCGTCAGCTCTCCTGGCGCCGCCGGTGGGTGACAGTGCGCACTCGTGTGAGGTCCCCGCTTCTACACTGAGCAGGGGGCCTGAGGCACCCCTCCAAAAGCCCGGCTCACCCATCGACAAGGAAGGACACGTGTCCCAGAGGCCAGCGGCACAGGACAGCGAGAGGCTGCAGGCGGTGGGCCAGCCTCTGGGCCTTGGTCAGGCTTGAGTGACCTTCAGAGCCTGCCCCTCACCCCAGGGCACGTGCGGGTACTGGGACCCTCAGAGGGTGCTCCTCAAGAGCCTGATGCTGGAAACTTCTGGAGCCTGGTGGCCCTGGGTAAAGGCTCTGCCCTGCAGCGTGGATGCTGTCGAGGCTTCCTGACCTTTGTCAGTGTGACGGGGGAGCTGCTAAGACAACAGAGGAGCCCATGCAGCCCCGGGGCTGACCTCTGACCGCTGCGGGCTGTGTGACCTTGGCCACCCATGTAGCCTGTCTGTGCTCAGTCCTCTTGTCCACAAAACTGGAGAAAAGCAGAACCCATCTCCGAGGGTCCGTGCGGAGGCTGCCAGGCCCCGGTGCTCCAATGCCAGGGCTGACTGTGATGGCCCCTGCTCTCACCCCTGGAGCTGTTCCTGGGGGTGGGGGCTCCAGGCCCCCTCACGCTGGCCTGTGGAGGCATCGCTTCTCTCCCCTCCCAGCACTGAGTCCGCCCACTCACCCTGCTCCCTTCTGTTGCCCGACAAGTGACCCCTAACATGGAGTCGACAAACAAGGCCGAGGGACCCCTACCCAAGGTGCCTCGCCACCCCCACCTTGAAACCAGCCTGGGGCTGCCTCAGGGCACTGGGTGCCCCATCCAGTCCTGACACTGGGAGCAAGCTGAGGAAGAATGCTGTGCCCCCTTCCTTTCTGGGCCCACAGGACCTGCCAGCTGGGGGAGGGCACATGCAGATCCTCCCTGGGCACCCCTCCCCTGCAGCCTCCGTCCTCCCCATGACCCTGAGCTCCTCCCCTCTCCTGCCCCCGCCCATTGTCCCCTTGGTGGCCTGCCATTGTCCACTGACCCAACCCCACCTCAGGATTGAGTCCTAAGGTGGTCTCAGGACTTCCTTTCTCCCAACACAGGAAGCAGGTGGCCACAGTGCACTTCTCCCTGTGAGGATGAGGCATTGACCCAAAAGCAGGACGTTCCTGAGGATGGAGATTGCTGAATCCCGGCCCTCTGGTGACCGCCAGGTTTGCAGAAGCCGATGGACCCAAGGCTCATCTGGAACCTCCCAGAAAGAGGGGGATCACGGGCCCCCACCTGAGAGCTGCGGAGGGGTCTCATTGTGGTCAGTGTCCCCTGACACTCAGGCCTCCCAGCCTCAGAGGAGGATCCCTGCACAGAGGTGCATCCCGCCTGAGGGAGCGGCAGGGGGGCCGCCTGGGCTCTGTGATGGGCCTGCTGGCAGGGGTGGGGGGGCCACCTGGCCACAGGCTTTTAGAGAATGGGGGGAGGGGGGAGGAATGGAGACACGGGAAAGCCTCACTCATGCCTTCCCCTACTCCGTGTCCTCGGTCCTCCCAAAAGGAGCCTGAGATGAGCAGTGAATGTGGCAGTGTCGGGGCCACGACCCGGCTCATCCCACCGCAGAAGACGCAGCCTGGAGAGACCCGATCCCAGAAATCCTGACTTCAGAATGTTTGCAGAGGAGGAAGCGTCGAATGCGCCAGCCACAGGCGGGGGGCCTTTCCTTCCAGACGGCATGCCGTCACAGAGTCACGGGCTCGCGGGAAGGAAACAGAGTCACAGAGTGATGCCACAGGCTTGAGTGAAGGAAGCTTACCTCTTGGAAGAAGCCGTGCGAGCAGACCACAGCCTCTCGGCCCAGGGTGGGCCTGACAGTGAATTTACGCTGCGGGGGACGCGGCACATGTCACCTGGGGGTCGGGCTGCCCTGGCCTGTTGCCACCCACGCGACACCCTAGTAATTTGCCTCCAGGGGAACCTGTCCGCAGATGAACATGGGGAAGATCACATAATTGGAGAATGAGTGTACTTACTGCCCACCTTGTCATAAACTGTAGGCTCCAGGAGTCAGATGTGAGTTTTTCTAGGTGTGTGACCCATAACTGAGGAACAAGCCCACAGGTAAGGAATCAGCGTTTCTTGGAAGCATACTAAACCTGATGGCCTCTTATGTCTCCACCTTGCTCCGTGTCCAAGGCTTCACTGAGCCCCTTGTGCGTCGCCACACCTGTGCTCCCGAACACCGTGGCTCTGGACCTGGCTACCCAGTAGAATCGTCCAGGGGCACTTTTAAAATACCAGCGTTGGGAGCGCCTGGGTGGCTCAGTCAGTTACACGTCCGACTTTAGCTCAGGTCATGATCTCAAGGTTCCTGAGTTCCAGCCCCGCGTCAGGCTCTGTGCGGACAGCTCGGAGCCTGGAGCCTGCTTCAGATTCTGTGTCTGTCTCTTCCCTGCTCACACTCTTTCTCTCTCTCTGAAAAAATAAATAAGCATTAAAAAAAATTTTTTTAATGCCAGTGTTGTGTGTCCACTTCCCTGCCCCCGCCCATCAGTTAGAACCCCTGGGAGGGGGGTCCAGGCAACGGTTCCCTAAGCTGTGCAGGTGTTTGAGATGCACGGCTTTGGCTGAGCGGCACTGCACCGAGGGGCCTGCCTTCTGATGCCCCCTAAGCTGACAGACCACGAGGGTCACCGGGGGGCCTCTACGGTTGTGCGTCACGGGGTTCAGCCCCTATGGCATTGCTTCACCAGCTGTGTGACACCTGAAAAAAAATTTTTTCAAGGATGCTAGGGTGATTCTAATGGACAGTTTTACCGTGGCCCAGAGTGAAATACTATCAAACAGCATCACCTGCTCCAGAGAAATCGTTCGTGAAAGGAAGCGTCCGTGGCCGTAGCAAACCTCACACTGCCGTCTTATTTTGAAACTGGCCACCGCCGCCCCAGCTTCACAGCCGCCACGCGGACCACCCAGCAGCCGTCAGCCTCGTGGCAGACCCTCGGCCAGCAGAGACGCACTGGCTGAAAGCTCAGCTGGCGGTTTTAGCAAGAGAGTATTTTTGTAATGAAGGTACATACATTGTTTTTTCAAAGACACAATGCTGTTGCACACTTAATAACTCACAGTATTGTGTAAACATAATTTTTATAGCCACTGGGAAACCAAAAAAAGTCATTTGACTCACTTCATTGCAATATTTGCTTTTACTACTATGGTCTGGAACCCAACCCACCCTCCTAGGTGCGCTTGTACGTGATAAACACACTAATAAGGAGATTACATAGTGTGTTAGTGGAACGTGTTATGAGAAAATGCAGGACGGGTGGGGGAGTCAGGGGTGGGAGAAGAGACCAACTATGGTGTTATGGACTCTGCTCCCCTCTCCAAGCGCAGGGGGCACCTGGGACTTGCTTCTAAGGTGACACAGGTCGTCACTCCTGCAGTTAGGTCACATTGTATGATGGTGACAGGAGGTAATGCCTATGGTTCTGTTGTTATATGAGGAAGGTACCAAGAGGTGACTCCCGCGGTTAGACTATGTTCTGTGACAGTCCATCTGAGCAACCTGGGAAGAGAGGCTCTCCCACTGGCCCTGAAGGAGCAAACAGCCATGCTGGGAACTGGCCTTGGAAGGGGCCACATGGCAGGGAATGGTGGGTGGCCACCGGGACCTAAGGTCAGCCTCTAGCCAAAAGCCAAAGGAAGCAGGCCCTCAGTGGCACAGCCACCGGGAAATGAATCCTGCCAACAACCACGGAGTGTGGACGTGGATCCTTCCACGGATGAGCCTCCAGCTGAGAATGCAGCCACTGACACCACGACTGCAGCCTGGCAAGAGCAAGCAGGGAACCAACTAAGCCACGCCAGGACATCTGGACATCTATTCCAAGGAAGTGAGGGAACAAACAAGTGTTTTAAGCAGCTAAATTTGTGGGAACCGGGAAACTAATACAGAGAGCAGTCGGGGCTCCCTGGAGACGCGGAGCAGGAGGTGGGAGTGCGCCAAGGAGATAGCTGGGGATGAGCATCCGGGCAGAGGGAACGCTGCCAGTGCAACTGAACAGGCCAAGTGCACCTGCTGTGTGTGAGTAGCACAGTCAGGTGGCTGGAGAGGGGTGAGTGAGGGGGCAGGGGTGACGGAGGAGTCTCAGGGGTGAGCATAGGGATGAGGGACAGGGTGGAGGAAGGGAGGATGGAGTGAGGGAGGGGCAGGCGCGAGGGAGGGGGCGCAGAGGTGAGAGCACGGAAGGGCGCGGAGGGTGGACGAGCAGGCCCTCCCAGGAAAGGGCACGAGGAGCTGGGGGCGGGGCCGTCCACGGAGTACCACTGAGAGGCCTGGGGGCGGGGCCTCCTCCTAGAGCGGCGCCGGAAGGGGCGGGCTCTTCCGGTCGGCGCAGAGGCCGGCTGCTGGGCCGGGCGGGCCCCGGTCGCCCGGCGCGGGAAGACTGGCGCGCGGCGGGGCCTGGCGCGGGGGACGTCGTTCCCGGGCGCCTTGTGGCGGGCGCGCTCGCCCCGTCCTCCAGCCGGGGATTCCGGGTTCTCTGGGCTCCCAGGCGCCGCGGGGAGGAGGGCGAGGACCAGCTCCGTGCGGATCGAGGTGAAGGCGGCGTCCCAGGGCCCTGCACACTTGGCCGACGAGGCCCTGTCGTTGGCGGGGGTGCGTCGTGCTGCCCCCTCGGGGTCCCTTTCCCCCTCCTCGGCACGGCTCGTGGCTGCTGGCCCGCGGGGGGCCCAGAGACTGTTGGGGTGCACGTTTGCCCTTGGATCCCAGACCCGCTAGTGATGCAGACCCCCCGCCCCCCGAGACCCCGGCTTCTGAAGGCAGGGGGACGTGGCCAGGGTGAGCGGGGCTTCCGGGGGCCTCGGCTGCGGTGGCTCCCCAACGCTTTGTGGCACAAGGGGCCTGGCCCAGAGAGTAAAAGAGCTTACCCGACGTTGCGCGGCGGGCACCGGCCCTTGGGCCCGGCGCCCCTGCTCCGGCCAGGTGGATTGAGTGGTCTGTGCGGCTGCAGCGGGCACTCGTGTCCACAGGCCTGTGAAGTGAGGGGCCAGAACCTCTGGTCTACCCCGTTTTTAACTATTTAATAACTTGGCGTGCTGTGCACTTAGAGAAGTGGGTAAATACCGTTGCTGCCTTCAAGCACCTGCCAGCTCGACTGAGGCAGACAAGTCGATTATCTAGAATGTTTCCTGGGCACCGGCATGTGCTGGCTCCTGCCCAGTAACCAGGGATTCGGGGGTGAAAAAGCCATGACCCTTGCCCGCAAGTAGCCACATCTCAGGGCAGCTGCTGCCCCGGTGGCAGTCCTGGCAGGAGACCGGAGCACAGAGAAACCCCACGCAGGCCCTCCGCTGGGTGGGTCTTCATTTCATGTTGGTTCTTGGTTTTCTTCAGGTTCCCACTGAAGCTAGACTCCAGCCTCCTTGCCTGGTGCGGCGATCCTCTGCCCTCCGTCCTCTGCCCTCCGTCCACCTGCCCTCTCCAGCAGGGGTCCCCTCTTACTTCTACATGCTCCCCTCAGCCCAGATGAGCTGCCTTTACCTGCGATTCAGGCTCCCACCTGATGCTCAGAACAGCCTCCCAGAAGCTGCCTCCAGTAGAGCCTTTGGGGCCATATAGGCCTGAATCCCAATCAAGTGTAAGTAAACATTGTTTTTTTAATGTTAATTCTTAGGGTATTTCTTTTTGTTGTTGTTTTTTAAGTTTATCTTTGAGAGAGCATGAGCGGGGGAGGGTCAGAGAGAGAGGGAGACAGAGATTCTGAAGCGGCTTCTGCGCTGACAGCAGCCAGCCGGTCTCAGGGCTCGAACTCATGAACCGCGAGATCGTGACCTGAACCAAAGTCGGACGCTCAACCTACTGAGCCACCCAGGCGCCCCTAAACATTTTTATTTAGAAGAAACTAGATTCTCAAACTCCTTATCAGGATGGGAAGTTTCTACAGTCCTCTTATGTATTGCCTCTGCATGGGGGAGAAGAGGAAAGGCTTAAAGAGAATTCAGAGTATTTATACCTTAAAACTACATCACTTGGGGGTGCCTGGCTGGCTTAGTCAGTAGAGCATCTTGGGGTGTTGAGTTCAAGCCCCACGTTGGACATGGAGCTTACTTTAAAAACCTGTGTTTTCGGGCACCTGGGTGGCGCAGTCGGTTAAGCGTCCGACTTCAGCCAGGTCACAATCTCGCGGTCCGGGAGTTCGAGCCCTGCGTCGGGCTCTGGGCTGATGGCTCGGAGCCTGGAGCCTGTTTCCGATTCTGTGTCTCCCTCTCTCTCTGCCCCTCCCCCGTTCATGCTCTGTCTCTCTCTGTCCCAAAAATAAATAAACGTTGAAAAAAAAAAAAAAAAAACAAGGAAGGTCTGCAAGGAATGTTGGAAAATCAAAACAGGACCTGCCTTTGGAGCTTTTTCTTTAAAAAAAAAAAAAAAAAAAAAAAGGCCTTAATCTCATGGAGTATCTTCCACCAATAGTTAAAGAGCCTGCAGGTCTGTCAAGGCTTTTTGCTAGAATTCCATCGGTTAGCGCTGAGAGAAGAGGCAGGTCCAGGAAGCTGACGGATGAGACAGAAAAGAGACAGGAGAGGGATGGCAGCAAACACGATGAGACGTGCGGGTGCTGCTTCTGCGAACACCTGGGCTGTGTGAACCCTGTTTGACTTCGTGGCGAAATTGGGATGCTGTTAGAGGGAGTTAGGGACAGGGTCCGTCAGGTGTTTCAGACAGTGACAGTGTGAGCAAGGTCTAGGTGATAGTTGCCTGGGCTTTGGCTCTGGGAGGAGTTCGCTCTGGTGAAGTGCTACAAGGAAGTCTGGGGCCGGGTTAGGGAAGAGGGAGTTGGGGGCACTGGTTGAGTCCAGGAGGCCTCTCTGGGCAGGGCCCTTGGGGCAGAGCTCCGAATGAAGTGAGGGGCCGGCCCCGCAAAAACCTGCGCTTGGCCTGTTTCTGGAATCAGCCCGACACTGAGGCAGGAAGCGCTGGGTATGGTTGAGGAGTCTGAAGAAAGCTGGACATGAGGACGGGAGTGAGGAGAGGGCCGAGGGATGGGCCCGGTCAGGTGCGTGTAGGGCTTGTAAGTATGAGGGACACCGGGGCAGGTACGGGGTAGGGGGTTCACTGGCTGCTCTGTGGAGACAGACCATGGGGGGAGGGCAGGGCGCCCACTAGGGAGCCAGCCCCAAGTCTGATCCATCTCAGACTCCAGGCTCTAAGTGACAGGCACGTGCCACCTCTCAGCCTAGAGCCCCCAAAGCACGTCGTCTGGTCCCAAATACAGGAAGTGGAGATGGGAGGGAGAAAATGGTGGGGGAAACTCCCAACTTGGGGACCACATGGGATTGCTGGTCATGGTACGCGTCAGATCCTACCAGACACAGGCCCAGGGGCACCGCCCCACGGAGAGGGTTAGAGCGAGCGTCCCGTTTGGTCACGTCCAGTGTGAGAGGCTCAGGAGACGTCCAAGGGGAACGAACACACAAGCGGGGAAGGGAAGGGGCCAAATTCCCCAGCGCGCCCCGCCCCCATCCGTCCCTTAGTGATTCTGTGACACGAGAGTCCCCAGGTGTTCTCTCCAGACGCTGGTGCGATCTAACAGTCCTGCTGTGGCTTCTCCACCAGCACAGGGGTTGGTGGAGTCTCTCTCTGGTGCAGACGTTCCGTTCCAGAGCCTTCGGTACAAGCTCGGACAGATGAAAAGCTGTGTGTAAAGAACAAGCTTTCTGCAGAAGTGGAGAATCCGGCCTGGCCTTCCCCAGCAGCCCTTCCCGGCTTCCAGTGGCCCCTCCTCCTGGGAACAAAGGACGATGGAAAAGCCCGTGGGTGGAAGGAAGGCCCAGACCCCAGAGGAGGAAGTGCATTCACTGAAGGACACACCCAAAGGAGAGAAAGCGTCGTCTGGGGAGGAAAGGCCAAGCAAGAGGTCCACGTTGGCAAAAAAGCACGGCAAGGAACCCAGCCCGAGTCCTGAGGATGAGGAACATTTATTTGATGCCTTCGATGCTTCGTTTAAAGATGACTTCGAGGGGGTTCCCGTGTTCATTCCTTTTCAGAGAAAGAAGCCCTATGGGTGCAGCGAGTGTGGACGCATCTTTAAGCATAAGACAGACCACCTCCGCCACCAGCGGGTTCACACTGGAGAGAAGCCCTTCAAATGTGATCGGTGTGGGAAGCTGTTCAGGCACAGCTCTGACGTCACCAAGCACCAGAGAATCCACACCGGAGAGAAGCCCTTTAAATGCAGTGAATGTGGGAAGGCCTTTAACTGCAGTTCAAATCTCCTAAAACATCAGAAAACGCACACTGGGGAGAAGCCGTACGAATGCAAGGAATGTGGGAAAGCCTTCGCCTACAGCTCATGTCTCATTCGCCATCGGAAACGCCACCCGCGGAAGAAGCACTGAGCGTGGGGAAGCCGTCTGCCGAGAGTCGGCGTTCGCGCCCGTGAGAACCATCCAGGGCGGGCCTGTCCCGCCGTCCCCCATCCAACGTCTGATGGAGGCCGGGGGCCCGCGGGCTGTGCGCTCAGTGCACCTGTGCTTGTGGGTCTCCACCACCATCCGGACGGTCAGCCCAGCCCGGTACACACGTGCTGGACTGGGGTACAGGCCATCTCCAGGTCAAGACACCGTGATAACATGGGAGGAGACGCGTGCAGCTGCGGCACCAGAGACAGTGAGTGTGATTGTGTCACGGCCGTCTGGGCGGGAGGGACAGCTGGAGCTTGCGAGCGGCCCAGCACCTCTCCCTGCGGCCTCCCTGTGGCACCTGCTCTGGTCTCTGCCTTTTCACCTGCTCCTTCGAAGACTTCAGGCTGCAGACTGCTGACCTGCTGGGTCCCGAGCCTATCCCTGCACAGCCTGGCAGGAGGCCTGCGGTCAGGTCCCCACGGCGCTGCACCAGACACCTGCTGTCCCCACTCGGCTGGCCGTGGTGACAGTCCTGTGGTTTGTGTCTGGCTTCCCTCCTTGGGCTGGAGCACCAGTCCTGGGACTCCGCTTCCCCTTCCCCCACTGCATCCCCAGGAACTGGACCCCCTGGCCCAGCCCCCAACCCCGGGTGAGCAGCCCGACTCACCCAGATGGACCACTCAGGACCTAGATGCTGCCACCATGGGAGATTCCTGCCCTGGACGCGTGGTGGGGGCCCCAAGGATGTGAGGGCAGCTTCGAGCCAGCCTGCATCTGCCGTGGGGGTCTTCAGACATGAGGCAGTGTGTGTGCCCTGCCCTCCGGGGATCAGCTCTCCAGGTTAGTTTCACTTCTTAATGCCTGCCCTCCAAGTTCCATCTTATCCCCCGGCCAAGTCCACATGCTGTGCCCACCCTCCATTTTCCTCCAGGAATGGTCTGGATGGGGTTCCATGCTCTGCAGAGCGGGGTGCGGTTTGTCCCAGAATTTCTTGACAGCAACAGGGGGAATGAGGTGACTGTCGGCCAGGCGGTAATACAGCTTTTTACTAGGAAAATGTTGATACCTACACTTGCAGCTATCTGGACCCCCAAAATGGGGATTCTGTCCTGGAAGAAGGTCCTGAATTCAGATGCAGACGCGTTTCCCAAACAGGTGGTCCCAGACACCAGAGCGCAGGTGCTCGCGGAGGGAAGGTTTCTCCAGGTTAGGTGTTTGCTCCTGTTCTCTGTAAAAGCTATGATGTTGTACACGCCCCTGCCTGAGCTGAGCCCCCCACGCAGCAGGCCCTCCCACACCTGACCCAGCTTGCCCCTGGTGGGACAGGATGTAGAGGGGAGACACGGCGTATGAGCCTGGGCTGGAAGGGCAGCTGTAAAGGACACGCGTGGGACGTCTGTGAGACCTGTGTCCACACTGTCCACTGGGCGGCAGTGCCCTCAGTTTCGGGGCTCCCCGTGTTGGTGTGGCTTGTGGCCCATCTCAGACGTCATCCTTGTAAAAGGCGCGCGCTAAGGTTTCAGGGGCACGGGGTCATGATGCCTTGAGTACACTCTCAAGTTCAAAGAAACAGACAAGTAAGACACATATGTGTGCTGAGAGCAAGGAAGCAAATCGCTTGAGTGTCGGTCTGTCCTGAAGCCAGAGCAAGGCCGGTGGGTGTTTTCTGTTGAGGGCCGGATAGTAACTGTGCTTGGCTGTGGGGCCCCACGGGCTCTGTGTGCACTCAGCTCTGCTGTGACATGCGGCAGCACTCACAGACAACACAGGCGTGAACGTGTGCCAGCGAAGCTTTATTTACAGAGACCGGCGGCAGCCAGTTTGAGCCTGTTCTGGATGGAAAGTGTGTGAGGGCCACCCGTCGGTGCATGTCGCCGCCCTTCAGAACTGGGTGCTGGCAGGGGAAGCTGGGCACAGAAGGTGGAAAGAAACCCTGTGGGGGGAGCCCATCTTGATGTACTGGAAGGCAGGGTGTGGACACACGGACGTCAGCCACGGCCATGGCAGCACCCACGCATGTCCAAGGGTGTCTGAGGCCACTTCAATTTAGTTTGGTTTTTATTTACTACAGTATTATAATACCCTGGGATACGTATGTTAATACGTAACGTGTTGTTACATAACGTGTATGTTACAACACGTGACGTACGAGGGAGCAAAACCACTGCTTTCTCTGTTATCCTGAAGGCCGCAGCCACTAGCACACCTTACTTGTACCGCTGCCTAATGGTGCGTTGACCAGAAGGGTTAACGGTTTCCTAAGAAGGGCACGTAGGCTGTTTCTGGTTTAGGGCATTATAAATCACGCTGAGATAAATATCTCGTCTGCATTTAGGGCCAGCAGGACAGATCCCCAGAAAGGGAATCGACAGGTGGAGACCATTCTGGCAAATCCCCTCCTCCTGGCCATGCCAGATGGGCGCCCCCACAGCCCAAGGACGGCAGGCTTGCCCCGGCCTCTCCAGCAGCAGGCAGGTGGGTGTCCATAAAGAAACATACTCTGATTCTCTGGCTTCGATTTCTTTTTTTTTAATTTTTTTTTAATGTTTTTATTTATTTTGAAGGAGAGAGACAGAGCATGAGCAGGGGAGGAACAGAGAGAGAGGAAGACACAGAATCCAAAGCAGGTTCCAGACTCTGAGCTGTCAGCACAGAGCCCAATGCAAGGCTCGAACCCACGAACTGTGAGATCATGACCTGAGCCGAAGTCGGACGCTTAACCGACTGAGCCAGCCAGGCGCCCCTCTCTGGCTTTGATTTCTGGAGAGGAAGCGAGTGGTGAAGGGCTCGGGCTTTCGGGCCAGGGGCTGCCGTCCTGAGCCGGCACTGGCACCGTGGAGATAGGAGACCTTGGGCACATCACTTGACCTCCTTGTGCTGCCTCGGTTTCCTCAGGGACGACACAGGGATGCTGATGGTGCTTCACCTGATCCAGTGAGTTGGGACGGGACGTCCCGAGCGCAGGGCCGGCGCCCCCTAACTGTTGTAAGAACGTCAGCCCTTAGCGCGCCTGGCTGGCTCAGGCGGTAGATGGTAGATTGTGCAACTCTCCATCTCGGGGTCCTGAGTTCAGCCCCACGTTGGGTGTAGAGCTTCCCGTCACGTGTTGTGTTCTTAGCGAGGTGGATGTTAGCTCCCATGCGTGAGCGGTGCCTGTGCCGCTGGCCCTTGGGGCCCCTCCCGGTAGGACCGCGGCTGATTTCAACAGCATCAGCCTGGAGAACGACAACAGAAAAACACTTAAAAAAAATAGACTTGGAAATGTTTTTTAAATACAGCTTACAGGGGCGCCTGGGTGGCACAGTCGGTTAAGCGTCCAACTTCAGCCAGGTCACAATCTCGCGGTCCGTGAGTTCGAGCCCCGCGTCAGGCTCTGGGCTGATGGCTCAGAGCCTGGAGCCTGTTTCCGATTCTGTGTCTCCCTCTCTCTCTGCCCCTCCCCCGTTCATGCTCTGTCTCTCTCTGTCCCAAAAATAAATAAACGTAGAAAAAAAAAAATTTAAAAAAAAAATACAGCTTACAATCATGAGAAAAATCACGAAGTCAAACTCAACTCGGTTAGTGGCCACTTTTGCCTCCTGGTGCTCTGGCGAGGCAGATGGGCTGTTTCTTCTGCGTTCGCCACCGTGGTATCACACCGCCGCCAGGCCCCAGAGGCAGATCTCCCAGATTAATCTCTGCCTTGATGGTTTTTCTGTTGTTGTTCAAACGACACTCATATCCTAGGGAAAAAACCCTCTCAATAACCTGACTCAAAAGAAAAAAAATACATAATGAAAGTTATAAAGTCCTCCAGCCTCCAGGACGCTGAAACAGGACCTGCCAGAACCTCTGGGAGCCACTGCAGCCAGCAGTGGGGACGCCAGCGGGCGAGCTAGGAGTCGGCTAGCTGGGCCTCTGGCTTCATAAGAACAGCAGCAGAAGGGGGCAAGTAACACGCCCGAAAGTATCAAAACCAGTGGGAGTGGAGGCTGTCGAGAGAATTACACAGGCAGAAGTTGGTTGTTTGAAAGGACTGTTGTGGCTTCTGGGCGCAGCTTGGTCAGCTGAGTGTCCGACTCTTGATTTCAGCTCAGGTCCTGGTCCCAGGGGCATGGGATTGAGCCCCGCATCGGACTCCGTGCTGAGCGTGGAACCTGCTTGAAATTCCCCCCCCATCTCTCTCTCTCGCTCTCTCTCCCCCTCTCTCAGCCCCTCCATCCCACTTGCACTTTCTCTATAATAAGATTTTAAAAAGGAAAAACGGATTGTTAAAGCTGGCATCGTGTGACAATAGAGTCCAGGAAAAGGGAAGGAGCCGGTAAACTGTTATGGATGCAGAGGGAAGGTGACAGCAGGTCGTCGGAGGAAAAGACAGCACACCGAGCCAGTGGATGTGAGCGCGTACGAGGCGGGTTTTAGGAGAAAGGGCAGGTGGTGAAGCCAGCACGAGAGGGTGCCGCCCAAAGACCCTGTCACTGCTGCACAGAGTGTGTCCCCAAAGAATTCAAGTCAGGTAGTGTGAGTTCAAGAAACAGAAAATTCTAGTCTTGTGTGGACTCAGACACTGGAAAGAAGAACCAGCTCACCTTTTATGAGCTACTAGAGCCGTGATGTCAGCGCCACAGCCAGCGCCACCTGCTCCCGGACGGAATAGCGACAGGCCGCGTCCAGCGCGGCGGGGCAACGTCGTGGAGCATGACCAGACTGGGTTGTTTCAGGAAGGCCAATGTGGCTTAAAGCGGCTATCATTTCTCACACTAACAGATATTATTATCTTAACAGCTGCAGAAATATTTGCTAAAATCCAACATCCGCAAATAAGGAATACAATAGAATTTTCTAAAGCCGAAGCAGAATATCTCCCCAAACCGTAGCAGCGCTGTGCCCTAGGGCTCCGTGTGGCCAGTGCCCCCCCTCGCCCCCCCCCCCCCCCCCCCCCCCCCCGCCCTTGGGGTTTTCCCTCGGCGCCACCTAGAGCGAGGCCGGGAGTAACGTGTGCACACGGCCTGGATTGGGAAACCCCTCCTGGGCGTGTAGCAGGCGATGCTGCTGTCTCCGTGGCATCTGACAACAGTCTCAAGGCGTCAGCGAGGGTGTAGCCCGTTGTCACGTTGAAGGTCGGCGGAGTTCACTGCGCTGTGTATGCGGAATCAAGCAGGTGCGTGGAGGCGCGGGGCAGCGTCGTTCGTGGTGGCCGTCAGCGGACATGCCCCGGAGTCTCACCAGATGAACAGCTCCACGAGACGTGGTGTAGCCACACGACGAAATGCTACTCAGCCGAAAGAGGAACGAGCCCCTACGCCCGCCGCCACACTGCGGAAATGGTGCCGAGTGAGAGAAGCCGGACGTGGCCCTGCCGGCTGCTGTGCGGCGCGCAGACAGAACAGCAGAGTGGAGGTTACCAGGGGCGGGGACGGGAGACCTTCACGGGTGCAGCGTTTCTGACGGGCACGGTAACCAGGTTAGGGGTGTAGATCGCGGTGGTGGGTACACAGCGTCGTGGGTACTTAATGGCGCTGAATCGTGCGCTTCCGATGGCTGAAGTAATCAACACCATGTCGATTTTACCACAGGGACAGAAGCCCATTGGGTTTGATGTGCTGGTAACAATATGCAATTTTAAAAAGCTATCTATCTGTTCAGCAACAAAAAGAGCACGTCCTAGCAAGTTAAAGATGTGCCCTGTCGTGCTCATGTAGAAATTTCACTTCTTAAAATCTTACAGAACTTTTGTGTGGGTGCCCAGAAAGCCACGTGCAGCGACATTTAGCACGCGGACTGTCAGAAAAGTTGGAAATAACTCAAATGAGCATCAACAGTGGACAGACTCTCACCACCACCTGTGCATCTCAGAATGCTGAGCGAAGTCAGTCGGTCACAGGAGGTCATTATTATAAAGCGCAGAACTGAACAGCATGTTGTTTGGAAATATCAGTGCAGTAAAACAAGACAGAGACGAAAGAACGGCTCACACCAAACTCAAGACAAAGGCTCCTCGGGCAGGCGAGGCCACGTGGGCTCGGGTTTTTGGGTGGCATCTAGTTCCTGAGCCGTGTGGATGGTAAGCGGGTGTCTGAGCTCTGTCCCGCGCCACATCACATACGCTGCAAGTTTACGTGTGTTTGACGTACAGTTAAACCTTGGTTTGCAAGCATAACTTGTTCCAAAAACAGGCATGTAATCCAAAGTGAGTGTCCCCATAAGAAATGATGGAAACTCAGATGATTGATTCCACAACCCAAAAACATTGGTATAAAAACGATTACCATACTGTAACATAATACAAAATAGAAAAATAAATTAACCTGCACTTGCCTTTGAAAACCTTTGTGCCTGGTGTGAGGGAGACAAGACAGAGGAGTGTTACTGTGTAGGACGACTTTCACCATCACTAATGGAATCACTGCCACCTATTGGCTCAACGAGATCTTTCTTTTTGTGCCACTTTATTTTTTTTAATTTTTATTTTTTAATGTTTGTTTATTTTTGAGAGAGAGTATGAGCGCGGGAGGGGCAGAGAGAGTGGGAGACACAGAATCCGAAGCAGGCTCCAGGCTCCAAGCTGTCAGCACAGAGCCCGAAGCGGGGCTTGAACCCCAAACCATGAGATCGTGACCTGAGCCGAAGGCGGATGCTTAACCGACTGAGCCACCCAGGCGCCCCTTTTGGTGCAACTTTAGCAAGGAACCTATCCAATGACACTCGCTTTCACCTTCTTTTGAGGATTTCACGGAAATGTGACATTGCATTCGTAACAGTCCCTCAGAGAGAGAGAGAGGGAAGAACCATTGGCTTCGTTGTGATCATGTGATGTTCGGTGCCACTTGTGACCCTATTGCGAGACATCGCTCATTTATCAAGTTAAAATTTATTAGAAATGTTGGCTCATCTTGCAGAACAAGTTCCTCACAACCCAAGGTTTTACTGTATTTTATCTTCTAACTTTCTTAGCTTTTTGAGAAACAGGGAGCACTTTTCCCCCGGTTCTGTTGCCTTCCGGGTCTGGGGCCCATCCCCCTGACGGTATTGGCAAACACCAGCTTCCATGTGACAGAAGCCAGCTCCTTACTTGGGTAGTTGTGGCTTCCCGACAACGAACCAGGTAATAATTGCATTTCTTTGTTCAGAAGGTTTTCATTGTCCGATTCCAGTTGTGAGAGCAGATCACCCCCAGTCAAGAGGGTCCTGATGCAATACGCCTAAACATGAACCTCAGGCCTGACAGAATTCCGGTCATTCCCGAGCTCCGAGGACGGACGGAGATCTGTACGGAAGAGGAGAGGAAACCCCCGGGTGAGCAGAAAGAAAACATCTAAGGGACAGGTGGGGACACGGGGCACAGGCAGGACGGGCAGCTTGGCGGCAGAAAACCCACACCGGGAGATGCCTGCCAATGAGTGGAGAGAAGGGGTTCACGGGCGAACTCCCTGAGGCGGGGGGCGCCTTCACCTGGTTCCGAACCTGGACCCGGAAGGCCACAAAGTTCACCCCTCCGGCCCCGCCCCCCCAGGAGGCCAGTGCTGATACCACCGGCCTTCTAGGATTGCACTGCAGGCAAAGTCCAGGACTCCCCAGCGCTCTGCTCCTGGAAAGTCCCAGAGAAAGGCCTTTTCCAAGTGTGAAAGTGGTGGGGTGGGGGGAGGGGCGCTGAGCATGGTTCCCGTTGCAGGAGGAGCAGTTAGAGGCCCTGCCCTGAACGGAGGGCTCTGCGACAGCAGGGGCGCCATGGAGGCCTTCAAATGGAACAGACACGGGGATGGCTGCGGATGTCCCGGGGATGCAACACCAATCGTCCTTACCACTGGCATCCCGTGAGTTGGGCCGGCATCTGTCCCTCCCAGCCTCGTCTGACCTCAATCTGAGGGAAGGTGGGAGCCAGCACCGTGGGAGAGTGAGCAGTGAGGGCCATGTGGCGGGGGGGGGGGGGGGGGGGGTTCTGCTCCCTCTCCCCACAGATCGGGGGCTGACCCGTGGCTCCAGACTCTAGTCTCTGCCAGGTCCCCTGCCTTCCTGGGGAGCCTGTAGGCACCGGGATGTCACCTGGGCTTGATTTCTAGTGACCTCTTGTGTCCATCCCTAGTCTGGACACCAAAGTGTCATTCCTTCCCCTGCAAGTGAGCTAGGCCCCCAGACATGCCACAGAGCGAGGCAGGACTGGAGGTGGTCCTGTGCTCGTGGCAGAAGCCTGTGGCACAGGGACACTTGGGACGTGTGCTCTGGACCGGGGCAGGCGAGGGTAGGGTTCTCAGCAGGGTGGAGGGGTCGTCCAGGGAAGGGAAGGGAAACAGTATTGGGACCAGAAAGGGCCAGTTCAGGGCGGGAGTGGCCAGGACAGTGGTGGCCAGGCTCCGGGTCTGTGGCCTGAGGACATGGCTTTGCTCTGGAGCAGCCCAGGCCTTCGGGGACCTCTGTGCAGGGAGCTTAGAGTTCGTGGTCTCCTGGTGTCGTCCTTACAGACTCCAGCCGCCTGTTCCACAGACCACGAGCTGGTGGTCCCCCCCCCACCCCACCCCTGGGCCCCGGGACCAGAGTCCTGCCAGGGTGCAGAGCTCGGGGGCAGCCTGGCGCTGCTGCCCAGGGACTCTGCGGGTGTCCAAGGCCTGCAGGGGGAGTACCTGGGGGGCTTCAGCCCCAGTGCACACGTGGATCCGGCGCTGGGGGCCCCACACGCCCCCTGTCCCAGCCCGTGTGCCCCAGGTCACTGCAGCCTTCCCCGCGTGGCATTCCGGTGTGAACACGTGTTTGTTTCCTGGTGAGCTTGAGCTCTGGGTGTACCGGGGTTCTCCTTACACCGCTGCTGAGGTGCGTGGCCCTGTCCACACGTGGCCAGGCGAGGTGGCCGCTGGACTGTTCGCACACAGGCTCGCACAGCTGGTGCTGGTGGGCCCGTGAAATGTAAATTTCCAACCAGTCACGTCTGTTGAACTTTCCTTCAGTCCTCGGTGAGTGTGTTCGACATCTGGAGACGTGTTCTGTCTTGTTTTTATCCTGCTTCCTATGGTCTACACTTCACGCGCTTTCTTAATCCAGAAGGGTGTTGCCTGGGTTCTGCACTCCTTGCCGGCTGCTTCCCATTCATCCCAGAACGCTTCTGTGTCCTATTTCCTGTGGATACTCTGTTTCCCTGTAATAAACCTCAGTTCTGACCCATTCACTGGGTCCCGTTCATCTCCCTGCAGTTTGGGGGTGCAGTCAAGACTCCCCAGGGAGGTGCTGCCTCACATTCACCAGACTTGTAAGAGACTGACGCGTCAATCAGAGGAGGATTTGCGGACTTAGCAGGAGAGTGGCCCCTCGTGTGACAACGTACTGTGTCCCTCAATAGACACGGTCTTCTCGGCCCCAGATTCTGGGAAACTACCCGTTCCTTGGTAGCCTGATGCCTGCGGTCGTAGCCCTGGAGGGGGTCTGGGAGGTGCCCCGCCTGGGATCACCCCCTTCAGGCCCTAAGTCCTGAAGAGCTCAGGCTGGCCCACCCCCCACGCCCTCACTCACGTTGCCTTGCATGGAACAGCCATCCTCCCGAGGGCAGTCCTGCCCCCAGAAGGGGATATGGTAGTATCTGGAGACATTTTTGGTTGTCCCAGCTGAGGGGAGGTGCTATACATGTGGGTGGGGGCAGGGAAGCTGCCCAGCGCCCCGCAGAGCACAGGATGCCAGGTGGCAAAGGACCCAGCCAAGGACAAGACTCGAGTTAGACCCGAAGTCAGGCGATGGGCCGGGGTACAGACAGGGCTGTTGACGAGGCTTATGGGCTGGAAAGCAAGGTGAGGCAGCTTTGAGCAGAAACCTGAACACCGACAGGATGCTGTTTGGGCTGAGGAGGCTGGTGGGACCACAGGACCGGGGCCAAGTCCCCGGAAAGTGGGGCAGGGGCAGGTGGGAAGCGTGCTTGGCCAAAAGGCTCAGTAGCAGTACCCCCCCGCCCCCCGCAGCTCCCCATCCTCCTAGGGAACAGGAGTGTGCCCTGCCCCACTTTGAAGCTAAACCAGCAGGGCCACACACGGCTGGCCAGGAGAGGAAGAGGGACAGACTGAGAGGGGAGCAGGGAGAGGTGAGCCCCCAGCCACTGCTGGGCCACACGTGGGCCACACGTCCAAAACAGAACTTGGCTTGTGGCCAGCGACCCATCTCAGCAGACCTGTGGCCATACTCTGGACTGAACCCCGAGGTGCCATACCCCACACCCCACCTAACTGCAGGTGCTGTCAGAATTTGATCCCCAACACGGGTCCTACCCAGCCTGGTCTCCATCTAAACCACCGGTCTCCTCCCACCTCCCTGCTGCCCCAAACCAATCTTAAAATGCACCTAAGATCTCACTCCCCTGCCCAGGACCTTCGGTACCTCCTGGTTCCTAATCGTGGCTTCCAGACTACTCATCCACCTTGATCCAGCTCCCAGCCTGCCTGGGCTCTTCCAAACCTTTGGCGACACTCGTGTCTCAGGACCTTTCACGTGCTCTTCTGCTTTGAATACTCTTCCCTCCAGCCTTTGTGTGACCAGCTTGCCCTCTCTCTCTCTCCCTCCGTCCCCCCCCCCCCCCGTGATGTCACTTCCTTGGTGAGCTCTCCTTGGACCACAGAGCCCTTGTGTGCTTCCTTAAAGCTTTTACACCTGTGGTGTGGGTGTGTTTGCCAATTTGTTGTTTCTCTCCCTCACGCACTAGAATGTGAGCTCCACTGAGGCCAGGAGCTGGCCTGTCCCAGGTATACCCCAGGGCCTGGCATTCGATCAGGCGGAGGGGAGCCGCAGGGGATTTTTACAGGGCCTGGCGGCTGGAACCCTGCATGTGCGGGGAGTGAGGCTGGCGGAGCTGGGAGCAGGCAGCAGCTGTCCGCACTTTATACGTTTTGGCAGGAGTCAACTGCTGCGGGCTGGTACCGGCCTGTCACCCCCTCCTCCCCCCCCCCCCCCCCACACACACAGCGAGTCCTTCACAAGCCCCTGATCTTCCAGCTTCTCTCCTGCCTGGGACCAGTGTCCAGATGATTGGGCTTGGTCTCCCCTCCCTCCGCCCTGAGCATCCCTGCAGCTGGGGGCTCCCTGGCTGTGGGTCTTCCCTTCCTGTCTTCATGCTGTCCACCCGCCGAGACTCAGGGCCAGCGCGGCAAGCAAATGCCTGGACGTTCATCCCTGCTGGGTTGGTTCACAGAAGCTGTTTCCAGCTCTTTGCTTTTCCTAACAAGAAGGAGACTGACGCCTAAATTTCTTTGGGGGGATGTAAGAACGGGGCTGAAAAAGACTTAGGAGGAACAGCAGGAAGAATTCCATGTTAAGTTTGGGGAAATTTTGTAACAGCCGCTCCTCAGGCCCTAGGTTTTGGGAACATTTTGGTGGTAGGCAGTTTAGAGGGGCCCTTGAGACAGTCCAAAAAAGGAGAGTCTGTTTTCAGCCAGCTCCCCAGCAACCGGTGGCCGTCCAGAAGGAACACCGCGAGGGAAGAGGTGCCACAGAGGATGCTTTGGGTGCAGCTCTTCGGTGGACTAGGGGCTGTTGCCGCCGGGAGGGCTCGGGGACGGCGAGATCGCTGCGGGGCTGGGGGCGCCCGTGGCGCCCGTCCCGCCCGGGTCAGCCGGGCCCTACCCGCGCCACGGAGGCGCCGATCCTCCGGAGCCCAGAGCGTCCCGGAAGTGCACGCGCGAGGCTGGGGCGGGGCGAGGGCGCACTTCCGGCCGGCGCGCGGGCGGCCGCCTCCCGCTCGGAAGGTGAGTGGGCGCCGGGTGGCGGCGGCGGCGGGGATGCTCGGCCCGGTCGCCCGCTCGCGCTCGCCTGTCGTCCCCGCGGGCCCCGCCCCGGGCGTCCCCGCGCCGCCGTGACCGTGGCCCGGGCTCGGCCGGTGGGGCGCGGGTGACCGCCCAGCCGGAGCGGAGGCCTCCGCGGGGTAGCGGGCCGCAGCGGGCTCACTGGCCCCTGGCGATCGCGAGGGTCCGCTTGCTGGGCGCCTCCCCACGCCCCCGGAACCCCGGCGACGGGGTCGTCGCGGTGCCCACTTTGCAGGTGGGGAACGGAGGCTCCGAGAAGTCCGCAGTCGCGAGTGTGAGCGCCGGACCTCAGCCGGGGCGGGCAGCGCTCCGCCGCCTAGCGCCCCGAGAGCGGGCCCTTCCCCGCGGGGCGTGGGCTCCAGGCCGGGAGGAGAGCGGGGGAGCAGGGGGGGGGGCGGGGAAGGTCAGCCGTTGGCCGGGGCATCTCTGTCCCCTCCGCCTCCAGTCGGTCGCAGCAGTGTGGCCCCAGAGTTTGTGTTCGCGTCCCGGTGGGCTTCCCTGTGTGAGCGCCACCTCCGCGCAGACGGCCCGGGGCGGAGGGGGGGGGGGGGGTGAGTGCCCTGTCCCAGACGAGTCCCAGCAGGTTAGCCGAGTAACAAGATGAGAGTTAGGAGCGTGGGGACCTGCACCCAGATGTCATGCCTGCAGCCCCACCCTGTGTCCGCTTATGTCCACTTCCCTGAGTGTCTGTGACCCTTCCCATCACCAGGGACCGAGGGCTGCCCAGGAGGCGGGGGCTGACCGGGATGGCCCAGGCGCCGCTGAGGAGCCCTGTTGGGGCTGCCTCCCCACTTCCTCGAAGCAGATACTGTTTGCAACCATTGCTTAATGTACTTTAACTTTTGTTCTTCCCATGCCCTCTTCACACCCCAGTAAGCAGTCCTGCTCCACCACAGTGTGAAAGAAAAGTTCTTCTCACGTGGGACCGAACCACTCTTGCAAACCACATCAAAGCAGAGTACCTTCCACCGCAAAGGAGGCTCGGGCAGTCAGATGTGGTTGGCAGCCTGCAGCCTCTGAGGGCTCTTCAGGGTCTGAGGAGGACGGTTTTCCTCCCAGGAATCGTGTTGTTAAGATTTAATCTAGAATGTTTGTGCTCCAGCAGGCAGAGTTCAGTTTCCCACCCTCCTCCTCCTGCGGTTCAGTGCACCCACAGCCCGCTGCTGTAGTGTGGGAGGTTTTCAGGGAGGTGCAGCATGCCTTAGGGTGTGGGCTGGGAGGACATCGAGGCCATCGCTGGGATGAGGGCTCAGGTCCCCACACGTGTGCTGGTGCCGCTCCGCGGTGGGGTAGACCAACCGGGGGCCCAGCTGCCTCTCACCCCAGGTCCCACATGGCACCTCTTGACATCCTTGCCCCTCTCCACCAGCGAAGGAGCCCCCCACTCCCCATGGCTGATCAGCAGCTGGCATCGCCCCCACCCTCCACACACTCCTCCGACCCCCGTCATCCTGCCATGGTTTTCATTTCCCCAGGTCCCAGGTGTGCATACCTTCAGCAGGCCTTGGGGAAGATGGCGACCCTGGGGGACGGTCAGGAGCCCCCTCGTGTCCCGTCCCCTGTCAATCTTGCGTCACCAGGGACACCTGGAACCCACCGCCTCGAGGCCCGGCTTCACCTCCACGGTCATCAACACGGTACTCACCCTGCGCTGCGCTCCCTCCACCTCCCTGCACCACCCGCCCACCCCGCACCACTGGCAGCGCGGCCAGAAACAAGGCAGCTCACGGCTGCTGGGGCTCCTGCACCCTTGCACTTGGGTCGGGACATGGGCAGCTGAGGTTGAGGCCGGAGACTGAGCCTTGTGAGCAACGGCTCCCTAGGGGACAGTCCCCCAGGATCATGTTGGGCAGGCAGGGCCCTGTGTCCTCTTGTCTCCCTTTATGAGCCTTTGCTCCCACACCAAGAAAATAGAGCACCCTGAGTTCTGGGCCGGCTGGTCTGGGTTGGGGCCCCCAGGGACCTGCAGGGATGCAGCTGCCAGCCTTGTGCTACCCTCCTGGTGGAGTCTCGGGATATCAAAGTCACGGAAGTAGCCAATGACTAGTGAGACGGCCGGTGCTGAGGGGGTGTCCACGCCCCGTGGCACGCGGTGCCCCCTGGGTCTTGCTCCTGCTCAGCCATCAGAAGTCCCAGGGTTCTGTCCACGCCCATGTTCCACAGGAGGCCTGGCCTTACAGCTCAGGACACACATGAGCTGATGACAGCCAGGTCAGGGGTCAGCATGCGTTTCATCCCACCTCTGTCCTAGAGTGCGGGCACTGAGCCCAGGGGCGTGGCTTGGGGCATGGCTTGCCAAGTGCCCGGAGCCCTCTTTGTCGGGTCTCAGCGTCACAGTGAGCAATGGGATGACGGTTGAGACATACCAGGCTCTGTGCCAAGGGCTGTGGGTCATCTCGAGGTCCAGTGACCACACTCTCTGGTGGCCATTAACAGATGAGGGCAGTGAGGTCCACAGAGGTCATGGGGTGGCATGAGGTCACACACAGGGAACGTGTCATTCACCCCCCAGGTCGGTCCAAGACCGGAAGGGCAGCAGCGCCTAGCTGGCCCCACACTGTTCCCGGCTCCGGGAGCCCTCCTGGCCCCTGCCCATCCCTGGGGTGGGCCGGACTGGGGGTGTGGGGTGGGTACGGAGCTAGGTGCTGCGCAGAAGGAGCCGGGACGGCACCCAGCACATGCGCCGCAGGCCTTCACCGGGGTGGCCGCCTCCCCCCGCACGATGGTTCAGGGCCTTGGCCCGGGGCTCCCCCGTGGCTGTGCTCCTGCCCTGTGCAGTCGGGACTCTGAGGCCGACCCTTAACCTCCACATTTTCCCACCACCCTCACCACCACCTGCAAGGCAGGACCTATCCCCATGTTCCGGACAGGGACATGGGGGCCCAGACGGGAGCCAATGAAGGCCAGTGGGACTGAGAACACATCAGGCTGACTCAAGCCCATGCCCTCAACTCCCTCCCCTGACCGGGCCCAGCAAGCCATGGCTCACGGTTCACAACTCCTAAGTGGCAGGGACGCGGGACCGGGGCAGGGCTGTCCTGGAAGCCATGCTGACCACATTGGCTCTGCGGGATGAGAAGGCTGGTGCCCAGGATGCAGGCCCTCAAGCCCATGCGGCTTGAGGCTGCCCCTGGTCCAGTCTCCAGGTAGCAAGAGCCCAGAGGGGCCCGGCTTGGCCCCCTGAATCACATCCAAGTGCCTTGTGTGCCTGGGACTTTGCCCAGTGAGAGGCAGTGTTGGCCGCAAACAGCAGCCTTGGCGCTCCCTGGACTGTCCAGGAGCAAGTGGGCAGGGCCTGCCGGCCAGGGAACAAACCGGGGTTGACCCTAAAGAAGAGAGAGGCGGGGCCTCCAGCAGGCCCTTCTTGCAGGCTCTGAGGGGTGTGGTCACTGGAGGAGGGGGCGTGGCTGGAGGGGAGGCGATGCTTTCGTCCCTCCTGGAAACTGACCCAGCGTCGTCGAGAACTGGGCCCCGCCACCAATCGGTTACCCGGGGCAGGATCTACCCCTCGCGGTCTCGAGCTCATTTCCTCTGTTGGGGCGGTTCCTCGGTGCTCCAGTTCTTCCCTGGAGAGACCCCAGCATTTCAGGAACCTGCCCAGGGCCCTCCAGCCAGGGGGGCTGGGACTTATGGAGCCCCAGCTTCCCAACTCCCAGGCCGGAGTTGGTGAGGTGGGCCAGAAAGCACATTGGGGGTGGGATCCACCCTGTGAAGCCTGGGGCCCCTCACACTCCCCCCACCCCCCACCCCCCTCACCCCGGGACTGGATCCCATTAGTCTCCCACGTCCTCCTTACACAAGAGCCAGTTTCTGACTCTGGCTGAGCACAGTGCTGGCGGGCTGTGAGGGTGTCGGGCAAGCCGTTGGTCCGCCAAAGCAGGTGAAGGAAGTACATGCGCACAGGGCACTTGGCTGGCCCCTGGGGGTCATAAAGTCGTGGGCATAAAGTCGCCGAGGCTGCCCCTCCCTGTGCCTCCAGAGCAGGGAGCTGGGCAGGAGGGGTGCAGAACGGGACAGACACATTAGGAGCCAGGTCTGTGCTGACCCAGCCAAGGGGCCTGCCACATCAAGGCTGTGCTTCCAGAATGCGTTCTGGAAGGTATGGTCTGGAGCCCTGCAGCTGGAGGGACAGTCCGTGGGCAGGAGCAAGTGACAGAGAAAGACACGTGGCCCCAGGGTGGGCGGGACGAGCTGTGTAGCGGGGGCAGCGCCACCCCCCACCCCCAGCCAGGGGCTGGCCTTCCAGACCAGGCCCCTGGCTTTGGCACCTGAGACCTGAACTCTGGCCACCCGCCCCCCCCCCAACCCCACTCACTCCTCCCCTAGTCTACACCCGAGCTTGGACTTCCTGTACCACTTTATGAACAAGGAGCACCCCTCCCTTTAGAAAAGTTCCTGTTGCTCCGTGGCCCCAGAACCCCACCCACAGCCTCCCCCCGCCCCCAGAAGGCCGGCCCCAGGCCTGGTCGCCTCCGCTGAGGTAGAGCAAACCTCTCCCTGGTGCAGGTGCCGTGTCACAGCCTCCCCAGAGGCGGTCGGTGTCGGGGGACACAGCACTGAGCAGCGTGGGAGGGTGCTTCAGGATGGGGCCCCATGAGCAGGAACCAGCATGTCCACCTGGTGGGACGCAGCCCGGCCAGGGCCTGGGCCCTTCACGGAGGGTGGGGGGGCAGTTGGGGGCCCAGGGAGGGGAACGTGTGACGGTTGCACCCCAGGAAGGCCCAGGCGGCTTTGGTTAGGGCACACACCTTTGCCCCTACTCCAGAGCAACCAAGCAGTGCCTCGGGACCCTCACGCTCAGGAGAGGGGTGTCACGTGGCTGCAGCATCTACCCAAATGGCTCTTGGAGAGCACCAGCTCCACGGGGGCACCACCCAGGAGCAGGTGGCACCTGCAGGCAGCTGATCGAGGCCTGGGCTAGATTGGAGAGGAGGGGGAGATGAGCCCCGTCCCCTGTGCCCCCAGACTCCCCTGGCTGCAGCCCTGAGGTGCTCTCCCAGCCACCGCAGGAGGAGGAGGAGCGGTCCCACCTGGATCTCCGAGATGTGGAGCAGGTCCGGATCGGCCGAGGTACCTGCTGGCCGGGTGGGTGAGCAGAACCCCGATCCGGGCCCTGCCCACGGGTGCGTCTCCCCACGGCTGCCCCGTGCCAGGCTCTGTGCCGCACCCGCCGCCGCCAGGACACTGAGTCCCACCTGTCCCTGGCTCGGCGTTCACTTCTGTCCCCAGTGGCCCCTACCCCGTTCCGTCCCGGCGTGTCGCTGACATTTCCCCAGGTTGTGAGTGCGGTCCAGAGCCCGTAGTCAGTCGGCGTCTTCAGCTCAGCTGCGCTCCCATCCCCCTGCCAGCAGCCGGGGTGTCGCCCTGGGCCCCCTCTTTCCCCTGTGTAGTGCCCTCAGCCTCCACTTGTCCGCTGCTCTGGTCCCTCAGCCCTTTGCCACCCCCCACCCCGTGTGAAGCCGGCAAAATGCCTCCTCGGGGGCTCTGTCCCGTACACTGAGCTCTCCGGAGACGCCGGAGGCTTCAGAGCTTGGATCCCTGGGAAGTCGACCCTCCCTGCTTCAGTGTCAGGAGGGGCGTGGAGGAGCCAGGCCAGGAGACAGCTGCCTCCGGAAGCGCTCCGGAGGGGCACGGGCCTGCGGAGCCTCGGGAGGGGGCGAACCCCGCATTTCTGCCGGGAGCCTGGGCAGCACTTTTGGGAGCGGGGAAGGGGGGGCGGGGCTTGGCTGCCTCACTCTGGGTCTGCCCTCGCCCTGGTCCCCAGCACTGTGGCGCCCCCTGCTGGTGCCATCCCGCTCTCCGTTTCTGATTCCAGATTCCGAGGCGGAGCCGGAGCCGGCTCCCTCCTCTCCCCACCCCCGCGACCCTGAAGAGGAGGTGCACCAGGACAGGGGGCCCCTGAGGACCCTTCTGAGAAGCCTTCCCCGTAGACCCAAGTGTGGGGACAGCTTTGGGCAGGAGTCCAGCTCGGAGCGGCCCACGGGCCAGCCGCCGGGGACCGCGCCCTGCCCCCAGAAGAGGGGCACCTGGCGCGTGACGCCGCCGCCGCAGGGAGCCTCCGGGACCGAGGGGGACCCCGAGCGGGCCGCCGAGCCGGAGGGCGGCTTCGGCAGGGGCCCGGGCCCCGGGGTCCGGCAGGGCGGCCCGCGGGCCGGGAAGCCGCACAGGTGCGAGGCCTGCGGCAAGAGCTTCAAGTACAAGTCGCTGCTGCTCAAGCACCAGCGCATCCACACGGGCGAGAAGCCGTACGCCTGCCACGAGTGCGGCAAGCGCTTCCGCGGCTGGTCGGGCTTCATCCAGCACCACCGCATCCACACGGGCGAGAAGCCGTACGAGTGCGGCCAGTGCGGCCGCGCCTTCAGCCACAGCTCGCACTTCACGCAGCACCTGCGCGTCCACAACGGCGAGAAGCCCTACGAGTGCGGCGAGTGCGGCCAGGCCTTCAGCCAGAGCTCCAACCTGGTGCGGCACCAGCGGCTGCACACGGGCGAGAAGCCGTACGCCTGCAGCCAGTGCGGCAAGGCCTTCATCTGGAGCTCCGTGCTCATCGAGCACCAGCGCATCCACACGGGCGAGAAGCCGTACGAGTGCCCCGACTGCGGCAAGGCCTTCCGCGGCCGCTCGCACTTCTTTCGGCACCTGCGGACCCACACGGGCGAGAAGCCCTTTGCCTGCGGCGCCTGCGGCAAGGCCTTCGGCCAGAGCTCGCAGCTCATCCAGCACCAGCGGGTGCACTACCGGGAGTAGCGCGCGGCAGGCGGCCTGCGGCCCCGGGTGGGGGTGGGGGGCGGCGGGTCGGCCCCCGATGGAGGGGGAGGCTCCGGAGAGAGAGCCCCCGCCTCCTGCCCCCGTCCTGCTCGGCGCCGGCAGCCCCGCGGGCCGAGTGGCCCAAATAAATTCTTTTTGATTGACGGAAGTAGGAGTCGCCCCTGCCTGTCCCTGGAGAGGAGTGTCCCGCGTCTGGTCTCCTGGGACCTCCTGGCGGTCCTAACTGACCCGGGCCTGGAGGCCTCATGACTGATCTGGAGCCACAGCCGGGTGTTTCCAGACGCAGAGAGCCAAGGCGGGGCGGGCGAGGTCGGGGCTCACCCTGCCTCTGCCCCAGGCGGGGTACCTCCTGTCGGTTCCCCGCAGCCGCAGCCACGCGCCAAGTGCTCCAGACACCAGAAGGTGGGGCCCGGACCGTGCGCCTCCAGACAGGCCTAGGCCTCTGCAGCGGCAGCCGGGCCTTGCCTTCGGACTTCCAGTAGGGACAGAGCTCAGCAGGGTGGGGAAGCAGGCACCTGCCCCCTCCTGACCACTTGCGACCCCGCTCCATCCCCACACTGAGGGGCTGCCTGGCCCTTCCCCCAGCTCAACTCCGAGCCTCACTTCCCCAGCTCCAAGCCTTTCGGCCGGGACCCTGTCCTGAGGGCCCTGCGGTTGGGCTGCCTCACCTCTCTGGGCCCCACTCCCAGAGCCCCGTGGCCACCAAGCACTTTGGACTCTCACCATGAGCCCCCGCTCCAGGTGAGAGCAGCTCTAGGGGAGAGGAGTAGACGTCAGTCTCAGGACATCAGCTGAGGCGCCTCTGCTGGTGGCGCTGTGGCCTGAGAGAGGAGGGACGGCGACCTTCTTCGCACTCTTTGCCCTCCCTGATACCGCAAGGGTTTGCGGGGCCTCTGCCCTCTAGCAACCAGGCCGCAGAGCCTGCACGCATAGACCCCAGGGCGTCCCGGGGAGCAGTGGCATCAGGCCGAGCGCTGGAAGGGTCATCCTGCAGCCTCTACGTGGAGAGTGCACTTGGACACCAGCACCAGGACCGGACCCAGCAGGCAGCCCCCAAGAGCAGAGCCTGGCGGTCCTCCACACCACCCTAGACTATCCCACAGATGCCTGTGCCCTGCACACCTGTCTAGAAGGACTGGATGGGGCAGTGCCTGCATGAGTCAAACCGGACCTTTTTGTTCTAGTCAGTCTTTCAACTGATTAAATGAGGCCCACCCACACTGAGAGGCAGCCTGTTTTACTCAGTCTACTAAATGAAATGTTAATCTCATCCAGAAACAGCTTCACAGACATACCCAGAATAACGTTTGACCACATTTCTAAGCACCCCGTGGCTTAGTCAAGTTGACACACAGAATTCACCGCCACAAGCAAGGATAAGAATTGCACCTGATGCCATAGTGTTGGCCCAATGCCTCCTGCTACAGGTGTGCTCTCTCACCAGGACACAGAGCAGAGCTTAAAGCAGGCCCAGATCCAACTCCTCCCCTTGTAGCCACCAGAGGGGCAAGGGATATTCCCAGCCCTGGGCACCTTGGAACCATCCTGAGGAGGGGGCTCTGCTGGGGGCCCTGCCATTCACCATCCATCCCCAGGCCAGTGGCTGTGACCAGGGAGATGGGCCTTAGACACTGCCTTCAGCCTGACTCCTCAGTCACGCCACCTGCCTCGGCGGAGCTGCCGGGATGGGCAGACGGAACCAGAAGCGTGCCCTGCACGTTTCCGATGCCAGTGTCACCCAGACACTTGTCTTTTTCGGTTGATCCGCAACATCCCGTATTGGGCTACCTCAGATCCCCTGGGGTTTCAGTCTGAGAGACCCTGGTTCATGGTGGAGAACCCAGAGGCAAAACCAACACGTGGTCTATGGAGCCATCTGCTGTGTGCCACGTGCCCCTCAGCAGGCGGGGAGGGATCTCCCAGCATCCAGTTTCTAAGGACATTCGATCTACTTTGTAGCCCAGCTCTGCCACTCGCCCTGGGCCATCTTGGGCAAGGTACATATGGGTTGCACAGGTCTATTGGGGGTGACTCCACGTCACAAGGTTTCTGTGAGCACTAAATGAGATTGTGTGAAGAACCGGCAGACACAGGCCAGAGTCAGAAGTTAACAAGTATGGGTTCCTAACCCTCATGGCCTACCATCTGCAAAATAATTATCTTCTCTCCCATGATGGTTTGTTGCATTGTGTTCCTGATTCATTCATTCAAGAACCCTTTCTTGGGCCCCTGCACTGTGCTGGGCGTGTCCCCACCTAGGAGACTGAGTACGACACGGCAAGTTTCATCCAACTCGGTCCTCAGGGTGCAGCAGCACAGTGGTGGCTGTGTGCCTCTGCTGCACGACTGAACAGTCACTAGGAGTCACCCAAGTGTGTCAGCGGTCGGATCCCCCGGCTCTATCTCCTAAACCCAAGGTTCTCCACTAAAGCACATCTGGCAGGATCCCGACGTTAGTGAAAACCAGGCAAACTGTTCTTCCGGAGACCCCTGTAGAGGAGTACTTCTGGCCGGGATCTGGGGGCTGGAGGAGGGCCGCGCTGGGTACAGACCCCGCCGAGAGGGTTTCTCCGGCCGGGGTCTCGGGAGCTGGGGAAGGGCCGGGCTGGGCCCAGACCCCCTCGCGGGGTCTCCATTATACTAGTTGCGACGCTGGAAAAACTGCAAGCCAGACAGGAAGTTGCGGAGAGGAGCGCCTCCGCCAAGCCAAAAAGCGACGCCCGGCCGCCACCGAACCGGACGTCGCGAAGAGCAAGCCGGAAGTGCACCGGAAGGAGCGCGTCCCTACCTCCTCCCCGCGCCGCCCGCCGCGTCCGGCGCCCCTAGCGGCGGAGCCTCGCAGGGCGGCACCGGCTAGAGGAACCGGGGCGTGCGGGACCGGGGCGGGTGGAGGGCGGCTCGTTTGGGAGCTCGGGTGGAGCTGAGGGACCAACTCTAACGTCTGGTGCCACAGGGCACAGAGGCCTCCAGCATTTGAGTGTTATTCACAAGATAGATTCTAAAGGCCACAATCCACTCAGTGCTCAGATGGCCTCAGCCAAGATTTTGCGGGAAATCCTCACCCACACGCAGCCAGCGTTTCACAAGTCCCGCCGGTGTTCATAAGACCCGGGGCCGTGGATGCAGACAACCCGTCGCTCAGAGCTGGAAACCGTGGGGCGCTCGACAAGGGGATGTGGTGACCGTGGAGGGCACGGGCAGAGCTCTGGTGTCATGAAGCGCTATGTAAGCACGTGTAACCAAGGTGGACGGAACCTTCGATGTAACAAAACGTTAGAGCTGGGGGGCGAAGACCTCTGGAACGTCGTGACTGTGGGAGGGGTTCGGGCACAGTCAGGCCAGGTTCAGCATCGGAGAATCTACACTGCAGAGAAGCCCATGAGTGGACTAGACCTGGCGCAGCCTTGGGTAGAGGGTCAAGTTGTCGGGGTCAGAGTTCACATGGAGAGAGACCCTGTGAATGTAGTGAGTGTGGAAAAGCCCGCTGGGCACGCACCGGAGTCAGGAGGGGATTATGGAGGCAGGCCAGGTGGACACATCATATAATCCGGGCTGGAGAGGTACCTTGTCACGGTCACCATGCAGGATACCACTGTCACTGAGCACGTTCAGCATCCGAGAAATACCACCGACAGGACCCCACCCCGCTGCAGTGCAGCGGCACAGCAAAGCCCTGAGGCAGAGATCTTCCTCGGAAACAGCACCTTCACCAGGCGGGCAGCAGGAGGGGAAACTCTCCTTCTCTCTGTTCACACCAAAGCCACAGCCAGGGCGTTCACTCCACAGTGAGCCGGTGGGAGAGGACTCTGCAGGCCAGAGGGTTTCCTTGGGGTCATGGTCTAGAAAGGGGGCACATTCCTTGGAACTTGGGTCTGTAGGGTGTTTTTGGAGCAGCTTCTGAGACATCGTGTGCACACAGTGCGTTGACAAGGTCACAGAGATCTCCACACGCACGCAGCCTGCAAGTGTGCCCATTGCGGGGAAAACCCATTTCGGGGACTCAAGATCGAGAATGGAGCCCTTTCCATCCTCACACCCTGAAAGTGCCATGTGCCGGACCCATGTGCTGAGTCCAGTAAACCTTGTTTGGAGGGGCTGAGAACTGTCTCCTGTAGCTGCCACACGCCCCGCCAAGAAGTCCAAGAGAAGGAGGCTTCTTTGCAGAGTCTTTTGAAACAATGGATACACTTCCAACCATCTTTCACCGCCTCGCCCTCCTTTTTGCTCAAGCTGTACCTCTTCCTTGGAGCGGCTTCATACACCGCCTGTCTTGGCTTTGGGGCTCTCATGCTGAGCTGAGCAAATTCTTACGAGGCACTGGCCTCACATGAGACCCCCTGCCTTGCATTTTCATGGGTGTGCGAACCCACTAAGGTACCAGTTACATCACCTGGAGAACCTGCGGAAAAGCACAGGCTCCCAGGCCCGGTCCCAGGGGAGAGAGACTAGGGTCTGGGGTAAAGCTGGGAATCCGGGCTCAGTCCCATCACCCTCAGTGCCAGTGACGGCGCCCCGGGGTTGGGAACCTCTGCTCTCATCAGCCCTCAAAGGAGGAGCACCGACACAGGCAGCTGCCCAGGGGAGACCCTGGCGGCCAGGCCCCTGGAGCGGAGCCTGCCCTCACGCCCGCAGCGGCTCCGGCCCCGCCCTCTGCCCAGCCTCGCCGCGCCCCTCTTCTGCTCCTGCGGTAAGACCTCGTGGTCGCCCGGGTGTCAGTCCGGGCTGCAGCGCGGCACCGGCCTCCGCAGGCCCTTCCTGCTGCCCTCGCCACCCCGCCGCAGGCCACTCCCACCACCCAGGACAAGCTCCGCGTCCCACCCCCACACCCGAGAGGTCCTCTGAAGTCCCACGCCGGATGGGCTCCCTCACTCGCCTCACAGAGCCCTTCCGACGGCCTTCAGGCCCCTCCACGCCAGGTCCCCTCGCCCATCCCCTTCCGGCGCCGGCCTCCCCGACCACTTCCAGAGGCTCCCTCGCCCCACGCACCCTGCCCCTCGGACCGCTGCAGGGACGCGAGCCCGCCTCCCGCGGGTCCCCGGGCGAGTCCTCCGAGCTTCCTAGAGCGCCCGGAAGTGCCGGCGGCGTGGGGCGGAGCTTCCGGGGAACGCCGCGCGCGCCCGCGGTTCGGCCGCGTCAGGGTCAGGGGCGCTATGGGCGCGTGGTTCCGAGGCGGCGCGCGCAGCCTCCTCGGACCGGACGCCCCAGCGCCGGTACTGCCCGGTGAGGCCGCTGGGCCGCAGGAGCCCGCCGGGCTGGAGCCGCGGAGGGGCGTCCGCGCAGCCGCAGCCCGGGGCGGGCCGATTCCCAAGGCCCTGTGCTCCGCACCCTGCGCACTTTAAGGCGTTCTCCCGCTGGAGGACTTGACACTCGCGGCCAGACCGGGTCCCTCCGGGAGCGCTGGCACAGAGCTGCCTGAGTCCCGTCCGCGTGCCCCGGGGGCACCGAGCTGCCTGACCCCCACCCAGGAGCGCTGGCAGCGAGCTGCCAGAGTCCCGGCTGGTGCGACCCAGGGAGAGCCCGAGGGCTCTGGGCGCCGTCCCCGTCCCGCCGGGACCTCGGGACAGGCGGGCCCGCTTCGTCCGCGATGGCTTCTCTGGCGGCCTCCGGGACCTCGGCTCCTGCGTCCCCTGCCCAGGAGACACGGCCAGGCCCTCCTCTCCCAGAACCTGGGATCCGGGGTGGGGTGGGGGGCGATGCTTCCCTCTCAAGTACCAGTCCTTGTCGCTGGGGCCACAGGTGCTCACCGTGAGGCCCCCAGCCACCCTGTCCCCTGGCTGTCCGCCTCCCCCCAGAAGTCAGCCAAGCCCCACATCTAAGGGAAATTTAAGTCTAGTCTTCAAGGAGCACAGATTTTAATATTCTTTTTCTTGAATAGCCTTTGGGAGTTTGTTTTCATGGTGAGAGTCATTTCTGCTCTTTAAAGACAATTTGGAGTGGTGCGGGGGGGGGGGGAGGGGGGGCACAGTCGTTTAGGCAGCTGACTCTTGTTTTGGGCTCAGGTCATGTTCTCACAGTTCCTGGGTTCGAGCCCTGCGTCAGGCTCTGTGCTGTCAGCGCCCTACTTGTGATTCTCTATCTTTGCTTTTCCCCCCGCTCTCACGTCTCTCTCTCTTTCTCTCTCTCTCAAAGAAAACATTTTTTTTTTTTTAATTTTTTAACATTTATTTTGGGGACAGAGAGAGACAGAACATGAACGGGGGAGGGGCAGAGAGAGAGGGAGACACAGAATCGGAAACAGGCTCCAGGCTCTGAGCCGTCAGCCCAGAGCCCGACGCGGGGCTTGAACTCACGGACCGCGAGATCGTGACCTGGCTGAAGTCGGACGCTTAACCGACTGCGCCACCCAGGCGCCCCAAGAAAACATTTTTTAAATAAATAAAGACAATTTGGAAAGCGTAGGAAGAATAGAACACTCTCTGCCCCCAAAGAAATCAGTCATCAGCAACTCTAGGGAGGGTTTGCACGGACTGTCAGCGGCTCATTTAGGCTGTGGGTGGTGACTTACTGGTACAGTTCTTTAAACAATTGAGCCAAATGCTTAACCTCATCGTAAAGTAACATTCACATCTTGAAGCGCTCTGGTTGGCCGGGAGCGGTGCTAGAAGTCCTATGCACCCTATCACCACCCCCCTCACTTCGTCTCGGGCACCGGCGGCCCTCATTTACAGGCAGGAAGCCAAAGCTCAGAGAAGAGTTACCACAGGCTCAGTTTGAACCCAGATCTGGGACTCTGAGGCCCCTGCTCTCCCATCGTGCTTCCAGCTGCCGGCCCTGCTTCTCCCTCGCACAGTTTGCTGTAACAGTAAGCCACCGCCCAGAGCCTAAATGAGCGGCTGACAATCTGGGCAAACGCTCCCTAGAGTTGCTGATGACTGATTTCTTTGGGGGCAGAGAGTGTTCTATTCTTCCTACGCTTTTCAAATTGCCTTTATTTATTTTTTTTTAATGTCTATTTATTTTGAGAGGGAAGCAGAGAGAGAGAATCACAGGTAGGCTCTCCTCCCAGGCAGAGAGCACAGCTTTCCACCCTGGGGCCTGGCATACAGTGCTGATGACTCGTCGGCCGCCCACAGCACGGGGCAGTGAGAGAGGACAGGTGTCCGTACGTGCCTGTGGCACAGTAACTGAGGGCTTCAGCCCCGTCTTAGGTCTCGGGCAGGTGAAGTCATTCGCCCAGATTATGCAGCTAGTACCTGCCGGTGCCGGCATCTGACCCAGGTGTTCCTGACCCTGGGTTGGGGCCTTCCTACCCCGCCACCCTGCATTCCGTGTGCAGCGCCACTGCACGGCTGTCCCTCTCTGTTACACCTGACCCCCAGGGTGCCCCACGGGTTTACAGGGCAGCAACCGGCCAGAGAATGGTGGGTGGTGAACAGCGCCCGAGAACGAGATGGAGCGACATGTTGGCACAAAGGCCAGACTGCTTCCCTGGACTCTGATCCACTTGTCCCCCCAGCAGGACCCCTCTGGCAGCTCCTGCCTGCGGCAGAGGGCTTCACGGCTCCCTTTCTGTATTGGAAGGACTGTCTCACGGTCCCTCTGCTGGTCTTCTTCAGAAAAACCATCTGGAAGTATCCCGCTTGCCCGTCTCTGTCTCCCTCCCCTTCCCGTCTTCTCCAACTGTCGTTCTGTTCTTTCCCACCTCACTTTGTGAGGCTCCTTAGATCCGTCTTCCACGCCCCTGACCTGGCCTTCTGTTGTGTTCATTCAACTTCCCCTTCTTCTCGCGTGGCTTTTACTTCCGATATTGCCTTTTCGTTTCATAGGAATAGACGTTAAGTAATCAAATACATTTTCCTTTTTCACAAAGCGGTCTAAAGGAAGAATGGCCAAGAAATTAACAAGGAACAATGAAAGCCCCGGAAGCTATTCTGGCTCCTGCTTCCAAGAGGACTTTACATCCTAAACAGCTTCTCAACACACACCTGTTTACTTTGACCCCTTTTGACTTCTCCAGGTGGTTTCTCCGCTGGAACCCGCTGGCCACCCCCCGGGGATCAGGCCCGGGCCCTTCCCCACGTTCTCTTCTTCAGCGGAGCCTCCCCCCCTCCTGCGGGCGCTTCAGGACCCGCTCTGGCGGTGCCGCAGGCGGCTCTCCCGGCGGAGTCGGCGGCTCTGCGCACCGCTGCTGGGCACCGGCTCCACGCACCGCTGTGCCTCCGACGGTCTCCCTTCTTCGTGAGCCCCCAGGGGTGGGCGTTGAGCTGCCCTATGTGTGCATCCCCAGCAGTCCTCGGGGCAGGTTCTCCCGGATCCCACAGGCATCATGCGGGTGGAGATGAGCCTGGGCAGCTGCTGGGTCTCAATGTACTGCAAATCCTCCCCCTGCTCCCCCCCCCCCGCTGAACTGGAATTTTCTGCTGTAAAGCCTCCAGGGTGTCTCCCCACCCCACGCCCCGCCCCAGCTCTCTCCCAGCCCATTTGTTATCGCTCAGACTCCGGGTGGGAAGTCCGGTGGGGGCTGCCTGGGGCCTCCCGCTGGCCGCACGTCCTCACCTGCAGCCCTGCTCTAACCTCTTCGGGTGCTTGAAGGATTCAGGTCCTTGGGGCTGTGGGGCTGATCCCTCGGCCCCTGGAGGCAGCTCGCCGGGGTTCCTCTCTCCTGCTTCTTCCTCCAGGACACTGGTGATGCCTCTCCTTCCATTTCTTTCTGCGTTCTGCTGACTCAGCCCCTTCTGTGCCACCAGGTTCCTTTGCGTGGGCTCTTCATTTTTGTTAGTGATGCCACTTGTGATTTCTTCATTCTCGTTTGAGGGGCGATCTCAGGGCATCCCAAGTCCCTTAGGTCCGCCCTGGGGGAAGGCAGGGGTGAGGGGCAGCAGGCAGCTGGGTCAAACCCACCCTGACTTCAGCTCATCGCTCTGTCACCTGCTCCGCCGTGTCCCTGCTGGAGGCACCTGTCCTCCAAGGGGGAGTGACCTCAGATCTGAAATACTGTGCCCCCCTGGGGAAGTCTCCCGCAGCCCGCAGGCACGTGCTGGCGCACGCACGCGCACTGGGCCCCTCAGGGCCGGGCGGGGCGGGGGGGGGGGGGGCGGCGCTCAGCCACACCTGCCAGAGGCGGGGCCTCTCGGGCCGTGGTTCTGGGCTTCCTCTCGCTGCTCCCCATTCTTTACTATCCCTTTATGTTCGAGGGAAAAAAGGAAGTAAAAGGTCTCTACACAGTTATCTTTGAACAGAAGTCCTGGTTTATTTTAGGAAAAGTACGCCGATTCTAGATATTCTTAGTGATGTTGCTTTGTCACATCAGCACAGAGAGGGCCAGAGACAGACACCGAAACACGAAGCCGCACGGGCGTCTCTTCAGTCTGCACGCGGGACACAGGCCGTTCTGCCCGGCGCCCTGGGCCGGGCCCAGAGCCGGGCTCCACGCAGCGCAGGGAGCGGGCGCTCGTTCCGGCCGCGCAGAGCTGTTTCTGCGGCTTCCTTGTCTTGCCTCCAGAGGGTGCTGCACCTTCTCCCTGGCAACCTGACCGCGCCGTCAGCCCTGGCGGGTCGGCTCTCTTACCACAGCCCTGCAGGAACCCATGCGTCCAGCTCATGGATCTCCCACGGGAGGCGCATCTGGGAGGGAGGCCAAACTCCGGGATGCTAAAGCTGCACTGACTTCCGTGTGGGAGTCAGGATGTTCAGATGCACACCGCCAGCCCTTTCCCGTGCCCTGCCACCTGGCCCTGTGCCCTTCCCCGCCTGCCTCTGGCCTGGCCTCCCCGCCCTCACCTCAATCCCTGCATCACCCACCACACACCCCATCCCACCCTGGGAATCTGTCCATGCTTCCTTCCTCCCTCCCCACTGTCTCTGAGATAATGGTGCTGTCCCCAAAGTCTCTCTGTGCTGTGGCTTAGAGTCTGGTGACATCTGCCTTCTCCCTTTCTGGTTTCAGACCGTGAGCACAGAACCCAGAATGAGGAGCAGATTCTCCTTCAAGAAACCCTGGAGGGGACTGAGCCGCAGGGTGTCTGGGGGCAGAGCTCCCAAGGCCTGGGCCACCGGGTCCTGCAGAGGCCATGGGGGTGCACAGGGGCGGGCAGGGCTGCCACACAAGACCTGCGGGCCTCAGACAACCCCCAGGGAGGAAAGGAACCACCGACAGGAGCCTAGAAGCAAAGCCAGGCTCACCGTGAACCTGGTGACTCACGCGGAAGATTGGACAGGCGCGAGCCCCCGGAGCTGTGACCCCAGCTGGAGGCGCCCCTCGGAACCCGGCAGGTGATCCAGCCAAGCGATCAAGTGATCCGCCAGGCCGAGCGCCCCCCGGGCCTCCCGGCGCCCCAACCCCCCCACCCGGCCCCCAGCACCGGAAGCTTCCCGGCGGGGAGAAGGGGAGAAGCCTCCCAAGTGCGCTGAGCGCGGGAGGGCTTTGGGCCGAGGCCGGCCGCGGTGGAGCATCCGCACGGGTGCGGGAAAGCCTTCGTGCCGGCTCGCACTTCCCGCCGCCGGCGGCCGGGAGCCCGCTGCCCCGAGTGCAGCCGCGCGGAGCTTGGGGTCCTCCGGACAGGCGCCCCCCTCCTCCCCACCCGTGGCAGAACCCTCGACCGAGGCTCAGCCGGCCCGCCCGGCGCCCACGGGCGCTTTTGTACGGCCACCGGGCCACCGATGTCTTTACAGGATTCTTACAACAGGTTTAAAGGATTATTACAAATCGCTGGTACTGTCTGGCCCCTTACGCCAAGTGTGCGGGATTGAGCTCCGGCGCCTGTCCCCCACACAGTCCCGTCCCTCCATCGGCGTGGCTGAGGGGACCGCCACTAGGCAGCTCGGTAGCCCTTGGCCGCGGGGAGGGTGGGAGTGAGGGCCGGGCGGCCTCTAGGTCGGGGTGGCTCAGCCCCCTACCGTCCGGTCCCAGTCCCTGCTGGGACGCGGGATTGAACCCGAAAGGCTGGGGACAGCGAGGGGCGTGTGCGGGGCGGGGCCGAGCTGGACTGTCCAGCAGGCGGTGGGAGCCAAGGCTTGGGGGCAGGAGGCAGGACTTGCAGTTTGCAAAGTCGCCTGTGGGAGGAGCAGCTCTCCAGAACACCCGAGGTATTTCCTTGGAAGGCAGAGGGAAACCTGTTTCTCCATTGAGATCATCCTTTTAAATGTTTTAATTTTTACGTGTTTTTTTAAATAATTATTTACAAATAAATAATACAACATATATACACAACATATAGTGGGTGTTTACCGATGCCACCTGCCCTGAAAAAGCTTCTGCACAGAGGACGTGGGGGGTGGGCTGGCCGGCTGCTGCACTTGGGGCTTGTAGGAGAGGCGCCAGAGGGAGCCGGGGTCTGGGGGAGGCCAGAGGTGGGAAGGTGGGGGTCTGCAGGGTACTGAGGGAGCTTCTGGGTCTCCCCGCCTGGGATCTGCCCTCTTCTCTTGCATTCTGAAGCTCCTCTGGGGCCAAAAGAGGCAACTGTCCTGGCAGGGAGTGTGGGTTCAGACCACCGGGGCTCATTCCCTCCTGGCACCACTGTTGGCCACCGGCCAGTCCTGTCCTCTGTGGTCTTGACTGTCATTTTTTCTTCAGGCCACGGTAGGATCGCACAGCCCAGTTCACCTGGACCTGGCTGTGCCTAAGGCCTGTACTAAAAGGGAACCACGAAGAGCCCGCAGGCCTCCTCCGAATTCTTTCTGCCCTCCGTCTAGTGACCAGCCGTGTTCCAGCAGCGCCCGTGCTGGGGGCCCAGCCCCGGAATGACAACGACCGACAGAGCAGAGCCCACCTACTAGCAACGCACGTGGGCCGCCGTGGTTTCCAGCCACAGAGACTGGGTGCCTGTCTGCTGGTAGAAAGTAGCCGGGATTATCCCGGCCAAGTGAGGCGGGTCACTTCCTTTTTCTGTGTGCCAGCTCGTTCTGGAAATCCAGATTTCCTCGTCTGCAAAGTGGCCTCTCTCTCAGGGTTCTTAATACTCGAAGAGGTGGTTGGCACAGTTGGGGCTACAGACGGGCCGCATCAGTGGAGGGACAGGTCACATGCACTGGCTGGGGCCACAGGCCAGTCAGCGTGAGTTTGGGCCTATTCCCTCAGCACCTGCCCGGCCCTACTGAAGAAGCCCCTTGGCTCCTCGGGGCACTTGCCAGCTCTTGGGGGCCCAGGGCCTGGACCCTTGAAGTCAAGTGGACAACCGCCAAAGCAACAGCGTCAGCAACAGGAGCTCTTTGGCACCACTGGGGGCACGCACAGGCTTCGAAGGGCCTGGGGCAGCCCACGCGGTCAGGAGCTGCTTCAGCAACCCAGGGAATCCAAGCTTCCTGGCCGGGACCAGACCCTTGATGTGACCAGGTCTGTCACTTTCCTCTTCTTTTTTAAAAATGTTTATTTATTTTTGAGGGGAGGGGGAGGTGGCAGAGAGAAAAGGAGAGAGAATCCCAAGCAGGCTCCATGCCTCAGGGTTCCATCCCACCAGCCATGAGATCATGGCCCCAGCAGATCAGGAGCCCGACGCTTAATCGACTGAGCCACGCAGGCGCCCGACCCCCGTCGCCTTTCCACTTCTCATCCTACAGGGCTCCGTGTGGCCTCGGCTCCAGAATGATCTAGGGGGGATCGAAGGGAAGAGGAGCACTCCCCAGAAGGAAAGGTGCGCTCTCATCAGAACCCATGAGGGAAGGGATCCTGAGCAGAAACAAACAACAGCCACCCTCAGATGCACCCCTGAACCTGCTGGAAAAGAAAAATAACCCGCAGCCCAGGATGAAGTCACCGTTCTAGCCGGCAAAGAAAAAGCCCTCTTCTGGCACCTGGTTGTGGGAGCAGCACACGCAGGACAGGAAGCGACCCGGAAACGCCTGAAGAAGAAAACCGTTCGCCATCCGTTTTGATGATTTATAGAGTAACACCCGTTGTCCACCTGGCCTTTGGTCGGACCCTAGCCTAGATTCCCGAAGCAACAGTGCCCTGGGCCCCTTTCCAGTGTGAGCCCCTCACCCCACGCGACGTCGCGGGGAGAACCCCTCTCCTTCCCGGGTCCCCCGGACGCTTCGCGGCTACCGTCTACCTCTGCTCAATACGCCGTTTGCACTTTTCTCCGGCTCGCGTTTGATTTCGGTCCTGCGTGAAGCCTAGAGCCCCCTCGGCCGGTCCTGCCTCCCCTAGGTCCTCGGGCAGCGCCCGCCGCCCTTCAATGTGAAGCCCCCACTGCAAGCCGCTGGCGAGGGAGACCCGGAGCAAGAGGGGGGTCTCCGCAGCCGGGAGGAGGGCCGCGATCGCGAAGCCGCCCCGCCGCGGGCGCTCCCGGCCCCTCTCCGGGGAGCGGGCCCCCCGGGCCTCCCTCGGACGGCCCTCTGCCCCCGCGGCGCCGCCACCGCTCTCCACCCGCACGCGCCTCGGCGGCTCGTTCGTTCGCCCCGCGGCCGCCTCGGCCACCGTCTGGCCTCACCCGGGCCCGGCTGCGGGCGAGGGAGGCAGGGCTCGCAGTGCGTCGCGGCTCCGGGAGGCGGGCGGGGCGGGCGAGGTCCCCCGGACACCGCCGCGAGCGGAGCCAGGGTCCTGCGCGCGGAGCCCACGCGGGGAGCAGCCGGGGCGCGAAGTCCCCCCCCGCGGCCTAGAGCGTCACCGAGAGCCGCCCGCGCCGCGGCCCCCCGGGCAGCCGAGCGCACAGTCCTCCCGCGGCCTAGAGCGTCACCGGAAGTGCCCGCGCCGCGGCGCTGGGGACGGCGGCGCTTCCGGCGGACGGCGGGGCTGCAGGTGAGTGGCGGTGGGCGGCTACGGGCTGTGCCGGGGCGGGAACCTGGCGTCCGGGCGGGTACGTGCGTGTCTGCCGGGCTCTCGTTTGGAAGGCGCTGCACGTGCGCCGTGGGGAGTGACAGCCTCAGGGGCGTCTCCCCCGGACCGGCGTGACGGCCTCGGGAGCCCCCTGACCAGTGAGATGGCCTCAGGGGTCGCTTCATTACCAGCTGCTCACGCACTTGAACCTTCCCTTGTTTTTAGTCGAAATGGCGTCATGTCTAAGGTTTCTTCCCGAGCAAGTTGGAGACGAAATGTCCGTACAGGCAGGTCTCTGCCAGCACCCGTGATCTCGCTGTTGGGGTGACTCCCCAGAAGCGAAGTCACAGTAGGACTGTAAGGCCTTTGTAAGTTGTCCAGCGCCCCCCCCCCTCAGTGGGGCACTTACTCTCCAGCGTTGGTGGAGGACCGTGCCTGTCTCCCCCAACCTTCTCCTCGCCCCCAAGGTGCTGCCACATTAGAGTCAAAAGTGATATTTTAAATTCTATTTCTTCAAAAAAATTTTTTAACGTTTATTCATTTTTAAGAGACAGAATTTGAGCAGGGGAGGGGCAGAGAGAGAGGGAGACACAGAATCTGAAGCAGGTTCCAAGCTCTGAGCTGTCAGCACAGAGCCCGTCGCAGGGGCTCGAACTCACAAACCGCAGGATCACGACTTGAGCCGAAGTCGGACGCCGAACCGACTGAGCCACCCAGGCGCCCCTAAATTACATTTCTCAATTGCAAATGAGGTGGGACAAATGAGGGACCTATATTAAAAAATATATTGGCCACTTGTCTGCTTTCTTTTTGTGGTTACTTGTTTGTGACTTTTGCCAATTTTCACGTTTTCTCATTAATACGTAGTGGTCTTTATACATTGAGGATATGAATCTTTATGTTACAAACATACCCCCACCCAGGTTTTTTTTTTTCATTTCTTTGTTTTTTATCCTAAATTTCTTTGTGTAGTTAAATCTGTCAGACTTTAGTGTCAAGGATAGCAAAGTCACTTCTCAATCCAAAAGTGCACCAGTCAAATAACGTTTGTAAGTTTATTTAGTTAGTGGAGCACGTGAGAGTGGGAAGGGCAGAGAGAGAGAGAGAGAGAGAATCCCAAGCAGGCTCTGCACGTTCAGCACAGAGCCTGATGTGGGGCTCGATTCCACGAACCATGAAATCATGGCCGGAGTTGAACTCCAGAGTCGGATGCCTAACCGCCTGAGTCACCCAGGCGCCCCTCAAATGACTTTTTATTTTTGGGGGTTTCATATTTTTATATTCAGATCTTTACGATTATCAAGAAAAAAGTAATTCCCTAGACACGTCTCCAGACGTTTGAGCGCTGACCGGAGGCCTTGTGGGCTTGTTCCTCATGGAGCGAAGCCACCGCAGGCAGCGGGCGAGCAGGGGCTGCCACACCCAGCTGTGCTCTCCGTCTGCTGGGGACAGGACGGGGGAGCCAGCGTGGTCCAGACAGCATTCCCAGGGGGTATCCTCCGGGACACTAGTTCCTGGGGTGTCACGACTTTGATTTCTAGTGGCAGAAACAGGCACAGTGGATGAGGTGGCTCCTTCAGGGTCTCCAGGAGCAGCTCTGACCTCTCTGAAGGCATTCTGGGCTCGTCCCCACTTTCCAAACTGGCATTTTCCTCCCCGTGTCTTCTTTCTTACTCAGGCAGGTGTACCCGCTGCTGGCGTTCCCACAAGGCACAGCGAGGCGCGCCCCCAGGTCTGGTCTCCAGCACACCAATGAGACGGCCACCCTGATGGACACACACACAGGTGAGGGGTGGACAGGCAGGTGGGGCTGGGGGGGGGACAGCTTAGGAATCGGGGCCCCCAGAGGCCACCTGCCCAGCGGCTAGGGATGTAGCTGGGATGGGGCAGCACCACCCCATCCCCTCTGCCCGGCCCGGTTCCCACCCTGCTGCCTGCTATCCTCGCCCCTGCCTGCTGTATCCCTTTGCTCTCCTGGCCCAGCTCTGCACCCCCCCCCTTTGTCTCCCCCCCCCCCCCCCCCCCCCCTGGAGACTTCTGAGAATGAGAGTCTTAATTCTGGCCCTGTTTCTCAGCACCCTGGCTAGCTTGGGCCCAGACCAGGTGGCTGGAAGAGTATGATGAGTGAGAATCTGGCTAGCCTCCCACCCACTGCCCTCTCGGGCTCCAGGCTCCCTCTGTCCTGAAGACTTAAGGCCATGCTTGAGGGCTGTCGAAGCTGAGGACTCCTATCCAGTTTACTGCTGTTGCTGCGGTGTGGGACAAGTGGCGCTCGGGACAGCACCGTCTCCCCTCCGTGCAGACACACACCCTGCCTCGGGCTCTGCCACCACATACGCTGTCTGCTGCATTGGGGGGCGGGGCCTGGGTGGAGTGTGGCCACGGCTGCCAGAGCATTCTGCAGAACCCCACACACCTGCCTCTATTCTCCCTTGAGATCAAAGAACCCCAGTGTCCACGAACAAACATTCACCCCTTTTTTGGGCCCTGCCTTGAAGCTGCCCTTCAAGTCCCGGACGTCCAGGCTGGGCCTCTCCCTCCCCCACCTGACCTTAACCCTGGCCAGATCCGGTCCACACAGGGCTCTTCACAGTCCCTCGCTTTGGGATGAAATGATTTTAGCAAATGCCAACGCACACAGAGTGGCGGAAGAGAAACAGGTTACAGCAGAACACACATTTTCAGGGAATAAAGAGCACCCTGTGTTGGTTGCTGGCCCTGAGCGCAGGCCGTGAGATCTCTGGCCTGCGAGTGGGACATGGGCGAGCGTGAGGCCAGCGCCGCCCGGGTGGGCCTCGTGCATGTTAAGCTGGGGACAGTTCTCCAGTTACAACCATTCGGGAAGACTTCCTTCCGGCAGGGTCTGTCAGCTCTGGCATGTAGACATTCTGGAACAGAAGACGCCTTCTGTAGGGGTGTTCGTGCGTTCTAGGATATTCCCCAGCACCCCTGGCCTCTCCCCACAGGATGCCAGGATGACCCCCTCCAAGTTTTGACAACCAGAGATGTTTTCTGACAAAGCCAGATGTGCCCCGGGGGCAAAGCCGCCCCGGCGAGAACAGGTGCTCTGTGTTCAGGGGTCCTCAGGGACCCCTGGGAGGTTGTCACTGGGAGGGCCCCCTGCACAGGGCTGCCCCAGGAGGCAAGCAGGTCACAGGACCGGAGGCCTGACCAAGTGGAACCGGAAAGGGTGTTCATGCCCCCTCCCTCCAATTCCAATTCTGAATGACCCTTGCCTCATAACCAGTGCCTACGAGACCCTTTCTTGAATTTCTAAGTCTGCCAAACCACAGGTCAGTCGGGGCCTTCCCAGGGGCCTCCTGTTTCTTAGCCGTGTGCCTGGGCCTGGCCCCATTGCCCTTGCTCAGTTGGACAGCTCCCTCGTTAGGGAACCCATGGGGAATGGCTGTGGGTGCCCATGGGCCCTAACCTGCCTTGCCCCCGCCCCGGCTACGCAAGGGGCTTTATCACCTGTGCCCAGCTCTGGGGGCAGAGCGGAGAAGGGAAGTGCCCCAGTCCGGCGATACAGGCACAGCCTTCTTTGGAAAGCTGGTCTGCAGGCTGATGGGCTTGCCCTGGGGGCTGCCCTCCACTGGGCCACCTGCAGGGAAGCATCCTTGTCCCCCTTCCCAGGTACCCCCTCCAGGCCCTGTGAAGGTGGCAAGAATCTCCTCGCATTGTGACCTCCCAGTGTTCTGCGACCACGTCCCTAAAGGCATTTGTCTAAGTGGGCGCGTGGTCTGTGCCCGGGAGCCAGCAGGGCCTAGAGCTGGCAGCAGCCTCCTGCTGGGCAGCCGGCCCGAGGGGGAGCGGGAGCGGGAGTGGGTTTCCTCAGCCCCAGCGGCTCTGTCCCCCGTCGCTGTTGCTTACTCTTGGCACTGATTTCTGAGTAAGCCTTCTGTTGCTTGTGCGGGCCAGAGGCCCTGTGGGTTGTGGGGAGTCTGGGGTTGTAGAAGTGAGCTGGGACCAGGACGTGGGCCACCAGGCGCTCTTAGCCCGCTCCTCCCGGTATCTCTACTTTGGTGATCTTCTATTTGCTGCCGGTTTAGTCTGCCTCCCGGGCCATACGGCAGAGCCCAGGCGTCTGTCCCCTGCCCTCCTGAGACTGTGGGTAGAGGCTCAGGCCACCCTGGAGTCACAGCGGAGGGTCCCGATCCGCCCTCTCGTGGCCTTGCCCGCTCCTAGGAGCACGGCTGTTAAGGAAGGGGGAGAGCTGGCAGGAACCGCGCCGGCAGCGCGCAGGTGTCTGCTCTGCGCTGTGACCGCGCCCCTCGCGTGCATGTGCGCTGTCCTAGAGCTTCTTTGGGCCTCAAGTTACACGTCTCTGACCCTCTTTTCCAGCGTCCCTGGCGCCGGCGGCCGGCGGCCATGCCGCTTCAGTGGCGGAGCGGGGGGCTCCGAGCACAGTGCCAGCGCCGAAGCAGGAGGCTTCCGAAGAAGGGGGGTGCCGCGGGGAGAGCGGTCCGGGGCCGGCCCGGGGGCCTGCGCGGGCGCCGCGGCTTCCGGACGGTCGTGGGGACGAGGAGGCCGGAGGCTCCCCCGGGCCACCAGCCGTCTCCGAGAAAGCCGGAGGGGGGGCCGGCCGGGACAGCAGCGGGGTCGCCGCCACCGACGCAGGCTCCGCGGCGGGGGGGAGAGGCCCCCGGAAAGGGCGGCCTTACCAGTGCGGCGCGTGCGACCGCAGCTTCCAGTGCCACTCGGACGCGGCGAAGCACCGGAGCATTCACTCCGGGGCGAAGCCGTTCGCCTGCAGCGACTGCGGGAAGGCCTTCATCCACAGCTCGCACGTGGTCCGCCACCAGCGCACGCACCACGGCGAGCGGCCCTACGTGTGCGAGGAGTGCGGCCGCGCCTTCGGCCAGAGCTTCAACCTGGTGCGCCACCGGCGCACGCACACGGGGGAGAAGCCGTTCGGCTGCGCCGAGTGCGGCAAGGCCTTCGGCCAGAGGTCGGACGCCGCCAAGCACCGGAGGACGCACACGGGCGAGCGGCCGTACGCCTGCGGCGAGTGCGGGAAGGCCTTCGTCCACAGCTCCAACGTGGCCCGCCACCGGCGCACGCACCGCGGGGACAGCCCCTACGTGTGCAGGGAGTGCGGCCAGGCCTTCGGCCAGAGCTCCAACCTGCTGCAGCACCGGCGCGTGCACACGGGCGAGAGGCCCTTCCGCTGCCCCGAGTGCGGCCGCGCCTTCAGCCGCAGCTCCTTCCTCAGCGAGCACCGACGCATCCACACCGGCGAGAAGCCGTACGCCTGCGGCGAGTGCGGCCGCGCCTTTAGGGCCCTGTCCGGCTTCTTCCGGCACCGGCGGGTGCACAGCGGCGAGAAGCCCTTCCGCTGCGGCGAGTGCGGCCGCGCCTTCCGCCTGAGCTCGCACCTGATCCAGCACCGGCGCGTGCACGGCGCCGAGTGAGCCCCGCCCCGCCGCGGCCCGGGGAGGGGGGAGGGGGGAGGGCGCAGCGCCGGGAGGCCGCGGGCCGGGGAGGCGGGGGCGGCCTCCGGGGTTTCCGTGCTGTGCCCGCGGCCACCCTGGCCCGCGCTCTGAAGAGGAAGGGAGCCTTAGGGGAGGCTGGTCTTCCCGGAGGGGACGCAGGCCTCCCCGAAGACGGGGCTCTGATGGGGACGGGGTGGGGGGGGTCCACCGGAACTAATCCCGCGTCCACACGCCTCTTGCGGAGGTGTGATTCGCGTACGGTGAAACGCACGGATCTCGCGTGCGGGTTTTCGGAGACTGGACAAACCATCTGATCTGACCTTTAGAACCATCATTCTGTCCAGATTCTAGACTATTTCCGTCGCCCCCTTCAGCCGTCAGCGTCAGAGGCGAGCAGCGACCTCGTTTCTGTCACTATAGTTCTGCTCGGTCTAGAACTTGATGTAAATAGAATGATTTAATATCTACTTTTCTGTCTTCCTTCTTTCCCTCTATTCCAGGTTTTTGAGATCCGTCTATCAGTGTTTTGGTTTGTTTTTGTTCTTGTTTAGTTCTTTTAAAAGGCAGGAGTCACTGTCGACTTTGTATCAAAGCTGTGTTTATGTCTGTGTGTCTCCACCCAAGTACAGCCCTTGGTACAGAAAATGCCAAAGCCGAATAGACTCCACGGAAGAGGGAAACGTGTAGGGGAGTGTGTGAAAGATGGCACACGGAGGAGAGCGCAGGCTGGCGGGAGGCGGCGAGAACACAACTCTGCTTTCGGTGAGCGCAGCTTGGAGAGCTCTCTTTGCTCAGCCTCGGAAACACAGTGCAAGAAAAGGGAGTTTAAGATACCGGTACTTTCAACAAATGTTTCCCCAGCACACACCTGTCCAGGCTTTGTGCCACTGTGCTGGGAGAGACAGATTCGTGTGACATCTGCACGCAGGGACTTCGCAGGTTAGAGAGGTTACAGACCAGGGTAACAAGTCATGCGGTGCCCAACAAAAAGTCCAGGAACAGAAGTTCCTCCAGGGGACGAAGCACAGGACAGAGGTGCACACCCATGACAGGACAAGGTGAAGACGCCGGGAAGGGCTCCCAGGAGAGGTGACGCCTGAGCTGGTTCTTCAGTTTTAATCAACATTTAATCAGCTAAATGTGTTCAAAGCAGGCCAGGGTGCACTAGGGGGTGTGAAGGGGTATGAGAAATGTGCTCACCCACAGGACCTCGCAATCTGCAGTCAGAAAAGGCAGGAAGTAAAATTTAAGTGAATTCACTGTTCTTGACTTAACCTTTCGTATCACACTGTGACAGGGTCGTGGATATATGTGTCACCTGCCAGGTAAGAATGGTGAGATGTCTTTGTCACATGTCCTAGAACTCTGCCGTAATGAATTGAGTGAGGTCCTGTTGTTGAAAGTTTATCGTGGAAGATAAATCTGAGCAGTCACCTGGCCATGAGTCCTGGGGTCCAGCTTCATGATCCAAATCTATCCTGGTCAGGCTGTGGTTTGGTGCCACCTCATGGTAATTGTCTGCTCTACTTTACTGATGGTGAATCATTTGGGGTCCTGTTACTGGCTGGGACCTCAAAAATCGCACAAGTCTAGGGCTCTTGAGGGCACCTATTGAATTCTTTGAGAGAGAGTGTGTGCACGTGCCAGTTGGGGAGGGGCAGAGAGAGGGGGAAAGAGAGAGAGAATCCCAAGCATGCTCTGTGCTGTCAGCGCAGAGCCCGATAGGGGGCTCAATCTCATGAACTGTGGGATCGTGACCTGAGCTGAAATTGAGTTGGTCGCTTAGCCAACTGAGCCACCCAGGCGCCCCTCCACCTATTTCTTTTAAGATGTGAGTTTTAGGGGTGCCTGGGTGGCTCAGTCGGTTGAGCATCTGACTTTGGCTCCGGTCATGATCTCCTGGTTTGTGAGTTTGAGCCCCACGTTGGGCTCTGTGCTGACAGCTCAGAGCCTGGGGCCTGCTTCGGATTCTGTGTCTCCCTCTTTCTCTGCCCCTCCCACACTCATGCTCTGTCTGTCTCTGTCTCTCTCTCTCTCTCAGTAATATAATAAATAAATGTTAAAAAATTAAAAAAAAAAAAAAAAGATGTGAGCTTTGGCCCAGGGGTGTGCAGCCTGTAGGGGCAGAATTGCCCTCAGAGTGTATTCAGTGGCACCACAGCTATTGAGCTGCTGGCTCTTGGGCCAGTGAGGTGGGAAACCGAGCGTGGGACTCCCATGCTGAGCCAAGGTCCTCAGATAGGCTGAAGGGTCCCAGGTTCATGGTACCTCTCAGATACCAGTGGAGGAAAGCTTCCCCTACTTAGATCTGTAGTGTTCCTGTTTATAAAGTCAGGCAGTGAGCCTACAGAGATCACCAGGCACACAGAAAGCTCTCACTGAATGAGGGTCAAAGAAAACAGCAAATAGTGCACATCAACCTCAGAATTCAGATAATGAAATTACCAGATAATGCAGGCAAGGGAGTAGTTCTGTATGAAGTGTGTACAGGAATGAGAAAGCAATAAAAGGCTATCAGGTATGAGCAGGCACAGTTTTTAAAAGACAACTTTTAGAAATTAGAAGTATAATTGTTGATAGAATTCACTGGGTAGGTTAAATAGCAGATTAGACACTGCTGAAGAAGGCATTAGTGTAGTGGAAGATACATCCAAGGAAATCCAGAATACCACACACACAAGGGGATGGAAAATATAAAGGAAATGTTAAAGGATTTGTAAAGCAGAATAAGGTCTGGCATGGACCTGACAGGAGCCCCAGGAGGAGAGAGTGAAGGAGAGGACACCCAGTGAGGGCCTGCAGTGACAAGCCTCACGATTAGGCAAATTCCAACTTCATCAGCGGCTGGCTGCCACAGCCCACCTGGTCCCTCTGCTCCAGCCAAGCTCAAGCTCTCATATTGTACAAGGTTAAGGATGGAGGTGAAGGTAGGTCAGGCAGGCAGACGTCATCCAACCCCACCAGGGGAAGATGAGTGTTTGCACTCCCAATTTTAACCAGTCCAGTCTCCCCATAATTGGGCCAACAAAATAATCAACGATAGGAAAAGGACATTGAAATCATTACCAACAGCCTGGAAGTTCCAGCCACCCTCAAGACCCAAAACCATCACCTTCGATAGTTAAGTCATAAAGGGCAACTGCAAACGAGTAGTGCCAATCCACAGCTGAGAGCCTGGAGGGGGCTGGCATGTATGAAGGCTCGCTCCATTCTTCATGAGGACGAGATGCTGCGCTTCACAGGACTGAACTGTTTTGGAACCCCATTTACAGTATTCCTACAAGCTTTTCTTTATTTAATGAAAAACATAAATTCCCAGGTCTGGGAAGCATGATGGAGGAAGCAGCATAAATAAAGAGAAATCCACACCTAAACACAACACAGTGAAAGCACAGACCAGCAAGAAGAGATCTTTATGTCCAAGAGACTCAATCACCCACAAAGCAGCCATGGTCACACCATCGGTCGAGTTCTCAAAGCAACAGAGGCGGCAGTTGGTTGGTGCCTTTGACGTGCTGGGAGGAGACCCCTAGAACTGCATGCCCGGCAAAATTATTGTTCATAAAGAAAGTGAACATGGACATTTACAGACACATAAAATATAAGACAGTTTATCACTGGAGCTTTGACTGAAACAGCCTCTCCAGTTTACCCTGCAAAACGAAGGCAAATGATAGAATAATGGTCTTCGACACGAGGTGGAGCGGTGAGCAAACCAAACGACTGATATGAACTAGGTCCAAGCACCACATGTATCGAAGAGGGACGTCGACTGAAACACTAAACAACAAAGCACGTCTGCTAGAAGGGGGTGTAAATGCTCTGAGATCCTCCTACAGTTGGGAAGGGGTGTAAGACTAATATTTGATAAATATGTGTAATATAGGGGTTCCTGGGGGCTCAGTCAGTTAAGTGTCCAACTCTTGGTTTCGGCTCAGGCCACGATCTCACGGTTCATGAGTTCGAGCCCTGCGTCAGGCTCTGTGCTGACAGTGCAGAGCCTGCTTGGGATTCTCTCCCCCTCTCTCTGACTCTTCCCCATTTGTGCTATCTCTGTTTCTCTCAAAATAAATAAACTTTAAAAATAAATAAATAGAAGCACCTGGGTGGTTCAGTCGCTGGGGTGTCTGACTTCAGCTCAGGTCATGATCTCAGGGTTCGTGAGTTCGAGCCCTGCATGGGATGAGCCCCACTTCTCTCTCCCTGTCTCCACTACAGCACAGCCACCCCTCCAGGGGTGCAGAGGGGCCTACTGGCCCTACTGGGGCCAGCCTCCCCAGACACAGCCCAAGTATCCACCATGCGGGCCTCATGGGCGACCCGGCCATGCTCACACCTGGCCAGCGGGCTGGGCGCCTCATGGGTGGGTGGACACAGGAAGCCTGATGCTCAGGGTCACCACACCACACGGGGCTCCCTGTCCCCCTTCTGGCCTTATACTGTTCCACAGTTCTCGGGGAAGGAAGACAGGTGACAGGGGACTTGGTGTCACAGGCATGCTAGTCAGAGAGGTGCCCATCCTACGAAGGGCCTGTGCTGACTGTGGGGGCCCAGGAACCCAGACGACGCTGACCCAGGCCGCCTGCTTTCCCTCCTTGTCTGTGGCCTGCACGCTCAGTCTCGTGAGCCGCTCCCCCAGCTTCTGTAGGAATCTGGCGAAAGAAGGGCCACACTTCCCAAACTGGCCCCTGGCCCGCCCACCGGCCAGGTAAGGCGTCGGCCCACGCGCCTCCCTCGCTGCCACCCTCCCAGAGTGGAGGGTGAAGCCCCGGGGCCGCAGGGCCACTGCCTGCGCCACCAAAGAGCCCTCCACAGGATGGAGGGAGAGTCATTCCAGACTTGACTTCACAGAAAGGGACAGTGCAGGCATCTGAAACACGACAGGCAAAGGGGCAAACAGAAAAGCCTTTCCACGCTTGAGAAGATGCTCAGCCCCCTTCCACCTTGTGTGTGTATGTGTGTTTATTTTTGAGAGAGAGAGAGAGAGAGTCTGAGCGGGGGAGGTGCAGAGAGAGAGAGACAGAGACAGAGAATCTGAAGCAGGCTCTGCACTGACAGCAGCCAGCCCAATGTGGGGATGAACACATGAACCCCGAAATCGTGACCTGAGCTCAACCGACTGAGCTGCCCAGGCACCCCCCACCCTGTTCCACCTTTTATAAGAAAATCAAACGTGTGGCAACTAAGGCCCCCTTACCCTGCTCCACACTCCTTGAGAGATGCTGGGTACACGCGGCCCTGGGATGGCACAGGGCAGACGACAGCAGTGCACATGGGCTTCAACCCCAGTCCTCCTTCCAGGAACTCACGTTCAAATGTGCCTGGATGTGGGTACGAGTGGACGTGCTGCCGGAGCGGTGTGAAGAGACACTGCGACAGAGCAGCTTGGAAAGTGGGCATCTGTCCCCAGGCAGTTAAGGAGTGTGGGCTCCGTGTCCAGGGGCTGCTCTGGGACGACTGCCAGGACAGCACAGGTGAAAATGCCAAGGTGCCTGAGGGCAGAGGGAGGACAGAAGGCACTAGGGGGAGAACAGAGGGAGGGGGGGCAGACCAGAAGCCTCCAGCAGCTGCCTCTGGGGATCCGAAGGTCAGGAGCGCATGCAGCCTTATTCAGATGAATGTCCTGTGGTCTAACCACTTGGCATTCCTTTACACACATCCCACTATGAGAAACTCCCCTCTGCCTGTGAGGACACTCGTCACAGTGAGAAAGCTTCCAGAACCACAGCCATGGCAACGAAGAACAAAGGGAACACTTCGGTACAGAAACAGGAAGGGTGAGAAGGGCAAACCAGGAGCAAGTATGCTGACAAGTTAGATAGTCCAGGAGAGAGGGACTAGCTGAACAGATGCGAACCACCAAAACTGATGCGGGAAGAAATGGAAAATCCAAAAGGCCTATAACAAGTAAGGAGGATGAATCGGCAATTTAAAAACTTCCCGCAAAGAAAAGCCCAGGCCCAGATGACTTCACTGGCGAATTCTACAAAACACGTTAAAGAAGCAGGAACACCAGGACCCCTGGGGGCTCAGTCGGGTAGGCGTCTGACTTCGGCTCAGGTCATGATCTCGCAGTTCGTGGGTTCAAGCCCCACATCGGGCTCTGTGCTGACAGCTCAGAGCCTGGAGCCTGCTTCCTATTCTGTGTCTTCCCCTCTCTCTGCCCCTCTCCTACTTGTATGCATTCTCTCTCTCTCTCTCTCTCTCTCTCTCAAAAATAAACATTTAAAAAAAATTTTTAAGAATGAACACTAATGCTTCACAAATTTTCACAAAACAGAAAAGGAGAGAACACTTCCCAACTCAGAGACCAGCATTACCCTGATACTAAAACCAAAGACATCACAAGAAAACCGTGGGCCAGTATCCACTGTAAATAAGAAGTAAAAATTCTCCAAACAACACTAGTAAACCAAATCCAACAATATATAAGAAAGGCTACACCACGACCAAATAGGACTCGTCCCAAGGACGCGAGAATGGCTTAGCCCCTGACAGGCAGTGAACGGAACGCACCCTACCAACGGGAAAAAGAAATACACGGCACCTCAGGAGACGCACAAAAAACATCTGCCAAAATCCAGCCCCCTTCCACGAAATCCTAAATCTGGGCAAACTAGGAACAGAAAGGGACGTCCTCCACTCGGTAAACGTCATCTGAGAGAGCCGGCGCTGGCAGTGGCCTCCGGAACGGGACTCGGCTGCCTGGGTGGACACCGAGCAGGAGGCCCAGCCAGAGCGCTCAGATGAGAGAAAGGAATAAAGGCACCAGACTGGAAAGGAAGAAGTAACCGTTTGCAGGTGACGTGCTTCTAAGTCCCGAGGAACCCACTAGAACTGCGCTAGCGCTAACGAGGGAGAGAAGCAGCGCTGCCAGCCGCTGGGCCCATGAGGCGGGCAGGGGGGCAGCACGGCTGGCCTGACTGCCCTGGAGAGGCCGTGCCCCCAGGGCTGCACCGCGCCACCCTGGCTGGTAAGAGGGCTCCCCGGGCCCGGAGTGTCCACACGCACGCACTTTACGCCGAACACCCGCTTTCCTTCCGGGCGTCCGGAAGTTTGGTGCGTGCCAGGCGGAGGGCGCCTATGTGCCCAGCCCTGCGAACGCTCCGGGGGCCGAGCGTCTAGCGAGCGTCCTGGTGGACGGTGTCCCACGCGTGTCGTTGCAGATCACGTCCTGTGCGACTCCGCAAGCTGGCACATCTCTTCCCTTTGCTGAGCTTGCTTTGTATCATTTCGCTGCATGAAGTCACGGCTGTGACTCTGTGCTGAGTCCTGGGCTCCTACAGAATCACCACAGTGAGAAGTGCTCCTGGGGACCCTTGACAGGGTGGCTGTAAACGCGGGATTCCCTAGCGCTCAGACTCACCGACTCGTGTGGAGAGCATTATTTTGCAAAGGAAGGATGAAGGGGTGAGGCGGGACATACCTCTGGTGCCCGGGTGGCCGTGAAATCGTCCGTGGCGTGAAACACTGGCTGAGCTGCTGTCTGTAGTGAGGGTACAAGTTACCTGTGGGACCCGGAAATGACAGATCCAGTCCCAGGAGAGCGGGCTTGGGTCCCCTGGCTACCGGGAGGGGGACAGTGCCACGCAGGTGATGCTTGGGCTCCTCTTCTCCAGGTGGGTGGGAGGAAGCGTCCTGAATTCCCAAGAGTGGGCTTCGGATGGGCCGAAAATGTTCAAAGTGTGCATTGCCCTTCTCTCCGAGTGGGAGAAGCAATGTTAGATCAGGTCCCTGGCCTGGAACAAAGTTTTAGATAAGACTGCTGCTGCGTCCCGCCCCCCCCCCTCCACCTCCTATTCCAGCTGGGATCTTCCCAGAAGCTGTGAGGTTAGCCCTGGAAAGACCGTAACTGTTAGGGGTGTGAGTAAATTTTCAGTAAGAAAAAAATGGAATTTTGGGACATCTGGGTGGCTCATTCAGTTAAGTGCCGACTTCAGCTCACGTCATGATCGTGCCATTCCCGAGTTCGAGCCCCGCGTTGGGCTCTGTGCTGACGGCTCAGAGCCTGGAGCCTGCTTCGGATTCTGTGTCTCCCTCTCTCTCTGCCCCTCCCCTGCTCATGCTCTCTCTCTCTCTCAAAAATAAACAAACATTAAAAAAAAAAAGAAAAAAAATGGAATTTTTGTAATGACTTTATTTTGTGGCTACTGCATCCACCTGTGTAGTAAAATATTGATACAAAACGTTAAATGCTGGTAACTTCATAAATGCTAAAGGGATCGTCCCACTCAGAAAAAGTGCCAAGAAAAAGCATTAGTGGAACCCCACGGCCTTGTGTCGTGCAGCCAGTGGGAGGGTCAGAATTTAAGCTGAGTATTGGAAACTCGAGTCTCCCTAAATGATGGCTTTTTACCATCGTTTCCCCTACTGGAGCCTCTGGGGACACAGGTGCTCCCTGCAAACGGAGACACACTTGAGTCTGACAAGCTGGTGGGGCGGCTGATGAGCCCTTGGCGGTGACTCTCTGGCCTGAGGCGTGTCTCTGTGAGCAGGCGGGTTCTGACCTCTGGACAGACGCTAATGAGGGCCGGGGAAAGCCTTGTGCTTGGACTCACAGGGTCTCTGCTGTGCCGCCGCGGAAGGAAAGCCGCCCATCCGCTTGGGATCCTAATTCAAAGGTCTTGTCCGGATTGGCCCCCAAGCAGAGACCAGACACTAGTGGCTGTGGGAGTTTCAGCCTCAGCAGAACAGGGCTGACAGAAGGCCCCAGGCAGGCCTCAGACCCGGGGACGATGCAGATTCAGGCCACCAGCGCGTGGGGTGCTAAACTGCACAAACGTCAGGGCTGCGGCTGGACAAGCCCACAGGAGAAGGCCTGTGTTCTGGAGGGGCCAACAGAGATCAAGTGTGATGGGCTGTGTGCTCCAGACACAGCCTGAGTGCATCCCCACCAGAGTCTTGCACATCTGCCAGAGCAGGTGGGCACGGCCTCCACACGTCTCACCTTTCGACCTTGGACTTTGCAGGTAAGTGCACTGTGCAGAGGGGGAGGGAGCGCTGGCCTCCATCTGAGCTGCCCCTGCTGCACACACGCAGTCGGGCGGGGGACTGTCAGATGCGGCCACTCCCTGGGTCAGCAGAAGAAGAGACCCACGCGCGTTTAGAACTTCTGTGGAAATTGAGCACTCTGTCCTGCCCAAGCCCTGGAAATGTTTTTCTGTGGACATGCTTTTGTCCCCCGTGCACAAAACCCAGACGAAAGGGTCTGGGGGAGACACAAGGGTGACTGAGGAAATGCCAAGTCATGATGACTGAACACGAGCTCCAAATCTGTAACAATGAAAGTGAATGTGGGGTGGGGGCCGTGACCATCTCGGAAACCGAACAGCTACACCTGAGTTATCTGGGCCGGCCTGCGAACCCAGGGCACCAGAAGCTCACAGCTGGTCTCTCCGAGCTCCGTGCCTTTTTCCTTTCACCGCAACCCATCTTAGTGGCGCCAGGTCCCGGGAGGCCTGCTAGTGAGTCACTGAACTAGGGTGGTCTTGGGGACCCCAACAGAGCTGGCAACAAACATCCCAAAAAATGAAATCAAGAAAACAATTCCATTTACAACAGCAGCAAAAATGAAAATACTTACAATACTTCCCGAATCGATCAGATTCAAGGCAATCCCTACCAGAATCCCAGCTGGCTGAACCCTCAAGTTCAGGTGACACTTCAGCGACCCCAAAGAGCCAAAAGAACCTTTAAAGAGAAAAGCAAAGTTGGAGAACTCACACTTACTGACTTCAAAACTTACAAGAATCAAGACATTGTGGCACTGGCATGAGGACACACACACGGATAAACATGCACAGGACTAGGGTCCGGAAGTGACCCAAACACCTACGTGTAGCCACCTGGCCCTCAGCAGGGGCCACGACCCTCAGTGGAGAGAGGAGAGTGTTTCCAGCAAACGGGGTTGAGACAGCTGCACGTGCACGTGCAAAAGAATGGAGCTGGAGCCTTACCTCACACCACATACAGAAGTTAACTCAAAATGTATCAATAACCTCCACGGAAGCATTGCAACTATAAAACTTGTAAGCAACTGGGGATATATCTTCATGGCCCTGGGTTAGGCAAAGCTATTAAGCACCACACCTAAAAGAATAAGCAACAACAAAAAAAGATTAATTGGCCTCATCAAAATTTTAAAAATTTGTGCTTCAAAAGATACTATCAAGGAAGTGAAAAGGCAACCCACAGAATGGGAGAAAGTATTTTCAAATCATATGTTTGAAAAGAGACTTGTACCCAGAATGAAGAATGAGCCCTTACAGATCAACAGTGAAACGATATCCCAGCTGAAAAGTGCACAAAAATGGGGCACCCGAGGGGCTCAGTCGGTTAAGCGTCTGACTTCGGCTCAGGTCATGATCTCGCAGTTCATGGGTTCAAGCCCCATGTCGGGCTCTCTGTTGTCAGCGTGGAGCCTGGAGCCTGTTTCGGATCCTCTGTCCCCCTCTCTGCCCCTCTCCTGCTCCTGCTCTCTCTCAAAAAATAAACTTAAAAAATGCACAAAGAATCTGAAGAGACATTTCTCCAAAAAGACCGACAAATGGCCAATAGGCACAGAAAAGATGCCCAGCATCATTAACCACAGGGGAGGTGCGAATCAAACCCACAGTGAGACACCGCCTCACACCCATCAGGCCAGCACTCTGTGTTCTCTCCAACATGTTCCCGGACTTCCCGCCGCCCCGCCGTCTTTGGATTACAGCTGGCTGGTGCTCAGGAAGGACGCGCAGAGGGGGTGGCAGCGCTTCAGAAACAACGGTGCTGAGAGGCGAGGCTGTGCGGCTGCAAGACTGACACAATGAGGGAGGGGGTGCTGAGCAGAGGCGCCCGGGAGCAGCAGGCCCCGCAAGGGAGGCATGGCGACCAGGCCTGGGGTCCCGCTGGCCACTCAGCTGAGACAGGCACATCCCGACCCTTCCTACTCGGCTCGATCGTGGACGGTCCCCTCGGGCCGGACAGGCTCCACTCCTTCCCTGGACGCTGGCCGTGCAGCATCCTCCCCCGGACCAAGCAGCCGTGCACCAGCGCACAGCCAGGACACCTTCTCCTTTGACGGGTGGGGACGTGCTCCCCTGTACTCAGCGCCCACAGCTGCTCCTGCAGAGAGACGCTGGCCTTGAAGATACAGAGCTCTTTGGCGGTCAGGCTGTCTGTCCACCGTGTCCTGAGGTGCTTGTTCAGGCTGGTGGTCTGAATGCCAACAGGGAAACAGAGTCACGTGTGTTCATGCAGTGGAGGACACCACCATGCAGTGGTCAGCAATCCAGGGACAGAGCCACACAGGTGTCCTGCCAAAGGAAGCCTGGGAACAGGCCCAGAATATTCTTTCTCTGGGGGAGTCCCATGGGCGAGCATGTACGAAAAATGTGATTCAGCTGGATGCCCAGGTTAGTGCTGACCCACGCGTAACTCAATATTTTTTACTGAGAAAAGAAATAAAAACGTAGCACCTTATCTTCAAAGAGCTTCCCGCCAAAGCTTTCCGTTTTCCGGGGGCCAGAAAGTGCCCCTCCTGGGCTCCTGCGATCCCCCGCTCTGTGGCAGCCGTGGCCACCCTCACAGGTGCACCTGAAGCAAGGTGGCCCCATGCCCTCTGCCTGCCTCTCCAGCTCCCCTGAAAGACAGTGGCCAGTCAGGGGGACATCCAAAGAGCACTAGGCCTTCCTGAGAGAACCGGGTGGCCTCAGAGGTCAAGAGGCTGCGAGAGGCAGCAGCCGATGGCACCCAGCCCTGGTGTGGTGGGTCCAGGACGGCTGCCACGGCCACCTGCACCACCTCCTTCGGCCAGGTGCTGAAGAAGTTATTTTGGGAAACTTCTTTGGTTGTACATTCACAGTCCAACGCTTTCCCATAAAACGCGGTAGCCTCCCGGGCAGCTGACCTCAGCGAGAGCACACGTACGGGTGTCCATGCCAAGAGCGCATGGCACGCCCGGTCTCGCCGTGGACGCGAGCCCACCTGCACACCCTCAGCAACCTCCAGCTCTGCCGTCCCCCCACTGACACCTATCCTCTGGAAGCTGTGGCACACGGCTGTGCAGCTGCCTCTCAGCACCTAGGCAGGCCCTGGTGGCGGTCACCATTCAGAAGGAGCCGTGCAGCCACTGGCCGGACACGCAAGCCCACCGTGTGCCAGGCGTATTTAAGGTTGGCACACATTCTCCCCTGCCATCCTTCTAAAACCCGGAAGTCAGTTCTAGCAAAGGCCCACCATTCCATCATCAGAATGCTGAGGTCACTGTGCTTTCAAGTTCAGACTACGAATGACAGTGTGGCAGGACAAAAGCCGTAAGATCTCTAAACAGGCGCAGAAAAGGCACCTGCCAAAATCCCACACGGTCGTGATAAAAAAACAATCACACTCACCAAAGACCACATAGGCAAGAAAATGATATAAAAGGTATCCACGTTGGAAAGGAAGAAGTAAACTCTCTCTGCAGGTGGCATGATGGAAAACCCCAAAACATCTATCAGAACATTATTAGAGCTAGTAAGTGAATTCAACCAAGTTTCAGGGTACAAGGTCAACACAAGAAAGTCGGTTTTGTCTGTTTACACCTATAACAAACAACCCAACTAGAAAATTAGGAACCAGCTCAACTTACAATATCACCAAACAAGAAAATATCTAGGAAAGAATTTAACCAAGGAAGCAAAAGACTTACACACTGAGAGCTACAGACCACTGGTGAAAGAAACCAAAGAAGGTCTAAACAAATGGAAACTCATCCCATGTTCATGGGGTGGAAGGACTTCACTGTGCTAAGAGGGCGGCACTCCCCAAAGCAATCTGCAGATGTGACCCAGTCCTCACCCAAATCCCCAAATCGTTGAAGAAACTGACAACCCAGATACAAGATGCCCAGAAGAGCCAAACTAATCTTGAGAGAAAAAAAGTCGGAGGACCCACACATTCCGACCTTGCAACACACTACAGGGCTTCGGTAGTCGAGGCAGTGTGGTGCTGGCATCAGGACGCACACACACAGATCAATGGAGCAAAACTGAGTCCAGGAATGAACTCACAGAGCTGTTGTTTGCAAATCCCATATCTGGCAAGAGTCTAGTGTCCAAAACATGTAACTATTACATCTCCACAATGACAAATAAGCCGATGAAAAATGGACAAAGAATCTGAACAGACATTTCTCCAAAGAAGATGTAAAAATGGCCAACAAGCTCATGAAAAGATCAACGTCTTCAGCCGTCAGGGAAAGGCAATCGATCGCACACCGAAAGACACCCTTCACCCCCCACAGCCCTTCACATGCACCCTCACACTTGGCCCTGCTCCGCAGATGAAAGAAACAAGGCTCAGGATATTTACGTCATGTCCCCCAAACAGCTGCTGAAGGCGAGAGCCCATACCAAGAGAGACGGAGACTGCTGGGACCCCGAAGGCCACGGCTGCACTAGGGCCCCCGCCCCACCTTCACGGGGTGTGAGTTGGTGCGCCCAGCGCAAACGTGACAGCCATATGTGGATTCTAAATGGTCTAGAAGCCAAAAGAATGTGAATGGGATTTTTAAAACATGCTTAATTTTAAACAATATACCCCAAACAGTGTCATCTCAATGTGTCATCAACATAAAAAACTGATGCATTAGTTCATACTTTGTATCCTAGTGAGTCTTCGAAGTCAGCATGCATTTTACGCCCACAACGCAACTCCATGGGGACCGGCCACATCTCGGGTTCAAAGCCACACGTGGCTGCTGGCAGCCGCCGTCTGATCCTCTGCTTAGTGGCCATGTGACCTTCAGCAAGTCCCTTCTTCTTGTATTGTGAATTGTGTCCTGTGTTACCGCGTGTACTGTGCGTTCCTCACTGAAAGATCGTAACAGGACGGAGCTCATCAAGGACTGGCCAGAAGCAATGCAGCCACGGAACAGGTGCATCAGTGGTGGTTCTCCATTTCCCCCCCAAAACATACCTTTTTATTCCTGTGTAAAAAGCACAGCCTCTCCTCTTTGTGTCTCCCTCACCCAACCCTCCAGGGGCACTATACGTGGTGTGCAGGGCAGGGGTGACGAGGCTCCTGCTCCGCACCCTGCCCACGGGCTGAGCTCTGCCCCAGGTCATTTCAGGTACCCGCTGGGCACACCATAGGCTCCCTGGCCGGGCCAGGGGGTCCCAGCTCACACATACTGCGTGGCAGAGTTGCGTTTAGGGTAGGAGCGGGGTACCCGGTACCCATCTTTGCTGTCACTCCCGGAACAGGAGCAAGTGAGCAGCGCACCTCCCAGAATGACCAGGGCAGACCCCACCCAGCCAATGAAGACAGCAGGACGAAGCTTGTACCTAACATTCATGGGGGGCACCGGTTTATAAAAGTCTGTGACAGGGGTGCCCGGGTGACTCAGTTAATCATCTGACTCTTTTTTTAAAAAAGGGTTTTCTTGGTGTTTACTTATTTTTGAGAGAGAGACAGAGTGTGGGTGGGGGGAGGGGCAGAGAGAGAGGGAGACACAGAAACCGAAGCAGGCTCCAGGCTCCGAGCTGTCAGCACAGAGCCCGACGCGGGGCTCGAATGCGAGATCATGACCTGAGCCAAAGTCAGACGCTTAGTCGACTGAGCCACCCAGGTGCCCCTAAGCACCTGACTCTTGATTTCAGCTCAGGTCATGATCTCATGGTCCTGAGATCGAGCCTGTGTTAGCCTTGGCGCCTGCATAAGCTTCTCTCTCTTCCTCTCCCTCTGCCCCTCCCCTGCTCTTTCTCTCTCTCAAAAAAAAAAAAAAAAAGTCTGTGACAATCTGGTGGCCACGCCAGAACAAGCTGTCCTGTTGGAGGCAGCAGGGCCTTTCACGATGAAAATAATGCCTCCCGTCATGGCTATCCGGGCCTTCTTCACTTGGTCCTCTCCCCTGCAGCTTGCACACCTCGTGCCCATCGTGTCCGAGTGTGGCCAGGAAGCCCAGCCCCCGGGACGCCGCCATCAGGTGGCCTGTGTGGCCGATCTTGCAGCTCAACACGCCGGTGCCCTGCGTGACGCAGTCCATCCACAGCCCCTTGTACCTCGCCTGGCCGGTGATGCTGTTGTCGCCCTCCTGCGAGCTCACGTGCCACTGCGGAATGGCGGTGCACGCCACCAGGCCGACCCAACCCAGCAGAGCCACAAAACCTTCATTTCAAGAGCGGCGCCTCCACTAGAACATTCTGTAGTCATCCCTCACGCCTCCCCAAGGCCCTACCGCCGGCAGGTAGGGCTCCCTCCACTGGACGTTAACAGTGCTCCGCACCCACGCAACGGCCTGAGGTGGGCGTGGGCTCTGCCTCTCCTCCGCCCCGCCCCACCCCGCCCCCTCCCAGCGCTCCTCCCTCGCCACGCCCCCACCCCCCCTCCGCCCCTCCCAGCGCTCCTCCCTCACCTCGCCCCCTCCTCCCCTCCGCCCCGCCCCGCCCCAGCCCTCCTCCCTCGCCTCGCCCCCACCTCCCCTCCACCCTGCCCCACCCCGCCCCCTCCCAGCGCTCCTCCCTCGCCCGCCCCGCCCCCTCTCAGTGCTCCTCCCCCGCCCCGCCCCTCCCAGTGCTCCTCCCTCGCCACGCCCCCGCCTCCCCTCGGCCCCGCCCCATCCCGCCACCTCCCCCCCACCCTCCGCCACGTCTCCACCTCCCCTCCACCCTGCCCCACCCCGCCCTCACCCCAGCGCTCCTCCCTCGCCCCGCCCCGCCTCCCCCCACCACCCCTCCTGTACCCCTCCTCCGCCCTCCTCCCACCTGTCTCACTCCTCCCCGCGATCTCTACCACTCTTCCGGCAGGCAGCGGTCAGCTCCTCACTCCCAGAGAAGGCCCTCCGCACCGCGCCTACTCCGCGCTGCCCTCCGCCCCATCAGGTCGAGGCCCTGCTCCAGGGCTCCTCCTCAAGCCCTTGCGGCCCTTTCCTTCCCGATGCTTGGCCTTTGATTTCTCGTTTGCTTTTCATTTTCACCCCTTTCCCTGCCTTGTGTCTACCTGCCGTGGTGCTCTCTCCGTGGGTGCTGTGCGGCACTGCCTGCAGGGCTCCGTCCTCGGGGACCACCTCATGTCCACTGAGGGCCTCCTGCACCCCGGCCCCAGAACACAGGGAACACACCGGCGGGCCACCTGCTGGAGCTCACAGGGAGGGACAGGGGTCCAGAGAGCACATGCCACCCCGCAGTGCCCACCGCCACCCCGCAGCGCCCACCGCACCCGATGGGACACAGCGCCCCTGTCAGTGCGCCTCACGAGCCGAGGCTGTGTGTTTCTGCGGCCTCGGAAAATGGCTTGTGTCTGAGCCCTCGTGGCCGTTGCCAGAAGTGGCCCGACCAACCTCCGGCTTCAGCCGCACGGCACCCCCAGGCTCCACCACCCCAGGCACAAACACCGTTCCTTACCCCCATCCAGGCTCCACCCATTTACTTCACGAAGAAGTCTCTACTAGGCACTAGGTTCATCCCCTGCCTTCTCGTATTCGCAAGAATCACCATCACGCTCCGTGTGACGCTTATAAAGTTGGCCACGAGAATCACGCTTCACGATGCTTACATGGCTTTTTTTCCCGGATGGCTTTTTATCTTCACTGGCTTGGTGGTCTGTGCCGACCGAAAACACAAATTGAGGGTGCCCAGGTGGCTCAGTTGAGCGTCTGACTCTTGATCTCGGCTTAGGTCATGATGCACCAGGGTCATGAGATCAAGCCTCCCATCACGCCTGTTTGGGATTCTTTTTTTCTCCCTCTGCCCCTCTCCCCCACTCGTGCTCTCTCTCTCTCAAAAATAAAAAGTAAAAACAAAACACAAACTGATACATAAATGTATGGATCTGCTGCTCACTCAGCAAGCTGCCGTTTCAAAAACAGGGAAAGATTCAAAATCTTGTAGAAGTCTCCAATCTTTTCAATGGACTTTGTTCTCTTTTTACTAATGTTTGGTAAAGAGCAAATCTATGAGCACAGCCCCAGTCGAAGCACAAAGAAGGAAGCCACAAAAGTGGCTCTGTCCCGACCTCCTGGGGCTTCAGGAGGAGTGACAGCAAAGTGATCCATCAACACTATGCCTGCCAGGAAAGCATCGGTTTAGAAAACACTCCTTCAAAAGTAACTTTTAAAGAAATAACCAGAGTGAGAAAATATATACAGAAACAGACCCCAGACCAGACAGAGAGAGGACCAGGTGCAATGGCCTGCGCAGGTGACAGGGCATCACCTCACTGCCACCCAAACACGCGTGCCAGTGGGGCTGCGTCGGGGGAGACCCGGCACCGGGTCACCCGCCAAACACGAGCCAGGCATACACAGCCAGTCCTCCGCACCCAGAACTACACATCCGGTGGGATGGCAGGAATGAAAAAGACAGAAAATGACAAGTGCTGTCAAGGGTGTAGGGAAAACAGTTCCTTGCACACCGTTGGTAGGAATGAAAACTGGTGGAACCACTTTAGGAAACAGCCGGGCAGCTCCTCTGTGAGGCAAATGCAGAATCACGAGACCCACAACTCCACCTCATGGTGTCCAAATAAACACCTGTACGTGAATGTTCACGGCAGTAACATCCACAAGGGCCCAGAGGACGAACAATCCAGACGCTCCTCAACAGATGAACGGGAAAGTGAAAAGTGGTATATTCTCAGCCACGAAAAGGAACAAAGTACTGATCTACGCTGCACCGTGGGTGAATCGCGAACACACGGCAAGCGAAAGAACGTGGACACGAAAGGACAAGTATCGTACGGTCCACTCTGTAAAATATCCAGAACAGGCAAACTCACAGAAACAGAAAGCTGGTAGAGTGGTTGCCAGGAGCTGGCGGCGGGGGAGAGGAGTGTGGGGTTTCTGTTCCAGGTAACACGGGGTTCTGGAACCAGGCGGAGGCAGTCGTGACACCAGACTGCAGATGTGCTTCCTGCCGCGGAACTGGATGCTTTCAGATGGTTCAAATGATGAATTTTCTGTTATGTAAATTTTATCACAATTAAAATCAGCACAAAATGAAGGTTTCCAGAACTTTCTGCCATTTTCCATGAGAGAACAAGAAGAGTCGGGACAGAACATGAGGCACAGAGAGAAACCCCACGTCCACGCGCAGCAAGCGGCCGAACACCGTGGCCCGTGAGCTACATGTGGGCCACACGCATTTCTGTTTGGCCAGCCAGGCATCTTTGTGCAATTTCAGCAACGTTTAGCATTTGGATCATTTCAGCATTAACAATCCCAGTTCCTGCAACCTGGACAAATCAGCAGCCTGGCTGTGCGGGCCACCACACCCGCATGTCCTCTGAGAGGTGGCCAGGCCGCTCAGGGCGTGGACACGGTTGAAGCAGCAAATGGCAGACCATGAAGGGAACGGCCCGTCTCCTCCCCAGGACAGATGACAGAAAACTAGGAGATGCGACTTGACACTGCTCGGGGAGAACATCACGTTGAACGGCTCCTGAACTCCAAGGCCAGGCGCTGCATTCAAAAACAGAAATGTATTGGGGCGCCCGGGTGGCTCAGTCGACTAAGCGTCCGACTTCGGCTCAGGTCATGATCTTGCGGTTCGTGGGTTCAAGCCCCGCTCTGTCTCCCCCACTCGCACTGTCTCCTTCTGTCTAAAAAATAAACAAACATTTAAAAATGATTTTTAAAAAATGGAAATGTATTTAGAACAACACAAGTCAAACTACCTGATTCTAAAACTTCATTCCAGGGGTGCCTGAGGGGCTCAGTCAGTTAAGTGTCAGACTTCAGCTCAGGTCATGATTTCATGGTTTGTGGGTTCGAGCCCCGCGTCGGGTTCTGTGCTGACAGCTCGGAGCCTGGAGCCTGCTATGGGTTCTGTGTCTCCCCCCTCTCTCTGCCCCTCCCCCACTCATGCCCATCTCTCTCTCTCTCTCTCAAAAATAAATAACATTAAAAAAAAATAAAAAATATAAAACATCATTCCCTTCCCCATGAAGCGATACACAAATCCTGTCACGGAGCCCTGTATTCATTACAGCACCACGCTTTTCAAAAGCAAAACCTACCTCAGTCTTTTCCATCAGGTTTTTTTCTTTGTTCCACTGGACAAAGGGAGCTATTTACACCATCATCCGACACAGGAAAGAGGGAGAAAACAGACAGGAGAGGTAAAGGAAAGCCAGCGACAACAACACCTAGTGCCTTTTAAACCATTTTTGGTTTTAGTCTTGAAAAAGATGTGGCTACATTGTTGCCAAGTTCACAATTAAACTGTGACAACATCATTTATTTAAAACAAAAACCCTACAAAGGGCCAAGGGCAGCCAAGAGAGGGCTGGACCTCAGGCCTCTGTCTCAGCTGTCACGTGAATGTGCAAGGCACTGACACCCAGTCCCCAAGCAGCACTCGTTACCAACTGTTCTATATCCCACTGGATTCTGACTTCTGCTTGAGTCAAAGCAAGGCCTCAGTAAACTCAGGGAGTGCAGGTCTCAACTCCATTGCCAAGGCCACACTGAGGACCCCTTTGACTGCACTCACCTCATTCCCCTCACAATCCCTATAGCCCCCCTCCACAGAGGAAAGGGACTGAGAACAAACCCCACCTGATAATACCATTTTCTTGGCCTGGATTTTCTTTCCAAATGGAGAACGTACTTTCTTTTTTTCAATTTAAAAAAAATTTATTTTTAATGTTTATTTTTGAGAGAGCGAGACAGAGAGTGAAAGAGAGAGAGAAGGAGAGCACTGGTGGGGGAGGGGCAGAGAGAGGGAGACACAGAATCTGAAGCAGGTTCCAGGCTCTGAGCTGTCAGCACAGAGCCCGATGAGGGGCTTAAATTCACAAACCGTGAGATCATGACCTGAGCCAAAGTCGGATGCTCAACCGACTGAGCCACCCAGGCGCCCCTAGAATGTACTTTTTTCCAAGCACTGCTACAAGCCACAGATAACATTCATTTACTGGGAACATTTCCGGATCATGATAAATAGTTAGAACTTCCGTTAAAATACTAAGCAGACCATCACCAATATGGCACCTGGGACGTGAGATCAGGTCCAGGTGGCCCTGACACCCCCAGCCTGTGGCTGCCGGTCCTCAGAACTCACCAAAAGGGTTACACTGGCAAATAACCACACCCACCCCTCCTAGGACTGATTCCAATCCCAACCCACAACACAGAAAAGCAGCACACCTTATGAAATTTGAAGTAAACGAACTTTAGGTGAACACAAAGTACCTAGTTTTAGATTTATCAAAATGACATGCAAACTAAGAAAGGCCCAGGGGTTACCCAAATAAAAAAATGTAACATACTGAAGACTGTGCCTTTAAAAATGAAACAGTAACAGCAAATAAAAGACTCAAACCTGGTGTTCCCCCCATCTTCCCTGATTTGGGGGGTTTGGTTCCTTTTCTTTCTACTTCTTTGAGTTTCTAGCTTCATCTGTTCAGTATTCTCTCCTTCCTTTAATCAAAGAAATCTTTCAACGTGACTCCCAAGGGGAGAAACGCAAAGCCAACGTTGAAACAATGTCTTTGGTGGGAAGAAACTGAAACTGCACGCAGAAGCGATAAGATCAGATCACCTCCTCCGTCTCCTTCTCCAGTCTGACACCAAAGCCCTTGCTCCAGGCCGCCTGTGCGTGTCTGTGCGCACACGCTGCCCCGGTCCCATTCTCGACACTGCGGGGCGGGGGGGGGGGGGGGGGCTCGATCAGACTAAACTATTACCAGAGCCAAGCCAGCTTGTGAACAAAAATCACAACCCGCCCAGCAAAGGCCACCTTTTCTTCCCAAAACTATTCTGTTATCTCATAGGGCAACTTTATCTTTCACCCGGACAGCTTGGAATCGTGACCATCTCCCATGGCCCCGCCTTCATCTGTAACTGTAAGAAAACACACAAGGCTGGGCTGCATCGTGTAAGGCCCCAGGGCAAGCAACAGGTCGGCTCTGAGGGCCAGCTGGGACACACGTGGCACTGACGTCCGATGACCTGTCATGCCCGGAGCCCATGGTGTGTACAGCTGAGTCTACACCTAAAACACAGCAACAGCAACCTCACGTCGGCCCGCAGCCAAGAGAAGAGCAAAGACACCCCACCCACAAGGTCTGTATTGGACCTGACAGTCCACAGATGGCATTCCATCTTGACCCCCGTTACTATATTAATCTCTCCAGGAACAGTTTCAGTTAACAGGTCCTGAGCATTTTCCTGGGGGATTATATGTCTTCATGCTCATGTTTTGCTTAAAATTTTTTAACGTTTATTTTTGGGAGAGAGAGAGAGTGCGCGAGCAAGAGCGAGCGAGTGGGGAGGGGCAGAGAGAGAGGGAGACACAGAATCCCAAGCAGACTCCAGGCTCTGAGCTGTCAGCACAGAGCCCAATGGGGCTCAAACCCACAAAAGCGAGTTGATGACCTGAGCCGAAGTTGGACGCTTAACCAATTCAGCCGCCCAAGGGCCCCTCACGCTTGTAGTTTTAAATATTACAACCAAGTCTTGGGGAGCCTGTGTGGCTCAGTCGGTTAAGCGTCTGACTTCAGCTCAGGTCATGATCTCACAGTCTGTGAGTTCAAGCCTCGCACCGGGCTCTGTGCTGACAGCTCAGAGCCCGGAGTCTGCTTCGGATTCTATCTCCCTCTCTCTTTCTCTGCCCCTCCCCCGCTCATGCTCTGTCTCTCTCACTCTCAAAAATGAATAAATGTTTAAAAAAAAATTTTTTTAAGAAATATTACAACCAAGTCCTGGGAATGCAGGCATACACTCCACTGCGAAGAGCCCGTTTGCCAACTCTAGCGGAGAACTTACCGATTTAGACGCATCAGACTGAAAGAAAAGGGAAAAAAACCCTGTAAACTCAAGGTGTTACAAGATTCCGGGGTGTTCCCAGCAAAGTGACGAAGAGGAGGGCAGGTCTGAAGGCAGGCGGTGAGGAGCCCCCTAAGGTAGGCCGGGAGCTGGGCAGGAAGCCTTTAGCGTAGAGGAATGGGGTGGGGGCGGAGGGGTGAGCGCATCCACAGCATCTCCCCAAGAGACAGGACAGCCCTTGGGGACAAGCGGGATGTCCCCCCCCTCCCCCCCCACCCCGCGAGGGCTGGCCCAGGCGCTTTCCCTGCGTGGCGGGCGTGGCGCGGGGCAAGGGCCGGGCCGGGCCGGAGCAGGAGGCCGGGCGGCAGGGCAGCTCGCAGAACAGAAGGAGCACGTGCGAGAGGGGAGGACGGTCACGGAGGGCGCAGCCGGGGTCACCGAGAGGAACGAGGTCAGCGGCAGGAACAGCTCGCTGAGGTCATGGCCGGGCCTCCTCTGGGCCCCTCTGCGCCCACGGACCGGGTCCCACCGCCCCTGCGGCTCTTCCGGGTTCCCGAACATCCCCCCCCCCCCCCCCCAAAACGACCGGACACACTCCCGGCGCAGCGCAGCCACGACGTTCAGCTCTGCGCGTGCGCAGCTGCCATCCCCCGCCCCCTACCGCCGCCACGTGCCACGCCTCGTGCTGCCGCGGGGGGGGGGGGGGGGGCCCTCTGGGAAGGCGGGCGGGCGCATGCGCGCCTCGGTGGGCGGCACGGGAGAGGCCTGCGGTGGAGCCTCACGCCTTCCACCCCGGGCGCACTCGGCTCCAGACACTCAAGGAGCGCAGACGACGCGGGGCTTTGGCCGATTGAACGCCAAATGGGAAAGTGTTGGAGAAAAGCTCACAGAGGCACTGTCGGTGGCCAGGGCCCACGTGGTGCGGTGGGCGCGTGACAGGAGCGAGGTGTGCTGGGCGCCGGGTCGCCAGCTGGGGCGGGGAGGCAGATGAGCGTGTTCTGCAGGGTTTGGGAGAAGGGGAGCACCCCAAACACACAGCGGGGTCGACTGAGTGTGGGGAGGCCGCCCGGAGAGGCGACGGCAGACGCCTGGCGGACGGGGAGCTGTGGGCACAGGGCACAGCCAGGGCCGGCGGATGATGGGGTGATTCTTGTGGGTGCGCCCACACGCCGGGCGTGCAAGCGGAGGCCGGGTTCCCTCAGGAGCACGGCCTTTGTGCAAATGCTTGCTTTGGGAGGTGGGCCCGGGGAGCACGGGCAAGGGAGCAGCCCCGGAGGCGGCGAGGCCAGGCCCCGGGGTATTGACGAGCTGGTTGGTGCAGGGGGCTTGGGGAGGACGGAGACGACGCCCCCAGGGTTAGCTGGCCCCCACTCACCCTCTGCTGGGGCACGGACTCATGGGCCCAGAGGGGCCCTAGCGAAGGCGCTCACACGTGACTGTGGAAGGAAGGCGCGCAGGGGAACAGCCGGTGCTAAGGCTGCGCGGCCTGGGCGGATGCACCTGTACGTGCCTGCAGGGGAAGGGCTGCGTGGGGTGGCGTGTGTGTCTGTGTAGGAGTATGGGCGCACCAGCGGGTCCGGGAGCATATAACAATATCCTAACGTTAGCATTTGAGAGGTCACTGGGCCTTAGTGGGCAGACGGCGCACCGGGCAGGGAGGCCTGCAGGAAGCTGAGGTCCCGTGGGAGACCGAAGCAAGGTGGCCAGCCCAGGATGGAGGGAGGTGGAAACTAGGAGCTGAGGGCGCTGCGCAGGGTTCCGGTTGCGCGGCTGGCAGACTAGGGCGGTCTTCTGATCCTGAGACCCCCGTCAAGGGAAACCACCTGAAAAAATACAGAGGAGGCTGGGACAGGTTTCTTTTGCGTTACAGTTTGATTGTTTTATAGGTTCTAGTGCCTTTGTTTGAGATGATTAAAGATGCCGTTTTCCTGCCTTCTGAACAAATGGACGTTAAGTAAATAGCTGTTTTCCTGCTTTGGTGAGTAATGGCCAGACAGAAGCCTTCTGTCGTGTAGCTGGCCTCACGCTGCCGGCCGAGTATGTGCCCCCAAAGCTTTGCATAGAGATGGCATCTAATCTACAATTGTGCCTGGATTTGCTCGGGCCCCACGGAGGCTGAACTCATTCTATTCAGAGCGCCACAGGAACAATAACCAAAAAAGGATACCATGAAGGCAACATCTATCATATGCTTCTTAAAAAACCCCATTGTCAGCATCAGTGACAATGGCATTACCGCTCAGTCACTAAGATTAAAAATTAGTCATACGTGGAAAATAGAAACAGGTTTTCAGGGAGAAGGAAGCTTTGGTTCCACTGAATAATGCCCCCTTTTTTGCTTGGTAAATAAATGATGCATATTTTCTGATGATGTATATTTTTGAGGGTAGCTATGTCTAGGTGGTCCCAGGTTTGGGGTAAACGCCTTGTTGTCAGTTGACTGGCTGGGCAGATGTCAAAAATATTTTATAAATTATTTCCCAAACTATCTGACGATGAGGTATTCAGCTGTGACAGCAGAGTAAGCTCCATCTAGAATGTGAATCTTTCTGGCTTAGGTCACAAAATGAATCACAGTTTTTGGAATTAAGGGTTTTTTCCCTACATATCACGAGTTATCAGTGTGGCACAGTCATTATCCAGGGCAACATTTGGCCGGCCCGTGCCCTCTCACCCCTGCAAACCACCCACCCACAGAGCCCTACCCCCCTGCTACTCCTCTGCCTCCCCCCGCCCCGCCCAAGCCCACGGTCAGTGGGGGACCTTGCTCCCTCTACCAGCAACACATAGAAACATTCCACGGGGAGCCCCTGTACCCTCCCAACCCCGCACGTGCCAGGCCCGTGTCCCCCTTTCCTCTGCCTTCTGTGCTATGGTTAGACTGTCGGTACTTGTGTGAAAGGCCGGCCGGCCATATGGCCCACCCCGACCCTATGACCTGGTGTCACGCCAGTCCTGTGCTCCCACTACAGTAGAACTCCCGGACATGTGTTCATTCCCTGTGTCCACTTCCTCTCCTTCAGCTCGCTTTTGATCTCGCTCAGAGCAGCCTTTTGTCCACACCCCTCTTAGAGGTCTCCTGGCAAGGTCTCCACTGGCCTCATCCCTCAACCCGCATGAGACGAGGCGTCCGTCGCTGGCTGACTTTGGGCTCGGTCCCGGCAGCCCCTCTTGCTGACCCTGTGGTGAACCAGCCGGTCCTCTGCCCAGGACTGTTCTCTGGTGACTGCACAGCACAGATGCCCACACGGGGCTTGCCCACAGCCTCACCCCCAGGCTCCAGCTCAGCAGCCTGCCCCCAACCTGTCCTCTGCCCCTCCAGAGCTCCTCCCGGCCCAAGGCGGCTCTTCAGCAGTAGGATCCCCTGCAGAGGGTTATGGCGAGGGCTCAGTGGCGGGAGACCTACAGGTGCTTCCCGCTGCCGGCCTGTGGTCAGACCAGTAAATGCCAACTACCTAAGGCAATGCTCGGGGCCAGCCCCGGGGGTCTCGCTTGCGCTGTTCTGAGGACGAAAGTTGCCCACAGTGGTCAGAACAATGCCCGTGGAGCCAGGCCGCTCTGCCAAGTTTACGAGAACAATAATTTGTCGCTCCCCTTTCCTTGGGCTTCATCCCCCAAAAGTGCCCGTTCCTCAGAGGCCGGCAGGCAAGCCACCTTCCTTGCCCAGAACATGACTTCTCCCTCCCTCCCCGCGTGCACTCCCAGCACCTTTATGTCCAGAAGGGAAAGGGCGGAGACGTGGCCTGTGAAGATTCTAGAGTGTGGTGGGCATTCAGTGCCCACAGAGCCCCCTCTCACCAAGGCACCCCCAAGAAGGGGACTTTCAGTTCTCTCGGTTCCCAAAGGGCTTTTTATACTGTGCCCACTGCAAGCCGGTCCTCAGTGGCTCTTCCCGCTCCCCTCCAACTGCCTCTCAATGTGTCTTCAAATAAGAATAAATACGTGTGTCTGTTCTCTGGGGCCTTTGACAGCCCTGAGCCGGCCCCGTGACTCGGGTGGGATTGATGGCACCGTCTCACCAGGAAGCCAGGTGCATCTTTTACTAAGGGTGGTTTCCAAATGATGAATGGCTCTCTCACAAACACAAAATTGTTGATAGTATTTACAAACAATTCATTTTTCACGTTCTGTTGATTCTTCGCCAGCCTCCCTCAGTGACCCCCCCACCGCTGATGCATCGGTGGCTATTACTGCCATTGATTAAGGCTTCCTGTGGTCCCACGCAGCCTGTTACTTCATTTGTCACAGACAAGCGGCGCGCGCACGGCAGTATATCATGTTCTTTTCGTGCTTTACTGTTATTTGTTTTTCAATTTATGTCGTGTGCTCTCCGAGTACAGGTGCGCACCCACACTCCAGAGTCTCGGCCACGACTGCGAACACATACACGCGTAATTAAACTATCCGGCTCTGCCCAGTCCTGTGCCTCCAAAGCCTGACTCCTCCGCCTCCCATTCTGGAAAAATGCAAATGTAAACAAACAGCGGCAGCCCTGTCACCTAATTGAGACTTGGGGACAGGAAAGAAAGTCACTTAAGTGCCACCACTTGTTTGTCATTCGAGATCGAACCAAAAAAACCCAAACCCAAAATTTTCAGCACCTGCTAGGGGAGAGACAGTCATCGAAGCAGCCCAGTCCAGGCCAGGTGAGGGTTTCCTAGAACAGCTAGCTGATTTCATCGTATTTCTCCACTACATCCCGATCGCATTTGTAGTTCACTTACGGCATTTCCCGTGGCCAGGCCCTCCCAGGAGACGGGCTGGTGTGTGCGGAAGGTGCCAGACCCTGCGAGGGTCCAGCCTTCAACTTCCTGCTGCAGGGCCGCTGCGTTTCCGAACAGCCCGGTCCTCGTTTGGGACTTGCAGAAGCTCGCGAAGGAGCCTGAGTTTCCTCCCGGCCTGCGAGTCCGAACATTCGTGTTCACATCGAGAGTCCACTGGGCTCGTATTTGCCAAGTGTCTGTACCCGGGTGTGAGGCAGACTCCCTCAGCACTTCCTGCCCCCGTCCATGGGAAACCCCCGTGGTGGCCCGCGTCCCCCTCTGCTAATGACCAACACCATTTGCCTGCCTTTTCACACCAAAAGTTTCCACTTCCTCGCTTTCCATTCTTTCATTTACCTTCTAGTCTTTTTTTTTTTAATTATTTATTTTTGAGAGAGAGAGAAAGAGACGGAGAGTGAGCGGGGGAGGGGCAGAGAGAGAGGGAGGCACAGAATCCGAAGCAGGCTCCAGGCTCCCAGCTGTCCGTGCAGAGCCTGACGCAGGGCTCGAACCCACGAGCCATGAGATCATGACCTCAGCCAAAGTCAAGACGCCTAACCCACTGAGCCACCCAGGCGCCCCATCTTTTTTTTTTTTTTTTTTTTTTTTTTTTTAACTTCAAAAGCACAGTAGTACATTCTTGCTGAGAGAAGTCCAATAATACAGACGTGTGTAAGGAGAAGACCGTCATCTCCCTGAGCCCGGGGGCCTGAGGAAGCCAGACTCAGCTGCTGATTCTGCTGGCTCCCCAAAGAGGTGTATTTGGAGCTTCTTCCTTGTCTTTCTTTTTTAAATGCTAATGTGGGGTTTTCCCCCACAGACGTGTTACTCTGCGGTTTGTTTTGGTGAGTCATCAGCCGGACATGGGGTCCTGGAACCCATGGCCTGTGGGCTCTGGGGCGCCCCACCTTCCACCCCCACTCTGTCCCATAGCTTCGGACCAGTGGCTGTGTTCAGTCTCCTCTTTTTGAAATACCCAGGGTGGCGTCTGCTCGCCTGGTTGGACACGGACGGACGCATAACCTTTCCTCACTTTGCCTGCGGTTACCTTTGACTCTTTCGGAATCAGTTTTTAGGAACTGTTTTACTTGGGGCTCTCACTTCCATTTATCACACGTGGATCGGTTTTTTTTTTTTTAATCTCTTCTTTGTCTTTTGACGTTTTCCTGATGTCTTTTGTTATATAGAAATATTAAGTCTTAAATTGTCCCATCTTCGAATCTTTTCCTCTATAGTACCTAGATATTCTGTTTTGATGTAAAATGTTCCTTCAACCCTGAGATTATTAAAATTATCCCCCTTTTCTTCTAACATTGTTGGTACTTTACTTGTTCACACTGAATGTTTAAGCCACCTTTAGGGAGAGGGACATTTTTACAGTAGTGCGTATTTTCATCAAGGTGCATAGTATGTCAAACCACTATTGAAGTCTGGTTCTAAGTTGCTGAATAAAAATTGTATACATCTTGTAGATCATGTAATTTTCTTACTAAATTTGTTCCTAGACATCGTATAGTCTTGTCACATTTGTGACTGAAAATATTCCTGATTTCTGTTTCTAGCTGTGTGTGTTTGTATGTGTGTATGTGTTTTAAGCAATTGGTCCTTATATAGTGTCTTAATCTGCTCAGGCTGCTGTAACAAAATACCACAACCTGGGGGATTTAAACAATAGAAGTTTATTTTCTCACAGTTCTGGAGGAGGCTGGAAGTCTGAGATCAAGGTGCTGGCTGATTCAGTTCCTGGTGAGGGCTCTCTCCCTGGTTTGCACACAACTGCCTTCTCACCGTGTGCCTGCCTTCTGGAGAAAGCGGGCAAACTCTGGTGTCTCTTCTTAATGTTTATTTTTGAGAGAGACAGAGACAGAATGCGAGTGGGTTGGGGCAAAGAGAGGGAGGCACAGAATCTGAAGCAGGCTCCAGGCTCTGATCTGTCAGCACAGAGCCCGACGTGGGGCTCGAACTCACGAGCTGTGAGATCATGACCTGAGCCGAAGTCAGACACTCAACCGACAGAGCCATCCAGGCGCCCCTGGTGTCTCTTCTTATAAGGGCACTTATCCTGCTGTGGGACCCCACCCTCACAACCTCACCTGACCCTAATCACCTCCCCCAAACCCCTCTTCTAAACACTGACACATTGGGGCTCAGGCCTCAACATATGAATGGGGGGGGGGCACAATTCAGTCCATAACATACAGTTAGCTTAAAACTAGATATCTCACCGGGGCACCTGGGTGGCTCAGTCAGTCGAGCAATTGACCCTCATTTCAGCCCAGGTCATGATCTCGAGGTTCATGAGATCGAGTCCACTTGGGATTCTCTTTCTCTCTCTCTGCCCCTCCTGTGCTCACACTCGCTCTCTCAAAATAAATAAACTTAAATTTAAAAAACTAGCCACCTTACCAAATTCTCTAATCAGTTTTAATAGTTCTTTTAGTTGATTTTCTTGGTATTTCAAATTACACAACCATGTTCTCTGAATATAAAGATAATTGTGTCTCCTTTCTCTAAGATTTTGTTTTACTGCATTATTTCCTTAACTGAGAACTCAAAAAACCTCAGATGAATAGGGGTAGTAGCAGGCATTCAAATCTTGTTCCTGATTTAAATGCGATGGTTTCAAGATTTCAATATGTAATGTACTCATTATCTGCATTTGATGCATTGCCTATCAAATTTAGGCAGTCCCTTTCATTCCCGTTTTACTTAGAATTTTTTGTAGAATAGTGGCTGAATTGTTCAGATGTTTAAGGGGCCACATGGAGATTCCTGCACAGCTTTTCTTCCGCTCATCTGTTGGTGAGATCACCCTGGCTGGTGGGTTCCTAATGTGGGACCTACTTGGTCATGGAGCATTAAGCATGAACACACTGCCAGACCTGATGTGCTGTTATTTATATTCAAGTTGTATATCTGTGTTGAGTTAGGACACCTTTGGCTTTAAATATCAGGAAGCCCACCTTGCGGCAACTGGGTTGAAAAGAAGATGGGTTATTTCAGCAAATCGGAAACCAGAGGAGTCTCAGGGCCCCAGTTCTCTGCCACCCTCAGTATGTCTGCGGACATACGGTCGCAAGATGGCCACACGGTTCTGGGCGTTGCACCCGGTAATGACAGCTTCCTCCTATGGGCCTCTCCAGGGAGTACCCTGAAGGCTCCCCTCTTGACCAACTGGGCAAAACTGCATCCTAAGCCTATGGGCGCAGATCAATCACTGGCTGAAGTCCTAGGGTGACCTCTGCAGATCACTGTGTTCTACTGGCATTTGGGACAGTGAGTCTGTACTGGTGTGCACAGGCATTGCAGGACATTTAACATCCCCAGCCTCTGACAGTGTCTCCCCCACCACCATGGTTCCAGTACCCTTCGTTTATACACCAGTGGTCTACACCTTCTGGGGCTGAGACTGGCCATCTTTCCGTGGAGCACGTGGCTTCGCTAAGGAGGTGGTCACACGAGATGTGGCGACGACAACCACGGGTGGGGCACGTCTGCAGCTTACGTTTGTTGATGAAACCCATCTGCGGTGTCTTGTGGTTTCTTTTCATCAGATTTGGCGTTTTAGCCTGGCAAGCTGAGTCAAGGACACCGGCATCCCTTGACAGGCGACACGTGCTGTCTGCAGACTGGATAGACTGGATAGGCTGTCAGAGTCTGTGTCCCCTTTGGCAGTTTAGAGTCTGTGCTATTGGTCTCTTCTTGTCTGCTCCCGTTTCTTGGGTCAACTCTGATCATTTAAGTCTTGATACATCCATTTCTCCAGACCTTGCAGTTGACATTCATGATGTTTTCTAAGTTTGTAAAATCTTCCCTGAGGCTTGGTTAGTGTTCTTTTTCCTTTCTTAATGTGCTGTACTTGTGTTTTCCCTCCGAGGCAGCCACGGCTCGTGGTCCTGAGTGACAGCCTGGTTGTGTTTGGAACAACGGTGTGTCAGCTGGAACTCCTGGCCTCCCTGTGGCAGGTGTGGCCATGTGACCAAGTTCTAGGGGAGCTGGGGGAATGTTTTGCTTTCCTCCTTGGAACACAGAAATGAGCTCTGAGGAGGAACAACTGGTCTCTGTTGTGAGGCTGAAAGCAAACTGGAGGAGCCTGGGAGTGGAGACCCTGTGGCCACACCCTGGGGCCTCCACCACCCTTCCCGAATGATGATCTGGGGAAAAATAAGAAACATCTCCCCCCTGAACACAGCTAAACAACAACGGTGCTCGGTCTCATGGAGTCAAAAGTGGATCCTGGTCGATACAGTGTCTCCTTGCTGCTGATCGCGCCTCTCAAGGGTTTATCAACTTTGTTTTTTCCCAAACACTCAGCTTGTTTGTTATATGACTGAGGCCAACTTTTAATCTTTAGTCATTTCCTGTCTGTACCATCTTTTGATTTGGTTAATTTATTTCATGTATGTACGTATATGCACATACACATATACACACACACCTGTGTACAGGCAATAAGCTCAATTAAGTTTGCAGAATTTCCTTTGTTCCATACATTTTATATACTGTTGTTTACCTTGTAGGTACTTTGTAACGTGCAGCTGGTGCTTTAACTTTCTACTCAGACCTTGTTTGAAATGTCTCTTCACTTGCAAATGGTTATGTTTTACTTTGGATGTTCTTGGCTGCCAATTTCTAAGCATGCACCCCTAGAAAACAAGCTTTGGGGAGGCTTTGCTATGGAAGGCGCACTTTCACCAAGCATATGGTTCTGCCAGAACCACTCAGCAGAATGGCAGCCTCCAGGGCGCCCTGCTGCCTCTCTCGCCACAGCCCCTTGTGGCTCTTGGAGTTGGTGATTTGGTACTGAATCCCACAGTTCTGAACGACATGCTTCCGCGTCTGGAGCACTGTTGCCTGATTTAGGCGGCACTCAGGGACTTCGGAGGACGAAATGTCAGCATCTCCACCTGTCCTCTCCATTTGGCCTGTCTTCCTCCTCCTTCACAACTCTCTCCTCCTGATAGAATCAAGTTATAATTGCCCCGGGGTCAAGATGCCAGGACATCTGATTACATTATGATGGCTATGAAAAAGAATGCACAGCTGAGTCAGGTAATATTCTAGGATTACTTTTTATATTCCTTCAAGTTGTCACCCGCCTTATTTTGTTGCTGTTGTTGCATGAGATGGCCAGGGCAGGCCAAGAGGCCTGGTTACAGGGTTTAGCTCTGCGGACCGCAGGCTCCCGCGCGTGCATGTGGGGGGGAGACGGAGCCCGCGGCTCAGCAGCGGGGACCTGGACGGGAAGGCCGGAACTTCGGAGGGCCTCGAGGGACACTAGCGTGGTTCCTGCTTATGCACGGTGTCCCTGCCCCTACAAAGGGGGTGTCGTTGGGTGAGGGGAGCCTCACAGGAACTCTGAGTAGGTCCCACAGTGACCGGGGCCCCGCGTTGGAGGTACACCGCTCGGACCGGCCCGCAGGGAGGGCAGGCTCCGGAAGCAGACCGTCTCTGCGGGCCAGGCCGGTCCTGGAGGCGAGCTGGTTCTCGAAGTCGTTTGTGGAAGCAGGTTGCGGGGGCCGGGTTCCGGGGAGCGCTTCGATGGCAGCTTCTGGCAGCGAGCTGTGCCGGCGGGCCGCGCCTGCTGAGAGGAGAGGGAAGCGGCGTCGCTGGAGGACTCACACCAGCACTCGCTGCAGCGAACCCGTTGAGCCCCCCACTGCCAACGCGCTGGACAGGCTCCTCGGAGGGCCGCTGTTGCCTTGGGGGCGGGACGAGCCGGCGACGTGCAAGCCTGCGGAGTCGGCTCAGGGAGCCGAGCACGCAGGCGCCCGGGAGGTCGGGCCGGACGCTTTTGGGAGTTGCTTTTTTCCTTTTTCCCTAACTTTTCCGCTCCCTGAGCGCACGCCGTGGCGCATGCGCAGTCTGCGCCCGCCCGGCCGCGCGGCGTCGGGCCGGGCGGTTGCCAGGGGCGACCGCATTCCCCCGGGACTCCGCGGTCGCGCGGGCGGGGCCTGGTCGGCGGGGCCCGCCTTCTTCGCTCTCTGGTTGGCTGGCGCTGCTGTTCGTTGGAGTCGTCTCGGCCGCCGATTGGGCAAGGGGAAGTTTCGCACGCTCGGCCCGCGCCCGCCACCCGCGAGGAGAGAACAGTGGGGGACCCTGCGCGGCGCCCGGGAGGGACCTGTGCCGGCCTCGGCTTCCAGGCGGGCAAGGCCCGAGCGGCGGGCGGCGATGATCCCCGAGGAGAGGACGGACGACCCGGGCTCCGGCGAGGAGAGTGCGCGGCTGCAACCGGCCGGCAGCGTTCGCAAGGTGGGCGCGTCCGCGGGGACGGGGGTCGCCGGGAGGACGGGTCCCGAACCCCCGGCCCGCTTTTGCCCGCCACCTGCCGCCGGCGGACGCGGGGCTCCGGAGTCGGCGCTGGCTTCTCAGGTCTGAGCGCGCTGCAAGACTTGTGGCAGCAACCCACTTCTCTCGCCCCTAGAGGCCAGCTGGGCTGACCTCTGGGGAAACTGAGGCTCGGTGGAAAGGCCGAGCCCGCGTTACCTGCCTGAGCTGGGCTTCTGTGCCTTCTAGCAAAGGGTGGGAACACAAGTCCAGCTCAGCGTTTTCTCCCACGCTCTGGAGGACGCTCCGGGCCCCGTTCCACCGCAGGTGTTGGGTTCTGGTCTGTGACAGCCCGTGGCCCTTGTGCTAGTTCCGGGTGCCCGTCATTCCTCCTTTCCTAGCTTTTCCCTCCCTCTCTCCAGGCTGCTCAGCTTTGCCCTGGGCACCTATCTCTGTATTTGACGAAACTTTCAGCGGCAGGCAGCTGGAGCCTCCCAGGAACAGGAAATGGCTGGAGGACTTCACAGATAGACAGTTTGTCCGTTTCTTCACTTCCCACACACCTCCTCCCCCTCTGAGGTCCCTAATCCTGCTTCGCTGACTCTGGACCAAGGACCATTTCCAGGAGTAGTGGGGAAGCTCTGGGAAGGGGTGGGAGCGGACACCTGCGAAATCTGTGCTGGGAAGGAGGGGGCACTCAGGCTGCCCCTCTCTGCAGCCTGGAGCCTGGGTGTTCCCTGGGAGTCACCCACTGGCTGTCGCAGCGTCCAGACCAGGCCTGTGCAGGTGCGGCAGGGCTCTGAGGCTGCATTCTCCCCGTTCCAGCACATCTCTCCAGGAGCACTTGACATTGAGGAGCAGACGAGTGGTGTTGATGAGGACAGCCCTCCTGAGCTAATGGTTTCTGCCCAGCATAGGGACCAGCCCCCTCCCTGGGCAGATGGGCATGGCTATTGGCCCAGAACCTCTAGAACCTGCTGGAGCTTTGCTTCAGAAGGGGAGTGATGTAGCTTTGGCTGTGGCCTGCTCCTCCCTCCCCAGGTCCTCAGGCCTCTTGGAGGGGAGACTGCCCACCTCCTTGGCTCATTCCCTCGTTCACAGAGCGGTCTTGACGTGCACCGTGGAGAAGAGGCACAGGCCAGCAGGAAGAGAGCCAGACAGCAGAGCAGAGAGAGGAGGGCCATGTTTTGTCTTTTTCCTTCTTGGCGCCCCCCTGAGATGTACAGATGAGGGTCCTGCCCAAGGGCTCAGAGCAGGGAGCCCTCCACATCTAGTGTTCTCTCTCTTGTTGTTCAGTTGGAACAAGCCTCCTCTCCCGTTACCTAAGGATCACAAGAAGGCCTCCCAGGAGAATGCCTCTGCCTCTGGGAGGTCCTCCCTGATTGATCTCTCTTCTCTCTTGACCATCCATGCTGGAATCTGAGGGGGTGTTGAGCCATAATCTGAGATGATTGTGCACCAGGGGCCTTCCTCTTGAGAGACTGTGAGGCCTCCTTTAGGGTGCCTTCATAGAGGGAGTGGGACAAGATATAGCCCCCAAAAGGTCTGAAACTGCCCCTGCCTGCCAGCAGGGGGGGGTGCATATTAAAGAAAATAGGCCACATTTCCTCAAATATGAGGAAGACAGTGGACACTGCAAGGGGCCTGACCTCAGCACTGCCTGAATAAAGCCCTGTCCCTGCCATTGGGGCAGCTTCCTGGAGGCACTGTCCTCACTGCCACTGTTCAAGCTCTGTGACCACCTATGGGGACATTGCCCAGGGAAGGTGCATTCTGGGAAGTTCTTCCTAACTCCAGGGCTGGTGACTGTCCCAGAAGAAGGCTCTTAAATGGCTAGGAGGAAGCATGGTGGCCATGGCCGCGTGTCCCACTGCAGCCCTGAAAGCCACCCAAGCCCCCTTTGGCGAAAGCCCCTCAGCTTCCCTGGCCAGAGCCTCTAGTCACCCGGCTGCAGCATCACTGTGGCTGGGTACCCCCACCTCTGGTCTCAGTTGCCACCCAGCTCTCCTGCCTGGGACCCCGACACCGGCAGCCCGGCAGGATTGTCCCGTGTAATGAGGAGCGGTGCCTGAGGTGGCCAGTGGGCAGTCAGGAGGCCTGGCCTACTGCCTGGGAGCTGAGTGACTCTGGGCCTGTGGTTTTGAGCAGTTGCCCAAAGGGACCCCACACGTAAACAGCCAGCTGGGGTGATACCTTCGTATCACATATCAAGACACGTATCCCAGGGTCACCGTGAGCCGAGCACCACAGGGAGCAAGGTGGGCTGAAAGCCAGCCTCCAGCACCCCATGCGCAGGCCCCTTTCCATTAGCACCTTGGCAGGAGCCAGGCTGGGTCATCCCCCCGTGGCCGTGCTAGAACTCATGCTAGAAATGTGCGGGTAGAGTAGATTATGGGGGTTATGGAATGAAATTCAAAGGCACACAAGGATATGTGCCGAGCAGTTGGCCACCTCCCGCCAGAGGCTCCCAGAGCCCTGGCACACTGGTGCTGGCTCCACAGGATCGGCCCAGCTTTTTCGTGGGGCCCCGGTCCAGCCCTGTCCCCCGCCTTCTGTGTGCTTCCTACCCTGACCACCCCACCCCACTTCTTTCTGGGATCCTGGGATCCTGCCTCAACTCGGCCTGCCTGGCCCCACTGCTGCCTGGGGAGCTGGCTTGGGCCCCACCTGTGCCGACCACTGCCTTCCTCCCCACCCGCGAGAGCCCTCTGGCATTCGTGAGCTGTTGACAGAGGCGTGGCTTGGCCCCCGTGACCTGCAGCCTCTCCACAGGGCCATGACCCCCTGGCACAGACACCGCACGGCCGCCTGCAGAGCCGCAGGGCCCAGGTCCACCAGCAGATCAATAAGGAGCTGCGGATGCGGACAGGCGCGGAGAACCTGTACAGGTGAGTGCCCGCGACCGCCCCCATCCCTCGGGACAGTGGTGCTGCTGTCCCCTGAGGCCCCCTGGAAGCCAGCCCATGTGGGGTGATGGGAGCCAGGCAGAGACCCAGGCAGGTGCCCGAACGTGTGGTCTGGTTTGGGAGAGGGACGTGTGAGCAGGTGACTATGGCCATTGTAGGCTCCCAGCAGGAGGGGCCGGGCCTCCCACCGGGGTCTGGGGCAGCCATGCTGGTCAAATGAAACCCTCCCAGACAACCCAGGCCCCTACCTTGATGGACCTCACTGGCAGTGGTCAGCTCAGGGTCAGCCAAGTTCCGTGTGGTGCTGGAGGGGGGGCTGGTATGCAGTGTGGGAGCCTGTGATTTATGTGGTGACCAGCAGGGCTTTCTCAGGAGAGGCACCGTTTAGGCTGAACTGTGACAGGTGTCCCAAGACTGAGGACCCGGGGGGCACCTGGGTGGCTCAGTCGGTTGGGTGTCTGACTTCGGCTTAGGTCATGATCTCGCGGTTCGTGGGTTCGGGCCCCCCGTCGGGCTCTGTGCTGACAGCTCCGAGCCTGGAGCCTGCTTCCGATTCTGTATTTCCCTCTTTCTCTGCCCCTCCCCTGCTGGTGCTCTGTCTCTCAAAAATGAATAAAAATTAAAGAAATTAAAAAAAAAAAAAAAAGACTGAGGACCAGGAAAGCGTCCTCCAGGCTGAAGAGGTGCCTCTTCCTTAGCGAGCTGCATATCAGCTCAGACCTTCACCCATGTCTCCGTGAGCCCACTGCATGGCTGGTGGCCCAGGAAGATGGTCCCACCTGTCAGAGCCACAGCCAGTGTGCACAGAGCTGGCGGAAAGGCTCCAGGATGCAGCTCTGCTGGGCCCAAGGGGCCCCTCCATTTCCTTAGCCGCCCTGCATCCCTGTCTACCCCACCCCAGTTCTCAACCTGGCCTTCCTGGGGACCCACCGCCTCGTCTGCCAGCTGCCCAGATGTAGGCACAGAGAGGGGCTGACTCCCACCCTTTGGGAAAGTTGTTTTTGTGTCACTGTGGAAGGCGCGCCAGAGCCCGCGTCCAAGGAGAGAGGTGGTGGGAGGCGAGAGCTATGCCCTGGGCCAGAGTCACCAAGTATCCACGTGGACAGGAATTTGCACGAACTCCAGGGGGGCTCAGAGAAGAGGGGGTGGGCCCGGGACCGCACCGCACCCCTCCACGGGGGCTGGGCCTGGGGGCACAGCACTCTGGAGCCCAGGCTGGCGCAGGGGCTGCGGCGAGGCCCAGGAAGCAGGGCTTCAGCTCAGTCTGGCCTCCCTCCCCCAGAGCCACCAGCAACGCCTGGGTCAGGGAGACAGTGGCCCTGGAGCTGAGCTACGTCAACTCCAGCCTGCAGCTGCTGAAGGAGGAGCTGGAGGAGCTCAACGGCAGCGCGGAGGTGGACCGGCCGGAGGGGTGCGTGTGCGCGTGTGCGGGGGCCGGTGGGCGTGGGGGAGGACGTGGTGCGAACGCGCGAGACACCCTCCAGGGCGGCACCTGAGTGCTGTGCGGTGTGTGTGCGAGACACGAATCAGAATCGGGAAAGGGGGTTATGTGTGCCTGGAGAAGTAGGGGGTGGCCACTGGGCACGGCAGGGTCCAGCCTTAGAGTCTGGGCTCAACGGTTCTGGTTCCAGCGAAGGTGTCAGTGTCCCTATGATCCCCCTGGGGCTGAAGGAGACCAAGGAGCTGGACTGGTCCACACCCCTGAGGGTGAGTGCTGACCTGTGAGCCCTGGGGACTGGTGGGACGTGGTCCTGCCCTAAGGATTACACCCTGCCCTGGGGTCAGAAGGGGTCGCCAAGGCTTCCTGGGGCAGCCATTGCATTGAACAGAAGAGGAAACAGGCCCAGAGGGAGGGGGGTCTGACTCCGGCTGCCGGGCCTGCCCAGGCTGTGGGAGATTCTGGTCGGACGGGTGTTGGAGGAGAGCCCACCGTGGGATCGATACGGCAGAGTTAGGCATCCTGCTGAAAGCCCACGCTGGCCACAGGGTTCCCCCACCGTCGCTCTGAGAGTTGGCACTGGCTGGGGCTGCCCCGTCCAGTCAGAGCCTCCGCTGTGAAAACCTGCTGATTCCCAGGGTCCTCCTGGGGGCTCATGAACTAGGCTGCCCCGCAGGCAGCACGGAGAGGGGCCTCAGCTCCTGGCCCCAGTGCCCTTGCCCGTCAGGTGGGCTTTACAGGGGCTTAGAAAGGACTCTGAGCAGAAGCAGCACCGAGTCTCTGAACCCCGTACCTGTGGGGGAGGGACCCCAAGGCCAGAGGAGGGGACCCGCCACCACATATACACCAGTCCTCAGCCTTTCTCCAGGGGCCCCGGGGCCTCCACCACCGTCTCCACGTTGGGCCGGGTGAACAGGGAAGGCCAGCACCTGCCCCTCCCCCAAGCAGGAGCTGATATCTGGGCACTTTGGAGAGGACAGTGCCTCCTATGAGGCCGAAATCAGGGAGCTGGAGGACCTGCGGCAGGTGAGTGGGCTCCTCCTGTCCCCTCCCTGCCCCGGAGACCCCAGAGACCGACCACCCCCAGTTCACAAGGAAAAACAAGGCTCAGCGAGGGACAGAGGCAAGGAGCTCAGTGTAGACATGCTCTGTGCAGGAGTCCCCACCAGGGGCAGCCCTGGGGAGAATGGGGAGACAGGCACACCCCGAGTGTGCATTAACACAAACACAGCCAGGGCACACACGTGGCTCTGCGCACACCAGGGAAGTTCCGTCCTCATCAGATACTGCTGGCCCCCTGGGAGTGGCTGCTCTGTGCCTGTCCCTCCCCAGGGACCCCACCTGGGCCTCTCCGCGGTGCTCAGTGTCCTGGGGGTGGCACGCGTGGTCCACGACAGCCCCAGACCGGGTGGATGTGCCGCTTCGGGACCTTGTCCACCCCTAGACCCAGGGTGCTCCCGTTGGGCTGGGACGTCCAAAGGGTCCCGGGGTAGTGTGTGTGCTGTGGGACGGGTCTGGGGAACCGAGGCCCAGCTGGTGCCTGCCCCACAGGCCATTCGGACCCCCAGCCGAGGCGAGGCAGGCCTAGAGCTGCTCATGGCCTACTACAACCAGCTCTGCTTCCTGGATGCACGCTTCATCGCCCCCACCAGGAACCTGGGGCTGCTGTTCCAGTGGTAGGTTGGGGGTGGGGGGGAGCGGTCACTGGCCTCCCCTGACGGCTCCCCAAAGCCCTGTGACTCCTACTGCTCCCACCCTCCCCCACCCTCCCCCACCCTCCCCCACCCACAGGTATGACTCACTCACGGGAGTCCCGGCCCAGCAGCGGGCCCTGGCCTTTGAGAAAGGCAGCGTGCTTTTCAACATCGGGGCCCTCTACACCCAGATCGGGGCTCGCCAGGACCGCTCCTGCCCCGAGGGCACCAGGCGCGCCATTGAAGCTTTTCAGAGGGCTGCTGGTGAGGGCAGCCCGGCCACCAGCCCCATGGCCGCAGTTGCGTGGAGGGGGGGTGGGGGGAGGTGGGTTAGCACTCCAAGTGTGTGGGGCAGAGCAGATACACACACAGGCCCTTTCTGGGGGTGGGGGGCGGGGCCAGGTAGCCCTGTCCTCCTGCTGTGAGCGCCCCTCCACAGGGGCCTTCAGCCTCCTGAGGGAGAACTTTTCCCGAGCACCCAGCCCCGACATGAGCCCGGCCTCGCTCTCCATGCTGGAACAACTCATGACCGCCCAGGCCCAAGAATGCATCTTTGAGGGCCTCTTGCTGCCAACCGAAGCCCCCCAGGGTTGCCTGGCCCAGCTGCTCCTGGCTCAGGAGGCTGCCCAGGTGAGGGCAGGGAGCCCTTGTCCCACAGGAGACCTGGCTGAGCCACGGTGGCCAGATGAGCAGGAGGGTCTGGATCGGGGGTCCAGGCAGGGAGGGGCAGGGGCAGTGGCTGTGTCTCCTGTTTGTTTCCAAAGCCAGCTGTTTTCGTGGTCTTTGGAGCCGGTCAGGACCCCCGGGCCCTGAGTCCTTGCCACTGGGGCAGCACCAGTCAGAGCAGGCCCTGGGGCTCAGATTCCTGAGCTTGCCTCAGCTCGGGGTGCAGGGCAGGGCCACTGGGACTCAGGCCGGGGCAGGCGGAGGCCGGGGCCCAGGGCAGGGAGGCCTCGGCGTCCCACCCTGTGCGCTGGCAGGTGGCAGCTGAGTACAGGCTGGTGCACCAGACCATGGCCCAGCCACCTGTCCGCGACTACGTGCCCTTCCCCTGGACCACCCTGGTGCGTGTCAAGGCTGAGTACTTCCGCGCCCTGGCCCACTACCACGCGGCTGCGGTGCTCTGCGACAGCCCCCGTGAGTGCCCTGCCCCTCGTGTGTGTGCCGGCAGAGGCCCCGGTGCGGAGGGGCTCACGGCCCTCTCTGATCCCCAGCAGCAGCCGAGGTGGACTGCCCAGCACTCTCACAGGCCTTCCTTGGGCTCCCAGCCACACCTGGGCCCCCGGGCGCCGCACCCCAGGAGCAGGAGGGGCGCAGGATGCTCGGTGAGGCAGCCTGGCGCGGAGGGGCTAGGGCCCGCTGAAGGGGGCGAGTGACCCGTCCTTCATGAGTCACCTTTTCTGGGCATGCCTGGTGTCTGGCAACTTGCCAAGCTGCCAACTTGCGTCCCCGAGGTCCCCTTGGCGGCTGAGTCCCAGGCAGGGCCTGAGCAAGGCAGGTAGCCCGGGCGGGTGGGGGCCCTCGTGGGAGGCAGCTCTTCCCCGCCCGGCCTTCTGCATCTGGTAGCTCCTCCCCGAGCGGCCCGCGGGCCCTCAGGATGGACCCAGAAGCCCTCAGCTGTGCTCCTTTGGCTGCGTCCAGGGGTGGGGAGAGCTGGGGTCTGGCCTGGGCCGGGCGAGCCCCACGGAGCGTGTGCCGGCCCTGTCCCGTGCAGGCAAGGCCCACCTGAAGCGTGCCATCCTGGGCCAAGAGGAGGCCCTGCGGCTGCACGCCGTGTGCCGTGCCCTGCGGAGCGTGGACCTACTGCAGGCCGTGCTGGCCCAGGCCCTGCGGCGCTCACTGGCCAGGTACTCGGAGCTCGACCGAGAGGATGACTTCTTGGAGGCCACGGAAGCTCCCGACATCCCACGTGAGCAGCCCAGCCCCTCGGACGGGCGTGTCCAGCCAGCAGGCGTCCGTGGGCCCAGGACCTGTGGCTGCCATTGAGGCCACTCCACCTCTAGGGACCACGGAGCGGTGGGCCTTCAAAGGAGCCCACGCGGGCACACCCCCTGCTCTCCCACGCCTTGCCATCCCCGCAGTGGATTCCTGCCCCAGGGAGGCGGTGGCCTAGGAGACGGAACCACAGGCCGGCCCCCCAGCATCTCCTGCTTTACAGGGGCAGGCAGGCATGGCTGGAGAGCTGAGACACCCCGGAGCCCCCTGGGGCAGGGGGGGCAGCCAGGTCCCCGAGGTCTGCAGAGGGGCCAGTGTGCGTACGGCAGGCTGCACTCGGGCCACCCGCTCTGCTCTGGCTGCCTCCCAGGGGCCTAGGGTCCTTGAGCCTCAGGCCTAGTTCTGTTTTCCCTTGAACTCTGTCGTTTCAGCTAAAACACAGCAGAAGCCAGAGATCAGGGCACCCAGCTTCTCCAGGGTGAAGGTGACCGATATCTTCCACCGGCTGGTGAGCACCCCTGCCAGGGTCACCCGTCCCCACCTCAGCACAGGCGGCCCAGCCCTGTCCTGGGGGAGGACTCTGGACAAGCGGTGCTGGTGGCCTAGCCCCGCCCTGCCCCACCCCTCTGCCACACCCAGTTTTTGACCCAAGATGTAGAGATCGGGGTGAGGGGTGCTGTAGTGGCCCGGCTCAGCCTCTGACGCCCCTTCACCCCACCCCCAGGGGCCCCTGTCCGTGTTTTCAGCCAAGAACTGCTGGCGGCTGGTGGGGCCCGTCCACGTGACTCGGGGAGAGGCTGGCTTTGGCCTCACGTTGCGGGGAGATGCGCCGGTCCTCATCGCTGCTGTCATCCCCGGGGGCCCGGCCGCGGTGAGGCCCCTGCCCCCCCCCCTGCCGGGGCGGAGTCCCCGGGTTGAAGGGGGCAGGTGGGACTGTGGCCAGGGGTGGCGGGTGCCCCCGTGAGACTCAGGACCCCCCCGTGTCCCTGCAGGCAGCTGGCCTGCGGGAGGGTGACTACATCGTGTCCTTGAACGGGCGGCCGTGCAAGTGGTGGAAGCACGCGGAGGTGGTGGCGCAGCTGAAGGGCGTGGGCGACGAGGGCGCGAGCCTGCAGGTGGTCACGCTGCTGCCCAGGGCGGAGCCACCCAGCACGGTGAGCCCCGGGGGCCCCGGGAGGGCCTTCCCCCGGGCCCCGGCACGCCCCGCGACTGCGAGGGCATCGGAGAGAGGAGCTTGAGCACCGGCGAGCCTCACTGGCGTGGCCTTCTGGGCAGCGGCCATCTGTGCCGTGGTCTCCACCTGGCGGCGAGTCCCTGCCCTGGGCGAGGCCGCAGCCCTCCCCGCGGTGGGCTTCCGTGTGCCCACACTCCTGGGGACCTCGGGCAGGGGCGGTGCTGCAGGAGCCGTTTCAGGGTCCCCACCCCCAGCATGGCACCCCTGCGGGGCGCTGCTGCCCTGTTGCCCTTACAGAACCCCCAGCTTGCCCCTGATGCACCAGCCACCACCCCCCGGGTCACACCCTGCAGCCTGGCCACAGGCAGGCCAGGCCCAGGGAGCCAACCGTTACCCATTTCTGTCCCGATTGCAGGGGGAGCACCGGCCGGCCCTGGGGGCGCTTCTGAGGGGCCAGAAGGAGTGTGGGCGGGGGCCGCCAGCTCCTGGGCGAGCCAGCCCCAGGCCCCTCCTTGGCTGGAGCCGCAAGGCCAAGAGGGGCAAGACCAGAGGGAGGCTGTCCCCACACCCCTGAGCTGTGTGCCGCCCTCCCCCTCCTGCCCAGGGTGGTGGCGAGGGGCCAGCTCCCCCCACGGCCCTCTCCATCCTGAAGGACTTTCGGGCCAGTTTGCTGCCCCACCTGGTGCCCGGAGCTGCCCATTAAAGACCGAGTCAGATGAGGTGTCTGAGCCTGGTGCTGGGCGCTGGACCCACACGTGGGAGGCGTCACGGTTGCTCTGCGCACGGAGTCCCAGGTGCCAGAATGCGGCCCCTGGGCTGCCCGGTCCTCACACATGCCCCACGTCCCTACCTGAGTAGGGCAGCGTCCCAGGCCAAGGGAGCCGTCCAGCTGCTTCTTGGAGTCAGGGCCGGGCAGGCTGTGGCCCACATCCTCACTCGCCCTTCTCCTCTGCCCCTCAACGATCCACATCCTGTCCACACCCTACCTTCGGGCTGGGTCAGCCTCACACCAAGCTTGCATTCCTGACCCGTCCGAGGACCCCACCACTGACCCAGCCCACCTGGCACCCCACAGGCCTGCCCTCCGACCAGTGTCCCAGCCAGTCCAACCCCCGCAACACCTTTCCTTGATCCCTCTACTTCCGTTCTTGCTGTCCCCTCCCCGTGTCCCACACTCCAGGCATAGATCCCATACCGGCCCGGCGGCTGCCGTCCTCTCACGTGCTTCCCCAGGGGCCGGGCCTGGCCCTCCACCCCCACGCCCACCCGCCCCGCTCAGTTCTGCCAAGCTCCGAGGGGGGCTGGTTTGGACTTGGCCCTGAAGGGAGGGCTGGGGGCGGCAGGCGCGGAGCGGCCGCAGGGTGGGCGTGGGGGCCGGGGCGGCCGGGAGTGCGCAGGGCCACCAGGGGGCGGCCGCCGCCCGCTCGAGCAGCCTCTGCAGGCAGGACTCGGCTGCGGGAGGTCTACCTGCAGGCCAGGACCGCCCCCTCCTTGCTGGCGCCGTCCCGCCCCTCGGTGGGAGTGGCCGAGTCCTGGTCCCCACTGGCCTCGCCTCCCTCCTGCTGTCGTGTTACCGTCAAGGTGGGGGCCGGCGTGAATAGGCAGGTGGCCTTGAGGGTGAATAGGCAGGTGGCCTCGAAGACCTCATGGTCGGGGAGGGCGGCCCCACCAGCCTGAGCCTGGGCTGAGAGCGGCCAGGTGTGTCCCTGCTGACCCGCCTGCCCCTCCTGGGAGAACGCCCCTCTCAGCAGAACCAGCCAAGGTCACCTCGGCGCTTACTAATTTGATTAATAAAATTGTGCTTCAAGGAGGCCATTACCCGCTAATCAGGGATGACAGAGCTGGCAGGTCTCGTCCAGGAGGGCGCTGCGACTCCCCTGCCTCTGGCCGCCAAGCTGGACCCAAGAGGGGCGCACGGGCTGGGGGCCAGAAGCTGCCGCTGGCCTCTTGCGCCAGGCTGGTGGGGAGGGGGTGCCCTTCCCAAAGACTGCACCCCTGCCCCCCACAGACAGCCTGCCGTCTCTGCCCTGCAGCGCCCTGTGCCCGGGGGTTCCTCGGCTGGAGGCAGGGGTGGCTGGGAGCAGGCTCCCTCTCCCTCAGAGGCAGGTGGGGGTGAGGGAGCTCTGGGGCATCTCTGAGGCCTGGCTGGCAAGGTGCTCCTCCCTGGTCGGCCGTCCTACAGTCGAGTTCCAGGCTGCGGGGCGCAGGCTGGGCCCAGTGCTAACCCCTGGGCCAGGCAGGGCTAGACATGGAGGGGGCCTCACCTCTCCGGGCAGCGACCAGCCCCTTTTCCACGTGGGAAAGGTGTTGAGCGAGGTACAGACCAGCTCGAGTCGCACAGGGCCAGCTAGGAGGCTCAGCTGCACGTTCCAGCCACTCGAGAGGCCCACCCTGTGTCCACCCACACCTTGCTGGTTCGCCTCTGCCTCCCGGCACACGGGAACGGACCTCCCTGTCCCGTTTCCCTGGCATGTCCTTAGTCCAGCTAGGCAGCTGAGCTGGAAGCAGGCAGAGTCCCAGGCCTGCTCTAGGAGCCCTTGCGAATGAGTTCACGGACCTAGCAGAAGCTTCAGCTTGGCCCCGATGGTCAGTCATGGCCTGCACCCTGGGACCTCGGCAGCTCAGGGCCGTGTCAGCCGGGGAGCTAAACCAGGAGGCCCAGGCCTTTGCTGCGTGTGCTGGGGGGGAGGGTCATGCCCACAAGAGCCACCTCAACCGAAGCCTTTCTCAGGTGGCGGTGGCTGTCCCGGTTGGGCCACGTGCCTGTGTGAGGACAGCGTGTGCCTGCCTGGCCCATCCACTGCTCTGACATGTGTGAGGAGCCTAGTGTCTTCCCACCCTCCTGCCCCACACCGGTCATCCAGCGTCGCTCCTGCCCTCTGCCTGTGCTCTCCGGCCTCCTCAGTCCGGCTGGAACCTCGTCGGCCATCCTCGACACGGCCCCCCCTCTGGGCTCTAGCTCCCTTTCTGGCTTGACCACGTCACCTGTGTCTGTGTCACAGATGGGCCGCAGGCCAAAGACCACAGCGGCTCACCCCCGAGTCCCAGAATACCTGGGAAGGCTTGGCGACCTGGTGTGAGGGTCCCACACGTGTGCCCCCACCCCCGCCTGGGGGGAGGGTCAGCACCCAGGAGCTGCCGTGTCCCTGGCTCCTGGCACAGAGCAGGGCCCGTGAGGAGCGAGCGCGTGTGCAGCGGCTCGGAGATGCGTGCGTAAGGGTGTCCGGTGTGCGCCGCGGCCCACGCAGGAACATCTCATTTTCCAGAGCAGTCCCCCCTGGGCGGGGAGGTCGGGGGTGAGTGCGCGCCTCGATCCTTTTTGCTTTGCCAACAGAAAACTGCCGAGAGGGGAAAGGCAAACTCTGTTTCGCTTGGGTCAGCAGTGAGCTGCTCGGAGATTAATGTGAGGAGAGACTGGCGGAAGGGAGCCCTGGAGGCGTGGGAGGCGCAGGCTGGGATGGACGAGGGGTGGGGGTGGGGGCCCAGCGGTCCACAGGGGAGAGCTGGGGGCAGAGGGCAGGGGCGAGCACCAAGGGATGGGGGGCCCGTTTCCCTCTGCTCCCTTGTCCCTCCCCGGTCACTCTCCTCCAGCTCCTGTCCCACCTCGCCCCCCACCAGCTCAGCCTCAGCGTAGGCTCCTCCGCAGTAGCCTCGGTCTACCCCTGATCCCCTAAGAGGTGGGGGTGGCCCAGGATCCTCCCAAGCTGCACCCGCATCGGTGCCACAGCCCAGCGTAAAGGAACCCCGCTAAGAGTCCCACTGGCCCCTGAGCCCGGGGCTGAGGCTACAGGAGGCAGCACTCCAGGAACCCTCCGTCGGTTCACAAGGCGGTCAGATGCCCTGACCTCACATAGCTACGTGGGGACGGCTGGGTGGTCCCGGGGGCCCTGGCGATCCCGAAGCGGGGTATGTGGGCGGTGGTGAGCCGGAGAGGCATCAGGGAGAGCTGAACTCCCGGCCCTGCCCTACGGGGGAGGCTGGCTTAGAGGTCCGAGGAGCCTCTGTGGAGGCTGGTGGGGAGGGTTCCAGAGCCCAGGAAGCCCAAGGCAGCTGTGCTCCTGGCTTCCCCAGGCGGGGCCTTTGTGGGACCTGTCACTACGGTGGGTTCACCAGTGGACCCCAAAAGTACGTCCCCCCGGAACTTGTGAATGTGCCCTTGTTTGGAGAGTCTGCAGGGGTTCCTTGCAGGTGTAGTTAAGGATCTCCGGATTAGGTGATCGCGGTTACCCAGATGGGCCCCCTGATGCATGTGCCTTTGAGAGACAGAAGAGGCCATGGGGAGTTGGAGGCAGAGGCCGGAGGGCTGCAGCCACCAGCCAGAGAGGGTCTGCAGCCACCAGAAGCTGGGAGGGACAAGGCGGGATCCCGCTGCAGACACTGACTGCAGACTCCTGGGCCCCGGCACTGGGGGAGAACAAGTGTGTTGTAAGTGTCCAGGTCTATGGTCACTTATTAGGGTGGCCACGGGAAACCGTACAGCGACCTCACACACAGCCTCGTGTCTCTGGGCCTCAGTGGGTCCTTCTGCAGGATGGGACGCGGCCCGGCAGGCATTCGGTTAGAGCGGTGGGCTCAGCCCAGGAGGAGCGCCCCCCCACCTGGAATGTCCACCCACCCCCGGTTCCCGAGGCACTTTGAGTCCCGGGGCCTGAACATCTGCATTTGGGACTGTCCAGCTGGAAACTGACGTCCCTCCCTGCCCCACCACCCTGCCTCCCGGGGCCTCAGAGCACAGGCATGGCGCCCGGGTGGTGTCTCACCGCCTTGCAGACTGGGCCCCTGGAGGGCTGCTTCCCGAGGTCTCAGCCCGGCGTCAGGGTCCAGCGGGGCACGGGTGGGGAGCACCGGCTGGTCACCGCCCGGCGGGGTTCCTTCTGGCTGGGTGGTGGCGTTGGTCCGGGCTCAGCTTTGGAGGCTCCCGGGCCAACCCTGCCTCTTAGGGGATTGGGGGTAGACTGAGGCTGAGGCTGGCACAGAGGGGCCTGGGCTGGGTGGCTGGGGAGCGTGTGGGAAGCAGACACCGAGGACAAGGGAGAAGCCAAGGTCTTGAGAGCGGCCTCGGCCCAGGACTGTGGGGTCACCGGGCCTGTGTAAAGCTCCATCAGGGCCTCAGAACAGCCTGGCCCGACCCCCGGCTGCGTGTTTTAGGGGGTCTGAGGCCTGCGGGGATGCCCGCGTTCGGCCCGGTGGCCCCCCACCATGGCCAGGTGGTGCCCCCCTCCTTTCTTCCTCCTCAGCCGCGGGGTCTATGCACTCACCTGCCTTGCGGGACAGTGTACCCCACCCGGCTCCCGTGCGGAGACGCAGACCCGTTTGGGACCATTGGGGGTGGAGCGGAGATGCCAACGGGGCCCATGGCCCGGGCGGAGGGTCGAGGGCCGAGGCCAGCGCTCAGTGTGGCTCTCCGGGTGCTGGAGGAGCTGGGCTGGGGCCCAAAGGTGGAGCCCGCGGCCAGGGAGGCCCTGACTGGAACTGCTGGACGGGCTGCAGACGCGGGAGGGCAGGGGGGTGGCCAGTGTGGGCAGAGGGGAGCCCGGGGGGGTGGCTGAGGCTGCCGCCAGGCGGGAGCACGCGGAGGTGGTACGGGGGCTTCCAGGGGCGGACGTGAGTTTTAGCACGTCCACGTGGTCGCTAGCTGGAGGACGGAGGGTGGAGACGTGTCAGGAGAGGCTTGGGCCCCCCTGGGAGGTACCGGGTCAGTGCTGCCGTCCCAGCGGGCTGGGAGGGGCCCTGGCCAGGGAACACAACGTGTGCGGGCCAGAGAGTGTTGGGCTGTGCCCCTGCTGTCCACTGGGAGCCTCCGTTTCCCAGCCCGAGGAGGAAACAGGATGGACGCCTGACTGTAGCCTCCCTGAGCGACCTCCAGCCCACTCCTGGCTGTCTGGAGCCATCTGCCTTGGCCAGCTCCCTTGCCTGGAGGGAGTAGGGCAGACCTGGCCTGTCCTGGGGACAGAGGGACGCTTGGCTCACAGTCCAGGAGGAGCGAGGGCAGGGCAGAGAGGACAGTGACTCGCCCGAGTTCTCGCACCCCGTGCTCTGACCCTTTGGGGAAGAGCTCCTACCTCAGGGGCCGCTCCTATCTGCCCCCCAGGAGCACATCCCTTCCAGAAAGGTGCCAGAAGCCATTGGTTCCATGCCTCTGACCCAAAGCACGCATCACATTGGTGATGGGGCACCAGAACCCCAGCCTGCCCCTTGTGAGGCTGTTTCCCACCCCCAGACCGGGCCGTCCCAGTTCCTCATACAAGCCCTGTCCCTTCCTGTGCTGTTCCTGCTGCTGAGGACCCCACGCTCTCCCCTATCTTACCCCTCCACCTTCCCAGCCTCTCCTCCAGGGAGCCTGGACCCTCAGCGGCACCTGAGCATGAGCCTGGGGTTGGGGGGGGGGAGCACAAGGGGGGCATTGAAGCGGGGCAGGGAAGGAGGGGGCGAGCCACCTAGCCGAAGCCTGCATCCCCAGGGATACAGAGGGCGCCCCTCTCCCAGACTGCAGAGAAAGCAGCTCAGGGTGTGTCACTGGGCCTCAGTTTCCCTGCCTGAGCTCATGCTGGGATCAGGCTGTTGGGAGCTCTACTGGAGGGGGACGGTGCCCCTGAGAGTCCTGGACCCCTGGAGGGGGCGTATCGTGGCGGAGTCCCTCTTTGCGTCTTGGAGGTCAGCCCACCCATCACGGCCCCCCAGGCCCAGCGTGAGGCTCCAGGCCCACATGGATCCCGCAGACAGTGTGGCCGGAGGACGGGGTCAGTCCCGGGGAGGTAAGGGGGGGCGTCCTCGCTGACCGGGTCCTCACACAGCCGTGTGGGCCGTGGCAGGGCCAGCAGGCTGGTCATTTAGAGAAGCAGAGTGGGGCAGGCATCTGCCTTCTGCCACTGCCTCTCCCCTCCACCCACACCTCAAGAGTCGGTCCCAGAAGCATGGCTGAGGCCAAAGGGTCCCGGGGTCGGATACAGTTGGACTGTGATTCCAGGAGGTCAAGCGGGTTCGAGACCAGGTCAGTTTAAGGCAAGGACCACTAGTCCTGGACACAACAGGGCTGTTGGGCATGGCCTGGGGTGGGAGGGCCAACCGAAGCCCAGGGAGGGGTAGACTGGCTGGAGGCCCGGGGGACAGCTGGGGGCCCTCTGTGGAGGGTGGAGATGGCCATGGGGCCTAGGAGGGCAGGGCCCTGCTCTCAGGCCACACAGGCCTGGCGGGCGGGAGGAGGCTGGACCAAAGTCCTGGGTGGGTCCCACTACAGCTCAGCTCCTCCGGAGTCAGGGGAGGCCAGCCCTTCCGGAAGCGGGATCCCACTGCCCCCAGTTCTCCCCGTCCCCCGCACACTCTCTCTCTGCCAGGGGGGTTGTGCTGTCAGCAGCCGCGGCCAAGGCCCCCCCTGGGAGAGGGCCCTGCAGGGTGGCCGCAGCCCCGGGGGCCATACATAATGCAGTATTTACCTGGAGATGATTGGCGGCAGCCCCCCCCCCCAGCCTCCTCAGCTCCCCTGCCTCCCCCCACCCCCCACCCCTCGCCCGACGACGAGCCAGACGTGCATTAAGGCAAGAGTGACTTATCGAGCTGTCAGGAGGAGCGTTTTAAGACAGAATTATAGGGGAGAGGAAAAAGATTTTTACCAAATTAATGAAAAATCAATCTGGCCTCAAAAATCCATTAGCCTTCATAATGTGCCGGTTACAGGCTGAGCCGCACAATCCAATAGCAGCTGTTAAATACCGTGGCGCCCCCTCCCACCCGCCGTTCCTTACCCCGTGGTGTTTACCTCTGAGAGTGACACCTGCCACCCCCACCCCCGGGCGCCCAGGCTCGGCTGGTCCAAGCCTCTCGACCCCAGAGCCCCGCAGAGGACCCAGCCCTGGACACTGGCGGTGGGGTCAGCGTGGGTTCCCCTGACACACAGATGCAGGGGCCCTGAAGGTTGGGCGCTGAGGGTGGTCCAGACGGGATGGGGGTTGCTGACCGGTGGTGTGCGGGTGGTGGTGGTGTCCACAGAGACTGGCCACGTGGGCCCAGGGGCCGGCTGTGTGATGGCCAGGGTGGTCAATGGGGACGCTGCACGGCCTGGAGCTTGTAGCCGCGAGGGGCGGCGTTGCTGGCTGTGGGTGCGGGCTGCGGTCATACGGCCAGTAGCTGTGGGGACGGTGCCGAGCTGCCGATGGTCCAAGAGAAGGGACGGGCTCCCTGAAGAGGCAGGAAGGCCTCTGTTCCTCCCATGACACAGCTGGGCCGTAGGACCCTGGGAAGGTCTGCGCCGGAGGCCCCATGCCCCAGTAGCTCACACACAGCCTCGTGGGGGCGGGCAGGTCCAGGGCTCTGTCACCTCGTGGACGCCACAGGGACCGGAGGCTGGGACAGCAGGCAGGTCCCAGCTGACCCCAGACTCAGGCGCTGTGGAGAGGACTCCTTCCTCACCAAGAGGAAGGGGCTAGGCCCCAGAGTGAGCTGCTGCGACCCTCTGTGCCTGATGCAGGGCCTGCACCGGCCAGAGGCTGGATCGATTTTCCATTAAATTGGCAAATCTCTCTTTTTCTGCTGGAATCCTGCCTTAAAACCGCTGGCCTGACAGCAGATCTCGCAGCGGCCCTCCTCCTCCCAGGGAGGCGAGGCCAGCTCCCCTCCTGTCCCGGGTCACCCACCTCCCTCGGGCCTGGGCTCAGGCGGGCAGGACCCCCAGGGAAGCCCAGGGCCCGGCAGGGCGGCCCCCTCGCCTGGGTCCCTCTCCTGGGGGCACCTTGCTCCGACCCCAGCCACACGGCCTGGGCTCTCCGGCTCCCGCCGGTCTGGAAATTTACAAGGAGTCTCTTCCCTGAAGCTCCTTGGGGGCTGCCCTCCGATTGTTCCTGGGTCTCTTCTCACCTCGTTCATTCGTTCTTTCGTCCATTCATTCATTCATTCATCTGATTCTCCTGGGCCTGCCCTACCGGGCACCAGCCACCCAAATGAGGCCCAGTCTCGGCCGCTGGCCCCTGGCAGTGGATGGGCTTCGGGGGCTGGCAGGTAAGAGGCAAGGCCCTTCAGGAAGGGCAGGAGTCCGGCCGGGGAGAGGCAGGGTGGGGCTGCAGCTAAGGGGTGGGTTTGGAGCAGGTGCGGTGGTAGCCTGGGGGTGTGGGTGGGGGGACCGTGTTAGGAGTGGGGGCAGGTCCCGGTCGGGACGGAGCCCAGGGAGGCTGTGGCAGCTGCAGGAGGCACACAGGCCCCCCACCTCGCCTGCGGGCAGGGTTCCCTGCAGGAGGAGCCAGGAGGGGGGCTCACTCGGGGCTTCTCCCACCTGGTGGCTGTGAGGAGTCACACGGGACGGCGGGCCGCCCAGCTCCCCAGCCCTGCAGGGCCCTGGCCAGTGGGGGAGTCCACTCAGGGGGCTCTGGCCCAGGGCTTCTGCTGCCCTGCCCACCGCTCTCCCAGCCCTGCTGGAGCCAGACAGTCTCTGGTGTGGCGGGCTGTGGTTTTGTGGACCAAATCCCAATTCATTAGCGGCAAAGGCTGGGGCGGGAGGGTGGGTGTAGGCAGGGGGCCGAGGCCCTGTCTGCGGTTTTCCGGGTGGCCTGGCCGCCTGGCTCCAGAGGCTCCCAGACCCCACCAAGTGAACCTGCCTCCGATAATCAATCCAGTGACTGACACGCGCCAACCATAAATCACTCAGGCTGGCGGAGGGTGGACAGGCCGAGAGGGGGCCTGGGTGGGGGCCGGCCCAAGGTGACCTGAGCCTGGTGCCACCTCTGAGGGGCACCCAGGAGCTGTGGAGGCCCAGGCCACAGCCCTACCCTTTCTCTGTCTCTGGGTCTGTCCTCCTTCCCTGCCCCTGCTCCTCCCCCTCCTGGCCTGTCGCTTTGTCTCCTGGGTGCCACCTTCCCCTCAGGCTGCCCTGGGGGCTTCTGTCTCTGCTGCTTCCCTGTAGTTTCTCATACCTGAGATGGTCTCGGGTGCCCTCGCCCCGTGCAGAGGGGACTCAGCCCTTTCAGGTCAGGGAGCCCCTCAGAATAGGCCACCAGTGTGCCTGTTAAGGTGCGGGGGTCATAGCCCCGTCCCTTGCCTGGGGTGAGGGTCCCCCTCCCAACAGAGACAGTGCTCCAGGAGCACCCTAGGACTGTGCATCAGGGACCCCCTGGGGCTCAGGGTGGACCCAGAAGAACTCAGTGGGGGCAGGGAAGGGCGTTCATCTCCACATTTGCACTCACCCCCGACGATGCTGCGCAGGCGGCCCCCCACTTCCCTCAGGTCCCAGACAGGCCAGCGTCCATCAGATCAATGGCCAGGCACATCCTGAGCCCGGGGCGGATCTGCTGACCCAGGCCAGCCTGCCCCATCCTGTCCCCACCTCATCAATAGCGGATCATCCTGCGTGCTGTCCTCAGCCCCCCAGGGAGCATCGGCAGGACAATGGCTGGGCCCTGCAGCCACGAGGGGGCACAAGCCCGAGAGCAGAGCCAGCGGGCAGCTGGAGGCTCCCTGGCCTCACCACCCCACCATCTCCCAGGGGGCCTCCAAGGCCCCACAGGGTGGCCCCACAGGGTAGCCCCCCAAGGCTACCTGGGGCCTCCAACAGGCCTCACTCCCAGGACTCCTGCATTCCCTTTGGGACAGCTGACCTCTGACCTCGGAGGCCTCCCCTGTGAGCTGGAAGGGACTGACCTGGCCTCAGCATCCTTCCAGGGCCCCGGGAGGAAGTCCTAGGCCGGTCACCCTCGTCACTCTCAGCTTGGAGAGCTTTCTAACCGGCAAGGCTGTCCTAGATAACGTGGGGGCACGGAGGAGTGAGCTCCCCTGTGGACAGGACTGTCCACGTAGAAGCCAAATGGCCCTGCCTGGTCAGAGGGTCTGGTGCCGATGGTCCCCAAGAAAGGGGGACGGAGCTCCCCCCTCAGCGTGCCCACAACCTCTCCCACTTCCCACGGGCAGTCCTGGCCGGGCAGGTGGGCCCTCTGCCTACATGACAGGGGCCTCCTGAGAAGCGACTGGCCAGCCTGGCACTGCCCCGGTGAGGGGGCCGCTGCGGCCAGGGCTGTCTAGCGCCAGGCCTTCCCACAGGCCCACCGGCGGGCCAACGGCCAGGGCAGTGGAGCCGTGAGTCAGGGCTGTGGGGTGCGGGCATTCGGGTTCCCCCAACCAGGACCTCCACCCCTGCCTCCAGTCCCCTCTGGCCCTCAGCGCCCTCCGCCCTCAACAGCCCCCATCATCCCTCCGGTTTCTCATTCACGGGTCACAAATCCGGGCTCTGGGGGAGGAAGGGGGAGGCGGCGCCCAGGAGCCCCCTCCCTGCTCCACGCCTCTCCCACCTGGCCTGACTCCCCGGGGGGGCCTCTCAGGCACCTCCCAGGATGTGGGGGGGCGGCATCCCTGACGGAGAAGCCCCCGTTTCTGCTCCAAGCCCTGAACACAGCTGACCTTTTGGTCTTGCCTGGGGATAGTCCTGGCCACTCCAAAGCAGAGGCATGGGGATGGGGCAGAACAGCCGGGCTCACAGGCACCCCAGTGTCTGGGCTCGTGTGTTTTTGAACGTACGTGACCTACTGTTCAGTCCAACAGATACGGATACGTAATAAACGAGCTAACGTTTCGGGATGGGTTTGCTGGCCCCTCGGGAGAGCCTGGGCTTCAGCAAGCAGTCTGCTCTGATGGGGGTGGGCGGTGGGGGGGGGCAGACGGGAGCTGCACGGGGGCCAGTATAGCACAAGGTGCTCGCTGTGACAGGCACCAGGACGGAATCACCCAAAGGGAGGCCCCGCTCTGCCTGGAAAGTGGCGCTGCAGACGGTTTGAAAGCATGAAGACTCTCTCTAGGCTGAATGACGAGGCTTGAGGCAGCCTGGTGTGGGGAGAGGGGAGCGCCAGTTCACGGGGCCACAGGGGGCGTGGGCAGGCCAGAGGCCCCGGTGCGCGTTGTGGGTTGAAGGGGCAGCCGGGAGGTGTCCTGGGACCTCGACACAGCCTCCCGGGTCTGCGCGGGTAGGCGGGAGCTTCTGTTTTAGTGCCCAGAGAGGTTCAGAGACTTGTCCAGGGTCACACAGCATTTGGGCAGGGCATGGTGGACTTAGACACTAACTTCTGAGCCTGTTTCAGGCAATCTGTTGGGGTTTGACCGGGGGCCCCCGAGGGCAGGCCCAGTCTCTGCCACCACGTCCCTGCCACGGGTGACCTCCAGAGCTGGGACAGCGCAGAAAGGAGACTGTGTGGGGGCTGCGTGCAGCTGTCCCCACATGACTGATGTGGCGTGGAGACGGGTTTACCTGTTCTTGGAATTGGTGTTTATGAATATTCCTGAAGAGGAAAATCAATACATTATCCCGGAACGTGGGACTTCTGCCCGGGAGAACAAGCGGTTTCTGCACGTTGGAGGAGGCTCCGGGCAGCGGTGGCCGAGGGCCCTGGGCTCCGATCCCCTGTGGGCGGGCAGCCTCCTCCCCGAGCCGGCGGGCCAGGCGCCCGCTGGGCTCCGATCGGTCCCGCTGTCGGGACAGGGGGCCGCTGCCTCGGGGCGGCCGGCCTGGGACAGAATTTCTCCTCGGGCTCCGTCTCACACCCTCTGCCGAGGCCCCCTCCCCAGGCCTGAGGGCCCCCAATACCCTGTACCCCATGGGCTGGGTGGGCGGACGTGGTCAGAGCCCCCTCGTGGCTGGGTCCCGGCCTGTGGGGGGTGCGTTCCCTGCAGAGCCGAAAAGTCAAATAAACCAGCTAAAAGTCGGCCTGCGTTTTGCTATCACCGAGCCCGGGATCTCTGAGCCGAGTCAGCAAGGCAGCGCCCCTCCTGCCGGACCCTCCGTCGCCTCCCGGGACCCCTCGGGCACTGCCACCAGCCACGAGAGCCCTGGAAGGAGGTGGGGGGTGGGGGACTTCAGGACAGAGTCTCCCTCAGTCCAGTCTCCTCAGTGGCCGGGATGGCCTTGTGGGGGTAAGACAGCACGGTTAGATTTTTAACAAATTTTTATTTCGTAAAATAGACATACAATTCATCGTCTTCGTTTTTTTTAGCATTTATTTATTATTGAGAGACAGAGCATGAGCAGGGGAGGGGCAGAGAGAGAGAGACCCAGAATCCGAAGCAGGCTCCAGGCTCCGAGCTTCTGGCACAGAGCCCGAGGAGGGGCTCGAACTCACAAACTGCGAGATGGTGACCTGAGCCGAAGTCAGACGCTCAACCGACTGAGCCACCCAGGTGACCCTCGTCTTCACCATTTTTAAGTGCACAGCTCAGTGGCCGCAAGTGCCTTCCCACTGTCCCACGACCTTCGTCACTGTCCAGCTCCAGAACTTTTCCACCCTCCCAGACTGTGCCACGCCGACCTCCCGGATCCCTCCCCAGCGCCGCCCCCCAGCACACACACCGCTCACCTCCGCTCACCTCCATCTGTCCCTGTCCTGTGGCTGCCACTTTCCACTTGGTGGCCTGTCCCCCAGGGGTGGGTATCCTGCCCAGGCCCGCGATATCAGAGTGGTGGGCCTCACCCAGGGAGGGGTGGGGTAGTGAGGGCGACCCCAGGAGTGGAAGGTTAGGTGGAGGAGGTGCGGGCGGGGGAGGGGGATCCTCAGCGGTGAGTACAGGGCAGCAGCAGCAAATTGATGTCTCCAGGCTGCCAGCAGCCCAGAGCATCTTTAATGGTCCCCAAAGCCCTAGGTCAGCCAGCGCTGAGCTCAGCGTCCCCCTGTGAGGGGGGGGGGCGGGGGCGGGGGGGCGCCTCAGCCCTCTTCTCCCAGCCTCCTTCCTCCCCCTCAGGGCCACTACAACCCATCTCAGAACTAGGGAGGGGGGCGCAGACCCCCTGATGCCCTGTCCAGTGCAGACCCCCGGATGACCCCTTCTTGCCAGGCTGGAAGTGCCCTGCCCTCGGGTGCTGCTGAGGTGGGGGCAGGGACGGCTCGGAAACTCCCTCAGCAGACCCCCATCCTATTTGTCAAGGGCCTATTAGGTGCTGACAGCTGCCCCTCCATCTGCCCAGCTCAGGGCGGGGCTGTGCCCCCCCAGGTCCCCATCAATCACCGACCCTGGGGTCTGCAGGCTCCCCCACCTTGGTCAGGGCCGGGAGGCTTCTGAGGGCAGTCCCCCCCCCCACCATGGGCCCTCCAGAGGACTGTTGGCTGGAGAAGGATGTCATTTAGGACCCAGAAAACATGCTGAAAGGAGGCGGCTTCCCTGCTGGCGGCCAGAGCAGGTGCCTGGGCCATGGGGAGCCAGGGTCAGGCTGGTTGGTGACCTCAAGCCCTCATGGCCCACCCACCGGAAGGGGACTGACCCCGCTGGGGGCTCTGAGCCTCAGTTTGCCCAGTAACCGGCTAGAGGGCACGGGACGCCAGCCGGGCCCCCAGAAGCCTAGGACAGGGTCTGGCCACTGGCCTCACTGGGCTGAGCCACTGCTGACTGTGGGGTGCCCGCCAGGGAGAAGGGGCCAGGGAAAGTGGCTGCCAGCTCCCTGACTCTTCCCGGAGACTGTGGGCAAGCCCTGGGCACAAGAGATGGTCTGGTCAAGACTGCAGGCTGCGGTTTATTTATATGACACAGTTTATTTATTTATAGGGCTCTTGCTGGGTGGTGCCCAGGAACTCCAGCCCCGGGGAGGGGCGAGGCCCAGAGACACCGAGGCCCCACCAGAGAGGGGCCCACTCGCCACCCCGGGAAGCGAAGCGGTCCTCCTGCTGGGTGGGGAAGCCGGGCCACACAGGGGAGGGCTGTGGACGGGAGTCAGGTCCCAGGTGCTAGACCACAGTTACCTGCGTTTATGGGACGCCCGCGCCCTGGCCCCGCCCCCAGCACTCGCGCACTGCTGGTCTTTGCTTGGGGCCGGCGCTGGGGACCGGGCCGCGGGGGCGGGAGCCGCGTGGACCGTGTCGGGCTCTGCAGTCATGCCAGAGTCTCCAGATAAAGCGCAGGTCACCCAGGCATTTTACACAGGCAGCGAGGAGTTTTTCGTGCATCTCCCAGACTGAGCACGCGAGATCCCTGTAATAAAGAGATCTTTTTGTTGCTCTGAAATCTAAACGTAAGTAGGCCTCTTGGGCTCTTATTTGCTAAATCCGGCTGACCTCAGGGCGGCCGACCAGCACCAGCCAGGACCCTGCCGAGGAGAAGGCAGTCCTGCGGAGGCCCGTTCCTGCTCTGCCCTCTCCTCTTAGTTCAGCCTCCCCTTGCCCTGCGCCCCGCCCCTGCAGCCCGGATTAATTTGAGAAGGACAATGTTTATATTAACCATTCATTTATCGATGTCTGCTTGCCGGGTCAATGGCCAAATTTATTGTCTCACAAGATGGGCCTTATTGAGCCGAATACCTCCCTCCGTCCTCCACCAGCCCCGGGGTAGAGGGATGCCATCGATAAGGAGACCGCTGACCTTGGGCCTGTCAGTCTGCTGGGGGCTGGGGTCTCCCAGGAGAGGCTGTGGGAACGGCACGAGAGGGGACAGCTGGGTTTCGACCCCGCACCCCACTGCCACTGGGGCCCCCTAAGCAGCCGCACCCTCCCTCACGGCTGGGGGTGACACTGACCACAGGCCAGGGGTCTGAGTCAGGCACAGGAGGTTCAAGAAGGTGGGGGGCCTGGGAGCTACGGGACCTGAAGCTCACCGGGCGTCCACTCAGCCCCAGGGAGGCCGGAACCAGAACCGTGCGTAGTGCGACAGGGGTGGGAGGACTGAAGAGGGCCTCACCCCTGCAGAGACAGCACCCTGTCCCCCACCACCTGCGGGCCTGGAGGGGCAGAGGAGCCAGGGGGCAGAGAGCATCAGCCTGAGTGACAGGCTGAAGAGGCGTGTGAGGTCCTGCGGAGACAGGGGTGAGTGCAGGCCTCTGAGATACCGGGGCCTCCAGGCCCGCGCCACAGCTGGGCCCTGAAGGCGGAGTCCCCCACAGGCCAGGCTCGTCCTGGCCCCAGGGAGTCAGACGTGGGATTTCGGGGTCTGTGGAAACCCATCCAGGGTTAGGGACAGGGCAGGAAGGACATTCTGGGCAAGTGGGAGGGTCCCAAAGCAGGATCATCACCAGCGGAGCCCGAGGGAGACGCACTGGCGTGTTGTGGGCTAAGTGCCCTGCGACTTGTGCTGCTGGGGGTGAACTCTGGCTTGGGGGGCCAGGGAGGGGCCCGCAAGGAGGCCGCGTGGACCCGCAGGTGGCCGGGGCACACAGGCCAGTGCAAGGGGGGGAAGGTGAGTCTCTAGGTCTTTTGAAGGGAGATCAAGTGGGTGTAGGAGAGGGGGTCCGCCGCCTGGGGGTGTGGTCTGAGCATATCAAAGCCCAGGAACTGGCCTGAGATGGGGTGACGGGGTTGATGGGGAGCTGCTTCTGCCGGAAGGGCCTCCTGGGCTGTACCTTTGGGCCCACCCCCTTGAGCCCTTCCCAGCCCCTCCTCCAGCTACCCAGGGGCTACCCGGTGGCAGGTCAAGGACCTGGGGTAGACGGGGCCAGCCAGCAGGCTCATTTGTCTGCAGGGTGGGCGGACAGTGGGCCAGGGACCACTATGCTGAGGAAGGCACTGCACCTGAGTCAGACCCTCCTGCGGCCAGGAATGAGCAACTGACCTGTCTGGGGAGCAGGGCCCAGGTGGGGGAGATGGAGGGAGAGACAGAGACAGAGACACAAGGGAGGGGCAGAGCCAGCCCTGCCCCCCAGGCCTTAAACCCGCCTGTTTCCCCACCTGTGACTTGGGCATTGGCAGGAGGGTTGGGTCCCTTTGGGGTAAGTGGATCCTGGCCCCTCAGAGACCCCCCTTCCCTTCCACTGGGAGGGGATGGCCCCACCCCCACACCATCACGTTGTTTCTTCTAATAGCGACAGAATTAACCGACTGCACACTTCCTCAGGGGCGTCTGGGTGGCTCAGTTGACCAAGCGTCGGCTTTGATTTCTGCTCAGGTCACGATCTCACGGTTTGTGAGTTCAAGCCCCACATGGGGCTCTGCACTGGCATCATGGAGCCTGCTTGGGATTCCCTCTCTACCTCCCTGTGCCCCTGCACCACCCCCCTCACCAAATAAATAAAACTTAAAAAAAAAAAACAAAAACAAAAAAAACAAAGAATGCATACTTCCTCAGAAAAGACACAAAGCAGGCAGAACTTTGGGGACTTTGCATGCATTAAAATATTATTTCCCAGAATTCTGGTTGCAAATTGGCCGTGGGGGCCACTCTGCTGTCTTCTGGTACCTCCCTTTGTCGTTCCCTTCTTCCTGTGTGGCCCGTCCCCACCCCTAGGGCTTTTAGGATCTTCTCTTAGTCCTCAGGTCAGAAAGTTTCCTGCCGATGTGTGGCCTCAGCAGAGCCTGGTGGGCCTGGCCCCTCCTCAGTTGTCTGGGGGACCAGCTGTGAGCCCACTGGGGAGGCCCCCACCTCTCCATGTGGAGGAGGCCATCCCTACCCCCAAGCTGTCCTCCCCATGCTTGCCCTGCGGCCTCAGCGCAGTGGCCCTGGCCACATGCTGCGTGGGGGGTGGGGGGGGTGGGGAGGGGTCCCTGGCTTGGTGGCTGAGGGGGGCCGGGGCATAGATGGGCCACCAGCTAGGTCCCCAGGCAGGGCTGGGGCTGGGAATCCCAGTGGCTGGGCTTACAGTGGGGAGGCTAGGGCGGGCAAGAGGCTCTGGGGGTGCCCCCAAACCCTGGGTTGAGGTCACCTTCCAATCTTGGCCATCTGCATTCCTCACGGCCAGCAGAGTGGCTTGAAATCCAACCCCGAAGCTCCAGTTCCCTCCGCAGGGAAGAAAGGCGAGGCAGGCATAGGCGAGGTCAGAAAGCATGGTGGGGGGGCCCTGCTCTGCGGTCACCCGGCCGGGGCTCTGCCCTCTCCGTCCCCTGGCTGGCCTCTGCTTTCTCTGCCTTGGCTGTGGGTCACCTGTGAGGCCATTTCAGAGGCCACCTCCCCAGGAAGCCTTTCCTCTTGGCCACTGTCCTTCCCCCTTCCCGAGGCCCTTGTGACTTAGCCACATGCTCAGCCTTGTCTCTGCCACCCCTCTCCACCCCCCGGAAGGCAGATTCTGGGCAGGCCCCCGGCCACTGGACCATCCCACCACTGCACCTGGCGCCCTTGCTTGGGAACGCCCCCTCATCCCCGGATGCCCACTCCCAGCAAGACCACCACCCCTTCCCATTCTGGCCCCTTCCCACCTCCACCCCGACGACTGGCCTCCTGCGTGCCTGGCCTGATGCCAGGTGTCCCCAAGGGAGTAGTAGTAGGGCCTCTGGGGTATTTGAAAAATGCACATTTTCAGACCTTGTACTGGGCCTTGGGCTCCCCAGGGCAGGGCCTGGAGTGTGCGGCTGGGACTGTCCTGGAGCAGGGTGGACACTGCCGTGGGGAGTGCCGAAGAAGGCTGTCGCAGAAGCCACCCATTAACCACGTGGCCACCGCCCCTCCAGAACCGGGCCACCTGGGAGGGCGGGAACCTACAGCCAGAAGTCCCGTCTGCAGCCTTGGCCTCCCTCCCACACCCCTTCCCAGCTGAACCCCCTACTCAACGCCCCCCCCCCACCAGAATGTGTTATCTGTGATGAATATATTCCACTGTGGTCAAATGGATTTGATTGGGAAAACATATTGAGCTGAATTTCATTGCTTTGAGAGAACAAAGTAAATGAAGTTTGGAATTAAATTCTATTTGTTTTCATAAAAACGTAGCGGCGCAAGTGGCTTTTAAAAGAAGGTCACGGTCCAGAGCCCTTCCAGGCGCCCCCTTCCACAGCAATCAGCCCCCACCCCAGCCACTTGCCTCCAGGCACGTCCCCCATCGGCCACACTGCACCCCGACCCCAAGCATTCAGATCATTCCGAGCTGGCCTCCCTTCCCGGGAGCCTTGGCTGAGGTGTCCCCATGGCAGCCAAGGGCCACGGGACGCTCTGCTCAGGAGAAGACACAGGATGAGGCCCCGAGGCGCCCGAGACGCTCTGCAGCCTGACCCCAGTGCCCACAGCACCCACATGCCTGCTTCCCTCGGGCCCCACCAGCTGGGGTGCTCTCCCCAAACCCACTGCCAACATCTCCTCCAGGGCCTGGCAGCACGCCACCCTTCTGGGGACCCCCACCCCCACCCCCAAGGCCCTGGCGCATGGTACCCTCACCCCTGCGCCCCTTCACCTTGCCCACAGCACCCGGCACGGGGCCCACCGGCTGCGGCCGGGACGGTGAGGGGGTCCACTCGGCCTGGGGCCCCAGGAGGCTGACCCGGCCTCCCCGGCGGGACCGAGCAGGGAGAGCACTCTGCTCTCCCCTCTCCACAGTGACCCCTCCCGCACCTCCCGCCCCCACCCCAGACCGGGGGGCCTTACAGGTGCTCGCAGACAAGTGCCTCGCTCAGAGAGGTGGGGGGCTGCTTCCCCTGGGCCACTGCTCTGGGGCCCCACCCTCATCCCGTGGATGTCCCCGCAGTCACGTGCTTGCTGCTTGTGTGTCCCGCACCCGCTCCCCCCTCACCATCAGACACCCACCTCCCGACGTGCTGGGTGTGGCTGGCCTGGAGTGAGCGCCCGGCACCCATGCCCTGAGCGGGAGAGAGAGCCCCCTGCCCCACTGGGGCAAATCTGGGAGCTGGCCCCCTCATGGAATGAGTGGCTCCTCTCACAGGGCCTCTCACAGGGCCACCTGGTTCAGGCTTGGGTCCCTGTGCAGAGGGTGGGCCTGGTGAGCAAGTCAGACAGGCCCCTCTCCTTCCTGCCCCGAGAACGGCCACCGAGCTGCCCTGCCCGCTCTTCTCCAGGAGCCCTTCCCTGCAGTAACTTCCTGCTGGGCTAAGCTGGACCTTCTGGAAGCTTCCATGGGACCCTCTGGAGCCCACCTTGCCCGTGCACTGTGATCTGTGCCCTCCTCTTAGGACCAGGCAGCTCACGAACACCCCAAGTTTCTCTATGGGTTGACCTTCCAGTAGGGTCCTTGGCGTAGGAGTCTTGGTGGGAACAGGCCCCCAGGGGAACAGGTGTGTTTTCTACTTCTGACATGGAGACAAGGGTGATAGGGTGACCCTTGGGTCAGCTGGGCCACCGGAAGCTAGAGCCGCAGAGAGGGGTCCTCATGGGGCAGGGCAAGCACGCTCCTATCTCTCTGGTAAAAACCTGACGCCCGTCACCTCTTTGTATCTGCGTTTTATATGATTTATCCCCAAGACTCTCCATGTTCTAGCTCCCCCTCTGGGTTTCCTGTACATTAGCGCAAATCCTGACATCACCCCCCACCGTCCTGGCTTGGCCAGCTCACCTGGGCCTGAGGGGCACCCTGGGCAGGTGGAGCGGAGCGGGGGGGGGGGGGGGGGGGGGGGGGGGAGGGGGAGGCAGTGCTGCCGGGGAGGGGGGGGCGGTGGGGGAGGGGGAGGCCAGTGGGGAGGGGCCGTGCCGGTTGGGGGTGGGGACGCCAGAACCGTGTGGCGGCGGGGGGGGGGGGGGATCGGGGGGGGGGGGCGCCGGCGCTAATCCCCGCCTGCCCCAGGAACCCTTGCCGCGCATGCGCTCTGGGCTCCGGCCCCGTCTCGGCGCGCAGATGCCGGGAGACAGCTGCGCCCGCCCGCGCGGTTCCCACCTCGCCCCGCCCGCGCATGTCGGGACAGCCCCGGGCACCGGCGGTGGCAGCTCGGCGTGTCACCTCCCTTGCCACCCGCGTGGCGCAGCGGGCACGCGGCCCCTCCAGATGCGCAGAGCCCAGGGCCCCAGCACGCTTCCTCGGCGGCGGGCGGGGGCGGGGGGTCCGCCCGGGGCCGCGCCATCTGACGCCCCCCACCCCCCACCTATCCATCCCCACCCCGCCCGCGCCATCTGTCGGCCGTGGAGCCGCGCCAAGTTACGGGGCCCGGACCTAGGGGCGTCCTCACCCCCTCCCCAAGTCCGCGGTCGCCACCACTGGACGAGATTGTGGAGCCCCTGTCGGTTCTGGGTGACGCCCCCAGGACCAGGACCAAGGCAGGGAATGGGGGAGAGACTGGGGTGGGGGGACCGGGGTAGGGGAGGGTGCAGAGAGGCGCGCTATCCTGACCCCCACGTGGAGCCCCAGAAAGAACAGCCACCTGGCTCCCCTTCCCCAGAAGTGGGCCCTCTGGGGCCTTCCGGGTCAGGTTCAAGCACCAGCCGCCGCCCCCCCCCGCCCCACCGCCACCGGTGCCCCTGCGTTTGGCCCTGCCTAGTCTGGCCCCCAGGCCCTCCCCACACTACCTGACTCCTGGGGTTGGTGCCCAAGGACCTTTCCTCTCCCATTTGCAACCCGTGGCCTCTGGAGCCCCCCCACTGCCCCTCCCCACGCCCCAGACGCACCTCAGGCAAAACAGCTCGACCCCGGAGGGGCTTGCCTTCCTCACCCTGGGAGACCCCTGCTCTGGGCTGCTTGCGGGCTCCCCACCCCCGTCTCCATCCCCACTGCCACCAGCATAGCAAACTCAGGCCATCAGCAGAAACCTGAGGGGCCTGACCCCATGCCAGCTCTACCGTCCCTGGGAGGGAGGCCTGTCACCGCCACCCACTTCACGGATGAGGAAACTGAGGTTCAGAGAGAGCGTGGCTATCTTACGTCAGAGCTCCCCCTCCTCTCCTGCACATTGGCTCTTTCAGGGAAAGGAAGGGAAGGATCCTCTCATCCGGGAGGGCGGGGCAGGCCTAGGGCTGGACAAGGATGGCCAAGGTCTCTGGGACAGACCCCCCCCCACCCCAGTCAGTTCCCCTCCTGGCCTCAGCCTTCCCTTCTCCCCTCCCTCATCAGCTTCCCTGCTGGCTCCCAGGGCTCTACTCACCCGGTGAGCCTTGCGGGAGGAGCCACTCAAAGGAGGCTGGCTCAGGTGGCACGCGGGCCTGGCCATGGTCACCTTCCCCTCGGGCCACTGTGTCCAGACCCCCCACGGTCTGTGGTTACATGGAGCTGCCAGAGGGAGTGCCACAGCCCGGAGGAGCCTGGGTGGTGACAGATGGGCGGGGACCCTGGATAGGGGTGAGAACCCTGCCCTGAGGCGTGAGCGCCCTGTCCTTAAGGCTGGGAGCCATGGTCAGCCGGGGCCAGTGGCCACAGGCTCTGGGACACAACCTTACCTGAGAAGGCTGTCTGAGGGGCTGGGCTGTCCCTGGACCAGCCCAAGTCACACTGGCTGTCCTCTGGGGATGGATGCTGAGCAGGGGACAGAGCGGCCGAGGGCCTATCTGTCTGAGGTGGTCAGAGAGGGACAAGGGGGGTCATGGCGCCAGGGCCAGGGCACAGAGGGAAGCAGGGTCATCAGGACAGGGATACAGGTCTGGCTTGAGGATCAGGGCCTCCAGGTGGAGGCCGGGCTGGGAGATGGGGAGAAGGCCAGGAAGGGGACTGGGGGAGGACCCAGAGAGGGAAAGGCGAGAGAGCAGGAGTGGGTTGGGGAGGAGTGAGAGGAAGGGGAAGAGGGGCTGAGGGCAGGGGGGCCGGGAGAGCAGACCCCGGCAGGGAAGGAGTGCTCACTGCCAAGGTTGCCCTTCACCCTCCTCCAGTCTCAATCAAGCTGCTAATTAGCATCCTGACCACTCAATTAATTAGACTGCACGTGCTTAATTATGACAGAGTGCATCGGTGGGGGTGGGGCAGCACCATCAGCCCACACCCCCAGGCCCCCCAGGGGCTGAGGTTTATTGACCAGAAAAGACATACGGGGAGACCCTGGCCATCGGCATTTGGCGGGGGGGGGGGGGGTAAGTCGAGGAGTAAGGGAGGCAGGAGACCCTCGGCCCCGGGGGTGGGGGGGCTCCTACCTTCTCGGCCCACTTCTCCCGGGTCTCGGGGGTTGAGCCCTCCCCACTGCGCACATCTAGCCTTCGAGTTTGCCCACAGACCGCGGTTACCCAAAGTGGCCCCAGGCAGGTTGGGTGCATGGCCTGGATTCCCCCCGAGTGGAGGCCACACCTGTACCCCGTCCTTTTCTCCTGGGGCCTGGGGCCCGTAGCCCCCGTCCCCGGGAGCCAATGGGTATGCTGGGAGTGCCCTCCCCCAGCACACCCCCTGGCCCGTCTGGCCACGCCGCTCAGCCCATTAAGTGTTCTTGCTGAACTCCGAACACAGTGCCGGGCACAGAGCCTGGAAGGAGGTTTGGTGGGGGCGGGGGACCCTCGTCAGAGACTCAGGGGGGCTCTGGGGCTCTTGTGTCTCCTGAGACCTGGGCCTGACCTCACCATCTGCACGGGGAGCCTTAGGGCAGAGCTCTATCTGACCTCTGACCTTTCCTGGGGCTGGCACGTCCCAGGCACGCAGTAGGGTCCAGTCACTGTTGGGGACCCCACTGTCCTCTGTCCAGCCGGGCCCTGGCCTGGTAGATGTTAGGGAGCTAGAGGGACAAGAATGGGGGGAGGAAAGAGAGAGGGGCTTTCCTGGGGCGTGGAGAAGAGGTGGGGGCTGGTGGGCCAGAGGGCCTCCTAGTGGGTCTGAGGGGCTGGCGGCCATTCCCTAACGCGGGAGGATGGGGCAGAAGGCCCCAGGCACCCGCCCAAGGCTCCCGCACCGTGCGCCTCTGCCCAGATGCGGCCAGAGCCGGGCTGGGAAGTTCCCGCCTGCGGAGCTCATGGTGCGGAAGAGACAGGGTCCCCCCTCCCCCCAGCCCTCCCAACAGGCCCTTGGAGGAGTCAGAGGGCAGCAGGCCCCATAAGCTCTGGGAAGCTAAGAGACCGGAGTCAGGCTCGGGGAGGAGACGTGCACTGCCCACACGGTGGGGCCGAGGAGGACGCGGGCACCAGAGGGTCATGGGCGGGGGGGGGGGGGGGGGGGGGGTCCCAGGCAGAAGGCAGAGCTACCTGGGCGGACAGGGCCAAAGGCTGTGAACCACCGCCCGCCCCCAGTGGTGGGCGCTGGGAGTCAGATACAATTACTCACTCAGTGTATCATAATTACCGCAAATAGCCCATTAAAGAGAAATTATCATCAGTATGATATTAGCAGACAGCAGGGGACACGGAGAAGGGAACGTGCTTATTCTCCCATTGTCCCCTTAATGGGGACAAGCGCTGGGGAGGCAGGGGCACTCCTGCAACGGCGTCACCCCTTCCCGCTGCCTGCGGGCCCAGAGGCCAGGGCCTGGGATTGGGATTAGGCCTCAGCCCTGCGCAGCTAGGGGAGGCACTGGCTGCCCTCCACCTGGCCACCCCAGCCCCTTGCTCCAGCCCCGCCCGCCCTCACCCCTAGCGTCCCGGTCCCGAGTCAAGCCCCATACTGGGAGAACATCTCAGCTTTTCCGGTTCTGGCTCGGTGGAGAGACACCCCCCCCCCCGCCCCTTCAAATCCCAGGAGCGCAGACTTCTGTTGGACATGGCTTTGGGGCACAGGCGTCTCTCCAGAGGGAACAGAGAGAGACGTGCGGGACAGAGACAGACAGGAAGGACACACGGCAGCAGTCGGTGCGCCCGGCTGGGCGAGCAGAGGGGACCGCGACCGACCTACTGGACGAGGGGTCCCCTCCACTGGCCTGGAGCAGAAAACAGCTCAGGGGGGCACTGTCTCCCCTGCGGGGGGCCCACCGCTCTCTGCGGCCCGCCAGGGGGCCTCAGGTAAGACCCAGAGTTCAGTCTAAGAGGCAGCCGCAGAGGGACAGTGGCTCCGGTTGCCTCCAGGGGGCGGGCGAGGCCGAGGACGGGGAGGGCGGGCGGGTATCGGGGGCCCTGGGAGCGGCCGGGCTTTCCAGGAGGCAGCGGCCGGCGCGGGTGGGAAAGACAGCTGGGGCAGGGGCGAGGGGCCGTGTCTCCAGCAGTCTGCCCTCTGCCCCCCCCCCCCCCCAACAGCTGTCCCAGCCGGGCCGGCCCTGTCCTCGGCCCGGGACGCGGCACTGAGGACGCGCGGAGTGGGCGTGGTCAGGAGCCGCGGTGACGTCGGTGCACGATAGGGTGTAGAGAGGAGCCAGCCTGGCAGGGGAGAGGACGGCTCGGCTCCTCTGTAGTGGCACGGGCTCCTGAAAACCAGGGGTGCAAGACTGAGGGGGGCACCGAAGACAGGAGGGCAGGGGACAGGTGTGAAGGCGCGGTGCCCACAGCCTCCTGTCCACCCGCACGGTCACCGCCCATCGGCCTCCCTCACAAGCCACCCCACCGCTGTCGTCACCAACCAGGCAGCATCCTCCCTCGGGTCTTCCCACCACACATCCGTCCCGTTTTCTGTCCGTCTGTCCAGCCAGCCAGCCACCCCAGGTGGCCAGTCCTGACCCCGGGCTCCGCCTGCGAACCCAGCAGCGGCCTGGCCTGTGGCCGTAGGCTCCGAGGCATCCATTGTGGACCAGTTGCTCAGGACTAACAGTCATGCTTTCCCGGATCATCAATTTGATGTGGCTTAAGCACCCTGTCCAGGCCCCAGGCTCTCTGAACTCAGCTTAATTCAGCTCCCGGCCCCCTACCTTGGCAGGAAGTGCCTGTCCCCTGAGAACAGCCCCTGGTGTGGGGGCAGCTCAGGGACAGACCCAGATGGAGGTGACTTGAGCAGCAGAGGTCAGGACAGCTCTGAACTCCCCCTTCTGTGCGGCCCCCTGCCCCGCCCCTTCTCACGGGGACCAGGAGCCCAAGGTTCAGCCCCCCCCACCCCACCCCACCCCCGCCGCCGCAAGGTGATGGCTTCCATAAATGTGGCCAAGATGCCTCTGGCTACGGATGAGGGGGCAACCTCCCCACAAACCCTGCCCCATACAGAGCCGCCTCTTCCAGGAAGCCTTCCCAGACTGACAAAGGACTTGCCTTTTTTCATCTGCCCCCACAACACCCTTTGTGGATGAGGGGGTGGGCGAGGGGAACTCATTTTCTCACAGAGGACACGACTAAACCCAGAGAAGTTTGGCCCCCTCACCTGCACCAGTGAGGGGGCAGATGTGGGAGTGGGATCAGGCCTGACTCCGGCCGGGCGGGATGCCACGGCCTTGGTGTGGATGGGGCAGCAGCTCAGGTGCAGGAGCCCAGGGAGCCGGCGGGGGGAGGCGTCCCTCCGGTCTGACCAGCGCCCAGGGCCTGGCATCCACCCACCTGCTCTGCCCCACCTACCTCCAAGGCAAGGGCAGTCCCTGCTCCCCTCCAGAGAAGGGGCACCTCGTCCCCTCCTGGCTCACCGCCCCATCCCCTGCGCCTCAGGGTGTTGGGGTGCTGATGGGGTGTCCCCCGGGGGCTGCCAGACTCGCCTCCTGCCTCTGCTTTCTCACGACCTCTGAGGCTGGTGGGATGAGGGCTGGGGCTGGTCATCCAGGCAGGGGTGTGGGGGGAGGCGCTGGGGCCAAATTTAACCTCATGACACCCAGAGGGGCAGGTTCTCTGTCGCCCCCAGGCCACAAATGAGGAGCCCGGAATGCGGCAAACTTCCACCCAGCTCTTACCCAGACAGGGCACCCCACAGTCCAGAGGGCTAAGATGACGGTGGCTCGGGACCCATGAGCACCTGTCCTCAGGAACAAGGAGGAGAAGGGCCAGGCCCTCAGGTGACAGCGTGTCCTCACCCACGCACACGGCCACAGTCCATTTAATCTCTCCGCCCCTCGTTACCCTCATCCCCATGCTGCAGCCGTGGAAACTGAGGGCTTGGGCTCCTCTAAGCCCCTGCGCAGGTGAAGGAGGAAGAAATCGAGGCCTCGCTGCCAGGCTGGCTTCTCCCTGCGCCGCAGCCAATCTGTCTGTACACTGTCCCCACCCGACTGGGCCCTGTGACCTGCCCTCCCCTGCGCCCTCTCCCCGGCCCCTTCCCTGCTCTCCGCTCAGGCCAGGCCAAGCACTTCCGGCACCGGGACGCCTGCGGGGTGGGGGTGGGGGGCTCCCCGCCCGTCTCCCCCCCCACCTCCCTCCTTCTGCTCTCCCCCCGTCCCTCCCCCTTTCCCTGCTCGCTCCTCCTTCCCCTGCTTTACTTTCTCCGGCGCGTGCGGCCCTCTCCCAGTTACTCTATCAGTTGCTTATTTAATTTGCTGACTGGCTCTCTCCCCAGGAGAGCGGCCCCCCGTGTGCCGCCAGCGCTGTCCCCGCGCGCACTGCACTCTCACCCCCCACCCCGGAGTAACGGCCCGCAACGTGTCACACACGGAGACACACATCTGGAAGCGCCACCGCTTCACACCCTCCGCCACTCGCGACAGCAGAGTCACGTGCCCACCGCGGCAAGGCAAAGCCCCCACCCCCGGCCGCACCGGCTGGAGGGCGCAGGGTAGGGCTCCCCGCGGCTGCCCGGCCCTCACCCGCCCCCCCTCCCGCCCCGCCCCCCGGGGTGCCCTCTGGCCACGCCCCCAGGCCCCTCCCAAGGGGGCCCCAGAGGGCGGGGAGGCTTTCGTGGTGTGGCGGCCCCAGGCGGTGGGACTGGAGCTGGGGTGGAACCCAGAGGGTGTCTCCACTGCTGGGGGGCGGGGGGAGTCGGGATGCAGGGGTCAGGAAGGAGGGGCAAGGCTGGGACGGGAATAGAGAGTGCTAGGGCCCAGGGCAAGGGTCGGATCCCTCCAGGGTTGGGGCTTGAGGGCACTAGGGAGCCACAGGGGCGTCAGCCCGTTGGGGTTGAAAAGGAAGGCCCGGAGGCCCCCACCGGAGACGCGGGGGAGGGGGTCTGGGCGCCCTGGCGGCTGTGTTAAAACCCTCCCGCCTGCGGCGCCTGGGAGGCTCGTCGGTTAAGCCTCCGACTCCCGATCTTGGCTCAGGTCGTGATCTCACGCTTCGTGAGATCGAGCCCCGTGTCGGGCTCTGCACCGACAGCGCGGAGCCTGCTTGGGATTCTCCCTCTCCCTCTCCCTCTGCCCCTCCCCTGCTTGCACACTCTCTCTCAAAATAAATCAATAAACTTATAAAAAATAAATACCAACCCTCCCGTCTCTGGAAGTGGTGGGTTCTGCCCCCTGGGGCCAGTGCCCTGCCGAAAAGGGGCCAACCCTGGTCTCCGCAGTCCAGCTGCGCCACCCTCCACCCCCACCCCGCGCCAGTGACCTCAGGCCAGTCCCGAGCTTCTCTGCACCCTCGCCGTGCTCTGTAAGACTGGTCATTGCCACCCCCAGGCCTATTGCCAGGAGACCACCAGGTCACACAGATCTGGCACCTGGCGCGTGCTGGACACCTCACGGTGTCCCTTCTGGTCTTTCTCGGGGGACATGGTGGGAGGGAGGGCAGTAAGGGGAGGATCCACAGGAGAGGCGGAGAAGCCAGTCCCCGGCCAGCCAGGACCAGGATGAAGTGGCCGCAGGGCTGGAGAGGGAGGAGCCTGCCCCCAGGGGGGCTGCGAAGGGAACTGCCGGCAGGGTGGGACGGGCGGCGGAAGCAAGTCCCAGGGCGGCCGGTGCGTCTGTCTGAGAAGGCGGCGGCCCAGTGAAGGGGAGCCTTTGACCCTGGAATGCTGACCCCAGCGGGCCTCAGGGCACCTAACCAGGGTGTTGCCAGGAAAGGGCGCCAGAGTCAGGGAGGCCCGCGTGGAGGAGGTGGCGAGGCTCGGGGAGCCCCAGGGCCCAGAGGGACAGCAGGAGGGCGCCGCGCTGGGCGGCTGGAAGGTCCCCGGCCTCCCTCCGCGCCCTCCGGCCCAGCCTTCTGGGCTCCCGGGGCGGTCGGGCGGAGGGGGCGTCTCGGCCGCTGGGCTGAGCGTGAAAGCCCACGCCCCCTCCCCCGCCGCCCAGACACTCGCCTCCTCGTAAATCCCGTCCCCCCCAGCCCCCAAGAGAAAACTGCAGCCGTGGCCTCTGAGGCTCGGGTCTGAGTGCCCTAGAAATCCAGGTTCTCGGCCCGCCCAGGGGCCCCAGGAATGTGCATTTTAGCAGGATCCGGCAGCAGTGCACACGGGAGGAGGTGGAGGAGGGAGAGAAGGGGAGAGGAAGAGGAGGAAGTAAGGGGGAGGTGGGCGAACAGGGAGCCGAGAGGGCGGAGGGGGCGGACCAGTGAGGTGCGCCCCGCGGGGCGGGAGGCCTGGCTGAGCCCGGGGACGCCGGGCAGGTCCGGGATTCCCAGGCCCGCCCCTTGCCCCGGCCCCGCCCCCGGTCCCCGTCGGCTCTCCGCCGCCGCAGGCTAATCGGCTGTGACAGCTGGAGCCCTCGGCAGCTGAGCGGTGTCACTGCGAATTAGGCAGGCGCTGAGCCCGCCAACAGCAAATTACTCGGCACTGCTCCGCTGGTGCAGGGGCCGCGAGCGCGCGTGTGCGTGTGCGCGTGCGCGCAGGATGGGCGTCCGTGCACAGCCCCCTCGTCCCGTCTTTCCGGACAGGTGTGAAAAGCTCCCAGCCTTTCGCACCTCCCTGCGGACCTCCGCCCTCGCCCGTCCCAGCAGAGGGGACACTGAGCCTCTCCCTGACCTCCGCGTCCGGCCTCCCTCCTCTGGCCCTGCCCGCTCCCCAGCCCTCCGGAGCCGTCCCTCAGGGAAGTGTCCTGGGACCCTGGGGCCCAGGCCAACACCCCTCCTGAGGGAGCTATGACTCTAAGCACCCTCTCTAAGCGGAGGGGAGGGGACGCCGCCCTGCTCCTCCACCAGCCAGGCTGCTCCCTACAGCTCACACGCCCCCCTGCCCCTTCCCTGCTCAGAGCCGCCGCCGCCCCTCTGGGCCCCAGTCAGTGTCCAGCCCGTTCTTCTCTTCTTAACCATCCTCGCCAGGTCCCTCCACCTGTTCCTGCTGGGACGGGGCTGGGTCTCTGCCACCCGCCCTTTCCTCAGCTGCCTCCCTGCAGCCTCTGCCCTGGGGCCCAGCTGGCTGCCGCCCTCCAGGATGGGCCGCATCGGAGGCTCCCGACTGACAAATTCCCAATCTCTTCCTGCCTCCTGGAACAGGCACACAGTAGGCGCCTAATCAATAGTTTTGTGTGAATGAATGAGCCCTCCTCCCACTGTCATGGCCAACAGATTTCTCGAGGCCAGCGTTCCTGGGGCAGCGGGGTGCAGGTGTCCCCGTGGGCACCGGCCTGGGCCGGGAGAGGAGAGGCTGGACTCCGTGGCTCGGTAATTGCTGAGCTGAGCGTGCAGCCAGGCCCAGGGAGGTGACAGAGCAGGTCCAGAGCAGCAGGCGGGGCTGGGGGCCCTTCCCTGTCCGCCCGCCGTCCCCTCAAGTGCTGGGGACAACCCAGCTTGTCCCACCTCCGCGGCTGGCTCAAAGCCTCCCGGAGCAGCTAGAGGGGAGGAACCCCAGGCTCCACTGGGCTCTGGGGACAGGCTAGCTTCCTTCTAATGTCCACAGCGCTCCCAAGTCCCCAGACCCTGGGCCAGAGGGTCCCATGCATGGCCACAGACTAGGGGTGGTTTGACCTTCCTTGAGACCCAGGAGGGGCCACCAGCCCCAGGCTCCAGGTCCTGGCCGGTAGGCAGGTCACACAGCCCTGGCCCCTGCCCATTTCCCATCTGCAGGCAGGCCTCTGAGCCCTTCCAGGCTGCCGCATGGGCCTGGCCCAGGGCTGCACCCGGTACCCCCTGAGTGGGTGAGCCCTGGACACACGGCCTCCAGTCAGCGCAACTGGTGATGGTCCCAACGGAGGCGGGGCTGGGCTGGGCTTTGTGGCACATCCATTCCCAGGGGTTGGGAGAGCCTAGGGAGGGCCTCTGCTCTTGGAGCCAGGCGGCAAGGAACAGGGCCTCTCTCTTGAAGGGTGTCTGGGCCCGCACTGGTGGCTCTGAGGAGGCGGGCTGGGACAGAGGCAGCAGAGCCCAGGGCAGGTGGGGAGGGCTGTGGGGTCCCGGGGTCAGGGGCAACCAAGCCGGTGGTGGCTGAGGGTGACTCCTCCCTGGGTGGCTGGAGTCAGAGCCCACGAGGCCACATGGCCAGGATATGGGGTGAAGGGACCAGGACAGACAAAATCCACGGGGCCCGTGTGTGCAGGTCATGAGTGAGCATGTGTGTATTCCTGGGCACATGTGGCCGTGTGTGTGTGCGTGTGCGTGTGTGTGTGGCGAGGGGAGGGGTGTCTAGGTCTGTGCATTTGCCTACACACATGGCCACGTCTGTACGCACATACGTGTCTGTTTCTGTCGCCCAGATCTCTGCACGCCTGCCTGTGTGTGCCCGTCCTCAAGGGGGAACGCTGGGGAAGAGGCCACCCTCGGAGCCAGCTATAAATAGGAAACCAGGCAGGGGCCCTCGGACGGCACTGGCTACAACAGGCAGGACTCGTGTGGCCATGGAGAGAGGCTGCAGGCCGCGGACAGAAGTGGGGGGCCCCCAGTACAGAGCAGACCTGGGGCCCACCGAGGGCCAGCAGCAGGGATCTGGGGCCGGGGCTGGGCTCAGTCATCTCAGACCTAGAGTTTTCCCCGGAATCCTCAGACAGCTGGAGGACCAGGGGGCAACTGTGCTGTGTGTGTGCGCGTTTGGGGTGTAGGTGCCCTGCAGACGTGCAGAGGATGAAACTCTGTGTGGGGGTGGGGGGCCTGGGATAACGCTGCCCCCAGAGGCTGCTGGGCAGGGGCACAGCCAGGACGGGTGGGTGGTCTCAGCTCAGGCAGCTCCCTGGCTCCTGGCGGGGTGGCTGTGGCCCAGCATGGCGGGGGGGGGGGGGGGGGGGGGGGGGGAGGTGGTTCCAGTGGGTCGTGAGCACAGCTGCCCCAGGTAAGGGTGTGGCAGAGGGACCTCCGGTGGGGCAGCGGGCAGGGGACCAGTTTACACGTGGTGACCACACGTGGCACCGAGCCTATGCACGTGGAGTCTGTGTCCGTGACGGGGGCACGCACGGCAAGCATGGACTCCCCCAGCCCCCCCCCCCCCCCGACTCAGGTCTGCACCCGCGGTCCCTCTTGCACCTCCCTGTGGCCTGAGGGTTCCCTGGGAACGGAATACTCCTGTCACCTTCTAGGTGGCCTGGATGTGCCCAGACGTCCCAGCCCATGGCTTTGATTGGCAGACCCACAGCCCCCCTCCTCCCTTTGGCAGGCTCTCCAGTCTGACCCACTCACGTGCCGAGTGAGTCTCCCTCTGAAGCTCTGGGCAGGGCTGTCATCTGGGTCCCCGCCGTGGTCCCTGCAAGGCCTGGCCCAGAGAAGGGACTCTCGACAGAATGAAGTGACACAGGAGTGAATGAATGAGTGCCCCCTAAGCAGCGGGGGGAAGGGGGTGGGGCGCGGGGGAGGAGGGCAGGGTGCTTGGAGGCCCCAAGGCCAAGATGTTCCCATTCCACCCGAGAGAGGGTTCCTGGGGCCTCCTCTGGGAGGGCAGAGGATGGACAGGGTGAGCTGAGTGGCTGAGGCCAGGGTGCCACTAGGGCCCCCTTCCACATCCACACAGAGGGTGCCGGTCACCCCTCTCAGGGGGGCGCCGGGCCCTGGGTGCTGAGTGGAGGCTTGTCCTGGAGCCTGGGCACCGCTGTCACTCCTGCTCCTGGCCCAGGCCCCCTGGCTGCCCTGCTTCCTCTCACACCTCTGGCCCAGCGGCTCCGAGCTACCCCTGCCCCCCTCCCCTGTCGCCTGCAGGCTCCTCACAGATGCACCATCACACCCAGGACCCCCCAAGGGGGGCAGAGTTGTGAGGCCTCTGATTCTCACCGTTCCGAACCCTCTCCGGTGCCCGCCAGGCCCCCAGTCTAGCCCCTCCCGAGAGGCCTGGCCTGCTGGGGCCCCAGCACCGGTCAGCCCTGCACTCCTACCGAGTGGGCACAGGACAGCCCCGCGGCCAGAGGGCTTTCCCCAAATAGGCTGTTTGCCCAGGAAAGGATCTGTCTCTAAACACAAAAATAAGCACACCTCCTGCCTCCCGCAATGGTTTCCCTGTTCTCCAGCCGCATTTTATCCTGGGGCAAAACCGGAAAGAAGGAAGGGGGGTCGCGTGGGGGAGGAAGGAATGAAAGAGAAACGGAGAGGATGGGGGGAGGAAGAAAAGAGAAGAAAGTGAAACAAGGCCAGTGGCGTCGTGACCCAGGACGGCATGTGCAGACGGCCCTCTTCTCCCCGGGGCCTGGAGCCCGATCCAGGCTCTCAGGTGCTGGGATCCGGGAGGCAGGCCGGGGTGCCGCGGGGAGAGTGCTGAGCGCAGCTCCCTGCCTGCCACTACCTCCTGGAAAAGACAGTTCCTGAGCCAGGCTTCCCGTCTGGTCCTCGATCCTTTCTCTGCCGGAGGAAAACTCGCTCTTCTGGCAGCAACAGCGAAAACTAAGGTGTCCTCTGCGAGAACCGGCCAGCAGACCCGCCCGTGCGGGAAGGGACACCCCCGGCCATTGGTGGTCCTCTTGAGTCCTTGGGGTCCCCGTCCTAAAGCGGGCTGGGCCGTGGGGTGCTGGTGGCCCCCATGCTGTGGCCTCCTCCGCACCTGGTCCTTGAGTTCATTCCTGCGCCCCCACATTTCCACTCGTCTCCGCATCACTAGACATCGTGCTCCCCTCCTGAGGGCTCCAGATCTCAGCCGTGGGGCGGGGGGACTTTGCTCACACCCCCCACAGACACCCAACCTTCTTGCTACAAGTTTTATTCTAAGGCAGACGGGGAGGCGACAGCACCTTCCGATGGAGACAAGAGGACCCTGCGCCCTGCACGGAACTGCAGCTGCCCCGACCCGGGAAGGCCTTCGCTGTCTCCAACAGGGGAGCCTCACCGCGCACCCGGGGCGCCCTGCTGAAGGTGGTCGCCCGAGAGCTCGTCCTTCTAAACATGCGGACCACAGACGTTCACCTGCCTCGGTCCCATTGCAAAGGTTGGGGGTAGTCAACGAGGTCCGGCGGCTGCCCAGGACCCTTTAGGGTGACGTTTCCGGAGGTCCTGCTCCTCCCGGGTGCCCCCACGGTCCGGGCCTTGCCCTTTAGAAGACAGAGGCCAGGCCACCCCTCGGGCGGGAGACCGGGGGCTCGGAAGGACTGGGGACGAACGAGCACTTGCCACCAGCATGCATTGTCGCTGCGCGTGGAGTCACCACCGAGGCCCCGGGCCCTGCTCCCTCAATCCCGCCTCAGTGGGAGCCTGGCTCCCTGCGGGGCAGCCCCAGAGGGTGAGGGGGCTGCCGGCTTCGGGGCCCAGCGGCTGACAGCAGCCTCGGCCACCACTCTGCTCGGCTTCTCCGCTCGGCCCAGGCGGGTGGCCCAGAGCTAAGGCAGGGCCCTGTCCAGGGACCCCCTTTTCTTTCCATTCAGGGAGAAATATGGCAAAAATGAAAGCCACAGAAAAACCAACCAGGCTCCGGTGACTTTTGGATCTAAACGGATTTATTTTGTGTGTTTTTTTTTCCCCCTTTCCTCAGCTTCGTAGCAAATGAAAAAATGATCCAACAAAACCCAACAACACAAGAAAACTTTGAACGACTTACGGCGTCTCTGCTCAGAGCGCCAGGCAGGAGCAGGCCCCGGGGAGGAGTGCAGGCCCCGCGGGTGCCCGGGGGCCTGGCGGTCTGCAGGACTCACATCGCCAGTGGCCACGCTACCTCCTCTCCGCGGGCTAGTCCAAAAAGCCACTGGGGCTTTTTAAAAGATTCCACAAACGAAACGCAATTTAAATTAAAATAAAAACACTTTCTTCACTCGCCCCCATGCCGGGAGGTTCAGGCTGAAACCTCCTCTTAAAAAAAAAAAAATTTTTTTTTTTTTTTTTTTTGCTAGAAATACTGTGCATTACTTTTTTTTTTCTTCTTCTTCTCTTTCACTTCTCTTGAAGATTAAAATAAGATATATTTCCGCAGGAGTCATAAATACGATCTGGTGCATAGAGAAATATCAGCAGGAGGTCCGGGCCAGCCCCCACCCGCAGAGCGCGGCGACCCCCCACCCCCCTCCCCCCCGTGAGTACTGTAGGGCAGCAGGACTGAACACGGCATAGGTAATACTCCTTGGTTTCAATCTCTAGGGGACGCCGGTGGCAGGGTGGGGGGCAGGCGGGCAGGAGGGCAGGCAGGGACCGGGCCCCTCCGAGCGAGCGACACATGCTGGGACACGCGGACGTCCGAGGGCGGACCCCGGCCGGGAACGAGGGGGCTTCCTCTGGGGTTTTCTTTCCTAATCACCGAGCAAAATAAATAGAGATACTTCGAAAATAAGATCGCTTTAAAAAGGAGTAGTAAAAAAGGGCAAGAAGGTGGGGCGGCAAAGACAGGCGGGAGGGGGGGTCGCGCGGGGCGGCGTCCGGCGGGGAACCGCGCTCGGCGTATGTACAAGCGGACGCCTGGAAGGAAGTTCGATCCGGCTCAACTTTCCTGGGAAGCCCCGCGCCCCGCGCGCACAGCGGCCGCGGCCACGTCCGGACGGCGAGCCGGGAAGGCAGGGGCGCCGCGCGGCGAGACGTGGGGGTGGGGGTGGGGGCGGTGGGGGGTGGGGGGCTCCGGTCCGGCGCCTGCGGACGCGGCGGCGGGGCGCGCGGGGCCTGCCCGAGCGCGGAGTCCGAGCCTCTGGCCGGCGGCGGCGGCGGCGGCGGCGCGGGCTCGGGCCCGGCGCTCACAGGAAGAAGTCGGGGGCGCCCTTGGCCGCGCCCGGCCCGGCCTGCGGCGGCGAGGACTCCCGCGGGAAGCCGGCCCCGCCCGCGCCCCCGGGGCCACCCCGGCCCGCCAGCTTCTCGTATTTCTCCTTGTACAGGTCCCGCTCCTTGGCCAGGCGCCCCACCTCCAGCTTCAGCTGCTCCACCTGGCTCTGGAGCTGGCACTTCTCGCTCTCCAGAATGTGCCGCTGCTGCACCCGCTTGAAGCGGCAGGACTGCGCGTAGCCGCGGTTTTTGAGCGTGCGCCGCTTCTGCTTCAGCCGGATGACCTCCTCCTTACTGAAGCCGCGCAGCTGCCGGTTCAGCTCGCGCACCGACATGGACACCAGCTGGTCGTCGGAGAAGCGCTCCTCCAGGCGCACGTGGTGGCCCGCGCCGCCGCCGCCGCCGTGGCCCGCGCCGGAGTGGTGGCCCGCGCCGGCGTGGTGGTGGTGGTGGTGGTGGTGGTGCGCGGCATGGTGGTGGTGGTGCGCGGCGTGATGCGCGCCGTGGTGGTGGCCGGCGCCCATGTCGTCCGCGCCGCCGCCGCCGCCCGCGAAGCCCTGGCCCCGGAAAGCCTCGTAGGCCGCGGCGGCCGCCGGGTGGTGCGCGCCGTGGTGCCCGGCGTGGTGGCCGCTGCCGATGAGCGCCTCCACCGCGTCCTCGGGCGTCAGGTTGAGCGCCTCGGGGTTGAGGTGGTGCTGGTAGCCGCTCATCCAGTACAGATCCTCCAGCGCCGGCTTCCCCGAGGCGCCCCCGACGGCGCCCGGGCCCCCGCTCGTCGGCCCCGGGGCGGTCCCGGCCTGCGCCGCGCCGCCGCCGCCCCCCGCGCCGCCGCCGCCGCCGGTGCCCGGGCTGGGCGCGCAGAAGCTGGGCGAGGAGGGCACGGAGGAGCAGGGCGTGCTGAGCGGCGTCGAGGACAGCGAGCCGGGCGGCAGGCGGTGGCAGAAGCGCTCGGCCTCGGGCGGCTCCTTCTTCACCTCGAACTTCATCAGGTCGAAGTCGTTGACGTATTCGATGGCCAGCGGGCTGCTGGGCAGCTCGGCGCCCATCGCCAGCTCCGCGGCCATCGCCCGGGGCCCCGGCCCCGCCGCCGCCGCGCCCGGCTGCGCCCCGACGGGAGGCCGGGCGGCGGGGGGGGAGGGAGCCGAGGGCCTCTCCCCCCCCTTCACTCCCACGGGCGGCGGGTCTCGGCGGGGGAAAAGTTTCGCGCGGCCAACTTAGGGGCGGCCGCTGGGGACGCCGCCGGGCAGGGTTCTCGGGCGGCCCCGGCCGCACCCCGGGGCGGGGTGGCGCCGGCCGGCCGCGCTCTTAGTGCCCGCGTCGGCGGCCGGGCGGGCGGCCGGCCGGGAGGGTGGCGGTGCGGCCGCCGCCTCGGGCTGCTCGGGCTCCCCGTGCTCCGCCCGCGTACAACCGGCCCCGCCTCCACAGCTGAGCGCCGCGCCGCGCGCTCCTCTTTATAGAGCAGGGCATTCGGTCCCGCCTCTCTGGGCGGGGCGCGAGCCCCCAGGCCAATCGGAGCCCCGGACCCGCCGCCCTCATTTGCCTATCCCCATGGCAACCCGGAGCCCAGCTGTCAATCTCCTGCGGGGAACAGCTGTGGGAAGGGGTGCTGACTGGCCGCCGGCGAGAGGAGGGGGCAGGGCCCTCTGGTGGCCACCGGGGGGCACTGCACGCGCAGAGAGCGCGGGGCAGAGGGGTGCGGAGAACGCGGAGCGCGGGCGGCGCGGGGCCCGGCCTGCGGCCTCCAGGGCCTCGCATCCGCGACGGGGAGGCCGGAGAGTCTCGGGGAGCAGACGAGGCCCCTCGGTGCCTCGGTCTCCCCGCCGCCCCGCGGGCCGTGACCCCGCAGCCCCGATAGCATGGCGGCGCCTGGACCTTCTGGCCTGCCGACACCGGTGCCACTGCGCGGCCGGGTCGGGCGCGGCGAGGGGAGTGCCGGCTATTTTTAGCCCTGCGGTTCGGGCGGGTTCAGGAATTTAGTCAACAAAGTTGCTGGCATCTCCGTTCGGCGGCTCCACCGCGGGACACCCGGCTCGGAGGGTGCGCGGCGCAGGTGGGGAAGAAGAGCGCGTGCCGGCGGGGGCGGGGCGCCGGGCCGAGGACCGGGGCCCGCGGCGCAGGTGCGTCCGGCTGCCCCAGGCTGTGGGGCTGTGCGCGCCCCCAAAGCAGAGAGCGGTCCTTGGCACACGCACCGTGCTGCGACGTGACCGAGAGCGCTCTGTCCCCTCCACCCCCCAACTGCTATACTGCTGTTATAGGACTTTTACAATGAACAAATTCGATCTTAAATATTAACATCTGTGCGTAGAAAGAAAATTCTGGAAGGACCTGGGCAGGAAGTCCCCAGGGCAGCTTGCTTTTTAGGTTGTTGCAGGCATAAATGTGTATTAGTTTATAGTAACAAAAATTCATACAATTGAGAGTGAAACCCCACTTCCTAAGATGTCATGGGGTGGCCCATCCCCACTGTGCCCGAAGGACACCGCTCACCCCTTCCTCTTGCTCCCATCGTCCTCCAGGGAGGGCTCGCTGGGCTCTGCTGGGCAGGCAGGGCCAGGCAGACCGTGAGGGTCCTCCCATCGCTGCAGGGATGGTTCAGCCAGTGGCTGGGAGCTTGGGCTCCGGGTTACACGGGTTGCCAGAGGCATTGCGGGGTTTGGACCTCCCTTTAAAGCCCCCCGGTGTTCAGAGGGAGGCCCACACTCAGCCATCACCAAGTCCAGCTAAGCGGGGACAGTTTTCCCCACATCCAGCCCCCAAATGTGATATTCAAGGATGCTGGGCCCTTGAACACAGACCAGACCCCTTCACGAGGCGTGCGGCTCTCGGTCACTCCTGCCCCCACTCATTCACTCACTGCCCCGGGGGAGAGGCTCCTGGGGCCAAGCAGGGCACCTATGTCCCTGACTGGCTTAGGCACTGGGCAAGCTCCCCAGCCCTGGATTTGGCCTTGGGGTCAGACTAGCTTTCTAGAAGTCCTTTGGGCCAGCAGGCTTGCCCTCAGCTCTTGCCCGCTCCTGGGGCTCTTACCACCTTCTCGGTCTGCTCCCTGACCTCTGTGTGGCCTCAGCAGAGCCCTCTTCCCGCTGGTTAGTCACAGTCAGGCTGGGTGGGGGAGTGACCCAGAGTCCCTGCACACAGGCTTTGAAGGGCTCACGCCTGCAGGTGCCGCGCAGAATGGGCGTGATGGGCTCCTCCGCCCGGGGAAGGTGCTGGCCTTTGCTGCTCAGGTAGCAAGCAGCCTCCAAGCTTGCTGCTCCCCCCTCAGGACTGGGAGGGCACTCACAGCCGGGGCTGGGGGCCGAGTCCCTGAGGACCCAGGCCCGCCCTCCCACCTGTCACAGAGAAAGCGGACGGGCGTGCTGTCCTCTCGGCCCCTTCAACGGCCCGTCTGCAGCCGGGAGAGGAGACACCGGTTCCGTGTGGTTCCTGAAAAGCCTCTTTCTCTGCCCGTCTGACACCTCCGTGCCCTCGCAGGGCCTCACACCCACCAGACAATCAGTGCTTGAAGCAATGGACTTCCGTGGGGACCACAGCGTGGCTCATCGTTAAATGCACCCCAGGGGCGCCTGGGTGGCTCAGTCAGTTAAGTGACTTTTCACTTCAGCTTAGGTCACGATCTCGCGGTTTGTGGGATCGAGCCCCGCATCAGGCTCTTAGGATTCTCTCTCTCCCTCTCTCTCTGCCCCTCCCATGTTCTCTCTTTCTCTCAAAATAAACTCAAACAAATAAATGCTACCCTACAACTCCTTGAGTACCTGCTGTATGGCCCCGGGGGCATCTTCCATCGGGAAGGCGGCCCAGAGATCTCTGGTTGAAAACAAGCCCGCTGGAGGGTGACGACACAAGGCAGGTTTTCACCACATTAGTGGGCTGTGTTGCCTGGGTTTGTCCCAGGCGTGAGAGGGCTGGTCTCTGACCCCGGAGGCTGGGAGGACACGAAAGCAGGGGGTGAGGGGACAGCTGCTGGCCGGAGCCACCGGCAGCATCTTTGGGCTCACGCCTGGCAGGGCGGGGCAGCCTCGGCTCCCCCGACCCCAAAGCTGCTCCCACTCGGCCAAAGGAGGAGAGCCCCGGGAGACTTACAGCATCAGGGGACAAGTCAGCTGGGTTCTGGGGTGGGAAGCATGTCCCCGTCCGCCCCTCAGGGGGAGGGGCCAGGCCAGGTGGGAGCAGGTTTGAGGTCAGCAGGGAGCCCTGCTGCGGTGGTGGTGTGGGGGGAGGGGGGGCGAGGCAGCCTCGGCGGGCCGCCTGACGCCCTGCCCCACGCACCTCATCTACCGGCAGGAAGCCACCCTTCCACCCTTGCCTGTCCTGTGTCACGTGGAGCCACTGGGTCCTTGACGTCTGATCCCACAGAGAATGTCAGCTGGATGGGTCATTTCTGTCCTGCCCCCACCGCTCAGCCCGGGACAGGGTCTCATCCACTCCCGTTTCTTCCAGGGCTCAGTGACAGCAGGGTCCAGGGTCATGCCCTGTCCACTTAGGGGGCTCATTTGTACTTTAAACAAGGAGCCTGCTGTGTGCCAGGCACACTGGGCGGGGGTGGGGGGGGCACGCTCAGCAGGGTGGCAGGTGCCTCCGTGGGGCAGGGCTCCAGGCTGGGATGCCCATCCAACCAGGGGCGCTCCCCCACTTCTCAGGTGAGGCCGGGCCCACCCTGCCCCAGTCCACGCCTCTTCGGCGGTGCTCCCACTTCAGGCACCTACCCCACTACACCCTGACACTGAAACCCCAGACAGATGCCCAGAGACCCCCCCACCCCCGCCAGCTTAGAGCTTAGACGTGGCCCATGGCTCTGACCTCCAAAGCCCACCTCTCTGGGGCCCAGCCCGACACCTCCAGCTCAGAGGGTCAGTGAAGTGTCTCCTCCCCGCCCTGCTCCACGGTCTGAGCTGGCCCACCGGCCCGTGCCACCGCTGGCCACAGGACTCCAGGGCTCCCCCCGCCAGCCAGCTCTGCCCCGGCCACCAGCAAGCGGCAGGACAGCCAGAGTGAGGGGCACAGGGCCGGGGGGCAGGCGGCCCTCGTGGGGCGGATCTCCGAGAGGGAGGCCGCGTGCCCCGCCGCACCAGGGCAGTCCCTGGGAGGGCGTGGGCCCGGGGCAAGGACGGTAAGGGTCTAGGAGAGGGGCGGCCCTTCCCAAGTGTGCAGGAGTCCGTGCTGTGCCCTCAGCTGGCATCTTACTTTGTCTAGCTTGGTGTGGGCAGTGACCAGCGGTCACTCAGGTCCAAGGAACTGCCCCCTCACCCGGCGCAGGAGCAGGGACTCTGACCAGGCAGAGGCTGAGGCTGACCAGGTCCCCACATGGGTCACAGGGAGTGTGCAGGAGGTGGGCTCGGCCCAGAAGAGGGCAGCCGCTGGCCCGGCATCTCCTGCTTCCTGGAGTGCCCAGCCCTTCTGGAGCCTTCCACACTGGCCCTCGTCAGACCAGCTGCATGGTGGGGCAGTGGGGCCTGGGTGGGAGCCACTGTCACACTGGCTTTACCAGCAGGCAGTGCTGGGGTGAGTGTGGGGCCGCCCGGTGGGCTGGGGGAGCCCCCCTGCAGCACACACAGCTACCTGCTCTACAGCCTGGGGGGCCTGTGTCGCCCTTGTTTACTGAGAAGGGAAGTGCAGGGAGGAGGCGAGGGTCTGAGGCGGCCACCGCTCGGATCGGGCTGGACCAACAACCCTGTGTCCATCCGTCTGTCCATCTGTCTGGGAAAGGAGGCAGGATTACTCCCCAGGCCCCTCCCCTCACCAAAAGTTCAACCTTTGTGGGGAGGTCATGGTGGGTGCCGAGAGGGAGCCCCGAGGGGGAGGGGGCAGGAAGCCCCCGTGGCTGTGCTGTGCTTGTGTCGTGCCGGCTGAGAACCCCCGGGACTGCCATGGTCCCAGGCTGGCGCCCCCGGTTCTGCGGTCTCCCCACTGTCGGTACCGAGCCCGGACTGTGGCCCCCACTGCATCATCCGCCCTGCTCCTGCGAGGGCCCGGGCTGAGGCTGACACGGATGGACCCCAAGGGGTGGCTGGGGCGGAGAGCCGGCCCGCAGTGGGGACTCCGCCGTTTACTGATGGGGAGTCGCTTTCTCTCTGGCCAGGTGTAACCCCAGAATCCACCACCCTGCTGCGTCGGCTGCAGCAGGGCCCAGGAGCCCCAGGGACAGCTGCGTGGGGTCCCAAGGACGCCAGACTCTTGTTCTGTCCGACTGACCAGGTGCCTTGCCCTGAACAGCCCTGGTCCTCCTCACCTCTGGGGCTGGCACAGCTCACAGACGGGGACTGGCGGAGAGCAGGAGCCCCCCCACTCCGATCCTCACCACCACCTCGTGGGTGCTCCAGGCCGAGGCCACCGGGGCAGCAGCGACTGAGGGAGGAGTGTGGTGGCCAGCCCCGGAGCGGCCGGGGAAACACCTTGAATGGCTCTGTGCCCCTCGATCCTTGTCAGACCAGACTCCAACCCAGGCCCTTGAACTGAGGCTACGACCCCCCGCCAGGAGGCCCCAACTCCCTCCAGAAGCACAGACACTTCTGGCATGGGAGGGGTGAGCCTGGACAAGCTGCTTCATGGCTCAGGCCGCCCCGGCCTGCCCTCCTGCCCCTGCCTCGGCCCAGCCACTGTCCTGAGACACCCAAGGGAGGGGCCGGGGGTGGGGGGACCTGGGCTTGGGGGACCCTGGCCCCAGCCTGTTGCATCCAACACGTCCCCAGGGCTCCCTCCAGGGCCTCTCCTCACCACAAATCACGCTGGCTTGGCCTCAGGGGAGAGGCTGTCCCCGACCCTCTGAGCCACTTCAGGGAGCCATTTCAGGGAGGCGGGGAGGAGGGCACGCATTCCTGCCCACAGGCCCCGTAGCTGCCAGGAGTCTGTGGCCAGCCCCTCAAAATCTGGCCCCCAGGGCCCAATGCCGTCCATCTGCGCTGGTGCGCAGCAAGGCCGGGTGGCGGCGTGACACGTGACAGCAGCCAGAACAGGCAAGCAGACACAGGACAGGACCTTTATTGCTGAACACAAAACACCCACCGGGGAGTCCCGGGGGGAGGGCTAGGGCGTGTGCTGCGCGGTGGCTACCGCACCCACAGCAGGCACAGGCCCTGCGGCGAGCCCTGCCCGGCACCCCTCTGGGCTGGGGGTCGGGGTCCAACCCGGGTGCGAGGCTGAGGGCCCAGGGGTGGGAAGGTGAGTGTGCGGAGGGGTGGCAGGGCAGGGCCCCGCCCAGGGGAGAAGGTGAGCCCCTGGGCACGCACTGGTCACAGAAGGCCGGGAGCCAGGCAGGCAGAGCGGCGAACCCGGGGCCCCAGGGTGGGGCTTGGTGGCAGGTGGCCCCTCCTCTGGGGCGGTGGCAGGCGGAGCCTCCTTCCTCTCCAGGAAGGAGGGGCTGAGGTAGGCGCGGGCTGGCCCCCTGGGCCCTCACAGACGGGGTTTGATGTGCAGAGTTTTCCCTGTTCCGAGAAGGGCAAAGGTCAGGTGCCAGGACCCCCCCCCCCCACCCCCCGCAGCCAGGGAGGAATGCCCCTCCCGCCAAAGCTTCTGGGTGAGGAGGGGGGCGACTCCATCAAGCCCCGGCCTGCACGGCCTGCACAGCCACAGCGGGACTGCGAACGAGGGCAAGCAGCTCTGATCAGGCTGCCGTCCGGCCCCGCCCACCCTGGGGTCCGGCAGCCTCGCGGTGTGCAGGCCCGGTCCCAGGCAGGAGCCACAGCGATCTGCCGGCTGAGCTATAAATAACAGGTGCACGCCGCTCCCCTCCCACCTGCAACACGGCTGCCAGACGCACACGTGGAGGCTGAGCTGTGCCTTCAACCTCAAAAGTCACACGTGTGAGCCGTCGGCTGAGCAGGGGGGAAGGGACCTGGGTCTCCGGTGCGGTGACAGGGCCTGGGGGCAGGAGGGCCAGGGAAGGAGAGGCCGCGGTCTGGTGGGCAGGGGCCTGGGGGCAGACGGTCAGGTCACGTCCGCGGGGGTCCCTACCCTGTGGGCCCCGCGCTCCCTGGGAGTCAGTGTCCGCCCACTGTTATGAGGGCTCCAGGCCCCCGCTCAGGCTGGCATCCCCCCCCTGCCCACGGGCGCCTCCATGTGGCTGCCCACAGGCACGGCACTCTCTATGTGCCCCTGGGAGCCTGCCTCTCCTCCTGGGCCCCCAATCAGGGCTGAGGACTCCAGTCACCGGCTGGGCTGAGCCAGAGCCCAGAAGCCAGGCCCACCCAGCCGGGGCTCCAGGCCTGCACACTGCACTGGCCTCTGCCCACAGGCCTCACCCCTACTGGGTGACTGCTTGAGTAGGTGCAGCCAGCCAGCCTGGGCCTGCCTCCGCCTGCCCCTCTAGCTCTGGCCCCGGCCAGGGTGGGGGAGGCCCGGGCAGGAAATGAAGGCTGATGGGGCCTCCGAGGCCAGCGGGAGTCTCTGCGGCCTCTCCCGGGCCAGCCTCCACTGGCACTGGGCTTGGCTGCCTCAGGGCCCCCATCCGCCCCGTCCCCACCCCAGGGAGGCCCACCCGGACGGAAGGTGCTGGTGCCCTGGTCCCAGGCGGGCAGGTGGAGGGCCTGGCCAAGGCTGTGCGGCCCCGAGGCGAGGGGCTGTACACAGGCACCGCGGGTCCCAGCCCCTCAGAGGCAGGCGTTTGAGCGTGCTCAGCGGGGCCGTTAGGGAAGGCTGCGGCAAGCATCTTCCATTAACGTTACGACCGTGAAATATGACAATAAAATGATGGCCGTATGGTCGCAAATTTGCAGCCCGCCGAGCTGCGTGGGGTTTATCGTCACTCAAACGCGCGGAGAGCTGTAAAATGTTTACAGAAAGGGTCGTTTGCAGCCATAAAATCCTCTTTTCTCTCCTAAACAAGGCTGAGTGGAGCCATTTACCAAGCCCCAAACGTTCATCGGGGGAGAGGGAACATCTGTTCTCTCCAGGAGTGTGCGGTGATCTTCCAGAACAAATTAACAGAAATGGGCGCTTTCTAATTAAATCAGCCCTCGGCTGGGGTGGCCTGTGCGGGCGGCCGCCACTGCGCTCACACCTTGGCCAGCTCTGTCCCCGTGGGCCCGAGGCGCACCCCTGCCAGCGGGGGGGGGGGGGGGGGGGGAGGAAGGGGGGGGCGGACGCGGCACCATCAGCGCCCAGCCCATGCAGGGCGCTCACGAACCATCCGGGCCACACCTGGGAGTCCTGACCCGGTGGGGCTGTGGGAAGCACTGAAAGAGAGCCCCCGGCCGTGCCACGCCGGGCTTCAAGGGGCCAAGTTGCCTACCTGAGTCCTTAGTTGGGGGGCTCCTGGGGGTCCGGGCCCTGGGCTGGCCTCCTGGGCTCGGCGAGGACTGCAGGGAGATGAAGGAAGGCAGCTTGGAGAGGCTGCTGGAGCTCATCGCCGCAGAGGCAGCCTCCTCCCGGAGAGACAGCTCCTCTTGGTCCAAGGACAGGGAGGGGGAAGGAGGGGTGGGGGAGGAGGGGGAGAGGGGGGAGGAAGAGGAGGGGGTGGAGGAAGAGGAGGGGGAGGAGGGAGGCTTTGCTGACAGGGGAGAGCCCGAGGCTGCAGCTAACACCCTTGGGGAGGAGGGAGGGGAGGCTGAGCCAGCAGCCACGGAGGTGGGGGAGCTGGGCGTCTGTCTGGTGGGGCGCTGGGCAGCCGAGGACTTCCTGTGGGAAAGGAAGGGGAGCAGAAGTGTGAGGGTGGGTGGCTGCCCGGCAGGGCTGGAGTCCGGAGGGCACTAGCCGACCAGCTATGTGGCACCTGTCCCAGCAGCCACCGGGCGTCGCCATCCAGGTCTGAGGCCAGCCCTCGGCCCCAGAGGGCAGGCCGGTGACGACAAGGGGCCTCTGGCCTGAGGCAGCTGGGGTGAGCCTGGCCGGTGAGCCCTGGTTCCCAGTGACCCTGCCCTCACCTGCCACAGTCCACTCACGGGACAGGTGAGCACATGGGGCCCCAGCCACGAGTATCACCCAGAATCTTCCCTTTCCTGGGGAGTGGGAGTGGGTAGCTGAGAAGCCACCACCTTCCTCCATGGGACAGGGACTGGGCATTCCCACATAGGCTGGTCCGGGCCAGGGATGTCCTTGGCTCTGTCCAGCCTGGAGGTGTAGGGTGGGGCACCTCTGGAGGTCACTGGATCCTCAACTTTGAACTGAGGTTTTTTTTGGGTCTGAAGCTCTAAGGGCTGGGATGGGGTGTAGGGTCTCCCCATGAGGATGGTCTCCCAGCGTGAGGAGGGACTGCTTCCGGAACCCCCCCCCCCCCCCCCGCCACTGTCCCAAGCTTACACACACAGCACCCACTGGCCCCGTCACCTGGGTCCGTGGCTGGAGGCGGCCTTGCTCTTGGGTGACGTGCTGCTGGGCTCCGGGGCCGGGGCTGAGGCCGCCCGCCGGCCAGGGCGCTTCTGGTTGCGGTGGAGCAGCTGGCACTGGGCGCCCCGGGGGCAGACGCCCCTGCGAGAGAAGTCGGGGCACAGCAGCGTGTGCTTCTTCTTGCACTGCGGGGGGGAAGAGGGCAGCCGGGTGAGCAGGTCAAGGCCTCTGCACCAGGCGGGGCGGCCCTGCCTGCTCAGTCCCCCGGGGCCCGAGGGCCAGAGACTTCCTGCTGGAAGGCTGAAACCCCCAGGCCAGAGCAGCCTGCGCCCCCACCCACCCGTGCCCCCTGGGTGATCAGAAGGGCCCTGGGCTGGACTGAGGGCAGGGACCGGGCTGGCCCAGGGGTCTCCTAGGCTGGTATAGGAATTCTCAGGCCACTAATCCCCTCTCTGGACCGCAGCACCCCATCCTGGCTGAAGATGGAGACGTGGGGGGAGGCTCAATGCGTGGAGGACCTTATGCATGGGGTTTAGGCTCCAAGCCCAGGGGTGCCCAGGTCGGCCGAGGCCAGCCGCACACCCGATCCACCCCACCTGTCACGGCGGCTAATTATACTCGGCTTGGGACGCGCCATCCAGCAGGTGCTCCGTGAGGCACGGGGCCTCAGCTCCGCCCACCAGGCCCACAGGGAGCCAGGAAGCCCCTGCCCATGGCCAGTCTTAGGGGGCACAATGGGGGGGTGTGTGTGTGTGGAATGTAGCAAGTGTCCCTCGTGTTGGACCAGCCACCGGGAGAGACACTGTCCTGACAGGACCCACTGCAGGGGCCCCGCCAATCCGCCCAGAGCCGAGTTTCAAGCAGCCAGGCCGCAGTGCTCACACCCAGTCCGGGAGGCTGTGTGCTGGCTGAACCACTTGAAAATATGTGGCAACAGCTCTGAAACCTGCCTCTTGGAAGCCCGTCCCCGGAGCCCTGGACCTGGTCCCTGCTCCCAGCACCCAGGACAAAGAGCCTGGCTGAGGACCCCGCGGAGTGCGTGCCCGTTCTCTGAGCACAATCTGGGCACTGGCCCCATTCAGGCCCCACACCTGCCCCTCGGCTGCCACCAATGGACTGGAAGCCCCTCACGCTCATGCCAGGGGGCTGGAGCTGGTGGGGCCATCTGGGCAGCAGGACCCCCAAACGCACACTTGCACCCCCCTCCCAGCTAGCCCCCCCTGCCCTCGAGAGAAGGCTGATGTGTGCTCGCTTGCTTTCAGGACACAGGGTCCTGAAACGCAGGGGCCCTGCCGCCGTGGGTTCCGCTCTAAGACCAGGAGAGTACAGGGCACTGGTGTACCAGGGCAAGGGCGGGCGGCGGGCCCTTCTGCAGGGGAGTGGTGGGTGGAGAGAGCCTGGCACCAGACAAGAGATGACCCGGATGCCGAGTGCATATCGGGGGGCAGCCGGCGGGCGGCTGGGCCCATGCTGTCCCGTGTGGAGACCACGAGCCACACGGAGGCTCCAAGCCACGGCGGTGCTGCGGGCTCGGCAGATAAGGGTGAACGTAAAAGGCCACACCGATGTCTCCTCCGTGACTGTGTGGTGAAAGGTGTGACGGGTCGGGTTAATACAATTCATTTCACCTGCTCTGCTTTACTCTTCTAAGGTGGCCACAAGAAAACTCAGAATCTCACGTGTGGCTCACATCTGGCCTACTGGATGGTGCTGGTCTGAGCTGGCCCCCTCCCTGGGACAGCCACACCTCGAGGGTCGAAGGTACAGAATGTTCCCAAACCATCCACAGGCCGTCAAGAAAGGAAAATGATGGACAAAAAGACTCAGAAACACACTGGACACAAACGGAGTCTCCAATTTCAAAGGCCGGACATCTTCGTCCAGACCAAGCCCACAGATGCGGGAGCAAAGCCAAACAACCACGCAGGAGCCCCAGAAAACCCCCCAAAGGCCTGGAAATGAAGAAACACGCTACTAAATTCTCCACGGGTCAAACAAGAAATCACGGAAATGAGGTAACGGTGAGAACTGGGCGCCAGTACTGAGCCACGCGTCAGGAGCAGCTCCCGCGCCGGGAGACAGGTCGCAGCCTGCAGGCTTCTGTCAGCAGAGAGGCTCCTGCTCGACACGCGGGGACAGCAGAATGGCCCAAACCCAGCAGAGGGAAGGAAACAGAAGGTAAAAACAGAAAGGAAAGAAATACCAAAAGAGGGGCAAACCCAAGAGAGCCGAGAGTTGGTTCTCTGAAGAAATGAACCAATTTGTCCAACAAGACGGACTGGGAGACGAAGAGGTCAGCACAGAACACGAGGAAGGACAAACGGGCCGTAGCTGGTGACCCTGCTGAACAACAAAACGCTACCGATACAACATCAAGAAGAAACTTTACACGAATGAACTTGAAAACACAGATGAAACTGACAAATTCCAGAAAAACTGTCAAGAAAAAAATAAAACCTGGACAAATACTCCTATGGCCATAAAGGCATGTGAACCAGTAGTTAAAAAATAAAGCAAGTTCCAGCCCAGGGTTTTCCTGGAAGTTCTACCAATATTCAGTGTACTACCCAACCCTGCAGGAACTGGTCCACAGAACAGGGATGAGAGGACGCTCCTCAACTCGGTGACAGGGCTGGGGCACTCCTAAAAACAAAACCTGACCGATGAGATCACAAACGACCAGAGGCCATTTGCACTCATGCCTGAGGGTTCAAAGGTCACACACACATTATAAACAAATGGGAGTCCTGCCGTATCCTGACTAACAGACCAGGACTAAGATGAGTGTGCCTCAAGGATGCAAGGTTAGTTTAACATTAGAAAATCAACAAGCAGAATTTTGCACATTAACAGACTCAACACATGGGATCATATGATCACCTCAACAGCTACAGAAAGTATTTAATAAATCCAGCATGAATTCAAAGTTTAACAGATTACTGATTGGATGGTACTTTCTTAGCTTAATATAAAGGGTTTCTGAGAAGAATGTTCCAAAAGCATCACTTGTCACAGGGAAAGGGTGGAAGCCCACTCCCATCACTGGTACATGGTGCTGGGGTCATAGCCAGAGTAGAGACAAGAAAAAGAAAGAGAAGAAGTTTGAACTCAAAGGAGGGAAGAAATGGCCATTATTTGCAGAAGATACATTTCTTTAGGAAAACCCAAAAGAATCTATGGATAAATTATAACAATCACTAATACAGCTCAGCAAGGTTCCTGGAAACAAAATGAATATAAAGAATTCCACATCTAGATACCCATGAACGTTCAGAAAATAAGAATTTTTAATTTGTTATTTATAAAAATAATAAAAGTGACAAATAAATCTAACAAAGGTACAGAAGAACTTTGGTAAAAGGCAGCACACGAGTGGCCTACATAAGAGCCAGATGCCCGGCTCACTCACGGGCCGGCAGACAAGGGCCAATTCTCACCAAACCGAGACAGAGATTCAGGACAATCTCCATAAAAATTCCAACTTTTTATTTTATTTTTTTAACCTACATTGGATCTACAATATATTTCTGGAAGGAAAAAGGGCAAGGAGAGTGAAAACAGCTGTGGAGAAGAACAAGGTGAAAGAATCTATGACCAGGAATTACCGCGAAGTTCAAGTGATCCCGGAGCACCAGCCGGCTCAAGGGTACATAAGGAACAGGGCAGGAAGCCCGCCTCGCGGCGCTGCCTGCAGACCCCGGGGACAGGGACAGACGGCCCTGGGCCCGACCCTACAGCACAGCTGTCCCAGGCGGGACTAGAGGGGCCGGGCCCACATGTGAAAGGCCGGCCTAGGGGCTCGGGGAAGGAGGAGGATTTCTCCCGCAAGACACAGATGTGCAAACCTTCACCACCGATAAAGTCATTTCCATTAAAATTAAGAACTTTTGTTCTTCAAAATAACACCACAAAAAAGGAAAAAAACTAATTACAAAGAAGATAATTGCCATTTATATGACTGACAAAAGATTAACGTCCAGAATGTTTCATATTTATGTATTTTTATGTTCATATTTAGATTTTATAAATTTCCTGTGAATCCACAAGAGGAAACCAACCCAGAGGAAAAACGTCCCCACCCTCACTTAAAAAAAAAAACAAAAAAAAAAAACAAAAAAAAAACCAGGGGGCGCCTGGGTGGCCTAGTCGGTTGAGCGTCTGACTTCGGCTCAGGTCATGATCTTGCAGTCTGTGAGTTCGAGCCCCGCATCGGGCTCTGTGCTGACAGCTCAGAGCCTGGAGCCTGCTTCGGATTCTGTGTCTCCTTCTCTCTCTGCCCCTCCCCTGTTTGTGCTCTCTCTCCCTCTCTCTCTCAAAAAATAAAATAGGCATTTAAAGAGAAATTAAAAATTTAAAAAACCCCAACAAACCCCACCTAGTTTTCAGAAAGGGAGGCAGAAAAGGTTCAAACGCAGGGAAGGCATTTTGCCTCATCAAATCCAGTAAAGGCAAATTAAAAAATGCAATGAGGTAACCTTTTGTCCTTCAAACGGTCAAAAAGAAAAACAGAGGTTGAACGTCACCAAGTGCGGGCAAGAAAACTGGTCTATGAGTGTGAACGGGCAGAAGCCGCCTGGAAGCCATCTCAGTTGTCCACCACAGCAGACCAGTGCCCTCCAGACCCGGGCCAGGGCCTTGCCAGTGACGCGCTACAGCCCCGATCCCCGCGGGCCAGAGGCGGAGCCTGCATCACGCCAGCCTGCCTTCCGGCCTGCCTTTGGTGAAGCACATTCCATTTCACAGGGGTGAGGCCATGAGAGGCCATGAGAACCGACCGCACTGCCCACCTGTGCTTGCCCCCACAGTCACCGAGGGGCTCCCAGGGTCCCTGCTCCCTTCCCAGGCCCCGGCCCCACCGGCTGCCTGCTCCAGGCCAGACAGGACTGCAGAAGAGCTGGTGCGGGAGGGACAGGACTCGGGTGGGCTGGCTCGGCCCAAATCTGCCACCTAGCTCGTCCACGGCAGCCACCAGCCTTCCCACCCCTCCCGGGTCGTGCCAGCCCATCTCCGTCCTCAGACTGCCACCCCGCTCTCCAGGGGGCCGGGTCCCACCTCCACCGCCAGCAACACCAAAGAACCGGCTCATCAGTCCTGTCCCCAGTGACTCACTGGCTTCCCTCCCACCCTCCAGAACCAAAGCCACCCCTTCCCCACCTTGGAGACAGTCCCACACTCCCCTCCCTCTCCACCCCTCCTTCTCGCTGTACCTTCTCGAAGGCATCTACCTCATCCATTCCCTGGCTATTTAGGTTAAGGTCTGCCTCATTCACTCAGTCATTCACCCCCAAATTGGTGACCGAATCCAATGTGATATCCTAGAACAGAAAATGGAAATTGTGGAAGACCGGGTAAGGTGCAATCAGAGCCTGGACTCAAGCCGGGAGCAATACGCCCAGTGTTACCTCTCTAGTTTTGATGGTCGGGTGCTGGTTGTGGTGAAGGTTCAGAGCAGGGGGCCGGGGGAAGGGTGTGTGGGGATTCTGCACCATTTCTGCAGCTTTTGGGTACATCCACAATTACTACAAATGACAAGTTTATTAAACACGGTAAATGACTGTCTGTGCTGGGCTCTGACGTCTACACACGTGACAAGGACAGGAAGACTCTGAAGGTGGACAGAAGGCTGTTGGGGGCCCACGGACCTTCAGATCCAGGATTTCCTTCCTGCCTTGCTGGGGTGGGGCCAGAGTAGGCCCTGAAGAATCAGGGCTGCGGGGCCCTTTCCCCTCCCAGTGGAGATCAAGTGGGGAACCTGGATTTCCATCTGTACTTGGCAGGGGTGCGTCACCACCTCCACTCCCATCCCACCCCTGGTGTCGCAGGAAGCCAGCTGAAACAGAAGGTTTAAACAAGATCCAGACCCCTGTAACAGCCAACATGTCCAGGTTTCAACAGAAAAGGACTCAGCATACTGGAAAAAGGTAAGACCTCAGACTGAATGGAATTGCAATTGCAGACAATCAGCGCCTGTCGGGATGAGACTGCAGAGGTGTTGGGCTTATCTGATGAAGAGTTTAAAGGAGCATGATAAATGTGTTTCTTTTCTTTATTTTTAAGATTTTATTTTTAAGTAATCTCTACATCCAACGTGGGGCTCGAACTCACGACCCCAAGATCGAGAGTCACGCGCTCCACCGACTGACCCCGCCAGGCACCCTCATAAACGTGTTTCAACAAGCAATTAAAGACATGCTGGAAACGATGACAATATAGAAAGTCTCAACTAAGAAAAAGAAGATGTAAGATAGGACCAAATGAAATTTTAGAACTGAAAAGCACAATAACCGAAATAAAAAAGACTCCTGTAAGGGCTCAACAGCAGAAGGGAGGCACAGAGGAAAGAGTCAGTGAATCAGAAGACAGAGCAACTGAAATTAACCAATCTGAGTGACACAGAGCAGACTTTAAAACATGGATGGTGCCTCAAGGGCCTGTGGGAACACAACTCTCATGCATCCAGAGCTGTGGAAGGGAAGAAGAAAGAACTCAAGAGTAATGGATGAAAATGTCCCAAACTTGGCAAAAACCATAAGCCTACAGATTCAGAAAGCTGAGCGAACCCCAATCAGTAAAAAGCAAAGAAATCCATGAAACCCTGCATCATAGTCAAACTTGTAAAAGCTATAAAGAATCCTCCAAGCAGCCAGAGAGAAGTGACACTTCTTTACCTGTGCAGGAAAGTTCAAATGACAGTGGATTTCTCCTAAAGCACCATGGAGGCCAGAGGAGGCGGTATAACATTTACAAGAGCTGAAGGGGCAGAACTATCGGCTCAGAATCTCATATTCAGCAAAAATAGCCTTCAAGAATGTGGGGGAAATCCAGACATTCTCAGATGAAGGAAAACCAAGAAAATTTGTCACCAGCAGATCTGCCCTAAACATGACTATAGACATTCTCTAAACAGAAAGGAGACGATAAAAGACAAGCCTTGGAGCGACAGGAAGGCAGGCCAAGATAACCAAACCACGGGTAAACATACCAGACTTTCCTCGAGTCTCCTGAATTATGTTTGATTACGGAAGCAAAAATTATCAGTGTCTGTTGTGGTTCTAAATGTCTGTAGAGGACACATGTAAGGTGGTTATAGACGGGAAGGGTAAAGGGACATAAAGGAAGGTGAGGTTTCTACACCAGTAGACTGTGATAAGTTATGGATACACAACACAATGCCTAGTGCAGCCACTAAAAAAGCTACAGAAAGATGTACACACTTGAAAGCACTACAGATAAATCAAAACAAAATTCTAAAATTGTTCCAGTAACCCATAAAAAGACAGAAATGAAAAGTAGAACAAAAAACAGAAACCAACAGAAGTCAAATTGCAGACTGAAGCCCTACCATAGCAATAATCACATTAAGTGTAAATGGCCTAAATATACAAATTAAAAGATTGGCAGAGTAAATTTTAAAACATGACCCAGTTATCTGCTGTTTATAAGAAAGTTACTTCCAATGCAATATTATAGGTAGGCTTAAGGTAAAAGGATGGAAAAAGGTATATCATGCAAACATGGATCAAAAGATAGCAGGAGTGGCCACATGAATACCACCTGAAGCAGACTTTAGAGTAAAGAAAATCATAGAGAGACATGTTTTTATGCCATGTCCAATGTGGGGCTTGAACTCAACAACCCTGAGATCAAGAGCCGACCCTGAGATCAATGGTCGGCTCTGAGATCAAGAGTCACGTGTTCTACCGACTGAGCCAGTCACCCCAGAGAGACACATTTCATACTGATAAAAGGATCAATCCAACAAGAAGAAACAGCAATCCTAAATTTACATGCACCAAATAAAAGAGCTATAAGATACATTTTTTTTGTTGTTGTTAAAACCCTCAGAAAGTTTTACATTTTATTTTATTTTATTTTATTTTATTTTATTTTATTTTATTTTATTTTTTGAGAAAGCGAGACAGAGCACAAGTTGGGGAGGGGCAGTGAAAGACGGAGACAGAGAATCCAAGGCAGGCTCCAGACTCTGAGCTGTCAGCACAGAGCCCGATGTGGGGCTCGAACTCACAAACCGCGAGATCATGACCTGAGCTGAAGTCGGACGCTTAACCGACTGAGCCACCCCAGGCGCCCCTATAAAATACATTTAATAAAAACTGATAGATATGAAAGGAGAGACAAATCCAAAATGACAGATGGTGACTTCAACATCAGTCTTCCAACAATTAATGGAAAGTCAGGAAGGACATAGAAGAACTCAAAAGTGCCTTTCACCAGCAAAATCTAATCGCCATTTATAAAACTCTCCACTTCACTCAACAAGACTGGAATACATATTCTTTTCAAGTGCTCACAGAATATATACTAAGATAAAGCATATCCTGGGCCATACAACAAGGTCCAAGAAACTTAAAAGAATTAAAATCATACAGTGGTATTCTTTACCACTACAGACTCAAATTAAAACTCAATGACAGAGGGGCACCTGGGTGGCTCAGTCAGTTAAGCAGCCAACTCTTGATTTGGGCTCAGGTCATGATGTCACGGTTCGTGAGTTCAAGCCCTGCTTTGGGCTCTGCACTGTGTCAATGCAGAGCCTCCTTGGAAGCTTCTCTCCCTCTCTCTCTCTCTCTCTCTCTCTCTCTCTCAAAATAGATAAATAAACTTAAAAAAAAAAATGACAGAAAGATATTAGGAAAATCTCCAAACACTTGGAAATAAAACAATAACCTGTGGATCAAAAAGAAAGTCTCGAGGTGGTGGCGGCGGTGGTGGTGGGGGGGGGGGGGTGCGGTGGACAAAAACGAAAAAAACAACAAACAAGAAACAACCAGAACTAAATGAAAATACATCTCAAAACTGGTAGGATTCAGCTAGCTAAATTCATATACAAGAGGAAAAATTCCAGGGGCACCTGGGTAGCTCAGTTGGTTAAGTATCTGACTTCAGCTCAGGTCATGATCTCATGGTTTGTGAGTTTGAGCCCGTGTTGGGCTCTGCGCTCTCAGTGCAGAGCCCGCTTCATATCCTCTGTCTCCCTCTCTCCCTGCCCCACCCCTGTTCTTTTCTCTCTCAAAAATCAACAAACATAAAAAAAAAAGGAAAAACTTCAAATCAATAGTCTAACTCCCACCGTCAGACCCTAGGGGGGGAAAAAGAGCAAAATAAAACCAAAGCAACAGAAAGAAACAGTAATGATAAGAACAGAAGTCAATAAAACCAAAAAGAAAAAAAAAAAAAAACAATAAGAGAAATCAATGAAACAAAGAGCTGGCTCTTTAAAAAGATCAATAATATTGACAAACCTCTGGCAAAGCAAAGAAAAAAGATAAAAGTCACAAATTTCCAATATCAGGAATTAACAGGGATCACTACAGACCCTGCAGACATCAGAAGGATAATTAGGGCATACTTCGAACAACCCTACACACGTAATTTTCACAACTTAGATGAGATGGACCAATTCCTAGAAATACACAATCACCAAAACTGACTCAAGAAGAAAAAGAAAATCTGACTAGCTCTATATATAGTAAGGAGATCGAATCAGTAATCAAAAACCTCCCAATAAAGAGAAGCCCAAGACCAGAGGGCTTCCCTGGTGAATTCTACTAAACATGTGAAGAAGAACCAACACTTACTTTTCTCAAATTCTTCCAGAAAACGGAAGAGTAAGGAATTCTTCCTAACAACAAACAGCCAAACAATCTGTGAAGCTAGTTTTACCCTGATACCACAACCAGACAAAAATACCACAAGAAAGCAAGCCACAGATCAATGCTCGTCACAAATACAGATACAAAAATCGTCAACAAAATACTAGAAAGCTGAATTCAGCAGTGGGATGCTCAACATACAAAACCCAGCCAATGTAACTGTGATTTGAGGTGGTCGGTATGCCTGATTGGCCACTTTGGTAGAATTTAGGAAGAAAAAAAACCGCATGATCATCTCAATTGATGCAAAAAAGATCTGACAAGATTCAACACCTTTTATAATAAAAACATCAAATAAACTAGGACTAGAAAAGGAACCTCCTCAATAGGATAAGAATCATACCTGAAAGCCCACAGCTACCATCGTACTAACTGCTGAAAGAATGAAAGCTTTTCCTTTAAGATGAAGAACAAGACAGGGATGCCCCCTTTTGCCACGTTTATCTAACACAGTGCTAGAAATTCTAGCCAGAGCAATTAGGCTAAATAAATATTAAAAACATAGGGATGCCTGGGTGGTTCAGTTGGTTAAGCATCCAACTTTTGATTCTGGCTTGGGTCATGCATGATCTCATGGTTCATGGGACTGAGCCCCGCACTGGGCTCTGTGCTGATGGCACAGAGCCTGCTTGGGATTCTCTCTCTCTTTCTGTCTCTGTTTCTCTCTCTCTGTTTCTGTCTCTTTTCTTGCTATCTCTCTCCCTCTCCTTTTCTCTCTGCCCCACCCTACTCATGCACTCTTTTTCTCTCTCTCTCTCTCAAAATAAATAAATAAAAATTAAAGAAAACACACATACACGTGTATGTATATACATATCAAACCTAAATTTAAAAGGAAGAAAATTATCTGTTAGCAGATGACATGATCGTATGTATAGAAAACGCTAAACAATCCACAAAAAATTGTAAGAGCTAATATATGCATTCAACAAAACTCTGGAATATAAAATCAACACACACATAAAATCAACGTATCACAACCCACTTATAATGAACAATCTAAAAAAAAGGAAATTAAAAAATCAATTTTCCATTTACAGTAACATCAAAAAATGTAAGATCCTTAGGAATAAATTTAACCAAGGAGGCAAGAGATACACTAAGAAAACACTGCTGAAAGAAATTAATGAAGGTCTAAGTTAATGGAAAGACATCCCATGTTCGTAGACTGGAAGACTTCCTATTGTCCAGATGACAATACCACCCAGAGTGATCTACAGATACAATGCAATCCCTACCAAAATCCCAAAGGCCTTTTATAAAATTTATTTATTTTTTTAATGTTTTATTTATTTTTGAGAGAGAGAGTGAGCAGGGGAGGGGCAGAGAAAGAGGGGGACAGAGGATCTGAAGTTGGGCTCTGCACTGACATCAGTAAGCCCAACCTGGGGCTCAAACTCATGAACTGTGAGATTGTGATGTGAACCGAAGTTGGACACTCGACTGAGCCCCCTGAGCGCCCCCCAAAGGTCTTTAAAAAACAAATAGAAAAGTCCATCCCAAAATTCATATGGAGTCTCAAATGACCCCAAAAGGTCAAAATAATCTTGGGAAAGAAGAACAAAATTGAGAAATTTACATTTCCTGGCTTCGAAAATTACTATAAAGCTACAGTAATCAAAATACTTGCTTCGGGACAGACACCGAGACCAATGGAACAGGACCCAGCACCCAGAAACGAGCCACCATGTATATGATGAGCTGAATGTCAACAAGGGTGCCAGGACCACTCAAAGGGGAAGGTGCACGGCTGTCCACAAGCGGAAGACCGACGTTGGGCCCTCATCTCACACTACACACAAAAATGGACTCAAAATGGTCAAAGACCTGCATTTCAGGACTAAAACTATTAAACTCGTATTAAAAAACCACAACCACAACCACAACCACAACATGGGGAGAGGCTTCAGCGACATCAGGTTGACAAGTATTTCTCGGATATGACATCAAAAGCATAGGCAATAGGAAGAAAATAAAGTGTTCTCAATCAAGGAGAAACTTTTGTGCCTCACAGTATACTGTCAAGAGAATAAAAAGACAGAATGGGAGAAAACAGTCATAAATCCTCTCCTGGTAAGGGTTTGATTTCCAGAACATAAAAGAAGTCCATAGCGGGGCACCTGGGTGGCGCAGTCGGTTAAGCGTCCGACTTCAGCCAGGTCACGATCTCGCGGTCCGTGAGTTCGAGCCCAGCGTCGGGCTCTGGGCTGATGGCTCAGAGCCTGGAGCCTGTTTCTGATTCTGTGTCTCCCTCTCTCTCTGCCCCTCCCCCGTTCATGCTCTGTCTCTCTCTGTCCCAAAAATAAATAAACGTAAAAAAAAAAAAAAAAAAAAAGAAGTCCATAGCAACAGCGAAACACCCCAAACAACCCCATTCACAAGTGGGCAAAGGAGCCGAACGGACATTTCTGCAAAGAAGATGCACCAACGGTCAGCAAGCTGACAAGACGCCCCCATCATCAGTTGCCAGGGGAAAGCAGACACTCACGAAGGTGGCTTTTAGGAAAAGGGGTGAGGCCAACAAAGCCTTGGTGAGGATGCGAAGAAACAAGAACCCGACACACTGCTGGTAGGGACGCAAAACAGCACAACCAGTATGGCGGTTCCTCAGGATGCTAAACACACAACTGCCGCACAACCCTGCGGCTCCACTCCTGGGGGTCCCCTCAACGGAAGCGAAAGCAGGCATCTGAATGGACGTTACGTGACAACATTCGCAGCGGCGTCGGCGACGGTATCCAAAAGCCACAACCCAAGTGTCCATCCCAAGACGAATGGACAGAGGAGTGGCCCAGGCGTCCCTGGGATGTTACTCGGCCACGAAAAGGAGGGAAGCACCGACAGACCGCACTGTGCATGAATGTTGACAACATTGCGTGAAGTGAAAGAAACCAGACACAAAAGGACACACACCGTATGACTCCACTTACATCCGGTATCTGAGACCAGGAGGATTCACGGAGACAAAACGTAAATTAGTCAGCGCCCAAGGCCCAGAGGGAGTAATGGGGGGGGCACCCCTGAACGTTTACAGTTTCTGTTTGGGGTGACGGAGAAGGTCTGGGAATAGACACTGGTGACGGCTGGGCAATACTGTGAATGCGATTAATGCCACTGAATCATACAGACAGAAATGGCAAATTTTATGTTATCTTTATTTTACTGCAATCAAAAAAAATGAATGACGTAACATACTAATACCCACTGCACTGTAACTTAAATAGGTGAATTGTATGCTCTGTGAATCAGATGTCAAAGCTGTTGGAGACCAGATGGAGGGGTGGCGATGCGTCTAGCATCACGCGCCGTCAAGAAAACGCAAAATGCAACCACGTGAGAAGCCACCTCCCGCCATCAGCAAGGCCGAAGCCGCAGGACAGGTAGGGACGGGTGGTGGCAAGGACGTGACAGAAGGAAGCCCTCATCCGCTCCTGGTCGGAACGTGGACTGCCGTGGCCATGTTCTCGGGAAGTCCAACCCGCAGTCGCCACGTGGCCCAGCAAATCCACCCCCGGGTGTCTACCCAAGAGACACCTGTGCACACCTTTCACAGCTGGACTGTTCCAAATGGCCCCCGGCTGGACACAACCCAAATGTCCACCCACTGACTGACGAATGCCACGGTGTGGTCCAAGCACAACGGAGCAGCTTTCAGCCACAGAAAGAACACAGGCCTGATCTAGCCCACAATGCGACAACCCTCAAAATCATGTTAAAAGAGGGGCGCCACAAGGGGCGCCGGGGTGGCTCGGGTGGTTGAGCGTCTGACTCTTAGTTTCGGCTCGGGTCATGATCCCAGGGTCGTGGGATAGAGCCCCGTGTCAGGCTCTGCGCTGACCGTGTGAAGTCTGCTTGGGATTCTCTCTTTCTCTCTCTCTCTCTGCCCCTTCTCCACTCACTCCCTTTCTCAAAATAAATAAACGTTAAAAGAAGTTAAAAAAAAACTTTTTTTTTTTTAATTAAACCTCCCCCCCCGCCCCCCCCCCCCAAAACAAAAACGTAAAAGAAGCCAGGGGCACCTGGGTGGCTCAGTTAAGCATCAGGTCATGATGCCAGGGTCGTGAGATCAAGCCCCGTGCTGGGCTCCATGCTGAGTGTGGAGCCTGCTTGAGATTCTCTGTCCCTCTCTCTCTCCCCTTCTCCCCTACTCTCTCTCTCTCTCTCTCTCAAAAAACAAAGAAACAAACAAACAAACAAAACAAAAAAGGAAGGAAAGAAGCTGGACAAGAGTCTATGTGTTCGCAGATTTCAATATATGAAATGCCCAGGAACACACGAGTTTGCGGAGAGAGGAGGTAGGTTCCTCGTGCCTGGCAGGAGAGGGGCGCGGGTGGGACTGACTATGGACGGCAGAAGGGCTGCTGGGCGACGGACACGTGCGTCCTAAACCTGGATTCTGGCAAGCAGACTGTGTACTTGCAGCGGGGGAACCAGGTGATGTGTGCACTGGGCCTCAATAAAGCTGGGCTTCAATACATTTTTCTTAACGTTTATTTAGTTTTGAAGGGGGAGGGCGCAGAGAGAGAGGGAGACACGGAACGCGACGCAGGCTCCGGGCTCCGAGCCGTCAGCACAGAAAGCTGAGTGGAGACAGGGGTGGTTTCACGGGTGGTTTTGGGGGACAGGACCCCCCGTGTGGAAGAAAATTAAGTGATGTCCTACCTCACACCACAGCCAAGTCAGTGACACCTGCTCTTGCCCCAGGCCTACTCGGAAGGGGGCAGATGGGGCCTTAATCACCACAGTCCCCCAGACCCTCGAGACCCTCATTAGCCCAATCTTGCCGAACAGGAAACTGAGGCCCTGCAGGATGAAGGGGGGGGGTGCGGGGAGGGGGGCCAGGGCCTGAGCCCCTGCCCCAGGGCCTCCCTCAGGCCTCCCACACTGTGGCCTCAAAGCTGAACCCAGGAGGAGGATGGAGAGGGTCCCAGTGGCCCCGGGAGGGGGCAGGTCCTGGAACAGGACGGCAGGGGGATGGTGGAAGGACTCTGACCCACACACACCGGACAGATTTCAGCCTAAGAACAGTACGCCAGCAGAGTCAATCGCTGATGACAGCCATGCAAACTCAGCCTGTGACTCTGGAGCCAGAGGACACGAGAGCTTCTGTGAGGCAGGGCACATCAGGAGACAGGAGGGGCCGTGGTGGGAGTGTCCCCAGCAACTCAGCTGATTGCCAGGAGCCCCACAAGCAGGCCGGGCACCCCACGCAGGCCGGGCCCTGACACACAGGCTGGGCACTGACGCACAGGCCGGGCACCCCACGCAGGCTGAGCGCTGACGCACAGGCCAGGCACTGATGCACTGGCCGGGCACTGACACACAGGCTGGGCACCCCATGCAGGCCGGGCACTCACTCTCTCTCTCACACACACACACACACACACACACACACACACACACACACACACACACACGTTACCCAGAGAGAGGACAAGCAGGGCACCTTGGCTGATGCTAGGTCGAGCGGCCGTGGGGACCCACCACTGGGACCGTGGAGAGACAACCCACTGCGACCCCATGTCGTCTGGCTAGTGCATCCTGAGCGAAGGCAAGGGGTCAGACCAAGGGCCCGGTCGGCGGGGCGGAGGCTGACCTCTGAGCTGTCCAGAGCGGCGGTGTGGCCCCCAAAAAGGGAAGGGAGCAGAGATTTACTCCCGGCCTAAATTATTCACAAGAAAAGGGAGCGCGCCTCTTTAACAAGCCGTGGCTTTATGAAGCAAGGTTAACAATTTCACTTGATTCAGTGGAATATTATAAACTCTCTGGGGCCCATTTGAGGACTTGTACTTCAGGCACAAGGCGACGACTCAGCACTTTTTATATTATTTAGAGAATAAAATTAACCCTCACCGGCCCAGGCTGCTGCCGCTCCTGCCGCTGGATCTGGCCTGCTCAGCGCTTTCCCCCATATATAATTACAAGCTGCTATCCATCATGTGGCAGCCACAGCACCGACACGCCGAAAGGGACACAGTAAGCACTTCCACTAACAGCAGCAGAACTTAAATATCACTTTGATACTTTCATTTAAATTGGAATATCTTACAGTAATCACGCACAGCCTCCGCGGGGGTCCTGCCACCGCACCCCAGCCCACCCGGCCCTGGTCTGAGCCGCTCCCAGGCCCCGCCCCATGGGGCGCGGCCTCTCCACCAGGGTTCTGGGGGTCCTTCAAAGTGACCCACCAGCTGCGGGTCAGGTCCCCAGGTTTGCCAAGCCCGGCCCGGCCTGGGCCCTGGCCTTGCGGCAGGAGGGAGAGGACGCGGGGAGGGAAGGGGCACGGGCCCCGCGGTGTGAAACGCACTGACGCGCGCTCCCCTTGCCCAGGCCCAGTCCTGCTGCCCTGCCCACCGGCGGTCCCCAGGAAGTCCCAGCTCCAGTGCCCCCACAGTCCAGACTGCAGGTCTCAGCACTGGCGAGGAGGCTCCCTCTCGGGGCACCAGGGGCTAGAGAGGCCCGTCCTGGGGTTCCCAGCCCAGGGCACTGCTGCCCTGGCAGGCCCGGGCCACAGAGAAGAGGAGGGGCTCCTTCTGGAGAGCGGGACGGAGCCGGGGTGCTCAGCTGCCGGGGAGCCCCAGCACAGCAGCCCCTCGCCGACAGGTGAGGGCAGCAGCAGTGATGGGCCCGAACACAGGAGGCAAAGCAGGCGCTAGCCTGCGGGTGGCCCTTGCGACCCAGTTCCCTAATCCCTTCACACTGGCCCCTTCTACCCTCGCCACCCTGGGGTTCCATGCGCTCCAAGGAAGGCTCGGAGGAGCGTGGCTGGTCCACCGCTGGGGGCTGGGGGCTGCCGGCCACCCTCCCGCGCCCCTCACCTTTGCGCCCAGTGGGCAGTAGCCTTTGAGAAAGTCCGTGCAGACCTCCGCCTTCCGGGACACGTAGACGTGGCTGTACGGACAGTTGCTGTTACTGCAGATCCCCTTCAGAAAGTACGAGCACACGGGCATCTGTGGGGGCAAGGGAGCAGGTGGTGAGGACCCGCAGGCCCCTGCAGCACCTCTGGGCACACGGGCCCCGTCTGCCCGGTACTACCACAGCGCCTGTCCAGCCCTCCATCAGGCGCCTGCCCCCCTTTACAGGTAAGGCAGTGGGTCCCCCCTGAAGGACCGACCGCCTGGGGCTCCGAGGCCAGGCACGAGCCGTGCGGAGACTGTGGCTGGAGACCGCACCCCCAAGGGAGAAATGGGACACGCAGTGCTGGCCAGCACCTGAGGCCAGGCCAGGTGGGGGCTGCCAGCCCTAAAGGCAGACAGACCCCTGGCTTCCCCAGAAGGCAAGGCCGCCGGGGCAGGGCACAGGCGAGGATATCCAGGCGGGGCTCAGGCCCAGATGTGCTGTCACCTGAGCCTGTCACCTGCTCTGAGACGGCCCCAGTTTCCAGGCAGTGGGGCCGTGGTGGGATAGGCGTCTAAAAGCGCAGGGGCTGGAGGGTCAGGGGGAGACAGAGCACGGGGGCTCTAGGTAGAGCAGTGGCCGACAGGGCCCGGAAGGTCCAGCAGATTTCCCCACTGCTTGGGCACCTGGCAGCACCTGTGGGCCGGAGGCCTGACTCCACCCAGGGAAGCCTGTGGAGGGACTCTGGGGAGGCAGGCAGGTGCCCCGGAGCAGCCTGGGCTGCGCTGACCACAGGCTGGCACCGCGGAGGCCTGGCAAGGGGCCTGGCTCCAGTGCCCCGGAAACCAGCAGGTGAGCCCAGGGGGACCTGGGGTGGGTATGGAGTGGGCAGCCTGGGCAGACCCGTGTGGCCCAGCACCCCCCGGCCCCTGGGACACAGAGAGGCGGCCCACTTTCTCCCCATAGGGGGAAACCGAAGCCTGAGGGCCAGCAAGGAGGGGTCTCTGATCTTGCCCACCCTGACCTCTGCAGTTGCCAGGCAACTCTTCTCTGGGGCCCCTCCCCGGGCCACCTCCTGGGCCGTCTGGTCACCCCCTAGGGGGTCTCCCCACCACCTTCGGCAGGCCTGTTGACCCTCCAGGGGGTCTCTCTGGGACATCTCCTCTCTTCTCCTCTCCTCTCCTGTCGGACCCGCCCCTCATGCACCCCACCGCAGCCCCCGGCCCCCAGTCGGTCTCCACCAGCTGGCACTCCGGGGTCTGGTGCCGGCCTGCCAGGGGCCCCACACAGGAGCCTTGCGGGGTGGGGGGCAGAGGGGAGGCCAGTGAGGGAATGAGGGAGAAAGCAAAGAAACAAAGGGTGATTTAACGTGCAAGAGTTTATTTTTAATTGTCTTTTAACTGCAGCGCACGGGGGAGAAGGGCCGGCCCGTTTGGGGCTGCTGGTGGTGCGGCTGCAGACAATTCCCTTAATGTGGCTTTTGATATAGAGCCCAAATTAGCTCTAATAAAAAGGGATAATAAAGCCAACTCTCACAGCCAACGGAGCCCCTCCTAGCTGTCAGCACGGCCGTTACCGAGAGGAAGCTGCATCCTCGTTTCAATTAACCTTGTTTGCACCCACCACGTCCACACAAATAACAATAACATTAATTCAGGGCGCTCGTGCGGGCGCCCACATCAGACAGCTCGGAATGTGCGCCAGCTTCGGAGCCGGAGCTAATGAACCTGAAACTCGACGTGAATTTCCAAATTGCTCACAACAGAGTTTCGAAGCTCTATTAGGGAGAAAAATGCTGATTCTCTTCAAGTTCCTCAAGGGGAAAAGCTGTTGTAGCGGCAGCAGCCTCGGCCCGACCCCGCCTCCCCTAACCTTGCCGCGGCCCCAAAGCAGGGTGGGGGGCTGAGAGGGGTTCCCCGTGCTCACTGAGGCCGAGGGGAGGGGCCCGGGACGGAGGGGCCCAGCGGTGCACCTGCCTGTCCTCCTCTGCCCTTCCTTCCGGCACACCTTGCCTCAGCCCGCTGCTGGGCACCCACCCCAGGGGGGCGGCTGGAGGCCGCTGCTCCTGGGCACGTGGCAGCGGTGGCCACACAGCTGGCTCCTGAGCCGAGACCCGTGGGGCAGTGCCTGCGGGGGGCACGGGGGGGGCTCACCTTCTCCTTGGACACATGGTGGGAGAAGGGGCATGTCCCGTCTGTCTTCTTGCACGTGCCCCGGAGAAACCTGTGCAAATGAGAGGAACAGGGTCAGAGGGGCTGGCGTGGGCAGGGACCTCTGCGGCCCCCGCCCCAGAGGCTCACCTGGTGCACACGGCCACCTTGTCGGGGTCGTGGATGTAGGGACAGTGCTCGCCGTGGTTGCACCTGCCGAAGCGGTTGTAGTACATGCAGTATTCCTGCTGCTGCTTCCGCCGCCGCTGCCTCGCCTGCCGGACGATGGCCAGGCTGCGTTGCACGGCCCGGCTGTGGACAGGGCGGAGGTGCGTGAGCCCAGGGGACCCCTTCACCCCCATCCCGTGAGCCCCGAGCCCAACCCTGAGGGACGTACCTGGCCAGGGAGCGGCTGCAGCTGCTGGCAGGGTCCAACCGGCCTGTGGGGCAAGAGGCCGGGTCACGTCAGGCCCGCGGGCAGCTGGCTCTCCTGCTCCCCACCAACCTACTGGGCGCAGCTCCCCCCTGGGCCCCGCTCTCGGCTCAGGCACTGCTGCCTCCCAGGGAAGACTGCCTGCCCTCCTGGCCGGGGGCAGGGGCTGGGGCTACGAGACCTGAGTGGGGTCCAGAAATTCCACCTGGCTTCACAGTAGCCACTAACGATTCTTATGAATTTAAAGGATTAAATGAAAATATAATAGTAAGTACGTGGCCACAAAGCCTGACGTCCTCACTCCCAGGCTCTACAGGGACGTACGTGCCAACCTGGGCCTACACAGGCCCCGGACAAGCACATCCGGCCCGGAGGCCTTCGTGGGCCATGGCGGGTGCCCACTCCCCCAAACCCTAAGTGCAAAGACCCGTCAAGTCCTCTCTGAGGTCACTGACTGTGGCCCAAAGGGGAGCTGTTCATGAAGTGAACGGTGGTGATGAGAAGGGAGCAGGTGACAGGATGCTCAAAGCCAGGGGACAAGGGGCAGGTGGGCAATGTCTGTCCTGTGCAGGCAGAGGGCAGGAGTGCAGACTGACGTACAGCCCCCTGCTTCCCTTTTGTGGATGAGGTCACTGCCCCCCAGGACCAGGGTGGGCCGGGCAGGGCCCAAGACCGCTCAGATGTTCCTCAAACACGCATGTGAACCTTCCCAGATTCCATTTCCCACAGGCAGCTGCTGAAATGGATCCGGTGGCAAGAGGCAGAAGTGACATCACTCAGAAATTCTAGGGACTTGAGGCAATGACAAAGCATCCCAGGCTTAAAAAGGGATGTCCCCAAGCTGCCTGGCTCTGAGCCGCCCCCATCGGAGCTGCATGGGAGGCCTGGGCAGGTGGCCCTCCAGCCACCCAGAGGCCCCTCCCTCGGCCTCCCCAGGACGACCTGTGCCAGGACCCGCTCGGCTCAGTCCCGTCCAGAGTTCCAGACCCGGTCACGCAAGCATTCTGACACTGCATGTGGCCCCCGGGCTGGACCTTCAGGCACCCCCTTCCACATCTAGCCTGCTGCCAAGCCCTAACCACTCAGTGGACACTCCACACAAACACTCCATGTGCCCTCTCAGGGCCACCGTCCCCTGACCAGTGTCTGCCCCTCTCTGAGCCTCGGTCCCCTCAAGCTGAAGCGGGGTGGCTCCAGGGCTGCGTGGTGAGACCCCCACTGAGAAGGAACTTCTTGGCCCAGGGGCCCAGGCCCAGGGGCTGGCCGAGACGGGAACGGGGCCGGTTCTAGAGCAGGGAGTGGGGAGCAGGGCGGAGAGGAGCTGGGCGGCCCGGGGCCACAGCGGAGTCCCGGCTCCCCAGCTGGGGATGCAGGTCCCGGGGTACCGGCTGGAGGCCAGTCCAGGTGGCACGGGGTGCTCGCACACCTGCCCGCCCCGGGGATGGCGGAGTGCAATCTGATCGCTGCTGGGAGCGCGGCTTCCCGGGCTGCCACCCAGGCTGCCGGTGCCTCTGTGGCGCCATCTGCTCCTGCCAGGGCCCACGGTCAACATGTGTCTGCCTGTCAGGCCTGGTGTCTGAGGGGGCGGGGCGGGGAAGGGACAGGTTTACTCCCCTTTCCGTGGTTTGCTCTTAAAAAGATACCAGTGTGGGGCTCGCAGCGGGAGGCACTGTTCAAACCCCGAGCGGTGCTAAAACATGCACATAAAGCAGCTGCTGGAAAAGATGCCGCGAGGCGCTGCGGGCGCTGCAGGGTTCGGCTGAAAACTGTCGGCAACCGCGGAGCAGGCGGTGCCCAGCCTTCCGAGAGCTGCACTGCCGGGGATCTTCCCAAAATAGACCCGGCGAGCTTGGCATCGCGGCCCCACCCCTGCCAGCCCCCACCGGGCAGCGCCTCCCCCTTCACAGGCCAGCGAGCCCCGGCAGGGGCTCTGGGGTCAGAGGGAGTGGCCAGGCAGCACAGCCAGCTTCTGCAGCCCCGTGGCACCCCGGCTGGCCTGGCCATTCCCAGGAAATCGTGGCCCTCGGCGGAGGGGGCCCCAGGAAGAGGCATCCGGAAGGGAGGCAGGCAGCGGGGTGGGGCCTTGGGTGCGTGGCTCCCAGCCCTCTCTTGTGCCCTCTTAGCACAGGGCGGGGTCAGCAGGTCACAAATGACTGGATAACCTGCCCAGGGGTGTGTGGTGGCTGACGAGCAGCAGGGAGCCTACCCCAGTCTGCCTCCCTCGGGGAGCTGGGGGCCGGCCCCGCAGCCTAGGCCGGGGGAGGTGGCTCTGGCAGACACACTTGGGGCCTCTGCTCCACGGCAGGGACCAGCGGGCTCTTGGGTCCGCGACGTACGCCAGGCCTGGTGGAGCACGAGCCGCAGCCCACACCCGGGTGCACCCAGGTCAGGGGCCAAACCACACAAGGAGAGGCCCCCAGGGCTGGGCCCTGCGGGTGGGCAGGCCTGAGAAGCAGGAGGGAAGTCCGTGGTCACTGGGCTCGGGGGGAGGAGGGTGCCCTCCACCTTCCCCGTGGCTCGGGGGACCCCAACCAGGGGCCAACACTGTCCCAGAGAGGCCCAGCAGCTGGGAGCCAGAGTCAGGACGGGGGCGGGTTACCTCCCTGCCGGGGTTAGAGTTCTGCTGACAGAAAAGGAGAGATTTCTTTCTTTGATTATTATTCGTCTAAGCAGGCCACTGGCCAGCGGGAGCTCCTGCAGCTGGGGGCGGCCTACCTTCTCCACAGCAAGCGGTCAGGGGTCCGGGTGGCTGGAGCTGGAGGCGGCGGCGGGGGGGGGAGGGGCACGGGGGGGGTCCTCGGTGGGTTCTGGCTCCAGCTCTGCCTCATACCCGGGACACGCCACCCAGTGGTCTGCGTTCCAAGTCCCGCCTCCGGCCCCCGCCTGCCCTGAAGTTGGGGTTGGGGGGGGCTCCCGGGACCCTGCCTGCACCCTGAGGCCTGCGTCCTCTCTTTATGGCCCGAGGCCAGGTGGCCGGGACACCCGGCGCGGTGAGGCCGTAGCTCTATCCCGCTCTGTGTCCCGAGGAGACTGGAATGCTGTGTGGCTGTGCACTTGCAGGGGCATGGGCTCAGCGAGGCGCCTTCCGCAGTGAGACGACACAGGACAGCCGTCTGCTCAGGTGTGGTGCAGCCTATGCCGGGAAGGGAGGGGGAGCCCCACAGCCCCTTCTGCTCTCTGCTCTCCCACCTCAAGGCGGCGGGCGGCCAGGGGTCTCCCGGGAGCTCTGGCTCGCCTCTCTTGTTCCCTCCCTCAAGCGGCTGCCACGCAGCACAGACCCGCCTCTTCCTCTCTGCCTCCAGGTGCCCCTCCTCCCACCATGGACTCGAGGGGCCGGGTGGTGGGTGCGGCCCCACCCCCAAAGGCCCAACCAGCCCGCCTGAGGTCAGGGCCCACGTGGAGCGGCCCACACGCAGCCCCAAACCACAACCCACTTCGGGTCCCTGCTGTAGACAGTGTGAATGCCAGGATGGCCAATGATGATGTCTGGTCGGGCCAGGGAGGAGTCCCTCACACCCGGTGTGAATAAGCAGCCCCCCGCATCACCGGGGCCGACAGGAGGTGAGGGTGCTGAGGAAATGTCAGCAGAACGGGCCTTATCGCTCGGGCCCAACCAGAATATCACTCCGCAGAAAGGCTGCCCAGCAGCCCTCTGTGGCTCCGTCCACCCCACACAGCAGCCCGGGAGGGACAGCCCAGAGAAGGACCGGCGGCCACATGTGGGGCCTCACAGACCATGAGCACGGATGCCATGGGCTGGCTGAGGGGGAGGAGGCTGTCTGCTCACCCACAGTGGCATGCCCTGGGGCCTGAGTCCCCAAAGGAGGCCCAGCCGAGGCTCTGTACCTGCTCCTCCGCTGGGCAGCTAGCTGAGGCCAAGGTGGAAAGGCCCTCAGATCACACAGCCCAGTCCCTTGAGAAAGGGATGGGGAAACTGAGGCAGAGAGACAGAGCAGAGCCGTGGCCTTCGGGCCCCCCAGTGCCTCTCCTGGGCAGCCCAGTGCACCTCGCCACCCACCCCCTAGTCCCACGTACAGAGGCCCTGGGGACACAGCTGGGCAGGGCTTCCGGGAAGGGCCCCCAAGCTACAGATGGTCCCAACGCCCGCCTCGCCCCTGGTCCAGGCCTCTTTGGGGGGTGGGGGCCAGGAGCAGCTGGGTCTCTGCAGGCCCCACACTGCCTGCAACCTCACCCTTTTTTTCTTGACAGAAAAGGATGGGGGTAAAATTGGACTGAAACCAAAATATTTTCTAGTTAATTTGTATAATAAGCGAATCCAAAGCATTTCCTTCTCCTCGGCCTGTTTCCCCAGGCTGCGGGGGCATGCGTGGTGGTGGCAGTGGCGGCTGCCTCCAGACACAGCGGGAGGCATTGCCAATGAGATTATGGGGCGCCGTGGCCCCAGGTGTTCGCCCGCCAGGACCGTGTTCACCATACCTGGCTCATCTCCTTTGTCCAGGAGCAAAACGTGGAAAATCAGGGCCCGCTCGGCCGAGCGAGAGGCAGTGCACGCGGGGGCTTCCCCAGGGGACGTGGGGGCTGAGAGGCCTCCCCATCCGTGCCCGGGCTGCTCCGGCTGCCCCGTCGGCTCCGACAGGGACGGCTATGGGGGCCCGGCAAGCACTGAAGGGGAAAATGAACTCCCGGCCCGGGCCGTGGCCCATTTGGGAAGCGCTCACGGGGATTGGCTCCCTGGGAGCATGGGGTCATGGGCGAGCCGCAGCAGCTGCCCACTATGGACGACGCGTGGTGGGGAGTCAGGAGCCAGACCCAAAGGCTTCCTGGCCCCCACCTCCGAGGAGCCTCACCTGTGCGCGGGAGGGGCCTGGTGGCGCCATCGCCGCCAGGCCGGCCGGAGGTCTTGGAGAGCTTGTTGGCCGACACCTTGTAAAGGACCCCTCCGATGCAGCGGTAGCCTTTGTTCCTCCACCGAGGGGGGCTGGCCTGTGCTTTCCCACCCCCGGCGGTGGGGCGCAGGCGATTCAGCACCAGAGACCTGCAGAGACAGAGAAATGCTCAGTCGGTCCGGCCCCAGCCGCCCGCAGTCCGTCACCCACTGTCCCCAACCCCACTCAGCCAGGCTGAAGGGGCACAGGTAGGGGACAAGTCTCCCCCTCCATCATGTATAGCGCTGCACGGGACCGTCCAGGCCCTGGCCTTCTGACAGCGTCTCTTGAGGGAGGTCCACTGCGGGGGGAAGGCTCCTGAGGTCCACACCAAGACTGGTGGCCGTCACCACTGCCTGGGAACATCTTCCCCCAGACGCTGCTCCAGCCCACGTCAGCCTGGCCTTTGGGACAGCAGGTGCTTTGGTGTCAGCAGGCCCCAAGGCCAGTCCTGCCCCGCCCCTCTATCCACCACACGAGAGCCCAGCATCGAGACCCTCACAGACCCCCACGCAGGCAAGCCATGTGGGGGAAGGACGGGAGATGCTAGAAGGGGTGTGGGACAGCCTGAGGGACTCGCTGAGTGGATGACCCGGGCAGGGAAGGCCCTGGTGGCCACCTGCCCACTCCTTCCCTCCAAACTCTCCTCCCACAGGGTCCTGGGCCCCGTCCTGCCAGAAACCGGCAGCCCCCGGGGAAGCCAAGGGCGGAGTGGATCGGGAGGAGGCCCTGGATGCCCCCACTTAGAGAGACATTCCCCTGCAGACACCACAGCTGTGGTGGGCGGCGGCCGCAGGCCCCCAGGCTGTTCTGGCCCACCCGCTCCCCGCCCCCCCAGGGGTCACACGGGCAAGCTGCCACCCAAATGAGGGGACAAGGGCCTCCCACCCAGGGCGCCCGGCATGGAGACTAGCCAGCTTCATGACTCCAGAAGGGTGTGGGGCCTTTCCCCCTCAGGACACGTTTCAGCAGCAATTTGTTTATGCAAATTGACCTTAATTCCATATTAGCTCAGGCTCTGCTCATAATGTTATTACCACCGAGCGTCCACACTGCACCCCGCTGGCAAATCTGGGGCTGTGAGTGCCGGTGCCTGCCAGCAGCAGGAGGGCATGGCGTGAGGAGGGTGGGCCTGGCCGCGGGCACCACCACCACCACCGGCAGCGGGGACCTGGTGAACAGGCCCAGAGCAGCGCCATGGTGCCTTCCCTTCGGGTTCTCCAACGTCCTCACGCCGCCACGCACCCCACGACCCTGCAGCTCCCTTTCCGGGCGGGGCAGGGTGGGGCGGGGCCTCCCGGCGGCACCCAGGCTGGTGGAGGGGTGGTGGCATCGCGGCTGGGGGGTTGACGCCACCCTCACCACATGGCCACATGGCCCCATGGCCCCCTGGGCCTTGGTCTCTTTGCAACTCGGGGGTGATTCTCGCCAGCCAAAGCCTCTGAGGACACGTTAGACGGATCCTGTGCGCAAGCGAGCCGAGCTCAGGAGACCCACAGCTTCAGTGTGAGGACAGGCCAGGCAGCGAGGGCCGAGGACACCGCAGCCCGACGGCACTTAACCCAGTTTCCCTTAATTAAAACTCAAGTTCACAGACACCAATCTTGGGAAAAAGTCCTGCCAAGGGACCGCGGCCGGCCTGGCTCGTGCCATGCGTGCCCTACAGGCCCCAGCTGTCCCTGCACAGGGTACATCTTGGCAGAAAGAGGGCAGGGTGGGGGGGGGGTGTCCTCTGGGGGGAGAAGACAGACCTTCAGGCTTTCCTCAGACCCTGGGGCCCCAGCTCTACCCACCCTGGTCTCGGGGTATCGATGTGTCCAGTGAGTACCTGCCTGTCCCCTTGGCCGGCTCAGAGGCCAGGCCGGGGTATGAGGAGGGTGGGGCCGGGCAGGTCCATCCCGTGTGCCTGCACCTGCCGCAGAACGCTGTGAGCTCAGAGGTGGCTCCGGACCCTCCGCGGGCGCCGGGGTCATTGTGCACAGGGCACAGCTTGGCCTGAGTCCTAACCCCACGACTGAGAACTGAGCCCAGGGCGAGTGGCCACCACAGCTGGCTCAGCCACAGGCCAACGGGCCGCCAACAGCCCTGGCCCCCAGCCCCACGACGTCCAGAACCCTCAGCGGTGTCACTACTGGGAGGGGCAGCTGGGAAGCCTCCGCTCTGCAGCCCCGGGGCTCGAGTGCGCCGGCAGTAAGCCCAGCCCGCGCACACAGCACACTCAGCCCTCAGGGCCAGACCCCAGACGGCCCAGCAGGCTGCGCAGCGAGATGGCACAGCTGTCGCTTACCAGAATAAGGGCACCACTCTCAGCTGCCTCTTGCCTCGGGGCACAGACCCTCCTCTCCTGGGCCGCCACCATACCTGCACCCCATCCACACCACAGGACGCCACAAATCATGAGGGACAGGTGGGCAGGCAGACACGTGCCCCACCCCCTTCCCTGGGCCCGGCACCTCAGGATCCACCCCCCTCCCCAGATGCCCCAGAAACCCAGCCCTTCGAGGGGTGAGGGAGCTCACCCCCAGGCACGTGCCCCTGGCCGAGGGACACCCCACCACTCCTTGGGGCAGTCACACAGGTGAAGCCGCAGACAGGGACCAGGCCCAGGCAGGGACCTGTGGAGGTGGAGGCTTGGCAGGCTCTCAGTTTAGAAGGAGATAGAAGCTTCAGGATAGACTGTGTTCCAGCCCCGAGGGTGGTCCCATCCAGGCCCATCCCACAGCTCTGTACACAGAAGAGCCTCAGTCTGGGGGTTAACGGCTCCCCCTGAGAGTGGGACCCAGGGACACGCTCCTGGCTAGGAGGAGCCTAGCCTGCTAGCTAGCCTCCTAGCTAGCTAGTGCTAGCTCCGGCTAGGCACTGGACACACCCAACGCCCTGCTTGGGAGAAGTGCCCTCCGTGGTTTTTCTTGGCTACAAGGCATACCTCACACATTGCTGATTATTCCCACACTTATTCTTATGGAGGACCAAGACTGAGAGATCGGTCTCCTCTCCCCCCAGAAAACTACGCCCCTGGGTCTGAATGGCAATTTTGGGACGACCACGGGCCACCTGGCAGGGCTGCAGGCCTAGCAGCTCGGTTCTCACGCCCTGGCTCAGAGTGGATGGTCTATGCACAGGTGGGCGCACGGCCCAGGGTGCGGGGCTGCCCCCACGAACAGCCCCAGGGCCCACCATCTCCAGGGGCCCACGCAGGAGCCCCATGGTGCCACAGGACTGTTTGGAGGAGGTGGACGCAGCCACAGAACTCGGGGAGGGCTGGCCTGGGCTGGGGAAAGCCCACCTGCCCGCACACAGCCCAGCCTGCAGCTGCACAGGACCCCCTCCCTCACCCCGGCTGGTTCCACTCGCTGACTTGGGACCTGTGGCCAGGCAGGCGCCGGGCGGGCAGGGGCTGCCTTGTAGCTGTTCAGTGCCTGGGTGTCACGGCACTCCAGTAAATTGTTACCCTAATGGAGAGGACAGCCTTTGGAAACCAACTGTATTGAGAAGAGGGGATAAAATTAATGAGATAATAGCCGGGCCAAGGACCCGGAGAACGCGCCTGCCCTCGCGGCACGGGCCCTGTAATTCCTTTTCTACAACAGGAGCCTCAGATCTAAAGGCTTCTCCCATCCGTCCGGCAGGCCCACGCCGCCAGGAAATTTCATTAACGCTGGAAAATAGGAAAGGTATTAAGCGTGGATAATGAAGGCCAGGGAGGGAACCGTGCCTTAAGATAGTCCTCTTTCTCGCCTTTGTAATGGGAGGCATGAACTTTCCCTTCAAATCCATTTCTAATCCATTTGAAATACTACAGCAAATTATCTTTCCTTCAGCCCGAAAGCGGCCAGCCAATTTACTCCGAATAGAAGTGACAATGCCCCAGGATTTATCACCATAACCTTGACTACACCAGGGTGAGGGCTGGGCCCCGTCGCCCCCCCCCCCGGGGGGCACGAGGAACGGGTGGGGGGAGATAACATTTTAAATGAAAAGCAGTGGTAATGGGGAGACAGACACACACACCACAGAAGTAGGTTTAAAAAGAAAAGCTGTCCACGTGTCTGCTGCCTGGGGAGCAGCTGGCAAGTTCCAGCCTGAGGCCACGGAGGCTACCCCCCGGGGGCGCCCGAGAGGAGGGACGGCAGGGTCTGGGCCAGAGAGAGGGCCGCTCTCCCGAGAAGCCAGGGAGGACGGTGCTCGCCCATCTCCTGACCCTGGACGCCACACTCCCCACCCTCTGGGCATCTCCTGTGGACACTGCCTACAACGGGTCCACGCAGCCCCCAACACTGTATGTGGGCGCCCCTGCCTGCTGGGCCTGCGGAGACGGGCCCACTCATGGTGTCTTCCAGCGAGCACGTGCACGTGAGGGGCAGACAGGCACACAGGCTCCCAAACACGTGAGCACAAGGACCTTGCCCGCCCTCCTGAGGCCCTGGCGCACCCGGCTCCCCCGCCCCCAGACCCGGGGCTGAGGACACAGCCGGTGAGGCCAGGGAGGCCAGGGGCAGGCTCAGGTGCAAGTGGATGAGGGGCAGAGGTGGGGTGGTCCCAACCTCCAAGAAGCCCGGGACAGCGCACGTCCCAAACTAGGAGCCTCCCCACCAGGCCCAAAGGCACCTTTCAACAAATACCATCTCAGGCTGCCCCACACAGCCACCTTGCAGCTGAGGGGACCCCAGCCCCCACTCAGGCTCCCGGCAGTCCTCAGGTTTCCCCAAGGAAACCACACGTCACAGCCCACGTGGGCCCACGAGACTGGGGGACAGGGCCAGGCCAACGGGCCACACAAAGGCTACGCACAGATCCGTGTGCAGGACCGGAGGCCGCGCACCTGGATGGAAAGTCACTGGTGGGAACCGGTGGCCACCTGCCCGCAGTGAACGCTGTCAGGCCCGCGGAGGCATTTTTGCCAGTGGGTTCTTCCTGCCTCCCTCAGCGAGGGCTCCTGGAGTCGGGATGGCCCCACAGACTGCCCCCCCACCTTCCACACAGACCCCTCCCCTCCCTAGGGACCCTCACCCAGCCAGTGACCGCAGTCACCGAGGGACCCGCCTCACCTGAGCTGGCCCGCTCTCTCACCCCCCAGATGCAAGCCGGGTGCCCACCCTGATTCAGAGCTCCCTGTTGGGGTCCCTGCACCACCTTGTCCCGCCAGCTGGTTTGAAAACAGCATGTTTGACCAAGTCCTGCCCCCACTCCCCTGACCCGCTGCAGCGGCCCCCGCTCTCCTCATGGGGAGCTCCGTCAGGAGACCCTGCCAGCTGGGCTCGCAGACCCCCCCCCCCCCACCAGCCAGGACTCCAGACACACCAGACACTTCTGCTTCCTGGAAGGCACTGTGGCCCCTCCTTGCATGGGCCTCTAGGCCTGTTCTCCGGGCCATCCCTGAGACCAAGCTCAGAGGTCAGGACCTCAGGGAGCCTGTCCGATCCCCCACGGCCTGCTGTCACGGGCCGCCAGCCCCATACAGTGCTCTATCACAGCTTGGCGCACCGGGCCCTGCTCACCACGGTGCCCCTGACCTGGGCACAGGTACACCAGGAGGGAGGGGCTGGGTGCTGCCTGGGGTCCCCCGCACCGTGGCCCTCTTGGGGTCGGTTCAGGTAAGAGTCGGGCAGGGAGAACGGGCAGCAGGGGCTCCCTGACAACAAAGGGGTCCGAACGCACAGGCGGTGCTGCTGGGGGCGGGGGCGGGAGCACACGGGAGCGCGGACCTTTGGAAAGACCATCGGGCGTGAGCACGGCGGGTGGGTGCAGTGCAGGAGGCTGTGGCCACTGTCCGGGGCCGGCTGGGCAGAGCTGGGGGAGGCAGAGGGCCGAGGTGACCACACACAGGAGCGTGGGCGCGGGTGCCAGCAGAGGGGCTCCGCTAGGCTCCTGGCCAGAACTCAACCTCCGACCCCCGCTGGCTGGGGCAGGGTCAGTGCGTGGCCGAGGACCCGGCGGCCTCTCTAGGTCAGGCCTTCCAAGCCAGTGGTGACCAAGCAGGAGGCGGGCAGGCGGGCTGGGGAGCAGAGAAAACAACCGGGGAAGCATTTTTCAGGAAATGGAGCACGGTTCTGCGAAGCTTCGAGGCGAGCAGGGAGTGCGCCGTCAGCAGAAGCAGTGCCCGGGGGAGGCGGCTCTGCACAGCGAATCCCAAGTAGGTCAGGCTCAGCCGCCACCGTGACAGGCTGCAAAGTGCTTAAGTGGGCTTTCCACGGAAACGCTGACGGGCGCCACCTCAGCTCGGCTCGGGGGGCTTGAGGACGCCCACACGGGCCTGCAAGGGGCCTGCCCCCCGCCCGGCCGCGGCCCACTCTGCCCCCAGAGCAGCACCCGGCGCCCCGCTCACACGTGTGCCCGGCCCGGAGCCAGGGCAGGGGGCGGGGGGGCCGCCAATGCTGGGCGGTCTATGGGGAGACTTCTGAGGGGGAGGGGTTCAGTGTCTCAGGTGAGGGGCCCAGGCAGGACCGGCAGGGTGGGAGGTGAGAGGCTGGGCCAAAGTGCAGGCCAGAGGCAGGAGTCTCAGAAACAGGGCTCAGTGCCAGGGACCTGGCAGATGGCACAGGCCTCATGACCACCGTGGCAACCTTGGTCTCCTAAGATCCTCCTCCAGCCACACAACGGGCCCCCCCAGGGCGATGTGGCCCACGGCCAGCTCCAGGGACCCCCAATCCCGGTGAGTCAGGGCTGGGGCTCCGTGCCTAGCCGGGGGCTCTGCGCGCTGATCTCCTAACACGTCCTCGGGCCACCATGGGGCAGAGGCAGGCCGACGGCTTGGCCTTCCGGGACACATCCCGCAGCAGACAAGGGGCCAGGGGCCTGGGTGGGAGCTGCGGGGGGGGAGGGGGGGGGTGGCACTATGTGACCTGGGGCGGGGGAGCGGCAGCCTTGTCTGGTGGGGAGGGGCCGGTCCGGGGTGGAGGCTGAGGCCTGGGTGGAATCGGAGGGTGGGTGGGGGTATGGGCAGGGGGCTGACCTGAGGGCTTCATCACTGAGGTGCTGCTGCTCTGAGGAACCCCCTGTCCGTGTCTCCCCAGTAACAGACGGCAGTGATTCAGGGCGCCCCTGGCCAGCGGCGTGCCGGTGGGCAGTGCTAATTGTGCTGCCTCCGTTACAAATGCCGCGGCTCCATTACGAGGGGCCGGGACTGTTTTATGCGCTCACATCTATTCAATTGGTATTTCGATCAATGGATGCATTACAAGCTTTCCCTTTAAGAGCCTAATAAACAACAAGATGGAAAGTAAAATTCTCCATAAAATGACACTTTTAAAAATCCATTTCAGCTGAAGCTATTGGCGTTTTGTACGTTAGCTACAAAAACCAGGTATTGGGCCTCAGTGGCCCTATTCTGGAGCAGAGTCCAGCTCCAGGGGCAGAGGGCGGGCGCCCAGGCTGGGGGCGGGGGCAGGGCCCCAGACCGGCGAGGTCATCGGCCCAGGCCCGCCTTGGCCCGTGACAGCGGGTGAGGGGCAGGGCCGGCCCTTTCTCTGTTTCCTTGTCTACCCCCCGCACCTCTCTCTCCACCTGCCCCTTCACCGTCTCTCTTTTGCCCCCCTGCCCCCCGCCCTGTTTGCTGGGCATGTGCAGTTCAGGCTGACCATTCCCCCAGCCCCCAGAACTGCATCAGGCAGACACTCCACGCTAGGGGCAAGCCAACGGAGGGCGATTCGGGCAGCAGCACACCCACCATACCTCCTGCCCAGGATTCTCTGCGAAGACTTCAGGAGGTCAAGACCCCACCTGGCTCACTGGCTCCTTGGCTGACAGCTCCTAAGGGAACCCGGCCTGAGCCACCTGGCCCGTCTTGTCCACCACCCTCCTGACCGCAGTGCAGGACTGAGGACACCCACAGGGACAGTCACACCCAGGCTGAACCCCTACCCGTGCTCCACATCCCCCCTGCAAGCTCCACCCCCAAGATTGTGCCCCTCGCCTCCAGCACCTTCCACCTGGAACAGCACTCCCTCCTCACCCCTGGTCTCACACATGAGCCACCCCTGCCCCTCGAGGGTGGCCCCCTAGGGCATCCACGCTTGCATGTGTCATGAAGGGGCCCTAGCATCTGGACACAGCTGGGCTGAGGGATGCCAGGGAGCAGCCCACGCCAGAGGCACGTGACAAAATGAAAACATAGCGAGACCCACACAGAATGCCAGGAGCCCTGACCGTCGTGGAGCCCTCGTGTCCACCTGAGGGGACTCATGGACTGAGGGGGTGGAAAAGCCAGGTGCCTCCCCCCCCCCCCCCGCCCCAACCAGAGGGGATCACAGAGCAAGTGCAGCCTGGCTCCCCTGGAAAGGGGCCGGTGTCTTCAGCGGGCCACGCAGACACCACACAAACATCAGGAAAAGGCGCATGAGCTCAACAGCCAACGCTCGAGAGCCAGAAGGCGAACAGGGAGTTGCCTTCGGGGGGACTGCGGGAGAGGCACAGCCTTCCAAGACCCCCGCAAGAGCAGGCTGGAGCATACGAAAGAAAGCAACACACTTAAACATGGGGGCAACCCCAGCAGGTGTGCCCAGCGGCGGTGCAGAAGCCCTAGAACATCGCTCCCGCAACACTTCGAACAGGTGGGATAAGCAAGCAGCCCAGCGGCGGGGGTTCCCGCCGGTGGGCGGGGTTCCCGCGCGGTGGGCGGGGTTCCCGCGCGGTGGGCGGGGTTCCTGCGCGGTGGGTGGGCTAGGAGAATGAAATGCAGGGCACCCTGCCAGCAGTGGGCAGCCCTTTTCGGATCCCCTCAATCCCTCTCTCTCTTGCCTCTCCCACGTGTGTGCTCACTCTGTCTCTCGCAAAAATAAATAAGCAAAAAAATTTCAAAAACAAGAAGTTTATTTATTTATTTTGGGTGGGGAGGAAGAGAGAATGAGGGGGAGAGAGAAAGAAATCTCAAGCAGGGTCCACACTGTGAGAGAAGAGCCCGATGTGGGGCTGGAACTCACCAACCGTGAGATCATGACCTGAGCCGAAGTCGGACGCTTGAGCAACTGAGCCACCCAGGCGCCCCAATAAATAAATAAACCTAAAAACAAATTAAATGCAACTCTGCTGCTTTGGAGGCTGATTGGCTGGGGAAGGCTGAGAAACTGAGCTTAGGTTTCTCAAGTTCATCTGGAGGAACAAACATTTAGGAGCGATGAAGGCAAGGAAGGTTAGTCGTAAGGACGCGGAGTCCAGAGACGGCACGGTCTCTGGTCCCCTGGACTCTGGCACAGCCGAGGGCTCATTTCAATAAATATGTCTCTGTGGGGACACAAAGGAACCGTGGCCCCTACCTTAGATCACAAGTAGAAGTTACTTCAAGAAGAATCACAGGTAAACTAGTCACACTTCTAGAAGAAAACATGGCGTTCGGGTAGGCAAATATTTCTTACACAGGACACAAGACCACTGCTCATAAAAGAAAGACTGATAAATCAGACACGGTTAAAACACAAGCCCCAGACCATGAGAAGATCTGAGAAACGATCCATAATATGTAAAGAACTCCAGCAGATCAATAAAAAGGGGCACAAAGGGCTCCAAGGGACACTTCACAAAGGGGCACAACAGCGGACATTAAGGTGGGACAGATGCTCGACGTTGTAAGTCACCGGGACACACGAATTAAGACTTCTGTGAGAGACCAGCACGGTCCACCAGCGTGGCCACAAAGGGGAGGACAGGGCCCAGGAGGTGCTGGTGAGGATGGGGGGCTCTTGTGCCGACCAGGACAGCCCCTGCAGGGCAGCGGCCTTACGACGACCACACAGCACCCCCACCCTCTGAGGCAGCAAGTCCAAGGAAACGAGGGTTCCGAGCTTTCGGTGACACGCCCAGCAAGGCTAGAACGACCCACTGAAAACACAGTGACCGCACCGTGGTGCGTCCACACGCCTGGACGGAGAACAAGCTACTGCTACCCACGGGGACGCGTCTGGGCCCGGGAACGACGGGGTCTCAAGCCACAGACGGGGCGACGTACACAACAGAAATCGATTTTCTCTCAGTTCTTTTCTTACGGTCCAAGATCAAGGATCCAGCATGGTTGGCTGCTGACAGGCCACCTTGTCCCCAAGTCCTTTGTAAGTCTGCAGGGAGAGCCCCGGTGGCTCTTCCTCTCCTGAGAAGGACGCCAATCCTGTCAAATAAGAGTCCCACCCCATTGACTTCATTTAACCTCAATGACCTCTGTAAGGCCCCAGCTCCACACACAGCCACACGTGGGGTCACTCAGGCCATAACGAACATGAGCAAATGCGGCCGGACACCAAGCAGCACGTACTGTGTGACTCCGTTCCCCCGGGACTCGAGAACTCGGAGGCAGGGCTGGCGTGGCCTGACAATGGCCGAGGGGGCGGGGGTACCATGTGGGCCGGGGTGGGAGACCTGACCTGAGTGGTGGGTACACAGGACAGAAGGCCACAGAACCGACCACCGAACAAACAAACCACGAACGTTTTGCAAAGGAAAATTAAAGAGAGAGATCTGTGCAGAAAGCCAAGTTTAGGAACAAGCATTTCCACACAATAAAGGCGTCATTTTTAAATAACAGAAAAGTCTGATATTTAATGGTCCTGAGACAACCAGATAGCCATGAAACACAATTAAATTTGAACCTTAATCTTACAGCATATTCCCGAATAAATTCCAGGTAGGTTAAAGCTTTAAGTGTAAAATCTGAAACCCTAGCACTAGAAGAAAATGTAACTGAACTTGTGTAATCTTAGGTGGGGAAGCCTGTTCTACACCAATCAACAGGCTAAGTCTTAAGAGACTGGCAGATTTAAGTACACGGAAAAGCAAAAAGATCTGTTAAAAATCCTCATGAACAAAACTGGAAGGCAGAATTCAAACTGAGAAACGATGGACCGTCTATAAAACAGGGTGACAGCCTGAGCACTCAAAGAGCCTTGCAAACCTGTCAGAAACAGGCCAGAGACAAATGAACGGTAAATATCTAAAATGTTGAACTTGACAAAGAATACAAGTAAAACTGAAATTAACATCGGACAGCTTTCTCCTCCAGTACAGTTGGAAAGCCTCTGGCAGCGGGTGGGCGCTGGGCAGAAAAGGGTGGGAGAAGGCCCGTGGGGGCGCTGCAGGCCCCCCCCCAACCAGCCTAAGCCTGGCGGGCAGAAGAACAATGACAGCAGGAATTGCAGCTGCCAGGCCTGAAGGGTGCCCAGCTGGTGATCCAGGTGTGTCCACCTAGCCAGCAAGACAAATGTCCACTCCTCCAAGTAGCCTTCCAGTCTGCAGACCAGAGGGCAAAGGCCACGTGTCGCAGGGAGGACGTGGAGGCAGCGGGGGTCGTGAGTCAGGTGGGAGCGGAGTCTGGCACCAGCCCGAGTCGCGCCCACTCCCTGTTCTAGCACTGTGTGGATGACAGGCGCTAGCACCTGGTGGTACAGCCTTAGACAGAGGACGTTCCAGGTGGAAAGCACTTGGCCAGGCCCGAACCGAAGTAGGAGCTGGGGATAGGGGAGGGGGAGGGGTGTGCGTGTGTGCAAGGTGCGGAATGCTTCAGAGCACCCGCGGGGGGCAAAGGGGGCGCTAAGCCTTCGGGCCCGGCCCCGCCCACCGCAGTCGGGGTGGGGAGGGGGAGGCGGGGGGCGGGGCCGGCGGGGCCGGGCGAGACCCACCGGCTCTCGGCCTGCCCCGCCCCCAGAAGAGAGAGGCCCGCCTAGGGGACAGAGCTGGGGCCATAATTTATGCTCCCCCGCCTATGCTTTATGGCTTTCTTAATTCGGCTCCTGCTACTATTAATGTAGTTAATGCTGAGATTATATCTATTTTCTGGCGTCAGGCGGTGATTTATTCAAGCCATTTTTCCGGTGGAGGCTCCCACGCTGTTAAATCAAGTGCCTTGCCAATTAAGTGCTGACTTGGGAAGTGGACGCAATCTTAACAGACATCTAACCGCAAATTAAACCGGGGCTCCTTACTCTGGGGAGTGGGCGGGGCAGCCAGGGAAACCTTGCTGACTTCGAGGAAAGTCAGAGGAAAATAAAACCACCCTGCACCTGCCCGCTGGCTCTCAGATAGGGGCACCAGAGGTGCGGGCCCCGAGCCAGGCTCAGCACAAGCTGGGGTCAGGGCTCCCCCTGGCCATGGTGGTCACCCTGCCGGGGGGTGGGGGGGTGTGGGGGGGGCAGCTGGAGAAAGGGCCCGCAGGGGTCTCTGCAGCTGCGGCCCCCATCCACCCAAACAGAACACCTCTCAGACATCCCCAGGACCCCTGAGCCGTTCCCAGTTCCCAGTCTGCACGTGTGGTGGCAGAGAGACCCTCGGACAGCCTTAAGAGGGTGCCAGGTGGGAGGGGAGGAGGGGATGGGCGATGGATGGGCTGTATCCTGCCTCAGCAATGCAGACCCTGGTCCTAGCCCAGAAGGGTGAGGGAAGGCCCCCGAAGGAAGGGCAGTAGAGGAGGGGCTCATGGAGTCCCATGCCTAAGGACAATGCCCCATGCCACTGGTGGGGGTGGGGGAGGGAAGTGGGGAAGGTAGGTGGGGAGCAGGGAGGCAGAGGTGAGGCTAACTGCCAGAGCCCTGGCACAGGTAAGACACCTGGCCCTGTCCTGCACCCCACAGGAGCCTCCCCCCAGAGAACCTGTGGGTGCCACAGTGCGGCCCTGGGATGCGGTGGCAGCCGGGCCACCTAGGCCAGCACGTGCTTATCGGAGCTCTTTGGCCGTGGTCCTCAGTGGCTGTGAGCCCCGACACCTCGGCTGACACAGGACCCCGCTCTCCTGTGCCCCCCAGCCCCTGGAGCAGTGTCTCCCTCGCCGTCTCCACAGGCCCTGGCCCAGCCCCGAGAGGGGAGCCATATTTTGGGGTAAGAGCAGGCTGAAGAGTTGATATATGCAAAGAGTTGAATATGATATTGATTATGCGAGTGATGCTTTACTACCACCTCTAAAACCAGGATGAAAGTGATATTTAAAACGGTGTTTGACTGTGTAAGGCACCCAGGTACCACTGGATGACACGGGCGTTTTATTTCTTCCTGTCAGAGGCAGTATTTTCAGCTTCCTCTGCTCCTCATCTGCAGGGACATCAGGGGTCACCAGTGCTGTCACGAGGGCCCGCGGTGCTGGCAAGGCGTGGCCGAGGGGCCCAGGCACAACCTGAGGACAATCTTCCCCAGGTTCCATGGGGAGATACCTGCCAGGACCTTCTTAGGCTCCCCTCCCAACGGTCCTGCTGTTTTCAGAATGAAGCTTCCCTCCGGCAGACCAAGGGACGGTCTCATGTTGTCATGAAACACACCTGGCCGATGCGGTTACTGCTGGCCCACAGGAGGCCACAGCATGGCTTGTGGGCTAGCCATGGCAGCAGTAGCTCTTAGAGGGTCCTGTCCTCCTCAGGGTTTGCTCCCAAGGGGGCGAGGTGCCTGCGGCCCAGCCCCTTTCCTACCGTTTCCCCCAGAGCTGCTGGCAGGACTCGGCCACTCAAGCCAGTCTCCAGAGAGGAAAGCAGCCACATGCGTGTCACACGGATCAAGAACACAGTGCGTGCGCTACAGCAGGCAACACGGCTGACCCCGGCGAGGGGGAGTGAGCCTGCCAACAGGGCCACCCAGGGGCAGATGGCCCAGGGCCCATGCACGTCAGGGGTGGGAGACAGCTGGGGAGAGTGCGGACCCGTCAGGGCTGGCACAGCGATGGGGAGGCAGGAGGGCCACCAGAGGGGCTAGAACCCGCCTCACAGCCACGGCCAAGCCCCGTGCGCACGCAGGCCCGAAATCCCCGCACACCTACTTGTCCTGGCTTCCCTCCTTCACTGGGAAGCCCGCCTTCCCTGTTTCTGGAACCCACGGCATGGCCAAGGTACCAGGATGCAGCTCCCCACGGTAAGAGTCAAAGAGTGCCAGGCAGTGGGAGCAAGACGGGGACAAATGTGTCTGCGGAGAAGCAGGGACAGAGAGGAGGGATGGGAGGGACACAGACATGTGGAGGCGATGACAGGGGAAGGGCAGAGACCAAAGACAGAGTGGCCAAGGCTAGAAGACCAGAGACACACTCACACACGTGAGACCAGCAGGACCAGGGGGCTGGCGATGACAGAGGCCGTGCTGGTATGAGTGCCCCACTGCCCCGACCGTCGCCCCAGCTCCACCAGGGCTTCCAACCCAGCAGCATGGCCCTCTGGGACACAGATACCAGGGACCAGCTCACCACGGGCCCAGAGGAGGTGACCAGCCCTGCATGACGGGCAGGTCCCAGCCTGAGACAGAGCAGATGGGGGGAGGGGTGCGGGGGGCCATGGTGTCTGCCACCCTCCTGTCCCACGAGGCCTCCGCATCAGGCCTGTTCTGGGGCCCCTCCCCGCCCACGCCATCCACAGACAGAGCCCAGGAGCCACCTCTGACATGGTCTCACCACAAATACTTTTTACGATGTCTGTGACCCAGGCCGGACACCAGCAATCCCCAAGGCTAGCGACGCCCCAAGTGGTGACACAAACACCGGAGCGGGGGGGGACGGGACATCGGTCACAGGGGCCACGTGACCACTAAGGAGAACGGGCAGAGGCTCAGACTGACAAGGATATGGCAGTTCAGCCCCACCCCACGTGAACATCCTCCAACTGATGCCAATACCCCCCCAACCCCCGTGCCAACCCCCGACAGAGCCAAGGAGGAAGCAGCCTGGAATAGGGCTGAGGCGCCCCTGCTGGGGGGGCACAGGGGCCACGGGGCACTGTGCTGGCCCAGCCGAGCGCAGCCTCTCCTGGGGGCTGCAGACCTGGACTCCTGACCCTCTCACTGTCCTCCATCACCACATGGGGCCATCTTAGAAGCAGGGACAGGGACCAAACGTGTGAACAGATCCCAGACCCAGAGGGACCAGCTGGCCTGTGCTGGTGTCCCGAGGGCCTGATGCCACGGGGGCTCCGGGGAGGCTTCGACGTGTTGTCCGACACTGGGCAGGTATCTGACCGTGAGCACAGGCTGCAGGAAGGCACCCAGACGCCCTCTCCTCACCCCTCGGGGTCCTGCGTCCCAGGCCCGGCTCTGCAGCGAGGGGCTGGGCACCAGTGTCACTGGGAAAAGGTCCCCTCCTCTGGATGAGCTTCCAGAGGGAGATGAGGTGTCCCTTGACGGTGTCCCGGCCTCAGCGCCCATCCGGGCCAACCCCACATCCCCACCCCCGCCCCACCCCCCCACCCCCGCCCCCGGCCCCACACTGTGCCGAGGGGCACAAGCAGGTGTCCCGGCCTCCGGAGGACGCGCTCAGCCCTGCTGCCACGGGGCTGCTGACAGCTGAAAGGCCTGCGTGCTTCAAACAGACAGAGAAATAAATAAATAACCGAGGCGCGCTTTGAACCGACTTCCAAATTAAGAGTTGCATCCTCGCTGTCAGGCCCCCGCCAGCGGTTTCTGCAGCACCTCCCGAGCAGAAGCACACCTCAGCCCATTTATTAGAATGATGAAGGCAGAGGGACCTACAATTGCACTCCTTCCTTAATGAGCAGCCGAAGGGATCGGTAAGCATAATTTCAGAGGCCAGTAATATTTTATATAATCGCCGAGTGGTTTAAATTGAAAACCCCCAACTGAATCAATATTTACTGCATTGAAACGAAATGAATAGTAATAAGTCACTAAGCTCCCTGTCCTGTTTCATAAAATAAAAAATTATAAAAATGAGCACAGGCGCAGGGAGGCCATCACATTAACTTTTACGGTACTTGGGGAGCCGTAACCGCCTGTTCTCATAAAATAAAATTCTAAAAAACCTGCCGGAGGAGGCCTGCTTCAGCACGGCATGGGGAAGCAGGCGGGGCCCGGGGGTCACCCCCAAGGCTCCCTCCCAGAGCCCTGCCCTGGGGCCCACGGGAGGCCCTGCCCTGGTCTCTGGCCAGAGCCTCAGCGCCTGTCATCCCCAGGCCAAACTTCCCGCTCTCATTTCTTTGCCTGGCAGTGGGACAGGCGGTAGTGGACGGGTGTCCCCGTGCGTGGAAGAAAGGCTGTGCTCTGACCAGGCCGGGGCCCCGGGCTGGAGAGGGACGTGTGTGAGGGCCGAGGGTGCGGTCCAGCAAAGGTGCCCTGTGCGCTGGGGCGCCTGGGTGGCTCAGTCAGTTAAGCCTCCGGCTTCGGCTCGGGTCATGATCTTGCACTCTGTGAGTTCCAGCCCCGCGTCGGGCTCTGTGCTGACAGCTCAGAGCCTGGAGCCTGCTTCGGGTTCTGTGTCTCCTTCTCTCTCTGCCCCTCCGCCTCTCATGCTCGCTCTCTCTCTCTCTCTCTCAAAAATAAACAAACATTAACAAATAAAAAAAAAAAAAAAGGTGCCCTGTGCGCAAGCACCACGCGGGAGCCCACCCTCCCCTGTGTGCAGCCCTGAGAGGCCGGGCTTTCCTTGGGGAGCTCCAGGTCCCCCAGGGAGACCGCAGCCTCCAGGGCTCCTGGGAGGCTCCTGGAATCGGGGCACAGCCATGCTGACAGAGACCAGGGCCAGGTGAGAGCCCCCGGGGGGAGGTGTCCCTAACTCTGCACACGGAACTCGGGGCTGAGACCGGCAGCACGGCAGCCACGGGGGCACAACCCCCAGAGGACTGAGGGCCCCCCTACCACCCACCACCAGACTCCAGGACAAGAGACAAGGCCACATTCAACCAGGGAGGCCTGAACTGGCAGGGAAGACACACAGCCGGAAACAAATGTGCTCCCGTAGCTCAAGAACAAAGGACAAACCAACTCAAAAATGGGCCAAGGAGCCCAAACGGCCGTAGGTAAGCCCACAAGTAAGTGCTCAACATCGTGGGAAGTCAGGGAAATGTAAATTAAACCACAACCAGATGCTGCCACGGAAAATGTGAAAATCAGAAAGACCGTAACACCGCGTGCCGTAATGGGGACAGAAAGGACACCTCCGCTCTGGGGAAGGCTTGGCGGTTTCACGTGGAGTCAAACACACCCTCCCGCGTCCCCGCAGCCCCACTCCCGGGCGCGCACTGAGGGGAGACGGGAACACGGGTCTACACAGAGACAGGGGAGAAGAGTCGGCTGCCTTGGTTCCCGTCCCGAAGTGGGAATAACTCACTCGTCCACCGGGAGGAGCACAGACGAGCAGGGGTGGGAGCAACAGGAGGGCCTGGGCCACGAGCTGTGTGGTGCTGATGCCAGGGTCAGAGGCCGGAGCGCTCCAGATCCAGCCTCGAGAGTCTGCAAATCCACGGTGCGGACAGGCGGGACGGGCTTCCTGGGTGTGGGTTGCCGACGGGGACAGCGCGGAAGCACTCTGGGCGACAGAACACCCCGACGTCGACGGAGGGCCGAGCCGCACAGGGGCGGCGTTTGCCAAAGCTCAGAGCCGGACACTTAGCCTCGTGCGCCACCCCGGGCGTCCATGTCAGCCGAGAAGAACTAGACACAGACGTCAAGCTCTACTGAGCAGGTGTCCCCCATGGGGGACAGTCACAGATACGCCCCAGGGGAAGGCAGGAGGAAGTGTGCCCAGCCGGAACTGGCAGTATGGCATGAATTCCGGGTGCTGGGTCCACACACGCACTCAACGGGGCCAGGGGGCAAAGACATACACCCTGAGCCGGGACGGCCCTGCTATGTGCCCCTGTCACCCCAGGCCCATGAGACCCTTGGCTGTGGGGGACTGAGGGCAGCCAAGAGCCACTGCACCACGAGGAGCCAGGTTCTGTGACAGGCGGCTGGTTCCGAGCTGGCAGAGTGAAAGTTCCGTGGGGCGCCCCGTGTGGAAAGGACCCGGGCCACAGAAGGGGCCCCGAAGCCCAGGCTGGCACAGACTGAGGGCCGGACGAGTCACGACGGTGACAGGTTACAGCCTATCAGATACAGTACGAATCCGATGCCACGCTAGCATAAACAGATGAACAAATACATAAAGCAACGGGGGATAAGGGACAGCGGTTCCTGGTAGGATGCCACACAGCCAGTACAAAAGGACACAGGGTTAAAGTCACGAAGGGTCTAGAAGGCACGGGTGAAGCCCAGCAGAGAACAGGGTGCCGTACGCAGGGCCAACGCCTCCCCACGAACGCCTGAGGACCCACACGGGCCGCCAGCCAGGCAGTCAGGTCATCCAACCCCCCCCCCCCGGCACCAGGCAGCCAGACGCCAGGTCCTCCAGGCCACCCAGCACTTCCGTGACATTGCTGCTGAAATGGCAGATCTGAGTCTCCTCACAAGGAGGTGTCCGAGCCCGGGGACGCTGCACAAAGCACCTGGCCTCCGCTCTCCAAAACATCAGCGTCAGGAAAGACGGAGCGAGGCTGAGGGCCGGTCCGGCCTCAAGGATGCTGAAAAGATGCAACCCCCAACCGCCGTGGGGTTGCACACCAGCTCTGCCTCCAGGCAGCCCTCCCGGATCTCAGGGACCACACTGCAGCGCCCGGTCAAGGGGCACCAGGTCTGCAAATTCCACCCAAATGGTCGTATATGAACACACAGGGGAAATATGACACAGCCGATGGGGCAAAGCATAAGCAGTCAGTGAACTGAGGCGAACAATACAAGGTCTGCAACTTTTCTGTACGTGCAAAAGTATATCAAAATGACATACCCCAAAATTTTTTACCCAAAGTGTTTACCCCCAAAAATTAGATGCAAGAAACCTGTGAGGATGCTGTGACTATCCTCTCCCTACCTCCCTCTCTGACAGCCCCAGACCCACCCTGACCCTCCCCAACATACCGACCCCCACGGCGGCCCCTGGAATTCACCATCTGGGCTTCAATGGGTGGTCAGCGGCAACGGGCACCATCCAGGCAACGTACTGGGCATGACGCAGGAGGGGGGCAGTACACGGCCCACTCAGGCCACAAGCCACAGAACACATCCGCAGGGCTGGGCAGAGGCAGATGCAGTCAGCAAGTCCAGACGCCCTGGAGCAGGAGCCCAGCACCGCCAAGTCTAGGCTGCCCAATGGGCTCCAGAGTATGGCACCCACTACCCCAGGCCAGGCCCTGGGGCCTCGTCAAGCCTCTGCGCTCGAACCTGTTCTGCCTGTTCAGGCTTCTCGGGGTCTCCTGCATGCTGTGCATGCCGGGGGAGACCCCTTCCGTGCCTGGCCACGTCCCTCTCACCACAGCCAGGCCTGGCTGAGATGCACGGCGACAGACAGGCCCAGGAGAGCCCACCGCCCGGGCCTGCCGGACCTCCGGGCATGCTGGCCCAGGACACTTCTGCGACTTACCAGCTCAGGATCTGTCCTCTCCTGGGCCACAGCTTCCAGACAGGCAGGGTGACCCCATCCAGGGCAGCCGCCACAGACCTCGGACAGCGGGCGGACAAGGCAAAGGGCTGGGAGGGGCCGCTACAGCCACCTCCTAGGGGCCTCCGCCTGTTCTGCCAGGGCCCGACCCGAACCGCGACACCCAGGAGCCAAGGTACCGCCCAGCTGAGAGCCGCAACCCACCCCCCCAGCTCCAGCCTGGGCGGGGGGCTGTCTTCTGCAGCACGCAGCGCTCGGAAGCCCCCATCAGAGCCATCGGGAGCCCCGGGCTCGCGGTGTCACTGTGTAGTCAGAGCTCCTGACCTGGATGTCAACGCAGCCAACTGTGCGGCTCATGCCAGGTGGGTGGCTCACCTCACTTTCCCTACTGCCCTTTGAGGGGACTGCCGACACGGAGGTGAGCGACAGGGACCAGGAGGGCTGGTGTGGCGCCGGTCGCCCCGGCAGGACCAGCCCCGGGCCTGGGCCCAACGCGGCAGCTCCCCACCTCACGCAGGTCTGGCCACCCCAATCAGTACTGGGAACCCCAAGTGTGGACGGTGATGCCCCCGCCCCGTTCTCCCTGGCTGGAGAGGGTCAGGGGCCCGTGAGCAAGCTGCCGTGGGCTCTCCTGTCACCATCGAGCGGAAGAGTGCACGGCAGCCGTTCCCCAGGGCCCACAGGACAGGCCATTCCCGGGGGTCACACACACGAAGCCCAAGCCGCCACACGCAGGCGCACACCCGCCGTTGAGTCCAGCAAGGAAAGCCCTGTGTGGGGCAGAGGGCAGTCCCCGCAGCACACGCCGAGGCTCCTCCCCACCTGCTGTCTCCCGGCACAAGAGGTGCCCTCCCTTCCCCGGGCACACCAGATGGGCGGAACCCCAGACACTCGCAGGCCAGGCCTCCCCTGCATCTGACAGGAGACCAGGAGCGCCGACTGCCCGTCGCGCAGAGCGGGCCGGGCCCAAATAGGCACCCGTGCGAAATCAGCCAGGTATCTCTCTTCGCTTGAAGTAGACACTGTTGTTCGTACCAGAACCAACTCAAACTCCTGCTGCGTTGGCCACGGTCACTCAGCGCTTTCATGGGCAGTGGGAGCCGTGCCTGGCCTGGCACCTTCTCAGGCTGTCGGTACAGGCTGTGCACAGACAGAGCCCACACGGCGCGGCTGGGGCACGGGGGAGAAGGAATGTCAGAGAGTGGGTGGGGGTGCGGGAAGGCATGCCCAGGAGCATGGCAGCCAAGTCAAGAGAAGGTTGGCCGCGGCACACGCCCTGGGCCCGAACCCCGTGGTCACAGCCAGGGAAGGGGCTCGGCAGGAGAAAGGGCCGCAGCCCCCCTGCTGTACCCCCACACCCCTGCCGGCCCAGGAGCAGGGCTCCCTCCCCTGGCAACACGGCCCACACTGACCACGCCTGCCCCACCCCGAGACCGGCCTTCTCTGGGCTCCCTGAGCACCCGTCTGTCCCGGGTACACTGTTGGCGCTTCACCACACTCACCACCCTGTGGGGGCTCCCGCCTCATTTCTCCGCTCTCCTCCTGACGGGAGGAGAGCGCCGTGAGCAGAGAGGGCACCCGGCCCAGGACGGGGTGCCCAGTTTTCTCTACTAGTCCCATCACGGGTCCTGGCCTGGGCTGAGCGGGAGCGGCCTGTGTGCACACGGCCGAGCAGGGCCCTCACTAGACACGTGAGGGCCTGGGGCGTGGCCGTGACACGGAGGAGGCACCCACCTCACGTGGGGGCTCCCTCACAGCAGATGCTCCCTGGATGGACGGAACGCCGTGCCCCCCCAAATCCCTATGTTGAAACCCTCATCCCAACGGGCTGGCGCGCGGAGGTGGGCCTCTGGGAGGTGCTTAGGGTTGGACAAAGTCATGAGGGCAGGGCCCCCCGACAGGACTGGCGCCCTCAGAGAGTGCCCCGTCCCGCCACACGAGGACACGCTGAGGAAGCAGCTGCCTGCAGCGTGGACAGGGCGCCGGCACCCTCACCTCAGACAGCCAGCCTCCGGAACGGAGAGAGAGAGGCAGAGCCTGCCGCGTCAGTGGCCCGAGGGCCGGGGCCGGGCCCCGCTGCCTCTAGGGAGATCCTGGGCGTCCGGGGGGGGGGGGGCCCGGGCATGAGGGGGAAGCACACGGGACCCCACAGCCACCCCCCGGGGTGGGGGGTGCTGCCCAGCCCATCCTCAGGCTGAATTCCTCTTTAATGAGACATCACTTTGGAGACACATTTCAGAGCCTTCAAAATCGCAGCCCGAGCCTCGTCAAACCAACCAGAGATTACTTAAGATTTACCGCACAGGCGCTAAAATAAAATAAAATAAAGTAAGGCGGGCCTGCGCGCGGCAGCCCCTGTGACAGCGCCATTTGTAGTTGGGACGGAGCGGCCTCCAGACTCATCTGCTTGAGCTCAGCGGCTTCTGTTTACCCCGCACTTTCACGTCAAATGAGTTTGGAAGGAGTGAAAAGTGACAGGCGGTTTAGGGATATAAGTCACGTTTCAGCTGCAGTTCAGATTAATGAACTTGCTGGAAGCCTCCGAGGGCACAGGCAAATCCACAAACCTGAGAACAAACACGTTAAACCCTCGCTCGGCGGGAGCCTCCGCCGCCCCCCAAGACACCCCACACCCTAGGGCCGGTCTGGGCAGCAGCGGCGTGCGGTCCTCAGGGCCCAGCCGTACATCCTGCGGGTCCCGCAGCGATCCCACCCACAGTCCCTGGGGCCACCAGCCACTGCCAGGAGGGGCCTGCACCCCATAGTCCCAGGCAGTCGGGAAGAGCGGCCCCATCTGCCTGGAGCAAGAGTGGCAGCGGCCCTGCTGCCCCCACGCTCGCTCTGATGCCAGGCCCCTTGTGGCACAGGACCGAATGTGGCAACCCCTCGCCATAACGAGGGGTATCATCCCTCCGGACAGGGAGGGCACGGACCTGCCACGACCACTGGCCATCTATCTAGCTGATAAGCCAGGTTCCGCCCCGGCCCTGCTCAGAACACCTGGCCACTCAGTGAGGCAGCCCCAGGGGCCTCTGGGAGCTATGCCCCCCGGCCTTCCTGCCGCTCAGGGTCACACGGCGTGTGTTCCCCAGCGGCGCTCCCCAGGCTCCCCCACGACGGCAGCATTTCCACACACACATATACACAGCTTTCTCTCCACAGCGGGCGTCTGCAGGAGGGTGGGATCCAGGGCCACCCAGGCCAACACCGGCACTCTCGGCCACCGGGTCACCTGACTTACTTCCCGCCTGTGTCTCCCAGTCCCCAACACTGCCAACTGAGACTTCCAGGACTGTTGGGGCCTGCCTGCCACACCCCCCAGGGGTGTTCCCCTCTGAGGTGCATCTGGATCAGGAGGGCCAAGGAGAGCTCACGGGCCTTGGGCTGAGGCTGGCCACCCGGCGGGAAGACCTGCTTTCTCACCCCTGCGCCCAGCCACCGGCTCAACCCCTCCTCATGCCCAGGGAAAAGTTGAAGAGCCTGCAGATGCACAGGGTGGAGGTCAAGGCCACAGGCCAGGCCAGTCGGCCAGAGCCTCCCGGGACCCACCGACCGCACACAGGCAGCCCCCAGCTCTGATGGAGCTGAAAGTAGCAGGTGAGTGGGCACCAGACTGGCCGCCGGCCCTGGAGACAGGCCCTTTCCGCTGCCTCAACAAGACAAGTCCAGGCGGGCGCAGCCGACAGGCCGGGAAGCTGGCGGGCGGCCACTCTGCTGAGAAGGAAGCCCACCCCCCACCAGGGTCCAGCTGACCTTGGGCAAAGGAAGCCCAGTCCGCTGGCAGCCACATTTCCCAGGACCTGAGCCGCTCAGCCCTCGGCCTCCACCACACCCTACTCTGCAGGCCCACGAAGCCCGGGGGCCTGGCCCCCAAGAACCTAGGACTCTGTGCTCAGGGTGTGTCCCGGAGCCCTGGCAATGGGTAACACAGACCTGGAGTAAAGCGGTCAGGTGGAGGGAGACCCCACTAAGCAAAGCCTCCACACGTGGCCTCAGATTACGTGTACCCGTCCTGGGGGGTAGGGCCCAGTCACGCCTGCACGCACAGGGAGCGCTGGAAGCCTCGAGCACCCGCAAAGCTGACCTGAGCCCGCAGCCATCGCGCACGAGTCAGGGCCACAGGACCTGAGCCGTCTGACACCAGCACGGCCTGGGACAGGGCGGCACAGAGCCAACCAGAGCGGCGTCCTCACCACACCTACCCGCCCCACCCATAGCCGGGCCCCTGTGCCGGGGCACCCACACAGCCATGGCCCTCCCTGCAAGGCAGCCGGCCCGGGGGGAGCCGTGGCCAAGCAGGGTGGGCAGCTGGGTCCGGGCCTGTCCGTTCTGAGCCGGGCCTACGGCGCCCACAGCACGAGGCCCACCTCCCCTCACGGCCCATCCCACCTACCTGAGCCGGGAGGTCAGACCTCGCAGACCTGCCCATACGGCATATGGACAAGCGCCCTCTCCACCCCCACCTGCTCAACTCCCACACTGAGGCGCAGGCAAGTGTTCCCTGTCCTGCTGCCGACTGGGCTGCTCCCCACCTAATGGACTTGACGTTCTGCCTGGTTATGAGGCGGCTACAGCCCAGGGCGGGTGCACCCAGCCACCCCCCCAGTAGGCCTCGCCCCACAGGGCCTGCCACCCCTTTCTGCTCAGTGACCCCCACAGGGCCTCCCCAGCCCCCCGCCACGCCCCCTGGGGGAGGCGGGACCGGAATTCGGACCGCGGGAGGGGAGGCGGGAGCAAGATCAATAAATCTGAACCTCATTCACGATGATCTGGGGCTCTTATTAAGTAAATTAATTTAAGTTAATTTAGCTCGATCATGACTCCCGATCACAGTGATTTAGTGAGGGGGAAATTGCATTAGGAAAGGCCATGCTCACTAGATAGGAGAACGGAAGAAAATTAGACCCACTTAGCACTGTGAATTAATATGGAAATAGCAGGTGTAAATTTAACCTTATCGAGAGAGTGAAAATTATCTTCATAAATTTGTAGAAATAGCCCCCAAGATACTTATAAATCTATTTAAAACAAAAATATTACAAAAAGTGCAGTAAAATTAATTTAAAATATACTTGCAGCTATTGCCTCCAGAAAAACCAGCAGCAGGGCCAAGTTCAGTGCAGCCTCGCGGTAGTGGAGGAGGGAGTGGGTGCCACGGCCTGGGTGGGCCAATCGCCCTGCCATAGGCCAGCGGGCCAGCACCTCCTCTCACAGCCCCAGAGCCAGGGAGCCACTGGCCAGCAGGTGGTGGGGCTCCTGGTGGGCTAGCAGGACAGCCCCTGCCCAGTATACTGTGTAGTCCAGTCCCGTGGGGCACAATGGTCCCTTGTCCACAGCCCTCGGCCAGAGTGCCCACCGCACCCGGGTGGAGGCTGACGCTGGATGAGGGAGCTCCCACTCTGCTCCCCTAGGAAGAGGCTCCCAGAGGGCGCCCCGTTCTCACTCACCCACCAGAGCTGCCGCCCCACCCCCCACCTCAGCAAAGGAAGGGGCCATGCCCCCCACGACGGGCCTCCTGAGGCCCCAGGGCTGAGCAGGCTCACAACAGGGGCCCCCGACTTCTATCCCCTAAAGCTGCTGCCCCAACAGAGCCCTCCCCACTTCTGGGCCAGGGCACCCAGAAAATAAGTGGAACCGTCCCCACTCTATATGCCCTCAGCCAGGAGCGGCCCACCCAGAGCAAGGCTGCAGCACTGGGGGGTGGGGTGCAGGCAGCACCCATTGCGGGGGACATGGAGAGGGCCGTAGCCCCGTGTGCCGAAGGAAAGATGGGCCACAGCTCCCAGAGGGCGGCTCAGGCCCTACCTCTAACCAGAAGTTTCTCCATGAAGTGGAACAATGCCCGGTGTGGCCTCAACTGTCCAGATGGTGGCTTCCCCCACGGACGTCCCCTGCCAGCTAACAGCCTACAGACAGCAGTGGAGGGCATGCGTGTCTGTGCACGCGTGTCCGTGAGTGCACGCGTGTGTCCGTGAGTGCACGCGTGCGTCCGTGAGTGCATGCGGCATGCGCAGGCTGGCCGTAGGTCTGCTGCAGAAACTGCTACACAGAAAAATTAGCCTGTTCCACGGCCGGCAAACTGTTGACCGAGCACTTCTGTGTGGCCAGCTCGGTCCCCTACAGGCCCCAGGCCCACGGCAGCCCGGATGAGGGCGTCCTACCTGGACAGCGAGAGCCGCCGTGACCGCCAAGAGGGCAGGGACAGGGGAGACTGGGGGGCGCTGAGAGGAGACACGGGCGTCTTCTTGACAATGCGGTAGCGGGTCTTGATCACTTTGCTGGTGGGAGGCGTCCGCAGGGTGTGCACGCTGGACGCTGCAGAGGAAACGCACACAGAGGGGGTCAGTGCAGTTCGGCAGGGGGCCTCTCGACTCACTCCAGCCCCGCCCCACACAGCCCCAGAGCACCCAGGGGCCCGAGGCTCCAGAGGGCTGGGCACAGGCCTGGAGTCCTGAGACACAGGGCACTGGGGATGCCGAGTGACACGTGGGCAGGGGGGGCGGCAGAAGCGCCCCGGGGCCAGCTGACTGGGGCGGCACCATGGGCTGGTGCCCCTCAGCAGGCAGCCCCCAGACTCAGGACCCCCCACTCTGGCCCCAACTCCCCAGAGCCTCCAGGAGTAGCGAGGAGGGGGCCGCAGGAGGGCGCAGGAGGCCGGGGTGCAGACTGCTCGCCTCCCTCTCCGGGCACCCCCAGCACATGCTCACGCAGATTTATGTATTTAATCACCAATGTTTTCATAACATCTTGCGGGGGATGTACGTACACCACAGCTTCTCTTTTGCTGAATGGTTCATGCAATTAACAGGGATCTGTTTTGCCCGAGTTCCCCTCCACTTGATAGCCGGCAATTTCTCCACAGCTTCGAGGAACGTACCTAATTGCCCGGCTCGCATAATATACAGCTCTAACTGCCCAGATAATTAAAGCGAACGCAGCGCGGGACGGGGGCGCCGAAGCCTCTCGTGACCCAGCCCACGGCCGGCAGCCTCTCCGGAAGCTCCCCTCTCGGACCGGCGCTGGGACCCAGGCTCCCTGCGGGCTCCTCCTCGTCCCATCCAACCTGCCTGCACAGCACCCCAGCATGGGTAGCTTCCTGGGGCTCCCACTCACAGAGACGCTATGCCGGGTCAGGCCATCGGGCAGTGGCGGGGGCGGGAGGGGGGGGCGGGGGGGGGAGGGGCGGCGTGCGTGCCAGGTGAGGCCCCCAGGAAAACGCACAGGGTCTCACTGCCGGAGCATCAGCACCAGAGCAGACCCGTGACCCTTCAGCCAAAGGCTGCCAGGGCCCCAGGTGGCCCGGAGGGAGCAGTGCACGGGGCGGCACCAAACCCCCACATCCCCTCACTAGTCCGCTAGGTGCCAGTCCTTTGGCTCCTCCGACAGCACGGACCAGCGCTCCACGACCCGGGCCTGCTCCGCTAGACCCTCCCAGAACCCACAGATCCCGAACCAGACCGGGAACCTCCCCGTTGCCGGCCTGCAAGGAGCTGTTACGAATCATGGACAGCATCTAAAACCCATCTTTCAGAGCCCTAGACCCAACAGACTCCAGCCCACAGCCAGGCTCCCGAACCAGCTCCTGGCTCCACACACCTCCTCTCCAGGCTTGCCCGGCCCGCCAGAACCCACTACACCCAGGGGACACCTGGCCGGGAACAAGCAGGACAAGCCTGGTATCTGGCACCGTGCCCCTTGCCCGGATGTCGGAAGAGCCCCTCCTCCACGTGTCCCCTCACCCTCTGCCAGGGTACCCATCCGCCCACACGGCAAGGTCAGGACACGGCATGGGTCAGAGCCCTCCCGAGTGCCCCGGACTAGAGGGTGCACACCTGCTGCCAGACCAAGGAGACTTTGCAGGGCCCTTTCACCTGTCAGAGGTGGACGTGGGCTTCAAGGCCCAAAGAGTGCCAGGGGCAGGGCACAGCTCTGGTCACCAGACTGGCGCAGGGACGCACAGCAGCTGCCCACCAAAGGGAGCCACGACACATCCAGGTGAGGCCAGGACAGACGCCCCGGCAACAGGGGAGACCCCCCCCTTCTCCCCTCACCCCTTCTGTCTGTCTCTGTCTCTCCTCAGTTCTCCCTCCCTCCAAGAGCAGCAGCTCCAGGGAGTTGGGGAGAAAACAGAAGGTCAGCAAAACCAAAGGGCGACATGGCATCACCAGGGACACCTGATCTTGCTGAGTGACCAAAGTGAGTGGATCCTTAGCTCTGAGCACCCCACACGCTCTTGGGACGCAGGGGAGAGCCTCGCACACAGTGGGCATCAATAGATAAATGTTTGCTGAATTGAATTTTCAAGGTCTTACAAGCAAGAATGGACCACAGAAAATCAATAACGGCTTGTTCCAACTAAGAGCCTTCCTCTAAGTCATCTGGGCCCCAAGCTACCCTCACAGCCGCCCTGCTCCCTCGGCCCTTGCATCCGGACAGCACGCCTGACCCCAGACCTCCCAGGCAGCGGCCGCTGGCTGCTCTGGGATGGGAGGTGCCACACAGCCCTGGCACGGCTGGAGCCACACAGCCCTGGCTCTGCAGCTGGACTCCTGCCCGGGAGCCCTGCTGACTCACCAGCCCCACCCCCTTCGTCCTGAGCATAGGGAACCCAGGCCTGGCCCAGCCCCACTCCCCTCTTCCGGATGTGAGCACTGCCACCTCTAGGAAGCCCCCTCCCCCGCCCCCACGCCCAAAGGCCTGGACTCTGCATTCAAGTTAACAGGCAACTGTATTCAGGATGCACTCCTGCAAAGCGCAGGCCTGTTGTAAAATCAACTTTTTGCTTAACTTACTGCATTTTACTTATTAGTGCCCAATTACCACTTCTGGGAAACGCAAAGTAACAAGGCAGATCTCCTCTTAAACAGTCAGCCTGGTGTCCTTTCCTTCACACTGTCATCTGTGAGGCCCCACCCCCCATGGTCCTGAGCAACAAGGGGAGGGGAGGGCACAGCAGGGCACACCCTGCCCCACGGCGGGGCTGTGACCCCTACAGCCTGGCCTGCTGGTCACTCCTGGCCCCCATCTTTCCTCAATGGGCAGTTTAGGCACAGGCAGCGGAAGGGTTCACGGCAGTGACCCCAGAGAGACCGCCTAGGGCGCCCATGCCAAGAACACACAGGTGGGTGTGTGCCCCCGTGGCCAACAGGCGCAGGGATCCTAACACTGTGCCTGCACACAGGGACCGGGAAGCTGGGGTGGGAGGCAGCAAGGCCCGCCCCAGGGCGAAGGTGGCAGGCACACTCCCGCCCTGCTCCCCGTGGCTCAGGAGCCCAGGCCTCGCCCCGACCCCGCGGCTGGGAAGGCAGCCCCAGCAGCCGGCCATTCCCCCCGGCTGGCGGAGGGTTTGTGTAGATAATCATGTTATTTAGATAGGATGTGGGTTTAATTCCCTTCATTACAGACTCCCAGGGTTGTAATTTTTTTTCTCCGCATGATGTATTCCCTGTGGCACATTTCACTCAAATCAAACCCTTCGTGCCTTTATTGCCAACGAGGCCCGGGCGCCACGTTATCAGGCCCACACACACAGCCCTCTCCGCCCTGCCGTGCAGAGGTCACTTCTAATGACTAATCGATCTCATTAGCTTTCCTAATTAAAAACTTTACTACCGCAATGGAAGACGAACTACAGAAAACTGCTGGCATCATATTTGAGTGGGATATGAGCCCATCTATCAGCGGAGCCCTCGCGCCTGCACAGTCGGCCCGGGGGCTGGCCTCCCCCGCGTGCCCGTGCTCGGGGGCCCCAGACGGGGTGGGGGGACTAGGCTGCAGCCAGGGGCCCTCCTGAGCACCGAGCACCGGCACGCGGGGCAGGCGTGGTGGCAGGGAGGGAGGCCACTGAGGCCCAGGGAGGCGGGACACCCATCCAGCAGCGGAGCCCAGCCAGCCTGGCTCCTGCCCCCAGCACGTCCTGCCCTCCGTGATCCAGCCGTGGAAGCGGGGCACACACCAGCCCCTCCCAGGGCCCCAGAGCACTGGGCAGATGGCAGGAAAGGGAGGGCCATGCCCCGTCCCGGCTCCCCCAGTCCCCCTCCTGACCAGCCACCAGACAGGAGAGCCCATCAGACGGAGGTCACAGCTCTCTGTTTTAGTGCAGAGCAGGAGTTGAGACGGAGTTCAGATTTTTATGGAACTTCAAAGGGCAATAACTAGGTAGAAAATGAGCTGCTAATTTCACAACTGTTTAATGAATAAGGAGAAGACGAAGACTGTGCAAAGGGCTGCCTGAGGCTGCTCCCCATACAGGCGGGCAGACTCAGGGCTGAGCGAGTGTCCCCAGCAGCACCCCACTGTCCGGCCCCGTAGGGAAAGGCCTGGTGGGGGGGCAGGGCAGGGACCACGCGCCCCTGGCTCCGTGGCCTCCCATCCAGCAGCCTCTGGTCTTCGCCCAGCAACGGCCCACAGACAGGGGCACTGGGGCCTCCAGAGACAGGCCCCATGAAGATGGGAGACCTGTCCACAGCGGCTTCCCACCCCATTCCAGAAGCCTCTTCCCTGAGCGTCTGGCCTCGTGAAGAGGCAGCGGGGGTGTTGCTGGTGGAGGCACAGACTAAGGGCAGGGCTGTCTCCAGCCCTCCATCCCTGCTGGGGGACAGGACAGCTGAGCAAAAGCGAGTGACTGGTACCTGAGCACAGAATTCACCTGTGCCAGTGAACAGGACTGGACAGAGCCCGCAGACGGAATCCAGCCTGCCTGTCGTGCACCCTCAAAACCAAGCCATGCTCCTGGAAGAGGGGCCCCAGGCCAGGCCCCAGACCCCTGGCCTCTCGGGACCACGGCAGCATGGGGCGGGGGATGGGGGGGGGGGACCCCTCTGGCTGAGGGTGGGGAGCCCGGCTGGTGGGGTGGCCATGGGGCCAAGGGCTTCTGCTAGCCCAGGCTCCCCAGTTCACAGTCCAGGGAGATTCAACTTCCTCTGCCTGATCCGCTTTTCATCAACAGCTACCCTGACGCGTCAGTATCTGCGAACAGGCTTCAGACAGCTCTAAAAGGCCGTGCTGCGGCTCAGCATTTCAGAAGCCACAGGGATTTCTGCTCTTCTGCCACAGAAGCCATTGTCCACTCTCAGTCGGCTCAGGTCCCAGCTGGTCACCCTGCTGTAGGCTGGTAGTGCCCCCACCCACCCGCACCTGCCTCCCGTCAGGCCGCCCACAGCCCCCAACCGAAATGGGCACAGGGCCCCCACCTGACCAGGGCCCGTGGGTGCCAACCACTGGCAAGCTCTGTGCACCCAAACTCACTCCGGAAGGTCTTCCTTCCAGCCTTAACTGGAGTTTTTGATACGGTGCCAACTCGACCCAGCCCAGGGCCTGGCACTGGGTGAGGGAGGCCTGGCCTAAGGCAGACAAGAGGGGCCAGAGCAGGGAGGGGGCTGCGCCACGGAAACCAGCCTGGCCCCCTTCTTGGCACGGACGTGGGACAGCACCTGGCAGTGGGGTCGCTGATGTGCCCGAGAGAGAGGGTGGGAGGCCCCTGTGAGCACCTGGGCACCTGCATGCCCACAAACCCGTCCCCTGTGGGGCCTCTTCCCTGGGCAGTTTCTGAGAGCCACGGCCTTTGGGGCAGGCCCCGGACACAATTCTGCTCTCCAGCAAGAGCAAGGCTCTCAGATCAGCGGCCAGCTTACGGTCGTGACCGCAGCTGATGGTGGTCAGGGGTGCAAAGAGGTGCACACGGCAGGCAGGACCTGTCACGAGTGCCCCCAGCAGTGACACCGCCAGCCTGGAAGGACCGGGAGGGGCCTGAGTGGGGTCCAAACAGAAGGGACAGCACAGCCACAGGCCCCAGGCAGTGAAAAGCAGGGAACAGCTCCAGGCAAGCAGGGTGCTGGCTTCTCCTGGAGGAAGCGGGGAGGTGCCCTGGGGGCTCCCGGGGGATGAAGAAGCAGCCGGCTAGCACGGGGTCCGGGCCTCCCCACACCGCCTCCAGGTTGGCAAAAGGCTCATACTTGCGGCCAAGGCCTCACCTCACCCTCAGACTCTGTACCACCCCAGGGGCGGTGACAGGGACAGAAGTGAGGGCCAAGCAAGCCAGGCGGGTCTGGAGAGTGCGCAGGCAACAAGGAGCCCACAGAGAGCCAACGGGAGGACTGGGCCCAGGCAGGCTCCCCGCACCCAGCTCGAGGTGCATCTCCCAGCCCTCCAGGGCCTTACCCTACCTCCCTGACCCGAGACCAGCCACTAGAAAGACTGTGGGTGCAGGGGGCAGGGGCAGGTGAGGTGCAGGTCAGCCCAGAGGCGCCTGGTCTTCTCGGCAGCGGGAGGTGCCGCAGGGGCGGGCCGCTTTCCCCGCTGGTGGCAGGTGGGCTGCACAGTGGCCACAAACCCACACGTCACAGCAACCCTGCAGGCAGAGGCCGGCTCCGTCCTAACAGCGGGTGTGCCGCACTCCTGGCAAAACGGCCACGGCAACATAAGCAGACCAGCAGGCGCACCGGCTGAGAAGCCTTCAATGCGCAACGGTGTCCTCACGTCTGAAACCCCGCGGGGCAGCTGAGCTGCTTGCGGAGCCCTGGGCCGGGCAGGACGGGCAGTGCTCGAGAGGACCGGGGCGAACGGCGGCAACACGTCCTGTCTGCCTGGGGCAGGGCCGGGGGTTGGGGCCCGGAGAAGGGCTGTGGGGTGGGCCCCAAGCCCCACTTGGCCTCAGAGGGGACAGTGAGGTGTGCCTGCTCTCTCTAGACACCGCCTGTCCACTACGGAATTTCTGAAGGTCAACGTCATCTGAGCTGTCCTCTCGGTGACCCCCACGGTCCTGGAGACGGTGGAACCGGGGCCGCATTTGGGGGTGAAAAGGGCCCCACTCCTAGGAGGGGTGAGCCGACCCCAGAGGCCACCAGGAAAGGTCCGTGGATGCACACCATCTGCAGGAAGCAGCCAGAAGGAAGGCCTGTGGGGTCCGGGCTCTGGTGGTCGGGTGCCGCCGAAGGGGGTCCCAGGCCTGCTCTCCCCTCCCCACCCTACTCAGCCTCAGGCCGGTTGCTCCCCAGCGTCCGCAGTAGCTGCCAAGGGAACGCTGGCCCGAACTCCGCCCTGGTGACTCTGTGCCCCCGGCTCTGACCGCAGTCCCACCGCACGGCCCGGCCCACACGCCCGAGGCTCCGCACGGGGCCGGCACAGAGGTGCGCACACCGTGTGCGGTCATTTCCTGCGCATGTGGCCCGCCTGCCAGCCCCTCCGAGACCCACCAGGGCTTTTGCAGCACAAGCCCAGACCCTTCAGTTATGCGCTTAACCAGGAAGGATGTGTCCAGACACAGGGCTGGTCCACACCTCCCCCCCCGCCCCGTCTCAGATGGGCCCCCATCTCTGTGCTACTAGGAGATCAGCACCCGGAATGGGACCCAGCCCTGGGACCTGGGGCGAGGACACCGACGCCCCAGTTTCTACTGATGCCGGTGCCCCCTGGCTGGGGGCGAGCCTCGGGGATCCTCCAGGACACCGAGGAACAACCTGGCCATCTCTCCACACTGGGCTGGACTGCCCTTCTCCCACCCCCCCCCGCCCCCCCCCAGGCCTACCACATGGGAAAGACTCAGCCAAGGGCCCCAGGCAACAGGGCGGGCTGCTCTCCCCAGGAAGCCGCTGGGCCTGCTCCCAGCTGGAACCACGGGCAGAACCCACCAATCCGGGTCCCATTCGGACGGCGGTGCTACCGCTGTGGCAGCGTTGGCTTCGGCTCAGCCTTTCTAGTCTGATGATCTCTGCCTTCTAATTGAGTTCGCGGTTCAGCGCGTTTAGGGCAGTAAGTGGACACCTTGCCACACCTGTGTCGGAGCGCTCGGGGCTGCCGGGGCGGGGGGGGGGGGGGTGGCGTCTGGGCCTCCCAGGCCTGCAGACTGGGGGCCCCTCTGCCTGAGCGCCAGCGGGGTCCCGTGCCGGCCTCCCCCAGCCCCGTCTGCAGACTAGTCTCTGGTGAGCCTAGAAGCACGCGTCCTTTCTGGTCAACAGCCCCGACCTCCTCCCTGATCCCCCGCCCGTCCGTCTAGGCCCCTCAGCAGCCGAGCTCAGCTGCAGCGTCCGCCAGACCGCCCCACGAAAGCACACCCCCTGCCCGGACGCCGGGGTGCTCAGGGAACCTCCGGCGCCCCCCACCCGCCGCTGCCTCAGACACAGCGGCTTAGAAAGTACCACTGGCTTCCCCCGCCAGGCCCCGCGCCAGGCTGTTCCCAGCTGCTCTGTCAGCGGCACCCCACCTGCGGCAGGAGGTGAGGGTCGGCAGCACGGCCCCTCGGGGCGGCGAAGGGCGCGGGAGATTAGCGCTGCTGGGCACCACTTCCCGCCGGCCAAGCGAGAAGCCAGCTCCCTGCGGGTGGCCACGTGACGCGGAGGTGGGCACCGGCAGGCTGCAAGCCAGGAGGCAGACAGAAGCGGTTCCCCCCGCCCCACCGGCCCCCAGGCCCCTCCACTGTGAGCAGGGGATTCCCGGGTTCCCCCACGAGGCTCCCAGCCTCTCTCCCTGCACCCCCCCCCCACATGCTCCCAGGCCCCTAGGCCCCTCCACTGTGTGCAGGGCATTGATTCCCAGGCAGGGTTGGCTCTGGTCGGCTCTAGTGGAACATCTTCATCAGAAGGGGGAGCCTCTGTTCCCTCCTGCCCTCCACATAGGACACACAAAGCCCGACGAACAGCACAGCTGACAGGGCACATTGGCCCCTCGGGGTACAGATGTAGGGAGGAGCCCCGCTGGGGCAGGTCGGCACTAGGCCAAGGGGCCTCTGCCCAAGGCCCCTCAGGAAGGACAGGAGAGGATCTCGATTTCACTGACGCCAGCCTGGAAAACAGCGGCCAGGAGGCAGACGTCATCCTGCCCCATAAAGACCGCTATAAACATGCCCACAGACCTCCACCTGTACCGTCGCACAGGTGCCCTGCTGTCCACCCAGGCCCCGCAGGTGCAGGAAGCACACGGGTGACAGGACCTGGCCGCCGTGTTCCCACCTGCGAGAGCACGGCCGAACCGTGACAGAGCCCCCACCCTGTGAACACTTATTCATGTGCTTGCAGGGGCCCGTCCACTTCTCCAAATGAGGCGTGACAGCAGCCCAGGCAGAAGGCAGTGCGCGCCCCGCCCAGCACTCACCCGCCAGGAGCTGCCAAGGACTGAGCTCTAACAAGCTTCAGTGGTGGGATGACTGGAATCACAAAGTATGAATTTTTATGAGTCTAATAAATCACTCCACTTTTCCTGTGTTTGATGGTTCCCAGCACTTCCAGTGCTGGAAGAGCCCCGCTGCCATCAGATGGTCTGACCCTCGTCTCTGCTGGTGGCCGGGGACAAGGAGCCAGGGCAGCTGGAGACCCTCCCGGGCACCCTGGGGCCATCGGAGGCCAGTGCGTCCACAGGCCCCCGCGGAAGTTCTCAGGCCGGCTCTGTGCTCCCTCTGCTCAGAGGCCAGCCCGTGGAAAGGGCGCCCCGGCCAAATCAGCATGGACCCGACCACACACCCCTCTGTGACAGAGCCGTAGGGACCCCAGGGCCCGGGAAGGGGGGTCTGAGGGGCAGCAGTCCATCCAGCCCCACTGATTTCCCACGTGCACCCCGCGGCCTGCAGGCGCTCGCCGCCAGCCTTCCGCCGCACCGTCATCCAAGCCGGGGACCGGCCGCTGACAAACGGTTAGCAATGATCAAATCACAGAGGCAGCCCGACAGGCCATACGTCACCGAGCAGCCATCGGCCCTGCAGCCTGAGGAGCGTGGGCGGCTCGGTGATGACAAACAAGGGCTGTCAGCTGCCTGTCCCCCAGCGGGCCGTGTTCGCTGTCGTCCCACACTACCTGGTGTTTAATGACGACACTGTCAGCCCAAGACGCAGCGCCAACGCCGCCACGGACTGTCAGGGCCCTATTAGAGGAAAGATTGAGACCCTACTCTTCTTAAACTCACTCAAGCAACACAAGCCGCTAGTTCCTATAATTATTGTGCGTGAGCCATCGATCGTGCCGACACCTGACCCATCTGTATGAGATGGGAGTAGTTTGCTCCGTGACAGTCGCTATAGATTATGGGGGTGGGTCGTCCCTCCCCTCTTAACCACGGTGCTACCTACCAGAGCAAGGGGGAGACTGAGCACCTCTCACCAATCCCCCAGCCGCAGGCATGGGCACGGGGGGCAGGGAGACCCAGCACCTCCTGGGAAGTCAGGAGGCACCCCCACACACTGGGAAGGCCACGGGGGCACCGTGGCAGGCAGCTAAGGAATCCAGGCAGGGAGAGGACACTCCAGGCAGGGCACGACTCTGGCTCAGCACGCCCTGCAGGACCCCAGCACCCCAGGACAGCACACGGGGAGCACCAGTGCCTCAGGCAAGCACACATGCGTCAGGGAGTGGCCGGCGCCCCCGAAGGGCACCAGAGTCTGTCCATGGTACGTGGCGGGTCCGGGGGCTCAGCTCCAGCTTCAGGAAGGCAGAGCTCGTGGCCAGGGGGCCCACTCTGGTCCCTTCCTCCCCTGGCCCCAGGTCACAGGACAGGCCTGTGCCCTCCTGTGCTCAGAACCCAGTTCTGGCCTTGGCAACCCTGGGGACCCCTCAGCCCTTCTGAGGACAACTGGTGCTCGTGCTTGCGTGCAGGCCTCTGGATCCCAAGTCGTGGAGCCCCCAGAACACAAGGCCCAGCCCCCAGGCCCACGCTGACAGCCATGATACTCGAGGTCCGTCGTCTACAGCCAGGCACCGAGCCGGGCGAGCCCATCTCACAGCCCCAGGATTAGGTGGCCTGAGGTCCATCTACCACTTCCGTGGAATCACGCAGCCAAGGACAACAGGAAAGTTTAAGACGCGAACAGTGAAAACAGCGTTTGGAAAGCAACCGCAGAGCAGGGAAGAGGCCTGAGAAGGAAGCGGACTCCACGCGGGGCGTGCTGCCACAGGGGTGCGGACTCCGGCCCCCAGCTCCTCGCACAGGCCAGGCTCTGATGGAAGGCAGCACCGACACCGCTGTGTCCCCTGCAGAAGGTTCTGGCAGGAACTTGCTCATTCGCTCATTCAACGCATTTCTGGCAAGACCTGTCGTGCACTGGGAAGAAGCAGGGAGCTCAGCGAGCCCCTCAAGGTCCTCTCCTGGCAGGTGGGCACCCCCCAGCCTTCCCCCCCCCCGCCCCGAGCCCACCCCGCCCCCAGGAAGGGAGGGACCCCCGGGTCCCTGCCAGGGCCCAGCCTGCGCGAGGCCTTCCCACCTGGAGCTGCAGGGACTCCGGGGCCAGCGCCACAGGAAATGCCTGAACTCCTCTCAAGGTAGCCCATCCTGTGCCTGACACAGAGCCTAGATGACCCTACGGTCCTGCCGGCCTAATGCCAACTGCTCTCCCTCGACCCCAGCACAGGCCTCGCTGCCTGGCAGGGCCCGGTGCTGGCGGCCCGTCCTCCCTGTGACCCAGGTGCGACGACGCACAGGGTGGGGGCCGCCTGCCGGAGCCCCTGTGTCGGTAAACACGGAGCTGAGCCCAGCACTGCTTCCCCCCCCACTAACACCTGCCAGGGGACGGGACTTGAAGCCAGCCCAGCAGGAGAGGCCCAGGAGCGGGCCACAGTCTCCTCCCAAGGCCTCTCACCTATGCCACTGCCAGGGCTCATGTGCCCAGTGCAGCGGCCTGAGGCCACAGGCCCCACCACCTAGGCAGGACCGGTGCCCGCCAACACCTTCCCCCGCACCGGGCCGGCTAGCGTGCGGTCTGTGGCCTCACCAAAGTCCAGTGCTCTGTCATCTCGAAGCCCCTTCCATCTGGGGGCCTGGCCAGACAGGGACGGGAAGGCCAGCCTACCAGGTACAAAGGCATTCGCTTCCACAGCCAGGCTGAAAACCCAGAAGACCAGAGGCTCTGGGGAGCAATGTGGGGGCTCCCAAGTCCACCAGGGACAGGTGAAGGGCCACGTCCACTCTTCACCAACAGCACCGGGGCCCACATTCAAGCAGGGCCAGTCCAGCCAAGGGGGCAGAGCCTGGCCCATGAAACGAAGGCCCATCTACCCCGCCTGGTAGCTGCTGCTGGGGGGACTTCTGGGTGGGCAAGAAAGTGATGGGAAGGGCCCACCGCTCCCAGATGGACAGACACCCCACATTCTGAGCCATGAGAGACGGGGAAGGGCCCAGCTCCCTGTCCCGGGTGCAGGTCTGACACGCAATGATGCTGGTGTGGGGGAAGGCAAGGCTCAGAGCGCGCCCTGTCCTCCCTGTGGACGCTGACGGCGATCCCAACAGCAGAGCCAATGCAGCCATACCGCCCACGGGGGAGGAAGGGCACGCAGAGCCTGCCTCCTCCCTAGTGACCCCCTGTTCTCGCCCACAGGGATGGGAGCACCAGGAGGGGAGTCTCCCTAGCAGACGCAGCAGCCCCAGCCCCCAGGGAACCGCAGCTTCATGAGGGCCACCCGCCCAGGCCCGGGGGCCCTTCCACCAGCCTGACCTCACAGGGGCCGGCGGTCCCAGCTCCCCACAGAGCCCGGGCCTGGGGACTCTTGCAAGGGAACAGCGTCCCGCTCACCACAGCTGCACCTTCTCTCAGGGTCCCTCCCCTGCTTCCTCTGTGTTGGGGCTAAAGAGAGATGCTTGCCAGGGAGGCTGCAAAGAACGCCTCTAGAAAGAGCAGCTGTCACTCACAGAAAACCATGTGTCCCCCTCACAAAACCCAGACTGCCAGGACCCTCTCCTGACATTCCCCGGTTTCCCTCTGGGCCACTGCCTTTCTGGTGGCCACAGTGACAGGGCTATGGCGCCAGGGCAGCAAGCGGGCCACGGAGGCGAACACCCGGGCAGTGGGTGTGCCCCGGCCTCACTCACCCCGAGTCCTGCTTGGGGGTCCGTCGCGGCTGCCACAGGGCCAGAGACAGCTCGCCACGGCAGCCGGAGACAGCAGTGTGGGAGCCACACGTCCAGGGGGCCCTAGCTCCATTACTGCACAGGGAGGCCTGTACAAACTGGCTCGTGCTTCGCACATGCAGAGAGAACTGCCCAGCAGAGCCACATGGGCCTGGCCGGGGAGGGGACCGCAGGGAGGAGCTGGGGACACGGTTGGCTTTAGCGGGACCTGCACTGCCCATACCAGCCCGGCAGGTGGCACCCCACCGTGCTCGGCCCACCTCTCTGCCCAGGGCCCTCCAGCCCCGGCACAGGGTGCAGCCACCAGGCCAGCAGCAGCACGGGCCTCAGTGATGGCCCCGTGGCCACATGGGCCACACACGTGGGAGGCTCCGCAGGAGGCAACGTAAGGCCAGGGGGCAGCTTTAGGGGGGCTCCCCTACAGATAGAGGCCTCGGTGCTCTGTGAGTGGGAAGGAGAGGAGCGCTGGGGAGGGCGTAAGGAGGAGAGAGGCGAGGGACGAGGGAGAGAGGGGCAGGTGGGGACACAGCACAGAGGCCCACCGGCCCACAGGGGCTGCTCTCAGACCACTCCGTCTCACAGGCGGCTGCAGGGACGGGCTGGCGGACGCACCACGGCACACCGGCCCCCGAACAGGCCCCTGACAGCTGCCAGACGTCTGCACGGCCTTCTCGCAGGGACCAGGGCCTGCAGCCTCCCACGGGTGACGTCACCCCACCGGGACACACACGCACATACCCGGAGGCCAGGCTGAGGAGAACGCAGCCACGAGCAAGCAGTGAAGAGAACCAAGAGAAGGAACCAGGGGCGTCTCCTAGAGGGGCACGGGACACAGGCGGCCTCGCTCAGTGTCGCCTCCCCACTGCGCTGCGGCCAGAATGCCGGGGCAGAACAGGTCCCAAGAGCCACGGGGGCGCCCCAGCAGTCCGGCCTGCCCCCATGTCAGCATTCCAGAGCTGCACAAGCTGCAGACTCAGCAGCGACGGGAACACGTGGCATCGGTGATTTTCTGGACAGCCACAGGCTTCAGCAGGGCTCGCCCCAGCACGTGGGGGCTTGGTGGGGCCCAGGGCCTGTCCCGGCTTCCCCACACCTCCCAACACAAGCAACGCTCTGGCACAGAGCACGGTTCCCTTCCTCATCCTTCCCCAGATTCTGCAGTGGGGCCTGCGGCTGGGGAGCTCGCGTTTTCCCACAAGGCCCCAAGCCTGTCTTTCCAGATGCAGTGGGGTCAGCCCCACCCCCCAGACACACCAGGCTCCACCGGCCCACACTGTGCCCCCCGGGACCCCCGGGGATGCAGATGGGGAGGCAGCAGGCCCCTACCCAGCTGAATCTGGTGGGTCTTTGGCCTCCCGTGGGTGGGGATCCAGGGGCACAGGGCAGCTTTCCCAGCCCCCATGGAGCCTGCTCGGCCCTCACCTCAGCCTCCCCGCCTTCATCCTCTGAGCCTGGATTCCCCTCCTGAGACACGAGGACCTGGCCCTACCCCCAGCCAGAGAGAGGAGGCAGCTGGCCAGCCACCAGGTTCACTGCCCAGCTGTCCCCTACATGCGCACACAGGTCCCACGGGGCGCGAGCCCGGAGAGGGGAGCACAGCAGGGGGGCGGCAGGCTCACCAGTGACAGCACAGGCACCGTGGTTCTGAGCTGTGGTCACAGGTCCTGGCTGGGGGGGGGGGGGGTGGGGGGACTTCTAGGAAGGGGTCGGCCACGGGCCCCTAAGGTTCCTCCAGTGCTGACTGTGGGAGCTGCTCCCCCTCCCAGCCAGCCTTTGCTTAGAACAGGGGAGGGAGAGGGACAGAAACAGCACTGGAAACCCTGAAATAAAGCCCAAGACCTCTGTCTCAGCAGAGCCCAATCTCCGCAAGTGTCTTGAGTGCTCAGGGCACGCGGCGCCTCGGGGGACCCACAGGGGCTTCTCTCTGACTAAAGGCCTGTTTCCTTCAGTTGGCTGAAAACTTGCTGGCCCTTGATCTCTGCAAGAGCCTGTCACTCAGCAGGGCCCCAACTAGCGTGTCTCTAGGGACAAGGCCACACCACAGCCTGCAGGCAGACTGCACTCGGGCAGGAACCCTGGTCCCTTCAGTTCCGGGCACCGTGGGGGGCAGGCCTGGCATCGGGAGGGGGGTACTCTTCCCTCGGGTTTGTGCCCTGCTCACGGGCGACCTAGGACCAGGCCTCCCCAGAGCTGGCAGGCAGCAGGGCCCTGCAGGAGGCCCTCGAGAACGCCCGGCCAGGGGACCGGCAACCAGGCCACCCGGTGACCCCAGCATCTCCCCACACAGGCGGACGAAGCCAGAGGCCCGGCCCGCCACCCATCTAGCACATCTCCACCCGCCACAACAGTGTGGGCCCGGCCAGCAGCTTCCCCGCACACCGGTCGCTGGCCGGGAAGCACCTCTGACACGGGCCATCCCTCGTTCGGTGGCGAGAGGTCTCGGCCCAAGAGGCACACGCTCTCCGGGGGGGGGGGGGGGGGGGGCCGTCGGGAAGGTGGTTTCCGACGGCACGGAGGAGGCTTCACTGGCCCCCCTCACCGCCCCCGCCCCGCTGCCACAGGCACCGCCCTCCCCGAAGCCGCCGGGTCGCCGCCGGGCAGCCGGGGGCGGGGCTGCGGGGCAGTGGCCGCGGGCACGGCTCGCACCGCTGAGCGCTGAGCGCGCTCTCTCAGGCTGCTGCACCCCGCCGCGCTCAGGCTCGCACCCCGCCACTTAATCGCTCTGCCGCTGATGCGGAAAGGGCAATTAGGAGAAAAGCTGCCAGAGCCCATCACAGATCCGTGCGGCTCGGAATACACTGTGAAAGGAAACACAACAGCTCCAGAATTAATTTAGAAAGCGCAGAGCCCCGCAGAATGACAACAAACAGGCCAGTGAGCGCTGGGGGGGCGGGGGCGGGTCCACGGCGGCCAGGAGGTGGCCCCGCATACCTGCCTCGGAACGGGAGCCAGCCTCCAGGCTCCAGCCGTTCCAGACTGAGGCACCCAGGGCACCGGGCAGCCGAGGTGCGCGGCGGTCTCCCCATCCACAGACCAAATAACGGACGCTTAATGACAAGAGACTGGGATTTACGGTCGGTGTGTGCGTGCAGCTACAGATTTCCTTCGCAAATCCCATCAATTCTGTCCATTCAGACCAAATCTCATCATTGGAAGGCTACGTGGATGAGCACGGAGAGCCCCAGGTCACAAGCGTGGCCCTGGGTGGCTCCAGAAAAGGCCCGGCAATGGTGCTACCTCAGGCTCCTCCCACCCAGGGCTCCACCTGCCACCACTCCTCAGGAGATCCTAGCTGCCTGTCTGGGAGCAAGGGCCCCTACCGGTAAACAGGCCAATGTCAAGAGGCCTTAGGGGAGGCCACTACCACCTCCCATGGACCCAAGACGGGGGACAAGAAAGCAGGAGGGTCATAAGCAGCAGAGGACCCCACGGACACAGGCACCATCTGGAAGCCCCAACAGCTGTAGAGGCACGGAGGGCCACGTGACCCTGCCCTTTCCAGGGCCACTGAGGGATCCCTCCCTTGGTAGAGCAGCACAAAGGGTTCCAGCTCGGATCCCAGGGGCGTGGGGAGGCCTATCCCGGTACCCATCCTAAGAGGCTCCATCTGTCCCAGCGTGGTCCTGTGAGGACACGGCAGCAGGGTGGATTGCAGGGACACAGCCCGGGGGGCTCCAAGGACAGCACCGCCACCTGCCCGCCCGCCCACCCACCGGCTCCTGGCAAAGAGCCTTTTTCCCACCTTTGTGTCCCAGAGGCTCCCACAAGGAGAAGTGGGGCCTCGGGTGCACAGAGGTGATGGGCCCAGTATCCCCCAGACCCCGGTCTCCTAGCCGCTGACAGCTCTGGCCCAGCACAGGTTTTGAGAGCAGGGCCGAGTTCTCGGGAACCCCAAGACCCACCCTAGCCCCCATGTCCCGCAGGGGAGAAGCCCTCCACCCTCCTGGTCCCCTCATGCCAACAGAGCCGTCCCCTGCGCGCAGGGGGGCCCCACCCACCCAGGCCAAGGAGTGTCCCCGAAGGCAGTCAACTTTTGTCAGGACCTGGGTTAGAACCAGAGACCCTGCCCAGCTCCCTTAGGCAGGCTGGGCACTGGGGCCATTCCCCCAGGGCCACCCTTGGAAGTCCAAGACTCTCCCTGGTTGTCCCCAGGGGGCCTGCCTGCATGGGCACCACCTTCCCAGTTGTCACTCAACCCCATTCAGCAGCTCAGTGCCCACCCCTGGGCAGTGTGCCCCCCCCCCAGGCCCCTCACCCAGCCTCCACTGCCCCCATTTTACGCCAGGCCTGCCCAGCTCTGCCACTCAGGCTCCACATCCTTACTGAGCATGGCTACTGGAGGTCCCTCTCAGGACCTGGAACTGGGGCAGGGAGACGCCTGCAGGCACAAGGCCACCGTCCAGGAGGCCCACAGGCTGCCCTGTCGACACTACACCCCAGAGACTTCTCAGAGGCCACAGGTGAGTGAGCCGCTCCTGTCCCCAACACACAGGTCACTTGATGCTCTGAGCCACCCGTCCTCCCCACCCAGCCACACACTGGGCATGGGACGGGCACTCCAGCGCCCCCATCCTGCAGACAGGAAAGTGGGCCACCAGATGCAGGGATGGGCTGTGTGGTCTCCCAGTGCCCCATCTTTACCCCTCCTCCTGTACAGACCCTGCTCTGCCAGACCAGCCCGCTGGGGCATTCTACCCCTGGAGCACCCCCCACCCCACCAACACTGCCCTTAACTCTGCAGGCCTACCTCCCCGAGGGCCCCATATCCCGTCTGGGAGAAGAAACATCATCCATCCTTGAATTATCTCCATAACTCCGTCCACAATGCCCACCACTCAACACAAAATAACCAGACAGGGGTGCCTGGTGGGCTTGGTCTGCACAGCAGGTGGCTCTTGATCTCGGGGACATGAGTCTGAGCCCCATGGTTGGGTGTAGAGATTGCATAAATAAACTCCAAAACTAACAAGCAAAACCAAAACAGGGGCGCCTGGGTAGCTCAGTTAGTTGAGCGTCTGACTCTTGACTTCAACTCTTCACGGTTCGTGGGTTTGAGCCCTGTGTCAGGCTCTGCGCTGGCAGCGTGGAGCCTGCTTGGGATTCTCTCTCCCTCTCTCTCTGACCCTCCCCAACATGAGACACATGCACCCTCTCTCTCTCAAGACAAATAAACATTTAATAAATACACAAACAAACAGGGCACCTGGATGGCTCAGTCGGTTAAGTGTCCAACTTCGGCTCAGGTCACGAAAGCCAAAAGGTTTGTGAGTTCGAGACCCATGTCAGGCTCTGTGCCGACCGCTCAGATCCTGGCTTCAGATCCTCCGCCCCCTTGCTCTCTGCACCCTGCTGCCCTGCTCGCGTGTGCTCTCTCTCAAAAATGAATAAACTTAAAAACAAAAAAGAAACAAAAAGAATCCAAAAACAAAAACAAAATCACGGACACACGAGCAGATCAGACATGACCCAGAACTAAGAATTTTAGGGGTGCCTGGGTAGCTCAGTCAGTTAAGCATCTGACTCTTGATTTTGGCTCAGGTCATGATCTCAGGGTTTGTGGGTTTGAGCCACATTGGGCTCTGTGCTGACAGCATAGAGCCTACTTGGGGTTCTCTGTCTCCCTCTCTCTGCCCCTCCTCTGCTCATGCTCTCTCTCTTTCTCTCAAAAACAAATATTTAAAAAAAAAATTTTTTAAAAAAACGGGGCGCCTGGGTGGTGCAGTCGGTTAAGCATCCGACTTCAGCCAGGTCACGATCTCGCGGTCCGTGAGTTCAAGCCCTGCGTCGGGCTCTGGGCTGATGGCTCAGAGCCTGGAGCCTGTTTCCGATTCTGTGTCTCCCTCTCCCTCTGCCCCTCCCCCGTTCATGCTCTGTGTCTCTCTGTCCCAAAAATAAAAATAAAACATTGAAAAAAAAACAACAACAACAAAAAAAAAACACAAATATTTAAAAAAACAATATTTAAAAAAATCTGTTCAGGCAATGGACTGAACAGATGACTGACTGATCAAACATGGACTTTAGAGGGCTCCTGGCAGGCTCAGTCCGTGGAGCATGTGACTCCCGATCTCAAGGTCATGAGTTCAAGCCCAACATTGGGTGCAAAAATTACTTTATAAAAAAAATTTTTTTTAATTTTTTTTTTAACGTTTATTTATTTATTTTTGAGACAGAGACAGAGCATGAACGGGGGAGGGTCAGAAAGAGGGAGACACAGAATCTGAAACAGGCTCCAGGCTCTGAGCTGTCAGCACAGAGCCCGACGCGGGGCTCGAACTCACGGACCGTGAGATCGTGACCTGAGCCGAAGTCGGCCGCTTAACCGACTGAACCACCCAGGCGCCCCTAAAAAAATTTTTTTTAATGGACTTTAAATACGACTGATGTATTCAAGGGCTTGAAGACAAATTTGCAAATTTTGGCACAGACCTAGACACTATTTGAAAAGACAAATGGAAACTTTGGAATTTAAAAATAACTGAAGCTACCCAATCCTCCCCAGACGGTGCAACAGATTATACAGAGCTGGACAGACAACAAGCAACCTAGAAAATGAGTCAGAAGAAACTGTCCAGATTTAAGCACAGAAAGACAAATATGGCAGATACAGAAAAGAGCACAGGAAACACAGAATGTGGTGAAAGGGTTTAATATAAATGTAGCGGAGACCCCAAAAGCAAAAAAGAGTGAAGCAAAGGCAATACACCAGAGGCAGGAGGGCTGAAAACTTTCAAAAGTGAAAACTGTCAAGCTGCAGTATCCAGAAACACCACCAACCCCGGCAGAGTAAGTAAAAGCACACTAAGCATCCCACAGCAGCTGCCGCAAGCCAGACGAAGGAGGGCTGTGGCACAGCCAGAGGGAAGAGCCCGGGTGCCGGCGAAAAAAAGCCAGCCAGCTTCCCGCACGCCACAGCTGGCATCAGAAGGCAACGGAAGACCCTTCCCCAGCGCCAAAGAAAACGCCTGCCATCCTCAAATGCTTCACACGGCAAAAACCCTTCGGAGACGGAGGCAGAAACAAACACTGTTCACGTAAACGTCTATTGACAGGCACGGTCCTCAGCAGACCTGCAGGTGTTCAAGCAAACGTTAAGAGGTGTTCTTCAAACAGGAGAAAGAACAAAGAAAAGGTGAAAAATAAATACACAGGTAAATCTGAATGCGTAGAACGTTTTGTGAAATCTAAAATACGAAGAGAATTAAAATCATGATAGCTCTAGAACAGAAGATGGGAGCGAGGGAAATAGAGTTTAAGGACTCCACGCTGCTTCTGCTGCCTGGGAAGCAATCACACGACACATCTCGCAGTATCGATATCACTAAGTAAAAAGTACACATTATAGGAAAGCCTGGGGAGCTCAGTCGGTTAAGCATCCGACTCCTGATTTCGGCTCAGGTCATGATATGGTCATGAGATGAAGCCCTGCATTGGGCTCTGTGCTGACAGCACGAAGCCTACTTGGGATTCTCTTTCTCCCTCTGCCCCTCTCCCCTACTCACATTTCTCTCTCAAAAAATAAAAATAAATTAAAAAAAATACAATTTCAGGGGCGCCTGGGTGGCTCAATAGGTTAAGTGTCTGACTTCCGCTCAGGTCATGATCTCGCGGTCTGTGAGTTCAAGCCCCACGTCGGGCTCTGTGTTGACAGCTCGGAGCCTGGAACCTGCTTCGGATGCTGTGTCTCCCTCTCTCTCTGCCCCTCCCCCGTTCATGCTCTGTCTCTCTCTGTCCCAAAAATAAATCAAAACGTTGAAAAAAAAAATATTTAAAATAAAGAAAAATTTAAATAAAGACAATCTCAGACTGAAGTTAAAATCCAGCTATTTGCTGGATACAAAAACTCTCTAATTGTGATACACAGGAAGCTGAATGTAAACACAGGTATGCATGGCACACGTACGATATTTGTGCACGCACACGTGCACGTATGCACGTGCATTTTACAATACCATCTAAAAGAAACCAGGCGCGGCTACACTTGCATCAGAGAAGGCAGACTCTAAGGCAAGGAGTATTGCAGTGAACAAGAGAGAACGTTTCACAACCTGCAAAGATCCAGTGCACCAGGGAGGTACAGCGATTCCAAACTGGTTTGCGCTCAGTGAAACGGCCTCGAAATATTTAATGTAAAGTCGACAACTAGAGAAATGGGCAGATTAACAACCACAGGTGCCACAGGGGCTGGGCGGAGAAGGCGCCCCTCCCTGCGGCCTCATCGGTGAGCACGGAAGCCGCGAGCACGGTGGGTACCCGACGCCACACAGCCTCACAGCCGGCGACCGGGACTCCCTTCTCCTCAAGAGCTTTACCAAAACTGACCGTAAGCTGGACCTAAAACGAGTCTCAGCAAACTCCAAAGAACTTGAACTCACACACTGCACACAGGCGGGGCTAAGCTAGAAGCGGTAACTACGAAGAACTTCAAAGCCCTCCTAAGTTTGGAAATGAAGGAACACCCTTCCAAATAACCTATGGGTCAAAGAAAAATTAGAAAAAAAATTTGGAGAAAACATGAATAATTAACTTGCAGGATACAGCTACGCTCAGGAGGAACTTATAACACGTGCCTATTTTAAAAAAGAGACCTGAGGCCACTGGCACCGTGCCCTGGCACTGCGTCCGAGCTCAGGCCCACCGTGGCCTGTGTGGGCAGTTCGCACCCGGAACAGGGGCCCCTGCCTCCAGTCTCTGCTCCCCAGCTCCCCACCCGCTGCCCCTCAGAGTCAAAGGCACAGGGCCCAGAGTCAGGGACGCACACAGCAGCCAGCTCCAGTGCCCAGGACAGCCTGAGACGCGGTAGGTCCACTCCCCCATCCTTCACAAGCCAAGGGGGCAATGCCGTGCGGGGGAAGTGGCCCGAGCCAGGTCCAGACAAGGAAGCCCACGCGGCACCTTGCCCCCTTTACAACACGAGGAGCGAGGAGAGCCAGGCTGCGGAGGGCTCCAGAGGAAAAACACGCTTCCACATTTCCTCCATGAGGTGCCCACCTGCCCCTCCAAGCCCCACACCAAGCAGAGGAACCACAAAGGGCAGCTCGGGTCTGACTTGGGGCCACACCGCCTGCTCTCAAGAGTCCCACGGTATGCCGCTGCCGGGTGGGCACAGGGCCGGCCGAGGTATGCCGGGGAGGGGACTCTCTGTACGGGTTCCTCGGGAGCGAGCGACGGCAGCCTCGCCCTGCTCCCCCTGATGGAGCCAGGCACACAACCATCAGGAAGCTGAGCCCACAGAAGGGGACACACCACAGGACTGCTGTCCCCTACTAAATTCAGCTCCAATCCCTCTCCAGAGGCCTAGACCAGAAGGCCCAGCCTGGGGACACCGTGTCCCACACCCCACGTGTCCTATTCCTTCACCCAGCTGCCTTTAGCAGGAAAGAACCCCACCCCCAACACCAGGCCTCTGGGGCACTTCCTCCCAGGCAGCTCCCAGCGCCTGTCCCTGGGGGTGAGCGCCCGTCCCTGGGGGTGAGCGCCTGTCCCTGGGGCGAGCGTCCCTGAGCAAGAGCCTGGCTGTTGCTCTGCTCTGTATCTCAGTAGCCCAGGGGTGGGGGGCGGTGCTCCACTGGGAGAGCTCCTGGGGAGCTTCCAAATCACACACCTGCCCTTCCTCTGTTAGGCAAAACCTTTGGGCCAGGACGTGCCAAGGGGACAGCTGGGGCACACGCCCCCAGCCCACTGCCCTGGCTCCAGCCCCAAATGCCACAGGGGGCAACAGACAGCAGGCGGGGTCCACAGCCCCCGGCCCCCCCAGGGCCAAGGTATGAGCCTCCAGTCAAGACAGGTCTACCTCAGCCCTGGTGCCCACAGGACAAAAGGGGCACTGAGAGGCCAACCTGCTGAGGCCGTTGCCAACTACCAACTGGATGCCCAGGCCTCTCGGGGCTACCCACAGTCCGGGTGCCACTCAGCCTGAGGACCTCTGTGTCCTCCGTCTGTCTGCGACTACAAGGAGTTTGCCGGCTTTGCTCCCGGACGCTGCGCTAGGATCTGGCACTCAGGACACGTTCACGGCGGCCAGTCTGGCCATCAGCTCGCACCAGATTCCTACCACAGACCCAGGGCAGGGCTTGGGGACAAGAGCAGGGCTCTCCTGGCCCACCTCCTCACCTGCTGGACTTCTCTGGTCACACAGCAGCCCCTGTGCCTGCCACCACACCCGGGGCCGTTAGCTTCCCCCCAGCCCAGGGCCCACCCCCGTAGGGACACCCAGTACTCGCTCTGCAGCTGGCACGCAGCCCAGAGGGTTGGCACACTCCGAGGCGTGACTCCGCAGGCCACAGAAGTGGGCACAGGCCCACAGTCAGGTGCAGACTGCTGCCCACAGAGGGAAGGCCCAGCGCACCCCCACCCCCACCCCTGGCCTCACTTTCTGCCTCCGGGAGCTGGGTCACCCCGAGCTCCGTCTGCACAGCAGTCGCTCAGTAAACTTAGCTCTCTCCTCTCCTCTGGCAGCCTCCCGGAGAGCCCAGCGCCAGGAAGGCTCAGGAGACTGGCAGCCTGACGGCAGAGGTGGAACAGGAAGACATTCCCAGCACTCCGCTGATGAAGCAGCGGGAGGAACTGACGGAGTCCCCCTTGGGGCCGGGAGAGGCAGGCGTCAGAAGACTGCAGGCCCCCTGCCGCTGTACGCGTCCCGCGCCCTCTGTCCCCCTGTTCCAGGCAATCCCAGATGAAGAAAGCCGAGGCTGGGCTCTCTCTGCTCAGAGCGCCCCCATGGCGTCCTGGGCCCCTCTCCACCCTCTGGGCCTTGGAAGCCCTGCCCAGCCAGGCACCCCCTCCCTGCCTCTCTGCCAGCTGGCCAGTCTCTCTCTGTCTTCTCTCTGCCACCAGCAGTCACACCTGGGCTGTCGGCCCCTCCTTTTCACCCCCTGCTGTTGGGGCCTTGCCAGGCCGCATAGCTAGCCCAGCTTAGGGCTCGGAGACACTCAGTGACGTTCGCTTCCTGGGGGCAGAGAGGAGAAAGTGGCAAGAAGACACGGGGCCCCATGGGCAGGGGCAGGAGGCGCTGGCTGAGCTGTCTCCTCTCCCAGAGGCCTCCTCTTCCCCGGCCCCCTGCCCTTGCCATGACGGCCTGGCACCGCGCCGGGGCACCAAAGGAAACCGGTGCCTCCTTCCCACCAGGACCTCACCCCGGGACGTCAGTGGACACCCAGCACGGGACACTGCTGGTCAGGGGGGAACGCGGGGGCCCCCTGACGAGGACCCACATCCGTGTGGAGCTCTGGCCACTCGTGGCCCTGCTCGGCCTGAGCACACTGAGGACCTGGTGCTACCGCAGGTGTCCATGGCGAGGGTACCATGGGGGGGGACAGAGGCATGGGGGGGGTGCCCCAGGGCCCCAGGGGGAGGAACAAGACCCCAGGCCTGAGAGAGGGTGTGCCCAACAATATCCTGACAGCTGTGGAGAGGTGTCGACTTCCAGAGACCTGGAAGGTCATGCCCCACCTCCAGGAAGTGAACGAACCCCCACCCTTGCACCAGAAGGCCCCCGCTGAAGCTGGCCCCCTTTCCTAGGGGTGAGAGGGGTTGGGCCCAGGAAAGGTGGCAGGACAGGGGGGTAGAAGAGCCTTCGCCCGCACCCCAGTGCCCGCTGATGGGCGGGCACCCGCGAGCCCACCAGGCTGAGAGGGACCCTCACACCGGGCTGGGAGCGGTGGGCGAGGAGGCCCGGAGCGCGTCCGACCACCAGACACAGAGCCCCAGGCCCACGGGAGGGGTGTCCCGCTCCCCAGGGACACAAGCTCCGCCGCCCTGAGGACGCCACTCCTCCTGCCCCAGCCAGGCAGGCTTCACGGCATCACTCGAGAACCCCCCAGCTCTGCGGTGGTCACGGCTTCCCTCGGGGCTCCGAAGCTGCCCAGGAGCCAGGCAAATGCGGTGCGCGCGCGCGCACACACACACACACGCGCGCGCGCACTCCCACGCCAGTCCTTGCGGAGCAATTCATTAGCACGGCCGCGACAAACTGAAATCCAGGCCTCCGATGCGCCTGATAATTTATGCAAGGCTCCAGGATCGCTGCCGCTGCCTCTCGCAGCGCCTAATTCAGCACTTTCTCTTTTCCTTAGGAAAGCAGGACTCTGGATTTAACTGCTCTTTACGGCGTCTACCCTGGTAAAGCCGAACAAGACAACCACGCACCAGTGAGCGCCAGCCACGGCAGACCCCTCCGCCGCAGCCATCCCGGCCAGCCCCCACCAAGCCCCGCCCAGCCCCCTGACCTCCCGGCTCCTTCAACCAGCAGGGCAGCGCCCCCCCCCCCCCCCCCCCCCCGACACGACCCTTGGCCCCAACCCCTGGGCTGGCTTCCCAGCACCCAGCGACACAGGAGGGACACCCCTCCTTAAAATCACCCAGCCCGGGCCCTCCCTGGCCCCCCTCCCTCCCCTGCCGCGACACAGGAAGCCCTCCCTCCTCCCCCTCAGCTGGGGGGCAGGAGCCAGGGCCCTCCTGAGGCTGGGGCCAGAAGTGCCAAGTCCCTGACCACAGCACAGGGCCTGGGGCCCGACAGAGGTGCCCCTGGTGTCAACGGCAAGATTCCCATGCCCCAAGGCTGGAACGGGCAGCCTCGGGCTAGCTCAGTAGAGGAGAGCTAGCCAACCACCACAAAAGGCCCATGTCACGTCCAGGAGGCGAGCCCCGGGTGGGCAGTGACGCCCCTGCCCCCAACTTCTTTGCTCCTCAGGCACCGTGCCCTAGAGTCTGGGCACTACCAGACAGCCTCCCAGGGAGGCCACCCAGTTCGGAGGGCCCACCCAGCCGCCTGACCGCACCCCCTCTAAGCTGGCCAGACCCCTTGCTCCCCACCCTCCCAATGGCCATCGGCACCAGTGGTGAGAATGAGCCTCCTCCCCGTGGGGGCCCAGGGCGACATCTGGGACTTCCCTCTGCTCCCTCTGCCCACCGACCCGCCCGCAGCCTTAACACCGGCACACGCTACACACGGGCCTGCCCAGCACCGAGCGGGCCTGGGGCTGCCTCCCAAGAGGGATGCTGCAGTGCTACTGCCTGCCCCACGGCACCCTGTCCCGGTCACTGGGTACCCTGGCCAGAGGGGGGCCCTGTCTGCCCAGCCCCGGCCTCTTCCATGCACAGGGAGCCACAGGCCTTCCAAGAAGGAAGCAAAGGGAGAACTGCATTAGAGAACTCCCCGGGCCACTGCTCAAGTGGCTGCTGGAGGCACGAGCCGGCAATGGGTGGACCCCCTGAAGGTACAGCCCGAGTCCCCCAGGTTGGCGCCTGCTCAACAAGAACCCCGCAGACGTCTCTGCACAAACTGGGCACACCCAGATAGTCTGAGAGGGCCTGCTCTGACCTCTCCAGGAGCCACGGGACAGCCCTTCAAGCCCCAGGACAGCGGGCCAGGTGCACTTGCCTGAGGAGCCAGGAGGGGATGGGCAAGGGGCAGGACAGCCTGCAGCGTCTCCAGCCAGGGGAGGGGGGGGGGGGGGTAGGGAGGTCCACCACTGAGCATGCATTGTGTCCCTGCTCCGGGGCCAGGAGGAAGGTAGAACGGCCACCCAAGGGGCTTGCTGAGGCGCCCAGGTCCTGGGGGAAGGGTGGGTGCAGGGCCCGAGGGAGCTCGTGTGGGGAGACACGCCCTGAGCCCTTCCTTAGAGAAACCTGGACCGAGGGAATAGGTGCCCCACCTCTGGCTGGGGTCATGGGGTGGTCCCCCCCAGCACCGGGCAGTCCCAGCCAGAGATCCCCCTAGCTGCATACCAGCTCCAGGGGACTGTCACGGGCTGCATGGTGAAGACCCGGCAAGACCCAAACAAGGGTCCTAGACCACAGCTGCCTTTTCTGCCAGTGACCTAAGGCGAGCGGACACCCCACTTTCATCTGCAACAGGTGATAGCAGTTTCTCCAGACCACGCAGCCCACACGGCGGACAGAGGTTTGGGGGCAAAGTGGCAGGGTGAGGCCTGGCTTCTGGGAAAGCCTTGGTCTGTCCCTGAGGCCGCCGCGAGAACTAGGCTCTTCCCACCAGCTGCATCCCTGCCCCCGCAGCCCTGCGTGGCCGCCAAACCCTCACCCACCACAGCAGCCCCTCCTCTGTGCGGTCCGGGGCGTCCTGCACAAGGCCCCAGGCTTGTGAAGCAGGGGAGGGAGAGGAGGGCAGAATACCGTCATCCTGAGCAGGTGAGGCACAGGGCCCTCCCACCCAAGCGGCTTCTGGGAGGTGACACCACCACCCACCCACCTGCCCACCCACCCATGGCTTTTCCTTGGCACACGACAGCAAACATTTGCAAGTGGCTGGCAGGGACCCCATGACCTGCGGCCACTTTGAAGCCCCCTGGCCCAGGGCACGGGTGGGAGTGGGCTGGGAAATACCCACTCTATACAAGCCACACTCCAGGCGCACACCAAGCCTGCCGCCTCAGGGTGGCCCAAGTCACGGCCTTGGGCCCGGCGTGGACAGAGACAAGCCGAGCTGGCCCAGACACCCAGACCCTGCAACAGAGCAGGAGCCAACGTGAGCCGTGTGCGCTGTGACCACCACAAGCTGGAACCACCAATTGCCACAATTACATGGGTGGTAAATCGGAACCCGTTCTTGAGGTCTATGAGAGGTTTTCTTCTCTCTGCTTTCTCCACTGTTTGGACGCCCTGAGACGGATCAAGCAGGGTCTCTGTGCAGCTAAAATGGGGCAGACCCCACCAATCCTCAGCAAACGAAGCTCCCCTGGGCCCCTCCTCAAGTGTCACCTCCTGATACCCCAGCTGCCAACAGACTCATCCCCAGAAGAAAAGTGGAGGAAGGGAGGTGAGAGGCAGAGAGGTGGGGAGCACAGAAGGGGGGGGTCACACGGTGCCCCCAAGGGGCCACCTGGCCCACCCCCCCCACCAAAGTCTGACTCGGGGTGAACCGGGCAGAAGGGTCGGAGGGCAGGGGAGCCCGGGAGGGGAGGCCGAGGGAAAGGCAGAAGGGAGACAGCAGGAGGAGGAGTCGGGCAAGATCTTCATAATGCTCAGTCCCCAAGGCCCAAGGCACCAGCGGCCACACGGCTGCTGAACAATGCAGTTTTGAATTCAATTAAAGCGATTATCTGTTGTGCCAAATAAATTGTGTACAGCATATAGCCTGCGGCACTTACACCTCCGGGCTCATTATTCCCTAACTGTTTCCTCCTGTTTATGCGTTCTCAAATTAAATTGCTGATAATATGCGCCAAAATAAAAAATGAGCACACCTTGTCCCAAGAAAATTGATTCTCCCTTTTCCTGAACTGGCGATTGCCAGGTTTTATATACTCTGTTCCTGGTGATCATTAGTAATTCAATTTTCTTTTTATTAGCCCCCTTATCTGCTGAGCAATATAGTGGCAGAGCTGACCTCTTTCGCACGGGTAAATGTTTAAAATCTTTTCCCTGATTAATTTTGCCAGTTAAGAAAAAGAGGAGAAATGGCCCGGCTCTTAGCCATCACAATGAATAAAGCTTAATGTTGATTGTGATGGAATTTCTAATGCCAGGGAAATTGATTGAACGCGGCAATTACACTGCAATAGTAACTCAAGGGAGATGGGATCGCTTTCTCCTGGCCGTAGCCTTTTGGTTATTTAAAACAATCCAATTTGCAAGGATAATTATGTATTAGTGTTTTATCTGCCACTTGAAATGAACAGGGGAGTTTCGATACTGGCCTAGCATTAGCAGGTTATTGCTGCAAATTACTTGATATCTGCTTTCTTTCACATAAAGAGAAAATTAGGCAATCAATTACCAGAAAAAGGTGGACGGAGGAATAAGAGGGGCAAGGACGCCCTCTGCTGGCCACCGGGCTGTTCGGCAGGGCTGAAGAAGGGACCTTGGTGGGGGCGGGCAGCTTCAGGAAGCCTGACCCTTGTCCTCACTCCGTCCCCGCACTCCCCCGCACTCAGCAGGAGCCCACAGGGGCTCAGGTCCCTCCCCTACACTGCTCCAAGGAAGTCTGGACCTGAGCCAATGGTCTGTGTGGGGAAACGGGGAAGGGAACCCTCAAAGCGGCCTGTCCACCACAGGAAGGCACAGCCGGAGGGCTCCGAGCCCGAGCCCAGGGTCTGAACTCCAAATGCCCACAGCAGTAAACGGAAACTTGTGTGTGAGGCAGCTCGCGGTTGGCCTGGGGACAGGCAGGTGCAGCAGGGGAAGGAGGGACACAAGAGAGGGAAGCCTGTGGACCTTGCAGAAGAAGGTGCTTGGGGGAGCCACCCACTGACTCCCTGGTAGTCCTCCAACCAGGGGAATGCTCGTCCCCACTCCTGGTCCCACCACAACCTCCTCGGCCAGTCTCCAGGTCGCAGGGTGGCATGTCTGGAGCCACGTGCCCAGCGTTTTAGGCCCGTGCACCAGCATCTTCCCTGAGCTTCCTGCCCACTTCTGAGAATGAGGACCCCACTCCTTGACCTGGCCACAGGCTCTTCCTGGCTCACTGCCCCTCCAGGCCTGCCGGACACTCCTGGGGCCCCCAACACAGCCACCTCGCATCCCTGAGCATCTTCATGCAGGTCCCATGGAGGTCCCATGTCACCGCCCCCTGCCTTACGGAGGCTTGCCCCACCCGCCCATCATCGGGTCCCGCCTTCCCTCTGGCCTCGGCCCCTCCCACCCTCAGGGAAGCCGGCCACACAGACCCCTCTCTGCTCCTGCAGCACGGCAGAGCTCATTCCCACCCGTGCCCGTCACCTGCGGACAGGCACAGCATTTTCGCCTCTCTTCTCCTCACGCCGGTCTGTTTGGATGTCCCCTCCTCAGAGACGCCAACCGCTTGGCTAAAGCTGACCACCCACCCATCCCAACAGCTCTCCACCGCCTTATCCCACGTTTCCCTTTCCTCTGAGCGCTTGTACCACCTGAGAGGAGCTTTTCAGCTAGTTTACGACGCCCAGTAGCTGTCTGTCTTCACGACAACGATGCGGCTCCAGCACGTCAGGGCCCACGGGAGCCAGCACACTGCCCTGCACAGAGGCCCTCGATGCATGCTCGCCGGATGGTTGGGGTGATGGTGAGGCATAAGCGGGGAGACGCAGGACGGTGGAGGACACATGAATGGAGGATGGCTGGCTGGAGGATGGATGGGGGATGGGGATGGAGGGCAGATGGGGGGGATAAGAGGGTGAGCGGATAAACGGATAAACAGGTTGATGGATGTTTGATGAATAGTGGATGGAAGGTGGATGGATGGATAGGCGGATGGACGAATGGACAGATAGTTGGATGGATGGGGAGAGGATGGAGGGAGGGGATGGATAAGTGGATGAGTGAGCGGAAGCTTCTCCAAGCCCCTCCCCCAACAGGCCTCTCCCCACCCCCACCCCCCAACCCCTGCTCTTTCCTGCCAGGGCAGTGGGGAGCCAGGGTTCTCCTCTAACTACAAACTTATCCGTTCGCCCCCTAGTGGAGAGAAGCGTCAAGGCAGGGACTGTGTCAGCCCCCTCCCCCCAACCCCATCTTGCCCAAAGCCTTTCTCCTCCTCTCACACAGCACTACACACCCCCACCAGCAGGAGGCAACCTCCACGTCCTCAGGCAACACCCGCTAAAGCTCTAGGCCCAGACAGAGAACGGTCATCCCAGGCCCCATAAGCAAGGTACACAAGCACGTGGGCCTGAGCCTGCGGGCACCGCTCCAAGGTGACACACAGACCCTCCCCGCCCATAAACCCGCAGACCCAGCACCCCCGTCAGCCCCTCACTCCTCCAGGCCATTGTCCACCTGGCAGCCACAGTTGAGTGTCCTAGAACATACTGGCCTGGGTCGCTATGTGAGGGTGCCAGCTCCAGGCCATGGCCCCAGGACGCGGCCTATGTGGCCAGTGTCCTTCTCTCCCCAGAGGCCCCTCAGCCAGCAGCTCCGGTAGCAGGCCCACTGCCCGCCGGTCCATCCAGTCCGCGCCCACGGCAGCCCCCGCCCCAGCCCCCAGCCACACAGAGTCCTCCTGCTGGGAGCAGGGAAGTGCACACGGCACACCTGACCACCTGCCTGGCAGGAAGGCTCAGCTTTGTTTGGCAGGCTCCAGAGTCGTCCGCCCCCTGCCCCATCTGGAGAGGGGTCCACGGCTGCAGGCCCTCAGTAACAAGAAAGGAGAAGTGTTCATACGAATAGCGCTCCTTCCTCTGGGGTGCCTGCTATGGGGAATGGCAACGGTCTGGCTCAGGCCTGTCTGCCCCCACACCAGGCTCCTTGGGGACACGGACAGCAGAGGCCTGGCCAGGCCACAGTCAAGGCCAGCCCCAATGGACTCCTGGGAGGGCGGCCAAGCTACACCAAGAGCACAGGCTGAAGAGGTCAAGTGTGTGCACCTGGGATGCCCTGCAAACCCCCTCGGCGCCCACCCCTCCATTAGGACACCCTGCACCTGGGACACAAGAAGGGTATGGAGGGGCCCAGGGCGCGGTCTGTGTAACCCTGCCCCACTCAACACCTGGCTCAGCAACTCCACGAACACTTGTTTCCAGGTCCAGCAGAGAGGGGTGACGCCCGGCGGATGCTCACCGGCATTCCGGGAACCCAGCTCTGCAGAGCACTCTGGCCCCCAAGAAGGCAGGGCAGGAAGCAGGGAGCTCCCAGGCCAGCCAGAGGCAGAAACCCCAGCTTGGGTGCCGGCGGGTCTGAGAGCAGCAGGCCAGGGCGGCCCTTCCTGAGGGGCGGATCTGGGGCCCAGATCACACTGTCTGCTCGCTCTCCGACCCGCTAAGGAAGGGGAGCTTGCACACGGAGGACCCAGAAAGCTGGGACCAGCTGGGCCCACTTGGGTCACAGTCAGCCACCAGGAACCAGAGCCACAGTCCCCGATTCCCCTCAACCTCCGTTCAGAGCAAGCATCTGGAATAGCCGTGGCCACTCAACACACTGCCGCCTGTGACGGGGACATCCTTCCCCAAGGTGCCTCACACCACATCCCTGGTACTCAAGTTTCACTGAAATATCACCATCTTGAGGCCCCTGGCCCAGCCACCCAATCTCCACTTGCCCCGACCCACTCTCCTTGTGGCAAGTCACTACGGAAAAGTCTTGGTGCCCGTGGGCTAGGATGCAGGCGGCAGGAGAGTGGAAGGGACCGCCCTGCCCCATGCCTCCGAGACCCCCAGCACCCGGGGCAGGACGCAAAGGGGCCTGTGTACACAGCCAGCCCTGAGCAGCGTCCCGGTGTGACGGCTCATCTGTGGGGACAGACGTCCATCCGGACCTCCCCTCCACTCCGGCCCGAGCCACCCGCCGCCCCCCAGGCTGAGCGTCCTCGGGACGGGGAAGGTGGCTCGTACGTAACAGGCGAGCAGAGCCGGCGCAGCTGCAGAAGATGCACCCCCTCCCCCCGGGGCCTACCTTCCTTGGTGGGGGGGTGGGCCCGGCCAGGAGGCAGGCAGCACAGCCGGTGCCTGGTGACCTGCGCCAGGCCCTTGTTGGGGTTCTTCTTCAGGACGGGGCTGCTCTTCCCCCGGGGGGCCTGCCTCCGCCGCAGGCTCAGCTGGCTCTTGGCGGTGGCGGCAGGCGGGGCGCCATTCTTCTTGTCGCAGGGAAGGCTGCAGAGACAAAGAGCAGGCAGCTCCCAACGGGCTCCCCCAGCAGGGCGGCTCTCCCCATCTACCCCTGCCCATCCAGACCCCAGCACCGTGGAATCACCCCGGGAGGTCCCAGCCTGCCCGCCTTCTCAGCAGCGGCCCGTGCGCTCCTCCCCCACTTCAGAGCCCGGAGCCGGGGCAGAGGGAGAGCTGCTCCCAACCCTTGACCCCCACCCGGTGTATCTGCACCAGGTCCCCTCAGTGTCCCTAGGCCAGATGAACTCTCCAGTGGGGCTGGGGGCTGGGGACAGCACTAAGGAGCCACCGCAGGGGAGGGGCCGCCACCAGCTGCCCCCAGCCACCTCTGCAGGAGAGGCTACTGCTCACAGCTCCCCTGTCCACATCAGGGACAGGTGCCTTTTCCCCGGCCACCGTCCAGAAAAGGCAGGGGACTTTTTAACTGTCTGGGAGAGCAGGGCCAAGGACCAAGGTCAGACAGCAGGAAGGACCTTCAAAGGGGACTCACAGTGAGAGTGACTCTGCCCTTGCAGTTACCAGCTGCCGTGATGAAGTCCGAACCCCAGACCAAACCTGAGCCACAACGCCATTTTTTAGCCTCTGCACGATCCTTGCAGGTGGAGGGCCAGGGAAACGACCCGTATTCAGTGAAACAGTGACTCCCCTGGTCACCTGGCTGCCAAGGAGGCAGACTTCCCAGTGCGCTCTGGGTTTGCGCACCTAGTGCATAGCTGGGTATAAAGCATCATCCGCAAACCCAGTGGACCCGGAACAGAAGCTGCCCCAGCAGCCTCTGGTCTGTCACCAACAGGAGATGGGAGGGCTCCCCCTGTCGTCACTGGCTGAGCCCCGGTTACCCCAGTAACCCCAGTCTCATTTGCACTGGGTACAGTAACGCCACCAGCCACGCTCGGCTGGACCCATAGCCGGTGATGCTTCACTTCCTCCTCCCACAGCCCCGCAGGTGAGCCCTCTCACACGCTCCGCATGCCCAGCAGGGAGCTGCCAGGCCCAGGCCTGCCCCGCCTGCCCAGACAGGACCCTGGGGTGCTGGCAGGGGCACCTACCTAGTGCCGCCCCGCCTCCGGATGATCTTGGTGCGGCTCTTCACTTTGTAAGCCGAGAGTGGGGTCTCACTGAAGAGGGGCTTCAAGCCGCTGGGTCCCACTGCCGGTCTGTCCCCTGGGGGGAACCTAGATGGGAGCTGGGAGGCATGGTCCTTGCTGCCAGCTTCCGACTGCCAACGAAAGGAGGAGGATGAGGAGGCCGAGGGGCTGGACGCCTTCCACTTGTATTTGCTGGGGGAGGCCCCGAGCGTGGAGGACGCGGATGACCTCCTGGGCTTGGCATCCGGATCAGCTCTGAGCTGTGGCTTCTCCCCCTGTGCTGCTGTGCCAAAGGGGGCCCTGCACACGGTCTCCGAGGCTGCTCTGGGACTGAGGGCCCTGCGAGTGGCCCGGGGGCTCTTGGCTGAAGCAGCCACCCACTTGTAGTTGTTCTTCCGGAACTTGCTGGTTCGACAGGACACGAGCAGTGAGGCCTCCCGGGCCTGCCTGGGTCCAGAAGCTGCTCTGGCTGGGCCTGCCACCGAGCCGGAGGAAGCCGGCTGATCTGGGTGGCCAGCATTCACTCTCCCATCTCCAAGGTGCTGGGCGACACAGCTGGCCACAGAGTGTGAACCCACCGTCCGGCCCGGAGCCGCGCCACTGCGCTGGGGCAGGGTGGGGGACAGGAAGCGTGCCTTGGCCACAACCGCACTCTCGCTGACAGTCCGCCGGGGCTCAGAGGGGCTGTCACTCACGCTGCTCACAGACTTTACCACCCGAGGCTTGCCAGGCTCCTTCTGGCAGACCAGAAGGGGGTCCTCTGTACCGCAGCTCCCCTTGGCTCTTCCCAGCCTCGAGGGTTGCTGCTGCCCACCAGGGGGCTCGCCCTCGCCCTCCTGAGGCCTGTGGTGGCTCCAGGAGGGGTCCTCACATCCTTCCAAGGAACCCCGAGAGACCCCTGCAGCGCTAGCTGAGCCCGGTTTTGATGGTGGCTTGATTTTGATAACCATGTTCTGATCTGGACTCAGCTGGACCTGCCTCTCCAGGACATACTGCGCGGGGTCAGGACCCCGGCTGCCCCCAGCCCTGAGAGGTGGCTGTGCGGCACAGTCACCGGGCGGGTCTGAGGCTCCTGGGGGCCGATTCACCAGGGAGTATTTCTTGCGCCATGCAGGCCCATGGCTCAGGGAGAAGCCCCTCCGGCCGGGACGAGGGTAGCTGGCACCGAAGGCCCTGCTGCTGTTGTAAGCAGGTGGCTGCCAGCGGGCAGCAGCCGACGTGCCCGGGGCAGGGGCGTTGCCATGGAGGTTTTTGTAGTCATCGATCAGACCTGAGAAGGCAGAATCACGGGCTCAAGTAACCAGAGGCTGACAGTAAAATCAGCCAACAGCCCAGTCCCCCGGAGGCGCGTCAGCCGACAAGACACCCCACAGACCCCACCTCCCTCGTGAGCCCCCGCCTGGCCCCAGGACAGTTCAGCCCGAATTCCCTCCGCCCATCTTTCCCATGAGCCTTTCCCATCAGTCTGCTTCCAGCCTAGTCGCTTACACTGAAAACACACCCCTGTGGCTTCATGTTCCTAATCTGTCGGGAGTATTATACCGGGTCCACAATGCTTTGAGGTGAAATGTCACTTGATATGAAGAGACCAGCAAGGCCCCATGCTCTAATGCCTCAACAAGGGGGCCAGTCAGCCACGGAGGCCCTCTGGCTTTCCACGGATGGAAAGGAGGCAGGAGTACTCCTTAATAATCCCCCCTGCCTGGCGCACGGGACAATGAGCGTAAGACAAGTGACACAGGGGTCGGCACTCCACAGTTGATGGGAATGTCACACCGTCCTCCTCTAAGGGGAGAAGAGGCCTGACTGTCTGGAGGCCCGACAGTGGATAGCGGTCCCGGGGCAGGAAGGGTACAGGTTCAGCTGGAACACCCCAGGGAGTTAGGCCTCAACCAGCAAACCAGTAGCTAAGTCCTCCGTTACAATGCTCCCCACCACAAGTCCCGTCCCCAGACCCAAGAAAAGCCATGTCCAGACCTGGTGACACTCCAGGACAGCTGTGACAGAAGCCTCTGGCAGGCTGGACCAGCCTGCCTGGACTCTCCCCCATACACATTTTCCAAATCCTTAAGTCTTCTCTTCATGGGAAAACTTTAAATGCGGAAATTTTTCAGAACAGAAACCTCAACTTGGGTGTAAAAATTGAAAAGATGGGAAACTGAGGCCTGGCGAGTGGAGGCCTTGGAATATCAAGAGAACTGTGACTGTGTGGAGGGAAGGAGCCAAGACGAGGCGTCCAGGGGCTTTCCCACGCGGCACCAGGTCAAGCTCTCCACCCTACTGTGTGGCACCGAGAGCGACAGGGCGCCGAGGAAGTGCCCGCCCGTGGGGGTTGGGGGGGGGGGGATGCCTCCCGCCGGTTACTAAGCGACGGCCCCGCCGCTACCCGCTGCAGCGCCTGAAGGACACGCACTACCCGTCCGGAGAAACGGGCAAGGGGCTGACCCCGGCCGGCCCGGATGCCCTTCCGGGTTCCCCACCGCCTCCCCGACCCTACCCACGCCCCCACCCGACCCGACCTGGCCGTCCAGACCGAGGGCGCGGAGCGACCCCCTTCAGGGAGGCGGGCAGCGGCCCGCCGTGAGGTAAGGAAGGGTAAAGAAAGGGACGCGCGACCCGGGCCCGGCCCGGCCCGGCCCGGCCCGACCCACCCTGCAGGAGACGGATCTGTCGCCGTAATTGCTCCTTTTCCTCCATCTCCGGAGTCCGCGACGCCCGGCCGGGCCCCCGAGACGTCATCGCCGCGCGACTGTTTCCCCACCGGCGGGGCGGGGCCCACGGAAGCTCCGAGCCTGCGCACTGCAGCTAGGCCAGGGCGTTGGCCGGGCTGCGAGGAGCGCGCCGTCGTCCTGGCAACGCCGCCGGAAAGCCGGGGTCACGCACGCACAGGGCAAGGGGCGGGGCGGCGTCAGCACGGCGCGCCGGCCGGGGGCGCGAGCGCCCGGGACCGGAGACGGCCGAAGGCGGGTGGTTTCGGACCTGGTGCGGCGGTAGCTGGCTCCGGTGCTACGGGCTCTCGTTCCCTGCGGGACCAGGCGAGGAGCCGAAGTCCGGACCCCTCTTCGGCCGCAGCGCAGCTTCTTCTCCGCGTAGAATTACGCTGTGGAGGCTCTGCGGGGGGACCTGGTGGCACGAGCGCTGGAGAGGCTCTCTGTTAACGCTGCCCCGTGGGCCAGGGCAGGAGAGGAAACTCCGGAACGAGGGGTCCCTGGGCGGGGAAGCTCCGAAAACATGAAAGATTCCGGTTTATCAGCGGGAACAAGTGCAAAACAGATGTACAAATGTTGTACGCTGCTGGGGAAAACAATCCGGAGGTTCTTCAAAAGGTCAAAACTAGAATTACCATATGACCCAGCAGTTCCACCTTGCGTGTGTACCCACGAGGAGTGAGAGCGGGGACGAAGCGCTATTCACAATGGTCAGTGGAACGGCTCAACTGTCCCCGAGGATTAATGGATGGACAATGTGGTCTGTCCAGACAGTGGACTATGATTTAGCCTCGGAAAGGAATGTACTACTTCTCGATCCCCGTTGTGACAACGGTGGACCTCAGAATCACTTTGCTAAGTAAAATAAACGGGTCACAAAAGGACGTATGTCGTATGACTACGCTCCTGTGAAATACCTAGACTAGGCAAATTTCTAGAGACAGTAGAGTAGAGGTTACCAAGGGCTGTGGGAAGGAGGAATGGAGAGTTAAAACGTTGTGGGTACAGGGTTCTGTTTGGAACGATGAAAAAGTTTTGGAAAGAAATGATGACTGCACAACACTGTGAATGTACTTAATGCCACTGAATTGGACACTTAGAAATAGCTGTGTGACAGCTTATATGTTGTAATTTTTTTTTTTACCACAATGAAATGGACAATGTGTTTGCCACAGGCCTGTGCAATAGCAAATGTTAAAGGAAATTCTTCAGGCTGAAGGGAAATGATAGGACGTGGAAACATCTGTGTGAAGAAAGAGAACAGGAAATGGAAAATTTGTTAGTAAATTGTAATTCTCACTTCTTATTTGCTTTAAAAGAAGTAGAGGGGCGCCTGGGTGGCTCAGTCGGTTGAGCATCCAGCTTCGGCTCAGGTCACGATCTCACAGTTGATGGGTTCGAGCCCCGCGTCTGGCTCTGTGCTGACAGCTCGGAGCCTGGAGCCTGCTTCGGATTCTGTGTCTCCCTCTTTCTCTGCCCCGCCCCTGCTCACGCTCCCTCGAAAATAAACCTTAAAAAAAAAAAGTATGAAAATAAGCAGTTGCGATAAAAATATAAATAATGATGCTAATAACGTACTAGGCGTGCTTGCTGCGGCAGCACGTAGCCTAAAATTGCAGTGATTCCGGAGAAGAGTGCCTTAACCCCGCACACGGATGGCAGGCAATTCCTGGAGCTTTTCATTAAAACAACAGATGGTGGGTTTACAACGTGTATGGAAATATAACGCATGCCAACGATCATGCACGGGGTTCAAGTGCATCTGCTGGAGGTGAGAGCCATGCCCTGCCTCCCAGGTGAGCAGCTGAAGCGCCCCCGGGGGGTGGGTGCTATGCCACCTTGTGCACTGTGACAGACGCTGGGCTCCTTCTGTGGCGGCGGCATGCCTGGCCGAGGACCCAGCCTGTGTTGGCTGCCTCTGCACTCAGGCTGCAGAACCCCGCTGGGAATCCCTCCCAACCCAGATGTCTTTGAGAAGTAGAATCTGTCTGGAACCATCTTTGCTTCCTGGGCCTTTTCTGGCCCCTTTCCAAGTGCTGCCCAGCCCTGTCCATGCTCTGTCTTACCCTCCTCCGCTCCCACCGCCACTGTCCTTGCCGAACTCTAACTGGAGCTCACATCTCCCTCTCCCACAAGGCAGCCAGAGGCACCCCAGGGGAGGGGCCATGGAGACAGGCTCAGGGTGACTTACGTACTGGGACTGGTGTAAGATCCTGAGGCCTTGGCAAAATGAGGGCAGGGGAGGGGAGTGCTTGAAGATTGAGATGGAATCCCCCTTCGGGAGCTTGGGGAACACTCTTGGACTTGCCCTGTGTTGGTTCTCTTGAGGATCCTACAACTGTCACCTTGTGAATGAGTCAGGGCTGGCCTGGTGCAGGATGGACAGCACAAAATGTCAAATCTGTCCTGCCTGAGCCGCTCCCTCCTTCCACCGACCCAGCCAGCACCCCCACCCCTCTGGGGGTCTCCCCTTCCCTCCAGATCTGCAGGCAGGTGGGGGTCAGGTGACCCAATCAGGTGGGAACAGGTGGTTGGCAGGCTGGGACTGCTACCCCATGGATGCCCCCAAGCCTTTCGTCCCAGAGGGAAGAGAGCAGGAAGTTAGTGTGGAAGACAGCTGCCCTCGAGGACCCTGTGGACCCCTGCTGCACACCAGCATCACTAGCCCTCACTAAACAGCACGACCCTCATACTCTCTGAGCCAGATCCTTCTGGGAGGAGAGTGTTTGGTCTACTGTTCCCTAAATGGTAGCATTTCCACTAGGCTCTCCGGGACCAGGATGGATGAACCTCACCAGACAAACCTGCCAGTGCCGGGCACTGAGCAAACAGCCCATAATCCCCCCTCCTGCCCCAGCAATGCCCACCCCTGCACCGGCCCCTTCCCCTGGATGGGGTCAGGCAGAGTTCCTGGTGGCAGCGAGCACCCTCCACCTTCCTGCACCTTAGCGGCGCCCCCAGGCCCAGCCTCCCCGACCTGTCCAGGCACGAAGGCTCCCAGTCTCTGGTCACCGCACGCTGTCAGGGACACAGTGTCCGCCCTAGCTGCGGACCCCAGGGCTCGCCCACCCCTAGGCCACGGCAGGCTTTATCTCCCTCAGTGTGACCTAGAGGGGGCTGGAGGAGGACAGAATGGCACCCCAGACTTCGTTGGCCCTCAGAATGTCCTGGGGGCCACCCCTTTCCTCTGGAATGGGACCAGGGGAGGGGATAGGCTGCGGGCCATCCCCTCCCACTCTTTCCACCTTTCCTCCCCACAGGCTCACCCCCGCCCTCTCAGGCTGACTTCTGTCCTCTATAGAGTCAGGAGCCCAGGTCATGGCACTACGCTTGGCATTGGCCTCCTGTTTTGGTTATTGCTGAAGAGCTGAAAATGTGGACCTGCAATTGTGGTGACCTCGCCCCGCACCGCCTCACCCCACCTCGCCCCACCTGAGGCGGTGGCCCCCGGAAGCCTCAGGGCAGCCGGGCTCACAGTGGGCCGCCCTTGGTGGTGGCCCTGGGCAGTGTGGCACTGTTCCTCTCGCCCGACCGTGGATGGCCCCTGCCTGGGTCCTATGCTCCAGACCCCGTGCCCTGGGGTGGGGGTGGGGGGGGGGGACTGCCTGCAGGAATAGGGAGAGACACAGGCAGGGCTGCAGGAGAGAGAGCCCCCACGTAGGAGCCGTGGGCCTCGCAGCCGCCAACACACAAATGCACACAACACATGCAAACATGTACAGACACAAATACAAATGTACAAGTGATGAGGTTTGGGGGTGACGGTGGGGGGTCTGGAGCCCCCCCGCCAAGAAAGAATTCTCGAAGACGTCTTTGGTGCAAAAAGGTGATTTTATTAAAGCACGGGGCCAGGACCCGTGGGCAGGGAGAGCTGCCCTGGGGTTGTGAGGAGTGGCTCCTCATATGCTATGAAGTTGGGGGAGCAAGGTCAAATGCGAGGCGTCCAGAGGGCCTTTGATTTGCTAAAGAGGACTCCTAAGATACCTGAGGCCTGGCTCTTGTCAAGCTGAGGTGGTTTTCTACCTAGTAAGACATTAACTTTACAAGAAGTTAGAAGGGTTGTTCCTGGAGAAGCTGTACTCTGTACCTGCCTCGGCTTCCTGTCGATGGGCTGCAGGTCACAAGGACATTTCGTTTTACCTCCTATTTCCTTCTGCCTTTGTTCCCCACGTCACTACGGAGGAGTGATGTTGGGGCTCCAGGAAACCGAGTCTGTGGGTTTCTGGAGATGAGGTTACTGAGAAGACTGCCTTTTTCTTGCAATTTACTAAGATATTTGTAAACTGATGGAGACTCAGGTCCTGCAGGACTGGATCTCTGTCGGTTGGCCACTTGTTCTCTGTCCTCTCCTTTGTCCTTGGGCAGCTGAGAGTGCCTGAGGAATGTCCCACGTGTGGGGGGCGGGGGTGCTAGCTTGCGCCGGCCCCAGCCTGCCCCCTGCTCCCTCATCACAAGCGCACACACGTGCACGCACAGGCACACATGGTGGACGTGTGTACGTGTGAACACACGTGCGCACACTATGTGCACACATGTGGAGACGCATACGCACACGCACGAACACACACGTGCACTCAGCCTTACCCAGGCTCTCGGAGCCTCCTACTGCTACCAGCAAGAACGCCCTGTCTATACTGGCAAATGGGCCCCAGGGGCTGGACTGGAGCTGGGAGCCCCACACCGAGCTGAAGGTGTGCTCACGGTCCCAGGGGCCCTCGGCCAGCACAGCCCTCAGGCCTGCACCGCAGACTCCTGGCCCGGGGACAGACCCAGACAGAGACCCTACCCCTCCCCCTACGCCCCCCCCGGACGGAAGGCTCGTGGGTCAGTGAAAGAACGTGGCAGAGCCTTCAGGGTGAGTCTCAGGCCGACGGAGGAGCCCTGGGCTCCAGGGTGGCACACGGCAAGAGCCCAGAGGCAGGATGTGATGGTGGAGGAAGGGTGTGGGGCTCCCGGCTGCCTTGCGCTGGCTGTGATTCACAGGACCGGAAGGGCACTGAGGAGTGCCCTTGTGACCGGTTGGATGTCCTTACTGGACTCCACATTTTCGCTATAACAGCGTATTGAGACATAATTCACATACCACACAATTCACCCATTTAAAGTATAAAACTCCACGGGCGTTAGCGTATTCGGAGCTGTGAAATCATCACCACGATTGATTTTGGAACCTCCCATCACGTCCAAAGAAACCATGTGCCTATCAGGTGTCCCTCCCCCTTGTCCACCCCCAGCCCCGGGCAGCCGGTCACCTGCTTTCTGTGTTTGGCCTGGCTCGTGGACGTGTCACGTCCGCACATCAGGGGATGTGTCTTCTCTGTCAGCTTCGTTCACCTTTCTGCGTGTTAGTACTTCCTTCCTTCTCACGGCCCGTGAGCACTCTGTCACCTGTCGTCCTTTGTGTGGGTTTCCCCACGCGTGTACCCGTGTATCAGTTGCTGGACACCTGGGTAGTCACCACGTGTTGGTGCTTGTGCACGGTCCTGTGTGAACGTTCGCGTGCAAGGTTTTGTACGCACGTGCGTTCTTATTCCCTCGGGGCGTCCACCTACGAGTGGAGTGGATGAGGGTTAGGCGAGTTCTCCGTGGAACCCGTCCAAGCCCCGCCAGACTGTCCCCCACGGGGGCTGCTCCAGCTCACAGCCCCCAGCAGCGTGTGAGGCTCCGATTTCAGAAGCTCCAGCCGTCCCCAGCTCGTGGATTCTGTCCCAGGGGTCCCGCTGGCCGTGAAGTGGCATCTCAGGTGTGTGTGGGAGGCCGGGCCCCGGCGCCAGGCTGAGACCGGGTCGAGCAATGGTTCCCTGTTGACTTAGCCAACCCGGTGGTTCCTGCTCCCATTCCCCCACTTTCAAGGGCATATGAAAGCCTTGTCAAGGCTGAGAAAGTTAATTCCTGAAGCCCGTGGTCTGCAGGTGTTGGCAGTAATGCTACCTCCCTTTTTCTACCCCGAGTCAGATAGACACAAACATGGGAACTGTGTTTTGCTAGCAATCTTATCAACAAGGTCTTGTTGTGACCCGTCTAGAACATTCACAAGAAACACAGAACTAAATGTTTTGGTTGGCAGTGATCATGTGAAACCTGTTTATTCTTAGAATGGCCTGACCCATAAGAGTCTGGATATAAAAGATCGTGTACAGAAACAATAAAGCCATCACTTGGGCCATCAGCCCAGGGGACCCTCCTGTTCCCAAACTTTCTTCTCTCTCTTTTTTCTTGCATTCCCTTACCTTCAGGACCCTGACCTCGGTGTTTGTCGCGCCGGTCGCGACAAGTGGCGCCCGAACAGGGACCTGAGACAACAAGGAGGAAAGCGAAAGCGGACCACGCGGCGTCTAATTCAGGTAGGGGAACTGTGCCAGCAGCACAGACGACGGGAGTAAAACTATGGGACAGAAACAGTCTAACGGAACAGGGATATTTTGTAACTGCCTTGCAGGCTCTTATGAAGGAGAAGGGAATTAAGGTTTCTCAGTCAGCCCTTAGGGAATTTTTTGACACAGTGCATGATTATTGCCCATGGTTTCCAGACGGGGGTACAGTTGATTTAAAGGATTGGCAGCGAGTTGGTCAGGAACTTAAGAATCAGATGAAGGTTCGCCGGGCTGCAGTTCCAGGGGCTTTGTGGTCTACTTGGACCTGTATTAAGGAGGTCCTTGATCCGCAGGATTCTATTGAAATGGTTTCCCTTAGCTCGGAAGCAGCCCAACCCTTAGTGACTTCAGATGCTCCTCTCCCTCCAGAAGCCACTTTCAATGCCCTTTCGGGACAGTCACGGGTGCCTTCACCTTTATCTCCTCTCCCCCTCCTAGAACAGTTGTCTATGCAAGATCCAGAAAATAATGATGACTCTCCTTTTGGGGATCAGGGGGATGATGGGCCGTATTTGGAAGACCAGAGGAAGCCTGCCTTCTTGGCCCCTCTGGTCCAGAAAGTACCTTTAAAACGACCTTCTTTTCAGGCACCAGATAGAGGCTTACCTCGGCTGGCTTTCCCTATTACTCAGAATCAACAGTCCACTGAACCTTACCCCATTATGGGAGCTACTCCTTTGCAGCGGACTCTGTATCAAGCAACACAGTATGGGGAAGACACCTCTGCTTTTCACGCTTACCCTGTTATTCAGCAGGGGGGACAGAGAGTATACTCCGCCCTAAGTTTTAAATTGCTGAAAGATTTGAAATCCTCTGCAGCCCAGTATGGTCCAACAGCTCCCTTTACCCTGTCTATGCTTGATAATTTGAGCAGGGAGGCATTATGCCAGGAGATTGGAAGGTCATTGCTCAGGCTTGTTTGAGTGTGGGAGATAGCCTCTTGTGGAAAGCAGAATTTGCAGAGAATGCTGAAAAACAGGCTATGTATAATAAAAGAACTAACGTACCAGTGGATTTCAACATGCTCACCGGTACAGGACAATATTATGATGTGGGCCTCCAGCTGAATTATCCTGAAACTGCATATAATCAAATTAATACCTGTGCCATTGCAGCTTGGAAAAAACTCCCCTCCACAGGGGGCATAACTGAGGAATTGTCTAAAATTAGGCAAGGGCCAGATGAGAAGTACCAGGATTTCGTTGGGCGCCTCTTGACTGCAGTCAGTCGTATCGTTACTGATGGGGAGGCAGGTACCATTATTGCAAAACAACTGGCTTATGAAAATGCTAATTCTGCATGTCAGGCAGCCGTTCGTCCTTGGAAAAATCAGGGTACCTTGGAGGATTATATCAGGCTATGTGCTGAGATTGGACCCTCTTATATTCAGGGCATTACCTTGGCAGCCGCCTTAAAGGGAATGGACCCCTTCCAGGTGCATGCCCAGCTTCAGGGTAAAAACGTAAGAACTAATCCAAGGAAGTCAGGTGGAATAGTGTGTTTCAAATGTGGCCAAAAGGGCCATATGAAGGCCCAATGTCGTAGTAAAGAAATAATTCCAACCACCCCCGGTTTGCCAAGTGGCCCTAACATTAATAATAAGCCGGCAATTATTTGTCCCAGATGTAGACGGGGGGTATCACCGGGTCAATGAACGCCGCTCTAAAACTGATCGTAATGGCAAACCTCTTCAGGGAAACTGGAAGCGGGGCCAGCCGCAGGCCCCTCAAACAATTGCAGCAATGTTCCCACAGGCGCCTTCCCACCCATTGTGTCCAACACTGGAGACCTCCCAGGTATTAGCCAACTACACCGCGGTACCCCCGCCAGTGCGGGACTAGATCTTGCCCCAGCTCAGTCCGTTTACCTAGAAGGAGGACATCCCCCCAAAGCCATCCCCACAGGGATATGGGGGCCTCTACCCAGGAATACTCGGGGGTTATTATTGGGAAGATCCAGCTGGACTCTTAAGGGACTGGTGATCTATCCTGGAGTTATTGATGAAGATTACACTGGAGAAATAAAAATTTTGGCCAGCTTAACTATGGGAACTTTGGTGCTTGAGCCCAAGACTCCCATAGCACAATTGATCTTGATACCCCGGATATCCTCCAATAATAAGGCTGTTAAACCTTACCGGGGAAATCAAGGGTTCGGCTCCACAGATCTTTATTGGGCTAAAGTGATCTCTGTAGAAAAGCCCATGCTTACATTGCATATCCAAGGAGTCCCTTTTGAGGGACTAGTGGATACAGGTGCAGATGTCTCAGTTATTGCTCAAAAAAATTGGCCTGTCACATGGCCTACTCAAGTGACTAATATTCCAATTAAAGGTGTTGGTTATGCCTCTGCTCCGTTGCAAAGCTCCGATTATTTACATTGGAGACTGCCTGATGGTATGACTGGAACTTTTCAGCCTTTTGTTTTGAATATAGATCTTAATCTCTGGGGCAGGGACATATTAACTGCATTGAATTTGACTCTGGAGACTAAGGCAGCCCCGATTCAAGAACAGACTAATCTTGCTATGCACCTTATGAAGGAAATGGGCTATATTGAGGGGAAAGGCTTAGGGAAGGAGTTACAAGGGAATCCTGAGCCGTATGTCCCCGAGCCCAAAAGAGACCATTTCGGATTGGGTGTTTCCTAGGGCCATTGGAAACTCCCCACGCTATGCCTCTCCAGTGGATGACTTCCACTCCAGTGTGGGTTGACCAATGGCCCTTACCTACTGTTAAGAGGGAGGCTGCTGCTCACCTCATAGAGGAACAACTGCAATTAGGTCATTTAGTTCCCTCCACCAGTCCCTGGAACACCCCAATCTTTGTGATTAGAAAAAAGTCAAATAAATGGAGGTTGCTGCAAGATTTGAGAGCAATTAATGCTGTCATGAAGCCCATGGGGGCTTTGCAACCCGGCCTCCCTTCCCCATCGGCCATTCCTTTACAATATCAATTACTAGTTTGGGACTGAAAAGATTGTTTTTTTACCATTCCGTTGGTACTCCCCTGGCGACGGAGAACATTTTGCATTCTCCCTGCCTTCCGCTAACTTACAGGAACCTGCTAAGCGGTATCAGTGGAAGGTCTTACCGCAAGGCATGGCCAACAGTCTGACTTTATGTCAAGAGTTTGTGGCCAGAGCAATTGCCCCTTTTATTTTTATTTTTTTAAATTTTTTTTTTCAACGTTTATTTATTTTTGGGACAGAGAGAGACAGAGCATGAACGGGGGAGGGGCAGAGAGAGAGGGAGACACAGAATCGGAAACAGGCTCCAGGCTCTGAGCCATCAGCCCAGAGCCCGACGCGGGGCTCGAACTCACGGACCGCGAGATCGTGACCTGGCTGAAGTCGGACGCTTAACCGACTGCGCCACCCAGGCGCCCAGCAATTGCCCCTTTTAGACAGAGTTTTCCCCACGTATATTGTATCCATTATACGGATGACTTACTTTTGGCTGCTGAAACTGAGGAATTATTACAGGAGGCTTTTATTTCTCTTCAAAGATGCCTTAAAGCATATAATTTGATTGTTGCCCCCGAGAAAGTTCAAAGGGAAGCACCTTTTGAATACCTAGGGTATCTCCTCTCCAGATCAACTGTCCGACCTCAGAAAGTATCAGTTAGAACCGGACATTTGACTACTTTAAATGATTTTCAGAAATTATTAGGAGATATAAACTGGATTAGAAACATACTAGGGGTCACCACAGAACAATCACTGCCTTCGTTTAATATTCTAAAAGGAGATAGTTCTCCAGCATCCCCGCAAAGTCTCACTCAAGAAGCTAAAGAAGCTATAAGACATATAGAACAGGCCATTCAGCAGGCCCAAGTCACTAGAGTTGACCCTTCTCAGCCTTTGTATCTAATCATATTAAAACCTCAGGTCATCCCCTTTGCAATTCTGTGGCAATCTCATGGCCCACTTGAATGGCTACATTTAGCCTTACACTCTCCACATGTCATTAATCCTTTGCTATCTATGGTTTGTCTTCTCATCATTAGAGGAAGATCCCGAGCTGTTCAGCTCTTTGGACACGATCCAGAATTTATTGCCTGTGCCTTTCTGACACAGAAGCTGGTGGACGCTGCTTTTGCCCAGTCCGTCGAATGGCAACTTGCCTTGGCTAATTTTTCAGGTCAAATTAAATTTCATTTACCTTCTGATTCTTTAATACAAGGTTTCAGTCTTATAGATATTTTGCCCTATAATCCTATTGTCTGTCAGCCGATTGAAGATGCTGCTTCCATTTTTGTGGATGCTGGTAAAGAGGGTAAAATTGCAGTGTATTATGTCACTTCCCAACATAGAAATTTGATCACTTTAAATGATACGACTAAATCTGTCCAAAGGGCCGAGCTTTATGCCGTTCAGGTAGCCCTAAGAACTTACCCAGAATCTGTAAATGTCTATTCTGACAGTCAATACGTGGTCAAAGCCGTGTTGCAGCTTCCCACTGCCTTTATACTGACGGCAGATGAGGAACTTTATCATCTATTTCATGCTATACAAAAACTTGTTAATTCACGGCACAGTCCAATTTATATTTCCCACATTCGAGCTCACACCGATCTGCCCGGTCCCCTAGTTGCTGGGAATCGGATAGCCGATGCAGCAACCCATTTATTGCAAGTTCTGCCCATTACCACTCCTTGGGAAACAGCCAAAAGGAGTCGTGATAATTTTCATCAGAATGCGGCAGCCCTTCGACGAGAATTCAAAATATCTCGTGAAGCGGCCAAACTGTTAACCAATGCGGCATCTGTCCGCAATTCTTCCCACAGCCGGTCTATGCCATTAATCCCCGAGGTCTTCGGCCCAATGACTTGTGGCAAATGGACGTCACCCAATATTTACCTTTTGGGAAATTGCAATGTATACATGTGTCTGTAGATACTCGCTCAGGCTATATACATGCTTCAGCCCACTCAGGAGAAGCATTTGTTGCTGTTCAAAATCACCTATTTTCTGCCTTTGCAGCAAAGGGCAAACCTCGCGAAATAAAAACTGACAATGGTAATGCTTATACTTCTAAATCTTTTGCAGAATTTTGCCGCCGATTCCGAATTGAGCATACAACTGGCATTGCTTATAATTCCACAGGACAGGCTATTGTTGAGTGAGCTCATCTGACTCTAAAACAGTATCTGCAAAAACTTAAAGAGGGGGAGATATTAAAGGGAAAGATCAAGTATTCCCCACACGTACATCTCACTCTCGTGTTGTATGTTTTAGACTTTTTTAATGTCAATGAAGCAGGGAGGACTGCCGCAGAGCATCGCTGGGGAAGGAGTCAAGAACCTCTCTTGATGGCAAGATGGAAAGCTATGCCGGAAGGCATTTGGCGAGGCCCAGACCCAGTCCTTCGAAAAGGGCGAGGGTATGCTTGTGTTTTTCCACAGGATGAGGAAGTGCCACGCCGGGTCCCGCTTCGGCTCCTCAGAGACATTACGGTTGCGCCGAAAAATGGCCACATTGACAGCGACGGAGTCCCCCCAGAAGTGACAACGGCGGAGTCATAAGGCGGGTACACCCACCTGGGGACAGATAAAGAACCTGCTGACCCAGGCGACTGATGCAGTGATGGCCTCAGGTAGAGAGGTAGCGGCCACACATGTCTTCTTGGCGTGCCTGTGCCTTCTCACTACAGCCGGGGAGTCGGCCCTCTGTTGGGCATACGGGTAGGTCCTCCTGCACCATGGAGAGACCCCACACCCAAAGTATACACCAGTCTCACCTTTATGGGAGGGGAAGATGCAGGGTTTCTGCCCACTGTGTCGGCCTCTATACATTGGACGGCACTCTCTGCAGGAACACCCATCTGCCTGCAAAGGGAGTCTACACCCTACAAACTTGCTTATGGGTGTTTGGGTACGAAACCAGTAGGGCGGTCTATTACTTATACTATGTGGCAAAATGACAAGCGTCCTTCTGAACGGGTACCCCGCTCCGTTGCCGCTTATTGGCAAAAGAGAGAATTATTAGGAGAATGGATGTTTTTTGGGCCGCGTGATCCCCCTCGGAATCTTCCTGTATGTCCCTCAGCTGGTCAAGGCCTTCCTGGGCCTCTTCCTTGAGGATGACTCCTAAAGACATAAACTATACCATTACAGATTATTCCCGAAAGGCCCGGCTAGCCCAGTCGGTAGAGCATGGGACTCTTGATCCCAGGGTCGTGGGTCCACCTCCTAAGGAGGTTCAGGTACACCACAAGATTATCCCACAAACCATTTTGCAATCCCCTGAAGGAAGAATTCATTCTGATCTGTGGAAGTTATATGCTACCTTTGATAAAATATATACTAATGACAGCTTTAGTTTTCCGGAATAGTATGTTTCTCCAGTTCTGCAATTGCGTGCCTGTGTTCCTCCACCCTACTATCTGATTGTTGGAGATGGGACCATTACTCCAGTGAGAGAAGATGGTCATCAGTTATACCGGCTGACGTGCCCTGCTTATGTCTTGACCAATTGTCTACCAGTAGAATGGACCCTCTAGAAGTGGAATGAAGGTTTATCTGGTCTTACCACCTCCCTATTGGACGTTGCCAGGAAATGTTACAGGACCTTGGTATCCTAATTATGGGATGCAATTGGCCTTAGAAATCAGTAAACGGCTGCGCAGGACCAGACGGTTCCTTGGACTCTTGATTGCTGGACTCATAGCGACAGTGACTGTAATTGCCTCTGCAACTGTATCTGTAATATCCTTACATGAAAGTGCCCAAACGGCATCCCATGTAAATGAGTTCGCTCATAATGTATCCAAGGTGTTTGCCACTCAAGAACGAATAGACCGTAAATTGGAAGCCCAATTAGAGGCACTACAAGAAGCATTAATGTATCTTGGTGATCAGTTTGCTGTTTTGCGTACCAGACTTTCTTTAACTTGTCATGATGCATATAGGCACATCTGTGTTACCCCTTTAGAGTATACCAGTATGACATGGGGACAAGTGCGTCGTCGTTTACAAGGGGTTTGGCATGATGCTAACACTAGCTTAGACCTCTTACAGCTACAAGGAGAGATAAATGCTGTTGCAAGTAGCTCACTCAGTTTCCCTGACCCTGGAGATCTCGCTGAAACCATACTGCACCAACTTAATGAGTTTAATCCATTTAATATTCTTCGGCATTCCTTTTGGATCTTTATTGGAATTGTTTCCGTAATATCTGTTATACCTGTCTTGCTGTGTTATTTCTGGAGATGGGGTCTTACTGCCTTTACCACATACCAGGCCAGGATGCACATGTTGCAATTACAAACAATAGGAGGACGTGTGGGAGGCCGGGCCCCCGGCGCCAGGCTGAGACCGGGTCGAGCAACATTCCCTGTCGACTCAGCCAACCCGGTGGTTCCCCCTCCCGTTCATGTGGGAGGCCGGGCCCCGGCGCCAGGCTGAGACCGGGTCGAGCAATGGTTCCCTGTTGACTTAGCCAACCCGGTGGTTCCCGCTCCCATTCCCCCACTTTCAAGGGCATACGAAAGCCTTGTCAAGGCTGAGAAAGTTAATTCCTGAAGCCCGTGGTCTGCAGGTGTTGGCAGTAATGCTACCTCCCTTTTTCTACCCCGAGTCAGATAGACACAAACATGGGAATTGTGTTTTGCTAGCAATCTTATCAACAAGGTCTTGTTGTGACCCGTCTAGAACATTCACAAGAAACACAGAACTAAATGTTTTGGTTGGCAGCGATCATGTGAAACCTGTTTATTCTTAGAATGGTCTGACCCATAAGAGTCTGGATATAAAAGATCGTGTACAGAAACAATAAAGCCATCACTTGGGCCATCAGCCCAGGGGACCCTCCTGTTCCCAAACTTTCTCTTATCTCTCTTTTTTCTTGCATTCCCCTACCCTCAGGACCCTGACCTCGGTGTTTGTCACGCCGGTCGCGACAGATGTGGTCTGATGCGCGGGCCTCTGGTGGCTGATGACATGAGCAGCTTTCCAGTGCTTGCTGCCTGTTTGTACATTTTCCTTAGAGAAATGTCTAATGGAGCCTTTGCCATCGCCCGAGTCGTAAGAAAGAAACCACAAGAGGTGTTGCCGGCTGGAGGCGGAGGCCGTGGGCTGCCACATGGCCCCTGGCTTGCTCCACTCTGGGCGGGCAGAGGGGCCCCACGGGGTGTGTGCCGCCTGGGGCGTTTCCGGGAGCATCGGCCAGCCTCCCTAGGCCACAGTTTCACTTTTGGGTCTGTGCACTTGCTCAGAAGCTTCCCGGCACAGCCCTGGTCTGCAGGGAGGCCTTGCTTCACGTCGTGGGCCCGGAGCCTGGGGTGACGGTCACGGTGAGCTGCACCCCACACCCAGTGCCGTTCCTTGCTGGCTGGGCGGGGGCGTGGGGGTGGCTCACACCAGGGGCGGAGGACGTCGGCCCTTTCGGGAGGCCACCTGGTCCCAGCACCCTCCAGGACTCCCCATGATCCCAGACCAGTTTGGGGAAGCCTGAGGCCCTTGGGAAGGCAGCGCCCTCACCAGCCCATCTGGGTCTCCGGTCACCCTTTGGTCCGCTCCCGATTCAGACGGGCACTGAGGCTCAGAGGTTCCTACCGACGGGAGCTCCGCTGTCTGGGACCCGGGGCTCCTGGGTGCCGGGTCAGGCCTGCTTTGGCCTCTGACCCCTGAAGCCTCAGCCTTAGACTCTGGGCACAGAACAAGCCCTAGAGGGTTCACCTGGAAGCTGGGGACGCTCTGACTGGGCCTCGCTGTGGCCCCTGTGCCAAGTGCCCAGGAACTTGGTGGCTCCTGTTTCTTCCTCTGCCCCCTGAACACCTCAGCCAGGGAGACAGCTGCTGCAGCAGAGAGAGCACCGGCCTGGGGTTCACCCTGAGGCCCCTGTGCTGCCCTCCCTCGGTGGCTACTTTTCAAGAGTGGCTCTAAGCGCTGTTGGGCTGACAACACGACAGAGGCCTCTGTGGGTAGCCAAGGGCGGCCCTGCCCCACCCTTCCCCAAGCACTGAGAGTCCCTGGGCTTTCTTGGGTGTCCTGCGGGCACTCTGGCCATGGTACAGATGGTGTGAATGGCCTGAGTCCCACTGAGGGCTGCGAATGCCGTCCCAGCCTAGGGGCACTCACCCACCCCATGGAGAGATGGTTCGAGTGGATGCCAGGGTAGACAGTGCTGAGTAATGATCAGCGGCGGGAGCTTTCTGCCTGTTGGAGCATCCCAGGACTGGCCTGTGGAGGAAAAGAGCTCCCTGTCGTAGGAGGCATCCAAGTACCCACTTGGCCCCGGGCCCCCTCCCATTCTTCCAGCCCTGATCGCAGAACGCCTGAGCCATCTGTACCCCTCGGGAGCATGACGTCCACCTTCGAAAGGGTGGTCAAGAGCGTGGTCCGGGAGCTGGACCCCAAAGGAGACCTCATCCCCGTGGACAGCCTGCGGAGCTCCACCAGCTTCCGGCCCTACTGCCTGCTGGGCAGGAAGCTCTCCAGCTCATGGTTCTGGAAACCCCGCTACAAGTGTCTCAACCTGTCCATCAGGGACATTCTGGAGCCTGATGCCCCAGAACCAGGTACCTGCTGGGCACTGAGTCGGGGCCTCGGGTGGGAGGGGAGCCAACAGGCCGGCCTGCTGCCTGCTCTGGGCGTCTGGGCTGTGTGCTTTCAAAAGACAAGGCACCACCTCTGCCTGGGGGGGGGGGGGGGGGGGGATGGGGGGCAGCTGGCAGGATGAAGCCTCAGCTCCGGTCTGGCTCTAGCTGTGGAACGGGTCGCCTGTTTCCACATCGAAGACCTCGTGGACGGGATGGTGCAGGGCAACGTGGAGGTGAAAGCTCTGGGACAGGGCAAGTTTGTGAGCGGGGCGGCGGTGTCGGCCACAGCCAGCACCTCCATGAACGTGTGCATGCTGAAAGTGCCCCTCAACACCTGGGGGGCCATGAACAAAGAAAGGTGAGCCGGTGGCGGGGGGGCCGGGGAGGCTCCAACCTTAAGCAACCGCTGGGTCACAGCCTTGGGGCATCAGGAGTCACAGGGTGTCGGTGCCGGGCCAAGGGGTCAGCACAGTCGGGTGGGGGAGTCCCCAGGGGGCTGCTGAGACCGCAGAGGTGATGGGGGGGGCGCCTCCTGAGGGCCAGGGTGGTCAGGCAGAGCCCAGGCCACTGGGGTGGAACCGACAAGGGGGGGGGCACCTCCAGGCGTCTGTGGGTGTCCACTTATCACCCCTGGATCTGGCCCCGCCCCCAAACACTGTTGGGAGCCCCGGGGGAAGGAGCGACTGGGGTCCTGTGCCCAAGCCCCCGCAGAGCCCCCGCACTCCCGGCCGTGTCAGCCCCCCACCGGCACGAAGGCTGAGGTGCCTGGAGGGAGGCTCGACCCATGGCCCGGGCCGGAGAGGGCAGGACGAGCCCCCCGAGCTTCCAGACCTACCCCCTGCCGTAGGCGCCTGCGGCAGCCGGAGCACAAGATCCTGCAGCAGCTGCGGAGCTGCGGGAACGACGTGTTCGTGGTGACGGAGGTGCTGCAGACGCAGGAGGAGGTGGAGGTCACCTGGGCCCAGAAGCAGGAGGGCTGTGGCCAATTCGCCCTGCCCGGAGCCCTACGCCTGCAGGTGCGTGGCGTGGGCCGTGGGCGGGCAGGGGTCAGGGAGGCAGGAGGGAGCGGCCGAGCCTGGGCGGCTGGGATCTAAGAAGGGAACGTTGGCGGCCCGGTTGAGAAGCAGCAAAGCGGACCAAGAAGAGCCGGTCTCCTGTGAAACGTCCACACCTTGCCCGTGGATCGTGTTCCCCGCTCTGTAAATGCTTAATCTGAGGTAGAAGAACAACCCCCTTCCTGTGACGTATACACTGCCCCCGTCACGTCGCCCCCCACCCCACGCCGCCCGCACGTCACTACCCTGATCGGACCGATCCCCCGACAGTTAATGAGCGTGCTTTCTTCCCGCTTTCGAAAGCACACGTTCCTTTCCCCTGCACCCTTGAGTTGTACTGATAAGACTCTCAATAAAAACTGGAGAAGAGGGGCGCCTGGGTGGCTCAACCGGTTGAGCGTCCGACTTTGGCTCAGGTCACAATCTCTCAGTTTGTGAGTTCCAGCCCCTCCTCGGGCTCTGGGCTGACTGCTCGGAGCCTGGAGGCTGCTTCGGATTCTGTGTCTCCCTCACTCTCTGCCCCTCCCCCACTTGGGCCCTGTCTCTCTCTGCCTCTCAAAAATAAATAAACGTAAAACAAAATTAAAAAAAAAAAACAAAAAACTGGAGAAGAGCTTTGCTTGGGGCCATCGCCGCCAGAGCCCTTGGCCCCCTGCCCTCTCCTTTCTCTGACTCAGGAGTCTGGAGTGATGTGTCCTCGGCCACCCCAGAGTTTGCTGGTCAAACCCAGCGCCCCCAGGCAGACCCCCAGCACCCGCACCCAGCCCACCCAACCCCACAACCCAGAGCTCACTCCTGAGCCCATGCCCATCCCTCAGGGCAAGGGCCAGGGCCACCTGAACCGGAAGAAGACAGTCACCATCCCCTCAGGCAGCGTCCTTGCATTCCAGACGGCCCTGCTGGTTATTGGCCCTGACTGGGGTGAGTGGGGACTGGGGTGACTTGGGGGGCCTGGGCTCCGTGGCAGAGAGGCAGGGAGGCACAGGAAGAGCCGCCGGCTGGCTGGGGTCTGGCTGCACAGCTTCCTGGCTGCGGTGGCTGAGGATCCCATGCTCTGGCATGTGAGGGGTTGGGGCACACAAGGACAACTGTGCAGGGTGGCCCTGGTGGGTGATGGAGATGCTGGGGTCACTGGCTGACCTGCCCCCACCCCGCTCCACTCCCACTGGCGGCCAGAGATCCACCACCTCCGGCACAAGGACGAGAGGACCTTCAGGCTGCCCCAGACAGGTGAGGACCGGGTATCCCCCCACCCACGCGGGCAGACGACCAGCAGCTGAAGCCTTCCACACAGCATGGCTCAGCCGGGGGCTCCCGAGGACTGGGCGCACGGGCACACACACGTGGGCACATGCACACGCACCCGCACACACACTCACGTGCACACACCCACACGCTCACATGTGCTTGTGCGCACAGATGTACACACGTGCATGTGCACATACATACACACACTCACGTGTACAACGCACATTCACACACACATGCACACACGCACACACGTGCACACAGACTGTCACACATGCACACACGCACACACATGTACACACTCAGTGCACTCACGCACACACGCACGGTTGCACACGTACAGACGCACCTATACACGTGTGCACGCACATGTGCACGCTCACACAATGCTCTCTCACGTGCACATGCACGCTCACATGTGCACTCACACACGTACACGTGCACACACACTCACAGGTCGTAAAGCAACACCACACCAGCCTCGGCCTGGCACACCCTCACTCCCTGCCCTGGGCGGCCAGTGCTGGGGCGGTGGTGAGGGACGACGGGGTCTGGGGAAGGCTTCAGCCCTGTCTGGCTCGGGGACCTGTACCCTGCACTGACCCACCCTGCCCCACCCAGGCCACAAGCCTACAAGCAGCACAGGTCTCCTGTCACAGATACCTCTCAGCTACTTCAAGATGAGGTTCCCATCTACACCCGTGGACATGGTGTCGGGTCAGTACCTTCTTGACGACCCTCAGAACCCTTGGTGGGCTCCCCTTTGCCCCCTGGGAGTATGCCCTTCCTGACCAGGGCTCTCCAGGGTCCTGCGGGCACCCGGGCAATTCCAGCCCTCTCCACACAGATGGGGACATTGAGGACCAGATGCCAGTCACTGAAGACTTTCAGGGCCTGAAGGTAGAGGTTAGTGTCCACGCTGATGGCCTGAAGGGCTTGTCCGGGGAACTGTGCGGGCAGATCCTGGCAGGCCTGATGAAGGTGTTGCGGGAAGAGCCAGCCTTGGAGAGCCTCCAGGAGGAGGTGAGCAGCCTGCTGGAGTGGGCAGGGTGGGTGGGACCTGCGCCCGGCCCATCGGGCTCACCCACCCCACCATATGTCCCCAGCTGGAACAGGGCCTGTGCTGTGGGTGGGTGGCGTCCCCCGATGCCCCGGGGGGTGCCATCCTGGAGTGCCTGGTGCAGTCCTCTGGAAATGTAGAGGAAGAACTCGCCCGCCCCATCCTCTACCTCGTACAAGCACTGACTGGTGAGAGGCTCCTGGGGGGGGGGGGCAGGTAGGGCGCAGGGAGATGGGCTTCTCTAGCTGGCTTTCTGGAACCCCCTCTTACCTGAAGTCTCTCCCCAGTGCTGAACGAAACCCAGCGTGTACTGCTCGCGGAGGCGCTGGAAACAGGGGACCTGTCCGGGAAGTCCAGGCTGGTGAGAGAGCGTGGGTGGCCGGGCAGGGCTGGGCCTTTTGGGGGGGGGGCGCGTGCCGGATGCTGGGAGTGGAGTGGGCAGCGACGACCTCCCACACTGTCCTGCAGGTGCAGAGCGTCCTGGAGCAGAGCTCCCCCTGGAAGGAGCACAGGGCTGTGTCCCTGCCGCAGGAGCTCCTGGGGAGCAGCTGGGACTCAAAGGCACCTGCCTGGGTCCTGCTGGAGGAGTGCGGCCTGGAGCTGCGGGTGGACGTCCCCCAGGTGCACTGGCAGCCGGACGCTCAGGGCCGCACGAGCGCCCTCTACGCCTGCCTGGTGCTGCTGCCGCATCTGAGCCAGGACAGTGCTTAGGGCCGAGCCTGGCTCTCCCGCCGGGGCGCCTGGGCAGCCCTCTGGGCGGGGTGGGGCTCCTGCCCAGCTGGAAGGCGAGAGCCCGACCGGCCACGTGGCCGGTTCAGCGTGGGGCCAGGAGTTGGGGAAAGTCAATAAATGTGATGTGTAAAGGAAAGATGGGGTCACTGAGGTTTTGAGGGGCCCCAGATCTGGGTAGGGAGTAGCGGCGGGGACTGAGCACAGGCGTCTGCCCCATGGTCTCGCTGCTGGTGTGCTAGGGGGCTGAGGGGAGCCTGCCCTGTGTTTGACCCTGGCCGCTCCAGAGCGAGAGCCACATGGCTGGGCCCTGGCCCCTCCCCGCTGTGCTGGCCCAACGAAGAACAGGGCAGCGCGGTTTTACCAAGAGGGTCTGTATCTGCCTCAGGGACCTTGAGGACGCCGCTGCCAGGAGGTAGTGGGGGCCGCCGTGGGGGGTAGGTGTGGCTGGCAAGCAGTCGGCCAGGGGCTGCAGGGAGGCTCCAGGGGAAGCAATGCCCCACGTGAGAAGCCAGAGAAACGGGCCTTTGGTCGGGCCTCCTCTGAACACGTCTGCTCCAAGGGAAGAGTCTCTCCCCGGAGAGGGGCCCGCAGCCCCAAGCTGCTCATCCAGGGCCCTTGGCAGGCCTCCGGTCCCTCGCAGGCCCTGAGTTGCACGTGGCAGATGCGGCCCCTCGTGCAGGGAGAGAGGGTACGCGATCCGGCCAGGAAGCTCTCCCCATCTCTGGGGAAATCTGCCTCTCCTCGGTGGGAACGCAGTCAACCGCCCTCGTGGTGGAAGGCAGAGGAAGGTACACGCCTTCTGACGCCCTCTGTCCCGGCCACCGTTCAGGCGGCTTCATGAGAAGGGACAGGAGGTCCGGCTGGGGCTGGGGCATTAACTGCAGAGAGTATCTGGCACCCAAGCCCTGCGGTAAAACGAATATCAGAACAGAAGGGACACTGCACGCCACACTTCCCAGATCCGGGCAACAACCTGAGGCTGCCCTCCCACACAGCCCAGTAAGAGGCTTCCATCCCCAGGCCCGATGGTCTTCTCCAGGGCTTTGCTCCTCTTTAGAGAACCCTCCCTGGGGGCGCTTGAAAGGCCACCTGCAGTGCGCCAGCGGAACTGGAGCGGCCCGGGTCTCAGGAGCACCTGGGCAGGGGCCGAGGCGGGCCGTGGGGGTCCCACCAAGCCCCAGTTGCGGGGTCCGATTGATGGTCCAGGCTCCAGGAGCAGCAGCGCGCCGAGAGCGTCTGAGCACCGCCACCGAGGCAGGAGGGCCTCGCGCGGAAGGGAAGCGGGTCCGAGCCTAGCAACGCTGGCAAGTTGCAGCAGACAGACCCTCTGCGGACAGACCTGGGGGACCCGGCCACCCCGCACACCCCGGGGCCGGAAGCACTCAGCGCACGGGGCTGTGGTGCTGCTGCGGGGCAGCCCAGCAGAGCAGTCTCTGCGAAAGGTCACACTCCCGGCGGCAGCCACAGCCCGGCCTCAACCTCACACCTGGCGGGCAGGTAGTGGGAGGGGGGCTTCCCGGTAGGCGAGACGGACGCGTCCTTCGTCCTTCAGGAGACAGCCTGTGCTCCTGCTCTTGGGGCGGGGGTGGGGCCCCCAGGTGGGAGACGCCCAGGCACAGCCGAGGTGGGGTGACCCGGGACAGGGGGCTGCCTGCCTGAGCCTTCATCTGAGTCTGGGACCTCCTTTCCGGGGCATCGCTGTCCGGCCGCGCTGTGCTTGGCGAGAGGAACGGACACCGGACACCTACCCCACGTTCCGCCCTCAGGGCGACCGGCGAGGGGGGCATGAGGCTCCGTGCGGCCCCGCCCAGGGCCTGGGTCCAGCCAGGGGCTCTGAGGACGCTCCCCGCACACACCGGCTGCACGGAGGGGAAACCGAAGTGGGAGACCCGGCCCTGCCCCACACGCCATCCTGCGAGCTGCGGTCCTTCCCCGCGGGTGGCCAGCTTGGGAGCTCCGTAGGCCAGCACAGCCCGGCAGGATGCTCCCACCGACAAACTTTTCCTTCTCTCCTACCGTTCACGGTGGTGGGAGGGCCTCCTGACCTGTCCAGAGCATCCGCCATACATTTCTTGTTTTGTCAAACCTTGGTTTGCGTGCAGATTTCGTTCCGGAAACATGCTTGTAAAGCAAAGCACTTGTATATCAAAGCGAATTTCCCCCTAAGAAATTATGGAAACTCAGATGATTCGTTCCACCCAAAAATATTCCTATAAAAATGATTATAATACTGTAATATAATACAAAATAATAAAGAAAATACGGAATATAAAGAAAAATAAACAAATTAACCTACTTTCTTTTGAAAACCTTCGTGGCTGGTGTGAGGGAGACAAGAGAGAGGAGTGTTATTGTGTAGGACGACTTTCACCATCGCCAACGGAATCACTGCCATCTATTGGCTCAGTGGAACCCTTTGCTCTTCATTCAACTTTATCCAATGACACCTGCTTTTGCCTCCTTTTGAGGATTTGGCAGAAATGTGACATTGCATTGTCGTTAAACCGATTCATCGCTGGGACTGCTGCAGCCTTGTTCGCGTGGTGCTTTTCTACAGAATGTTTCACTGTTTCCCACATTTTACACATCTCCCTAATCTCATTTGAAGTGAGGGATTCCTCGGCCTTTTTCTTCTCCTCTGCAGACGAGATCTCCCCCATAACCTCTAGCTCTTGCTCGTGATGCAGACCCATCAGTTCGTCGGTGGTCGGCTCCTGGCCATGTTCCTCCACCAGCTCCTGAATGTCGTCCTTGTTCACCTCCAGTCCCCTGGTCTTCCCCAAGGACACAGTTTCATCAACAACTGGTGGCTGCTGTTCATGAACAAGCCCCTCTAAGTCACGTCCAAGAACGCAATCGGACCACAGTGTTCTCCAAGCAGAATTGAAGGTTCTCTTGGAGACCCCATCCCAGGCTTTATCGATGATCTTGAGGCAGTTCATGGTGTGGAAATGATTTTTCCAAAACTTGGAGGGTGAGGTTTATCCTTCGGTCACCTCGAAGCATCGCTGAAATCGGGCTTTGGTGTAAAGCCTTTTAAAGTTCTAAATGACCTGCTGCTCCATGGGCTGGAGGACTGGAGTGGTGTTGGGAGGAAGGAACCTGCCCTCAATGAACTCGAATTCCTCCAGTAAGTCGTCCTCAAAGCCTGGAGGCTCAGCAGGGGCATTACCCATAACCAGCAAGGCTTTGAGCGGCAAATTCTTCTCTAAAAGGTATTTCTTCACTGCAGGACCGGAGGCCTCGTTGATCCACTCAACGAACAAGATACGAGTGACCCAAGCCTTGCTGATGGACCTCCACGTAACGTTTAACTGGCTCCTCCACATCGTGCATTTCCTGAAGGCTCGTGGATTCTCAGAATGACACACGAGCAGGGGCTTGACTTTGAAACCCCTGCTTGCGTTAGCGCAAAACGAGAGGGTGCGACGGTCTTTCACGGGCTTGTGACGGGCACTGCGTTCTCTTCTTCTGTAACGTACGTTCTCTTTGGCATCCCCTTCCAAAAAACCTCATCTCATAGCAGTTGAAAAAATGCTAAGGCAGAGAGGGGCCAAGAGGGCGGAACAGCATGGAACTTCTCTGCTTCTCTCGTCCCTGAAACGCAGCTGGGTCAGCACCAAACCATTTTGCACACCTAGGAAACTGATATGAGGATTAACACAACACTGTATAACTTGAGCCACAGAACTCAGCAGGGACGCGGCACAGAGAGGTGAACTGGGGGACAGAGAAGCCCTGGAGGGTAGGGAGCTGTATTTGTGGAGAGAGGGCAGAAAAACAGGGGAGAGTACAGGAAAATCACTCCCCCCAAAAGTAGCTGGAGAGGGAGAGAAAGAGTGGCAACACCCACAAGTGCCTGAAGAAGAAAGGGAGAAAGTTGAGGGTTTCAATACCATTAGGACTCCACAAACAGGGGAGAGCAGAGTCAGAAATTCCACAGCTCAATACCTGAGGGTGCTCTGGTGGGAAGGGCGAATCCCCAGGAGCGGGCAGCGAGGTCCTTGAGGTCCTTGGGGTCCTTGGGCCACACAGGGAGAAGAGGTTCCCCCTGCTGAGCGGGCACTTGGTAGAGGCCATACGGCCTCCCCACAGGCAAAGGTCCCAGTGGACCAGAGAACAGCCACCTTTATTGGTACTGGAACAAAGACACCAGGGTGCGGTGAAACCTGGTGCCTGCTGTGTGTTGTGGTTTACCATCACCTCTGAACCTCTGCACGAACGTTTCTGGGGCAAGCTGGCACCCAGCCATTGCTCAACGAGAGGGTTGGACCGGGTCCAAGCTGCAGGGTTCTCAGAAGCGAGGGATTGGGAAACACAGCCCCATCTGAGATAAAATTCAGGAGGGAGGTGCCGCCTAGCAGGACAATGGCTTGGATGCGGACAGCATAGAAGCGGGGAGTGGATGGAAGCCGGAGACAAAGGAGGGGTACCTGATGGCCGGTAGGGTAGAGCACAGAGCTCTGTTGCTAGAGACTGGGAACCTTGGAGAAGCCATTTTCACCTCTCCTGCACACGTGCACACACATGCACATGCCACACTGATCCACCCCAGTAAGCTAAGCAGTGCCACCTAGCGGAGAACCGAGTTGTTACACCAAGCCCATCCAACTGTGCCAACCAAGCTCAGGCCCCAGAGGACCAGAACAAGTCTCTTCCCCTGCTTAGTGTACGGACTATAAAATGCTTCATAGTTTGACTTCTAGGGGAAACTGGCTGTAATTTTATTCAGATTTCATTCTATTTCTTGGTTCATCTATTTGGGGGGTATTTTTTGTTGTTGTTGTTTTCTTTTCTTTCCTTAATCTTGGATACAGAAAGAGAAAAAAATTATTTTTATTTTCCATTTTTGTAAAATTTTTAAAAACTTTTTTACTGTATTTTTTTGTAAATTTTTATTCTATTTTACCTTCTTCATTTCATTTAATTCTATTTTATTGTATACATTTTTAAAATTTTTAAACGTTTTCTTTTTTTTTCTTTTCTTTTCTTTCCTTTTTTTCTCTATTCTATCAAGCTTCTTTCAACAAGCAGACCAAAACACACCTAGGATCTAGCTTCCTTTATTTGATTTTTTGTGTTGCTTTTAATTAATTTATTTTATTAATTTTTTTTCTTCCTCCAAAAAGACAAAAAATTCATCCCAAAAGAAAGAAGAGGAAGAAATTACAGTCAGGGACTTAATCAACACAGATATAAGCAAGATGTCTGAACGGGAATTTGGAATCACGATATTAAGAATATTAAATGGGGTTGAAAAAAGCATAGAATCCCTTTTTGTGGAGGCAAGAGAAGTAAAATCTAGTCAGGACAAAATTAAAAATGCTATAACTGAGATACAATCTTGAATGGATGCCACAGCAGCAAGGATGGATAAAGCAGAGCAGCAAATCAGTGATATAGAAGATAAAATTATGGAGAATAATGAAGCAGAAAAAAGAGGGAAACTAAAGCAAATGGGCACGATATAAGAATTAGAGAACTCTGACTCATTAAAAAGGAATAACATCCAAATCATAGGAGTCCCAGAAGATGAAGGGAGAGAAAAAGGGGCAGAAGGTTTATGTGAGCAAACTATAGCACAAAATGTCCCTAACCTGAGGAAAGACACAGACTAAAATCCAGGAAGCACAGAGAATTCCCTTTAGATTCAACAAAAACTGACCATCAACAAGGTACATCAGAGTCAAATTCACAAAATAAACAGACAAGGAAAGAATTATGAACACAGCAAAGGAAAAAAAAAGTCCCTAACCTTAATGGAAGACAGATCAGGTTCACAGCAGACCTATCCACAGGAACTTGGCATGCCAGAAAGAGGTGGCAGGATATATTCAACGTGCTGAATTGGAAAAATATTCAGCCAAGAATTCTTTACCTAGCAAGGCCATAATTTGAAATAGAAAGAGAGATAAAAAGTTTCCCAGACAGGGATGCCTGGGTGGTTCAGTCGGTTAAGCATTCATCTTTGACTCAGGTCGTGATCTTGAGGTTCGTGAGTTTGAGCCCCACATCGGGCTCTGTGCTGTCAGCTCAGAGCCTGGAACCTGCTTCAGATTCTGTGTCTCCCTCTCTCTCTGCCCCTCCCCTGCTTGTGTGCTCTCTCTCTCTCAAAAATATATAAACATTAAAAAATAAAAAAATAAAAAAAAGAATTTCTCAAACAAAAACTAAAGGAGTTCATGACCACTAAACTAGCCCTGCGAGAAATTTTAAGGGGGACTCTCTGAGGGGAGAAAAAAAGCAAAACAAAACAAAAAGACCAAAAGTAACAAAGACTAGAAAGTACAAGAGAAAATCACCAGAAACTCCCACTCTATAGGCAACACGATGGCAATAGATTCATATCTTTCAGTTCGCACTCTAAATGTCAATGGACTAAACACTCTAATCAAAAGACATAGGGTAACAGAATGGATAAGAAAACAAGATCCATCTATATGCTGTTTACAAGAGACCCACTTTAGACCTAAAGACACCTTCAGATTGAAAGTAAGGGGATAGAGAACCATCTATCATGCTAATGGTCTACAAAAGAAAGCCAGAGTAGCCATACTTATATCAGACAATCTAGACTTTAAAATAAAGACTGTAACAAGAGATGAAGAAGAACATTATATCATAATTAAGGGGTCTATCCACCAAGAAAAAAAATCTAAAAATTGTGAACATTTATGCCCCCAACAAGAAGCACCCAAACATATAAATCAATTAATCACAAACATAAAGCAACTCATTGATAATAATACCATAATAGTAGGGGACTTGAACACCCCACTTACAACAATGGACAGATCACCTAAACAGAAAATCAACAAGGAAACAATGGCTTTGAATGACACCTGAACCGGATGGACTTAAGATATATTCAGAACATTTCATCCTAAAACAGAGGAATATACATTCTTCTTGAGTGCACATGGAGCATTCTCCAGAATAGATCACATACTGGGACACAAATTAGCCCTCAACAATTACAAAAAGATTGAGATCATACCATGCATATTTTCAGACCACAATGCTATGAAACTAGAAATCAACCACAAGAAAAAATTTGGAAAGACAACAAATACTTGGAGATTAAAGAACATCCTACTAGCCAGGAAGTTAAAGAGGAAATTTAAAAGTACATGGAAGCCAATGAACATGATAACACCACAGCCCAAAACCTCTGGGATCCAGCAAAGGCGTTCATAAGAGGAAAGTACATAGCAGTCCAGGCCTTCCTAAAGAAGAAAGAAAGGTCTCAGATACACAAGCTAACCTTACATCTTAAAGAGCTGGAAAAAGAACAGCAAATAAAACCAAAAACCAGCAGAAGACAGGAAATAATAAAGATTAGAGCAGAAATCAATGCTATCGAAAACAAACACAGAGTAGAACAGATCAATGAAAACCAGGAGCAGGTTCTTTGAAAGAATTAACAAAATTGATAACCCCCCTAGCCAGTTTGATCAAAAAGAAAAAGGACCCAAAGAAATAAAATCAAGAATGGAAGAGGAGAGATCACAACCAACACAGCAGAAATAAAAACAATAATAAGAGAATATTATGAGCAATTATACGCCAATAAAATGGGCAATCTGGAAGAAATGGACAAATTCCTAGAAACATATACACTACCAAAACTGAAACAGGAAGAAATAGAAAATTTGAACAGACCCATAACCAGTAAAGAAGTTGAATCAGTAATCAAAAATCTCCCAAAAAACAAGAGTCCAGGGCCAGATGGCTTTCCAGGGGAATTCTACCAAACATTTAAGAAGAGTTAGCACCTATTCTCTTGAAGCTGTTCCAAAAAATAGAAGTGGAAGGACTACTTCCAAACTCTTTCTATGAGGCCAGCATTACCTTGATTCCAAAACCAGACAAAGACCCCACCAGAAAGGAGAATGACAGGCCAATTACAATACATTAAAAGAATTATCCACCACGATCAAGTAGGATTTACACCTGGGATGCAGGGCTGGTTCAATATCCGCCAATCAATCAATGTGATTCATCACATCAATAAAAGAAAGGACAAGAACCACATGGTCCTCTCAATAGATGCAGACAAAGGATTTGACAAAATAAAGCATCCTTTCTTGACAAAAACCCTCCAGAAAGTATGGATTGAAGGATCATACCTCAAGATGGTAAAAGCCATATGTGAAAGACCCACCGCTAATACCACCCAAAACTTAGAGCTTTCCCCCTAAGGTCAGGAACAAGACAGGGATGCCCACTCTCGCCACTGTTATTCAACATAGTATTGGAAGTCTTAGCCTCAGCAATCAGATAACACAAAGAAATAAAAGGCATCCAAATCGGCCAGGAGAAAGTCAAACTTTCACTTTCCGCCCACGACATGATACCCTATATGGAAAACACAAAAGACTCCACCAAAAAACTGCTGTAACTGATCCATAAATTAATGCACAGAAATCGGTTGAATTTCTATACACCAATAATGAAGCAGCAGAAAGAGAAATCAAGGAATTGATCCCATTTACAATTGCACCAGAAAGCATAAAATACTTAGGAATAAACCTAACCAAAGAGGTGAAAAATCTATACACTGAAAACTACAGAAAGCTTGTGAGAGAAATTGAAAAAGACATAAAAAATGGAAAAACATTCCATGCTCATAGATTGGAAGAAGAAATATTATTAAAATGTCGACACTACCCAAAGCAATCTACATATTCATGCAATCCCTATCAAAATAACACCAGCATTCTTCACGGAGCTAGAACAAACAATCCTAAGATTTGTATGGAACCACAAAAGACCCCGAATAGCCAAAGCAATCCTGAAAAAGAAAACCAAAGCTGGAGGCATCACCATCCCGGACTTCAAGCTGTACTACAAAGCTGTCATCATCAAGACAGTATGGTACCGGCCCAAGAACAGACACTCAGATCAATGGAACAGAATAGAGAACCCCGAGATGGACCCACAAACGTACGGCCAACTAATCTTTGGCAAAGCAGGAAAGAATATCCGATGGAATAAAGACAGTCTCTTCAGCAAATGGTGCTGGGGAAACTGGACAGCGACATGCAGAAGAACGAACCTGGACCACTTTCTTACACCAGACACAAAAATAACCTCAAAATGGATGAAAGACCTAAACGTAAGACAGGAAGCCGTCAAAATCCTCGAGGAGAAAGCAGGCAAAAACCTCTTTGACCTCGGCCGCAGCAACGTCTTACTCAACAGCAGCAGAGGAAAGGGTCTCTATCTAAGGCAGCCTGACCTAGAATGAGGCAAAGCATTCCTAAGCTCATGCTTGTCTGGAAAAGCAAAGGACTGTCCACAGGTGCTTTGAAGTGACGAAAAACACACTAGTTCCAGTGGTGGGCACCTTCCGGCATTCTGAAAAATCACTGATTTCTGTCAACCACTGCAGCCTGAGACCGAGCATCCAAGCATGGGCCACAATTGCACAGAGAGAGAGAGAGAGAGAGAGAGGGAAGAGAACCATTGGCTCAGTTATGATCATGTGACATTCAGCATCACAGACTACTTGTATTGCAAGACGTCGTTCGTGTGTCAAGTTAAAATTTCTTAGAAATGTTTGCTTGTCTTGCGGAACACTTGCAGAACAAGTTCCTTGCCACCCAAGGTTTTACGCACTTTAACCTTGTCCTGGCATCTGCTTTGGAGGCTCTGAACAAATACACCAAACCACACATGGCCTTGGCCTGACCCTGCCTGGCCCTAGAAATGCTCTAAAGAGAGACCCCACCTCCTTCCTGCCTGAGCTCCCAAACTCGCTTTTTTTTTCCTTTTAATTTTTTTACTTTAATCTTTATTCATTTTGAGAAAGAGACAGAGCGTAAGACAGGGAGGGGCAGAGAGAGAGGGAGACGTAGAATCCGAAGCAGGCTCCAGGCTCTGAGCTGTCAGCACAGAGCCCGATGTGGGGCTCAAACTCACAAACCGCGAGATCATGACCTGAGCCGAAGTCAGATGCTCAACCAACTGAGCCACCCAGGCACCCCTCAAACTTGCTCTTTGACTCAAGGTAAGCCCTGAGTCACAAGCCTGGACCCTGAACCTGGCTGACCCTCATTCCTGGCTACACGCTGCCTTATCTATAACCCCAGCCTGAGCGCAATGTTGGACCAGGCCACGGTCATCAGAACTTCATGCTTGGCTCAGACCCAGTCTCCAGAAAGACGCCAGACTTTGGATTAAAAAATCCACCCGTGTTTATTTTAAACACTTTCTGTAGTGGGTGGACAGGACCCCAAGGGGTCTCCAGTCTGGGGGGACTGCTCCCAGCCCCTCCAAAAGGCTGTGTGAGCCAAGGCCTCTCTGAAGTGGCTAGGTGGAGGGCCTTGAACGGCCCAGAGAGGCTCAGTCACAACAGAGGGGCTATTTCTCTGCATGTTCGGTCACGCTCTCCTCATTCGAGCCCACACAGGGCACGGGGGAGCGTCTTGAGGGCTCAGTCTAGTGGGGTGCAGATGTCAGCACCCCACACCTGAGCCCACAGGTATCATCCCGAGCCTGTGGTGTCCCGTGGGGCAGTCAGGAGAACCTCCTGGAGAAGGTTCAGGTGAGGTCTGGCAGGCTAGCAGGGGTGAGGGTGTGGGGATGTGGGGACAGGCCGGTGATGAGTGGACACATGATGGAGGATGATGGGCTGCCGGGCAGGGGTGCCAAGGAAGGCAGGGGAGCCCGAGCCAGGCTGTGCGCAGAGACAGAGACCTGGAGAGCAGGCAGCCTTCCAGGGCACCAGCCACCCGGGCTGGGCTAGTTTCACAGTGTCCCCAACCAGACCCCAGCTCGGGAGCCCAGGTGCCATCCAGGCTGAGGTTGGCGGAGGTGGGGGCACACTCCTGGGCGCTTGGAGAGCAACAGGTCTGGCCTGAGTGGGGACGGATTCACCCAAGCTGAAACAGTACTCGGACAGGAGGCGTCTCCGTCCCAGCTCACGTGGCCGTCGTGGCCCTGGGCCTGGAGGATTTGTGTGCAGGAGAGGGGGAGGGGGCTTGCTCACAGCATCTGGTACCAGGCCCAGGGGCCCCTGGAGCGGAGCCTCTTCTGCGGATCGCTCCCCCCACCCCCCACCCAGGATGAACCACAGAGCAGTGCGTGCCTGCCTCAGACCCAGGTACCCTGCGGGCTGGCTTGGGGTCAGGCACAGCCGGATCCCAAGCAGCCCCAGCGGCCCACGACGCTGCGGGGCTGGAATGGACTGCTCGCGTAGACTGGTGGGGGTCGGTGGGGACCCACGCGGCGCCAGAGGCCCAGGCGGAGGAGACGCGGGAGGCGCGGCCCCGGCTGTGCGCAGGCCAGCAGCGCCACTTGTTGGGCGGACACTTGAGCCGCGGCGACGACGGCTGGCTCTGGATCATTCTGCAGCTGCCCCAGGTCTGCAGGGACACGGCAGCTCGGGCAGGGTTGCAAGACTCTCAGAACCGCTAAGTACCCCGGACTCCTGGCCCTCCACCCATCCATTCCCATCCACTCCGTCCTAGCACCCACAGCCTCTCTAGGACCCCAACCCTGGCCAGCGAGCTGGGTCCTTACCCTGGAACAGGGAGTCCAGCAGGTCCTGGTTGACCCGGCTGGGGCTTGTGTGATGGACGAGGAAGCCTGGACCAAGGCAAACCAGTGAGTGCCGGCCCCAGGCCCCACCAGGGAGGGGCTGCTCCAGCTCCCAGAACTCTGAGTTCAAGAGACAGTGTGACTCCAGTCCTGCCTCACCTAGGAGCACAGCAGCTGCCCAGCGCAAGGGGTCCTGCGGGCTCCGCAGGTAGCCCTGGGTCTGGCTCAAGAAGCTGGGTATGTGACTCGGGTACTGCTGAACCTGGGGACAGACAGGCTTATGGCAGTATGGGAAGGCCAATCCCATATGGAGAGAAGGTGGCAAAGGTGAGCCCAGGAGCTGGGACCCCCAAGGCACGGCATCAGGGCCTGAGGTCTTAGACCTGCCACCACCTTGGCTGGGAGAGTGGCCCTGGGGTACACGGGACCGAGTGGGTGCTCCCCCTACTGACCAGGCAGTGGCAGATGCGGCTTAGGGCCTCAGGGCTGTCGTAGTGGGCCACGGTGACCATCTCCTCCAGCAGGCCCCAACGGAGGGCGTGATCACAGCGGGCCAGGGTCCACTCTGAACTCTAGGACAGGCGAAGGGAGCAGGGGTAGGGGTCCAGGGAGAGGCAAGAGGTGGCTGGGGTGTAGCCAGGACGAGGGGTGGAGGAGCCCAGGGCTTGTGGTCCAGGAAAGACCGGGAAGCTAGGAGCCCTTGACACCTGCACCTGACGTCCTTGTAGAACTCTTTGGAGTTGCGCAGGGTGGGGATGCAGGAGGCTGGATGGGGACAGCAGCGGGACAGTCTGGGGGGGCAGCTGACCTCAGCGGCGTCCCTGCTGGGATCTTGCAGGCGCAAGAGCAGCGGCACGAGGCTCTGCAGCACCAGCTTCCGCAGGGGGCCGCGGAGCCCCACCTGGAGCCCGCCCCGGCCCCGCCGCACCAGCGTCCCGAGAAGTCCAACAGCCGAGGCGCGGACCGAGTCCCGGGCCTGCGTGGGAGGAAGGGGTCAGGGCACACCGGGAACCCAGGTCCAGGGAGAAGGGCGGTCTGGCAGGGGGTCTGGAGAGGCCTGAGGCCGGGTGGGCTGGAGGGGCGGGGAGGCAGCCTGGCGGGGCGGGGCTTACGTCGTCCAGCAGCGGCGGGAGGCGCGGCCCCAGCTCGGCGCTCAGCAGCCGCACGGGCGCCCGAGGCCGCAGCAGGAGCCGCCGCAGCGCGCCCAGCGCGGCGTCCACGAGCCGCGCGTCGCCCTCGCCCAGCGCGCCCAGTAGCGCGGGCAGCAGTTTGCTCACGTGCCGCACCTGCGGGTGAGCGGGGGGGGGGGGGGGGGGGCTCGTGGGCGGCCCCTCGCAGGCCCCGCCCAGGCCCCGCCCGGGGCCCCCGGCCTTCACCTTCCCGCGGCTCAGCGCCAGGTGGCCTAGGCCGAGCAGGCCCAGCCAGCGCACGGTGGGCTCGGGGTCGCCCTGCCAGGCGCGGAGCCGCTCCAGGATGACCTCTTCCCGCAGAAGCCCTGCCGTGGGCCGACTCTGCAGCAGCTGAGCGGGGACGCGGGGTCAGCATGCTCGAGGTCCCCAGGCACCGCCCAGAGGCCCGGTCTACGGTCACCCCTCACCGCCCGTGTGGACGCAGGCTCACCCCGGTGAAGAAGGCCATAGCCGTGAGGCGCCGCGTGTCGTCGGCGCTGCGCAGCCGGGGCAACAAGTTCCCGAACAGGCCTCGCAGGTGGTGGTCCGCGTGGGCCACCATGGCACTGGGAATGGGGCGGAAACGGGCGTTCTCCCTCCTCTGGGCGCCTCACCCCGGGAGGCGTCTCCGCCCGACCCCCCTCCTGCCCCTGCCTCTTCCCCCCCCACCCCCTCCCCAGCACCTGGCCAGCAGCAGGACGCCTTCGAGGTGGGTGTGGGCTCCCACCAGCCTCCTCCAGCCTCCAGCCTGTTCCATGCACGTGACCACCATGCGGCCGCCATCCCCGGTGAGCAAGGCCTTCAGGGCCTCCACAGCGCAGCTGGAGGTGGGGGCAGGCAGCGAGGGGGGGGGGGGGTGAGAGCGCCGGGAGGGCACCGGCCCAGGCCTCACTCCGCTCTGGTGTGTGCCCTCACCTGGCGTGGCTGTGTGGCGGCCCTCGGTGCGATGGGGTCCAAGCTTTGGGGGTGTCAGGGGAGGACGCGCGCCGCGCCAGCTGGTGCAGCTGTGTGACCAGCACGAGCAGGAGGTGTGGGTAGAAGCCCCGAGTGGCGCCTACGCAGCCGGACACAGCCAGCATCTCCCCAAGGGCACGAGTGGCCTGTGGGACAAGCAGCCCATCTCAGGCTCTGGTGCAGGGAGCAGGGACCAGGACAAGCGGCTGATGCTCGAGGAACATCATGCATGCGCTGGGCGCCCCCCGGGGCCCCAAGGGAGTCACCTACCGCCAGTGCCTCGGGCTCGGGCCCGGCTCCGCCCTTCAGTGCCCACAGCAGCTGTACCAGCACCTGCCCATTCACGCGCTGGTTTCGGCTCAGGCTGCGCCACAGCTCAGCAGCCACCCTGGGGGTGCGGAGCGCCCGAGACTCGGTCTGATGTGGGGGGTCCCCGGGGCCGGGTGGGAGGTGGCCACTGGGACTCCCGCGTGGGAGAGTAGGTAAACCCCCGCCCCCCGACACTGCACCCCCAAATCCCAGCGAAGCAAGATAACCAGCATCGGTGCAGAAATAACCTGCAACCTTAACTGCCTGGCAGGGACCGTTCAGAACCTGGTTGGGCCAGCAACCCCGAAACGGACCCGATAGTGGAGACGATCACTGTGGAGAGTAAAACCAGAGAGAACTTCTCCTGGGGCAGGGTAACCACACAGCCAGGGGCTCCAGGCTTGCTGACCCCACCTTGGAGCTTACCCCCAGGCTGGGCTCCTAGTGTGACCCGGAGGGAGAAGGCAGGCCCCGAGGTTTTTGGGGGGGGGGTAGGTGGAGGGTGGCAGTCACACGGAGGGAATTGAGGCCCTCTCCATAGCCTGCCCCTCCAGGACCAGACTGCTGCCAATTTGGAAGAGGGAAGGAAGCTGCGTGGTGCCTCGGGACGCGGGGCTGGCCTGGGCCAGGCGGCTTACCGGTCCGGGGGCAGCGAGCTGGGCAACAGCGCACACACCACCTCCCGAGCATGCTCCAGGGCCAGCGCACTCAGTACCCGGAGGGCCGCCTGCCGGGGCCTCCCCTCGGCCAGGCTGGGCACCTGTGCCAGTAGCCCGCGCACCAGGGCATACACCTGGCGTGAGGGAGCCCGCGTCAGTGGGAGACTTTCTGGACCCCCCTGGGCAGGTACCACCCGAAGGGAGCGAGCTTGACAGGCTGCTCACTGGGATCCCCCAACCTGGGGACTCCACGGCAGGAGCCTGGGGGCAGGGAGGGGGTGCTGGCTCACCTGCTCCTCCAGACGCTCCCCCCGGGCCTCCAGGGCTGAGGACAGTGTGAGGGCTGTTGCCTGGGTCCCCGCAAAGCCAGCCTCTTCCAGGCAGGCAGCCGCATACAATGCGAGATCAGCCAGGGCCCCCTCCTCCCAGGAACTTGGGGAGTCCTAGGGCAGGGTGGGTGGGATGTACGAAGTCCCCTTGCCTCTCCCAATTCTCTTCCCCAGCACCTCCCCAGCCTCCTCCCTGTGGTCCCCTTGGCCCCCCTTCCCTTACCACTCACCTGATAGAGCTCCTTGGGGGCTGGCTCTTGCACCCTTGGCAGAGAGCAGGGCACAGGGCGGGCTGTGGGGATGGCAGTGACACCCGTAGGCTCCGCCTCAGGTTCAAGCTCAGGTTCAGGCTGAGGGTCAATGGAAGAGGGTCCTGGGGGCTGCCCCTGGTTGGCTCGGATCTCTTCAGCCAGAGCTGTCAGGGTTAGGGCCCCCACAGGGCCCCCCCGAGCCCTGCCCCATACCCCCCAAGCCATGGCTGCCGCACACCCCAAGCTACTCAGCTGGACCCAGCCTACGGCACCTGCCACTGGTTCTCCCCGGAAGTCATGCACGGGCCTGACCTAAAAGCAGGCCCTGGGCAGACAGGACCCGGGACAGGCGTGGTGGCGCATGCGTGTGAGCTCATGCTCTGTGCGTGTGGGGGGTTGGGGAGCCGCGCCGAGGCGTCCCCGGGTGTGGCACACAGCAGGGGCTTACGAAGGGCCCTCCTGCCCTTGCTGCTGGCAGGGAGTAGCCAGCCTGATACCTGAGCGTCTGGGATCTGGCTCATCCCACCAGGGCCTTGGGGAAAGGATAAAGAGCCCTGGCATGTGGATCCACAAGGAGAGGGGGAGAAGGGCCCTTTACCCCTGACCTCCAGCCCCTCTGGGCGGGGAGACCTCGTGGAAGTGTGCCCAGCCCTGAAGAAGCCCCAGCAGGGACCAGAAGTCTGGGCCCAATCCCAAGTTAAAGCCTTGCCTGATTCAGCCCTAAAGAAGCAGATGTGTCCAGGCAGGGCCTGGGGTCAGGGACTGGGCTGTCCCCATTGCATTCCCACGGAGCCAGACATCTGGGGGATGAGGATGGCTGGGACAGCCGTCACCACCTCCCAGCTCAGGCAACCTCGGGGTGGAGCAGAGGCCGCCTCCCAGGTGCCCTTGCTGGTGACTGCCATTGTTGAGGTGGGTCCCCCGGGTCCTGGTGCCTGGGAAGTGCGCATCTGAGAAGTGTTGACCTGTGGGAACCTGGGGCGGGTGTGTTCTGCCATGTGGGTGTTCGTGAGTCTGTCTCTCTCGAAGCCTCATGCTCCCCAGGGCCTCTGCCCTAAATTCTGTCATCGTCACCCAGTGACACGGGCACTGCCCTAAGCTTAGGGATCCAGAAAAGCCAGTCTGGTCAGATACCTGGAGAGGCGGAAGTGTTCTAGGAAGCACCCCCCGGGAAGCCCGCTCCCCTCCACACGCCCTCACCTGCCTTTGCCACCTTGTGCCGGACCAATCAGAGGCGCCCGGCGCCCCTGCCCTACTTCCCCCAGAGCCCAGAATGTCTCTCGTGAGTGGTTTCTCCGGAACGCAAGTTGCCAAAGCTGCCAGAAGCCTGACCAGCTTCGTGTGCATGAGGCAAGGCCAGCCCAGCACCCTGAATCTCTTCACGGGCTCTCATGTGCACCCCTGAGCCTTTCTCTCTGCAAGGCTGCTGCATCAGCAGCCGCTCCCCTGGGGCCCAGGCCCTGCTGACCCTGTGACAGATGCCAGGGCCTGGAGAGAGCCAGCTGGGTGCAGCCCGTGAGCCCAGCGTCCCCAGTGGCAGAGTCCTGCAGGCCTGGCCACAGCGGTGGCCTGGGACACCTGCACTTCTTTGGCTTTGGAAGCTGGGGTGCCCTGCTGACTTCTCCGGGGCGGGGACCTTGGTTGGCAGGGGAGTCTGGGGCCGTGCCTGGATACAAGACCCTCTTTCTGGCACCCGTCCCTGCCCTGTGGCTCCCCCTCCCTAGTTGCCTGCAGCAACTCCAACAACTCTTGGGTGGGCACCAAAGCCCCCCTTTCCCCATAGCCTTGTCCCCCCCACAGTCCAGCTTCCCAAGCCCTGGACACTCCCCAGCCTTGGCCTAACTCCTTGCGACCTTCAGACCTCAGCACAGGACAGCCTCCCCACCCTGGCAGAGCCTGGGCCTCCCCTGGGAGCATGAACCCGTGCTCTGACCCCAGACTCCAACCCACCCTTGGAGGCCCTGGGGGTCAAGTGAGTGGCAGGCTGAGTGAAGAAATGACACGGGACAAGTTGTGCAGGACAGTGAGTGACTCATGTTGATTCCAGGCAGTCTCCACCACAGTTCTCATGAGGACCCTCCTGTACTCAGTCGGTCCACCAGGGCCTGTAGCTCATCAGACAGCGCCACCTACAGGGAAAAGAGAGAATGGACGGGTGGCTGTAGGGACAGAGGGCTCACAAGGCAAAGTGACAATGATGTGGGGGGGGCGGGCATCTATCTACCTGGTATGGTGCGGGCTGTTCCAGCCGCTTGTGCTCAGGGTTCAGGCGACCCAGGGACAGCTGGGCAAAGGCTCTAGATTCAGCCAGAGATGGGAGAGGCCCACACAGCTGCGGGGAGAGGGAAGGGGAGAGGTGAGAGAGGCCCATGAAGCTGGGGGAGCGGGAAGGGACAGGCTGGGGCAGGGGGCAAGAGCAGGTGCCAGGGCTCAGTTCAGGTTCATCGTGCAGACTGAGGGAGCAGGTAGAGGCAGTTACCTGTCCCTGCTGAAGGCAGAGTCTCAGCAGGGGCTCCACGTGGGCAGGCCTCACAACACAGGCTTCCTGGGCCCCTCGAGGCCAGACCCTCAGCTCCTGGCCAGGCTGGGGTGGTGGTTCCTCTGCCAGCTGCAGCACATCCATCAGCAGAGACCCTGTGTGTGCAGCAGGAATAAAGTGGGGGGCCTGGGGACTCGAGGAGGAGGGCCGTGGGGAGTGGGAGGGGCCTCACCATCGGAGTCCAGGAGCCGGAAAGCGGCCTTGCTCCCAGGCAGTGTCTGTTTCTCGGGGTCCTCAGTCAGCTTCATTCGGGGCTGACCTCCCACAGACACCAGCTGCAGAGACAAGTGCTGGGACCATGGGAATCCCCCCAAACCCATGACCCCTCTGGCCCACTCCACTGGACCCCAGACCCTGTCTTGACCTTATAGACGCAGCCCAGGGAAGGCTGGCGGGGGCAGGTGACCACGGTCGTGCCGATGCCAATGACGTTCACCTCACTGCCCTGGAGGAGGAGGGACAAGGTGGCACTGAGCTTGGTTGACATCTGCAGGCCCAGAGCCCTCCTAACCACCCCTGCCCCTGCTCCCCACTGCCCGCCACCTCCTGGGCCAGCCGGGCCAGCTCTTCCTCGTCAATGTTGTTGCTGACGGCGATGGGGACTGATTCCAACCAGGGCATCTGGAACCTGTGACGGGTGGACAGCCCTCAGGTGCTCCTGCTTCACCTGGTCATTCTCTATTCTCAGTTACGCACCTCCCCCCACCCTCCCCACCTGAGAATTTGGCCTCAGCCACATGGGCTCTGCCTTCTGCTTACAAGCCCCTGGGTGAACCACTCCCCCGACCTCTCCCCCCAGAGCCCCGATGTCTCCACTGTGGTAGCCACCAGATCAGAGCTCCTCAATTTGGGAGGAGCAAATCCCTCCCTCTCTCTGCCCCATCCCAACACTCCTGCCCCCAACAGGGTCTCTCAGCAGACACAACCCCTCCCAGGGGACTCACTGGGCCGAAACGGTCCTGAAGACCCTACGTATCTCCTGGGCCTGCTGCAGAAGGTCACCGCTGTCCAATCTTATGCCCACGGCTCGGTAGCCCAGCTCCCCCAAGGCTAAGGCTACTGCCAGAAAGTTAGGAAGACCACTCCTGCCAGCAAGATGAGAAGGGTTGGCGGAGGGGCCATAGGTGTTCAGGCAGAGCCCACCCAGGGGGGTGCCTGGGCCTCACCTCTGCACACTGTAGGTGTCCAGCAGGCCCTGGAAGGCCCGGGGGAAAGCCAGGGCATAGGCCACAAAGGCTGCCCGCTCCCCCCGGTGGGGCTCCTGCACCCCTAGCCCCAGATGGGCACACACGCGTTCCAGCCATGCCTCCACACATGCAGCCAGGTCTACCCTGGGGCCCTGACTGGCAGCTGGAGCCAACATCTATGGAAACCGGTGAGTGAAGGATGGACAACCCTTAGTGGATGAGCAGGGTGAGGACTGGTTCCCCCAGGCTGAGGTCTAAACAGGGGTAATGCCTGCCATCATCTGCCAGCTTCTGAGCGCAGGACTGCAGCTACCTGCTAGGGTGGCTCAGGTGGGCGGGGCATGGCAGTCCCTCCTTCCCCTGGGCAAGGACTGGCTTCGGGGACTGCCCTCTGGAGGGCAGCAGAGGAGAGAGGGATGCTAACCGGGTCAGGGGGCACCTCAGCGCCTGAAAACGAAGTGACGAAAGAGTGAGCCAAGGTTCCAGCCAGGGGCACGCCCCGCAGCTGTCCCGCGAGCACGTTGCTGCTGCCATCGAAGCCTGCATCAGGGGCCAGGAGGGCGGGGGCGTCAGTCGGGCGTCAGACTTGGCTAGAGGGCTTCTGGCAGGCCTCCTCCTTCCCTGACCCCTGTCTCCCTCCTTGGGCTCTTACCGCCCAGGTAACTGTAGGTGGAGGCCGTAAGACCTCCATCGGGGCCCTGAGCTCGCCGCAGACCCATCTCCAACAACCGCTTCGTCGGACCCGCGATCAGGCGAAGCCGCGCAGCGTTGGTGGCGATGAGGCTGTGGGGGGAAAGGAGCAGGGGACCTGCGGTGAGGGTCCGGAAGTCACCGCGGCATCGCCCGCCCTCTTTGAGGCCCTCCACAGTGGGAGCCGGAAGCCGCTCTCCAGGGCCCTACGCTCCACCCACAGAGCCTAGGGGCCCCACCCCACCCACGGAGCCACGCCCCTCCCAAAGGCCCGCCCCCCGGAAGTCGCAGCTCTTTCTCCCGGGGCCCTGCCTTCCCCGGGCTCCTCCCGCCGGCGGGGCTCCCCCCCACCTGGCGTAGCTGACGAGGCAGAGAAGTGGCGTCTCCAGCAGTTGCACCACCAGGAGTGGCCCTGACACCTGTAGCAACGGCACCTGCGGGGAGGGTGGTCAGCTGGGCGCTCGGTCCCGCGCCCCTCTGCCCCCGCTCACCCTGCACTCACGCTGGGGAAGGCGAGGGAGCCCTCGGGCAGGGCCCGCACCGTCACACCGGAGCAGTCGAGGGTACGAAGGTGCTCGAAGAATGCGGGATCCGTGTCGGAGGGCAGCACCGAGGCCAGAAACTGCACGTCTGGGGGTGACAGAGGCCCTCGTGGGCTGGAGCCAGCGCAGGCCGTGGGGACTCGTCGGGGCTGGGACCGCGGTAAAGAAAGGGGCCTGTAGGGGGTCTTGGGGGGGCCTTTGTTGGGCCATGGAAGACTCTCGTCAGGCGAGAGTCTTGTCCGGGACTCATCAGGCCTGGGGCGGGGCGCGGGGAGCTGGCTTAGGTGGCAGGTGGCCTAGAGGGGTCGGGGACTCGCCAGGTCGGGAGTTGGGGGTGGGGTGGGAAACTGTCCTGGCGGGGGCGGTCTATCTAGGTGGCAGGTGTCCTGGGGGTCGTGGGGGCTCGCCTGGCTGGGGTGGGGTGTCCTGGCAAGGGCGGGTCATCTAGGTAGCAGGTGGCCCTGCGGGTCGTGGGGGGCTCGCTGGGGCCCGAGGAGGTGGGTTGTCCCGTCGGGGACAGCTCATTAAGTGGGGGGCGTCCTGGCGGGGTCGTGGGGGGCCGGCCGGGAACGGCGGGGCTACTACCTGCGTCCCGCAGGCGGAAGGTTCGCAAGAAGCGCACGCAGTCGCGCAGCCCCGCGGCCAGGGCGAAGGCGCCGCCGAAGGGGCAGCGGCGGAAGTAGAGCTCGAACTCGGCCTGGTCCCACGCCCGGCCCGCGCGCCAGTAGCCCAGCGCCATGGTGGCTTGGTAGAGGTCGGTGAGCAGCGGCCGGGCCGCCGCGCTCGCCTCGGGGTCCCGCTCCGCCGCCATTCCGCCCCCGCGCCCGGACTCTGGCCGCGCCCCGCCTGGCACACGTGACGCCGCTCCCCACGCCCGGAGCCTCCCCTCCCCCACCCCCCCCACCCCCCCGCCGCGGAAAGGGGTGGGGCGGGTCAGCGGAGGGGCCCCTCCTCCCCTTGGGGCCTGGTCTGATCTGGGGTTCTCCCCACCCCACCAGCCGGCGGAGGGGTAAGTGGCGGTGTTAACTGCACACCAGCCCAGGCCCAGAGCAGGGCAGCAGGTAGAGGGGATTCTAGAACTTGTTCCAATTGGGCACGTACGTGGTGCCACACCATACGGCTTAGGGAACCAGTAGGGTGCTGACAAAAGAGCAAGGGGGTGAACGGGTAGCCTGCCGGGTCCCCACCATCAAGGGGGCCAGTCCATTCCCCTTGTGGCTCGGCACCCTGGAGGACAGCAGCTGTGACCTGCCACAGCCCACACCATTCATTTCTCCCCGACTGTGAGGACGGTGGTCTCACCAGCCACACTGGCCAGCAGTCCTGGAGAGAAGCCACTAGTGGCCCAAATACTGCCCACGCAGGACAGTGGGCACGAATTAACCATGGGCCTGTCCAGGGTCCAGGTCTCCAGCGAGGGAGGGACCGGCCGCATCTAAGGAAAGCAGCCCAGCTTGTCCCTGGATGTGGTGGGAGGCCTGGCAGGTTTCACACAGGTCAGACCTGGGGGGCCCATGTAGTCTCACAGCAGCAGGGCCCGGTCAGCCACTGGGACCTTTGTTCCTGGACAGTTTCAGGCGGACACCTTAGCCCCCATGGAGACAGCTTGGCTGGGAATGGAACCCAGAGAAGGCAGAGTAGAGATGCCTCGGGGCCTCGGAGGGCCAGCAATCCATACAAGGAAGGAGACTCGCATGCTGTTTCTGCCTCAATAGCTTGAACCGTTCGCGGCACTTGTAAGTGAGGGGAGAGGGCAGGCGGGGTTCAGTCACACACCAAAATGTGGCAGAGACGGGGCACCTGGGTGACTAAGTTGGTTAAGTGTCCAACTTTTGATGTCAGCTCAGGTCATGATCTATCAGGTTCTCGGGTTTGGACTCCATGGTGACAGCACGGAACCTGATTGGGATTCTCTGCCTCCCTCTGTCCCTCCCCTACTCAGCCCCACTCACTCAAAATAAATACACTTGAAAAAAAAAAAAAAAAGAATGCCGTGGAGAAACCGAGGAGGGGGAGGACGGCACTGGCGCCGTGGGTTCCTGGGTGTAGGGGCCTGGGTGGGACACGACCGAGGTGCAGGCCACGTCTGAGGCCTGGGGTGTAGCAGTGCTGCTCCCTGAATGTGCCCACCCACCGGGCCCAGACCAGGACAGGAGCCAGAGTGGAATCTCCGTCTTTAATGGCTGAGGGCCCCACACCCCACGGCCGGAGGCTGGGGCTCAGATCTTGTTGAAAGCAGCAATGTCCACACTCTGCACCTGAGGAGGAGGAGGAGGAGGGAGGCCCGTGGTCAAGTGGGGCCTTGGTTCCCGAAGACCCACCCACCCACTCCAGCACCCTGCCAGGCCAGGGGTTCCCTTGGGGGCCTGCCACTCACGTGCTCCTCGAACTTGGTGATCTCCTCCTCCAGCAGGTCCGTCCCCACCTTGTCGTCCTCTACCACACACTGAATCTGCAGCTTGCGGATGCCATAGCCCACGGGCACCAGCTTGGAGCCCCCCCAGGTCAGCCCGTCTAATTGGATGGAGCGCACGCAGGCCTCCAGCTGGGCCATGTCTGTCTCGTCATCCCACTGGGAGATCAAGGGGTGGAGAGGCTGGGTCAGGAGCCTGTAGACCCCAGGGAGTGCCCCTCCCCTCACCGGCCCCTGCCCTCGCCCCCCAAGGCACAGAGGGCAGGCAGCTTCAGCCAGCTCGCTGAGCCCACCGGAAGCCCGGGGCAGGACCGGGGACGGAGGCCGGGGGCGGGGTCACTCACAGGCTTGACGTCCAAGAGGATGGAAGATTTGGCTACCAGCGCGGGCCGCCCCGCCTTCTTCTCCGCATACTGCCGCAGCCTCTCCTCACGCAGCCGGGCTGCCTCCTTGTCTTCCTCGTCATCGCTGCCAAACAGGTCGATGGCATCATCCTCGTCATCCTCTGCGGCGGTGGCCGCCTTGCCGGCAGGGGGCTCCACTTGGCGCATAGGGGACACGTGCTGCCGTGGGAGAGGGAGGCTGAGGGCCCCGCCCCCGGGGCCACAGCTCTGCACCCTGGTTAAGAGGCTGTGGCGGGGCGGGGGACAGGAACACCCCCCACCCCCTCCCCAAAGGGCCCGAGAAGGGCGCGCACCTGGGTCTGTGGGGCTGCAGCCCGGTGGGTGGGTGAGCTCTTCTCCAGTGCGCTCAGCCGGGCCTCCAGCTTGGAGACGGCCTGCTGCAGACCTTGCACCACTGCAGGAGCAAAGGGGCCGCTGGTCAGACGGCGGGGACTGGGTGCAGCGCCCCACCCGTTAGGCCCAGGGCCTCACCGCCTCGCAGGCTCTGATTCTCCACTTCCAGGCTGGTGATCCGGACGGCGAGCTCACTGTGATCTCCGCCCGGCCCGCTGGAGGCCCCAGGGCCTGAGCTCTGCAAGGCAGGGGGAGAGTGAGACTCTGCACCCCTGCCTGCTTCCAGGGTTCCCCCCAGTCACAGCCACTGAGAATCAGGGCCCCAAGAAAGGTGGGAAAACTGCTGGACACTAGGAAACAGCTCCTGTCAGCCCACTGGGTCCGCCTGTGACACTGCACCCGAGGGTGGGAGGAGGCCCTGTAAGCAGGAGAGCAGTGAGCGACGTCCTTGGCCAAGCGGAAGGCACAGGGCCCAGGGCAGCCCCAGCACGGAGCTACTGCGGAGCCCACAGCCACAGTCGGGTGGGAGGAAGCTCCAGGGGCAGCCTGGGCCACACAGCAGGGCCCAGCAGCGCAGCTGGGAACTGGAAGCAGGCTGGGAGGGCAGCTGAGGAGCCAGTGGGAGTCAGGAGTGCTCGTTGCAGGGGGCGCCCACTCCGTACGTAGTACCCTGCCTCCCCCAGGCCACGCACCTGCCATTTGGCTCAGCAAGCCTGCCCTTGAAAGGCTTGAGTGACCCGGGGCCCCATCCTGCCTGCCAGCCTCCCTCTGGTTCCTCCCTGACCGGGAATCCCTATCACCCAACTCCAGTGGTGCCACCCAGGGAGCCCCTCAGCACAGTGCCGCAGTCCACGCCCGAGTTACACACCCTGATAGAATGGTCTAGGAGGACGGAGTGTACCTGGCCCTTCCCTGAGGGCCGCTGTCCCTACCCTCCCTCCGTGTCCAATTATGAAGACCTTGGACCCGGAGCCCACCTGCCAAGCAGCCACAGAACGAGCCCCGTGGCTTCCTCCTCTGTTCTGTGTACCCCCGGAGCCCAGACAAGCTAAAAACCCCCAGGAAGTACAGGCAGACAGGTGCCTGGCTTCCTTGCCCCAGGGATCAGAGAGCAGTGCTACCCGTTGTGACCCAGCAGCTCCCTTGTCTGGCTCCTAGTAGAGCTGGCCAAAGGTGGAACAGGATGCTGCTATGCAGCTGGGGTCAGAGCACTGGAACCAGGAGTGGCTGGCACCACTCCCCTCCTTTCAGCTCAACTTGAGTGTCCACACCCAACCACCCCCACCACCTCCCTGCCAAAGGAGACCCGTGCTGGACTTGCCCGACCCTTGGCTACGGCCACATGGCCTCCTCTCCACCTGTTTCCTCAGCACCCCAGCTTGCAATGCCGTTCTCACTAGGATTTTCCAAAAGTTTCCGTCAGACAGGGATGAAATCCAGACCTTCCTGTTCCCTCGAGGCCCTGACCATCCTCCTCCTGTTCACCAGGGAGTCTAGCCCCCCCCCCCCAGCCTCAATAAGGCAGACCTAGGCTACCCTAATCCTAGCCTGTGACGGTGGGTCACAAGGAGCCAGCCATGTAGTAGCCTCAGAGGACAGTGCCACATGCCAGGGTTTGGAATCCAGACCTTTCCAACCCCATCTCCGACCCTGCCCCTGGCAGCATGCACAGTTCCCAGGAACCCCTTGGTTCTAAAGGCCCAGTGTCTGCTGAGCCCTATAGAGCCCAAACCCAAGCGTTGGGGCTGGGTCAGCAAGGTCCCTCCCGGTCCATTAGCAGTTGAATGATACTCCTCTGAATTTCGTGCACCTCTCAGAACAGGGGCTTTTGTTTGCAAACTGGGTCTTTATGGTGCTAATCCAGTTACAAGAGAGTGGCCCGAATTCTGACTGGCGTCCTTATAAAAAGAAGTTTGGATACAGACACACAAAAAACAATGTAAAGGCAAAGGAAAACCAGGAGAGGCCTCAGAACCTACCCACACCTTGACTTTGGACTTCTAGCCTGCAGACTGAGAAAGGAATCCATTTAAGCTCTTGGTCTCTGATGCTTTGGCCTCCAGCGGTGCCACCCCCAGCACACAGGAGCTCCCCCAAGCCCTCCCAGCGGGCCCACATGGTTTCCCCAAGACCCGGAGCCAGAGGTCGACCCCAACACATCCAGGGCCCCCTGAGGGCCAGAGGGGGGGGCTCCTGTGGCCCAGAAACCTCAGCGCCACTGGGCACCCTGGCCTTCTGGGGGTTGGCACCCCAGGCACCTGGCGCCAGCTCCTCCCCACGGCTACCTGGCCCAAGCAGGGACCCTTCCCCCCACAGCTGTCCAGCCTATGGCCCAAGAGCCAGTATAGCCAAAGCAGCTGGGCAGGCGGGGGTGCCCACGTAGTCGTCCCCAAGCCTGTAAAAAGGTGACCTAAATGGCAAAAAGGACTTTGCACGTGATGAAGCAGAGGCTCTGGAGGTGGGGAAATCCTCCTGGATTATGTGGGTGGGCTCAGCGTCGTCACCAGGCTCCGTGTACCCAAGAGGCAGAGAAGGAAGCGTAACAGAAACAGCCATCAATCAGGACTCTCTGATGGCTAGAAGCCACAGGCCAAGGAATGTGGGCAGCTTCTCAAAATTGGAAAAGCCAAGGAAAGGATTCTCTCCTGAAGTCTCTAGGAGCAGAAGTCTGCTTGATCCTCGACCCTCAAGGACAGGACACCATGTGTTCTAGAGAGAGGACAAGGTCTCGACTTCGCTAAGAAGGCAGAGCAGCGGGTCTGTCTCCTCCTGGGGACATCTGCCCAGCCAGGCTGGGGACAAAGCTAAACATGGACCTGCTTTCCTCTCTTGTGACCCAATCTGGGACCCGGGGCCAAACACAGCTGGACGGCCCCTCTCTGGGCCTCAAATTTTATCATTTGGACTCCCATCCTGTGAACCGATCTCTCCAGGGAGGCAAGGCCTAGGAAGCAAGAGAAAAAGGCCTCTCCCATTCCTCCCCACACAGAGTGCAGAGCAGGGAGGAGGCCTCCAGGCCCAGCCTGGGGATGGCGCCACAGCAACGGGCAGGGTGAGGGCAGGTGGGAGTCCTGGGTGACCACCGGGCAGCAGCACGGATGCCATCGGCTCCTGTGGCAGTCTGAGTCACCGAAGCCCGCTGGGGCGGGAACACCGTGCTGGACGCCCCGCCCCAACTGTGCTCCTAAGGCCCAAATGATCGCAGCAGTACTGGGGTACTGGGGCGGCGGGGAGGCGTGCAGCCAGGCCGGAGGGCAGCAGTGCCGATGCGGGCCTGCAGGTACTCACCCCAGCCAGGGATTTCTGGATGTTCTCTCTGGCTCTGGCAATGTCACGGAGGATCACACTGGCACCGTTCTCCTATAGACAGTGCAGAAAGAACCGCTTTTTTCTTTTCGTTAGAACAATTTTAGCGGAAAAAAAGGAACGAACCCTTACAGACAGCAAGAGCTGCACAGAACCGAAGGCTCAGTGGGATGGCAAGGAGCTATGACAACGGCCCTGAGGCCCACACCCCGTCCTGATGGGCACCGGTGTGCCTGCTGGTCTGACACGGCGGAGGTGCCCCGTCCCATCTCGAGCAGATCCAGGGACGCACCCGCAAAGACCCCACCACCAGCGCCTGGAGCAGAGCCGCTGGGGCCGAACGTGCCTCTGTCCGCCCCCACCCCGTGTTGGCATAGTCCCCGGTGCCCCGAGGGCAGCCCCCACCTGGCGCGAGGAGCCAGCCACGGGCCCGTTCATCCGCTCATAGAACTGCCTCTCTGCATCATCGTATTTGAACTTGTCGAACCAGATCTTCTCGTGCACTAGGAAGTTTGTAGCCATTTTCCTGTTGGGAAGGGAAGGCGAGACTGAGACAGCCTGGCTGGGAGGAGAGGGTACGTGCCCTAAGGCCCCAGGCCTGGCCTGCGTGAGTGCCCCACAACGGCCCAGACACCAAGGGTGCAAGGTGACAAGGGGTCCAGGTCGGAGCACAGGTGCCTTGGCACCGCCCGAACCAAGTCTGTAATCCGCCCCCCCGCCAACTCCCAGCTCCTGCCCCTTTGGTTCTCAAAGTGTGGTGAGGAGCCCCTGAGGGTCCCCGGGGTCCTCCCTATCCAACTACACGTTTGTGCAAGGCACAATTATGTCCATCAGACAATACACACCAACAGACTGAATGCAGAAGAAAGTGTGACAAACCGGGTGCCTCCTGGTTAAACAAGCCACTAAGATTTGCAAAAATGTCGAATAAGGCCGCTCTGCTCACTGAATTTTTTTGTCTTGGGAACACTGCTGCTCGTAGGAACAAGTCGTTATGTTAACACGTGATCGACTTCTTATTCAACGACTGAAGAACTACCCGCGTTTCTATTTTAATTGCTAACGTGACAAAAATCAACCGCACAAAAACCGTGTGAGGTCCAGAGACCTGGAAGTTTGAGAACTGCTGCTTTAGAGCGGGAGCCGCACGGCTGTGCCCACTGCCCTCCACCTGGCATGGCCCCTCCTGTTCCTGAGCAACGGTGACAGAAACGGACCCGATCTCACCAATCCTCTGTGCCAAGGGCCCCAGGCTATCACTGGACCACACCGAGTGTGGCCCTGGTGTCAGGAAAGGAGCCAGGCCCTGTGACTCTCCTCCACCCACCCCTACACAGCCATCAGGTGCAGCCAGGCCACCGTGAACAGTTTTGGCTCCACACTCACCCTAGGCTGCTGATGGGGACGCTCCTGCACATGGGTTCCCACACCCTGCCGCTCACACCGAGCTAACGGGCTGCTGATGGGCATGTGGGGCCCAGGGTGGCACCGCTCCCTGGGGCCCGGCCTTCCGCACGGCCACCCACGCCCCGGACCCTCCCGCTGCCGCGCTTGCCGTTTGCCCGGCCACCTGCCTCTCCCCCTGCCCTTCTCCAGGTCCTGGCATCCAGACACCACTGCCGGTGTTGCATGGAACCATCCTGGGGCCGAAGGCAAGTGAGCCTCATGCAGTAGGTGTCCTTCAGACATAGGCCACTCGACTGACAACATGCTGGTGTGCCTGAGACACTCACCTCACCCTGGAGGTGATTATGGAACGGGAGGTAGGGGAGGACAGACAGAAGGGGCAGGAGGGACGTGCCAGCTCCCATGTCTTTCCCAGCAGGGCTCGGGCCAGAAGCCTTTAACACTGGCCCTGCCCTGCCCTGCGACAGCCAGGGGCACTGGGAGTTGCCCAGCAGAAAGGGAAACCCTACCCAAGCAGAGTCTGCCCTGTGCTAACCCCTTTCCTCCCTCGACAGCCCCAAACCTTGTGATCCCCAAGAGGTGGCCCTGGAGGCTGCACTGCCCCAGGAACAGAAAGCTACCTCTGCCCAACCCACTCCTGCATCCAACTTAGCCGGGTCCAGGAGTGCCGGGGAGAGCCGTGCCAGGGCGAGGGGGGGTGGGGAGAAGAGCAGCCAGGGCCCCAGCCCAGGGAAGCCCGGGCCGGGAACCCACGCGGCAGGTTTCTCCTACTTGGGTCTCAGGCTGGACATGGTCGGGCCAGACCGGGCACCAGGTCGGTGAGCCAGGGATGCAGCTTCGAGGCGCCAGGCCACTCGCAGGGCCTCTGCGGCATGATGGCGGCACTCTGCGCTGTCATAGGTGGGCTTGCTGAGCCAGGGGGCCTCAGCATCTTTGTGCAGGAGATACCAGTAGGGCAGGGCAGAGGAGGCCTCCCCGTCAACCCGCCGAGGCCCGACCCGCTTGCTTCCCACGGCGTTTCGGCCTCGCCGGTCTCTGCGGCCCCGCCTGGCCCCCTCAGCCTGGCCAGCTCGCTCCTGCAGGCGCACCTTCCCAGGAGGGTGGCCGTCGAACATGGCCTCGTAGAAACCCCTCTCTGCCGCATCGTACTGGGGCTTCTCCAGCCACACCTCCTGCACCAGCGCCTGCAGACTGCCCAGCGGGGGTTGGCCGTTGGTCAGCGGGCCAGGCTGGCGGGCGAGAGCCAGATCGGGGGCAGCTGCCTGCTGGCCCGTGTCAGAAGCCCCCTGCCTGCCACTCCCCTCTGCGGCCACCAGCGAGGCCTGCGACCGCTCCACGAACGCCCGCTCGGCCTGGTCGAAGGATGACTTATTGACCCAGATGCCCCAGGTCACATGGTGGCAGGCCACCTGGCTTCCGTGGGTGCAGGGGCCTCGGGGGACCAGGGCAACCCGCTGGGCCGCCTGGGCAGCCGCATCCGCCAGCCTCTGGCGATAAGAGCTCTCTGCCTGGTCGAACATTGGCTTGTCCAGCCACACGTGGTCGGCCGAGAGGCCCGCAAGGGCCAGGTCTGCCTGGCCGAACCAGCTCTTTGGTGAGCGCTTCCTTTTCTTCTGCAGAGGCTTCTTTCCATCGTGGCTCCTCCTGGGGTCGCTCCTGCTGCCGCTGTCAGGGGCGTCTGCCTCCTCGGCGTCCTCCCGCCCAGGCCCGTTCACGGCTGGCGCTTCAGCCAGGAGCTGCTGGGTGGCGGCGGCTCGTGTGGCCTCGTGCTCGTAGAAACGCCGCTCGGCTTCCCCATACTTCTGCTTGTCCTCCCAGACGGTCTCCAGGGCACAGGCGGCTCTCCCGCTCCTCATCTTCCGCACAGCGTTAAAAAGCAAGCACAAGAAGGCAGTTGCAACACCGCGGGCCATGGGGATGGCGCCCCGCCCCCCTCCTCAGCCTGACTTTCAGGGCTGGCCGGGCCTGGGAGTGCTCCCCGATGGGGGTGCCAGGAAGACACAAGCAAGGACCCGAAGTCAAGTCCACGGGAAGCTCAGTAAAGCAATAAGCAATTACGTGCATGCATGTGCGTACGTATGCGTTCTTTTAGCTGTAAAGCTAATCTTTCCTAATGCGCCCAGGCTCTCCAGAGGGGTCTAGAGAACGGTTTCCAAACTTCTTCAACCACAGAAGCCTTCTCCCATAGAGCCTCCACAGGGGGTTGCCAAATGAAATACACACCACACCCAGGTAACTTGACTGATATATAAACAACAAATAACTCTTAGAATAAACACATTCCATGAAATATTTAAGACGTTTATGCTGAAGGGTTATTCGTCGTTCATCTAGCATTTTAACAGGACATCATTTGACTCTGCTAAATCTGGCCACCTTGCCTGAGGCACTGGTGCTTCCACTTTCTGGAAGTATACGCGGCAGTCTCCCAGGCCAGCCCCATCACGGCCAGGCCACCACGGCGGACCTTGCCCCGTGGCGGCATACCCCTGCCGCAGCCACACCACCGCCTGCAGCAGCACATGCTCTAAGGGGAGCTGGCAAGGGTCTCAGACAAGGGTTAGTGTCTCGGGGAGCAGCTGGGAGCACAGGGTGGAGGGCCCGGCCCTGCAGGGGCCACACTGGGGGAGACACAGGGAGGATGCTAGTGACCATCCGGAAGAGAAGGAGCCTGGCGGCTCAGGCAGCAAGTGAGAAGCAGGCTCCGGGTCAGCCACAGCCACCTCTGGGCGCACCCGCAATACAGGAGGGACCACGTGGGAAACTCTGGGCCCCAGGGTCATTAGGGCACCCGCCTCTAGTCACAGAACCATTTGATGTGAGGGGCCCCATCCCTAGAACAGAGGGAGGCAGGTGGGGGAACTGTGTGTCCCATCTGCCACTGTGGACAAACCCTTGCCGAGAACCTCAGCCTCTTCGATAGAGGTGGTATCCCCTCCAGTCTGGAGACCACAGTCATCTGAGTAGAGGAGTCTGGGCCACCACTGCCACCACCTCTGCAGCCTCTGGCCAGAAACGGCTCAAGCCCAGAAAGCCCCAGTAGCCAGTCTGCTCTTAAGACGTGCCCAGTGGTCTGAGCTCACACTCCACAGGCCTGTTCTAGAGGAATGGCTGTAGCTGGCAGAGATCCTGTCCAGACACAGGCTGGACTCTGGCCCCTGCTCCCCAAAGCAGAAGCACCCACGCCAGATGACCAACACCCAGGACCATCCCAGCTTCTGCGGGGTCAGTCAGTATCCTACGTGGGGGGACGCACCTGCTGGGCCCTGTCTCCAGGAGACCAGGTCTCCAGAGGGAAGGCGGCAAACCTTTCCCGTCACCTGCAGCAGCATCGACATCCCTTTCCTGACACCCCGAAACAAAACTGAAACCTGATTCTAATGACCCCGTGGGACATGCCGGCTGTGTAAGCCCCGCGTCCACTCAAGACGTGGGGGAAGATTCTCCCTTGAACTGTGAAGGGACGTGTTGGGGGCCTCTAATGGCACAAGCCACAGGACGGAAGCCCCAGGCCTGGAGAGACCCCTGGGACGCCCCCTTGTGCCTTCCTCCCCAGGCCGGCAGCAGTCCTTACCAAGGCCAGGCTGACAACAGAGGCAGTGGTGAGAGGCGGGGAGCGTGTGCTCAAGAGGCAAGGCATTGTGACATCACCCACTGTCCCTGAGGGGACTGCAAGCCAATCAGGCAGGGCTCGTCTGCACTTCAAACTTTCTGGCAACGAGCCCCCAGGAGACACTCAGCAGAGGGGCCCAGGGCTCGGTTGGTTCAGCCCCTTGAGCTCCACTAGGCTGACGCCCCACTGGTGAAGCCCTGTTGGAACCTACTGGCCTAGAGGCTGTCCTTGTCTCCTGACATCAGATCAGGCTCTGCTCAGAGCTCCCGGGGGCCACACCTGGGGGGAGGCGGGGAGAGACTGCTTCTGAAGATTTCTCAAGAACAAGGGGTGTGGCCTGTGGCAGGGGGTGTCCCCGGCGTCCTCTGCTCAGAGGGGAGGGCCAGCACACCAGCCCTGGCCTGCTCGGGGAGTGCCCCCCCACCACAGGCACAACCTGGCTCAACCCAGGGATGCACTGAGACACCCACGCGCTGCCCTGCCTGGCAGGATCAAAGCCCAATGACAGCAAAGCCAACTCCTTTGTGTTGCAGACAAGGAAAGTAAGGCCTGGCAGCCTGGCCAAGCCGGGCCCTGCACAGGCGCTGGAACGCCTCGTATGCTGTGGGCCAGGGGCTCCCTGGCTGAGGTGAAGGGAACACCGGGCACGGGACAGGTGGGTACTTACTTTCCCTCTGGTCTCCTAGGATGGCATGAAGAGAAAGCAGCAAGGTTAGAGGCAGTCAGGGCAGCACAGCGGCTGGAAGGTCTTTGCAGAAGGTGCTTGGAAAGGTGGCGCGAGGTTTGGCCGAGCAAACTGAAGATGAGCACCAAAGACCCACCACCCAAATCCCCGAAGGCGACCAAGGCCACCCACTCAGGACAGCACCCCCCCCACCCCCCGCACCATAAAATGAGCAGTTCCTATGGTTCGCATTAGCTGGACTGGGCAAGCCCATCTGAGCACCGCTCCCACCCGCTCCACACTCCAGCACAAGCCCTCTGGGGGGAGAGGAGCCAGCACTCAGTGCCCCCACTGCCACGTGCAGCTGTCGAGGGGATCCCTACCTGGCCCCGCTATCGTGCTGCCCTAAGTCCAGGGCTGCTGGACAAGGCACGAGACAACCAGGACCATCCATGGGGCCCAGCAGCCCTGGAGCCCACGCTGGGGCAGGGAGCCGCCACCACTCCACGCTTGAACAAAGACACAAAGTCCCCACGGTGTGCACAAAAAGACAGGGTTTTTAGTCCCTTCACAGATGGGAAAACGGGCCAGAAACACTAAGTGCCCCGCCCCAAATCCAACAGAGGTAGCAGTCCAGGAGCCGAGGAAGCCACACGCAGACGAAGCCATCTCTGAGAAAGCCTGCAGGGCACGGCAGACAGCCCTGCCCGCCCTGCACCAGGAGCCCCCCCAGCTGCTCACTCACCAGAACCCAGAGATCTGCCAGCCAGGCCCCTTGGCCCCCGTGTCTGCCCCACACCGCAGCAAGGAGAGCAGCAGCACCAAGTCACTGACAGGGACGTCCAAGGTGCCCGCGGGTGCGGCAGACACAAGGACACTGGCGTGAGGACAGGGAGCTGCCCCCCAGGAGCACACAGCAGGCCCTGGGCAGTCGACCTGCACACATGGTGGTGAGCCGCCCTGCTGGCAGTGAAGCCGGTGTGGTGACAGGCCAACAGCACTCCATGGACACTTGCTGCAGGACCAGGCAGCCAGGTTCTCCTGCCCCCGGCCTCTTCATCTCCCAGGACAGCCGGCAGAGTGCCCCCCACCTTTACTGCCTCAATCTCCCCGCTCTCTGAGCGCTCCACGTCCCACGAGGACCTGCTGAACTGAAAACCCCTCTCTCTGGTAGAAAAGCAAATCTGACTTTAAATGATCCCCGTTGAGAACACAAACATCCGAGCCTCCAGCCAGAGTGGGGACCCTCCTCTCTCTCCCGTGCTCTCTCCACACACACAGCATTGGCTCCATAACAGTGAAGCATGAGGAACAAGGCCCCAGAACAGCAGAGAGAAGACCCAGGAGGAGGGGGCCCCAGGTGTCCCTGCCCACTGCCATCATCTACTTGCTTGCTCACTGCAGGGCCCAGCTGGGCTGCCCGTGACCAAGACTTAGCCCCCGAGCCTCAGGCAGGCTGAGACCTCGCCCACAGGAGGGGGTACTCAGGGGCCATGCCCCACCTAGCCACCAGGGACCGGGGTGAGGTGAGCCATGTAGGAGAGCTGGTCCTGGCCAGACGACCCCTCCCCTGCAACCGTCCCAGCACCCCCGTGGAGACGTGCTCCAAAGCACGTGAGCTGGGAAGGCAATTCTTACAGCGGCCCTGGCAGCGGCCCCCACAGCACACCCCTGGCTGGACGGCCTGGACGGAAGGCGAGGATGTGGCCCCCGGCACTGCGCCCACAAGGTGCCAGGGCCTGTAAGTCTCTTGGGGCCTAGCGGAATGGGGTAGGTTTCTGGGAGGAACTGGCCCCTCACCAGACTCTGCCCTCCAACAATACCTTCCCCTGGACACCACCCCATCACAGCCACACCCCCGGACCAGCCCCCCAGTTGTCCACCCAGAGGGCAAAGGTCTGCAGCCCTTCCAGGGGAAGGGGGAACCCACAGAGGTGAATGGGGGGCGGGGTCTGCAGGCCAGCTCCGTCTTCCTCACGACAAAGCCTGCCGTACCTGCGATGTCTGAGAGCGCTGTGACACCTGGAACCATGAGTCACGGGGGGAAGGCACACAGAGGGGTAAATTTACCCAACGGCGCGTCTCCACGTGCACGGGGGTGATGCCACTTGACTCTTGCAGGGGGCACTCCACAGCCCCACATGCTTCCCAACCTGACTCCTGATGTCAGCCCCGCTTAGAAGTACCGGCTTGTCCTGGCAGCAGAAAGGGGGCCCCAAGCTCTCAGATTCCAGGTTCACACCACAGCTACCTAGGTCACCCCGGGGCAGGCTCAACAATGTCCACGCCTCAGATGCCACAGCCTACCAGATCTGTCTAACCTAACCAGCCGGGCCTATGCCCCCTTCCCTCGGGGTGACCCCAAGGACTGCATGTGCTTCCTCAACCCTTCTGTGCACACGGGCCTCACACAGCTGGAGGACTGAGCAGAGAAGGGAGGCCCCCGAGTGAGGGAGGTGAAGAGCCCGGGATCCGTGTCTCCCTCCATCGCCTGCACGGAGCTTCGAGGCCATGCTACCACCTGCTTTGACCACATACATGTCACCTTAAAATACTGGTGCAGGGCGGAGGCTCAACAAATACCCTTGCCAGCATTTCCTGCCTGTGGAACCCCAAAATACGACACCAACGCACAACTTGCTGGAGGTATTTTTCTGGTCAATCTTCAAACGCGCGCACACACGTCCCTGCAAGGACAATTCTTTCACAGAAACGCTGCTCAAGCACATTTGCCCACTTGTGCTGAACCCTGGCAGCCTCACCCTGCTCCGCAGGGGCAAAGCTGAGGGGGAGGGGGTGGCCCTGCACCAGGATCCTCCAGAGGGCAGTTGTCTCTGGCCGGTAAAAGGCTCTTCCCAGGACTGGCATGAGGCCCAGAACACTGACTGCCCCCATAGAGGTGACAGAAAAAGCCTGCTCCTCAGCTCGGGTGCCAGTCACTCTGCAAGATGACACTTTCTTGGGACTCCCTGTTCACAGGGCAGGGCACAGGAACGCTCGAATCCCATGTGAGCCAGCTCACTGGCGGCTCAGCCAGGCTCAGGGTACCCAGAGAAGGCTGGGGTGTCAGAGCTGCCCATGCAGAAGCGTCCTGAGAGTGTCCCTCCCCGCCCCCGGGCCAAGCCTGAGCCCTCAGAGAAGATACACGCCAGAGTCAATTTGAAGAGGTGTTCCCCTTCTGACAGGGATCGCCCCAAAGCTTAGCCGGACAAATATTTGTCTTGTTGAAGGGTGGCCCTTCATTCACGCAAGCCTCCACCCCACTCCACTCCTTTGGCCCCCTTCTTCCTTCCAATCACGGTGCCCATTTCTCGGGAAGGCGTCACCCACCCCTACAGAGACAGGCTTCAACGTCGCCTCCTGCCGGGACCCTTATCCAAGTCAGGACTCCTGACCACTCCGAGAACCCTAAGAATTTCTTCTGAGTCACTCAACAGTCACTCAGCAGTCACTCCCTTATTCTTTCCCGCGCTCACGAACCCTCAAGGCTCCGCGAGGGCTGGGCCCGAGCCTGTCCCGCTGGCCCAGAACCGGCGTGCAGCAGGTGCTTAACAGACGCGTGCCCGACAAAAGAAGGGCTACAGGACCGGGACCAACCGAGACCGAGGGGCCCACGCGGTCCCCGGCCTCCCAGCTGCCACCTTCCCGCCGGGACCGCAGTCGGGGTCCCGCCGGCCACGTGGCCCGCGCGCCCCGCCCCCCTGCGCCCGCCCCTAGCGCTGCGCTCGTCCCACCGTCCCTACGCCGGCACCCCGGCCGCACTAACGCCCCGGCCCGGGCGCCTGCCCCGCCCCCGCCCCGGCCCCTCCGCGGCGCGTGCCGCTCCTGCGGGCGCGGGCTGCGGTACTCACGCCAGCCAAGGACGCGGCGACCAAGGAGGAGGGCTCGTGGCGTGCGACGGTGGAGGAAAGGGAGAGTGGCCCCGGCCGCGCACGGGAAATGAAGCAGAGGGATGCACCACGCGCCGCGGCAGGGGAAGCGGCTCCCGCGCACGTCCCGCCTGGCCGTCACAGCCCTCCGCGCGACGCGACGCTCCCCGCGGCTGCAAAGACAGAAGCCAGTGGGAGTCACCACGGGGCTCGCAGTTTCCCAGAGAAGCTGGAGCTAGCAGCCGCGAACAGGACAGCAGCTCCTTCGCACCCCTGCGCTACCGGTGCAGTGGGCTCGCCAGGGTGGGGCGGGGCTGCTGAGCCGGCACGCGCCGGACTGCGCGCGGCGCGGCGCGGGGCGGGGCTGGGCGACGCACGGGGCGGGGCTGGGTGGCCGGGCCAGCGCGCCTGCGCCCCCAGAGCTAGCGAGACAAAGGGGAGGGCCCGGCCGGCCCCGCCCCCAGCGCCCCGCCCCGCGCGGCCGGCCGGGCCGGCGTGTGGCCCCCGCGCCCCCGCCTCCGCTGCTGCCGCAGCCGCCATGTACCCCGCAGGCCCCCCAACCGGCCCAGCCCCGCGCCGCGGCCGCCATCCCCTGCCCGGGCGCCCCGCGCAGCCGCCGCGGCTCCCCGCACCCACCCCGGCTCCCGCCGTGAGGCCGCCGCCCCCCGCTCCCGGGCCGCGGCCCCGCGTGGCCGTGAAGATGGCCTTCCGCAAGGCCTACTCCATCAAGGACAAGCTCCAGGCCATCGAGCGCGTCAAGGGCGGCGAGCGGCAGGCCAGCGTGTGCCGAGACTTCGGCGTGCCGGGCGGCACGCTGCGCGGCTGGCTCAAGGACGAGCCCAAGCTGCGCTGGTTCCTGGAGCAGCTGGGCGGAGAGGTGGGCACGCAGCGCAAGAAGATGCGGCTGGCCAACGAGGAGGAGATCGACCGCGCCGTCTACTCGTGGTTCCTGGCGCTGCGCCAACACGGCGTGCCGCTGTCAGGGCCGCTCATCCAGGCTCAGGCCGAGGCCTTCGCGCGCCAGATCTACGGGCCCGAGTGCACCTTCAAGGCCAGCCACGGCTGGTTCTGGCGCTGGCAGAAGCGCCACGGCATCTCCAGCCAGCGCATCTATGGCGAGGCCGAGCCTCTGGCCGCGGGCCCCGCGCCCGGCCCGCCCGTCAAGCAGGAGCCCGCGCAGCCCCCCGGCTCCAGCTCCGGCCCCCTGCCCGAGCGGGCTCCGGCCCCGCCGCCCCCCGCCGAGGGCGGCTACGGAGACGAACAGATCTACAACGCGAACGTCACTGGCCTCTACTGGAAGCTGCTTCCGGAGCAGGCCGCGCCCCTGGGCGCGGGAGACCCCGGCGCGGGGGGCTGTGGCCGCCGCTGGCGGGGCGACCGGGTGACAGTGCTGCTGGCCGCCAACCTGACCGGCAGCCACAAGCTGAAGCCGCTGGTCATCGGGCAGCTGCCAGACCCGCCCAGCCTGCGCCACCACAACCAGGACAAGTTCCCAGCCTCCTACCGCTACAGCCCGGATGCCTGGCTCAGTCGCCCACTGCTGCGGGGCTGGTTCTTCGAGGAGTTTGTCCCTGGCGTGAGGCGCTACCTGCGCCGCAGCTGCCTGCAGCAGAGGGCTGTGCTGCTGGTGGCCCACCCGCCCTGCCCAAGCCCGGCTGCCAGGACGCCCGCCCTGGAGGAGAATGAGGAGGCCCTCAGGCGGTGTCGGCCTGAGCCCCTCAGCTCCCCAGAAGAGCTGCAGACCCCGGATGGTGCCGTGCGGGTGCTGTTCCTGTCCAAGGGCAGCAGCCGGGCACACATCCCTGCTCCCCTGGAGCAGGGAGTGGTGGCCGCCTTCAAGCAGCTGTACAAGCGGGAGCTGTTGAGGCTAGCTGTGTCTTGTGCGGGGGGCTCCCCGTTGGACTTTATGCGCAGCTTCATGCTCAAGGACATGCTGTACCTGGCCGGCCTCTCCTGGGACCTGGTGCAGGCTGGCAGCATTGAGCGGTGCTGGCTTCTCGGCTTGCGGGCGGCCTTCGAGCCTCGGCCCAGCGAGGAGTGTGTTGGGCAGCCAGCAGGCCAGGCCGAGGAGGCCGCGGAGCACAGCCGGGTGCTCAGCGACCTCACGCACCTGGCAGCCTTGGCCTACAAGCGCCTGGCGCCCGAGGAAGTGGCCAAGTGGCTGCATCTGGACGATGACGGGGGGCTGCCGGACAGCTGCAGAGAGGAGGCAGGCCCTGGCCGGCCCCCGGTGCTGGCCCCTGCCGCCCCTCCACCCCCCGCCAGCCTACCCTCTGTCATGGGGGGTGGAGAGGAGGAGGAGGAGGCCGCAGTGCCCACTGCTGGGGAGGCGGTGCGGGGACTAGAGACAGCTCTTCGGTGGCTGGAGAACCAAGACCCCCGGGAGGTGGGGCCACCGAAGCTGGTGCAGCTGCGCTCACTGATCAGCATGGCCCGGAGGCTGGGAGGCATTGGTCCTTCTCCCGCAGTCCCCGAGGACGGGGTGTGACCAAGCCAGCCCAAGTGGCCCCCCAGTGGCTGTTCTCCTGCTGCACTTGGAGGGAGGGGAGACACAGTCTTTCCATCTCCTCTCCTCCCCTCCCCAGAGGTGGCCCACCCTATGGCTCAGGGGGTTCCAGGGACCCCAGCACGGGCTGGCTTGGAGGGGCTCTGTTGGTTAAGGGTCGTTCTGCTCACTGGTCCCCCATCTCCTGAGGGAGGAGCTAGAAGAGAGGCCTCGGGCTCATACACCTCCCTGGGCAAGCACACTCGTGGGGTCTGTGGTTCTAGCCAGGGTCCTTGCCGCACACACGACACCACGCACTTAACAGGGCAGCTGTCGGCGTTCCCGCCCCGGCCTTTGAGAGCTGAGATCTTCAGCCCTGTGCCTGTCTGTACCTCTGGCCCTCCTCCCCAGGGGCCCGTCACGTGCCCTGGACGAGGGTCCAGCACTCCGGTCAGTCTGGAGCCCTGGTGCTTTGTGGCTCCCGTGCTACAGCCATGTGATCATCTCCATGGGGAAGCACCCCAGTCAGTTTTGGTGTTTAGCACATTAAAGTCCATTTTTACAGATACCCTCATGGGAGCCAGGGTGGCGTCTCACCCGCCCCCAGCCTGGGGCTGGTCTTGGAGGTTGGCTCTGTCGGCTGGGAAGGGAGGATGGTGCCCGGCACTCGGGGGGCCGGACGTTCCGGGTGCAGCAGGGAGTGTAGATTTCTGTTCCACTGGGATTGTTAGTTTTCCTTAGGAAGATTCCATTCCAAAATCACGCCTATTCTGTGGGGTTGGCAGCCTTCTAGCCTTTCTGGGCCCTGGTGATTTGACCAATGGCTGAATGAGCTCCCCAGATCAGCCACAGCCCACTCGGTCCAGCCCCAGAGCCCAGAGCCACGCCACCTCCTCGGCACTGGCCTGCAGCACTGACAGCCACACCAGGACAATCCCACAGTGCCTTAGTGCCCTCCAAGGCTTTTCCATCCCTCCAGCACTGCCAGGGGCGTGACGAAGGAGCGGCTTCCCACAGCCCCAGGAATTGGGCTTTCGAGTGGCCCAGCTGGAGAGAGGGAGGCAAGTGTTGGTGTGTCACTGCCCCGCTCTGGGCTCAGTCCTGCGGGTGGTCTGGGACCCGGAGGCGCCCGGGGCCTTCGGGGACTGTCTGGGGAGCTGCTGCCCAGAGCTCTCGTGGAGGGCGGGGGCTGGGTCTGCGGTCCACACCCCCACCGCCCGCGTGCTCACCGGACGCTGAGGAGGCTGTAGGCAGGCAGTGTGCTGGAGGGAGGGAGGGGCAATGCACTGGTGAGGGAGCCCCCGGAGCAGCTCCCCAAGTCTGAGAACATAAACCGCTCCTTGGAGCTGTCCTCAGTCGAGGTGTGTGCGTGTTACATACGTGGGTCTCAAATCCGAGAGCTGAGGGGAGAAGTGGAGAATTTGGAAGCTTGACCAGGCAGGGGCCCAGCTGGCACCTCTGCTCACTCATCTCAAGCCTGCACCCCTAGAGGAGCCGGTGGCCGGCTGTGGCTGGCCCTGGGACTCTAACCCAAGCAGCTGGCACAGGGCTTCAGGAAGCCTTCCTTCCACCACCTGATGGCAGCTCAGGGACGTAGGGCTGGGAGCCCGTGGGCACTAGACAGCGGTGCACCTGGGGCTCCAAGAGTGTCTCAGGAGAACGGCTGAATACTCAAAGCAGCAAAGGTTGTTACTCTTAGGAAGAGGCTGTTGGGCCTGCTTGGGGTGTCCGGAGGGCATGGCAGCGGGCTGCAGAAGGGGGCACTGGGAAGTGGGTGTGTGGGCTCCTATTAAGACCATGCTTAACTTGTGTTTTGGGGAGAGTTGCCCATCCGAGATGCACGGCCTTGCCCAAGGGGGCTACGTGCTTGGGAAGCGACCCCCAGACATGGAGTGGACTGTAGGTGCAACGTCACCATGTGGGGAGGGGAACGGAGCGCCCGCGAGCTGAGGGGACCAGGGACCCCCAGCCCACGCCTCCACCCACCGTAGGTCAGGATTGCTATGCGGAACCCTAGGATGGGCGCTGGGCACTGCTTGTCCCCAGATAGGGGTGTCCCCTGGTGAGGCTCATCTCCAGAGGCATGTCCTCAGGGGACCGTGGGCTTACGGGGTGCACGCAGTCGAGCCGTTTCACACCCATCCTTGCCGGAGGTGTTCACCCAGTCAGCCCAATGCGCTTTGTAATAAAAGTTCATGTCAACTTCATATGCATCCCTGTTCTAAAGTCTTCTTTTAATATATTTTTTTGAGTTTGGGGTATATTTTATTTTTTTAAGTAACCTCTACATGAAACATGGGGGCTGAACTCCTAACCCCAAAAAACAAGAGTTTCATTCTGTAGGACTGAGCCAGCCAGGTACCTGTAAAGTCTTATTTTTATAATTTTCGATCCAATACTTAGATCTAGAACACCTCATGATTCAAAAAAGTGAGGAAGACAAAAATCTGATGAAAGGAGAGACTAGACCCACCAGTCTCTTGAAAACCTAACTTTAGCCTTGTGGCATAAGCGGGCTTGTGGCCAGCCAATGATCAGGCTGCCGCCCCGGCCCCCAAAGCCACTCTCGTTCCCGTCCTGTCCAGGGCCAATGCCATCTGGGGCGAGGCTGCCCCGCCAGCCAGGCTGGGGGCTCAGGGAGACGCCTCTCGTTCAGCGAGTGGCCTGCTCACAGCAGGGCTGGTCACAGGTTCGTCCCCTGCCCCACAAGCCAACCTGCCCAGGTTCTCGGGGACCGCGTGTGGAGATGCGCTGCTGGAGCCCGCCGACACATGGGAGGGTGAGGCTGGGGTGTCAGGAAGCCAGCGACTCCACCTGACCAGAGCTCTCCGGTGATGGTGACGTACAGCCAGGGCAGGTCGCCTCTGCCCCCGCGCCACCTGCGCTCGAACAGCTCCCAGGAGCCCCGTGCCCCGAGCCTCAGCTCTGATGTACCTCTAAGCCCTTGGAATCTGGCTCTGTCAGCCCAAGTATGGTCACTCAGTGCTACAGGACAGCAGCGTCTTTATTCCCATCTCAGAGAAGTCAGGTGTGGAAATGTCCTCAGGCTGACCCTCCTAACAGGCAGGAGGGCCAGTGTGCCAAGATGGAATGGGGTGGGGGGGGGGGGGTGGAGGGCGGGATCGAGAGCAGGGTGGGCACTGCTACAGTGGCGGGGGGGGGGGGGTGCCACCAGGCCACCTACAGACAGGACTGATTTGCTCATCTCGGCCTGCAGGTGGCACAATCAGCTCCACCCAGTGACTGGCACAGTGTCGGGAGGCCACTGGGGGAGGGGAAGGGAGCTCCAGCACTCCAGGGCCTTGCCGGGAGAGGGGGGTGGGCAGTGCGGGCAGCCCACCCTCCACCACAGGCCCCACAGCCTCAGTTCGGGACCTGAGTTCCCTGCCCTCCGGGCTGGTTGCTCCATTCAGGGACATGCCGAAGGGCCACGTCCTGCAGTTGAGGCCAGGCCACGAGACCCTCCAGGACAACCCATGGAAGGGTCATCAGGGCAGATCACCCAGATCCTGCTCCGCAGGGGCAGGGGGGCCACGGCCACCTGAAGCCAAGTCTCTGTCCCGCAGCTGGCCGGGCCACCCTCCCAGACCGCCCGTGGCCTGCTGCCAGCTGGAGCACTGCGGCCATCCTGCGGGGGCTCTGCTCGAGTGTCCCCAAGGGAAGGACCTGGGTGCAGCTCCTCCTCAGCCAGGGCAAGGACACCCAGCCCCGTTCTCTTCTTGGGGCCTGGCAGGGTCAGGGCCCAGCTCCCTGTGGGTAGCCCCACCTAATGGCAGTTCAGCCTGGGGACGAGACGGATGTGGCTGGCTTCACTGCACAGAGCAAGTCTCTTGTGCAGTCTCTGCGTCACCCCCCAGCTGGCGGTGGTTACACAGCTGTCAGAAGGGCCCGCCCAGCTTCTCTGCTCCTGCCTCACACAGCCAGCCCACCATGTCCCAACGCTCAGGCCCCCAGAACCCAGGCCACCCACGAAGGGGGGCCACCGCCACGGTGCTCTCTGCCCCATGATGGGGGGGGGTTCCTACAGGTGAGGGGATCCCCTGCCTGCGAACCCCTCCAGTCCTGTCCTCATTTCCTCACGCAGGGATGGGGCAGCCCTGGGGATTCCTGCCTGGAGGGAGAGCTGCAGCGCCGGGAAGGGGCAGGGAAGGAGGGCCTGGGGGCGGCCACGGCCAGTGCCCGCTCCCTACTTCCCGCTCAGCTCCCTGGCCCGGCAGGTGGCAGCCTCCACGGCGCTCATGGTGGCCGCCCGCAGCCCGCCCCGCTCCAGCGCATGCAGCCCATAGATGGTGGTGCCGCCCGGCGTGCACACGTCTGTCCGCAGCTGAGCCGGGTGCTGCCCCTTCTGCAGCAACAACTTGGCTGTGCCCTGGGGAGAGGGGCACCGGCGGTGATCGAGGGAGGCTCAGTCCCACTGTGTAGCCTGCTCTGCCTGCCATCCCAGATCCTAACTCAGGTTTCCCGGGCCTGCTGTCTCCCTTCCCGCTGCTCTGCAGACACCCCAGCCTATCCCTCTTCACACAGTCCCTGGGGGCTGCCCTCACTCACCAGCAGGGTCTGGGCAGCAATGCGGTGGGCCAGGCCACTGGGCATGCCCATCTTGATGGCACCTTCGGCCAAGGCCTCGGAGAAGGCACACACCTGCAGCAGTGAGGGGTGGGGACTGACAAAGCTGACGCTCTCCCTGGATGAAGCACCCAGTCTGGAGAAAGCGTAGAACCTTCAGAAACAAGGCCCAGAGCACTGGCCACCAGCGCAGGAACCCGGTCTGAGGCTTGAGCCCAGGGCTCCAACTGGAGGAGTCCTGAGCCTCAAAGGTGGGGGAGAGCAGAGATATAGGCAGCTCGGGGATCAAGCCATCTGATCCCAAAGGCAGGGGTCACTGCAGGGACTTGAAAAGGCTCCGCTCTGTCAAGGGCCGGCCTGGGGGGCGGGGGTGAGACAACACTCACGAAGGCCACGCCGCTGCCACTGAGGCCGGTGTGGATGTCCACGTGGGCCTCAGGCACCTCCTCGCACTGCCCGCAGGCCTCCAGCAGGGTCTCCAGGAGCTCGGCGTCGCTGTTTCCAGTGTGGCGGCCGCGGGCCATCACCACGGCGCCCTCTTGAACCACGCAGGGCAGGTTGGGGGAGATACGCAGCACCCGTGTGGCCGGTGGCAGCAGCTGGCCAGAGAGAGGCAGGGGTCAGGGGACGGGTGGGGTCGGCGCTGCCAGGCAGGCCTTCGCCTCCGCCAGCTGTGGGCTCCCCTCCCCGGGTCCTGGGCGCAGTGCCAGGAGGAGCCTGAACCTCAGGCCCCTCGGCCCCCTGGCCCCCTGTTCGGGCTGTCTGGAAGGCCAAGTGTCACATGTCTCACCCATCCCGCCTCCCTAAAGGGCTAGAGTCAGGCTGGCACCAGTCTCGGATGGCAAGGGGTGGGAAGCAGAGCCTGGCCAGCAGAACTGACTCTGGGGGCAAAGCCTCACCTCCCACATAACCCCCACTCACCTCCTCCAGGGTACTCAGAGAGATCCCGGCGGCCACAGACACCAAGATGTGCTCAGTGGTTACCACGGGGGCCACCTCTGCCAGGACAGCTGGCAGGACATGGGGCTTGGTGGCAAAGAAGACTAACCAGCAGTTCTGCACAACCTCCTGGTTGGAGTGGGTGGTCTGGCAGCCCAGAGCCTGCCGTGGGGACAGCGGGATCATGGCTGGGGTGAAGTGCAGCAGCCTCCCAGACCATGGCCCTTCCTGCTAGAGGCCACCCTGCATCCCCAGGGGTCCCCAGGGATCTCTCCTCCCATTGCAAACGCCTGCACCAGCCCCCTCACAATGCCCAAGACTCACCCAGACCACGGGTTCTTGCTCAGGACCCAACCTGCCCCTCACGGGCCTTGCTGATGTCAGGACCTCCTCACGCCCTCTGACCCCAGTGAGGGCCCACAACCATCTCTGCCCACCCCAACACACAGATACACGTGCACACACACACGCCCCGTTACTCCGCCCTTGCTCTCCACAACCTTGACTTTCCTTCTAGTCTTTGACCTCCTCTTTCCCCAACCCAGACAGTCTCAAAAGTTCAGCTAACTAAGCAGCATTCCCTTGCCCCCAAGAAGTGTCTCAGAGGAACAGGAGCCAAGAGCCACCATGAGCCCCCTCTCCCCCCCACCAGGATAGCCTCGACTCAGAAGAGCCGGGGACCAGCTCACCCGGAAGTGGCAGAGGTTCCTGTCACTTGGTGCGCTGGCTAGTATGTGTTGAGCTTCGACTTTTCCTGGAGAGAAAGGCAAAGAGCAGAAGGGTCAGTGAGGAGGTGGGGTGGAAGGAAGGAACAGGGGCCAGCCTGGCCTGCCCCTCACCGAAGGGTCTCTCACATTCAGCCATGCCTGGGCCATCCTGGCCGCTGGCTGCCTGAGACTCTGTAAGAACCGAAGTGCGTGGCAGGCGTGTTCCACTCAGCCGGGACCAGGCAATCACGTCCATCCTGTGGTACTTGTCAGTCTCCACCACCCATCTGTGGCTGCGGCCACAGGCCCCGCTAGACACAGGGGCCAGGAGCTTGCCTAGTCTCATGAGGACATGGATCTCAGGGGCCTATACCTCGAGGGACAGGAAGGCAGGGGAGGAGGGGGCCGTGGTGGGTAGGGAGGCCAAACAGGGGCAAGCTTCCAGGGGAGCTGGGGGTATATCTGTGCTGGGATGTCCGTGCTGGGGCTAAACGCCCATTTGGTAGAAATCATCTGCACCTGTCGCGTACAGGGCTGAGGAGATTAAGTTTCTGTAAGGTCTAACAGGAAGACAGAAGTGCACCCCACAACCCAAACACAAGGCCAGTTAGTCAGGACAATGACAAGTGCCATGCATTCCTACCGCTACTGTGTTCAACACTCAATCTGCACCACCCTGGAAGGAAGGAGATACTGGCGGTTTTACAGGTAAAACACTTGAGAGTTTTGCAGTAAAGTATTTTCTGATGATTTTGACCCCACTGAACCTTGACTGTGGCTGAAGGGAGAAAGCCAGCCTATAATCTACACGTAAAGGTTTCTAAATCCCGTGGAGTAAGTTTAGGGACAGCATTATCATGCCTTGCTGCAAACCAGTGGTTCACCACCAGGGAAGTCTCTGCCCCTTTCCAACCCCAGGGGACTTGTGGCAACTGCTGGAGACAGTTTTGCCTCTCACAACAGGGGATGCTACTGACATCTAGTGGGAAGAGGCCAAGGACGCGGCTAAACACCCTACAATGTGAAGAATGGAGAATTATCCCACCCCAAATGTCCACAGTGCTGCGGAGGTTGTGAAAACCTGCAGCGCGCCGCCAGAGTAGAGCCGGCAAACAAACAGGAAACAGGAGGCTCAAAGGTCAAGCAACTGGACCCAGGCAGACCAGGTGGTTAGTAGGAGATCCCGGGCTCTAAGCTAGCGCTGTCCAAGAAAAATATCACTGAAGCCACGTAGAAAACTTCACGCTTTCTAGTAGTCACATTAAAAGTAAGGAAAGTAGGTGAAATCAATCGTAACATATTTGACTTAACACGATATAAAGAAAATGCTATTCTTCCAAAACTTCGTTTCAGTCAGCATTAAAAGTTACCAAAATATGGTACTTTCTCTTTTCTTGTGTGCTAAATCTTCCAAACCCGACGTAGATTTTATGCCATAAACTCACGCCACATCTCAACGCGAACCATCCACATTTCCGTGGTGGGCGGTCTATGGCCCCATGTGGCTCCTGGCCAGTGCGGGGACAACCAACTCTAAGCCTCCTACGCACAGCCGTCCCCGCTGTGCTCACAGGGACGCAGGGTCCCCAGGAGCAGAGTCCGCCTTCCGCCCGGGCCCACGCCCGTTGGGCCGGACCCGCCCCGCTCCGCTTCCACGGTGCCCTAGCTCCTCGCCCAGAAGCTCTGCGGGATGCATCCCTCCACGCAGAGAAACCCTTCCCTCGCACAACCGGCCGGTGTCGGACGCCCGCTGGCCCCCAGGCCCAGGGACCCACGCGCCCCCACGCCCGAGGCGCCCCACCTGCTCGAATGAAGCCCCGCGCGAGGGCCTCTGCCATACGCCCGGCGCCAACAAAGCCCACGCGTAACTGGTCCAGACCGGGTGCCGCCACCACTGCCATCTCGCCACCGCCCCGCCAGGCCTTGCTCCGCCCCACGCCCTCGGCCCCGCCAATGGGCTACGCCGCCCCGCCCTGTCCTTGTCTATTGGCTGCCTGGACTTCACGCCCCGCCCACTCCCTTCCGGGCTCTGCGCCCTACCGCTAGACTAGCAGTACTGCTCCAGTCCCTCCCCGCGCTGCTCATTGGTCCGGGAGAGCGGGGCGCTGCGGCTCCGGTGGGCGGGGCGCCGCGCCCCGTCTTCCACCGCGCGTTGGAGAGTCTGGCAGAAGCGCCGCGTCTGGCGAGGTGGATGAGGCTTCCGTGGCAGGATTCTGGGGGCCTGGTGTCGATCAGATCCTGATCGGAGCTTGAGAGACTCCGTTCAGTGGCCAAGGGTTGGAAAAGGTGGGGGTGCCTCCGAGTCCTTCCGGAGGTCTGTGCCCTGGAGCGTGCCTGGTTGGGTGTCCCTCGCGCGAACGCCGCAGAGTCCGGGAAACCACTGGCGCTGGACAGTTTAGCCTCCAGGTGAAAGCATCGTCCTGATTCCGATGAAGGGCCCGGGCGGGCGAGGTCCTGACCCTGGCCAATCATTACGACATGTCAGGAGCTAGGGAGTGGAGCCCTACCAGCCTTAGGCCGCTTTCTCTGGGTGGCAGCCACGTTCTCAGGGGCACCCAGGTTCTCTCTTTGGAACCTGGGAGCGGACTCGGGTGGGGAGGGCAGGGCTGCCTGGCCAGGGCTTGTTGTCAGCCCCTGTCCAAGCTTCAGCAGGTCCAGGTGACAGCATAACATTAGCACTGCCAGTGAAATGTGTGAACAGGGCATGCATTGACTGCATTAATGAAGTTCCTCCAGCCAGCCTGGATCTTGGTTTTCACGGGCCTCGCAGGTTGCTGCGATAAGGCAGGAGAGGTCTTCCTGAGGCCTGGCTCCCCAGCGGAGACCTGGCCCATCTTGTTGTTGGTCCTGGGGGAGATGGGAGTGCTTGGCCACCGCCAGGGCCCATGTTTGAAACTGATGGGAGGGTAGGGGTAGTAGTACTTGTTTTTCTTTTTTCACTTTATTTATTTATTTTGAGAGAGAGAGCGAGTGAGCCTGGGGGAGGGGCAGAGAAGAGAGAATCTCAAGCAGGCTCCACGCTGTCAGCACAAAGCCCAACTCGGGACTCGATCCCATGATCCTGGATCATGACCTGAGCTGAGATCAAGAGCAGGGTTCTTTTTGTTTTTTTGTTTTTAATGTTTATTTTTGAGAGAGAGGGAGACAAGAGAATCTGAAGCCGGCTGCAGGCTCTGAGCTGTCAGCACAGAGCCTGACACGTGACTCAAGCTCATGAACCGTGAGATTGTGACCTGAGCCAAAGTCAGACGCTCAACCGACTGAGCCATCCAGGCACCCCTCAAGAGCCAGCCTCTTAACCAACTGAGCCCCCCGGGTGTCCCAAATGCTTGTAATCTTTAATTGGCACGGGAAAAATAAAGCTTGGAGAGTGAAGATTGTAGTTTTTCTGTTTAAGATTGCATTTTAAAAACGTTTTAGGGCGCCTCGCAGTTGGGCATCCAACTCTTGATTTCAGCTTGACTCTTGGTTTTGGCCAGGGTGGTGATCCAAGGCCACGGGATCGGACTCCACACCTAGCGTGGAACCTGCTTGAGATTCTCGCTCTTTCCCTCTGCCCCTCCCCGCACGTATGCTCTCTCTCTCTAAAGTAAGTAAAATTTTAAAAAATGTTTGGTTACTCTAAACTCTACTTTGACACATTCTAAACTCTTCGACAATGAAATCCCCTCATTCACTCAGCACTGCCCCTGCAGGGTGTGAGCCCTGATCCGAGGAAAGCCATGGAGCAGCAGACCAGGCCGCGGGACCCCTACCTTGAGGACTTGCATTCTGGCTGGGGACGCAGCCCCTCTGTGACGTGCATGCACGCACACACACACACACACACACACACACACACACACAAACAGTACGGAGGATGGCTCAGGACACACAGCCACTCTTTGTGTCCTGCCACGTGTGTGCAGGTCTCTGCTCTGCAGGGGCCTCCCTCTGTATGTGCTCACGTGGCTGGCTCGAGCTGCATCTCAGGCACTACCCCCTCCCTGAACTCCTGAGCAGAGCCTTCTTTGTTCACAAGGGCTGGAGCCCAGGGAATACAGGGCTGACCCACGTCCTAGAGCTCAAGTCCTGGGGGGAGGAGCAGGCTCCCAGGTGCTCCCAGACCAGCACACAGGAGTCCCACAGCAGAGCGGGCACTCAGAGAAAGGAACACCTCAACTGAGGCCTAAAAGGTGGACAGGCACTGACACGAGGGTCCTGGGCCAGCCCCAGCAGAGCCCTGCGGGAGAAACACACAGCCTGCTGGAGAAGGGGTGGGGACAAATGCCATGAAAGACCAGCTAGGTACAGGGACAGAGATGGGAATGTGTGTGCCTGGCACTGAGAAGACAGCCAATACTGCCTGAACAGAGGGAGGAATTAACATGGCAGGCACATCCGGGGTCAGAAGGAAGCTGGGGGCCACCTGCATGAGGATGGCCAAGGGTGACCCAGGAGAGAGGGGACCTGAGAGGAGGCAGGCCCAAAGCCAGGGAAGGTGTCTGGGTCCTGGGCTAGGCAGTACTGAGGGTTTTCTTTTTTTTATTAAAAAAATTTTTTCTTCAACGTTTATTTATTTTTGGGACAGAGAGAGACACAGCATGAACGGGGGAGGGGCAGAGAGAGAGAGAGACACAGAATTGGAAGCAGGCTCCAGGCTCTGAGCCATCAGCCCAGAGCCCGACGCGGGGCTCGAACTCACGGACCGCGAGATCGTGACCTGGCTGAAGTCGGACACTTAACCGACTGCGCCACCCAGGCGCCCCAGTACTGAGGGTTTTCAAGTTGGGTACTCCTGGGTCCACACCCCAGCACTGACTGGCTGGCTGGGGGACTCTGCTGTATTCCTGCTGAGAATGGGGAGGCCTGAGCTGCTCTCCCCTACCCACCTTTGTGACAGGCCCTCCTTTGCGACACCTTTGCTACTGTCCAGGGAGAAGGTCGGGCCAAGCCCCATCACAAGCTGCGACCTGATGGCTAGGGAGATGAGGGGCCAGGCCTGGCGCAGCTCTCTCTTGAGGTCCCAATCTCCACCCTCCCATTGGATCCATCCAGATGCCTACTCAGCCTGTCCAACTCCAGAGCGACCTCATGGCCCAGGGTCCTGGGGCAAACAGGCAGGCCCCGGGAGTTCAGGCCACCCAGGCCTGCATATGACCTCATGTGGAAAGGCTAAGCGGTGGCCACAGCACCAGCTGGGACCACTAACAGGTGCTCTGCCCTGCACCCCCACCACTTGACTGTCCACTGCCTCCGCCCTGCAGCCTACCCAGGTACAGCTGGCCACCCTGGCCCAGCAGCTTTCTGAGGAACCAGCAGGTGAATGGTGGGTCCTGGGGCCAGCCAGGCGCAGGGAGGCAGTACCCATGGTGGGAGGGACACAGCTGGCACAGAGCTGCTGGGGGTAGGCCTGGGAAAATAGACTTTATTGGCTCCCAGGGAATGGGAGAGCAGGATCAGAAGTGGACACACTTAGGACCCAGAGACCGGCATTGGGGAGCAAGGTGCCAGGCCTGGCCAGGCCTTGGTTTCCCTGAGGACAGACACAAATGGTGGCCTCACTGCACAGCTGCTCAGAGCCGCCCTGGCAGAGGGGTGAGAATGTGGGCCCCCGGTGCTGGCAGTGCCCTTGGCTCCCGGCACGGTCTGAGGGTGTCATCTCTGGGGCTTCGGGGGCAGCCGGCACCTGCTCCCACACCGTGCTTCACTTCCGGGCCTGTTCGTAGTTGTGGGTGAACCAGGCACAGGTCTCCTTCACAGCTGCAGAGGTGGGCGGGTGACAGGTGGTGGCAGGTGAGGGCCGAGGCTGCGCTGACCTCCACTGGAGGAGATGCGGAGGGTGGAGACCCCAGGACACAGGCAGTCACCCCTTCTGGGTCCTGCCTCCCTGACAAGGGTTTGGACACCAAATCTACAGGGTGTCTTCAGCTCCAAGCAAGGAAGCCACTGCTTAACGAGGGGCAGGAGTGACCCAAAGCCAAGAAGGAGGGGCTGGGAGGTCCCAAGGGATGGGGTAGGAGAGCCACGGGAGGGCCGGGGGCTCACCCTGCTTGAAGGGTGTGAACCGGAAGTCGGGCAAGTAGGTCCGAAGCTTCCCGTTACTGGCCGTCTTCTTGAACTGCCCATCTGACTTGCTTGTATCAAACTAGGTGCCCAGTCAAGGCCACAGCACAAGGGGCACCCGCCCCACCAGCCTGCCCTTGAACCTGCCTTTCCCAGGGGAACTTTGGGGACAGAAGAGCGCCCCTCCTCTCCAGCTGCCAGGAGAGAGCCATTCTGCATCCATCAGCCCCACAGCGTCCTGTCCCAGAGCCAAAGGATACAGTGACCTCCCCGTGGAAGTCCATGGCCTCCACCACGGCTTCGGCTGCCTCCTGGATAGAGACCTCATCCTCCTCGCCCACTGTGGGGAGCGGGGGGGACCAACAGCCAGGTGAGGCCTCCTCCACCCGGCCTTGCAGCTACCCAGCCCCCCGCCACACTCCCATTCCCAGCCCCAGCTGCCCTCGGCACAGACGTGGGTTCTGCCCCGGGGCAGGGGCAGTGGGGCCACAGGGTGCCCACCTGACAGGATGATGGGTTCCACCTCATCGTACTCCCGCAGGACCCAGATGAAGAGCCGAGCCAGGTCCTGGAAGTCAGACAGGGTCAGAGGACACAAGTCACGCCCACCTGGAGCCACAGGCCACCTCTCTTGGGTGGCCCTGTTCGGTGAGGGCACAGCCTGGGCTCCCCGGGGGGAGGTCTCTCCCTTTGGGCAGCTTAGCCACCCCAGCCTACCTGACAGAGAGTGTCTTATCTTTCACTGAGCTCAGAGCTGCACCCAGCGACTCCCATGGGGCCAGGCACCTATAGGGACCCAGCGAGGACCAGTGGCTGCTGCTCCAGAGGCTCAGCCTGGACCCTCACTCCTTTCTGGGGCTCCCTCACACTATGGCCTTCCCACAGCCAGCATGGCAGGCCAGGGAACGTTCTAGTAGAGAGCTAGGCCCAGTCCTGCACAAACCAGTGAGTAGATGAACTGCCTCCGTGGCTTGCCAGTGCCCCACACCGTCAGGGCTGAGCCGCTGCCTGCAGATTCAGGGAGGGGGCAGGTGTCAGAGGGGACTCCACCAGCCACCCCCCATCCCCCCCCGCCCCCCCCCCCCCCCCCGGACCTCACCAAGCAGGCACTCACTCTTAGCCAGGTGCACCTTGTGGATGAGGCCGGGCAGCACGTGGCCGTCCTCGATGTTGAAGTTGTCGTGGGGCCCGAAGACGTTGGTTGGGATGACGGCGGTAAAAGTGCAGCCGTGTTGCTGGAAGTAGGCCCTGCAGGGTCACAGCGTCTCTTGCGGCGCTCGCCTGGGACCGCTGACCCCACCACACCCGCCCTGGCCTCTGAGCGGGGGGGAAAAACCGAGGCCCGAAAAGAGAGGACACGATGCTTGGGAGCTGTGCCAAGGTACCCACTGGGCCCTCCTCCCTTTTCCTGTCCGGCCTCAGCCGGGCCAGCGGGCAGACGACCTGTTCTGCACGTCGATCATCCTCTTGGCGTAGGAGTAGCCAAAATTGCTGTTGTGCGGCGGCCCATTGTGGATCTAGGGGAGCAGAGGCAGCCTTTGCTTTCCTGGCCCCGCCCCCACTGGCCCCGCCCCCCGTTGGCCCCGCCCCTCACCATAGTCTCGTCAATAGGGTAGGTGGTCTTGTCCGGGAAGATGCAGGTAGACAGGCAGGAGACCACCTTGCGCACGCCCACCTCGAAGGCCGAGTGCAGGACGTTGTCGTTGATGTGAATGTTTTTCCTCTGGCGTGGGGGTGAGGGGGGTGGGCAGGGAAGATTCAAACCCCTCTGAATCTGCTGGCAGGACCCCAGCCCTTACCTGCTCCTCCAGGGACAGAAGCAGGACACACCCCGGCCCCTCCCACGAGGGCAGCACCTGAGCCAGTTTATCCTAACTGCTCCTGGGGACAAGGCTAGACCTCCCAGCATAGACCTCCCAGCAACCATGCCCCCTCTGGGCCTGTTACATCCTAGGCAGGCAGTCCTTTGACCCCCACCCTTGGGGCCGTGGGGCGGGGCCGGCTGGAGGAGAGGACCACATTCCCTAGCTCAGGGCTGGGCCTCACCCTCACAGGCTGCTGAGGGCAGGCCCGATCTAGCCCCCAACAAGGGTGGAGAGAAGGGGCCCCTCCACTCCCCTAGCCCAAGGAGACTACCCAACTTTACCAGCCGGTAGCAGTGAAGCTTTGGGCAGCCCCACCCCTACCCAGACCCCACTTTCCCCAGACCCTGGGATGAGACTGGGCATGAGATGGCCCAGACATTTGGAGGTGGAGAGGCTTTGACTAGGCGGCCTTCTTGGATGACTGGCCTGAGACAAGGAAAGCCCTGGGGTGGGGCGCCCCGGGGCAGAATCTGATCTGAGCCTCTGCCATCCCTGCGCCATAAAGACCAGATGCCCAGCAATGGTGGGTCCAAGCCTCAGGGGCGCAGCCTGGCAGGAGCAGGGCTATAGGCAGAACCTTGCTCCCCTCCTGCCCCTTCCACCACATCCCAGGCCCCCAGGTCAGACACCTCAGACCCAGAGACCAGCTCACACCTCTGTGCCCCAGAATGCATGGTAGGCCTGGTTTAGCGCAGCTGGACCAGAGATCCTGGGAGCAGAAGGGTCTAGAGACCTGGGGGGGCTCAGCGGGTAGAAACCAACCCTATCGAAGTCAAACAGCAAAGGCTGGCTATTCTCAGTTCCTCCAACCCACAGTCAACTCCATGGCTTTTCCTGTGGGGCCAAATGCCCCCACCCACCTGTACGCCCATCTGCCTACAAAGCGAGTGTGGGTCACCGGGGACCCCACGGGGACTGCCCCCACCAGGCTGTGCCAAGCCCTGACCCTCAGGGACTTCCTGGGGCTGACAAATGAGCATGAAAACCCAACAAGAAGTTCCCAGTGCTCCACGGGCCCTCTCACTTACCCAGAAGTCCAAGTTGTATTTGATATTCCGGAACAGGCCCCCCACCATTGCAGCAAGGTGGATGACATGTGTGGGCCGGACCTTTTCAAACAGGGCTCGGGTCTGTGCAGCATCCCTGGGAGGAGCCGGAGAAGGAACTAGCACCCTGGGGGTGGGGTAACGGGGGCAGGAGTAGACAGGGCTGATGGCAGGAAAGGCTGCCACAAAGGAAAGTGGCCCGTGCAGGCACTGGCTGGTATGAGGGTGTGGATCTCCAGAAGAGATAGGAGGATGTTTGCCTAGGAACAGAGCTGCACACACCCAAGCCAGGCCAGACACCTGGCAGGGAGGACCCAGACCGGAGGCTACCAGGCTCAGGGACAGGCCTGGCCTGGAGCTCTGGGTCTAGAGAGGGTGTGGGTGAGTGTGCTCCAGGGATGGGTCCACTTACGTGAGGTCAGCGTCCTTGGAGGAGACGAACACCCAGTCCTCTCCAGGCAGCCCAGCTCCATCTGCTACCACCTCTTGGATGGCTCTGCCCACCAGCCCGGAGCCACCTGTCACTAGGATTCGCACTGACCCCCCAGGCTCACTCATGTCGGCTGCACCTGTGGGGGCAAATGGTGGGAGGCATACGGAGCCCCACTCCCTGGAGATGTCCCTGCGTGGGGTCACTGCCCTTGGTTAGCACTGGGCCCCAGGGCAACAGTCCAAAGGCTAGACCGAGGTTTCCTGGGGCAACTGGGACAGGATGAGACCCGCAGGGGAGGAGAGAGAGCCTGCTGGGGACCACCCGAGTCTCCCCCTCCCCGCCCCATTCCCTAGGAAGCCTTCTGCCTAGAAGCTCACAGGCCATAGACAAGGAAGAGGAGAGTCCGTGTTTGCAGTCCGGTGCCCAGTGGCAGCCAGCTGCTCCAGGAGAGCCTCTGCCAGCCTAGTTCCTCCTAGGCAGGTGGCACTTCCGGCTCAGAACTGGACAAGCCTCGGGGAGCCACCACCCTCGAGAACCCTAGCCTAGGGGCTGGAAATCTGCTTGGGGCCCCAGAGGACGGCTCTGACCCAGCTGCAGGGCCTGATGGCCAGCATCAACCGGAGGGGATACTGCCGCGACATCGGCTGCTCCCGACCGCGCCTACAGTCCAGCAGCAGGTCGGTGGGAAAACACCACCGCGGCCGGGACTCCTCCCACGCCCCGTTCCTCTCCCAGATCCCCAGGACACCTCCACGCCCTCGGAGTCCCCACACCCCTCAGGGTTCTGCGGCTGTCACGGAACATCCAGGGCCGGAGCCGCAGCTCGCCACGCCGGGTCCCCGCCGGGACCCTCGGCGCCGCCGCGCGGCGTCTCACCTGTGCACTGCCCCACCTGCCCGTCGCCCGAAGAGCGGCTTCCGGCAGCGGATTGAGCGTCCAGCCGCGTGCAGGGGCCAAGTGGAGGGGGCGGAACCGGGAGGGACCCGGCGGGCACTCCCGCGGCACTCTGGGAAATGCAGTCCCGGGGGCGCCCCGGGCGCTGCCGGGAAGTGGAGTCCGGGAACGCGCAGCCGCCTGGGAAATGTAGTTCTCGGTGCTCCGCCTCCCCGAGGCCTCAGGGTACCGGACAGAGAGACCCCGTTTGCTCCGCCGGGGCGGGTGGGTGGTGGGAGAGCCGCAGAGGCCGCGTGTACGCGGAAACTCCGCAGCATCAGAAAGGGGGAGCGGCAGGCGCCCGGCCGCGGCTGCAGGACAGCGACCGGCCGCGGGCCGGCCTCGGGGTCTGAGACGCGAGTTGCGGGGTCCGAAGGGCCGACCGCGGCCGGCGCGCTGGCCGGCGCCGTCCTTCGAGCGCCGCGGGGACGGGCGGGTCTCGGACCTCTGGGTATCGGGGTGAAAGGTCGCGTGGAGGCCCACGGGCCTTCTCTCTAAATGCAGATATTTAACAGCAACCGACCTTGCTAACACACTGGCAAACAGAATGTGCTGTGCCCTCCGACCTTGACAACATATTATTATGAAAATATATTCCATTTAAAAAACATCCATAAATTTGGGGGCGCTTGGGTGGCTCACTGGGTTAGGCTGGCTCAGGTCATGATCTTATGGTTCCCCGGTTAGAGGCCCACCTCCGGCTCTGCGCTGACAGCGGGGAACCTGCTCAGGATACTCGCGCGCGCGCGCGCGCTCTCTCTCTCTCTCTCTCTGCCCCTCCCCTGCTCCTCTCTCTCTGTCTCTCCCCTGCACGTGCTTTTTTTTTCTGTCTCTCTCTCAAAATAAATAAACTTTAAAAATAAACAAATTTTATATACCTAGAAGTCAAGAAACTATCAGAGACGGACCAATAATTAGCACTGCTGATGGGGTGCCTGGGGGCCCAGTCCCTTGAGCTTGGACCCCAGCTCAGGTCACCATCTCGAGGATCGCTCTGCTGTCAGCCTGTCAGTGCAGAGCCGGAAGCCCGTTTCAGATCCTCTGTCCCTCTCTCTCTCTGTCCCTCCCCCAGTTGCGCTCTCCCAAAAATTAAAAAAAAAAATACCGCACTTCCCACACTGCTGCATAGTCGTCCTATATAATTTAGTTTTCTTGTCTGCATTTCACCAGTTACTAAGCCGGATGTTATAATCAAAATTTGTCACATAATTTGTATTCTTTTGACCATAATGCCACATCAGACGGTCTTTCCTAAGTCTTTGTAGTTTTCTGGTTTTGTTTTTTTGTTTTTTAGTTTGCTTCGATTTGGAGAAACTGCTTTGCTGAGGCCGTAGCAGCTGGAATTGACAAGAAAAATCCATAAAGCAGTACTTAGATTCAGAAATGGACCGTGGATCTTTACAGATCACATTCCCATACTCTAAGAGGGTTGCATATGGTAATGTATTGGTATTGCAGAAAATGCTAGCAAATGCTTTAATTCAGATTTAAAATCGTCCCCCGCTACGGAGTGTCATTTACTATCACAGCAGTGCAGTATTTCGTAAGCTCTTTCACATTTTCTAATGCTGGAATATTATAAAGAAGACAAAAAATAGCAAACGACATCCAATTTACAATTCTTTAAAAAAAAAATTTAATGTTTATTCATCGTTGAGACACAGACAGAGACAGAGTGTGAGTGGCGGTGGGGGCGGGGGCGCAGAGAGAGAAGGAAATGGAATCCGAAGCAGGCTCCAGGCTCTGAGCTGTCAGCACAGAGCCCGATGCAGGGGCTTGAACTCCTGAACCGTGAGATCGTGACCTGAGCTGAAATTGGACGCTCAACTGACTGAGCCTCCCAGGGCACCCCTATTTACAACTCTTCTTGGTAGGTATAGTTTCATCTATAACAATCAGAAAATCATTTCTACTAAAATTACATTTGGGCTTATTTTTGTGAGAATGTTCTCCTTCGTGGTCATGCAAACATTTTTGTTTCTCGTTTCCATCTCACATATTTATGGGAATGTAACTCTTGTGTGTTTCATGTTCTGTTTCTGTCAGTTTAGAAAAACACTTTCTCTAAAAGTAAACAATCCATTTTAAAATTACGTTTGAAAGTGGAATTATCAACCTTAGCTCTCTTTAGGGTTCAGTCAGCTTTACAAATATCAGAAACAACCAATAACAGTTCATATCAAATCGCTGAGGCAGCACGAATTCAAAACTGATCTTCTTTTCTAGGAAAGACAGTAGGTTCTTGTGAGCACCTTTTGTGTGCCTTCTCTCTTAGAGCTTCCACATCTGTTCAACGCCAAACCTAATTCCTTTAGTGTTTAGCCCCAGATCCCGGGATGTGTCTTAGGCAGGGAGAGATTCAAGGTCAAAATCGATCCATATTTCATCAAGCTGTTCTATCTCTGGGCCAGATCAAAAAACACCCTGATTTTGAGTTATTTTAAGGAGCATTAACAGTTAGCACGACTGAGGCCACACCTCAAGCACAGATAAAACGATGCTCCACAGATGACACAGTAATACATCTAGTTTTCCAGCCTAAGTTCTGGCTGGTTCACCTTTTTCTCTACTAACCATTTTAGTTCCATTTTCTTAGGTTTGCCTTCAACAATCTTTTAAATCCGTGCATATGACTCAAGGTTTTTTATTTTTATTTTTATTTTTTTTAACATTTATTTTTGAGAAACAGAGAGCATGAGTGGGGGAAGAACAGAGAGAAAGGGAGATAGAGACTCTGAAGCAGGCTCCAGGCTCTGAGCTGTCAGCACAGAGTCCAACGTGGGGCTCGAACCCGTGAACCCTGAGATCAGGACCTGAGCTGAAGTCAGATGTTTGACTGAGCCCCAGGTGCCCCCAAATTCAAGGTTTAAAAAAAAAAAAAAAAGCTTTTCACTTAAGTCAAAACCTGAGCCACTTCAAAATGAGTAAAATCAGTGAAATACTTATCAAGTTTTCATTTTCATTTTTGGAAGTTCATCATTATAGATAATACACATTGGTTGTTGGGGTGTCTGGGTGGCTCAGTTGGTTAAGTGTCAGACTCTTGATTTCAGCTCAGGTCATGATCTTACAGTTTGTGAGTTTGAGTCCCGAGTTGGGCTCTATGCTGACAGCATGGAGACTGCTTGGATTCTCTCTCTCCCTCTCTCTCTGCCCCTCCCCTGCTTGCTGTCTCTCTCTCTCTCTCTCTCTCTCTAAAATAAAAAAAAAAAAACAAAAAAATTTTGAAGAGCAGGATATCTGTGGGTTGTACAGGGGAAGTTGAATGGTGGAGGCACTTTGGTAAGAAAAAAGGTAAACTAGCGAGTCAGATCTTTCTTGCTTTCCTTCCTGTTCCAATCTGGGGTTTTAAGAGTACCCAGAAATTAATGCAGGATTTGCAATAGTGGCTGAGGAATATTTTGCAACTCATATTTCATATTCATATTGCATATTGCATATGCAACTCATATTTCAATTCATATTTCTCTTAAATCTGCATATATGTACGCATAGATGAAACACGCATTTGACTTAAGGAAAGGACTGGGAACAAGCAAAATACGGTTTTAGGGATTGATTTAAAAAATTATTGAGGGCAAGTAGATACCACTGGCACCGATATGGTTGGAGAAAATAAAAGTGAACAAGCCAGAAATTTTGACCAAAAAAGCAGGAGCATTTTTTGTGCGACATGTCATGTCACAGGGAGACCTGATTTTAACTGTACTGATCATGATGACATTCTCTAGATCAAACACAGTATTTTCTGGATCTGCCCAAAGCTGAAACGTCTTGGAAAACCACATCACATTTGACCTTGTCATCAGCCTTGGACATGTGATAGGAGTGCTGACTATGGGCTTCACATATATTTAATTTAGATACTGGAAGGCTGAAGACCTAAGCAAGACAGCGGAAGGTTCCCAAAGAGCAAATCATGGTCCCAAGTGGCAAACAGAGTTACTTTTTTTTTTTTTTTACTTTTTTTTTATGTTTATTTCTGAGACAGAGCATTAGCGGGGGAGGGGCAGAGACAGAGGGAGACACAGAATCGGAAGCAGGCTCCAGGCTCTGAGCTGTCAGCACAGAGCCCGACACGGGGCTTGAACTCAGGAACAGTGAGATTGTGGCCGAGGCCGAAGTCAGACGTGCGACCAGCTGAGCCACCCAGGCACCCCAATCTTGTCCATGTTTTAAGAGAGGCAGTTCTGTCTCCACTCAGGCATCTGTAAGAGGCCTTGTCCTCCAGGAAGCTTTCCTTGCCTTGCTGAGGGGGCCCAGGGGCACAGCCCCTTTTCCAACTTCTGATTGTTACAATTCCCTGTGAGTCCTCTGCTCCCTGCATCTCACCCCTTGTGAATATCGTCCTTCCTCAACTTCCTTCAGATTTTCTTTTGCTTCCAAACCCTTGCTCTGGCTGGGCTATAATGATAGTCATCACAACCCAGACGTGGGCTTAGGGTCCACCTTGCAATGCAGGGAGGGGCAGCTGCCAGCCGCTAAGCAGAGGGTGGGTCTCTGAGGCAGTGTGACTGGTCCCCTTCCATGGCGTTTCTCATCTGCCACTAAGTTCTCATGGCAACAAGGGCTCTGCAGCCAGACTCCAGCATCAGAGAGCTAGTCTGGGGGGGGAGGGGGGAACGGCAACAGGAATTAACTCCCGCAGGAGCCTGGTGAGCAGAGGCGGGTGGCCCTCCCACAGTGCTAACCCCCCAGGCATCCTCACAGTGTCCTTCCTGGGAGCCGGGCCTGTAAGAGAAGCCATGCAACCCCAGCGAGGTTTTGGATGGAATTGAGATTAAGCATATGCTGTTTCTTGGGCGCCTGTGCTGGGTGAAGGTGGCATTTCTGGAGGCCTCAGCCAGGACAGCCCCCACCGCCCCTGCAGATCCAGGAAAGGCTCTATTCCCAGCCAGCCCCCCTCTCCTCTGCGGGGAGCCCAGGGTCCCACTGACCAGCCCTGCTTCACGGGTCCCCCAGGCCTGTGCTGAAGGTTGGGAGAGGTCTGGCTCTGCTCTGACCCCTTAGCTTCAACATCATCCTATTTCTAAGTCTCTTTGAATTCTTTTGAAGTCATCTCTACCCCCAGCGTGGAGCTAGAACTCATGACCCTGAGATCGAGAGCCACATTCTCTATAGAGCAAGCCGGCCAGCCAGGCGCTCCCTAAATCTTTTTTTCTTTGTTTGTTTTTAAGTTTATTTATTTTGAGAGGGAGGGAGAGAGTTTCAAGCAGGCTCCTTGCTGTCAGCACAGCGCCCAGTGTAGGGGTTGAACCCACGAACTGTGAGATCATGACCTGAGCCGAAATGAGGAGTCAGATGCTGAACTGACTGAGCCACACAGGCACGCCCCCGCCAAGTCTCAAATAGGGATGGGGGGGTTCTGTGCAGTCCTGCTTTGCTGGCCAGCTGACAACCTGCATCGCGTGATTACATTGTGTGTAACCTCCTATGTATCATGAGGCCATCGCTTCAAAGTTTACTCATACACCACTCACTGTGGCTGCAACACTCATTTCTTTTCTTTCTTTCTTTCTTTCTTTTTTTTTTTTTTTTTTTTTGAGAGAGAGAGAGTGCGTGGGGGGAGGGCAAGGGGAGAGAGAGAATTCCATGCGAGCTCCGTGCTCCGCGCAGACCAGGATGTGGGGCTTGATCTCATGACCACAAGGTCGTCACCTGAGCTGAAATCAAGGGTCGGAAGCCCAACCGACTGAGCCCCCCCCCCAGGCACCCGTCGTGTCTTTTCAATACAATTACTCTCAAGACACTTTTCTCCGACAGGACACTGTGTACAAGGGCGGGGTGTTTAACTCGCTTTATGGGGATACTGGCTCACCATATGGAAAAGAATCAGATTCCAACATCTCATAATATTCAGAAATAAATTCCAGATGGCTGGAAGACCTAAGCATGGAAAGTAAAAGCGTTAAACCTCCCTGAGAAAAGGGACACCCAGCCAGCTCAGTCAGTGGAGCCAGCGACTCTTGACCTTGGGCTGTAAGTTCGAGCCCCACGTGTGTGTAGAGTACTTAAAAATCTTAAAAAACAAAAACTCTCTCTGAGAGGAACGGACAGTGAACATCACAAAGGAAAAGAGACCCCAGGGCACCAGGGTTAGTGAAGGGCACACAGAACTGTGGAGAAATAAAGGCAATATGTTTGCAGTACACGTAGCAGGCAAATGATTTGTATCCACCCTAAAAAGCTCCTAGTCGCAAGGAAAGAGACAAGCTCAGTGGAAAAGCGGGCCAAGGTCATTTTAGTCCGTTAACAAGAGGCTCAAATGGCTAATAAGCACGAAGGATTGGCCTGACTAGCAAATCAGTCGGTTCACTGAAGCAGCTGGAGGGGTGAGACCTGGGGGGAGGAGTGCAGGGGAGCATTGGGAGGATGGAGATGTTCTGTCTGGATCGTGGAAGTCACGTAGGAGGATACATTTGGCAGAGCTATTTATCACATGTATTCATTAAAAACAAATGCATCTGCTGCTAAGTTAGGTCTCACTGAATTTGAGAACAAAAACCAGGATGCTGCTTTTCACCCCTTAGATCGGCCAATTTCAGGCCAGATAAGGGTTGGTGAAGCTGCAGGGAACGGAGTCTCCCACTGCGATAGACAGACCGAAAGTTAGGACAGCCACTGAAAAGCCAATGTGGCAACACGCTAACACTAAAATCTGCACATTTGGATCCCGTTTCTAGACCTGTCGCCTAGAGAAATCCTTGCTCAGACACGGAAATACCGTACGCGGATGTGCTCTCTTCCATCACTCGCAACAGAGAAGAGTAGAAAACACACGGAACGTTCATCAATAAGGAGGGGTGGGGAGCAGTGTAGACACACGGCGGAATGCAGTGGGAGTGGGTGGACCAGACCCACTGTGTGTTAACATGGGGTGATTCTAAAACAATGCCGAGTAAAAGCAGCCAACTGCACAATGACTGGCACGCCTGTTCCGTGAGTGCTCAAAACGCACGCACATAGCGATACCAACAACTGTGCTCCTGCCGCGCCTGCCCACACTTTCCAGCGGCTCCCGGGACTGGCAGGAGATATGCTCCTGGCTCCTGCGCGCTCCTAACGCTGTGCTCCATTCGCTACCAGGGGTCCTCTGCACCCCCTGCAGGCGGGGCAGGAGCGCCCGCGGCACCGCCGTGGCTTCGGTAGTTCCCGACCGGCCCGCCGCCGCCACGTGGCCCGGCCCGGCCGTTCGACACCGGCTCTTCCGGGGGGGAGTTGCGGGGGCCGATTCCGCGGGACCGTGTCCGGAGCCTACTTGTGCCCCCGCAGCACGAGCCGCACAGCCAGGTAAGAGCGCGGCCCCGGCTGCTGCGGCTTCCGTCTCCACCGGTAAGGGCCTTGCGGCGCCGCGGCCGTCGGCTCTCACCACCACCGGCTGCCCCGGAGCGGCCGCGAAGAGAGGCCCCGGGCTCCGCCCGCTGGAGGCGGGACCCGCGCTCCACCCGGCGCCGACGCCAGCGTCTACAGCTCGCCGGCAACGAAATCCCTCGCGCGCATCTACGCTCGGGAACGGGCGGCACTAGGGGTGCGGGAGCGCGAGGGCCGGACACCGGCCTCGTCTCGGCGGCGACGCGCGCGCACACGCGCCCGGGCGGAAGTGCGCACCAGCGAGAGTCCGTCAGCCCCGCTGCACCTAGAGCGGCCCCGGAAGTTCTCGGGGCTGGGCCTCGGCCAACTTCCGGCCGCGGCGTGCGGGCGGCGCTGCGGGCTTTGTCGGCGGGCCGTGCTTTTACCGCTGGTCGCCGGGTGAGTGGGTCATGTCCGGCGGGGGACGGGCGCGGGGGCAGTGGGGTCCGCCAGGCCGGCAGGTGTCGTGGGTGCCGCGCTCGGCTCTGGGCGCGGCCCGCCCCGCGCGGGAGTCCCGGAGCCGGGGCTTCGGTGAGCCCGCCTCCGAGCAGCCGTCGCGGCCTCCCCCGCGCGGCTGCCGGGGCCGCACCTTCTCTCCCTGGGGGCCGTCATGGGAGCAGATATTCGGGTCCCAGGCCGTGGAGCCTCCAGCTTAAGCGCCTTGCGCCGCAGTGCTCAAGTCGGCTAGCTCCTCCGGGGTGACCTGGGGGAGGAGGTGAGGGCTGCAGGTAGCGCTGCTGTTGCGCTCTCAGCCTGTCCCCTCTCTCTGGGGCCTCTGTGCTGGTGGGGGTGCAGAGCCAGCACCCCGTGCCCTGGCGGGGGTAGGGTGCAAAGGGAATTGGGCCTGAAGAATTCTCTGGCGTGGAGAAGTGGTTGGCTGCGCTGTTCTAGCTCTTTCCTAAGGGTTCCCATCCCTCTAGAAGTCTTTATCAATCCCAGTGGCTGACTGCTGATGTCAGGAACGGTTTACCCTCGCCCCCTCCGTCCCCCCCCCTCAGAGACTGGTTACTTCATGGTGTCGGGATCCTCGGCCGGGGGCACTCCTGAGGTTTCCCAGGAATGTTAGCGGGAGGCAGGCTTGGAACTCAGCGAGTTTGTGTGTAGAGGTTGTGCTCATAATCGCTCTTTGGCATGTCTTTTTTCCCCGTGAGCCAGTCCCAGTGAATGATAGAGATAAGTGTCTCTTGCCCGCATGGGATCCGAGATCCTCATCTAACCTAGTCTTCAGGTGATAGCTTGCTCTCTGTCCACAGATACGGAACCTTTGACCCTGTTAGAGATGTAGTATTGTAACTGTGTTCACGACGCCAAGAACCACAGAATCTCTCTTATGGGAAACGTGGAGAAAAATTAGGGGGAGGGATTGCTCTGTTTTTTCACAAGCCTGCACACGCAGCCCCAGCCTCTCCTGAAGTGCTGGGGATGGATGGCTGACTCCTGGAAAGGTCTTGGGGGTGATGTGGAGACAGGACGGAGCTGAAAAGGCCCAGACAACAATCGTGAGCCACAGATGGAAGGGGCGGTGGGGGAAGCAGCTGACCCAGAGGGGGGCAGTGCCATCAAAGCGGTTCAGGGAGCCGTCAGGCATGTCCACTGCCGCCTCAGGTCGTGGAAGGTGACCGGTGGAAGGTCACTGGACTTGTCAGGAGAGGAGAAGGCCATCAGTATCCTCGGGCAGAGCCCGGGGAGCAGGAACCAGAGGACTGTGGGGTGGGGAGGAGGGGACAGCAGCTAGTTTGGCCTGAAGCCAGTCACCTGCCTGGACCTCCTGGGTAGTTGTGAGGCGAACACGAGGAAACTAGAAACAAGACATCTTGCGGAGTGACCGGCATGTACCAGCTTCTCCGTTTCCTTCCTAATTACAGAGGTGCAGGCTCTCCAGGAGCTGTGCTTCGTGTCTCAGTCAGCTAGCTCGGACAGCGTAGTGCTTCCTTTCTTCAGGCTGCAGACAGCGACTCTGGGAGCCTGTGAGCCCAGGGCCACGGTACCCTTGACCAGTGCCTGCCTCAGTGCCCCTCTCTTTCCACCCCAGGGCCGTTTGGGATTGCTCACAGGTTCCTGCTCCAGGTTAAGATCCCACTTCTTTTCCAACTCCAAGGATTTTCCCTTCTCTCTCAACGTCAAGTGTGTATTTACACGTGTTACATTTTACCCAGCAGATTCTATGTGTTCTCACAGAAGGGTGGGCCATGTTAGCTCAGTGTGTTGTGGGGTCAAAAGCATGCTGTATTTTTACTTCCTTTTGTTCATTTCACTCAGGTTTCTTTAAGTGAAAGTGTATCAGTGTAATTTTGCTTGAATTCACAGAGGAAAACAGCTAAGCAGAAACCGAAAGAAGGCTGATTTTCAGATAAATGTTTATTCAAAGCAAGGTTTAGCTCTCTGATGTTAAGAAAAAAATATGAGGGGCACCTGGGTGGCTCAGGTCATGATCTCACGGTTTGTGAGTTTGAGCCCCTTGTCAGGCTCTATGCTGACAGCTCAGAGCCTGCTTGGGATTATCTCTTTCCCTCCCTCTCTCTCTGCCCTCCCCCCTGGCATGCACACGCGTGCTCGCACTCTCTTAAAAATAAACGTTAAAAAAATTCTGAAGACCATTAAAAATCATTTTTTTTTTTAATTTTTTTTTTCCAACGTTTATTTATTTTTGGGACAGAGAGAGACAGAGCATGAACAGGGGAGGGGCAGAGAGAGAGGGAGACACAGAATCGGAAACAGGCTCCAGGCTCCGAACCATCAGCCCAGAGCCCGACGCGGGGCTCGAACTCACGGACCGCGAGATCGTGACCTGGCTGAAGTCGGACGCTTAACCGACTGCGCCACCCAGGCGCCCCAAAAATCACTTTTTTTTTTAATGTTTATTTCTGAGACAGAGACAGAGCATGAGTGGGGAAGGGGCAGAGAGAGAGGGAGACACAGAATCCGAAGCAGGCTTCAGGCTCGGAGCTGTCAGCACACAGCCTGATGCAGGGCTCGAACTCACAAACTGTGAGATAACCTGAGCCAAAGTCGGACGCTTAACCAACTGAGCCACCCAGGTGCCCCCCCCTTTTTTTTTTAATAAAAAAAATTTTTTTTTTTGAAACGTTTTTATTTTTGAGAGAGAGAGAGCTTGAGCGTGGGAGGGGCACAGAGAGAGGGAGGGACAGATCCGAAGTGGTTCCAAGCTCTCAGCTGTCATCACAGGGTCCCAGGCAAGGCAAAAAACACATTTTTAAAGCTATTTTCTTGTAGACAGATGAAAGCGTGTTTGCAAGGAGTTCAACAGTCCTTTTAAGCATAAAAATCAGAGGACGTTACTTTCAAGACAAACAAAACCCCAACATTTTACTGCCACCTTTGTTAATTAGGATAAGTAAGACTTAATCTATAAGCTTACTTCTGTAATACTCATTCTACGTGATCTAAGCAAAGCATCCCGTAACGGCGACAGATAACACTTGGGAAAAAAAATCTTTTGCGTTAGGGACATGGGCCCTGGAGGAAGACAGATCGAGATTTGAACCTCAATGCTGCCTCTTACTAGTTTAGTGACCTTGGGCAATGGACTTTCTCCCTTAGCCTCTGTTTCCTCATCTGTAAACTAGAGTAAATACCCAGGGAACCCCTGCCTCATAAGGCTTAGAGGAGCGCGTGAGACAGTGGGAGTCAGGTGCTCGGCACTGTGCCTGGTGGGGCTCGAGGGGCCCTAATAAATAGTGCCCCTCCTCCCCTTCTGAGCTCTGAACCAATGAGGCATTTGAGCCCACTGCCGCCTTCCCACTGGCAGAGGCTGGGCCAGAGCAACAGTCAGACTGTGGCGCCCTTTGCCGGGAAGCCCTGGCGGCTCAGAGGGGAGGGGCCGGCCAGGCCGAGCGAGCCCGCCTGCTCTTCCCCAGCCCTCGGATCCTGCTGACTCCCTCCATCTCCGGGGGGCAGACAGCCCCAGGCAGGTGGGCAGAATACCTCAGGGAACGTGCTTCCTCAGGACACCAGGGGCGCAGCTTGGCACCCCAGGGGCATGGGGATGGATGTGCCTTTCGTGTCTGATCCGAATAGGGATTTGGTCACTACCTACGGTGGTGAAACCCTTCAGAGAACGAGGTGACATCTGTGTGGATGGACTGGAGCGTCGCAGGATATGTTGTAAATGGGACGGTTGCAGATGGTGAATGTGGTGTGATTCCGTTCTTATTTTTGAAAATCGTGTGTGCCTGAGTAAGTGGATATGTTTTTGCACAAATGCACGGCATTTGTGCAAGCAAAGTGTGAGCGAATGCGTATAACCAGAACAGCTAACGGGGGCAGTCGGTTGAATTGGTGGGGGTTTTTACTGTGTCTATATCGTCTACACTTTATTATTTGAAATACTCTTACAGTGTGTATCTTATGTTTGCAGTGGCTAAGAATTAAAAGGATGCAAAAGTAGAACAGGATGAAAAACTGAGCCGTATGGTCCTGATTTCATAAAAATACTAGTGCAGAAAAAATACCAGAGAGAAAATGCTAACTGGTAATCTTAGGTTTAAAGGTCATTTTATTTTTCTGTGTTCAGTCTTTGCATTGTCTCCATTTTCTCAGTTGGCATAATTTATCTCATACCTTTAAAAACTGACTAGTTGAAAGTAATTTTTGTAAGCAGGAGCAAGATATTTTTAAATCATGTTAGTGAGTTGGCTCAGGAGAACACGGTCAGTGAGCACCAGCAGGCCGGCCTCGCGTGGCCCAGGTCCGCGCTGTGCCGAGCGGCGCTGCTCCGGGGAACCGTGTTGGCAGACCTCACGCAGACATAGTGCCTGACACAGACTTGTGCGCAGCTCCTTGTCCTCAGCGCCAGTTACTGGTATGTGGGCTCAGTTTCTTTTTCATCATTGGGAGCATCGCGTCTGAGTTCGGGTTGTTTATTAGCGTTACTTAGGCATTATTCAAGGTGCCATAACAGAAATTCAAAACACTTGACTTCTCGTTCCGTTTCACCTACCTAGGCGGCTCTGGCCCTCAAGGCCTCTGGGAGCCTGGCTGCTTTGCCACATCCACATGTCACCATGGGTGGAGGTAGGGACCCCGCACACATCCGTTCCCTTCCCGTGTCATTGGCTGGAACCTGACCTCGGGACTCTACTGAGTGCAGTCGTTTGCTGGGCTGTCACGTGCCCGCTCAGATGTTAGGTGGGAAGCAGGGGTGCTGGGCAGTCTTCGGTCGGCCATAGCTTACCCTCTCCCCCACTGCTCTTTGTCCCACACACCAGTCACTTCCTCTGGCCCAGATGGGCGGGCGTGGCTTTCTTCACCAGGCGCCAGTGCGGTCGTTTGTACTCAAAACTCACGTGAGTCCTGGCCTCCCTGAATGCTACGCCTGCACGGGTTCCCAATGGAATCTGCCAACGTGTCCTGAACAGGCGGCCACTGAAGCAGTTCTAGGACCCGTGAGCCAGCAGTCCCACTCCTGGGTGTATACCCGGCAGAAGCGACCTGCATCTACGGGAGTGTTTACCGCAGCTTTAATTGTCGTCCAGACCACAGACACCTGAGGCGTTCGTGAGAAGTGGAGAAGTGAATGGTGACCTGTTCGTGCAGCGGTATGCTGCGTGTCACTGGAGAGCGTGAGCTGTCGTTGCCTGCCGTGGTGATGACTTTCACGGGCGTGGTACTGAGCCAAAGCAGATAGGTTTCTGGGGGAGCGATGGAAATGTTCTGGAAGTAGACAGTGGTGGTGGTTTTGCCATCTGAGGAATATTCTAAAAAACACTTGCTTGTGCACTTCAGGATGGTGAGTTTAGGGGTGCATAGGTGGCCCAGTCAGTTAAGTGTCCAACTCTGGATTTCCCCTCAGTCGTGATTTCATGGTTCGTGGGATCGAACCCTGCATCAGGCTCTGCGCTGACAGCAAAGAGCCCGCTTGGGCTTCTGTCTCCTCCCCAACTTGTGCACATGCGCACTCTTGTGCTGTTTCTCAAAATAACACATGTATAAGATTGTGAGTTATAACTCAAAAAAATGGGTGTGTGTCGAATAAAAAGCAGACACAAACACGTATGATTCCATTTAAATGAAATGTCGTGTTTGTATTTTTTCATTTTTAAGTAAACTCTGTGCCCAGCATCAGGCTTGAACTCACGTGCCCAAGGTCAAGAGTTGCAGGCTCTGCTGACTGAGCCATTAAATGGGCAGAGTTCTTTACTTACGGAAGTGGTTGCCCTTGGAGGGAGAGCCTTTGGGAAGACAGAAATGTTCTGCGTTGGCCTGGTGTTGTTAAACAGGTGTCACAGGGAGTTCGTCGAGATGTGTGCGCTTTGTACAAGTTGCGGTTCGCATCAAAGAGAAAATCGTGTTGAGAGGACGCCCTTCCTGGGCCAGAGAGCACGTGTTGCCTGGTCGCTCACTCTCCTTCTGCTCCTGTTCCACCCTGCCCCCAGCTTCGCCCTCAGAGGCAGGTCCTTGTCCTTGATGGCCACGTTGAAAATGGGTCTGGAGGGCATCCCTCACAGGTTTGCGCAGCAAGGTCTGCTTCCCACTGGTGCAGATTTGGGACAAGAAGTGATTGTTTGGGGTCACCTTGGATGGAGCTCCCTGGAAGTGGACTTACTGTGTAGACTTCTCAGGTGATACATCCGTGAGAGGGCTGGATCAGGCGGTGGCGTTGAAACTGAGGCTGCGGCCATTCCCAGTGGAGCTGTGGGGTTGGGACCACACTTCAGGTGCCCCAGATGGAGACAAGGACACACACTCTGGGTTCCTGTGATTGGCCAAGCATTGGCTGTGGTGTGGTAGGCATCTGAGACGGCCGTCCAAGATCCCTGGCCCCTAAGGTACACACACCTCCTCCCAGCTGCCTCGGAGGGATTTTGCGGTTGTATTTAAGGTCCTGAGTCAGCTGGTGTAAGGTGGGGAGGCTCTCAAGGTGGACTGGCCTAGTCATGCATGCCCTTGGAAAGTAGTTTTCTACAGCTGGTGGCAGAAAAGAAGTCAGGGGTTCTATGCACTGTTCCTGCCTGAAAGATTCAGGTGTCCCTGGGGGCTGACAGCAGCTTCCAGCTGACAGTTGGCAAGGACTCAGGGAAAGTCCTGTGGTTGTAAGGAACTGATTTCTATTGGCATCTGAATGAGTTTGGAAACAGGTTTCCCAGCACTTCGAGATGTGACCTCAGCCTGGCTGACACCTTGTGTGGCCCTGAACCGGGGTCTCAGTCACTCTGGGCTGCGCTCTGACCTTCAGAGGTGTGAGATGTCAGATGTGCCGTCTTGTGCTGTGTTTGTGGTGCATTGTCACAAGTGACGGACAACTAAGAGTGGGCCTTCAAAGGGAGGGTCGTGACCTTGTGGGGAGGCAGAGTCCTGCCTACAGTTGGTTCCCAGTGTGAGAATTTCAAAGCTGGGGATGGGAGTGGGCATGGCACCCTGGCACCCCTGACTGCACAAGCTTTCCCACAGCAACAGGCCAGCGGGATGCAGAGCTCCATGTAGGCCATCAGCACCCTGTGCCCCTGCATCCCCTTCCAGTTCTTACCCTCTCCCTAAAGGTCATCAGGGTCTTAGTTCTCCCACACGGATCACTTTTGTCTGTTGTTTTTTTTTAACTTGGTATAAACAGGACCCTACAGTACGAACTCTCTTGTGACTAGCTCCTTCTGCTGAACGTTGCGTCTTGAGATTCATCTTTGCTTTTGTATTTAGCAGGTTTCTTTCATTGCTGCGTATTATTCCCTTGTGGGAGTACTCCTCAGTCTATCCATCTCTGTTGGTTATTTTGGAGGTTATGAATGGTGCTGCTGTGAACATTCCAGCTCTAGACTTGGGCAGGGGAGGCTTGATGTCATTGAGTGGATGAGAGGGGTGGGTTTTAGTGCCCAGGTGGTGCCCAGGTAGTGCCCAGGATCAAGGGCAGTGTGACCGTATAAGAAGGGAGGGCCTGATGTGGGTATAGACAGGTAGGCTGGTAGATGCAGTAGGAGAAAGTTGACATTCTCATCTCATTGCTTCTGTCTTACTGAAATAAGCAAGGGCATCAGCTGAGAGGGAGGAGGGGGAGTATTGGACATTTGAGAAGAGAGGACAAAAGGGGTGGTCTTGTAGGAGGATGAGGAAAGTAGAGATTGCTGGTGGCTCTCAGGACCCTGGTAGGCAAGGGGTTGTAGATGTACAGAGAGCTCAGTTGGTGTAGATGCAGACGCAGAACGGGAAGCAAGTGGAATTTAACCCACATCGGGATTTTCCCACGAACGTGTGGTAGAGGAGGGGCAGGGAGAGTTAGGACTAATATGCAAGAAGATGGTTATAAAATATGACCAAAGATAAACACGGTACCATAGACCATGTGATCTAAGCTGGGTACAGAGGAAAGGGAGGACAGTGAAGGGGTGGCAAGGTCGATACATTTGTTTCTTTGGAAATATGTCTTAATTTTTTAATGGATCCAAGCCACATCCCTCCCCATTAGTCTGTCCCCAGAGTTGGGTGTTGGAGGTGGAACCCCAGAGAAGCTTTCTCACGTGGGTGAGGCAGGTGGCTGAGATGCATGCTGGGATGTCCGCATGTTGGGTGGGGAGTGTGAGCGGGGGAAACATTCCTCCCTCCCACTCTTTGGATGTGTGTTATCGTCCACTGCTCCAGCAGATTCCTGTCTGTTGATAAAGGGAAAAGATGATCTTTTCTCCTTTATTTCAGATTCTGACCTAGGAGCTTGTGACAAAGAAGGTGACTCTGGAGCCCGAATTTCTGAGGATGGAAATCTGCCTAAGACAATGTCAGAAACACTCACAGTGATGGATTCCCCTGCCACTGAGTCTCAGACACTCCCCGAACCCGGATTAGGGGAGCTGTTAGGAAACCCAGAAGGGCAGAACCTGCGGAGCTGTCCCCCTCAGGAGGGAGGTTTCAGGCAGGTGACAGTTACCCACTGGAAGATCCAAGCAGGAGAGGCAGCTCGGGTGGGCAGTAAATCAGGAGAAAGCCCAGTTCTGAGCTCAAACCTCCTCCTCCTCCAGAGAGAGCTTGTGGAACAGGAAGCCCACCAGTGTGAGACTTGTGGCCAGACCTTCCCATTTAACTCAGACCTTGTAGGACATCAGATTGCTCATTCTGGGGAGAAATCTTGCAGGTGTGAGGAGTGTGGGAAAAGCTTCAGCCAGAGCTCCCACCTTGCTGAGCATCAGAGAGCTCACACTGGAGAAAGACTCTATGTGTGCAACATGTGTGGGAAGGACTTCACTCACTACGCAGAACTGGCTGAGCACCAGAGGGCACATGTGGGAGGAAAGCCGTTCCGATGCGTGCAGTGTGGGAGAGCCTTCCATCACAGCTCAGACCTGGTTCGGCACCAGCGAGTTCACACCCGGGAGAGGCCTTTCGAATGTAAGGAGTGTGGGAAAGGCTTCAGTCAGAGCTCCTTGCTTATTCGCCATCAGAGAATTCACACAGGAGAAAGACCCTATGAATGTAACGAATGTGGAAAGTCCTTCATTAGGAGCTCAAGCCTTATTCGACATTATCAGATCCACACAGAGGTGAAACAGTATGAATGTAAGGAGTGTGGGAAGGCTTTCCGTCATCGCTCAGACCTCATTGAACATCAGAGAATTCACACTGGAGAGAGGCCCTTTGAATGTAACGAGTGTGGGAAAGCCTTCATTCGAAGCTCAAAGCTTATTCAGCATCAGCGAATCCATACTGGGGAAAGGCCTTATGTATGCAATGAGTGTGGGAAGCGTTTCAGCCAGACGTCAAACTTTACTCAGCATCAGAGAATTCACACTGGAGAGAAACTCTATGAATGTAATGAATGTGGGAAAGCTTTCTTTCTGAGTTCGTACCTTATTCGACACCAGAAAATCCACACTGGAGAGAGAGTGTATGAATGTAAGGAATGTGGGAAAGCCTTTCTCCAGAAAGCCCATCTCACTGAACATCAGAAAATCCACACTGGGGATAGGCCCTTTGAATGTAAGGACTGTGGGAAAGCTTTCATTCAGAGCTCCAAACTGCTTCTACATCAGATTATTCATACTGGAGAGAAGCCCTATGTATGTAGTTATTGTGGGAAAGGCTTTATTCAGAGGTCAAACTTCCTTCAACACCAGAAAATTCATACTGAAGAGAAACTCTATGAATGTAGTCAGTATGGGAAAGATTTCAGCTCGACCCCAAACTTTAAAAATAATCAAAGTGTTCACCAGGAGGGACTTCCCTTGAATAAGACCACCATACATTTGGGTGAGAAGTCTGCAGGTCACGGGGAATGTACAGCTGACTTATAAAATAGTCATTCTCCAACTCAGTGGGTGATGTTTAGAAGGGAGCGGCACGAGTTCACATGATTCCGTTCATGTGACTTGGGATGTGTCGGCGTTTTCCAAAGTCTTAGGCAGGGCTGCTTTCAGAGTGGGCTGTCCCCTACTGCCATGCAGCGGTGCTGGGCTGCTGTCCTCAGCTAGGAATGTGTGACCTCAGGAGAGCCACGAGACTGCACAAGTGACTCTGGGCTGGAACAGTGCTGGGGGAGGAGCTAGGTCTCAGAGAAGGTTCTGTATTTTATTGCACAACTACAGGTCACCCCCGAGTTAAAGCCTTTTTAAGGCAGAATTCTGAATCTAATCTCAGTACTTAAGAGAATATTACACAGTAAATTTTGATCTATTAAAGAGGCAAGTTGAGAAAGATCTTTCTTCTTTACAACCACAAATTGGCTCCCTGTTGTCCTTAGGATACTTCCCAAGCTCCCACTCCTGCTTTCTAAGACCTTTTTGCTTCCTGAAGTGGCATCCACTGCATAACCACCTGCCACGTGATTGGTGTTGTGGCAACGCTAACTGGTCGACGCTCCCACTTAGCCAAGCTGCTCCTCGTCTTTGTCCTTGTTTGAATGCTCCCTGCCCCACACCCGACTGACTCCTCAGGTATCGTGTCAGGCTCAGCCAGCTACTCTCCCTCTGTGCTTGTGTTGCTGGGAGCACTTCTGTTACTGCTCTTTGTTCTGTCAAAGTTACGTTGTTTATCTACTATCTGTTTCATCCTTACCCTATTGGTTCCTTAAGGACGTGACCATAGCTGACTGACTTATGTGTCCCTGTATCTGGTGCAGGACAATAAAGAGCACACCCCACATCTGTGTGTGATTGGCACCTCTCTTGCTTTGTCCTTTCTATACTGCTATGTTCGAAATTTTTGGTTCTTGTTTCGTAACAGCATCATTTACTGGTCTACAGGAAGTATCTTGTCTCTCAGCCCTGTTGATATCTTCTGCTTGTACTTAGAAGTTGTAAGCAACAGCTAGTGTAAGACTAGCACACCTCATATTTATTGCCTTTAGAGCTCACCCTTGACTTGTCCACTTGGTTTTGGGGAGTGCTGTCTTCGCTTGGTTGCCTGTGTATCTTTCTGATCCACTCTGATCCACTCTGATCCAGCACGCTGCACGAGGTTTTGTCTCGGTTCCATGATTGACCTCATCGCTTCTGGTCTCCCCACCTGCTTTCTGGCTCACTTTGTCATTTATTTGAAAATGTAGTGATTTAGAAGGACCAGTGCTGAACCCTAGGAAAACAGATGAAGCTGTTCAGTCTGCTGGGGAAGACAGATCACACACAGCGTTAAGTGCTGAAGTAGAAGTCCCCGGTTGTGTGGGACACAGGTAAGGAGGGGACTAGTTGGGCATGGAGGGTCTGGGACAGCTTCACAGAAGAGGTGATGCCGGGACTGAAAGAACCGTGACAGCTCGAGAAAGAGAGTGACCTGGAGAGGACCCTGCAGGACAGGGAGGTGGCGGACTCCTCTTTTGGCAGCTTTCATGGCACAGTAGTTAACAGCGCAGAACTTGACGGTTGTTTGCCTCTGAATTTCTTTTCTCTGACATGAACCAAAACGACCGGTTTTGAAATGACATAAACCAATTTTGTTTTGCCTGTGAGGGCAGATTTTGAGTTCTTAAATTCCAGCAACCCTAGAAGCCTCCAGGGGTAAGTGATCAAGAGGGGCATACAGCGCTGCATCTTCTGGAAAACTCCTCATCACTAGAGATGTTTCACGTGGTACAGAAGAGAGAGTACCGGACCACTCAAGTAACCTTTGGTGAGGTCCAGTTTGCATACAGTAAAACGCCTATTTAAAGTGTACAGAGTTTTGAGAAACCGTATACCTGTGTAACCACCGTTAGAATAAAGAAAAATAACATTTTTATCACACGGCATTGTTCCCTCTGGCCCTTTCCCAGTTAATCCTACCCTAGTCCCAAGTAACCGCTTTCCGTCAGCGTGGATTAGTTTTGCTTGTTGTAGGGCTTCACGTTAAATGGACCCGAACAGTGTATAATACCGCGTGTCTTCACTTCTTTTGCTTTAGCATGTTTTAAGGACTCAACCGAGTAGTTATGTGTTTCGGTATCTCTCTGCTGAGTAGTGTTCCGTGGTATGGACAAACCATTTGTTCTCATCCACGTGTTGATAGAAATTTGGGTTTCCAGATTTCTTACGAATAAAACTGCTATGAGCATTTGTGTAAAAGTATTTATTTGGAAGTGCCTTTTTATTTCTCTTCAGTGAATGCCTAGGAATTTACTTTCTGAGTTATAAGTGTGTTTTTAACTTTATTTATTTTTATTATTTATTTATTTAATGTGTATTTTTGAGAGAGAGAGAGAGAGAGAGACAGAGCGTGAGTGGGGGAGGGGCAGAGAGAGGGAGACACAGCTCCAAGCGGGCTCCAGGCCCTGAGCTGTCAGCACAGAGCCCGACTCGGGGCTCAAACTCATGAACCGTGAGATCATGACCTGAGCCAAAGTCGGACGCTTAACCGACTGAGCCACCCAGAAGCTCCAGTGTGTTTTTAACTTTATGAGAAATTGCCAAAAAGTTCTCAATAGTGGTTGTACCATTTCGTACTCCTGCCACACTCCTCTGAAACGTAATCCATTCCTAGTTGTGTGTGATGGTGTATTTGCGTTTCTAATTTGTATTTGTCCGCCCAGTGATAGCATTGAGCATCTTTTCGTGTACGTGTTGCCATTACCTGTCGTCTTTTGTGATGTGTCTACACACCTTTTGTCCATTTTTAAAAACTTCTTTTAATGTTTTATTTATTTTTGAGGGGGGGAGGGAGGGGCAGAGAGAGAGGAAGACACAGCGTCCAAAGTGGCCTCCAGGCTCTGAACTGTCAGCACGGAGCTGGACACGGGACTCAAACTCACCATGCGATCGTGACCTGAACTGAAGTCACGTGCTTAACCGACTGAGCCACCCAGGTGCCCCACCTCTTGCCCATTTTTTAAATTGGGTAGTTTGTCTTATTACTGACTTGTAAGAGTCTTTTCTATATTGTAGACAAGACTCTTTTTTTCCAAATATATATTCATTACAAATACTTTTAATCTTTGGCTTGCCTTTTCATTTTCTTAATGGTATCTTTTTTTCTTTTCCTTCAAATTTGTATTTAAATTCTAGTTAACATGTAGCGTAACAATTGGTTTCAGGAGTAGAATTTAGTGATTCATTACTTACATATAACACCCAGTGCTCAAAACAAGTGCCCTCCTTAATAGCCATCACCCATTTAGCCCAAGTGGTATCTTTTAAAGATCAGATTTAAAAACCATTTTATTAAGTCTACAGTTTACCAAACTTTTCTAGTTTGTGCTTTTTTTTTTTTTTTTGAGGAGGAGGAGGAGGAGGAGCTTGCTTTATTGGGGGGGAGCACCGCACGTGGCCAACACGTGAAGGCAGCCCAGTAGGCACCCTACACATCAGCTCAGAAAGGGACACGGGAAGTTCTGCTAAGAAAGATTGACTGGAACGTGGGTTCCTCCAGGCGGCTTCCCAGCCTCATCCTTCTGAGGAGTCAGGACGCTCCTGGCTGTTTCCTTGAAGGCAAATGTGGTCACTACAGGTAGAGCCCCTCGGGGGCCTTTTTTTTTTCCTGATTCTCTTTTTAAAATTTTTTTTAATGTTTATTTCTGAGAGAGAGATAGAGCACGAGCATGGGAGGGGCAAAGAGAGAGGCAGACACAGAATCTGAAACAGGCTCCAGGCTCTGAGCTGTCAGCCCAGAGCCCGACGCGTGGGGCTCGAACTCACAAACCATGAGATCATGACCTGAGCTGAAGTTGGACGCTTAACCGACTGAGCCACCTGGGCGCCCCGGCCTTCTTGTTTTTTATAAAGAGCATTTTCTTTAGCCTTTTGAAGTCTTCCATTTGTTACTTTCATTCTGCATTCTCTCTAGGCCATCAGACCACCCTCCGTACAGATTGCCTTGATGTCAACCCTGGAGAGGTCATCTTTAGCCATGATCAAGTCGTCCAGGGTCACATCATCGGCCGGCGTCCTCCTGCTCATGTGGATCTGAAAGATGCACTTCATAGTCTTTTCATGAGGCGAGGGGAACTCAGTTTTCCTGTCAGTGCGGCCTGGTCTGATAAGTGCTGGATCCAAAGTTTTTATTTGCTCTGTGGCCATGATCACTCATGTGACCCCTTGAATCAAATGCACCCAATTGGTTCAACAGTTCCAACATTGTTCATTGAATTTCTCTTTCGCCACCGGAATTTTGAGTCCTGTCTTTTTGTTCCAATGGCGTCAATTTCATCAATAAACACGATGGATGATGCGTGTTGTTCTGCGACTCAAAACAATTCCCGAACGAGTTTGGGCCCATCACCCAGGTACTTCTGAATAAGTTCAGGGCCAACCACTCTGAGGAAAGTGGCTGAGGTTTGGTTTGCTACTGCTTTGGCCGGTAAGGTTTTACCTGTGCCGGGTGGTCCATAGAGAATGACCCCCTTTGGGGGCTTTATACCCATCCCTCCATAATATTCAGGATGAGTGAGAGGAAGCTCCACAGATTCCTTAATTTCCTGAGTTTGGTTGTCCAACCTCCCAGTGTCAGCACAGGTTTCCTGGGGGGCCTTTGCTACCTTCATCACTGTGACCAAGGGATCTGTGTCATCGATGACCTGTACCTTGTGGTTGAGCAGGACTGAGCAGCCTGGTTCCAGGAGGTCCTTGTCTACAAAGGAAAGAATACTGACGCAGTGTTCTGAGCCCGCAGATGTGGACACGATGGCACGATTGCCCTTGATGATCTCTTCCAATGTTCCTACTGACATTGGGGTCCCCCTCAGATCGTCCACCTTTGATCTTTTCTCCTCTTGCTTTTCTTCTAAAGGCTTCGTTTGTTCCTGATCTCTAATGAACTCGTTCTCCCTGAGAAGAGAGTCTTTCATTCTCTCTCTAACCTCGGTAGTTTTAAGCAGCACTGAGTGTGATGTGTCACCGGTGGCAGCTTGCTGGCAGCATCTGGTCCCTTCTTTTTCCCCACTCTAGTTGGCACAGGAGGTCTGTATTTCTTTTTCTTGTCCCTGTCATCCTTCTTGCCACCTCCAGGGCCATGACCACCACTCTGACTGACCTATCTTGCTTTGGCCACTCGAACCTCCACTATGGAAAATGCATCTCTTGTTTATGTTTCTTGAGTTCTGTCTAGGTTTTGAAAAATCTATTTTCCAATTGTTCTTGTTAGTGTGTGGAAATACATTTGATTTTGCTATGCTGACCTTGCATCCTGGAACCCAGGTGGATTCACGTACTGGTTCCTTAATGATTTTCTAGATTCTCTGGCATTTCTTATGCAGATAATCAAAGAATTTTCCTTCCTCCTTTATAATTTTTTTTAATTATTTATTTTTTTTTTTTCAACGTTTATTTTTATTTTTGGGACAGAGAGAGACAGAGCATGAACGGGGGAGGGGCAGAGAGAGAGGGAGACACAGAATCGGAAAAGGCTCCAGGCTCTGAACCATCAGCCCAGAGCCTGACGCGGGGCTCGAACTCACGGACCGCGAGATCGTGACCTGGCTGAAGTCGGATGCTTAACCGACTGCGCCACCCAGGCGCCCAAAAAAAAATTTTTTTTAACGTTTATTTATTTTTGAGACAGAGACAGAGCATGAACGGGGGAGGGGCAGAGAGAGAGGGAGACACAGAATCGGAAGCAGGCTCCAGGCTCTGAGCCATCAGCCCAGAGCCCGACGCGGGGCTCAAACTCACAGACCGCGAGATCGTGACCTGAGCTGCAGTCAGACGCTTAACCGACTGAGCCACCCAGGGACCCCCCTCCTTTATAATTTTTATAGACCTTATCCCCCCTGCTTTATTTCGCTGACTACAGCGTCTTGTACGATTTGTGTTAGAAGTGATGAGAAGACATCCTTGTTTTGTCTTGTCTTGATATCAGGATAAGGTTGCTTTCCAAGAGTGGTGAAGCATCCTACCCACATCTGTTTTCTGAAGTCGTTTGCATAGTAATTTATTTTTTCCTTAAATGTGTGATAGGTTTCACCAGTGAAACCCTGGGGATTTCTTTCTGAGAAAATTAGAAATTCAATTTTTTTTTTTTTTTTTTTGAGAGAGAGTGCATGAGCAGGGGAGAGGGGCAGAGGGAGAGAGAATTAGTTACATTTTAAATGATTTCCCTCCTTCCTGGTATTGGTGATTGGTATCTTCTACTTTTTGACCAATGTGGCTAGATATTTACCAATGTTATTGCTGCTTTCAAAGAAACAGCTTTTGTTTTCCTTGATTTTTCTCTATCGTTTGTCCGTTTTCTGTGTCATCGAAATAGAATCGTTAATTGGTTTCCTTCCGCTTTGAACTAATTTCCCCTTTTCTAGCTTATGGAAGTGGAAGCTTACATCATTCATTGTAGATCGTTCTTCTTTTCTCACGTAAACACTGAGAGCAGTTTTCCTCTAAATACCGTACCAGCGGCACTCTGTAAATTTTGATATGTTGTTTTCGTCGTCATTCCTAGTTTCCTATTTCTCTTGGGAGTTTTTCTTTGACTATGACTTACGTAGAAGTCTGTTTAATTTCCAAATATTTGGGGCATTTTCCAGTTATTTTTATTACTGATTTCTAGTTTAATTCCGTTGTCTAATCAGACAACATGTTCCATGTATTAACTCTTTTCGATTTAATACTTGTGTTACAGCCCAGATGGTGGCTTATCTTGCTGAGTGCCCCACGTGCCCCTGTGACACACTTGCATCCTGCTGGTGTCAGGTGTTAGGATTCTGTGCACGTCAGGTCTGATAGGCTTGTTCATGTGTTCTGTATCTTTCCTGATTTTCTTTCTACTTTTCTGTCACTGAGAGAGGTATGTTGGACTCACCAATTATAATTGCAGATTTGTCTTTCTCCTTTGATGTTGTCAAATTTTATGTATTTTGCACCTCTCGTTTCAGTTACATAAACATTTAGATTTGCTGAGTTTTTAAAAAATTTTTAAATCTTTATTTTAGAGAGAGAGAGAGAGAGAGAGAGAGAGAGAGAAAGACAGAGTGTGAACGGGGGAGGGGCAAGGGGAGAGGGAGACACAGAATCTGAAGCAGGCTCCAGGCTCTGAGCTGTCAGCACAGAGCCCGATGTAGGGCGCAAATTCAAGAACTGTGAGATCATGACCTGAGCCGAAGTCGGCCGCTTAACTGACTGAGCCACCCACGCGCTCTGATTTGCTGGTTTTTTGATGACCCTTTTGTCATTTAAAAGTATCCATCTTTGGGGCACCTGGGTGGCTCAGTCGGTTAAGCGGCCGACTTCGGCTCAGGTCATGATCTCGCGGTCGGTGAGTTCGAGCCCCGCGTCGGGCTCTGTGCTGACAGCTCAGAGCCTGGAGCCTGTTTCCGATTCTGTGTCTCCCTCTCTCTCTCTGACCCTCCCCCGTTCATGCCCTGTCTCAAAAATAAATAAACGTTAAAAAAAATTTTTTTTTAAATAAAAAATAAAAATAAAAGTATCTATCTTTGGTGTTTTTTAAAGACCCAAAATTTGATGCTAATGCAGCTGTTATAGGCTTATGATTAGTGCTTCTAGGATATAGTTGTACTTTTTTCTTTTAATCTATGTATGTCAGTGTATTTAAAGTGTATTTCTTGGAGGGACGCCTGAGTGGCTCAGTTGGTTAAGTGTCCAATGCTTGGTTTTGGCTCAGGTTATGATCTCATGGTTTGTGACTTTGATCCCTGCATTGGGTTCTGCACTGACAGTACAGAGCCTGCTTGGGTTTCTCTCTCTCTGTCTGCCCCTCCCACATGTGCGCGCGCGCTCTCTCTCTCTCTCTCTCTTTCAATAAAGTGATAAACATTTTTTAAAAATAAAGTGTATGAAAAATTTTTTTAATGTTTATTTATTTTTGAGACAGAGACAGAGCATGAGTGAGGGAGGGGAAGAGAGAGAGGGAGACACAGAATCCGAGGCAGGCTCCAGGCTCCTAGCTGTCAGCACAGAGCCCAACACGGGTCTCGAACTCACAGACCATGAGGTCATGCCCTGAGCCGAAGTCAGACACTCTACCAGCTGAGCCCCCAGGCGCCCCGGGCTTGCATTATTTCTGATGAAAATGTTGCAGTCCTTCTGCCTTTGTTCTTTTCATAATGTCTTTTTTGCCTCTAAGTGCTTTTAAGTTTTTATCAACGAGGGGCGCCTGGGTGGTTCGGGTGGTTAACTGTCTGACTTTGGCTCAGGTCATGATCTCATGGTTCGTGGGTTCAAGCCCTGGGTCGGGCTCTGCGCTGACTGTGCCTTGCCTGCTTGGGATTCCCTCTCTCTCCCTGTCACTCTGCCCTTCCCCAGCTTGTGCTTCTTTCTCAGAATAAATAAAAAAGGAAAAAAAAAAGGTTTCATCAGTGGCTTTCAGCCATCTTGGTTATGATGTGCCTTGCTGTGTTTTTGTTATTATCCAGATTGGAGTTTATTGGTTTCGAATTTGTTGGCTTTGGATTTATTATCGTCAAATTTGGAATGTTTTCCGTTACAGGCTCCGTGTGGTGGTGGGTGGGGTTGGGTGGTACAGCAACTTAGTCTTTCCTGCACTGGGGGGTGGTGGTGGTGGGCACGTGCCATGGACCAAGTTGTTGGGAAGTGGCAGAAGGGGGGAGCTGAGCACATGTAGTCCTAGGTGGGGAAAGAGGGGGTTGGGGCTAGAGTCTACGGACCCCAGGGTATACAGGGACTTTGATCAGGACTTGGGCTAAGAGGTCTCCCACTGCGCTGGACCGCTGGAATCCAGTCATTCCTTATGCCACTGTCCCCGCACCAAGGGAAGGAGCCAACGGCATGTGCCTGAGCGTGTGCCCTCCTGGGTAGGGTCTCCCGTCTGTGAACCGGGTCTGCTGTGCTTTCTGTGTGGGGTCTGTACCCTCTCCCAGCTCTTCCTGGGGTGGCTCTAGCCCTCTAGGTCAGCCCTCTGGGGGTCCCCCACTCCCACTTGGTGGGCTAGGTCTCCCCAGCTGCCTGACATTTGGCAAGTACCGGGATAACGGCAGCTGTGTCCCGTGCAGAGGGAACGAGGTAGAGACCTCAGGAGAAATAAGATTGGCCCTGGCTATGGTTCAGCATCACCTGGGGGGTTTTAACAGCCCCTGGGGTGGCCCTACTGGAGCCCAGGCTGATGTAATTAGCTCAGGCACCCTCCACAGTCACGTTTTTAATCTACTTTTTGCGATAACGATAGATTCATGCTCGTGTGTAAGACGTAATACAGAGTTTCCGTGTTCTGTTTACCCCAATGGCAATGGCAGCATCTTGAAGACCACAGTGCAACAGTACAGCCAGGAGATTGACATGGACATCTTCAAGATCCAGAAGATTTGCTTTCCAGGAAGAACTCACTATTTTATATCCGTACTCACTTCCTTTCTGCCTTCAACCCCTCCTTCTCAGCTAGCAACCATTAAGGTTTTCTGTGTCTATGATTTTGTCATTGCAACAATGTTATATAAATGGAACCATACAGTATTATGGACTTGACCTGTTGGGGCCAGGTTACCTCCAGCTTCCATGGGTATAAAATCTGGTGTAGGTAGTAGCATAAACAGACATTTATTGGAGTAGAGCAAAGCCCAGAAATAAACTCTTCTATATATAGTCAGATGATTTTTACCATGGGTGCCAAGAACATTCCGTGGGGAAAGGACAGTCTTTTCAACAAATGGTGCTGGGAGTACTGGACATCCACATGCCAAAGAAGGGACATTGGGCCCTTATCTAACACTATGTAAAAGTTAACTGCGGGTGGGGGCAAAAGCAACGGCTGGCTCGGAGCAGTAGCCTCGCAGTGGCCGTCGAGGGGTCCTCCAGACAGTGTTGCCCCCGCCCCAGTCTCCAGCATGGGAAGTATCTTTGCAAACCTCTTCGAGGGCCTTTTTGGCAAGGAGAGAGACGTGCATTCTCATGGTGGGCTTGGACGCTGCAGGGAAGACCACCATCCTGTACAAACTGAAGCTGGGTGAGACGGGGGCCACCATTCCCATCACAGGCTTCCACGTGGAGACCGTGCAGTACGAGAATATCAGCTTCACCGTGCGCGACGTGGGCGGCCAGGACAAGATCAGCCCCTGTGGCGACACTTCTTCCGGAACACACGAGGCCTCATCCTCCTGGTGGACAGCAAGGTCAGAGAGGGCATGAAGGAGGCCCGTGAGGAGCTCGTGACGATGCTGGCGGGGACGAGCTCAGGGATGCCGTCCGACTGGTGTTCGCCAGCAAGCAGATGTGTGCGCCCGTGCGCCCCGGCCATGCGGGGTGGGAGGCAGGGAGGGGTGGTCCCCGTGGACCGCTGACCGGAGGTCGCCGGGCCTCGCCCACCAGGACCTCCCTGAGGCCATGAAGGCGGCCGAGTCTATGGACAAGCTGGGCCTGCACTCGCTGCGCCACAGGAACCGGTACGTTCGGGCCACCTGTGCCACCAGCGGGGACAGGCTCTATGAGGGACTGGACTGGCTATCCAATCAGCTCCAGAACCAGAAGGCAGCCCCCCCCCCGCCCCCACCTCCGTCCACATGTGCTTTCACTCCCTCAGCCTGCAAGGGTCAGGTTTGCCAACGAAACAACGACCTCTACTTTTTTCTCTCTTATTTTGATAAACACTGAAGAAGCTGGAGCCGTTCAACTTTATCTTGGGGAAATCCTCAGAACTGGTTTATTTGGTGTCGTGGAACCTCTTACTGCTTTCAAGACACGATTGGTAATCAACTGTTTTGTATACTTATTTCCAGTTTTCATTTCAACAAACAAGCACTGTAATTATAGCTACTAAAGCCTCTTAACTAGTAAAATAAATAATAAAAATAAACATCAAAATTAATTGCAAATGAATCAAAGACCTAAACTTAAGAGCTAAAGCCATAAAACTCCTGGAAGACATAGGGGAGAAGCTTGACGACACTGAATCTGGTGATGATGTCTTGGATACGACACCAAAAAGCACAGGCAACAAAAACAAAAATAGATATATGGTACTTCATCAAAAATAAAAACTTGTGCATCAAAGGGCACTATCAACAAATAAAAAGGCAACCGAATGGGAGAAAAATATTTGCACATCACATATCTAAGAAAAGATTAATACCCAGAATATATAAGGAACTCCTAAAAACAGCAACAACAAAAAAGAATTTGAAAATGGGCAAAGGACTTCAATAAACATCTCTCCAAAGAAGATATTTGTGGGGCTTTTTTTAAAGTGTATTTATTTATTTTGAGAAAGCGTGAGTGCCAGCAGAGGAGGGGCAGAGAAAGGGAGAGAAGAAAATCCCTAGCGGGCTCTGCGCCGTCAGCACCAGAAGCCAATATGGGGCTCAAACTCAAGAAGCCGTGAGATCTTACCGCTTCTCAACCTTTTGGCCAAGATCAAGTGAAGAAGCCGTGAGATCTTGACCTGAGCTGAAATCAAGAGTTGGACACTTACCCAAATGAGCCACCCAAGAGCCCCTCAAAGAAGATACTTGAACGGCCAATAATCACACGAGAAGACATTTGATATCCTTAATCACTATGTGAACGAACATCAAAATCACAATGAGATGCTACCTCACACCCACTGGGATGGCTAGTGTGAAAAATAAGTAACAAGGCTGGCGAGGATATGGAGAAACCGGAACCCTCGCGCACTGCTGGGGGGAATATAAAGGTGCGGCCCCTTTGGAAAACAGTATGGCTGGTCCTCAAAAATGTTTAAATAGAATTACCATTCGACCCAGCAGTCCCACCTCTGCGTACATAAGGAAGCGAAAGGAGGGACGTGCAGAGATGCCTGCACACCCAAGTCCACAGCACCGTTATTCACCACAGCCGAACGGTGGAAGCCATCCAGCTGTCCTCAAGGGATGAGTGGATAAACAAAAGGTGGCTTATCCATACAATGGAATACTACTCAATCTTAACAAAATTCCGGGCACAGGCTGCAACATGAGAGGGGAGGACTTCTGCCAGGTGAAATAAGCCAGTCACGCAGAGCCCAATATTGTACGATTCTACTTAATGTGAGGCATTTACCCATTAAGACCAGAGGGCGAATAATGGTTGCCAGGGACTGAGTGGGGGGTAGTGGCTGTTTTATGGATACAGAGTTCCTCTCTTGCGAGATCCGGAGTTTGGAGCTTAAATGCAAAACACTGTGACGTACCTAATACTAGCGCACTGTGCAGTCAAAACTAGTTAAGACGGTCAATTCTAAGTTACGTGTGTTTCAGTTAAAAATAAGAAGGCATAGGGGCGCCTGGGTGGCGCAGTCGGTTAAGCGTCCGACTTCAGCCAGGTCACGATCTCGCGGTCCGTGAGTTCGAGCCCCGCGTTGGGCTCTGGGCGATGGCTCAGAGCCTAGAGCCTGTTTCCAATTCTGTGTCTCCCTCTCTGCCCCTCCCCCGTTCATGCTCTCTCTCTGTCCCAAAAATAAATAAACGTTGAAAAAAAAAATTTTTAAAAAAAAAAAAATAAGAAGGCATAACTGGCCGGGCGGGTTGGGAGCGCGCACCGGAGGGCGCGGTGGGCGGCGGAGCGGGCGTCCAGATGGCCCCAAGGGAGGCGGCCACCTGCCCACCACGAGGGTCCCGGAGGGACTGCGGGCTCTGGAGACGGGCCCCGGGCTCCAGTGGGTGACTGATGGACACTGCAGGACCCAGGGGGAAGGACGCGGCCTGAGCGGCTGGACATGGGCGGGGGGCGCCGGGTACTGAAAGCTTCGAGAAGCGGCGCCATGGCTGTATTAGTCGCGGGTCCACGCACCGCCACGCACACCTGGCGAAGGGGCCGCAGACGCCGGAGCGCCAGCCACTGTAGAGACGCGGCGGAGGGCTGCGGCGGGGAGCGAGGCTGGAAGGTGGAGGGGCTCCGCCGGGGGGTGGGGACAGCTGGGGGACGGGGAGGGGGCCCGGGGGACGGTCGCGGCGGCCGACTGAGCGGCCACCTCGCCCCCCTGGCCGCCCGCACGCACCACCGAGACGTGCTTCCGGGCGGGGCGGGAGCGCCGCTTCCGGCGGCGGGAGGAGCACTTCCGCTGGGGAAGTGGGCGGTGGCCTCGGCGGGGCGGGGCGCTCCTCGGGCGCGGACAGAGGGCGTGCCCGAACGGCTCCGCCGGGACCGCGACTGTCGCGCCAAGGGCGCAGTGTCCCAAGTCCCCGGCTCTCCACGCCCAGCTCTCTGCTCCTCCCCGGCGGCCCCACCGGGAAGGTGGCTGTCCCCAGGTGGGAGCCCTTTCCTCCCGCCCGCGCTCCGCCACCGCAGACGCCTAGTGTCCTCGCGGCTGGCGCGCCCCGTTCCCGCCCTCGGGATCGGCGGCCGGCGCCTCACTGTCTTCCCCACCCGACCAGCTGCCCTCAGAGTTGTCCACCCCGAGGGACCTTTCCAAAATGGAACTTCTCTCGGTGCTCTCCGGGGCTCCTCCCTCTCCGCGCTCCTCGCCAGGCCGCGGCCTGGACGGCTGCGGTGCGGGGGGCCTTGGCTGCGGTTCCGGCCGTCGTTCGTGCGGTGCATCCCCTTCCCCTCTGTTTTCAGCTCACGGGGTCTCACCGGTGGTGGCGCGCCCTGGGCGCCCTGTTGGTGGGGCTGCGCTCAGTACTTGGCGGGGATGGTCATTAAGCCCCGGGGGAGCTCAGTGTCTCCTCTAAGCTCTTGGGGACGCGGGCTTGATGCTCTGTGTCGGGCGTTTAGAGACCGTCGTGGGTCTTTTAGTGAAACCTTCAAATATTTTGCTCATTTTAAGCTTTCTTTTTATTTCTGTTACTCATTTGTAGGATTTCTAGTTCTGGATAGGAGCCTTTTCTAAGATACGTGTATTGAGACTTCTCCGGCTGCGACTTGCTTTTTCATTGAAATGACTTTTGATAGGCAGAAAATTAAAAAATTTCTTTGTTTATTTATTTTTGAGAGAGAGTGCGAACAGGGGACGGGCAGAGAGAGGGAGACACAGAATCCGAAGCAGGCTCCAGGCTCTGAGCTGTCAGCACAGAGTCGGACGTGGGGCTCAGACTCACAGACCACAAGATCATGGCCTGAGCTGAAGTTGGAGGCTTAATCGATTGAGCCACCCAGGCACCCCAAATGTTGTGTTTTTAAGGGAACTTGTTGGCATACTTTTACTCCTCGTGGCTCTTTATGATACTGTTAATGTCTGTACGATCTATAGTGAGATCTCTTCCTTTCATCCCTGATGGGTAACTAGGCATTTTCCTCCAGGTGGTTTGTCTTTTCTCAGGGCATCTTTGGGACTGGCCTCTCCTGCATCTTGGGGCTCTGTCCTTTACTTGGCAAAGACACAGGTGCGCACGGCAGCAGGAAACTCGGTGACTCCGAGGAGGATGGCTCTCAACAGAGCTGGGGGCAGAGGCTGGCACTGAGCAGACCCTGGCTGTACAGTTTAGGGGAGGCTGTGGCTGAGTCCCAAATCCAGTGAGCAACAGACAAGTTCTAGAGGAAGAATAGTGAAGAGTGACAGGCTGCCCCACCCCTGCTTTGGGAGAAGGCAGTGACGGGTCCCTGTCTGTGGGAAGGTGCGTGAGAACATTCACATGTGCAGGGCGCAGGGTTCGGGCTGTCCTGGTCCTGTCTCCGTGTGAGGACAGGGCATCCCATCTGGTGCCCACGCCGGCCACGCGTCCCCATCCGTGTCATAGAACCCCGTGCTGACGGTGCCGTCGTGCCATTCAACCTCCCCAACTGAATTCACTCATGGGCACCGCGTCGTGCCTTCACTCGTCTACAGTCACACTGTGTGCGCTTTGGGAACGTTTGTTCCCAGTGTTATGTGGCCAGACGCTGGCAGGTGGTCAGAGAGGCCTGTGTGGGCAGGCTCCTGGGTGGCTCAGGCGGGTAAACCTCCAAGTCTTGATCTCAGTTCGTGAGTTCAAACCCCACATTGGGCTCCATGCTGGGTGTGGAGCCTACCTAAAAAAAAAAAAAAAATCCGTATTAGGGACGCATTTGTATGTTGACCTATTTGTGGGTGAAATGACAAGGTGTCGGGGATTTGATTTAAAATTCTAATAAAAAGAAGACAGACAAAACCATATTGGCAGAATGAGCTGTTGAAACTAGTTGTGTCTGAAAAGTTTCTTCTTTTTTTCTTATTTTACCAGATGTTTATATTTTCAGGTCATTAGTATGTACTGAAGATGATTGAAAACAGCCGTTAAGTCCTTAAGTGACAGTGCTGGGCCATTCGGCTTGGTCAGCGGCCTGAACACAGCACCACAGACTGGGTGCTGTAAGCCACACGTTTGTTTCTCGCGGCTCTGGAGGCTGGGAGTCTGAGAGCGAGGCGTCGGCCCGGTCGGGTGCGGGGGAGGCCCCCTTCCTGGCGTGCAGACAGCCACCTCCCCGCTGTGGGCTCAGGGGGTGGGGGGAGCTCTAGTGTCTGATCTTATAAGGGCACTTAGCCTGTTGGGGGGGCACTTAGCCTGTTGGGGGGGCCCCACCCTCATGACCTCGTCTAATCTAATCACCCCCAAAGCCCCACCTCCAAGTACCATCCCATTGGGGTTAGGGCTTCAGTGTAGGAATTTGGTGGTGGGGGGGGGGGCAACTCATTCCATATCAGAATCTTCCCTGGGTCAGTCCTGGCCCACAGACCAGCTGGGGAAGGCCTTGCTTCTGCAGGACAGGCGCAGCATGGCTACTGAAGCATAGGGCCTGGGTCCTGAGGCCCCCAGAATGAATGGAAATCCGCCCAGCGGAGTGCGTGGGTGTCTCTTATTCATAGAATCCAAACGTTTGTAGCAGCGTTTGTGTTTCTTTTCCAGTTCAGCGCAGTCGGGCAGGGGAGTGCCTGGTTTCTTGCCCCCGACCTGTGGAGCTGTGAGGGCCTTCACGGGACATCCAAGTGCAGGTTCCACCGGCCCGTTCCCCATCTTTGGGCAGTAATCGCTAAGGCAGGCGTGCTACGGACTTGAGCCGTATTCTGCAGAAACCGGCTGGCTGTGTGTCGGGGTCACCGGTTTCTGGTTTTTGGTCTTTCACTTCATGATGCGATGGTGTGGAATTAAGTATGAACAATGCAGAATTATGCGATTAGCTACATTCCTTCTGATGACAGCTATGGACCGATCCCAGTGGGCCACCTTGGTGCTTCGTGGCAGTGGGACGGTGGGAGCGTCAGGCTCCCAGTGGCCCCTCACTCACCTGTGCCGGCTGCCGAGGCCGCAGCTGTGGGGCGAGTCCCAGTCTGTCGTCTGTGCTCCGCTTTGGGGCTGTGGCTGGAGAGGCCCTTGAGGGAGCAGTAACGGGCACGTTGGGGGCTCAGGAGGCTGGTGCTCCTGTGCATATCCGCGCGTGACTTCCTGAGCAAACCACCCTTCAGCACAGCTTGGGGAGGGAACCGCGGCGGTGAAGCAACAGAAAAGCACCGTGAGGTCTGCATGTCAACATCCCGTCACCGGAACCGCTAACGGTAAAGGGGCGCAAGTCCAGACGGACACAGGAGTGCTTAAACTGAACAAATTTGGGGGGCACCTGGGGGGCTCAGTCAGTTGAGCGTCCGGCTCTGGATTTCAGCTCGGGTCATGATCTCGCAGTTTGTGGGATCGCGCCCCTCCTGGGGCTGTGCGCTGACAGTGCGGAGCCTGCTTCGGATTCTCTCTCTCCCTCTCTGCCTCTCCGTCTCAAAATAAACATTTATAGTAAAGCGAACAAATGTTTCTCTTCTTTTTCCTGAAGCCTCCCCCACTCTTCACTTGTTTTCCCGTGGAACCCTGTGTTCCAGGACCTTGGCATTGATACTTGGTAGGGAGACCCCACCACGGACCCAGCACCGGTCACGACCACCTTGAAGACAGGACGGAGGCAGCTGGCGGGGCCTACCAGAGGCCCGTGGAAATGTGTAAGACCCCTCAGCCACCTACGCCGGGCAGGTGTGAGGGTTCGAAGGCATCGGCCTGTTGCAGCAAAGTCACAAAACTGTCATTCCTCTTTGTCCCCAAAGTCTGTTGTTCGGGTTGTATTTCGGCTCCGGAGCACAGAGGTCGGTTTTCGATGATCACCACGTCCAGAGTGACGGGGTTCTGGAGGCAGGTGGCCCGTAAGGTGAGCCTGGCCAGCAACATGCCCCTCCCCCACCACACTGCCCCTTCTGCCTGTGCTCGTCTAGGGCAGAGGACACGAGTCCACTCGGGCAGGATAGGTGTGCCACTGGGGGCTGGCGGGTGAGCCATGGCCTTCCCTCTCCGTGGGGGCCACATTCAGAGCCGCCTGTAGGTTGTCCATATGGAGCACAGGCTTCCCTCTGCACGTGATTCTGTCCTTGGCCCCCTTGGGCAGCGGGCCCGCAGAGCCTAGCACCCCAGACCCCCCATTTGGGTCCCAGAAGGCCCAGGCTGGTGTGTTGGGTCTCCTTCATCCCTGTCCTTTGTGACACTTGGAAATCCCTTCAGCCGGAGGCCCCTGGGATCTGACTGTCCGATGTGAAGGTGCAGACGTTCACCCGTCGGGGAGGGTGGAGTGAGCTTCTGGGTCCCTCGACCAACAAATCAGGCAACTTTTGTCTAGAAAGGAGAGCCAAGTGCATGTTGCTTTAGTGAAGTTTATTCCAAGTTACAGTTCAACATCAGCCTCACCCGATAAAGTATCTCTGTGGGAACCGGACAAAAAGCCAGAGCCCCCACCACCACCCGGCTCCGGCCCGACGGCTATTTGGTTAGCGGTTCAGCCTGACCCTAGCGCTCATCCCGTGCCAGGTAAGTAACACATGACCTTGGTTTGTTTTCCTCGCGGTGGTGGACTCGTGCGGCCCATGTCCTTCTCCATGGTTTTGTCTCCATTCTTTGAACAGCCCTCCTTGTCCCCATTCTTTGAGCAGCTTCATGGGGTTCCAGGACACGCGTCCTGCTGGAGGACATCTCCTGGGAGCCTCCTGTATGCACGTGGGTCGTGTCAGTTTCCTGGGGTGGCTGAAACAACAGAAATGTGTCGTCTCCTTCCGCAGTCACAAGCCCGAGGTCGAGGCATCGGCAGGGCCACGCTGCCTCAGAAACCTCGAGGGGAGGGTCCTCCCTGCCTCTTCCTGCCTCTGGTGTTCCTTGGCTCATGGACGCACGGCTTCGGTCTCTGCCTCCGTTGCCATGGGTGTTTCCCTGCATGTCTGTGTCTTCACGTGGCCATCTTCTTATAAGGACACCGATGCTGTTGGGTTAGGGCCACCTTATCCGGGGGACTGCATCTGCCAGAGCCCTATTTCCAAATCAGCTCACATCCTGAAGCTAGGACTTTGGGGGACACAGTTCAATCCACACCCTCCATGCAGAATAGGGTCCCAGAATACTGCCGGCTCAGAGTAGGTCTGCTTTAATCTAGTAGATCCAAAGTTTAGATCCACCGCAATCTCTGGCCCAGCGGCCATGGCCGCCCTCCCCATCCGGGATGAGGACTTTTGTCCTTTGGGCTTCAATGTCACCTGCCTCCCTGACACCTGGCCGGTGCCGCGGTGTTCCTTCCTTATTCTGTTGAGTGGTCGGCCCTTTTCTTTCAGCTCTTCGTAAAGTTATCCTTTTTCTACTTTACTTGTTGTAAACATTGCTGTCTCCTAATCGATGGTGTGTCTTAGCATAATGTCTTTCACGTTAATGTTCCATATCTTTGCGTGGCGATACTTTATGCCTTGAGGTTTTCTTTCTTGTCGAAAAATGCTTCCTAATCTTCAAGATTACGGAATGCTTGCACTACTTTGTTTTTGCTTTTTGAAAAGAGTTAATGGATTTCCTATTTTTAGAGCATTTTTAGGTTTGCTGAAAAAACTGATCAGAAAGTAGTTCCCATATCCCCCCACCCCAGTTCCTCCTGTTACTAACATCTTGCATTAGTGTGGTTTACTTGTTATAACTGATGAGCCAATACTGATACGTTCCATAGTTAACCTCAGGGCTCACTCTAGGCCCGCACATTCTGCAGGTTTGGACAGACGTGTAATCCGTGTGCCCGATACTGAGAGTGTCACACGGAGTAGTTTCACTGCCCTGAACCCTCTGTGCTGACTGTCCCTCCCGTCCCCCCGACCCCTGGCCCCCACTCGTCTTTTACCGTCTCCACAGTTTTGCCTTTTCCAGAATGTCACAGACTTGCAATCGTACCGTGCGTAGCCTTTTCGGACTGGTTTCTTTTACCTCGTAATATACATTTAGGGTCCCTCCAGGTCTTTTCACGGCTCGACAGCCCATTCCTACTTAGTGCCGACCCACATCCCGTTGTCTGGATGGACCACAGGTTGTCCGTTCACCTGCTGACGGACACCTCGGCTGTTCCAGGGTTTGGGGGCTCTGAATGAAGCCGCTGTGAACACCCATGTGCAGGTTGTCGTGTGGACACAAGTTTTCAACTCTTTAGGTAAATACCAAGGAACTTGATTCCAGGATCACGTGGTAAGAGTGTTTAGTTTGTAAGAAACCGCCAAACTGGTCTTCCGAAGTGGCTGCCACATTTTGTGTCCCCTCCAGCCACGAGTGAGTGTTGTTGCTGCTTTATAACCTCACCTGCATGTGGTGGTGTTAGTGTTTTGGATTTTAGCCATTCTAACAAATGTGTGTTTACTTTTTTTTAATGTTTGGATCTTTAGTTACAAAGAACTGCTTTCTAGACTAGCTGAAGCAGCCACATCAATAACAGACAGGCTGTAGGCAGAGGCAAGGAAGAACACAGCAAGGAAGGCAGGCTGATAAAAGGTTCCGTTTACGGGGAAGAGCTAGTGATCTAAACTTGTACGCAATTAATAATTGCTTCAAAAATACATAAAATAAAAATGACAGAACTACAAAGAGAAATAGACAAATGCCTACTCTGATGTGTCTCATTATTTCATGGAAATCAGTGGGCTAGAGGGTCTTGAGGACGGGGTGTCTGGGCAGAAGAGACATTGGAACTTCAGTTGCCAGAAGGAATGCCCAGGACGAGGAAGTGTGGGGCATGCCACTGCTTGTTAGCTTCATAATTGCCAAGAAACTCTATCTTGATGTAACACTTCAAACTAGAATAGGGGTTTGAACAAGGTCTATATGTTGCATTTAGTGGAAATGTGTCTTAAGTCTGCTAATCCATATCAATGTCCCCTTCCTCTTTAAAAAAAGAATTACTTCCCACTTATTTCTTGGGAAAAAGCAGTCATTTGCCCTATGGGGGTTTGGATGACTACATCCCTACTCTCTCTTTTAATATGTTCCTCTTTCCCCTGTATTTTGTATGCATTAGTAGTCACATCCAGAAACTTGATCAGATCAGTTTGTTTCTCATCAAGAGTGCTCTGTGTTGCATTGTGCAGGATTCAATGGCTTCATACCAGAAGGCACTTAATATCTTCTAGCAAAGTTTGGGTCACTCATGGGTTCAGAGGGTCAGCTGAATCCTCCATTATTTTCATCAGTCTTCTACCAATTGGCTTTCACTACCATTATGATATTGCCGATTATTTCTTCTGCATTTATTAGATGGAATTCGATACATAACTTCCCTCCACCAATTTGTTTATCCTGAAATACAGTTCATAGGGGAAAGGCAGAATGGATGTATTTTTAGAATAATGGGTTATTGTACTAGCAACCTTCAAGATGACCCATGGAATGGGTGTTAATACTGTTTTAAGCTCGTGCATTTTATTATATTTGATATGTTTCTATTCAGTGCAGCCATTATTCTTTTTGATGTTGAAATTGTTGACTTGTTGGCCATTCAGAGCCTTTCACTTTTGTCACCCTGTCCCTCTGGCAGGTGTCTCTCTGGGAGCAGCCTTGCTTTGTGGCACAGGAAATCCTAAACTCATTTTGTATTACCTACTTCCCCAAATCTTAAAGGAGCCCTAGTTCCTTTTAAACAGAAATGGTGTACTCTTCCAAGAGTGTGTTTACTGCTGGGAGGGGCCCAAGAGCACTGCCCACCCAGGTCCAGAACACTTAAAGTTTCATGGCGGGGGTGGGGGGTGGGGGGTGGGAGAGCTGGCCAAAGCATACAGCTGGACGAGGACGGGGTTTCCGCCCGCTTCCTCCGAGTGGTTCACCCTCATCGTGCACTGCCCGCGACGACTGAGAACTCCGTTTTAAAACCTGTGATCTGAACTCCTGCCTCCACCGGGCCCAGGTCCAGCCTGCTTCCACCCGCCCTCTCCATCCCTAGGGCCCTCCCATGCGGGCTGTGAAAATTCACAAAGGGAAACCTCGTTTCGAACGGAGTCGAATGGAGCCGGGAGGCCAGCAGGGGGAGCTCCAGCTGCCCCACCATCTTGTCAATTGCAGACCCAAGTGGGACCTGGCCGGTCACTACTTCCCAGCCCACCAGGGGCCGCCCTACCGGGGGCTCAGCCAAAGCGCAGCCACTACGCTTTCAGCTCTGTTTACTCCAAAGGACTTTGTGTTTACGACAGCACCGCCCAGCTCCCCCTTTCCTCTATAAAAGAGTGTTCAGCTCCTTTGTTCTGAGGCCGCACCTGTGGTCTAGCCCTCCCCTGCTTGTGTTGGATTGCAATTCTCTGCTATTCCTGAACAAACCTATTTCTGCTGGTAACCTTAATTTTTAAGGTTAACAAGGCAATCAGGGGCTGCTGTTCGGACCCGTGGTCCGTGGGCCACCGTGGGGAGGCTGCTCTGCAGTGCCCCAAAGGCCCCACCGTGTCTGCACCCTCCTGCCAGAAGTGCACCAGCCACCCTAGCCACGGCCACCTCCTGTTTGGGCCTCTCCAACACTGGGCACCAATGTGCAACCAAAGACCCAGAAATTTCAAGAACCTTCCCTCGGTGCTGAGGATGAAGCCCCTAGCCCTTGGGCCAGTACTGAGGGTGTGCAGGGCTTGGGCTCTCCCAAGAGCTGCTGGACAGCCCCCCCCCCCCAACATGGCTGTGGATGAATATAAACCACAACTGTGGGACGTCTTAATAACCAGCCCCTGCACGTTGAGACTGACAACTAAATGCGGTGTGTGGCCCTGGCAGAGGGGGTGGCTGCAAAGGACACCGTGGGGACAACTGACACCATTTCAGTGGGGTCTGTGGCTCAGCTAATACTGTTTTCTCTGTACTAAGTTTCCGGGTTTGGATCATTGTTCTGGGGTAGCAGAACATCCTGTGCTCAGGAACACGAAAGGACTTAAAAGTGAAGGGACACGGCATCTTGAGCCTGATGTCAAGTGGTTTAGGGGAAAATGCAAACTCGGCTGCAGGGACTGGAAGCAGACTGCTGGTGAGTAATGGTGACCCGGGAGTTCTCTGTGCTCTGCAGCTTTTCTCCAAGTTGGAAATCATGTTCAAATTAAAAATTACCCCCAAACCTCCAACAGGTTCAACATAAACCCCCTATGGTCCGGTGGCGCTGGAGACACCCCTCCCCCTCGCAAGCGGGCCCTCCTGACCACAGCGCACCCCACGCTGGCCCTCCTGGCTGGTGCGACTCCTTTCCTGCTCTTACACCTTTTGTCCGCGCCGGCGACCTCCGTCTCCGTCAGCCCTGGTGGGAGGATACTGGTGCGGCCGACTTCTCTGTCCTTGCGGAGCAGCTGCGGTCAGCTGCGGACTAGAGGCATGCCGAATCCCCGCTGACATACAGGGCGAGGGGCGCATCAGGCTACTCTGAGGCTTGGAAGCCGGAACGAGCGGCCCCTGTGCCGCCGGAAACGCTGCAGCGGGAAAGCAGGCCGTGCCAGAGCCCGGTGAGCGGGTCACACCTTTATTAACATTGCATTCACCAAACACCTGAGCACCGCGCGCCCTCGCCTCCGCACGCCCTCCACCGCCGCCAGCAGATTCCGGCTCCCCTTGGGGCGGCTTCCCCTGCAGCGTCAGTGTCCACGGTCTCCTGCGTCTGGGGGACGGGAAGAGCCTGGCCCCGGGACAGACTTGGCAGAGGGAGCGGTATTCTCTGAGGCCCCGTATAACGAGGCCCGCGAAGAGACCCGGGAGCGTGGGCGCGACGGGACCAAGGATGGGACCCGGGATCCCGGGCGGGATGGGGTCGAGGACGCTACCCGAGAGCCGGGGTGGGACGGGGTCGAGGACAGGAAGTGGGAGCCCGCGCGCAACGGGGCCTGGAATGAAGCCCCTGAACCCTCCTTCGAAGGGGCCTGTGATGGGGCCCTGGAGCCCACCCGCGGGAGCCATGTCGGGGTCTGGGAGGCCCCGCGCGATGGGGCTGTGGAGGCGGCCAAGGACCCTTGATGCGAGGCGGGCCGCGCTGGTGGCGGTGGCGGCGGCGGTGGCGGCGGCGGCCGCCAGAGCGGCGGGCCCCCTGGGCCCCGGCGCAGCCAGCCATGCACACGCGCCAGGTCCCAAGTGTCCTCGTGCTCGCGCCGCAGCTGTTCACGCTGCTCCAGCAGCTGGCGCCGCGTGTCATGCAGCAGCTGGGCCCAGCGAAGCAGCCGCAGCAGCTCCTGCCGCAGGCGCGCGTTGTCAGCCTTGATGGCCTGCGTGTGCGCGACGAGCGCGCGCGCCGCCTCTCGCTCCGCGCGCCGCCCCAAGAACTGCACGCGCTGACGCGCCTCGCGCTCGAAGGCCGCCTTGTCCTCCAGGAAGCGCCTTTTCACACGGTGAAGCAGCTGGGTGTGATCCACGCGCATGTGCAGCAGCTCGCGCTCCAGCGCCCGGATCCGGGCCAACTGCTCCAGCTGCAGCTCCTGCGGCGGGGGCGCGGGTCAGCGCCCGGGCGCCGCGCACCCCCACCCCTCCCGCCGGGCACGTCCGCGGGCGCGCGCGCACTGGCCTTGTAGGGCTGCAGCTCCTGCACCTGCCGCGCTATCCGCGCCGCGCGCGCCTCCATCTCCAGCAGCTGCGCGCGCACTCCGTTCTCGCGCCCGCGGTAGAGCGCCTCCAGCTCGGCCCGCTGCCCGTGGATCTGGGTCAGGTCCACGCGGTTCTGCTCTTCCAGCCGGACGACGGCGTGGGCGCAGCGCTGCGCGCGCGCGCTCATGTAGCTGGCGTAGAGCCGGTTCTCCTCGCGCAAGCGCAGCGCCTCGCGGTCCAGGAAGGCGTTCTCCTGCAGCACCTGGTCCACGCGCGCCTCGCAGGCGTCCAGCTGCTCCGAGAGCAGCGTGTACTCGCGCTGCAGGTACTGCGCGCGCTCCGACAGCGGCGGCTCGGCCCCGTCTCCCGCCGCGCCCGGCCGGCGCCCCGCGCTGGTCCCGAGCTTCTTCTTGGGAGCCATGGGCTGGGGCCTGGGGCACCGGCACGCGTGAGAGCGCGGCCCCCAGGCCGCTGCTCCAGCTTAGCCCTTCCCTCCCACCCCCTCCCCGCCCGCCCGAAAATTCTAGCGGGGAGGGACGCGTCTCAGGGACATGAGATCGGGGGAGGCAGAGTCAGGGGCATGGGGGTCCGGGCATCGTCTCCAACTTTTACTCTTGGGCCTTTTCCGGGCCGTGGCCGTCGGTCCGTCGGGGTGTGCCCACCTTCAGTAACTTTGGCGTTCATCCTGCACGGTCTCCGTGGAGACAGAACTTAGTCGCCCTCCCCCACTCCCACCCTGTCGCTTGGGCAACGGCCCGGCTTCCCCTTCCGGCTTCTCCCCACCCCCACCGCCCGCCACTCCCTCGCCCCAAGTGCGTGACAAGCCCGTGTGCGCGCCCTGCAGAGGTCCGATCTCAGATGGGCAGGATTTTGGCTTCCGGAGGAGGACGCAGGACTTGCTTCCGAATCCGACCTAGCAGCAGCCCAAGTAGTCCCCACTGTTGGCGTGCTGGGAGACTTGGGCCCTTCGCCCAGGAACCCTCACCGCCGGCGCCCCCATATGGGGAAATGGCGCCACAAGTTTCCGACCTCCAGCCGTGGGCAAGCCCCCCACCCCCACCCCGTGTGAAATGTCCATATCTTGTGGGAACAGAGCTTCCCCACAGCTTATCATCTCTCTGGAGATCCTAGTTTTCTTCGAAGCACTTCGTGATTCTTTTCCCTCTTCCTGGGGGCCTCGGTGGGAGTTAGGGTTACCGGGAAGATCGTGTCCATTCGGATGTCATCCGTTGTCCACTGTATTTCTCCCTGGGACTACTTCTGTGGGGTTCCTAAGCCCACACGTGTGCACCTGTTCAACTCATCCCACTCACTCTTTTTTATTTATTTATTTTAATGTTTACTTATTTTTGAGAGAGAGAGAGAGAGCATGAGCAGGGGAGGGGCAGAGAGAGAAGGAGACACAGACTCCAAGGCAGGCTCCAGGCTCTGAGCTGTCAGCACAAAGCCTGACACGGGCTTGAAATCACGGACTGCGAGATCATGACCTGGGCCGAAGTCGGACGCCCAACCAACTGAGCCACCCAAGCGCCCCAGATACGGTGTTTTTAATAGGAAATTGGTATCTAACTTTACAGGAGTGTAAGAAAAGACCAAGGAGAATCGGGGGGAAAGCACCCGGGACCCTGCAGTGGGGGCTCCACGGAGCCAGTGAGGATGTCTGTTCTATCTCCAGGACCTGGCGCTTCCAACCAGGGGCTCTGCTCCCGGGGCAGACGCCTGCGCTCCTCTCCCTGGCCACCCTCGAGGCCGCGCCGGGGCCACCGCGCCCATTTGCCAGATTGCTACACAGGCCGCGAGGAGCGGAGGCCTGCTCCCCACCCCACCCCCCCGCCCCAGCCCCTCCCGGGCGTGTGTGTGTGTGTTTGTGTGTGTCTGGTTGGCCTCGGTCTTTTAATTTCTGGTGCGAGGCGAGGGACTCCATGCGCAGAGGATTTTAAGTCGTCCCAGCCCCCGGACTTCCCGCGGATTTGTCCCCGCTTTACGGCTGACAAATGCCTCCTCCCAGGACAGGTCCGCCGAGCGTTTTGTTCTCTTCTGCCTCCGCGTTCCTCGAGACTCGCTTCTTCCCAATTCTGCAATGTCCACGGAATAGTCTGGAGAGCCGCGGTGGCGGCCGCCCCCGCCCGCGTGCAGCCGGATCACCCCCATTCTGGGCGCAGCCCGGGCCTCGCCCGCAGCCCGCGTCCCGCTCTCCCCGCCCTCAAGCCACGCCCAACCCCGGATCCGCTCCGGCTCCGGCCCCGCCCCTCCCCCGCGCCGGCCCCTCCCCCGCGGCTCCCCCACTTCCGTCCCCGCCGGAGTCTCGGCCGCGGGGCGCTGGGCTTCGCCGCCCACCCGCGCCGTTTAGCGGAAAGCGAGGACCCCGTTTCCTCTGCTGCCTGGCGCTTGCTCCGCGCCGCAGGCCTCGGGGCGCATGGATGGTTCCAGGCACAGTGCCTGGCCTGGAGGCAGGCCGAGATGTACCCCCAACCAGGGGCCTTTCCTGTGTTGGCGCAGGGGTGCCTCTGGCGTCCACCGGGTCCCAGCGCCGCGCACAGAGACAGCTAACCTCCGAGGGCTCAGAGTCAAAGTCAGGCTTTACCCATGATATTTCTCCCCCCTCCTTGGGGTTCTTCCCCCCTCCCTCCGTGAATAGGGTGGTGGGGCCAAGACTGTGTCTCCCTCAGACTCAGGCTGAGGAGGGTGTGGGGTGAGGGGTCACTCACCTCTTGGGAGAACACCGAGCTGGAAAGACACTGGGAGAGAGGGGGGTGAGCTAGCTGTCCGCTCAGCTTCCGCCCAGGCTGCCCCTGCCCCAGCTCTCTGCTGGGGGCTTGCCCCGGACCCCCAAGGCAGTTTCTTGGGTTGAAGCTCACACGACTAGGCAGGGTACTCAGTACCCACCGCACACGCGGCCACACCCCCCACCCGCAGGCGAGCTTCTCAAGGGCCCACTCACCTGCCCCCGTCTTGCTGTGGCTTCTGCCTTGGACGCCCTCCCTACTCAGCTTCTGAGACTTGGGGTGAGCCCCCTTCCTCAGGAGTAGCCGGTGGGGTTGGGCTGTGCTTGACCCCCGGGGTGAGCGCTGCCGGCAGCCTCCGCCCCTGTTTCACAGATGGAGAAACTGAGGCACAAGGTGATTTTTGTCCCAGGACCCCTGGAGTCACGAGGGCTGTGACTTGGGCATTGGTGGCCTCTTCCCGCCGTATTACCACCTCTTGCCAAGGCTTTCCCCCACCCCTGCCCTGTGTCCTGGTGCAAGGGACAGAGCCAGCCACGTCGCTGGACCCACCCCACAGCAGCCTGAGGCCAGCACATACCAGCCCACGACCCTTCCACCTGCCAATGCCAGCTGGACCTGTAGAATGGGCCGGTTCTGGAAGCTCAGCTGTGGGTGGGAGGCTGACACTCAGGACAGCCAGATGCTGAACAGTGGTCAGAGGAGGGGACTCTGGGAGCCCGGTGGCAGGGATGCTCCAGCCCCACCCCAGCAGTACCTCCTCTCTTGACCAGAAGCACGGGGTGGGGGGTGGGGCGCTGATGGCGATCACCACCACAAAGGGGATGGTGGGCAGGAGTAAAGTCCAGCAGGAGAATCTGTCTACCCAGTGTGTCCTCCGGCTGGGGTCAAGCCCTGGGGAGCCCAGGCCTGGCTGTTCTCTGGGCCCTGGGGGGGACCAAATCTGTCCCCTCGCCTGTGTCCTAATTTGGGTACCACCTGCGGGCCTGCCCCTCCACCCCCAGCCCCGGGAATTGGCTTTAGGCTGGGCACCAGGCAGAGACCCTTCTTCCTCAAGTGGCCTCCCCTTCACCCCAGGTACCTTGCAACCGGTGCCAGACCCACACCAGCCTCACAGCCCCAGGTGGAAAGCCCAGATCCGGGCCACGAGGTGCGTTGGCTCCCACAGCCACGGCTGCCCCTGGAGGAAGCGCTCTGCCCTCCCGACACACGGCACAGGTGCCGTGAGGGCCCTGGCCGGCCTGCCACAGCTTCACGGGGGCCAAAACAGGCCCGGGCCCGCAGGAGTCGCTGGTGGGTGCAGGGAGCCCACGAAGGCCAGGTGGGGCTTGTGGTGCTGCTGCTGTGGTGAGCCTTGGGTCTGGCCTGCTCAAGGTCAGCGGGGTCACAGCTTCGGGGCAGGCTAATGAGCTTTGAAAGGCCTCTCTGGGACCCAGGGAGGGCCTGTGGGCTTGGCCCCCTCCCCTCCACACACTGAGGGGGTCAAGCCAGGTAGGCTGGGGCTTGGGGTGTGGCCTAGGTCAGCCGGCATGTCCCCCCTCCCCAGGAATGCCCACTACCTCTGTTTGTGAGGAAAAGGATGACAGACAGAAGGATGCCCAGTGTCCGGAGCCCCCCCTCAGGCCCCAGTGGCGATGCCCACACCCACGTCTGCAGGCTGGCTCAGAGATGCCCCTGAGAGACAGCTCTGAGGGGGAGCCCAGCCAAGGGCACACCTCCTCCGGGACCCTCATTCCCGAGTCGGGACTCGTGATCTCAGAGACAACCACATCTATACCCTCAACGTGGCTTCCTGGAGTGACCTGGAGTACCTGAGTCCATAGCCCATGCCAGGACCACAAGAGAGGACAGGATGGCTTTGGAGACCCAGGTGCTGGAGGACTGTACCAGGCCCATTCCAGCAGCGTGGGAGAGGCTGTGCATGGGACAGTGGCTACAGCTGTGACGCAGGTGTGGACACAGCTGTGCTATGTCTCAGACTTTGACCCTGAGGGGTGGGGGTGGGGCGCACGCACATGGACTATGAGAGGACGCGGCCTGGGAGGTGGGGACCGAGTGAGTTTGGTCTCCTGAGCTACAAGGAGGCCGGCAATGGATGAAGCAGGAAGTTCCCGCCACATCCTTTCACCCTGGGGACTTTGACCTGCCACACGCCCGCTCCCTGCTGGCTCTGGGCCTTCTGGACAAGGCCTCCCCAAGCTGCCATGATTCTCTCACGTGTCAGCTAAAAACGAACTACACAGTCCACTTTTTAGCTAATTCCTAATAAATACTCCAATTGATGACGCACTCCAAACGAAGCCGAGGGTTACGACCGCGTGCAACAAAATTGGTTGTCGGCTAACAATCGATGAGAAAGTAAACTCTTTTGCCCAAATTTACATCCTCAGGGGTAATGTTTGAACAAGGCACCGTGGGGCTTTGCAGACATGCGGCCCCATGAGAATACACGTAACAGCAGCTTTAAAAGATACCAACTAATGGATGAATCAAATGCCCATTGAAAAACTGTCTTAATAATTACATGTAATGAAGTTCACTCAGCAGAATTCTTCATGCTGAAGCTCCCTGATGTCGGTCTGATTTTGCTTAGTGACTACACTCTCAGTGGCCAAATGGCAGGGTCAGGAACGCCTCTAGCTTGGGGTTCGTGGGGGAAGGCAAGGAAAAGAGGGACCGGCCTGTCAGTTGTCACATATCTTTGGTGCTCTGATGCCAGCCGCCCTCAGCAGGTGCACAGGACTGGGAAGAGGCTCCCGCTAACCCAGCTCATGAAGGATCCTGCTGCCCTCTCCGGGCCTTGGGCTCTTCATCAGTGGGACCGGGTCTAATTTCCTGCAGGCTGGGCAACTAGCTATCAGCCCTCCCTCCGTGCCCATCCCTGTGCCTTCTCCTCTCCCCTCAGTCCTGGTGGCCTTATAGCTTTTCCATCCGTATTTATGTTTGTTCTTGAGTATATCTGGGGAATGCTCCCACTTGTTCAGTAGATTTGCCATTTCAGCTAAGTTACCAAATCAATTGATGTGAGGTTGTTCATAATAAACTCTTGTTATCTTCCTAACGTTTGAAGAATTTGTAGGAATGTACTGTCTTTCATTCCTGACATTGGTAATTTCTTAGCTCTAATGAGTCTCCTTAGATTGTATTCAATTTACTCAAAGAATCAACTTTTAATTGTATTGTTTTTTTTTTCTCATGCTTATACACTGCATTTCAATGATTCTTACTCTTATCATTACTTCATTCTTTCTACCTATTTGGGGTTTAATTTTGTTGTCTTTTTCTAGCCTTTTAAGGTGGAAACTAAAATTTTTGTCTTTTCTAACATGAGCATTTACAACTATAAATTCCCCTCTAAGTGCAGCTTTAGCTGCACCCAGCACATTCTCACTTCATGTTCTCATTATCTTCCAGCTCAAAATAGTTTCTAACTTCCCTTGTGATTTCTTCTTTGACCCACTGTTTATTTAGATGTGTTGTTTAACCTGCAAATTTTTGGGTGGATTTTCCAAATATATTTTGTTATCTATTTCTAATTCTGTGAGATCAGAGAACATACTTTGTGTTATTTCAACAATTTTAAATTTGTTGACCTTTGTTTTATGGTACTTAGAATATGGTTTATCTTGGTGACTATTTCATACACAATGGAAAACAGTGTGTATTCTGTTGTTGGTAGATTGTTCTATAAATGCCAACTAGATCAAGTGGGACAGTCATATTGTTCAGGTCTACTATATCTTTATTTTCTGCTTGCTTGCTCTACTAATTATTGAAAAAGGAGTGTACAATCTCCCAACTGACTTGATTATTTCTTCTTTCAGTTCTGTCAGGTTTTACTTTAATGTATTTGAGAATGTATTATTAGGTTCATACATTCTCAGGATTATATTATCTATTTGACAGGTTGACACTTGTATCATGATGAAGTATCCCTCTTTCTCCTGGTAATATTCCACGTTCTGAAGTCTACTTGGTCCGATATTAATATAGCCACTAAAGCTTTCTTATGATAAGTATTTGTATGATCTATCTTTTTCCATCCGTCTTAGTCTATTCAGGCTGCTGTAACAAAATACCACAGACTGGGTGGCTTATAAACCACAGAAATTTGTTTTTCATGGTTCTGGAGGCTGGAAAGTCCAAGATTGGGGCACCAGCCTGGCTGGCTCAGTCAGTGGAGCCTGTGACTCTTGATCTCGGGGTCATGGGTTTGAGCTACACATTGGAGAGTAGAGCTTACTTAAAAAAAAAAAAGAAGTCCAAGATCAAGGGGCCAGAATGGTTGCAATCTAGTGAGGGCCCTCTTCATGGTTCATGGCCAGCACCTCTCTGTGTTCTCACATAGTGGAAGGGGTTAGGGAATTCTCTGGTGCCTGTTTTATAAGAGCACAAATTCCAGCATGAGGCTTTATTATCATGACCTGAGCACCTCCTAAAAGCACCACTTCCTGATATTACCACAATGTCTCAACATATGAGTCCTGGGGTGAGGGGCACCAATACTCAGACCACAGCATCATTCATTTAACTTCTCTATGTCTGTATACTTAAGGTGCTTTCTTGTAGATTGCATATTCTTGGATTCTGATAAAAAAAAAAAAAAGGTTGTGGGGTGCCTGGGTAGCTCAGTCGGTTGAGCATCTAACTTTGGCTCAGGTTATGATTGCGGTGGTCTGTGGGTTGGAGCCCCTTATCGGGCTCTGTGCTGACAGCTCGGAGCCTGGAGCCTGCTTCGGATTCTGTGTCTTCCTCGCTCTCTGCCCCTCCCCCGCTCATGCTCTGTCTCTCAAAAAAGAATAAACGTCAAGAAAAAAATTTAAACAAAAATAAGGTTATGCAACTGCTGCCTTAAAATTTTATCTATTTACTTAAGTAATCTCTAAACCCAATGTGGGGCTTAAAGTCATGACCCCAGATCAAGAGTCGTGCATTCTTCCTACTGAGCCAACCAGCTGGCCCCAATTGCTGCCTTTTTGTTGGAGCATTGAGACCATTTACATTTAATGTAATCATTTATATGGTTGGGTTTAAGTATACCATCTCAGTATTTGTTTTCTATTTGTCTTATCTGTTTCCTCTTACTCCTTTTTCTACCTTCTTTCTGATTGAGTAATTTTTTTTTAAATTTTTTTTTCCAACGTTTATTTATTTTTGGGACAGAGAGAGACAGAGCATGAACAGGGGAGGGGCAGAGAGAGAGGGAGACACAGAATCGGAAACAGGCTCCAGGCTCTGAGCCATCAGCCCAGAGCCCGACGCGGGGCTCGAACTCACGGACCGCGAGATTGTGACCTGGTTGAAGTCGGACGCTTAACCAACTGCGCCACCCAGGCGCCCCTGATTGAGTAATTTTTAATATTTCATTTTATCTAGACTATGGGCTTATTAGCTATGTCTCTTTAGGTATGTTTTTATTTTATTTATTTTTAATTTACTTTTATTTTATTTTATCTATCTTTAAATAATATTGTAATTCTTCACATGTAATTTAAGAACCTTACAATAGTATATTTCCATTTTCCTCCTTTGCATATTGATGTAATACATTTTACTTTTACAGGTTATAGATCTCACAATATGTTGTTATTCTATCTACTTTAAACAGTTAACTATCTTTTTAATGTTTTATTTGTTTATTTTTAGAAAGATAGTGCACATGCAAGAGACATGGAGGGTAGAGAGAGATAATCCCAAGCAGGCCCTACTCTGCTACTGAGAGCCTGTCGTGGGGCTTGATCCCACAAACTGAGATCATGACCTGAGCCAAAATCAAGAGTTGGACATTTAACTGACCGAGCCACCCAGGCACCCTGGTTAACTATCTTTTAAAAAATTATTTTTAGTTGTGGTAAAGAAAAACACAACATAAAAGTTACTACCTTAACTATTTTAAGTGTAAAGTTCAGTAGTGTTAAATGTATTTATATTAAGTATATTCACATGTTCACAGATCTCCAGAATTTTTTAATCTTGCAATCTGAAGCTTGATACGCATTAAACAATGACTCCCCATTCTCTCTTCCCCACAGCCCCTGTTAATCACCATCCTACTTTCTGTTTCTATGAGTTTGACTACTTATTTATTTTGAGAAAGAGGGAGAGAGAGGGAGAGAGAGAGAGAGAGAGAGAGAGAACCCAAGCAGGCTCTGTGCTGGCAGTTCGAAGCATGGCGCAGGGCTTGAGCCCACGAACCCATGAGATCACAACCTGAACAGAAATTAAGAGTCAGACACTCAGCTGACTGAAGCACTCAGGCGCCCCACACAGTGTGTGTCTTTTTGTGATTGGTTTATTTCACTCAGCATAACGTCCATGTTCACTCATGTTGTAGCATATAACAAGATTTCCTTCCTTTTTGAGGGTGAATAATATTCAATTGTATGTATAGCCACATTTTGTTTATCCATCCACCAACGGACATTTGGGCTGTCTCTACCTCTTGGTTATTGTGAATAATGTTATGAAGAAGGATGTGCTAATATCTCCCTGAGACTCTGCCTTTAATTCTTTTGGATATATACTCACTTTTGGAAGTGAGATTGCTAACTCATAGAGTGGTTCTAATTTTAATTCTTTTAGGAATAATCATACTGTTTTCCATATTGGTTACACCACTTTATAATCCCACCAACAGTGTCCAAGGGTTCCAGGTCCACATCCTCACCACCAATTTTACCATTTTCATTTTTTGTTTGCTTTGCTTTGCTTTCCTTTGGCTTGGTTTGTTGTTTTTGTTTTTGTTCTTTGCCATCCTAATAGGCATGAGCTGGTATCTCATTATGGTTGTAATTTGATTCGAGAAAGACTTTTGATTATATCGTTGAGTTATCAGATCTAAGTGGGGCAGTCAACTATCCTTTAATGAAATTTAGTAGATGAGAAAAATGTCTTTTATATTTACCCACCTATATCCCATTTCCAGGGCTGTTGTTTTTTTTTTTTTTTATGTCAATCCAGATTTTCATCTAGAATTATTTTTCTTCATCCAAGAAAACTTTATTTTATTTTATTTTGTAGTGTGGGTCTGCAGGTGTTATATACTTCCAATTTTTTTTCTTTGACAAAACTATTGTCTTCATTTTTGAAGGATATTTTCTCTGAGTATATAACTCTGGATTGGCAGTGTTTTTGTTTTGTTTTGTTTATTTTTCTTTTTGTTTTTAGTGCACTAATGATGTTCTTGCTTTGTCTTCTGGCTTAAAATTATTTTCTGACAAGAACTCTGCAGTCATAGTTACTTTTGTTTCTCTGTATTTTTTTTTTTTTGATAATTGTAGTACTTTTATCACTTTTTCAGCAATTTAGTTATCATGTGCTTATTATGGCTTCCTTTGCGTTTTTCCTACTTAGGTTTCATTGAAATTCCTAGATTTGTGACTGTATGATTTTTCCTTCAAATCTGCAAAAATTTCAGCCATTGCTCTCAATGATACTTTCTGCATCGCTCTCTTTTGTTGATATGATCCCACAGGTTCTTCGGTTTAGTTTTTTTTTTTTTTTTCCCCTCTGTTTCAACGTGGATAGTTCCTATTGCTGTGTCTTCAAGTTCACTGATATCTCTTCTGCTGTTAAGTTCACCCAATGAATTTTCGCTTCAGAGATTTTATTTTTCAACTCTAGCAAGTTCTTTTTTATAACTTCTCATCTCATCATATTCATGTCTTTCTTTAAATCCCTGGGCATGTTTATAACAGCTATTTCTTAAGTCATTGCCAATTCCGTCATCTCTGTCACTTATGGGTCTAGTTCTGTCAACTGGCTTTTCTCCTGGGTCTGGGTCATGTGTTCCTCCTTCCTCATAAGCTTTGTAACTTTTTTATTGAGGTGAAATTCACATAAAATTACCTACATTAAAGTATACATTTCAGTGGCATTTGGTACATTCACAGTGTTAAGTAACCACTACCTCGGTCTAGTTACAAAACGTTTTCATCATCCTAAAGGGAACCTGTATCCATTAAGTAGTCACTACCCATTCCTCTTCCCAACCCCTTCTCCCCCCGGGAAACCACCTATCTGCTCTCTGTCCCTATACACGTACTTATTCTGAATATTTCATATATGTGGCATTGTATGTGTGACTTTTTGAATCTAACCTCTTTCACTTAGCACAATGTTTCTGAGACTCACCACATTGTAACATGTAGCCAAACTTCAGTCCTTTTTTCTAAAATTTTTTAAATGTTTATTATTTTTGAGAGAGAGAGAAAGCATGAGTGGGGGAGGGCAGAGAGAGAGAGAGAGAGAGAGAGAGAGACATGGAATCTGAGGCAGGCTCCGGGCTCTGAGCTGTCAGCACTGAGCCTGACGCGGATCTGGAACTCACAAACTGAGAGATCATGACCTGAGCCGAAGTTGGAAGCTCAACTGATTGAGCCACCCAGGCACCCCTTTGATGTTTCCCTTTAAAGAGTGTTGAGGTTTTTTGGCAAGCATTTAAGCTATGTTTGTATAATCTTGTTCCTTTCAAGGCTTGTTCTCCACACTCATGATGGGTGTGGAGTAGGCTTTAGTCTAGAGCTGGTTCAGTCACTTTACTGAGATGTGACCTGTCTCGGCTCTCTCCTGAATGCTCTGGTGTCCAACGTGGCTTCTTGGCAGTTAACGACCTCCCTACCTAAGTGAAACCTGAGAATTGTTCAGCAACTCCCACACCTCCAGGCCCCACCCCCTGCCGCCAAGTTGTTCTTTGCCTGGACTTGATGGCAGTAGGCCAGGTTCGAGGACCCAGGGGATCCTATAGGACCAGCCAGGACTCTCCTTGGCTTCATGAAGGATACAGGACGGAAATCAAACATGAGTCAACAGGAAGTGAGAGCAGACATTATTGAAGATACAGGGAGACCAGATACAGACAGAGCATCTGGGAGACTCAGAAAGGAAAGGACCATGAGTCTCATCTTTGTCTGGGGTTTGGGTTGTCTTTTGTTTTATTTAAAAAAAAAAAAAGATTTTTTGTTGAATGCTCAGCTGACTGAGCGCCTATTTTTGTCTCATTTAAAATAATATTTTTTTAATGTTTACTTATTTCTGAGAGTGGAAGAGAAACAAAGCACAATTGGGGAAGGGGCAGAGAGAGAGGGAGACACAGAATCTGAAGCAAGCTCCAGCCTCTGCACTGACAGCAGAGAGCCTGATACGGGGCTCAAACTCATGAACCGTGAGATCGTGACCCAAGCTGAAGTCAGATGCTTAACCGACTGAGCCACCTGGGCACCCTGTTTTATTTTTAAGTAAACTCTACACCCAACGTGGGGCTCAAACTCACAACCCCAAGATCAAGAGTCACATGCTCTAACGACTGAGCCAACCAGGTGCCCCTGGGTCTGGGGTTTCACTGAGGATGGTGGTCTGGTGTAGGTGTCCTCTCCGGCATCCAGGAACTGGTCAGAACAAACACCAGGGCATAGGGGTTATTCCTGAGAGCCAGGAGGTCTTGGCCTGGAGGTCTGACTTGTAGGTCTGGCTTGGAGGTCTTCGTTTGGAGGTCTTGGCATGGAGGTCTGGCTTGGTGGTCTGACTTGGAGGTCTGACTTGGAGGTCTGGCTTGGAGGTCTTGGCATGGAGGTCTTGGCATGGAGGTCTTCGCATGGAGATCTGGCTTGGTGGTCTGGTTTGGTGGTCTTGGCATGGAGGTCTTGGCATGGAGGTCTGGCTTGGAGGTCTTGGCTTGGAGGTCTTGGCATGGAGGTCTCGTTTGGTGGTCTGGTTTGGTGGTCTTGGCATGAAGGTCTGGCTTGGTGGTCTGGCTTGGAGGTATGGCTTGGAGGTCTTGGCTTGGAGGTCTTGGCATGGAGGTCTTGGCATGGAGGCCTGGCTTGGTGGTCTGGTTTGGTGGTCTTGGCATGGAGGTCTTGGCTTGGAGGTCTTGGCATGGAGGTCTGGCTTGGAGGTCTGGCTTGGTGGTCTGGCTTGGAGGTCTGGCTTGGTGGTCTGGCTTGGAGATCTTGGCATGGAGGTCTGGCTTGGAGGTATGGCTTGGAGGTCTTGGGTTGGAGGTCTTGGCTTGGAGGTCTTGGCATGGAGGTCTTGGCATGGAGGTCTGGCTTGGTGGTCTGGTTTGGTGGTCTTGGCATGAAGGTCTGGCTTGGTGGTCTGGCTTGGAGGTCTTGGCATGGGGGTCTTGGCATGGAGATCTGGCTTGGTGGTCTGGTTTGGTGGTCTTGGCATGGAGGTCTTGGCATGGAGGTCTGGCTTGGTGGTCTGGCTTGGAGGTCTGGCTTGGAGGTCTTGGCATGGAGGTCTGGCTTGGTGGTCTTGGCATGGAGGTCTTGGCTTGGAGGTCTTGGAATGGAGGTCGTGGCATGGAGGTCTTGGAATGGAGATCTGGCTTGGTGGTCTTGGCATGGAGGTCTTGGCATGGAGGTCTGGCATGAAGGTCTGGCTTGGAGGTCTGGCTTGGAGGTCTTGGCTTGGAGGTCTTGGCATGGAGGTCTTGGCTTGGAGGTCTGGCTTGGAGGTCTGGCTTGGTAGTCTGGCTTGCAGGTCTTGGCCTGGAGGTCTTGGCATGGAGGTCTTGGCATGGAGATCTGGCTTGGTGATCTGGTTTGGTGGTCTTGGCATGGAGGTCTTGGCATGGAGGTCTGGCTTGGTGGTCTGGCTTGGAGGTCTTGGCATGGAGGTCTTGGCATGGAGATCTGGCTTGGTGGTCTGGCTTGGAGGTCTGGCTTGGAGGTCTTGGCTTGGAGGTCTTGGCATGAGGTCTGGCATGGAGGTCTGGCATGGAGATATGGCTTGGTGGTCTGGTTTGGTGGTCTTGGCATGGAGGTCTTGGCATGGAGGTCTGGCTTGGTGGTCTGGCTTGGAGGTCTTGGCTTGGAGGTCTTGGCATGGAGGTCTGGCTTGGTCTGGTTTGGTGGTCTTGGCATGGAGTCTTGGCATGGAGGTCTGGCTTGGTGGTCTGGTTTGGTGGTCTTGGCATGAAGGTCTGGCTTGGTGGTCTTGGCATGGAGGTCTGGCTTGGTCTGGCTTGGTGGTCTTGGCATGGAGTCTTGGCATGGAGGTCTGGCTTGGTGGTCTCACTTGGAGGTCTGACTTGGAGGTCTGGCATGGAGGTCTGGCTTGGAGGTCTTGCTTGGAGGTCTTGGCTTGGAGGTCTGGCTTGGTGATCTGACATTGATATTTGGAATACACATGTAATGACTTCGTCAGGTCATTCTCACCCAGTCCTTCCTTAGACATTCTCTGTTCTAGAGAAATCATGAACTCCTTGTCCCTTACAAGGAGGATGTACCTGTTTGCATTCTGAGGCATGTGTAGAGTGGGGTGCGGGCCCTACCAAGAACAGAAGCAGCGGGGCGCCTGGGTGGCTCCATCGGTTAGAGGCCTGACTTCAACAGGGGTCATGATCTCAAGGTTCTGGAGGTTCCAGTCCCACCTTAAGCTCTGTGCTGACAGCTTAGGATTCTGTGTCTCCCCTCTCTCTGCTCCCTCTCTATTCGTGCTCTCTCTCTCTCTCTCTCTCTCTCTCTCTCATGTCTCTCAAAAATAAATAAACGTTAAGAGAAAAAAAAAAAAAAAAAAAAAGAAGGGAAGCAGGAAAAGGAGCAAAAAGCAGATTTGTATGGAGTCCTTCAGCTTCCCCGTCTCAGCCTGGGGGGACCTTCTCCCACTCCTCCCCAGACACAGGCCGGCCCTGGAATCGCAGGACCTTGTTTGTTCCTGTTTTGCCAAGATCGCGGTCCTGCGCCGCTGGGTGCCCAACCTACAGACAGTTGTTTCACATGTTTTGTCCAGTTTTCCAGCTGTTTCCCGGGGGAGGGCGCGTCCAGTGCTGGTGACTCGGTCGGAACGGAAGAGCGGCCTCTCTTGGTCCTTCCGGGTTTCTTTCCCCTGTTTGCTCTCCGCGCCCTCCAACTTCATACCGTGTTACGACTGAAGTGGCACACACTGCAGGTACACGACTGAGACACTTCAGACCTAAGTGTGCACCCTGAGCGCGTCCGCACAACCCAGCGCTTCTGAGGCCTTGGGAAGCTATGGGGGGCTCGCAACCGCGCCCCTCGGCTCCCCCCGCCGCTCCACGCTGTGCGAAGCATTTTCTGCAGCTCTGGAAAAACGGAATCACACAGCGGGGCTCGCGAGAAGTCTGGCCTAGTGGGCCGACCGCCTCCGAGGTCCAGCGTGTGTGTTCGCAGGCGCTTCTCCCTTGTTTGCTGAGCCCCGCGCCACCGTAGGCGCAGCGGCCTGTTGTTTATCCACTCCTGTCTCAAATTCGGGTCGTTTCCAGTCTGGGGCTGCTACGAACATTCGTGCGTGATTCTCCGTGTGGACCCAGGTTTTCATTTCTCTTGGGCAAGCACCCAGGGAAGAACGCCGGGGTCACGGTGAACTTACGCTCAAGGAACTGCAAGGAGGCGGTCGGGAGGGAGAGAGCATGCCTGGCTCCGCAGTCCGGCTTCAGAGGCCCCAGGGCCCAGCCGGGGTGGGGGGCGCAAAGGGGCAGCGGGACCAGGGAGGGGGAGAGGGACGCCGCGGGGCGGCGGGGCCCGGGGGGGGGGTGGGGGGAGAGGGGGGCGTGGGGAGCGCAGCGGGGGCGGGGTTACGGGGTGGGAGGAGGGTCGGGGGTGCTGCGGAGGCGGGGTTACGGGGTACGGGTAGAGGCGTGGGGACCGCAGCGGGGGCCTGAGAGGGAACGGGGTGCGGAAGTGGGGGTGGGAGCGCGGCGGGGGCGGAGCCAGGAGGCAGTAAGGCGGGCGGGGGCGGGGCGGCCGGGAGGGGCTCTGGGCCTATCCGGATCGGGCGGGGCTTGGGCCGTAGATCCCGCCCCACGCCAGCGCCGCGGAGGCGCAAGGGAGGGGTATCACCACGCCCTCCCCCCCCCCCCCCCCCAGTTTCCAAGGCAACCGGCTTCAACAGTTTCTGCGCTGCCGGCGTCTGGAGGCCCCCGGGCGCCCACCTGTCGGCATGTGCGCCGCGGAGGTGGACCATCAAGTTGCCCAAAGATACCTGCTCAAGCGGCGGCTGGGGAAGGGGGTGAGCCCGGCACCTGCAGGGAGGGGGAAGGTCCCGTCGGAGGTCTGTTCCCTCCGACGCGGCCAGGGATCCCTGGGCTCACGTCCTGTTTCCTCGGTGGACTGGAGGGTGGCTTGGGCAAGCCACCGAGCCCCTCGGGCCTCAGTTTCCTGTAGGGGGGCTCTAACAGCGCCCACTGCAAGTGAAACTGTCGCCTGGCTCTAGGTCCACAGCGGCCTCAGGTCAGAGGGATCGTGGACAAACCCTTTCCCCCGCCCACGTCCCCTGCTCCCAGCTGCCTCTCCTGGGGCCCATAGAACACTAAGGAGGCCGGGCCCACCCACTCCAATCACTAAAGGCGATGGGTGGGTCCCAAGCCTGGCCCAGGAAGGGCCTGAGCGGGTAAATGGGCATGGAGTGAACCACACATGAGCGATTGTGCGTTTGTGTGTGACAGTATGTGGGATTGTGTACAAGAGTGTTTGGGAAGGTGTGTGGCTGGGTGGGTGGTACTGGGGAGAAGAGAAAGCACGGTCCAAACAGCCCAGACAGCAGGTGCAAAGGCCCTGAGGTAAGAACCTGCTGGTTGTGGGGAAACAGCAGAGTTGATGTGAACTGGTTAAGAGTAACTATGGGAGGGCTGGGATCACCTGTGGCTTTGGGGAACTGCAGAGATTTCTGGGCATGACACGGAGTGGTAGCCGCTTTACAAGGCTCACCCTGCCTGCTGTGTAGAGGACAGACTGTAGTGTGGGCTAGGGAGGCCAGTTAAGAGGTTAGTGTAGCGATCCAGACAAGAGATGGGGGAGAGGCGAGAGTCCCAGCTTGGGGGAGTCCCCCAGATGGGGGAGAGGCAAGAGGTCAGATTCTGATGAAGTTTGGAAGTGGAACAGGATTTGCTGATAGGCTGGATGCAGGGTGTGAAAGAGGGGAGAGGTGCCCGGAACAGGCTTTGGCTTCCACCCTGAATCTCCCTTTTGTAACCTTATTTCTTCCTGGAGCCTTGCTTCTCATCACCATCTTCTGGAAAACCGGGGGGGGGGGGGGGGAGCGGGGGGGGGGGCTGCTGCAGCAGCCTTAGCAGCCCACAGCTGTGGGGACCTTGCCCGGAGCCATAGGCCCTCACCACACCCTCACTCCCTCCCCGGAGCCTCAGGCAGCCTGCTGGGCAGGGGAGGGCTGGACAGGAGGCTGGCCCCGTGCCCAGCAAGCTTACCACTGTCCTCGCAGGCCTACGGCATTGTGTGGAAGGCAGTGGATAGGAGGACTGGCGAAGTCGTGGCCATCAAGAAAATCTTCGATGCCTTTAGGGATAAGACGGACGCCCAGGTGAGTGGAGAGGAGGCATGAGGACAAGGGCAGGGGTGCAGGGTGGGGGGACCCCTTCTGCCTTGGTGCCTGGAAGCTCCAGTGTATTTCTGAAGCCGATTCACAGCAGGTCTCTGTAATAGCTCAGACATGACCTGAACCTGTGGTCCAGCAGGTGTGGGTGACGTCTGTCAATCCCTGTGGATCCTTTCGAGAAATGAGCTTCCGGGGAGCCTGGGTGGCTCAGTTAGTTAAGCGTCTGACTCGTGATTCCCGCTCTGGTCATGATCTCACGATTTGTGAGACTGAGCCCAGCATAGGGCTCTGCTAGCCTTGGAGACTGCTTACGATTGTCTTCCTCTGCACCTCTCCTGCTCACACAGGTGCTCTCTTTTTGTCTTTCCAAAAAAAAAAAAAAAAAAGGAGGCGGGCTTCCTTCTCGCCCCATACTTATGCTCAAATTTCTGTCTCATTCCAGAGAACGTTCCGGGAAATCATGCTGCTCCAGGTGAGCAGCCCGGGCCACCTGGCAGCCCCTCCAGGTGCAGGTTCTCCCAGCAAGGTGGGGGGGAAACCCAGATCTGCGTCTCCCCCAAAGCACACAGCCCCTGGCTCTCTCCTCAGCAACTTGGGGACCATCCTAACATCATCCGCCTCCTGGATGTGATCCGGGCAGAGAACGACAGGGACATTTACCTGGTGTTTGAGTCTATGGGTAAGTGAGGCCTTCTCACCCTCCAGCCTCACCTCAGTCCTGGTCCAGGACCCTCCAATGGCCTGGATCCCTTTACATGTCCCTCTGCGGTCGGGTCACCACAGTGGTCAGTTGTCACCCAGAACAGTTTCTTGGTGTGGCTGGTGCATGGTCAGCGCCTGGGCCTGGCAGTGACCCCTCGAGCCTACCTCCATGAGGCTCCTGCTTTTTCCACTGTTTGCAACTGTTTTTCCTTTTTCTACCCATGTTATAAAACAAAGCAACATGAAATAAAGTATTAAAAATCACCCCAGAAACTGTTATTGCTGTGCTGACAAAGACAGAGCAGGCTTGAAGAAGCCTGCTAGAGCCACTGGGAACCGTGCGTACCCAGGACGGGGTTAGGAACAGGGCTCTGAGGGTGGCCGGTGCCACCTGGGGACCGCGACCGGGGGAGGGCTGAGCACCCCACAAGGGTCAAAGGTGGGGCAGACTTGTCCACTGTCCCCAGGGCCCCCAGACTGACCTGCGTGCTCCCTCAGACACTGACCTGAACGCCGTCATCTGTAAGGGCCGGCTGCTGAAGGACGTCCACAAACGCTTCATCATGTACCAGCTGCTGCGGGCCACCAAGTTCATCCACTCAGGAGGCGTCATCCACCGGGACCAGAAGGTGCCACCCACGGTCCAGTCACGGCTGCCCCCCAGCGTGTGTACCCACCATTAGCCCTCAGCCCACCTCCTCTCCTGCAGCCGTCCAACATTCTCCTGGACGCCAGCTGCTTGGTGAAACTCTGTGACTTTGGTCTCGCCCGCCCTCTCGGGGGCCTCCCTGAGGGGCCTGACGGCCCGGCCCTGACAGATTACGTGGCCACACGCTGGTACCGGGCTCCAGAGGTGCTGCTGTCCTCGAGCTGGTAACAGCGTCGCCCCCTCCCCCTGCAGTACCCCCTATGTCTTCTCACCCAGCCAAGGCCCCAAGGCCTTCCTGTGCCCTCACTTTGTGCCCTCACCGGCCCCTCCTAGCACCCCAGGCCCTGCCCCTTTGAGTGTCTCTCCTCCTCCCTCCACATCTACCTCTGGGGCCCCCCCCCAAGCCTCCACCCCTTCCTGCCCCAGGTACACCCCTGGGGTGGACATGTGGAGTCTGGGCTGCGTCCTGGGGGAGATGCTTCGGGGGAGACCCCTGTTCCCAGGCACATCTACACTCCACCAGCTGGAGCTGATCCTGGAGACCATCCCGCCTCCATCCAAGGAGGGTGAGTATGTGTACAGGGGCCTGCTGGGCACCGGGGATCCCAAGGGTCAGAGCACACAGCTCTGGGGGCACAGCACATGATGGGCCAGGACTAGTAGGGAGGAGTCTGGGGAAGAGGGGTGGGGAAGGTCCAAAGTTTCAGGAAAACCGGAAAGGGCAGGCCCCCCCCACACATGGTAGGCCCAGGGAGGAGCTGCTGGGGGCTTTGGGATAGCAACTGGACAGGTCTGCAAGGCGGGCAGGGCCTGGCCACAGGTCCTTGAGGGCCAAGCGGTGCTCATGAAGGGTCCAGCTGAGCGGCTGAGGGATGGGGGCCGGGCAGGGGAGGTTGGGGGTTGGGGGAAGATGTGGAGGAAGGTAGGCTGCAGCAGAGGTAGGTAACTTAGGTGGGGGGGTGGGGGGGTGGGGGGGTGAGGGTCTGTCCTTGTTCCTGGGGGAGGGAGCAGAGCAAGAGAGGGGAAGGACCAGGTGGGGAAGTCAGGGAAGGGGTTCTTCCATGGAGGTGGGAGTGCCTGGATGTGGAGTGCACGCGTGGGGGTGTAAGTGTGCAAGGGCCAGCACACAGGTGGGGCACGAATCCAGGTACTGAAGGTTTCAGTCCTGGCAGACTGCTGCAGCCCTGCAGAGAGGCCACTCCATGGGGCGGGAAGAACGACTGGCCCCAGACCTCCCTGAGCCACCCGCCCCCCTGGCCAGGCCCCCCTGACCACACACCACCTCTGTCCACTCTCCCTGCAGACCTCCTGGCTCTCAGCTCAAGCTTCAGCGTCTCAGTCCTGCCCTGCCTGGGGTCCCGGTGAGCGGGGCTGCTGAGGAGCCTGGCTCGCACTCCTCATGTAAATTTGCTGGCCAGTCTGGCCGCCCAGACCCGGGCCCTGGCCTTAGGATGGCAGGCCCAAACCCAGCGAGCTGGAATTTCCAGCACCGCCCGGCTTGGCCTGGGGGCATGGGCAGTCCCGCGGGAATTGCGCGGGGCATGGAGAGCAAGGGACCAGAGGAGGAGGCAGGGAGGGGTCGGCCATCAGTGCCATGCTGCCTGGGGGTGTCATGTGGGGAGGGGAGATGCACGGAGGCAGTTAAGTGGCGCTGGGCGGAGGATGGGGAGGGGCCCGCCCTGGAAAGGGGACAATATGCAGGCACCTACAGGCCACGGCAGACGCTGGACGCCCTCCTGCCGCCAGACACCCCCCCGGAGGCCCTGGATCTCCTCAAGGGACTCCTGGTATTTGCCCCGGGCAAGCGGCTTAGCGCAGCGCAGGCGCTGCGGCACCCCTACGTGCAGAGGTAGGGGCGGGGTCCCCTGGCCCAGCTCCTGCTTTGCCGGTCTTGTCTTGGGTGTTGGGTCCCGGACCTGGGCTCGGCCTGAGAGGCCGTCTTGACGGCAGCCCGAGGCTGGCTCCCCGCAGGTTCTACTGCCCAGCTCGGGAGCAGACCCTGGATGCGGCTGTGCGGCTCCCTGTGCTCGAAGGAGTTCAGCTGTCAGCCCCTGAGTACCGCAGCCGCGTCTATCAGGTGCTCCGGTCCGCGACCACGATCTTCCCACACCCACGCTCACCCTCGGGTCCCCCCCCCCGCCTCAGCGACCCCCAGAACCCTCTACACCCACGCCGTCCACCTCTGAGCGCTCCTCGCCTCCCGCAGATGATCCTGGAGCGCAGGGGCGGCGGCCCCGTCCCGAGAGGGAAGGGCCCGGGGGGCACGCCCTCGGGGACAGAGCCCAGCGCCCCCCGGGCCCAGGCGCGCCTGCGCTCACCCAGAACCGTCCCTCAGCTGTCCCCGGGCTCGCCCTCGCAGAAGCCTGGTGCCGTCGCCCAGAGCAGCCTGGGTCAGCAGTCCGCACACGGTGTGTGCCCCGCCCCCCCGAAGCGCGGCCCCTGACCCTTCTGGGTGGAGCCACCAAGGGTCCGCAGCGCCGGACTAACCCCGGGGGGGTGGTCTTCAGACCCCACAGACGTTCCCTGCGGAGCCGAGAACCTTCCCCGGCCGGACGTGGTGCCCCTGCTCCAGCCCCCGCCCCCAGGGGGTCTCGGGAGGGCGGAAAGGCCCCCTGGGGTGACGGCACAGGCCCCCTCGGGCCACTCGTGGGTAGGTTGACCGGGGAGGGCCCCTCTCACTGTACTTCCGAGGGCGGCGCCCGGTTGGGCGGTGACCCTGTGACGCGCCCCCTCCCAGGTGAAGCCCAGCGTGAAGGGGGCGGCGCCCTCCCTGGCCTCTCAGGCCGCCGCCCGGGTGGCCGTCCAGGCCCTGATCCGGAGCGACTGGAATCCGGGCCGTGGGGTGAGGGCGAGCGGCGCGCGACGGGTGAGCCCGCCCGGCCCCCCGACCGCTCCCCCAGCCCCCCGGCCCCGCCCCCTCGCGCGGCCCCCAGACTGTGTGCGGGTCCCTCGCGGGCTTCCTGCAGATGCGCGGCCCGAGCCCCGGCCGGGCCGAAGGATGTTCGGCGCCTCGGCCTGGCAGGGGGCGCAGGGCGCCGCGAGGGCCGCGCTCGGGGGCTATTCTCAAGCCTACGGTACCGTCTGCCATTCGGCGCTGGGCCGCCTGCTCCTGCTCCCGGGCCCCGCGCGTAAGCCGCCCTGCCAGCCCACAACTTAGCTCCTGTGCTCAGCCCGCGTCCCTCGCCCAGCCCTGGATCTGCCCCCGAGTGCCCCGTGCTACCCACCCCCTCCTACCAGCTCCCCCTTTTGCCTGCCCACACCCTTGAGTTCCAGGGAGCTTGTCCAGCCGTCTCTGGGGGAGTGGGAGAGGTCCCCACCCGCCCCCAGCCACTTCCTCCAATAAAGTCGTGTTTGGCCACAGTCTCCCCGTTCATCTTTTGTCCTCAGTGAGGGACTCCCTCCGAGGCCACGGAATCCACCCCCTTCCGAGGACCCAGATGTCTAGTATAGAGTCTATGAGAAGCTGCGTGGCCCCCCTCTGCCCAGTGCCCAGTGCTTTCCCTCTAGGCTCACGTCACCAAAGGCTGGCCCCGGGGTGGGGGTGGGGGGCTCCTTGGGTCCAGCTTCCCGTCCTCTGTCCACAAATGCTCTGGGGACTGCGTGGTGCCCATCAGAGGGACCACGCTGTCCCCAGGGGTTCCTGGAAGGGCAGGGGCTTGTGCACCTGCTGCCTGGATGCAAGCCATCACACGACTGCATTTGTGACCCTGAGCCAGAGTAAAAGTGGAAGAGATGTTGGGGTGGTGCCCCGGGGTACAGCTCCTGACTGGCTGTTGTTGCTGACCCCAGCCACCTCTGTCACCAACAGTGACTGGCAGCTGGTTTGTCCTGGCGGGGGGTGGGTCCAGGGTGTGGGAGCTGAAGAGATCCAAGGGGCCTGGTGGGCACCTGTCTCATGGCTCCAGGGTGCCTGGCACCACACCTGACCCTGGGCAGGGGTTGGAACACAGGGGAGGCTGTTTTCCGGCTGCCTGGTGGCAGCTCCCTGTCTAAAGGGTGCGTGCAGCCTTTGCTGTGCTGGGGGCGGGGCTGCTCGCAGCAGGAGCTGTGAGCTCCTGGAAAAGCTGGGGGCCGCTGGGGGAGGCACAGGAGGGATGGGCCAGGAGAGCTGGCCAGGCCGGGGGCGGGGGGGGGGGTCACGAGAGAGAGAGAGAGAGAGAGAGAGAGAGAGAGAGAAAGCAGAACAGGATTTGGGAGGAGGCCAAGAGGGGCGGCAAGGATGAATGCTCCGGTCCAGGCTCGGAGGTAAGCCAGCCACGGAGGGGGCAGCGTGTCGGGGTCCTAGAGCCCCCGGCTGATGGACAGGGGGGCAGATGAGGCCCTGGGAAGTGGCACGGCAGCCCAGAAAGGAGCAGGCGAGGCCCCAGGAAGCCCACCCCTGCGAACACAGACCTGGGGGCCCTGAGAGGTCCAGACATCTGGGCACCCAGCGCAGGGGAGGCTGGGAAGTGTGTGTGGGCTCGGTGACCCGGATCCCCCCAGGGGCGCACCAGTGAGGGGCGCAGGGCTGGTGGAAGTGGGGAGCGGGAGTAGTGGGCTAAAGCAGTTTAGCCCTGAAGGGGAGCCGGTCACGATCACGGTCACGGGAGAGGGCTGAGGTGGAAGGAGTCTTTCTTCGAGGTTAGGGGATGTGGCGAGAGGTGTTTGCGGTACAGGTGGGCAGGTGGGGTCTTCCGTGGTCCCCACAGGGATGGGCGGTGGAGTCCAGAGGGACATCTAACAAGTTCACAGGACTAAAGTTTGCAACGTACAACTGGGCGGTCATAGGTATTTAGGAATGTGTTGGAAAATCTTGTGTTTTATTGTTAACACCGAAATGTGCAGGGTCACATTTGAGATGTTATTCGGCACGACGCAGAGGACGCACACAGGAGGCTGCCAGGGCTCCCCCTTGGCAACAGGCCAGCACCAGGAGGGTGCAAGCGGACTTATCAGCAAGTGCGGCCAGGCCAAGGGCACTGCAGCGCATCTGGCTCCTGGGGGACCTTTTCCACCTGGCCCAAAGTCCCTGCTGTCACCTCACCTGGCTTGTGGCTTTGGTAACCAGACTGAGCTGCTGAGGAGCAACTGTCCCCCCAGCCTCCCTCTCCTGCCACGTGGAGTCACAGTACTGCCTTTGCTCAGTGACCTCGTGTGTCCAGTCCTTCCCCGGTCCGAGTGACTGCCATTTCTTACACTTAAACCCCCAAAACTGTTGCACAAACACTAATTGCACAATGTTAAAACTTACAGCAGGGGTCTTCCTCAGCATTTGGTGCCAAAATGTGTCATTCCAAACGAAAGTCACTCTCCACAGGTGAAAAAGACACAAGAAAGGTCGGCAGGGAAACTCCGATCTCGTGGGTTGGTGACAAAGAAGAAAGGAGCCAGAACAGGGAGGACTTGGGGTCGGCTGGGACCTGAACCAGAGCCCTCACCCGTGAGTACTGGCCCAGCATTCCACATCCAGCCCTTCTCGGGCCGGCCTCATCCACCTGAAGGGTTTTGTGGTGCAAAACTCGGAGCTCTTACCCCTCACCAGGTGCTGGCTGGAGCACGGCCAGGATGTGGCCAGGCCTGCCTCAGTTCTCTTGGCAGGGCAGTCTCTCAGGTCCTCTGTGTCCCCATCTGCCAGTGGCCCAGCAGACAGGACAGCGCCTCCTGAGGGACCGCCTTTGGGTCTGGCTCCACCCCCATCACGCGTCACCCACAAGCAGCTCTGTCCCCACAGGGAGAGGATGGGCGGCTACAAAAGGTACCAGGAGGCAGAGAGGGAGGCAGTGAGGAGAGCAAGCAGGGCAGGAAGTGAGACCTGAGCCACCTGTCTTGGTGAGGGGGGGGGGGGGACACACACCGGGCTCTGGGGAGGGGGGAGGCTGAGGGAGAGGGGCAGGGGCTGCCGGGAGCCGGGAAAGAAGGACCAAGCAGCAGCAGAGCGGGGAGGCAGTGAGCAGAGGGGAACCCTGAGACACGGAAGCCCTGAGACGTGAGGCCCCCAAAGAATGGGGGGCTGAGGTGCATAGATGGCCCCCCAAGAAGATGGGGGCCGAGGCAGAAAGAGGTGGGCCCCCCAAAAGGTGGGGGCCTAAGGCACAAAGAGATGAAGCCCTGAGGCAAATGAAGGTCTATATGGGACCTGAAGCTCAACCAGGTGGTGGAGGCAGAGGAATCTGAAGGGGGAGGCTCAGGGCACAGGGGCGGGCATGGAGCCAGAGGCGCAGGGCAGTGAGGGGCTGGAGCCCCAGAGGGGAGAGGCCAGAGGCAAAAGGCAGGCCCCCCGCTGGGTGAGCTCGGGGCGGAGCCAGGCTCAGGCTGTGCTCCGCGGGCGGCCCTGCCCACCCCCCCCCCACCCCCTCGCCCCGTGAGAGCAGGTGCTCTGCCTCGTGGGTGGCAGTGACGCAGGCACCTGGACCTGGGCTGCTGCTGGGCCAGGAGACTCACTTCTTGCTTTTGAAGGTGCCCAGGATCTTGGGCATGAACTTGCCCACCTTGCTGTCCCTGGTGTCCTCCTCTGCAGGGGCCTCCCCTGCCCCCGTGCCCCCGGCCTCTTCCTTTTTGCAGAAGACCTCGAATCGGCTGTAGACGCGTTTCTCTTTGCGCATGCTCTCCATGCGACGCAGCAGCCGGTCGCGCTCCTCCGCGCTGGCGGGCATCGTGCGGCTCAGCCTGCCCTGTGTCCCCGGGCTGTCCGAGCGGAAGATGGCAGAACATTTGTCCTTGTCGGACATGTCCGGGGCCAGGCCGCCGGCAGCTGGTGAGCGGCCTAGTTCGGGACTGCTGTGAGCCAGGCCTGGGGCCGGGGCCCCGCGGTGCTTCTGGCCGTGGGCGCTGATCTGCTCCAGAATGGCTTTCGTGTCATCCCGCAGGTTGCTGCTGTACAAGGCATTGGCCGTGGCGGAGGTCATGCGCGCCCGCGGGCTCCTCTCGTCACCGGCGGCAGCCTCAGCGCTATCACCCCTGCCCAGCGACGGCCGCCGGGGGCTCTCTGGCTGCCCGTTCTCCTGTGGCGCTGGGAAGCCGCCCTCATCCTCCGTGCGCCGCTCACCCTTGGGGCTCAGCAGCTGACGGAGGCGCAGGGAGCCCTTGCGCAGGACTTCCATGGGGCCGCCGGAGGGCTCCTCCGCGGTCCCCGTCTTGGGAGACTCCCCGGAGAAGGTAAGGGTGAGGCTGCCTCTGCGCTCCGGCACGGGGGGCACGGGGGGCACGGGGCTGCCCCTGCGCTCCGGCAAGGGGGGCACGGGGCTGCCCCTGCGCTCTGGCACAGGAGGCACGGGGCTACCCCTGCGCTCGGGATAGGCCGAGGTGGGGCTCCCTTTCGGCTCAGGGTAGGCAGAGGTGGGGCTCCCTTTTGGCTCAGCGTGGGGCGCCTGGCGGGCGCCTCCCTCCAGCGGGGGGCTGTCCCGCCCTTGTGGGGAGGAGGAACGGCCCTGGGCAGAAAGGTAGCGAGAGGGCAGCCGGTCGGTGCCGCTCCGGCCCAGCGTGTCTAGCAGCTGGGTGGCAGTGAGCGTGGCCGCTCCGGGCTGCCTCTCGGCCTCCTGATGCAGCCGCTGTGCGAAGGAGTCGCGCAGGTCCAGCAGGCAGCTCTCGAGGCTGCGGCGCTCGCTTCCTGCGCCACCCGGCGCCACCACCTCCTCCCGCCACGCCTGGGACACGACAGCCTTGCTGTGGCTGGCGACTGTGACCGGAGCCCCGGCCCCTCCGGCATCACGCGCCGGGCCCTTGTATTTCTCCAGGAGCTCGGCCACCTTGGCGGAGGTGGCGGAGCGCACGGCCTCGCCGCCGGGACCCAGTGTCTCGCTGACCGTCTGCTCCTTGTGCAGCAGCTGCACCTTCTCAGCGGTGGCCGTCGTGGCCCCACCCGCGCCCTCGGCCTGCGAAGCGCTGAAGATCAGCGAGGAGCGCAGGCGCGAGCTGCGCTGCACCAGCGGGTTCAGGCGCGAGCGGAAGGAATCCTGCTTGGCCAGGCCCGCCTCCTCCGGGCCCTCGCGCTCCAGGCCGTCGCCACCGCCCTTGGCCGGGAAGAGTGCGGGCCCGCGGGAGGCCGAGGAGAGCAGGTCCCCGGGGGCCACTCGTCCCCCGGGCACCAGAACATCGTCTTCGTAGGCCTCGGCCTCCATGGGTACCGGCAGGCCCTCGTCGGCCGCGTCCTCGCCATGGCAGCCGCTCAGGTAGGAGGCCAAGCGCCAGTGCCGCAGCCCGGCCCGCCCCTCAGGGCCGCCCCTGCGCTCGGGCTCCGCGTCGGGCGCGGCCTCCGGGCCCAGCCTCGCCACCGCCTGGCACGGGAAGCGCTGGCCAAGGTTGGGGCGCGGGGCCCCGCCGGGTTCCAGGCCGCGGGGCCCGGGGCCCAAGGCGGGGTCCGAGCCGTGGCGCACCTCGCGCGACGCGCTGGACGGCACGTAGTCCAGCCGCTGGTGTCCGTCCGGACCGAGCTCGGGGAAGCGTGGCCCGCCCCCCAGCGCGAGGTCGTCGTGGTCGCCGAAGCCGGGGCGGCCGGCGCGCAGCTTCTCGAACAGGCCCTGAGGGCGCGCCGGCGCCAGCTGCGGGTCCCACTGGTAATGCTGCTGGTAGAGCTGGTCGCGGTGGAAGTGACTGGTCTGGAAGCGGAAGTCGTCACCGTGGCTGAGGAACGTCTGCCGCGACACCTGCCGCGCGGCCGCGAAGTTCTCCACTGCGCCCGCGCCGTCGGCGGCCGCGTAGCTGTGCCGCTTGAAGGCGTCCATCTCCAGATGCCGGGCCTGGAAGAAGCCCCGCGGGCCCGCGAGCTCCCCGCCCGGTCCCGCCTCGGCGTCCAGCCGCCGCGACAGCGGCCGCAGCCCCGCGTGCGGCTCCAGGGCTCCCGCGGGCATCCGCGTGGGCTCCTCCCGGCGGAAGGCCGACAAGAAGTGGCGGTCGGGGTCGAGGAAGGAGGGGAAGCCCAAGCCCTCTTCCCGGGGCGGTGGGAACAGGAGGTGCGCTCGCTTAGAGAAGGAGAAAGGGGTCGGCGCCCCGGTCACCTGGCCGCCCATAAGGGGCCCAGCCCCCGCGTACGGAGCCAGGGCGTAAGCGTCCAGGCGGGCCAGCGCCCCGGCCGAGGGCACCAGCGGCTCGGACTGCGCGAAAAGGATGCGGAACTCCTCATCGAAGCTGGAGACCAGCTCGCCTTGGAACACGTGCGCCAGGCTTCGGTGGATCTTCTCGAAGGACCACATAAAGCTGCGGGCGGGGCGGGGCGGGTCAGGGGCGGGGCCAAGCAGCCGCGAGGGCCGCAGAGCCCTCACCTGCGGCCCGCCCCGGAAGCGTGAAGCCTACCAGAACCCCGGGGCGGAGGCGCGTCAGGGGCTGCGGGACCCGGGCTTCTGCAGGGGAGGCCCTTAGGTGGGGAGGTGCAGGGGCTGCGGGGCCGGGCGCACCTGTAGCTCCCACTCATGACCACGGCGCAGTCCACCAGCAGGAACTTCTCCTTCACGTGGCCCTTGAAGGACTTCCCAGTGCGGCAGTAGTAGGTGGGGCCCGCCACAGTGCGCACACGCAAGAACTGGGGAGCGAGAGGCGTTAGGTCTGTGCGCGGGAGTCTCCCACCTCCCTCCCCGCCCCCTCTCTGTCACTCACATCCACGTGGTGCAGGTTGACACGGCACTTGTCAGCCATGTCTAGGAAGTGCTGCGCGTTCATCTCATCCAGGAGGATGTAGACCGGGACGCGGCGTGCCGCTGCCTCCAGCACTTCCCCAAGCAGGTCCACGTCGGTGAACATGTCCATCACCACGGCCACCACCTGCAGGGGTCGAGTTAGGGACAGAGGAGAGACCCCTCTGCTGTCCCCACCATTCTCTGGCCATACCTGCATGGCCCGCACGGGGGCCTCTGGATCGCCCACAAACACTGCAAATTGTCCTCTAGCCCGTCCCAGAGGAGAGGAGGGACCCTGTCGGGGAACAGGGCTCGGGAGGAAAAGGCCTATCATGGGGGGCTGTGGGGCTGCTGGCGGGTGGGTGGCCCATGATGGCCGGACAGGGCCTTCTAGGCAGGCACAGAGGGTCCACCTCCTTCTGGGAAGGGGCAAAGGCAAACGAAAGCCCTGCGACAGCCCCCGCCACCCCACCCCATAGATGGCGGAGCCCAGGCTCTAGTGCTGCCCGGGGTGCAGAGGGCAGTTGGGGTCTTTAGCTGCAGGACCTGTGGCCCCCACCTCCAAGATTTACCAGGCTTCCTTTGCTGCTTGCCACCTGTTTGGTGGGGGTAAGAAGCCCTCAGCTGGGTCAAAGTTAAAACTAGAGAGACTTTTCTGAACCATAAATCCAACCAGGAGACGTGCGCAGCCATCCCAGAGCCCCTGAGTTTCTGGACACTGGCCAGGACCACCGGCAAGCAAGCCTGTGCAGCATGCAGCCTGCAATAACCAGACCCTTGGTGACCCCAAAAGTTGTCAGCCAGGGAGCCCTCGCTGGTGCTTGAAGGCTGGAAAGGCGCGGCCAGCCACCCTGGCCTCACCCTTGCCCCCGAAGCTGGGCATGCTCATATTTCTTCCACCTGCACACTCCTACTCATGCTTCAGGGTCCAGCTCGGGCTGCCCTTCCCCCACGGTCCACCCAGCCCATGACAGCGCACCTGCTGGGCTGAGCGGATCATCCTTCGAGCCTCATCCTTGATGCTGGGGCTGTCAGGTGGTGGTGGCTGCACCAGGGTGGTAACCTCAGTGCCCTGGAAGCCGAAGGTCAGGGGCCAGCCTAGGTCGAGTTCAGGCACTGCCTGGTCTGAGTTCATGGGCCAGTAGGTGCCTGAGGAGCCATCCATGTCCACATTGGGAGGACTGCCTTCAGGGGGCTCTCGAGCAACATGCTGTGGGGGCCGCAGGTGACGGCTCACATGCTCCAGCTCCTCGGGGCACAGGAAGGCAGGTGCCCCCTCGGACGCCAGGAAGCGGCTGTAGGCCTCTGGCCCGCCCTCAGCCAGGGCGTCCACCGCCAGGCGGTAGTACTCTTTGTAGTGAGGCGGCAGGTACCCAGGCGCCAGTGGGTTGTCCCCCTGCGAGGAGCTCTGGGAGCGACGGGCCATGTCGGGGCCAGCGGCCTGGGAGGGGCGGGGAGACACGTTACTGGGGCAGGGGCTCCGTGCCCACCCCACCCTCCCAGCAGACACACCCTTTGTAGAAAAGGGCTGGTGGAGTGCAGGCCATACCTGCAGGCCTTCCAGACTGCCCCCCAGCTGGGGCAGGCCAGCTAAGCGCCCAAGCACAGGCCCGCCCCCGGCCCTGTCTCATGTTGTTCCGTGCTGGCTGGGCCCTTGCTCCGGCCAGGACCTCAGGAGTGCTTGCAGCCAGGTTTCCCCGCAGGGGTTCCGGCTGCACGCAGACCCCGCTCGGGGTTATTTTAGGAACTCCGTGACCCAGGCACCTCTTTGTGGGCCCTTCCTCCATAGAAGAAAATCAGTATTTTATGATTGTTGTTATAAGGAAAACACGATCCAGACCGGATTCTTTATTATAGTCACTTTTTCCTTCTGCCTTTGGCATCAATGTATTTTCGTGGGCCTCTGGCATTGTGTGTACCGAGCAGTCGGGTGGCCCCCCGCCTGTGTCTGTCCGCAGTGCAGGGGGCTGAGAGGGGACCCAGGGCCACTCACTGCCTCTCTGGCTCATTATCTCCATTGGAAAATGCAGCTGTCAGGGTCGACCTGATACCACACCTGGCCCAACATGAGCTCAGCACACAAACCTGTCACTACTTTTGTCCCAGGACTCGGCGTGAAGCTCAAGAACTTCCTATGGGGGACCCCATCCTATGGGTCACCGTGAGCCCCACAGCCCATTCACGGACTTCACAGCCCTTCCAACTCTGACCCCTGCCCACCGGGACCACTTGCTTCCCTCTGGCCCACCCCTCCACTGTTTTTAGCCACTATTTATTTCCAGATAAAATCTCCCGAGCGCCCCCCCAACCCCCAGCAGACGTGGGCAGCGGTGGTCTTCCCAAGTCTCCGGTCATGCCCTGCTTCTCACTGTGTTCCAGGTGAAATCAGAGCCTTTTGCTGTGGCCGTCAGGCTCATCCTGGGCTCCAAATGTGCCTCCCTGTCCTCACCACTTGCCCCAACCTCACACTGACACCCAAGCCAGGCGTGGCCCGCTCCAGTCCACCTGTTCCCCGAGGGCCCGTGGGGACCTAGGCTGGGAGGAGCTACCATTAGCTCCGGAAGACACGTGGGGGCCGCTTTTGGATCCACAATCGCCAGAACTGCCTGGATACCCTGGAAGGAGAGCCCCACGCACTGCCCACCCCACCGAGGCTGCAACTTGGGGCTGGGACTGAGCTGGATTTCAGATCCAGCCCGGCTCACGGGTTCCTGGATGCCGGTCCTGCAAGACTCCCCAGTGTGCCCTGCTCAGCAGGAGCGGCGGGTGACGCCGACTGGATGGGGTCACTGGGCAGCCAGGGAACATTGGGACCAAGACTGTTGTGTGCGGTGACCTGAGGAAACTTTCCTGTCCACCTTCGGTGACAGGCTGAGCATGATGTGAAGGTTAGGTAGGGGGGCCTGTCCACCTTCTGGGGTGGGGGACAAGCTAACCCGAAGATGGGAGGGGGGGTACTTCTCTGTGCCATCCCGTCCACATCCAGCAGATGCTACCTGGTGTATTAAGGAAAAGTTCTTCGGACACTCCCTCATGGGGGCACCACCCTCTGGTGTGGTTCCATACAGGATCCCCATGCTGTCCTCATAGCAGGACCACGTTAAGGAACAAGGTGCAGGCCTGTCTGTAGTGGGGCCTCCCACTGTGCCTGACCCCGGGGCTGGGGAGGGGGGGGGTGGTGCGTGTCTCACACAGTATCTGACAGAGGGTGGTTCTGGGCAGACACTGTGGACCTGGCTGTATGGGGTCAGTGTCGGGCCAGGCAGGGCTTGGGGGCACTTTCCTGCTCACTACATTTGAGAGGGAGCACTTCCCAAGGTGGGGAACCACAGAAGGGACCCCGCCCCCTGCACTTTACTCAGAAGGGGATTCAACACAACCTGTCCAGGCTGCCTGCAATGGGGGTGGGGTGGGGGGGGGGGGTGGGGGGTGGAAATCCCATGATGAACAAGGCGCCAGCTCATCCCCCGGGGCCCACCAGGAAGGGGGTGCCCATCCTGACTGACCACACCGGTGACCCTGCATGGCCTCACGCCATAATACATCCATAATCCAATGACCTTAGTCCTTTCACTTTGCACACCCCTGAACTGTGGACCGGGCAGAGGCCGCTCTCCAGCCCCCTCTGGGGAACCCGTGGTCCTCCGCAGGCCTGCCCTAAGGGAGGGAGGGGCACTATCCCACCCAAGCCCATGACTCAGCAGGGATCTGCACCTCCGCTGCTGACCTCTGACCTCTGACCCAAGGCCGACAAATCCTCCAAGGCCCTGAGGGCTCTAGGAGCTTTCAGAGCGTGGGTCCTTCCCACCTGGGCAGGAGGTGGGTTTTCTAAGTGACGGGAAGGAGGGAAGGCTCTGGGGCTATTGCACAGGAGGTGACCCCGGGCTCCGTGCGGACGTGTGCGGGAGGCTCACCGCAGGAAGCATGTGGAAGCGTTAGGCATATGGAGGCGGGGGCGCGGGAGGGGGACGGGGGTCGGCCCGATGGGACTCACAGACTGGAAGTTGGCGAGTCGTAGTTTTCGGGGTGTGCCCCGCAGGACCGAAAGGGATTACTGCACCCAAGGAGTCAGCGACCGCCCAGGCCTGGCGTCCCCTCCACCCGCCCCAGTTCGGGACTCCGGGCGCGAGGGGACGCGGGCCTCCCGCTCTCCCTACGCTCCACGCAGGAAACCAGACCGCCTGGGCCACCCCAGCCGTCCCCAGGCCCAGACGCCCCCAGGGAAGGGGTCAGGCCGGGCCCGGCACTCTCCCCAGGCTCCAGCTAGGCCGCGAGGGAGGGAGCGAGCGCGGATGGCCTCGGCAACCCCCCCACCCCCACCCGGCCCCTTCCCACTCGGCCCCTGCCGGGCCGGCGTCGTGCGAGGGCGCGCCCGTCCACCCCGGCACACGCGGCCTCGGCGCCCTCCGCTCCCCGCCCGGGCCCACCTGGCCGGGCCCCCGCGCTCCCGCGACCCCGCTGCCGGCCTCGCGGCCCCGGCCCAGGTGCGGGTGGGAGCGCCGCCCAGGTGAGGCCGCGCCGAGGGGCGCCGAGCGCGCCGACCCCGCCCCGCGGGCCCGGCCGCGGCCTCCCCCTCCCCCCCCTCCCCTCCGGCGCGCCCCGCCCCGCTCGAGCCGGGGGAGGGGGCCCTACCTGGCCAGGTGCGCGGGGTCTCGGGACAAGGGCAGCAGGAGCCGACCGCCGCCCAGCGGCCTCGCGGTCCGGTCGGTCCGGCAGCCACTCCCTGTCGCGGCCCGCCCGCCGCGCGGCCTGATTCACGCGCCCGCCCCCGCCCCGCCCGCCGCTCCCGCCGCCGGCCTGCCCGGGCAGCACCTGGGGGCGGGGCGGCCCCACCCGCGGCGCGCCCGCATTCCGCCGCCCGCCGCCGCCGCCCGCGCGCCCCCGGCCCCCGGCCCCCGCCGCGCCCCCCGGCCCTGCGCCCCCGGCCGCCCCGCCCCCCGCGGCCCGCCGCCCCCGGGGCCCATCCGCCCGCCCCAGCTCCGGGTCCCTACGCCTGACCCCTGACCCTCGCCCCGGAAGTCGAGGTGACTCGGAAGTTCCGGCTCGGTCGCTAGGAAACGGGTCGGCCCGACGTGCGGGGCGGGGCTTCTCGCCCGGGTCTGCGAGTTGGGGGAGGCAGGTGAGGCAGGTGAGGTCGCGGGGGCGGTGTCGAGCCCGGGGCGGGCCCGGGCCCGGGGACCCTGCGAGCGCCTGGGGTCCCCCGCCACGCTCGAGCGCCCGCTAACCTGATACCCTCACGGAGGACCCACCGCCGCCGCCCCGCACACAACACTCCCAAGTACCTGGGCCCCCACTGGCACGCAGGGACGCTGCGGTCATAGACACCCCCGCCACCACCACACACACACATACACCGACCCTCTCCCCACACCTATAGACCCTCCCAGGCCAACGCCCCCCTATGTAGGTTGGACCCCCCAAGAACAGAGGGACCCGCGTAGGGACCCTGCGGGCACAGGGGCCTCTGCACACACCCACCTCCACAAGGATGAGGGACTCTACAGGCACATGGGGTCCACACACGCTTACCTCCCTCCGCACCAATGGGGACCCACCACGGGGACCCCTGCACGCTTAGGGGACCCTACATGCACACCACCTCCACATGCCTGTTACCCAGGCACACACCAACGTCCACCCACACACGTAAGAGACACCCGTGCACTTGGGAAGCCCTCACACACTGCCCCACACGCAGACAGGGGACCCCGCCTCCCCTGATCCCCCAGGCACACAATTTCACAAGCATCAGGACCCTCCCCCACAGACCCGCGCCCGTGTTCAGGACCCCACACGAACACCGGGAGTCTTCCGCCCAGCAGGCACCTGCTAGTACTATTCCACATGGACGGGGGCCCTGGATGCACGCACTGACACCCTCAAAGCAGCCCTCGGCCCCCCCCCAAACACTGCAGATCTTTGCCCCAGTCCCCCATCAGACTCCACTGAAGTCCCCTCACCCCCTTAGGCCCTGCCCTGTGGTCAGCCATGTGTCTGAGCCAGGTCCCCTGTCCAACTGTCCAAGGCTTCCCCCTTTCCCCAGTCCCCCCCTTCCCCTCCCTCTTCCTGCCGGTCTCTGCTCACCTTCCTCCGTGTCCCTCTTGCCACACGACCCTGTTTTCTGGGTCAGTTTCACTAATTCCTTCCCCAAACACTGTGAGACACCAGCAGCGCAAGTGGCACGCACACAGGCCTGGGGTCACACCAGGGCCCATGCAATGCTACAGTGAGTCACCTGTCCATGGGGGGAGGCAAGGGGACCCGACCCAGCCTGGGCCAAGGAGACCTCCCGGGGGGAAATAAACTCTGGGGTCAGCCGCCTGGACTAGGGAGAAAGGCATTGCTTCCAGGCCCTGACAGGAACACCTGCCAGGGCGGAAACAAGAGCGGGTTGGGGTCACAGAAGTGTCAGTGTTTTGGGGGGGCTGGGGGCAGTGGGGGGAGCACGGAGGCTTTAGCGGAGCAGGACTGAGCTGTGCGTTAGGAGGAAGCTTGTCCAGCTGGCCGCCCAGTGGTTTGGAGCAGGGACGTAGGTTCTGGACACCCAGCACTGGGGGTGCCGGTCAGGGCCTGGGAACCAAGGATGGATGAGCCAGGGGGTGGAGACAGCAGGTGAACAAGGGCACGGGGGTGAGCTGTGGCTGGATGTTCTTGTCGCGCACTCCCCCTCAGCTGCTGGGCGCACAGAAGCCAGTGGCCAGGGGCAGGCAGGTGGGCCAGGAAGCCGGATGGAAGTTGTGTTTGGGGCGGGCGGGGGGGGCGGGGGGGGAGGGGTCCACACAGGCCCAAGTCCGTGCGCGAGGCTGGTCCTTGCTGCCGCTGCCACTCTAAGCACACACTCCCTGACCTTTCCTCCCCGCCCCCCGCCTCAGGAAAATGAGCAGCAAGAAGGGGGGTGCCAAAGCTGCACCATCAGGGAAGCGGCAGACATCCATCCCTGGAGCCAGGCCGGGAGCCCCGAGAGCCATTGCCGGTATGTGAGTCTGATCTCCGGGCACCTCCACTCAGACACCGGCTTGTGAGACCCTCTGCGCAGCCACCGGGGATGGTCTGAGAAGACCCTTCCCCCTGAGAGTGGCTTTCAGGGGACCTCTGAGATGGGCTTGGGTATGACAGACTGAGGGTTCAGGGCTCAGCAGTCCGTTCCAGGCCCTGACCCTGAGACTTGCACCCCTGGGCTGGGACTGGGGAGCAGTGCGTGGAGGAGCACAGCTTGACACAGAGCTCGGTGACAATTCGCGCTGGGGATCCTCAGGCTAAGTGTGTGGTCCGCTCTGACCCTCTGTTCCACCTGGGCCATCGCTGCTTTTCCCTGCCTGCTGCTGCTCTCTCGGGCCACCCTCTCCATAGCCACTTCCAGGCTGAATGGTGACCGCTTGCCCTTGGCTCAGCCCTGCCAGGGGTCGGGAGGGGCACCTCCCCCCAGCCCTCGTCCTTCCCTTCTCTGAGTCCCACGTCTTCTCTGTCGTCTTCTCTGTCGTGGCGTTCGTCTGAGTTGTCTACTTAGCCGCCAGCCTTCCCGGCGGCGGTTCTGGGTCCCTCCAGCTCCCAGCCTGCACCAGGGGTCTGTGGTGGATAATGGAGCACCCACCCTATTCCCCAGATGCGGCCCCTCTGCTTGGAGGGGGGCGGTCCAAGTCCCTGGACCCCAGAGGGCTCACAGAGCGCATGACCTGCTGGGACGGTTGGGACGGTGGTGACTACTCTTCATGTCAAGCCGGGGTCAGACCCTAGTTTCCCAAAATAGCCCCAGCGGCGTCTGAGGAAGCAGCCTTTCTGGAATGAGGATGACAGGCTGAGGGCCGCACGCTGCCTCTGTGATCTCAAGCCCTGGGAGCACACACTGCAGTAAACAGTGGAGGCAGGGCCAGCAGGCCTGGAGGCCGCATTGGGGGCGTGGGGGCAGGCATGTCCTCGCTTCCGCTGCCTGCTGACTGTCCACCCGGGTCCCTGCTGCAGGTGACCCTGTGTACCCCGCCACTGCCCCAGATGGCTCCTGCAGCCACCTGTCCTGGCCCAGCTGGCCAGGACACCCGGGTCCTCTGTAGGAACACCTCTGCCTCAATTTCCCTGAACAAATGTCCCGGGACGGCTTGCCGTCGCACGGTCTTTGTAGCGCCCTGTGCCGTGGGCACCAGCCTCGACTTGCAAATACGAAAACGGGCCCACGGTTAGCCCGCAGCCACCCCGGCCGCAGCACACACAACAGCAGGCAGCTGGCCCTTGGCGGGTACCTGTGAGCTGCCTGCACGGTCACCATACCCCCACACGTCGTCCGGAGCCCCCCCTCCGCCCCCTTACCTGGCCTTGGGTCTGCAGCACCTCAAGGCCCTCGCTCCGGAGTTGCTCCAGGGCCATGGCCAGCTCCAGCCCCTCCACGCGAACCCAGGCCTGCTGCTCCTGCAGCTGCTCCCTCCACAGCTGCTCCTCCTGCCACAGCTGCTCCCTCCACAGCTGCTCCTCCTGCCACAGCTGCTCCCTCCACAGCTGCTCCTCCTGCCACAGCTGCATCTGCAGCTGCACCTGCCGCCGCCGGTCCTCCAGCAGCAGCTGCTCCTGGGCCAGGCACAGCTGGACCTCGTGGAGCCTCAGCAGCTCGGGACCCAGGCCCGGGGCCAGGCCCCCCGCTCCACAGCCTTCCATGTCCGCAGGGGGGACTAACACCAGCTCGGACCCCAGAGCGGTGGCCTGCACTGGCCGCTCGGCTACTTGTGGCCGCTCTGGCTCGGCCACCCTGGGGTGTCCCTGGGCAGCTGGCTTGTTGCTGGTCACGTGCCCTGCAGGGGCCACCCCCACCTCGTCCGGAGGGCCCCCTGCGGCAGGGGGCGGGGGCTTGGCCTCAGGGCCCTGCTGACCCGAGGCCTGCTGTGCCTTGCCCGCCCTCCTGGCTCGGGCTCTTCGAGCCCGACTTCGTCTCCCCGACATGGCCCGCGATCCGGCGCCTTTTACCAGGTGTCTGCTGCCCCGGGGCCCTAGCTCATTGCTGGCCAGCCTTGATCAGGCGGGCTCAGGGGCCATCCCCGGGAGGCCACAGTGGGTCCTCCGCTCCTGCCCTGCCCCTTGGCTGGTGTCTATGATGCGGCGGCTCCGGGCCCTGGCTCTGCCTGTGGGGCTCACAGGCCCCGCTCGTTGGGCTGGGCCACGCTGGGGAGTTTATAGGGACTCCGGCGGCGTGGTGGCTCACCCAGGCGCGAGGGCTGACTAACGTGCTGACACAGGGTGCAGGACTTTACAGGCCACAGGCCTCGTTGGCCAGACTGGGAGGGAGACTGAGAAACTGGCGGAGGTGACTCGGCAACCAGATCGCAGGCTGTGTGTAGCGAGTCTGGTCCTGCCCTGGGCGGGCAACAGTGCCTCCGCCCCCCACCGCCCACCCCTGCCCCCGCCCCACCCCTGGTCCAGCTCAGGGCCGGCCATGCCGGGCCGGGAGCTGCATCCCAGCCTGACCACAGAGAGTCCCAACCCAACTGGCATGGGAGGCTCCAGATCACACTGAGCACCCTGGGACCCCCCCACCCCCCAGCCGGCCAGAGGGGCACCCTGGCACCCCCCCACCCCCCAGCCGGCCAGAGGGGCCCCACGGGGGCCCACGCTTGCCTGGGGTGCTCTGTGGAGGTGACAGAGCTGTTCGCCCAGAGTGGTGGCCTCTTGGTGGGGGGGGGGGTGCTGGCACTCAGTGGGGGCTGACGGGAGAGGTGGGGCCTTGAAAGGCATTTTGTGGACTGACATGGGGTAGTAAGCAACAGTCCATTCTGCCCTGGGGTGGGGCCGTGGCTCTGGAAGCCTCGTGCTTGGGGGTCCAGCTGCCCTGCCCACAGAAGCAAAGGCCTTTGGATCCCCAGGGACGGACCTTGGCTGGTAGGGGGGTGCACAGGGCCGGACGAGTGCTGGCGTCCCCCGGGGGGCTTCCTGTTGGGAGGAGGCTCCAGACGGCCTCCTCCCCAGCCCTCCTCCCCAGCGTTTCCCCAGCCTGGGGCCGCTGACTCACACCCACGCCCAGGGCCCCATCCCAGCCGGCTCTGCCACACTGGCTTGACCGGTTTGCCTCGCCCAGCCCTGCTGGGAGCACCCTCTTCGTCCTCCCGCTCGGCCCTCGCCCCTGAAGCTTCAGGGGAGCACAGGCGGACACACAGGGAGCAGGGCCTGCGCGACCGACGCGGCATCAGATGCGGGCGGCCCTAGGGGTGGAGCAAAGAGCGGCTCCTCCTCCCGGAGGCTTCTCAGCACCTGGGCTCGCGGGAGCTGGGGCCTCGGGACCCAGGTGCAGGGGCGGCCCTGCCTGCCGGGCTCACCGGCGCCCCCGCGCGGCAACCCCAGGGCGATGCTCTGCTTTCCGTGGAGGGCTGGCCCCCGGGGTGGGCGCTCCTTAACGGCGGGAGGCAACTTGCTTAGCCAGGAGGTGACTCTGCACTCGGTGCAGAGTCGCCTCCCGAGGTTGAGGGGAGGGGGAGCGCCCACGTCTCGACCGCGCTGACCGCCCCCTCCCCCAGGGAAGCCGGGAGCGCACCGCCAGCCGCCAGGGCAGAGGGAGACCGGCCCGCAGGCCGAGGCCCCCGCAGGTGAGAGCCTGGGGGCCGGTGGGGAGGGGGAGGAGTGGGGGGGTGGGCTGGCGGGGAAGGGGCTGCCCTGGGCCGGGACGCGCGTGGCCAGCATGCACAGGAGTGCGCGCGTGTGTGCGAGTGTGAGCGTGCATGCGCGCGGGGGCTCGTGCAGCCGCGCGGCCCTCCCGGGAGCAGGCGGCGCGCGAACCCGGGCCCTCCCTCCCTCTGATGCCTCCGGCCTCCTGCTTTCCCTGGGAGGTGAGGGCTGGGCGGGGTTGGCTCCCTGCCCGCCTCCCAGGGGCGCGGCCTCTCGGGAGTCCCTCTCCCTCCTGCCTTTAACTCCCTGGGGTCGTGTCCGTCCCTCCTCGGCTCCAGCGGCCGGCGCGTGTCCCGGGGCCTGGAGGGAGGCACCGCCTTAGTGTCCCACCGGGCCTCTCCTGCTCACTCTTGGGCGCCTGCGCCTGGGGCCCCGTCCCAGGCCGTCTTCCCTCGCACAGCCTCCGCTGCCGTCTATGGGCACTGACTTCCAGGGCTATGTCTTTACCAAACCGTCCTCCTGTGCGCGATCCCCTATTCGGCTCAGGCCCCCAGCCCTCTCCTGGGTGTCCTCCAACTCACCAGCGCATCCAAGGGTAGACCCTTCCTCTCTGCTGTCCAGTCTCCCAAGACTGCTCCCTGGTGACCTGAGCCAGAGCCCTCCTGCCCACGGAGAGCTCTTCGTGTTCTCGGTTTCTTTCCCTCCCCTGGCCCTGGTCTTTTTGCCTCCTGAGTCCCATTTTACTTCTAGTCTAGTCCCCGGAGGGCGAGTGGGCTCACACCCCACACAGATCCGGTCTTGTGCGGGTGGTGCTGGCCTGGCTCCAGGATGAACTCCCAGCACCCCACCCACACACCAAGGGCCAGGACAAGGAGCCTGACCTTGTCCTGAGGACAGGGGCGGACCACAGAAGGTTTGTGAAAGCTAATGGTTTTATAAAAGCTATATATGCCCGATGTATTCGTCATGGTTCTGGATTACGTACAGAAGGAACATATTCTATGCAGTTTAAGTAGAAATGGAATGTACTGGAAGGATATTCATTAGCTGGGGATTTGGGCTGGGAAAGAGGCAGAAGTGATCGGGAGTACAGGACGCAGGCAAGGTCAGACCCTGGACGAAGGCTGTGTAGGATGTCCCTTCTGTCACTGGAAGCCAGTGCTGGCTGGACTGGACTCTGGAGCTCCATGGAGAACTGTCTCTGCTGAGCCCGTGGCCTGGTGTGACTTTTCCAAGACTCCTGGGGAGAAGCTGTCCACACTTAGGTCACACTCTCAGTGTCAGGGGAAGGAGGAACAGACGTCATTCCCTGCCTTCTGTTTCGGTTTCCGGAGCGGGCAGCGGGCTCCCACCGAATTCTCCGGAACAGCACCCAGTCTGACAGAGTGGGAGTCCTGAGCCTCCAGCAGGCCCTGCCACTCGTGTCTGAGGCCAGCTGTTCTGGGGCGCGGGATGAGACCTGATGGGCCCCTGCACTGTGTCTTTCTGCTGTGAGCCGGGGGTTGGGACTGGCACTGGGGGTTAGCAGGTCTGCACACATGGCACCGTGAGCAGAGCAGGCGGCCCAGCAGGAGCCTCCCCGTGGGAACCCACGTCAGCCAGAATAAATGGTGTCCCCTTTGCATGGAAGTGTGTTCGGGCCTGGGCACCCGGAGAGGGAGGGTGTGCGTGGCCCTGCCCTGCTGCCGGGGGCATGTGGCTCCTGAGCCCTGGGACAGTCTCCGTGTCCGTTTGCTAAGCCAGAGCCACCTCTGCAGTTGGGGGGGGGGGGCGGCCACAGGGGGGAACACAGGAGTGTTCTCATGCTCTGGGTTTATTCTGAGAAGTCCCTTTGGAGGGAGTCCTCCCCAGGCTCCTTGCCGCCCCCCAAGTCCCGGACGTGAGCTGCTATGGAGAAGGCCATCGGGCGGGACAGCATCTGATCTGGGTCAGCCTCGATGAGAGGGGCTCATGCTGTTGGGTCCGAGTGTCACTGGCGTCCCCGCCACTGCGGCCACTCCGCTCAGCGCAGGCCTGCACGTGAGCACTGGACGGCCGAGCAGGGAGGCCGGCCGATACCCACGGGTCCCTTGTGCTGTCCACCTGGGTGTTTGTCGTCTCCTCCGCAGCAGGCTGTGTCTGGGCGTGTCACAGTGAGATGCAGAGCCAGCCACCCTTGTCTGGTGTCCCCAGCCTGCTCCTGCCGCGTGCCCATCCTCGTGCCTTTCCAGACCTGCGTGTCTCTGTCATCCCAGTCCTGCTCAGTGTGTGTTCCTGAGGAGCCAGCCAAGCCTTTCACCAGTGTCCTGGGGTCCCGTTTTCTGCACACTCCCGGCCACTCTTCCCACCCATAGGGAGGGGTGACCGGGTGCCCCGGGGGAGCCCCTCCACCGCCGTCTTTTAGGGTCCCCCTGACAGAGGAGCGTAACAGGCGGCGATCACATGGCTGAGCCTCCTGTGTGTCAAGGCGCGACTTTGCTCCGCCTCCTGTCCTCCCAGGTGGCGAGGCTGTGATCCTGCTGGAGAGAGGACAGGACGGCAGGACTGTGTGGGTCACGGAATGTACTGTGCCTCCTCGGTGGCTCGTTGTTGTCACGCAGTGGATTGCCGCTGCGTGTGCCCCGTGCCGGGGGTCCACGGGCGAGGACCCCAGGCGGCGATTGACCGCCCAGTTTGCACGTCCTCCGGTGCCCCAGCCGGACCCCCGCCTCCCCAGGGGCCAAACCACGAATGGTGTTCTGTCCCGGAAGGCAGAGCCTTACTCTAGAGCCTGCGGCCGTCCCCCGGCCTTGCTGACGGCATCCTTCTCCCCACAGACCCTCCGGCAGGGCCGGCCTCGCCTCCTGCCTCTGCCACAACCTCCGGGCCCTGCTGGAGCCCGTAGCCTTTTCTGGGTCTCTCAGTAAGCGGGGTGGGCCGTACTCCCAGGTATGGCTTGTGCTGCTCTCAAGTCCTCACGGGCCATTTCTCCTTTACCTTGAGATGTCCCAACGCGCCCCGGATTCATGAACCCTCAAGACTTCACCGGCGTGGTTTTGTCTCCGCTGTCTGGAGCTCCCTGGACCGGGGAGGTTCCAGGAGCATCTGGGTTCCCGTGTCCACTGTCTGCAGTTGCTGTGACAGCCAGCACTGTAGCTTAGAAGTCCGACACGGGCCTCGGCGGGTGACAGAAAGGCCATGGCAAGACCGAGATCCTTCCTGGGGCTCCAGAGGGAAATCTGTGTCCTCCCTCCTGGAGGTGCCCGCGTTCCCGGCTCCTGGCCCTTCCTCACCTTCCGGGTCAGCAGTGTGGCATCTGTTTGACCTTCTTTTGAGTCACAGCTCCCTATGGGCTCTTCTGTCTTTCTTCCACTTTTTTTTTTTTTTTTTAAGCTTGTATATTTTGAGAGAGAGCACATGAGCAGGGGTGGGGCAGAGAGAAAATCCCCAGCAGGCTCCGCACTGTCATCACAGAGCCCGACGTGGGGCTGGAACTCACGAACCGTGAGCTCATGACCTGGGTCAAAATCAAGAGTCAGGCGCTCAATGGACTGAGCCGCCCAGGCGCCCCCTGTCTCTTCTACTTGTAAGAAGCCTTGTGATTGCATTGCGTCTACCTGCATAACCCAGGGTGATCATCCTATTTTAAGGTCAGCTGATTAGTGCCTTAATTCCATCTTCGATCTTAATTCCTTCCTGCATGTAACACAGCACATTCGCAGGCTCCAGGGACCAGCACATGGGCATCTTTGGCAGGGGCATCGTTCTGTGTCCCACGGTCCCCATGAGCCATAGCAGAGTAGAAGGCAGAGTGTAGCCGGGGTCTTGAGAAGAGATGGTGAAGGGAGACTGCCGCCCTGGCCAGGCCCTCCCGGTGATGGCTGTTGAGGGGAAAGCATGTGCCAAATCAGTCGCCACATACGATCGGCCAGAGGCGGATCGGCTCCCTCGAAGGCGCCACTTCCGGACGGCAGACCCGACCGGCCCTGCCACCCATTCAAGGTCACCATGCTCGTGCTCCGTTATCTTCCGCCATTACTCACTTTCTGCAAAGGCCGGATTGGTGAATTCGATGGAGATATTCTGGGGGCCCCACTCCCGCTCTCCTCGAGCCTTCCTGCCTTCTTGTCTAAATTAAGGCTTTATTTTTTAGAGCACTTTCAGGTTCCCAGCAGCAGGGAGGGGAAAGTACACACACTTCACATATACCCCCTGCCCCCACTCGTGTGCGATCTCCCCAGCTGTCAGCATCCCCGCCAGAGTGGTACCTGCGTCCCAGTCAGTGAACGGACACGGGTACCTGATCGTGATGCCTCGTCAGCAGCCGGCATCCACGGTTTACCTCAGGGCTCACTCTAGGCCCGCACATTCTGCGGGTTCGGACAGACGTGTAATCCGTGTCTGAGAGTGTCACACGGAGTAGCTTCACTGCCCTGAATCCTCTGTCCCTCCCGTCCCCCCGGCCCCTGGCCCCCACTCATCTTTTACCGTCTCCACAGTTTTGCCTTTTCCAGAATGTCACAGACTTGGAATAATACCGTGTGTAGCCTTTTCAGACTGGCTTCTTTTACCTCATAATATACATTTAGGGTCCCTCCAGGTCTTTTCACGGCTCGACGGCCCGTTCCTACTTAGTGCTGACCCACATCCCGTTGTCTGGATGGACCACAGGTTGTCGGTTCACCTGCTGACAGACACCTCGGCTGTTCCAGGGTTTGGGGGCTCTGAATGAAGCCGCTGTAAACACCCGTGTGCAGGTTCTCGTGTGGACACAAGTTCTCATCTCCTTTAGGTAAACAGCAAGGAGCGTGACTCCAGGATCACGTGGCCAGAGCATGTTTAATTTTATAAGAACTCTCCAGACTGTCTTCCAAAGTGGCTGCCCCATTCCGTTTTCCCACCAGCCACGAGCGAACGTTGCTGTGGCTCCGCGTCCTCACCAGCATCGGGTGTTGTCGGTGCTCTGGATTTTGGCCGTTCTAGTAGGTGTGTGGGCGGATCTCGTTGTCTTAATTTGCATTTCCCAGATAACATGTGATGTGGAGCATCTTTTATGTAATTATTTGCCATCTATTTATCTTCTTTGGGGGACTTGTCTGTTAAGGACTCTGGCCTGTTTTTTAACTGTGTTGTTTGTTTCCTTACTGCTGAGTTTCAAGAGTTCTTTGCATACTCTGGATAATGTGGGTTTTTTTTCTTTTTTTTAAGTTTATTTATGTATTTGAAGAGGGAGAGAGCAAAAAAGGGAGAGTGAGAGAGCATCCCAAGCAGGCTCCTTACCGTCAGTGCCAAACCTGATGCAGGACTCAAACTCAAGAACCACGAGAAACTGACCTGCGCCGAAATCAAGAGTGGGCGCCCCGTGTGACATGCTTTTACCAGATGTGTCTTTTGCAAATATTTTCTCCCGTCTGTGGCTTGTCTTCTCACTCTCTGACACTGTCTTTCACAGAGCAGGAATTTTTTAAGTTAATGAGGTCCAGCGTATCAATGATTTCCTTCTGGATGGTGCCTTTGAATTGCATCTAAAGATGGTCAGCATACCCACGGCCATCCAGGTTTTGTCCCGTGTCATCTTCCAAGAGCTTTATAGTTTTGAATTTTACGTTCGGGGCTGTGATCCATTTTTTTTTTTTTTAAGATTTTAGTTTTTTAAGTAATCTCTCCACCCAGTGTGGGGCTTGAACCCACAACCCTGGGATCAGGAATCGCACACCTCACCAGCTGAGCCGGTCGGTCGCCCCCGGTCTGTGATCCACTGAGTGAATTTCTGTAAAGTGTGTGCAGCTGTGAGCCTACGTTCTCTCCCCCTTTGCACGTGGGTGACCAGCTGTCCCTGCCCGTTCGTTGGAAAGGCGGCCTTTGCTTCTTGGTAAAGATCAGTTGACTATTTACGTGGGTCCCTCCAGTCCTTGGTGTCGCTGCTGATCTCTATGAGTCCTCCAGGAAAGCACTGTTTCTATCTTGTCCACCGTCTTGGTCGGGAGGAAGTTTCCTGGGGGCCCGCTTGGTTCTTCCTGCCGTAATGGCCCCGCTGGTCAAGGCGCCGAGGTGAGCATCCCGCCAGTGGTTAAGCAGATCCATCCCAACGTACAGGTCGGATCCGTGGACCTGCCGGACCCGGGGGAGACCACTCAAGCCACGGTGCCTTCCTCGCGGACGCCCCTTCTGCGAGCAGAGGACCCTGACACTGCTGCAAAGCTGTGGGTGGCGGTGGCGGTGGCGGTTTAGATACCACCCCCGGGGGTCCTCTGAAGGTCTACACCCCACCCCCCTTTGCCCAGTGTGCGCTTCATTCAGCTACAGGGCCACGGACCCCTCTGAGGAAGGACTGGGAGAGTATTCGGTGTCGGGACAGAGCTTGTGGCTGGGTCCTCCTCCGAGAGCGGCTCTGCCTTTGACTTTGGCGCAGGTCTGGGACCGCGGGCGACTGTGATGGCTGACGTCAGATATCTGCTCGGCAGAGCCTGGGGTTATTCTGACTTTACAGATTGAACAGTGCCCCGCACACTGCCCACGTGTCCCATCGCACGTCAGAGCGCCCTGACCACCACTCTGCCTTCTGCCTGTCACGACGCCGTCCTGCAGCCACTTAACCTCTTCTCTTCCAGAAACTGGTCATTCCCCTCAGAGTCGCCACTGAGCTCCGCAGTCACTCACAAGTGTCGTTCTTCCTTTTGTCTTTTTAAAGTAATTTTTAAAATGAACTTGTTTATTTTTTGAGTGAGAGAGCGGGGGAGGGAGAGAGAGAGAGAGAGAGAGAGAGAGAGAGAGAGAGAATCCCAGGCAGGCTCCAAGCCGCCAGCACAGAGGGCGATGCGGGGCCCAAACCCATGAACTGCAAGATCACCACCCGAGCCGAAGTCAAGAGTCGGAAGCTCAGCTGAGCCACCCAGACACCCCTCTTTTTTCTTTTTTCTTTTCGAGTGTATTTATTTTGAGAGAGAGAGAGAGCACGAGTGGGGGAGGGGCCGAGAGCGAGAGAATCCCAGGCAGGCTTAACTGACCGAGCCGCCCAGGCATCCCCACAAGTGTCCTTCTTACTGTTTTAGCGCAGGGGGTGCCCCAGGATCCCAGTCAGGCGGAGGCTTTACAGACTCGCATCGACCGTTTCCTGCAAAAAAGAGTTTTTTGAAAGCCGGCTATTTCTTCCTGGAGCCGGCTTGCACTTCCCCGCCCGTCTGCTCGGACCCCTGGCTCTGATTATGGGCCGGGTGCGGTGAGAGGTCACGGGGGCCTCGCCTCTCAGGGCGGCTGCTTCAGCGGAGGCCACCACCTGGTTCAGAAGACCGGCCTCCTCTGACTCGGAAGCCGCTGCGGGGCCGGGGCGGTGTGAGAACGCGCAGCAGACGGGGGAGAGCAAGCCCCTTCTCCCTCCTCTTGCCTTCGGCCCCCCTCTTGCGCCCCAGTTCCGCCATCTCCTGTCCACGAGAAGCCCCCGCTGTCACTAGAGGACCACGGTGGTGTTTTGGGGCCCCGGTGCTTGGTCCGAATTCTGGCGCCCGCCCTTCCTCCGGGGCCGAGTCCCCCTCGCAAACGGGGCCGTTGGGGAGCTTGGAGGCGGGTTGACTGCGATGGGCTGCAGGGTCCCCCCCGAAGGCATCCAGGCCTCCTGTTCGAGCACAGGTGCCGGTCTGGTTCGTTGCGACGGTCTGGTTCGCTGCTTCTTGCCACGGATCACGGGCATCTCCCTTCCTGCTGGCCGGGAGCTCGGTACCATGGTCAAAGATGAGAGCGGGACCAAACTGATTGTGTGATTGTATCTTTTAGGGTCCGTTCTGGTACCAGGTACTGTCCCCATCAGAATGCCCTCCAGGAAACAGAAACTTGCTAAAATCAAAAGACAGACTTTAACAGGACAGTTGGTTGAACAGCTGTTGGGAGTCCAAAAAATCAGGAAGGGACCACGGAAGCTCACAGAAATAAACCTCAGAAGTGGCCATCTTCCCTGGGCGGGCAAGGGGCTGTCGAGGGGACGGCCTGAGCTCAGGAGCTTGTGGGAGGCCGGTACCTGGGCGGCTGTGCAGGCCAGGAGCCCAGCGGCGGGCCCCCAAGAGCTAGGCTTCCGCCTCTGAGTGGGCAGCGGAGGCCCGGCCTCGGGGCACCTGCAGGCTGCCGAGGGCCGCCTAGATTTCGGAAGCGTGGCCGTCCAGACCCCACACTCAGGACGCGTGCAAGACTCACTTCAGTTGTCACCTCCCCAGAAGTCAGAGCCTGGAACGCCTTCGCTGCACCCGCATGGAGGCAGGGGTGGGGTGGGGGGACCCGGGATGATGGGCCCCTGCAGGGGCGTCCCTGCCTGCGTCTCTGGTTACTTCATCAGGCTCCTTTTCCAAGGCCTGCGGCAGGGGCGGGAGAGATGCTGGGCTCATTGGCTAGTCTCATGCGAATTCTTTTTCACTACCCTTCTGCTTGCTCGCACCACTTGTGTATTTATGTTCTGTGATCGTACCTCCGAATTTTGAAATATGTCTGTCGCTTTGAACAGTTGTGTGCTAAAAGTAACAGTACTGACAACCCAGAAGAACTTTTTTTATTTTTTTCATTTTTTATTGTTTAAAATTGTTTTAATGTTTGTTTATTTTTGAGAGAGAGAGATAGAGTGTGAGCAGGGGAGGGGCAGAGGGAGAGGGAGACACAGAATCCAAAGGAGGCTCCAGGCTCTGAGCTGTCAGCACAGAGCCCGACGCGGGGGCTCGAACCTACAAACCACGAGATCGTGACCTGAGCCGAAGTCGGACGTCCAACTGACTGAGCCACCCAGGCGCCCCGAATGTTTTCTTTTTAAAGTTTATTTAAGTAATCTTTACATCCAGGGTGGGGCTCGAACTCATGACCCCGGGATCAAGAGCCACACGCTCCACTGACTGAGCCCACCAGGTGCCCCCGGACAACTGGGTTTTTGTCACTGCACTGAAGTAGCCACTTGTGGCCGATGTTTCCTGGGCTAGGACAGACATTGACCAGGTTAATAGTTGCAGCCATGACAGGTGCTAAGTGCTGCCTTGATTGGTTCCATTAATGGGAAGGCGCGTCTGGAGCAGCAGGTGCGATTGAAGTGAGCTTCTGATTAAGCCCACCATCACTTAGTCACTGTCCACAAACAGTCCGTCCGCTGCGGTACGAAAACTGAAGAACTTAGTTCCTCCACTGTGCCGTGAATCTATACATCCTCTTAATTTTGCTATCTTTTCTTTGATTTGCTCTTCTGGTAGGAAGTTCACGGCTCTCCCACTTGGCTTTTCGTACAAGAACAGTGACGATGAGGACACTGATTGTCACACTTATCGCATGCTCACCGCGGGTGAGACCCTGCCCTAAGTATTTTGTATCCGACTAACAAATACAAAGAACCAAAGCCCAAACCCTGTGAAGCAGGTGGGGACGGTGGTGGTGGTTTTCCGACGCACACGACCGAGCCTGCAGTTGGTGCTTATCTGCCTGTCCTGCGTCTGTGAGATACAAGAGGTCGTTTTAACAAGGTCTCAGACAGCCCCTGAGGCCTCCATCTGGGAACTTAGGGGTGTTCATAGCGCGTCGCTCTCTCTCGAGGACCCCGTAATTCTTGAAGCGTCCGTGTTCTTCTGATTGGACCTTCTGGCGATGGGAGGATAGAGAGAGAAGCACCAGCCGTCCGGGGGCGCCGGCCGGAGGGACCTCCACAGCCGATGGTCCCAGCCGTGCAGGACAGGTGCACGACTATGAGATAGCACCCCCAAGCCCACGCACTCATACAAATTTGAAGCCGTGCCAGAAAATCAAAGGAAAAAGCAACAAATCACCCACGCGCCCCGCCGTTCGGAACGAGGCAGCGTGGACACGTGTGATGTCGGTTTTCTGCCCCTTTGCCCCGGCCCTCTGTGCGGCTCCAGACGACTTCGCGCGCCGGGAGCCCTGGCCGGCGGGGTCCGTCTCCCTGTCTCGCCTCCCCTCACTGTCTTTCATCCCTGTCGTTAATCGTGGCTGCCTGGAGTTTACCGGGGCCGATGGGAGGGTCGTGCCCAGTCACAGGAGAGGACTCCCCAGTCCCGGCCCTGCCCGTGGCTCTGTCCTCGACGCGGGGCTGAGTTCTCACTGCGCGTGTCCCTCAAACGTCCCCTCAATTTTACCCCGCGCTATTTGGGATTTGGAAGAGTTACCGTTTCCATCCAGGTGGTTGGTCCTCGAAGCGTGGACTTGCCCGCTTTCCCCTTCTACTTGCAAAACAGCCCCTCGTGCTCTGAGCTCGTCTTTGTCAAAAGCAGCCAGGGGCGCGCTGCCATCGTGTGCTCCCGCCTGGCCCCCTGGCGCCACAAGTTCACGCGGTGCCTCGTGTGTCCCTGAGGGCGTCCTCTGCGCACGTCCCCCCCCCCCCCCCCCCACCTCAGCCCGAAGCCCGGGCCACACGGTTCAGTCTGAACGTCTGCCGCCTGCTTCTGAATCGGTCAGGATGGGCCGGACCTTCAGGAACAAGTTTCTTGGTTTCAAGTGGCAAAAGCTTACTCCCCGCTCGGGCTCTGCGCACGGCCCGACCCACGGAGGAGGCATCGCCCTCGGATAGCGCTCTGCGCCCTCTGACCGCGCGGCGGGACGCACGCGCGCCGTGAACATTTGCTTCCACGTACTTTATCGTTTTCCTCGTGTTTTGTCCTCTGACACGCGGCTCATTGTAAAACGTACTTCAGAATTTCTAAATATATGGGTATCCCTACTTGATTTTTCCTTATTTGATCTTAACCTTAACCGTGGTGACAGGTGATGAGGTTTGGGGGTGACGGTGGGGGGTCCGGAGCCCACCGCCGAGAAGGAATCCTCGAAGTCGTCTTTGGTGCAAGAAGGTGATTTCAGTAAAGCCCGGGGCCAGGACCCGAGGGCAGGAAGAGCTGCCCTGGGGTCGTGCAGAGTGACTGCTCGTATACTGTGCGGTCGGTCGGGGGATGACCTCCAGAGGAAGTTTCTTGAAGGGATTTCCACATGCTAAAGAGGATTCGAGATTCCTGGAGGCCCAGCTAGTGTCGAGCTGAGGTGGTTTTTCCCTCTAGCAAAGCATTAGCCCTGAGGCAGGAGGGAGTTTCTGGAGATGAGGCCATTGAGAAGACTGCCTTTTTCCTGGAATTTACTTGGAGACTCAGGCCCTGCAGGACTGTGATCTCTATCGGTTAAGCCTTGGTTTCCTTTCCTCTCCTTTGTCCTTGGGCGGCCGGAGGGCCTGAGGAATGTCCCACATAACCCACGATGTGGGGGGAGGTACTAGCTTGTGCTGGGCCCCGGCCTGCCCCGTGCTCCCTGTCAACAGGGTTCAGTGGTGACAGAGTCCCGCGGTGATGGGGTTCGGTGGTGACTGGGTGCTGCATTTTCAACATGTCGGCCAGGCAGTGTTAGCCGTAAAACAGACGTTTCCTGTGTCGTTACACACGTTATGGTTTTATTTATTAACGTTTATTCAGTTTTTTTTTTTTTTCAGCGTTTATTTATTTTTGGGACAGAGAGAGACAGAGCATGAACGGGGGAGGGGCAGAGAGAGAGGGAGACACAGAATCGGAAACAGGCTCCAGGCTCTGAGCAGTCAGCACAGAGCCCGACGCGGGGCTCGAACTTCCGGACTGTGAGATCGTGACCTGGCTGAAGTCGGACGTTCAACCGACTGCGCCACCCAGGTGCCCCTACGTTTATTCAGTTTTGAGAGACAGAGAGTGAGCGGGGGAGGAGCAGAGAGAGGGAGACACAGAATCCGAAGGAGGTTCCAGACTGAGCCGTCAGCACAGAGCCCGACGCGGGGCTCGAACCCGTGAACCGCGAGATCATGACCTGAGCCGAAGTTGGACTGAGCCCCCGGGCGCCCCCCTAGTGCCATTTTAGATTCGTCGGCTGCTCTTCATAGTTTTGCTCGGTGCATTTTGAGGCCTTGTCAGCAGAGGTGGACGTCTTTGTAAGAGCCATACTGCCTGGCAGACTGCTCCCTCCCCTTCTGGAATGTTCTTTAGCTCTAGAGACGCCTGTTGCCTTAGACTTTACTTGCCACTCGCAGTTGGGCATAACTTTGTGTTTTCTGTTGCTGCCTTGACAAATGGCCACAAACTCAGTAGCGGAAGACAGCTCGCGTGTGCCGTGTTGCACTCCTGCGGCCCGGGCGTGTGCGTGTGCCTCCCCGTGGCCTTCTCGCGGGGCCCACAACAGCGATCCCCGTCTGCCAAGGGGGAGCCCTGTAGAGCGTGGGGGTAGCCACGGGGCGCAGTGCCCACCGCCTGTGCCACACGGACGGCACCCCTGTTCCAGGAGGGGGCCGACACGGGGCCCAAACTGCTGGGCGCCACCTCAGGCGTGCCTGCCAGTGTTTCTATACTAATCCTGCCGCGGTCACCTGTCCTGGAGTCTTCAAGTCCGGTGGGACTGTCCCCCGTCCTGACATGGTGCGGACCTCGGCACTTTGAACTACCCCTGCCCTCCTCTGGGCACATGCCCCGGTGTTGTGCGTGTCCTAACTCAGCTGTGTTTGCGACGGCAGCGCTGTCTGGGGAGCATCTCCCCCGCACATGCGTTCTCTCCGTGGACCCTGCCCCTGCCCCTGCCTGCACCCGCACCCCTGCTGGGCTGCTCTGCAGCTGCTGAGGCCCTTTTGTGTGTCCAAAGGTGTGTTTGTTTTGCCTTATTTTTTTTTTTTTTTATCCCTTTGAAGGTAATTGACCTTTTTTCCTTTAATTTGAAGACTTTTCTGGGTGTCTTTAGTTTTTAGCGGTTTTACCGTGGCGTGCTGTGGGTGTGAGCCCCTGCTTGTTTTCCACGTCTTTTGTTAGTTTTGCAAAGTTTTCTCTGAATGTTGCTACCTCATCCCTGTCCCTTAAGCTTGCAACTTGAGTTACGCGCGTGCTAGACCTTTCCTCTGGCCTCTGCACCTTTAACCTGGTGTCTCCGTGTGTCTTGCTTCCAGTTTTGTTCTGTTTTCAGCCGTGTCTAATATCCCATTGAGCTTGCTCATTGAACTCTCAACTTCAGGTTTTATATCTTTACCTTCTCAGATTTCCATTTAGTTCTTTATTATTATCGTATCCAGTTCTCTGCCCCAATTTTTTAAATTAAGTTTATTTATTTATTTATTTATTTATTTTTTTTTTTCAACGTTTATTTATTTTTGGGACAGAGAGAGACAGAGCATGAACAGGGGAGGGGCAGAGAGAGAGGAAGACACAGAATCGGAAACAGGCTCCAGGCTCTGAGCCATCAGCCCAGAGCCTGACGCGGGGCTCGAACTCACGGACTGCGAGATCGTGACCTGGCTGAAGTCGGACGCTTAACCGACTGCGCCACCCAGGCGCCCCAAGTTTATTTATTTTGAGAGAGAGGGAGAAAGCGTGAGCAGGGGAGGCGCAGAGAGGGAAAGAGAGAGAACTCCAAATAGGCTCTGCCCTGTCAGCACAGAGCCCCACACGAGGCTGGAACCTACGAACCGTGAGATCATGACCTGAGCGGAAGTCGGACGCTTAACCGACTGAGCCACCCAGGTGCCCCCCATTTTTTTTTAATGTTTAAAAAAATTGTTTTTTAATGTTATTTATTTTTGAGAGAGGGAGTGAGACTGGGGGAGGGGCAGAGAGAGGGAGACACGGAATCTGGAGCAGGCTCCAGGCTCCGAGCTGTCGGCACAGAGCTGGACGCGGGGCTCATGACCTGAGCCAAAGTCGGACGCTGAACAGACTGAGCCACCCAGGTGTCCCAAAGCTTTTTGATTTGTCTTTAATTCTGAGAATGTGTCACTCAGACATGAGGTCCGCGTGCAAGAACTCCTTATTTGCTCTATCTGGGTTTATTTCTGTTGTTCATCATTTTCTTTTTCAGTAAGATGGTGTTTCTTCATTTGCCTGATGATTTTGGTACGTGGCACACAAAACATTCTGGAATGTGCCAAAGCCCTGGGCAGCACCATCCTCCTGCAGGGCCCATGTGTTTGGACTCGGGCAGGCATCAGGTGTGGGGGTGTGGGGGTGTGGGAGTGTGGGCAGGGGCGGCTCCAGATCTGGATCCCGTCAAGGACTGATTGATTTGCTGGGGCTTCTGTTCCGCGTCCCAAAGACTGGCTCCTTCAGGGTTCCCGCCCAGCGTGGTGCCACGTGAGATGAGGGCGCTCACTGACATCTGCGTTTCAGGGAAGCAGCGGGTCCTTTTCTTCCTGTGCGGCTCCCAAATCGCCTTCTGTATTTCCATTAGCTGAGCCTCAGCCCAAAGCCTTACGGGCGCGCTCCGGATCACATGCAGGTTTTGTTCCCCTGGCGCCGTGAGTTGCCCGACGCCCTGCTGGGTCTGCGGCCCCCTTCCTGGGGCCGGCCGCTCCCCCTCCCCCCTTCCACTCGTACCTGAGAGGCAGTCATGCTGTCCTCCTGTCTGTCGGTCTGAACGCCCCGCTCTGCCACTGGGAGAAGAGTCCCTGTGGATCTTCAGCTCCTCTTTTCCCTTCAGTTTTGTGGACACCAAGTCCCTGACCCGTGACCTTTCCTGTGGCCGGGAAGTGTGTTAGGAGAAGCCCAAGTCGGCTTCTCTTTCGATCCGGAGGCTCGAAGAACTTTCTGGCTGTTGTTTGAAGGTTCAACGACCTAGTTGCGGTGCGCCTGATGCCAGAGGTCCATTTCCCGGTACGTCTTTCTCGTCACCCGTAAGACTCAAGTCAGGAGATCTGTTGGTGTTTTATCTCTGGAACGCGGAGACCACAACGGGGAGACCTCCAGAGACTCGAATAATCCTCACGTTTCATTGTTCTCGCCTCCCTTTCTACGCTGTCTCCGCTTGTCCACTTTCTGCCGCACCAGCTTTCTGGCCGCCCGGCCTCACTCACTGTCCCCGCCCCTCGACTCCTTGTCGCACCGAGTCCCTCTCAGGCTCTTCTGCGGCTCTGGGTGCTTTGGGTGAGTGGCCTTTGTGGCCCGACGCCGCGAGGTCGCGCTGCGGTGGCCCTGCCACACTCAGGTGTGGCTACCGCCCTGCCGCTCTGGCGCACGACTCCAGGAGCACGTGCCGAGCACTGAGTAACTTTTGGGAGCCCGCAGGGGCCCCGTGGGGTGTCACCGTCATGGTTACCCCGTTTTGCAGAAAGGGACGTGGAGGCCCAGAGGGGTGAGCCCACCCGACCTCAGGTGGGCAGGGGGCCAGGGCACAGGGTGCGGACCCTCGTCCAGTGCGGGTCGGGTTCCCGTGCTCCCTGCAGGGTGCATAGCCCCCCACGGAGGCTGCGTGGGGCCTGGAGCTCGGGCCGCAGCCACCTTGGGGGCCCCCTCTTCCGAGTCCCCGTGGGCTTGTGCCCGCCCTGCCCAGCCCTTGCATGCCAGGCGGGGCCTGTGGGGGGCACGTGGGGGCTTCTCTGCCTGAGGCCACGTTTCTCACCATTCCTCCGGTGCCTCCTAGCTTCTCCGGCTGGTCTTCTGCAGCGGGGGTCTCGGGGGGTCCCAGCTGTGTCTGGGGTGGGGCAGGTCAGGAGTTGGGGGCCTAACTCTACTCTTGCCTGTGGGTCCTCCTCCACCTTTGCTCTCTGCCGGTGGATTATTCCCGAGCGGCCACATTTGCCAATTTTAAAGATTTTATTTTGAAGTGACCTCTACACCCCACGTGTGGCTGGGACTTACAACCCTGAGATGGAGAGTCACTGCTCTACCAACCAAGCCTGCGGCCAGGTGCCCCTGTGTTTGCAGATTTTAGAACATTTCTGTCCTTTGGTGGGGTGAACCTGGAGGTCTGGCACGCCTGGTGTTGGGGTCCCAGCGGCTGCGTGACCGCGGCTTGGAGGGGACCAGGACCCCGAGCCCTCTCTTCCACCCCCAGGGCCCGCCGTGGAGGATCGAGCGGCCACGATCATCCAGTGTGCGTTCCGGCAGCTCCTGGCCCAAAGGGCCCTGGCCCGCCGCCGGCAGGAGCACCGCAACTACCTGCAGCGCGTTGAACGGCTGGAGAGGGAGGTGAGGCGGCCGGGCTGGCTGGGCCCGGAGGTCCGATCCCAGTGGCGGGAACTCTGCACAGCCGGGGTGTGACCGCGGGCCGGCCGGTGACCCGGGGCGCGCGACTCCTCGGTGCGGGTCTGCCCGCAGGCCTTCGTGGCCCTGGTGCGGAGGGAGCAGGAGGCGGCGCGAAGGCGGCGGGAGGCGGAGGAGGCGGCTGAGCGGCGGAGGCAGGAGGATCGACAGCGCGGGGCGCGGCTGCGGGAGGCGGCCTTCGCCGGGGACCTGGGCGAGATCAAGGCGGTCCTGCGGGAGGTGGGAGGCGGGAGGCGGGGGGCGGGGCGAGGGCCGGGGTCGGGGCGCCCCCAGGGCCCGCGCGGTGACCGCGGGCCCGCGCGCAGGTGGACGAGCTGCTGACTCGCGAGGGCGTGGGCCACGACGAGGCGGGGTTGGCGCTGCGGCGGCGGGGGCGCGTGGCCCTGGTGGAGAGCGAGGACCGCAGCGGGAACACGCCGCTGTCGGAGGCGGCGGCCGGCGGGCAGGCCCTGGCCATCCGGCTGCTGGCCGAGCAGGGAGCCAGCCCCAACAGCAAGGTGGTCGCGGGGGCCCGGGGCGGGGCGGTGGGGGGGGGGCGCCCGCGGCCCCCGGGCCTCGCTCAGGAGCCCTTCGCGCAGGGCGCCTACGGCCGGACGCCGCTGTACCGGGCGGCCTTCGGGGGGCACCTGGAGGCTGTGGAGGCGCTTCTGGAGCTCGGAGCGGACCCCCGGGTGTACGCAGAAGACGGTAGCACCCCCGAGCAGGTGTGTGAGCGTGGCTGGAGCACCGCCTGGCACCGCCCTCCTCGGTCGTCGGGGGGTGGGGGTGGGGGTGTGGCCTTGGCCCCTGGAGGGGTGGAGGCTTGAGAGGAGGGGGGCGCGGGCGGTGTCCTGCGGACAGCCAAGAACGGAACCGAGGGCTGGAACCGTCAGTGCCAAGGGTGACCCGGGCAGTGGACGCCTGCGTCTGCAGGGGGCCTGGGGAGGGAGGAGGGACTGGGGGTGGGGGTGGGAAAAGGAGACCTGCTTGGTCTTGGGAGGGAGTCCCGGAGGACCCTCGGCGGTCCCAGTCTGTGGGGGGAGCTGCACCATGACGGTCAGGGCTTCGGGGGCCCTCGGAGGGTGAGCTGTGACAGCTGCACCCTTTTCTCTAAACGGGAGAGTAACCGAGCCTCCTCCCAGGCCAGGCACAACACAGGACACACGTGCTGAGCTCCTCACCGGCGTCGTCTGTCACTAGGTGGCCTCCCTGGACGCCGTGGTTAGTGTGCTGAGGTCCTGGGACCTAGGCCTCACTGAGGCCATGCTGCAGAGCATGGAGGCCGAGCGGCAGCGCCGGGCCCGGGAGGCCGAGCGACAGGAGGAGGCACAGGCCAAGCGGTGCGGCCGGGGGAGGGTGGGGGTGGCAGCAAGGGGCGGCTCTGAGCGGGCTGTCCCCTCCCCCACCAGCCTGAAGTCCCGAGTGCAGCAGCTGGCTAAGGAAGGGCAGCGGCGCCACAGAGAGGTGAGGGGGAGCCTGGCCGATGGGAAGCCGGGGGGGGGGGGGGGGGGGGGGGGGGGGGGGGGGGGCCGGGCGGGCAGGGAGGCGCCCTGCAGGCTGCTGGCCCCTGGAGGCGCTGGGAGGCGCTGAGCCGGTTTGCAGGGCTCCAGGCCAGCCTCCCGGGGGCCCTCCCGCCCAGCTGCAGCAGGCCTACTGTGAGCTCAACCAGAGGATCACGGAGCACGACAAGTGTGAAGGGAGGCGCCTGGGCCGCACTGAGCTCACGCTGCAGGTGGGCTTTCTCCCTCTCCGGCCTGGGGCTCTGGGGCAGGGGTCTCCTCCCCCCCCCCCCCCCAAACGAGGGGTGTCACCTTCCAGCAGCGGCCTCCCCGGGGTGGAAGGGGGCCCGCTATCCCCTCCTTGGGTGTATGGGGCGCCCTGTGTGGAGGTGTAAAGCCTTGCTCTGAGCGGAGTGGGGCCCCTCCTCCAGGCCATCAAGGACGCGGAGGCCCAAGTGGACAGGCTACGTCTGGAGGCTCAGAAGGCGGAGGAGACGCTGGCCATGGCCAGGCTGGAGCTGCGGGAGCAGACCCAGGAGGGTGGGCGGGGCTGGGGGGCGGGGCCCACTCCTGGGCGAGTGGGGGTGGGGGCGTTGGGTCCTCCTGCCTCTCGGCCACCATCCTATAACCCCACAGGGGAGGAGGAGGAGGACGAGGATGCAGCGGCGGCGCCGGGGCTGAAATGCCAGGTCACTGAGCTGCACGACGTACTAATGAAGGATGTGGGCGACCGCATCCGCGCGGATGGCAGGTCAATAGCCTGGGTTGGGTGACGGCGAGCAGAGGGTTTGGGTGGACGTCGGTGACCCGGTGGCCGCTCCCAGGTGGCCTCTTGTCATCGACCCTTCGGGCCAGGCAGCCACCTTCCTGCGCTACCAGGACACCAACTACGTGGACGCGGTGAACCCGGACCACTTGCGGCCGGAGAGGATCCGGCTGGCGCTGCTGGGGGCACTCAGGTAAGGTGGGCGGAGGGCAGGGGCCCCTCCGCCGGCCCCTCACCCACCCGCCTGCCCCACAGGTATGGGAAGCCGCTGGTGTTCGACCTGCGCGACGTGGACCTGTTCCCCGCCGTGCGGCAGCAGCTGGAGGCGGTGCAGCCCGGCCTGGCGCAGGAGCTGCTGGGCCGCGGGCTCCTGGAGCGGGAGCGGTACCTGTCGCTGGTGCGGCCCGCCGACGGCCCCGAGTACGGCCCCGCCGGGTTCCGGGAGGCGCGCCTGCGGCACTTCCGCCTTCTCTTCGTCACCAGGGCTCAGCGGCCGTCGGAGGAGCAGCTGCGGGTGTTGCTCCCGGTGCGCGTGCAGCTGCCCCGCGGGGGCCTCTAGCGCCCGGCCCAATAAAGTCGGCCCCGGGATGCGGGGCCGTGACCCCCAGGACCGTACCTGCCTCCCACTGTGTGCACGCCACCCCGTGTGGGGAGTGGGGCGGGGTGTGCGTGGGGGCCCCGGATGGAGGGCACGCTGCTCCCGGGTGCACGGGATGGGGGAGGGCCTGGGGGTTCAGGGTTGTTTCCGGCCCCCCCCCCCCACCCAACCACCGTGAACCCCAGCCGTGGGGTGTGGGCAGGCAGACAGGAGGTAAAACGTAGTCAACTTTATTCTTCTTAAACCACAAAATAGAGTCTTTGGTTGTACAAACGTCACTAGTTACAGTCTTGCCAACAGGTCCCAACTGGGGAGGGGCCTCTTTAAAATGCTAACACCCAGGTTAAAAGACTCGGGGCAGGGGCGGTGGTGCTGCGGGCAGGGCCCCCACCCGAGTCAGGGGAGGTACCCAGGACCTCTAGGAGGGCACTGGGCCCAGGCCGCGGCGCCCTGGCCGGATCGGGCGGCGGCTGCTGCACAGCGTCACCTCCTCGGGGCCAGGCGAGGGCCTGCCCAGGAGCACCACGGCCACCTCTCCGTCCTCCTCCTGCAGGCCTGGTGGGCAGAGGCAGGGCAGTGAGCCGACAGGGGGTGGGGTGGCCTGGGGGCACCCCCGGGCCTCACCTGTCACTTACCAGGGCCAGGAGACGGTTCCAAGGACCTCAGCTCCTCAGCAAAATCTGGGGACTGTGATGGGGAGAAGGGTTGGGTCAGGACTGCAGCCAGGGGCTGCCTGCAACCACCCGAGAGCCGGGGTGGGGGGTCCCCGCGCCCAAGGAACAGGACTGGAGACAGGTAGAGAGGGCGGGACAGGCCTGGTGCAAAGGCGGCACGAGCCCATGCGGCTGTCCCGCGGAAGGGCCTGTACCTGCAGGTCATAGACAGGTCTGGAAGAAGGGAGGGCTGCAAACACCCTGTAGTCAAATTTCCTCCCAGACAAGGCCTTGAAAGGACAGCGTGAGGGAGAAAGGCAGAGAGCGTGAAAAGGGTGAGGGGAGAGGCAGAGTCTGGGGAGGGGGGTACGGGACAGGCATCGACTGCTGACTCCTCACCAGGCGTCCAGGAGAGGTGCTGGTCTGGGGGCCGAGGTCTGGGTGGGGGGGGACAAGAAGTGGGTGTTGGGGGAGGTGTGGGCTGCAGGGCAGGCCCGCCGCCTCCCCTACCAGGACACAGACCTTCCAATGGGGTGGGTGACGGGGTGGGCGCCGGTGAGGGGGCCTCCGCCAGCCGCTCCAGGGGCCCGCGCCTGCTTCGGCCCTCCTGGGACTTGCTGAGGACCATCTGTGCTCGGAGGGCGTCCTGTTCCAGGGACTTCATCCTGAGAGCAAACGGGAGGCGGAGCTGGGCAGGCGGTGCGGAGGCCGCAGGCAGCGGGGGCAGGGGAGGCCTCGCTGGGCCGCAGGGGCCTCACCTGGCCGCCCGCCACAGTGCGCGCTTCTCGGCCTCCAGGGCACGGCGCTCGGCAGGGGACAGAGCCCGATCGGGCGCAGGCAACTCGGGGCTCTGGACACGGAGTCGCTCCTGATGGCGCCGCTCCGCTTTGGCTGTGCGCACCGGGGCGCTGCCTCCCGGAGGCAGGGGGGACGAGGGTCCGAGCCTGGGACAGGAGATGGGACAGGAGATGGTACAGGAGGGCCGGGTGGGTGGAGTGCTGGGGGTACAGGGGCACCCGGGGAGACGCTGGGTGCTGCCCCCTCACCCTGTGGTGGGGCTGGTCGGGGGTGGCAGCTCCTCTGGCTCATCGGGGGGTTCCCCATCCAGGTCCAGGGGGGGCCCGGTGCCCTCTGCCTCCCGCATCATCTGCGCTCTCTTCTGCTGCAGCTTCCGGGCTGGGGGGGGAAGGGGGCGGGGGGGGGGGGGGCGACAGGTCAGGCCCTGGCCTGGCCCCAGCCTTCCCCGCTGCCCATCTGGCCGCTCACCTTCCTCCTCCTGCATCTTGCGCAGATCGTCGGCACCCACCAGGGACACGCGCTTGGGGGGCCCCTCGGCTTGGGGCAGCCGCACCTCCAGTTCAAAGTACTTTTGCCGCTCGCGGAAAGAGAGCTGCTCGGGGGAGGCCGCGGGCCCAGGTGTGGGGGGACTGGGGAGAGTGGGTCCTGAGGCCCGGCCCCTCCGGCACACGCCCCGCAAGCACATGCAGAGGAAGGGCGGGCTGCCCACCGTGTACCTGGGCGGGGGTGTCCTGCGGCGGGTGTGGGCCGGGCACGGCGGCAAAGGTCCTGTAGGCCTGCTTCACGTTGGTGGGCAGTGCGTCGGGGGAGGGCGGGGAGGGGAGCTGAGGGGTGGGGCGCACGTGAGTCGTGCAGAGACAGCCATCATCAGCCACCAGCTGTCCCCACCAGCTGCCCGAGACGCCCGCACACTGGAGGTCAGAGCGCTCACAAAACGGGGATCACCTCTATCCCTGGGGGCCACAGAGTCCCCTGGCCAGGCCTCAGCCGCTTTTGTCAGCAGAGGGAGGGATCGGGGTTCAGGAAAGGGGCGGGGGGGGGGGGGGAGTTGGTGCAGGAAAGAGACACGGAGCCAAGGTGAGTGGTCACGTTGGGTACCCAGGGGCACGGGGCCGACACTTACCTGTCTGCCGTCTGCTGGGCTGGGGCAGAGGCCGGGAGCTGGCCTCTGAGTTGGCATTGCCAGTGCCCACCCCCCGCTGCCCTCTCATGCAGCCGACCCAGGGAGCCTGAGTAGGGCTAAGCTGGCCCCCAGGGCCTCACAGACAAGAGGACAGGCAGAAGCGAGGCAGCCCTGACCCCGGGGGCCCCGGCGAGCCCTCACCCACACCACCAACCACCTCTGGCCAGGGAGGTGCCGGCAGGCTGTGCCCTCACAGTCCGAGTGGCAGCTGGGGGGAGGTGCTGTCCCCTCCGCCCCCCATCCACTAGGCACTCACCTGCTGGCAGCTGGGGGAGGGGGAGCAGGGAGCCTCGGCCATCTTCCCTCCGGCTGTTCCAGACAGGACCTGCAGGCGTCAGGCTGGAGTGAGGGTCAGGCAGGGGTGGGGCCTCGCAGGGGGTGGGGCGCTTGGCAGAAGCTGGTCTTGGGCTCCCGACCTGACCCCAGTCCAGGGGGCACCCCCAGGTGGACATAAACACCTGTTTGGCCAGTGTGAAGGGTCCCCCCGCAAAGGCCACAGCCTGGAGCCCCCCAGGATCCCCTCTGCACCCCACAATGCCAGGGGGACAGGAAGGAGGCTCTGACCACAGCGAGGCAGCTGTTCCGTGGGCAGCGCCCCCGGCTCCCCTCCCCGTGTTCTCTGAAGGGGCGTGAGCCAGGGAGGCCCGGACCCTCGCCTGCCACCCTGTGGCATAGTCCTCCTGGTCAGAGGACACGGGCCCCACCCCTGCCGTGGGGTTCCCGCTCTCAGCTGTTCACAGTTGAGGGAAGGTCTACAACCGAAGCCTCCGAGATGCCCCCCAGCACGACTCCCCTCTGCTCTCGGTCATGTTGGCGCCTCGGGCAGCCGCTGGGAGGGCTGCTCCCATCTCGTGGGGGAGGGCTGAGGACCCGACGTCCGTCCCGTCCAGCACAGCTGTCAGCAGCGGGCCACTTTCCTCCGGCCCAGCCTTCATCACGGCTGCTCAAAGCTGTCCTCCTCAATGGCAGACCCCCAGTGGCTCTGGAGGCCTCCAGCTGCCTCTGCCCGCCCCTCCCCAGCCCTCAGGCCAGGCTCAGGCTCTCCTCCGGTGGGTCTGAGGGGAGGGGGCTTCCTGGGATCCGGCCCCCAAGCCCCCTGTGCCTCTGCCTCAGGTGCCCCTGTGGGCCCTGCCTGGTCCCTGGGGTCTTGGGGGAGGAGGGGGGCTAAGGCAGGGGTGGGTCAGAGCCTAGAGGGCAGACGAGAGAGTGGGCCGGGCTGTGACCTGGACACTGACCCTCTGCGTGCTGCCAGCGCCGGGCGTGGTAGCCAGGGTGCGGTGGTCCAGCTTCAGGCCCTCCGGGCCCCGACCCTGGGGAGCAGAGTAGACAGTGGTGTGAAAGGCCGTGTCTGCACCTGAGTGTGGGACAGGTCGCCGCCAGGGGAAGGGAGGGCCTGGTGGGCATCTGGGCTGCTGCCTACTGTCCACCCTGGCACCCTGCGGCGCCCCAGGCCCGAGTGTGAAGGGAAGCCTAGCGTACAGGGCAGGGACACCTGGACACTCACCACAGCTTCCAGTCCCCACTGTGGGGTCTGTCCTGGTAGCTCCTTCTCCTATGAGCAGAGAAGGCACTAGTCAGGGACCACCGGCCTCAGGCTCCGCGCCCACCCCTCCCCCCACCCCGCCCCCTGGGGCTGAACTGCAGGTGGTTCTGACCTTGCCAGAGCCCTCGGGGCTCAGCTCCCGGTCGACCGAGGAGATGCTCTCCAGGCTGTTCCGGCGGCCGATTCCTGCCGCAAAGGGGTTGGCAATGACACCCGGGGACACCTAAGGAGAGACGTGGGCTAAGGGCGGGACCCCCGGTCTCGGGGTCCCCTCTGCAGGTAGGCTGAACCTGCCAGCAACCCATACGGCTGAGGCGGCCTCTGGGGTGGGCAGATCCGTGACCGGGTACCGTCGGCACCCCGGACGTTGTGCCGTCACTGCATCTGCCTCAGAACACGGATGCACATCACGAGCACCAGAGGCCATTGTGACACGTGGCAGGAGGCAGGGGAGGCTGACCGTGTACACTCAGCCCGGGAAGCAGGTGACACCGAGATGGGGTGGGGATGGGGGGCACCGGGCAGGGGTGCCTGGCGGCACAAAGCCTCTTCCGACTCACAGGCTGCTTCTGGAATCTGCAGCGCGAATGCCCAGAAAGCATTCTGAAACAAAGGACACAATGCAGGAGGAAGCCTGGCAGCTTGGGGTGGTAAGGGGGGCGGGCACCGTCTCTTGCCAGGTACCGGCCGGCAGAGCAGTGGGAGGAAGGAGGTTAAGAGCGTACGGTCTTGTCCCCAAACTGTGCTTTAACCGTGAGCCCCGAGGGTGAAAACAGGTGGGCGGAAACACGGGAAGGGCTCACTCCAACCCCACGAGAGACAAGAGGGGGAACTCAGCCGTGAGCAGCAGCAGGAACTGGAGGGGCGGCACGGGAGGCACGGAGACTCCCCTCGGTGTGAATGGCTCCCGCTGACCGGGGCGGCTGTCGGTGTGGGCCAAAACACCTATCCGGCTGCGGCTGACACTCAGAAAGCCCGAGTGAAGGGGTGAGCGAGGGGAGGGCAGAGAGGTGCCAGCCACATGGAAAGCGAGGACAGGGGGTACCCACAGCAGAGAAGAGGGGCTCAAGGATGGAAACAGTGGACAGACAGGGACGCTGTCATGACGAACGGAGCCATCCATTAGGCAGGTATGACAACACGAACTGGGCGCCGGACAGGCAAGAGGCTAGAGGGGGAGAGTGGAGTCTGCTAGGAACGCGGGCTCGACAGAAACCCTGCAGTGGGAGACCCCCAACTGGGACTGAGATTCTGACAACAGTGGAAGATGTAACAGATGCTAAGGAGCTCACCTTCTCAACTTCTGGAACACGGCAGTCAGAAGGCCGCAGGCGGGCCTGAGAGAGGCAGGGCCCTCAGACCAGGGAGCGCAGTCACGCACGGGGACTGAGCGGAAAGCACAAGCGGCAAGGCGGCCGGGTCCCTCGTGGCAGAGGAGGCCACGTGCACAGGGAGGGGCCGGCCTGGGAGGCCACTGGGATGGTGGATGACGACGGGAACTCCTGCTTTTCCACAGTCAGAGACACAAATGTCAACACGCACCCACTCATGGAAGAGCCCGGCCGCCGAGAGGCGCTGAGGCCACGAGCACACCTGGGGCCCAGATCTTGGCTTCTAAATACCACTTTCCACTACAAGGAACGAGCACTCCTTGGAGAAATGTGCCGCAGAGTCGGGCAGGAGAACATGAGATGAGCCCAGAGTGACCTGTTGTGCCGGAAACTAGGTTGCTCAAAGGATCGTGGGCCAGGTTAGGGGGGCTGGCGGGAAGCCCCTTCCATCGGCCAAGTCCAGGGCTACTGGAGCATGAAAGCAGCGGCCATGGCGACAAACCATCACCCGTGAAACAACGTGGAGGCCAGTGAGTCTGCGATCGGGGCAGGCGGGGGAGTATCTGTGGAGAAGGGAGAGCCCCTCCTGGCAGCACAAGGCTGACCGACAAACGCGGGAGGAGCAAGTTCAGAATGGCATCACTGGCAACGACCGCAACACTGACGCAAGAGATACCTGCAGGCGCTAGAGTTGGCGGCGGACACGGGACGAGTGACAGACATTCAGACACTCTCAACGTCCCCCCACAAGATACTAATTTCAAAGGGAAAAGAGTCACTTTGCAGTGAGGACACCTGGGGACAGCACCGTGGAGACCGCGGGTGACGGCCAGACCGCCATCTGTGCGCCCTGCCAGGAGGCTCTGGGGGGACAGGAGTCAGCCTGCGGAGAGTGGCCACGGGCCACGGTGCACAAGGTCAGGGTCGGGGAGACTGCAGAGACGCGGCCACCAGGTTCCCACCCGCGCACTCCCGCACTGAGCCCTCTGCGACGAGAGACGCCGGGGACCGTGGGGGAGGCGCACACACGGCCTCTGAGTGAAAGATTCTGTGGCCTGTTCTCGTTTTTTTCCAAATTTAAAATCATTTTATGGATTTGCTTATATTTTTCAAAAAGAAATCATGGCAGACTAACCCCAGACTGACACACCTGGTGGCCTGCAGGGACAGAAGTCCGACTCCTCAAAGTGCTGTTTGTAGTCTTGGCTTTGGGACCACGTAAAGACTCATACTAGCACAAAAAAGTGGTTTAAAACCATCCCTAAAAACTGAGAATGAGGAAGCCCAGCTGCCTACCAGGCTGGCAGCATAACAACATGACGAGTTATTCCAAGTCACTTAGAACACAGTATTGGGATCATACACCCTAGTAAGTAAATCTTTTTTTTTTTTTTTTTTTTTTAAATTTACTTTTGACAGAGAGAGAGAGACAGAGCATGAGCAGGGAAGGGGCAGAGAGGGAGAGAGACACAGAATCCGAAACACGCTCCAGGCTCTGAGCTGTCAGCACAGAGCCCGATGCAGGGCTTGAAATCACAGACCGCAAGATCGTGACCTGAGCCGAAGTCGGACGCTCAACCGACTGAGCCACTCAGGCGCCCCATAAATCTTAAGAACTCGGGGAAATCTTAACTTGCTCTCAACGACCTTGGTATTAACAGCTTCAGAACTATTGAACATAATAACAATACTTAAAGTTTTGATAGAAAACAGACACAAATATAAAATCAGAAGTAAAAACCCTGCAAACTTAATTACGAATCAAAAATAACAGTACGGTGGGACGCCTGGGTGGCTCAGTTAGGCATCTGATTCTTGGTTTCGGCTCAGAGCAGGATCTTATGGTTTGTGGGTTCGAGCCCCATGTTGGGCTCTGTGCTGACAGTGCAGAGCCTGCTTGGGATTCTCCCTCTCTGTCCCTCCCTTATACTTGCTCTCTATCTCAAAATAAGTAAGTAAACGTCAAAAAAACAAAAACAAAAAACAGTACAGTGACACCTGGCTGACTAATCAATGGAACACGTGACTCTCGATCTCAGGGTCACGAGTTCAGGCCCCATGTTCGGTGTGGAGCCTACATAAAAAAATAAAGAACAGTACAAACTCATGGCTTTCCTCTTTCTAGAAACATCCACATCCTGGGCCGCACGTGCTGCAGAGGCTGGGAAGCAATGAGCCCAGCACCATGAGTGCCACAGGCCAGTAAGGGGCAGGGCGGGGGGGGGGGGGGTGCCGAAGCGCCACTCGTGGCTGAGAGGTGCCAGGGTCCTCTCAGAAATGGCCGATTCCAGGGCTGGGGGAGGAAATACCTGGTCACTCAGGAGGGCAAGGAAGCTATCGAATGACAGGTGCCACACTAAACAGAAGCCACATGTCCAATGAGGGGACAGTGTGAGTGCAAAACACAATGGGTTCAAAGACATCAAGAACACACAGACCTGTGAATTCACAGTAACGCTAAAAACAAAAACAAAAAAGGGTTCGGTTGCTACCCTTGAAGCTTTCCAAGCCCCAGCTTGTTATTTAAAACCCCGTCAGGACAACGGGAGGGACCCGGCGTGCGGTCTTGCCTGTCCCGGGCAGCGCCTGGTCTCGGGCCCCGCGGCCGGGAGGGGCTCTCTTCCTAGAGGCACATGGAGGCATGCGGGGGGAGCCCTCCCTCACGGCAGAGACTAAGGGAGCGCCGGAAAGGAAAGGTACCCGTGGCCGAAGCCCGAACGCTGGCCCCTGGGAAAGCCAGTAAGAGACACGCTGGCAAATGTGAGCCGGAGGGCAAGATAACAGCTGCTCCGTTAGGAAGGGACGCGACCGCACAGGGGAAGGGCCATGGGCGCAGAGGGTGGGATGAAGGAGCCAGGTGGCCGTCCGTGTGGACGGGACGGTGGGTGTGTGCCGTGCCGTTCCCGCCGCCCGATCCTCCCTGGAAGCGGACGCTACACTACACAGGCGAAGACACTGAGGCCGGGAAGCCAGCACCTGCCCAAGGCTCCGCAGTAAGGAAGGGCTGTGCCCCGGGTTGCGCTGGAACAGAGGGAGCACTGGCCTCGCCGGTGGAGCCGGCTCCAGCAAGTTCTCATGAGCCCCGCCTCTAACGAGCTGCCAGGGGCGCTCGGGAGGAAGGCGGCCAGTGCACCAGCTGGCGCTGAGACTGGTTTTCAGGACCCGAAAGGGTTCAGGGGACACTCGGCAAGCCCGGACCCTACGGGGCTCAGACAGGCTCTCACACGAGCCTGGGGTACGACACGGGGGGGGGGGGGGGGGCAGTGAGGAGAGCATTCTGAGGGCCCTGCCCCGTGCCCTGGGGCACACAGAAGTGTGTGCAGTCCACTTCTCACTGCTGGCACGGGGGCAAGGCCACCAGAGCGGACCAGAGGGGCCTGACCAGGAAAGCGACACCCGCATACGCCGCTCAGGACGCAGGACCTCCACGCGAAGACAGTTAGCAAAAGCAGAGCGGTCCACATGTGGGCTTGGAAAAAAACACATTCTCGCGGTAGAAGAACTCCCGAGATCAAAGCTAATTCTCGAGTCCTAATCGACTTTTGTTACAGAACTTGACAGGTTTGTTTGGAACAGAAAACACAGAGAAATAGACTGAAGCTTTTCTGAAGTAGAAGCAAAAGGTGACGTGACCAATCAGGGATCCAAGTGCACCAGAAAGTGACCGTATTTAGGACCACGTGCAGCAGCTCTGGACACACTGAACTCTCACAAAGATGGCCCCAGGTCCTCAGACCCGTGGGGAGCGAGTCCCCCACTCCTGAGATGACGCATCGCCCACTCGGAAAACAATCCAGGGGGACTGCAGAGCTCTGTCTTTAAAAAGTTACATTAGTACAAGCAAGAAACACACAGCGACATTCTGACAATTCTTTGAAGCAAGGAAGATTTTCCTAAGCAAAACCCAAAATCCAAAGACACAAAGGAAAGATCAGAAAACTTAATTAACAAAGAACTTAGGTTTCTAAAACCTCAAAGAAATCACTCTTAAAAAGCAAAAGCGATAAAAACAATCGCGTCCCACATAACAAAAAGCTGACGCTCAAAACACGAAGAGCACAGGTCGGTCTGCGAGGACAGAAGGACGGTCCGAGTGCCCCCAGGCCTCCTTCCCGCACAAACGCCCCCAAAGCACAGAGACGGGCTCCCGAGCCTGCTGGCCAGCGTGCTGGAGGAAGGTGCAGACGTGGCGACCTGTGGAGGGACCACTAGGCACAGCCACGTGAAAGGGCTACCAGCAGAACCACGTGCCTGGACTGCAAAGCCAAGTGTGGGCACCCCCGTAACTCGGGGACACGCCAGCCCCACTCCCTCAGGGGTTTGAGCCCCTCACCACGTAGCTGTTCTTTTCTCTTCAACTAAAAGGCTTTCAAGTCAGCAAACTTGTAAACTTTTCTAAACGCACATGGGAAACGCACAAAAGGTAAAGCCTTCTCTGGGACCACCCGGTCTAGACCTCAAGTCCTAAGAGAAACCCCTCCCAGAAGCCACCACCAGGGTTCCCGTGAAGGCAAAGGGAGGTGCGGGCGCAGGGCATCCGGCCTGGCCTGGAGTGCAGAGCGTGAGCACGGCCTCCCTTCCACGCAGCAGATGATACACAGAACCAGGGATGAGCCCCCGTTGGCAGTGCAGGGACAGGGTGGCAGGGAGCCACTGTCCCCAGGATGCACTGCAGACGGCCGGTCTGAGGGGGCTGCCCCATCCCCAGGCAGGGTAGGCAGCCACTGTGGCAAAGGGTCCTCAGAGGCCTGTTTGGGGCGCAGGCACAGCCACGTCACCTTTTGCCCGGGGGCCCCGGGGACAGCAGTGGAGAAGGTGGGAGAGGGTGAGACAGGGGACCCTCCAGAGCAGAGGGGAAGCCGGGCTCAGAGGCCAGACTCGTTCAGACCGAGGGCCCCGCACATGCCCCACGTGGCTTCCGCTCTGAGGTAGGTCCTGGGAAGCAAGGTCCCCTGAGGGGTCCCCACGCGTGTCTGCAGGCAGAGTCCCGAGGGGCCCCGACTTCGCTGCGTGCGTGGCTCAAAGCCATGCTGTCGCGGCTCGTGGCCCTGCCCTGCAGATGCCGCCCACCCGAAGGCACCTGGCTTCTTCTAGGGCCCAGTCGTGCCGTCAGTTCACACGCCCTGCCCCACCCGGGACCGCGGCCCCCTCCCACGTGGACTCACAGTGGCCGAGGGCTTCCCCAGGCCTAGAGATGGAAAGACCAGCCTTCCCAGCCCACACAGGGTCACTCCTCACACGTCTAGGCTGTGCTGCAAACAGGACCCCATCCTTGTGGCAGGGCGCCGATGGGGGCGGGCACTGACCTCGGCAGGGGCGGCAGCGTCGGTGTCGAAGCCGTCACAGACGAGCACGGTGAGGGTGTCGCCCACGCCGCGCAGCAGCCGCACGGCCTCGCCATGTGTCAGGCCCAGCAAGCTCTGCTGGTTCACCTCCAGCAGCCGCAGCCCCACCCGCAGCCGGCCGTCACGCCCCGCTGCTCCCGTGGGGCTCACCTGCAGGGAGACCCGGACCTCGAGGTCTACGATGGTTCCTCTTCCCGAGGAACCCAGTGGGGCGGGGCCAGCCGAGGAGGGGCCCTCACCTTGGAAATGAAGATGCCCTCGTCTGTGGGGTCACAGGGGTTCCCCGCATGGCCCTTGGCGCCCCCTCGGATGCTGATGCCCAGCTTCTCGCCGGGAGCTTTCTGGATACAGAGTTCCCGCATGCCCGGGGGTGGCGGGTCCCTCCTCACAAGCAAGACCAGCTCCAGGCAGGGCCGAAGCAGGGCACTGACCGCCTCCTGGTGCGTGGCCTCCCGAATGTCCTGCCCGTTCACTGCCAGGATGCGGTCCCCAACCCGGAGGCCGCTGCGTGCAGCCAGGCCCCGTGGGAGCACCTGTCAGTGGGGGTAGGGGTGAGGTCCGGTGGGCTGCAGGCCTTGCTGCCCCCTGCCTGGGCCGGGCCCTCCTAGCAGAGACACACGCGGGGCCCACTCTACCTTGGAGATGAATACGCCAGGCTCCTGGATACCAAATGGGTGGCTGGAGTGATCAGAGCCCCCGACGATGCTGAGCCCCAGTGGGCCCCCGGCTCTCGGCAGGCAGATCTCCTGGGGATACCCAAGGGCGTGAGGAGCTGGTTGGAATGAGCCTGTTGGAGCAGCAAAGGGATGCTTCTCCAACCCAGAGGGTGTACGGGCCCAGGGTGGCTGCATGCAGACAGGTTGTTAGGGACGCCGGGCGGTGGCCCCGCCACGTCAGGACTGACAAAAAGACCACGTGGGGAGGTGGCCAAGAAACGAAGGCCCAGGGGCGCCTGGGTGGCGCAGTCAGTCGAGCTTTCCACTTCTGTCAGCTCACGATCTCACGGTTTTTGAGTTCGAGCACCGAGTTAGACAGCTCAGAGCCTGGAGCCTGTTTCGGATTCTATGTCTCCCTCTCTCTGCCCCTCCCCTGCTCACACTCTGTCCCTCTCAAGAATAAGCACCAAAAAAAATTTGTTTTTAAATAAAAAATAAAAAAAAGAAACGAATGCCCAGTGGCCTGGCACCAGAACGGAGAGGGCGGGGCGCTCCTCCCACCGGGTGTGAACCCTCTGGACGTGGAGGGGAGCAAGGGACAGGCAGGGAGAGGGCCACGGTCTCACCTCCACTGGGTATGGCCCCTCCAAGGTGGCAGCCGGTAGGCTGGGGGCCAGCCGCAGCGGCCCAGACTCCCCAGGGGTGGCAGCGGCCACGGCGGTGCTGGCCACACTGGGAGGTGTGGGGGGGGGTGGCGGAGGGCTGGGGGGAAGGGGCCCTCCGGCCCCACGCTCCAGCAGCAGGGCGATGGTGGGGGAAGCGGCGGTCAGCAGAGAGACGGCGTGGTCGTGCCTGGCTTCGGTCATGTCCACCCCATTGATCTGCAAGAGCGAGGCCCGTCAGGGAGCCCTGGAAGGCGGGTGGAGCAGATGTGGCGGTCAGCTGGCCCCACGACGCCCACTCACCGAGAGGACTCGGTCGCCGACCTGCAGAGTACCCGCCCGGTGGGCAGCGCCCCCCTCTGCGATGCGGGAAATGAAGATGCCCTGCAGGGGAAAGGAGAGCTGAGTGGCACGCGCACGACCCCGGCCCCGAACCCAGGCCCCGCCTCACCCCATCCCCGGCCCCCGCCTCACCCCATCCCCGGCCCTCGCCTCACTCCATCGCCCACTTCACCCCATCCCCGGCCCCCACCTCACCCCATCCTCGGTCCCCGCCTCACCCCATCCCCGGCCCCCGCCTCACCCCATCGCCCACCTCACCCCATCCCCGGTCCCCGCCTCACCCCATCCCCGGCCCCCGCCTCACCCCATCGCCCGCCTCACCCCATCCCCGGTCCCCGCCTCACCCCATCCCCGGTCCCCACCTCACCCCATCCCCGGTCCCCACCTCACCCCATCCCCGGCCCCCGCCTCACCCCATCGCCCACCTCACCCCATCCCCGGCCCCCGCCTCACCCCATCCCCGGCCCCTGCCTCACCCCATCGCCCGCCTCACCCCATCCCCGGCCGCCACCTCACCCCATCCCCGGCCCCCGCCTCACTCCATCGCCCACCTCACCCCATCCCCGGCCCCCGCCTCACCCCATCCCCGGCCCCTGCCTCACCCCATCGCCCGCCTCACCCCATCCCCGGCCGCCACCTCACCCCATCCCCGGCCCCCGCCTCACTCCATCGCCCACCTCACCCCATCCCCGGCCCCCGCCTCACCCCATCCCCGGCCCCTGCCTCACCCCATCGCCCGCCTCACCCCATCCCCGGCCGCCACCTCACCCCATCCCCGGCCCCCGCCTCACTCCATCGCCCACCTCACCCCATCCCCGGCCCCCGCCTCACTCCATCGCCCGCCTCACTCCATCCCTGGCCCCCGCCTCACCCCCTCACCCGCCTCACCCCATCCCCGGCCCGGTAAGGCGTGGAGCCTTTCCCGCCGGCGATGCTGAAGCCCAGCCCCTTCTCGCTGCGCACAAGGCAGGCCACGTGGCGCTGGCGGAGGGGCCCGACGGGGTCCGGCTGGAGCAGGGGCAGGCGCAGGGCAGCTCCCCGCCATTCCCGAGGGCTGTAGTCGTCCTCCGGCCGCAGGGGCGTGACGGTGACCGCGTTCTCCGGTTCCACCATGCGCTCCCGCCACAGCCGCATCTGCACGGTGCTGCCGGCCCCCCGCAGCGCCTCCACGGCCTGGTGGTGCTCGGCACCGTGCAAGGCCACGCCGTTCACCTGCGGGGCGGGACACCGGTCAGGCCAGGACCACGGCCGCGGGGAGACCCTGCGCACGCTCCCTCCACAGACGGGAGACGGAAAAAGAGCCAGCCCCGCGACTCGCACAAACCCGGGGTGAGGCTGCGGGTCGGCTGATGGACACGAGGGTGTCCTTCCTACTGGCCCGCGCCCGTCCCTCAGCCCAGCGGCCCGACTGAAGACGCCTGGGGTCGCCGGGTGTCTGATGCCATCCCTCCTCCCTGACCCCAGCCTGGTCGGGCTCCCTCTCCTCCGCTCTCCCTGCCGTACTGGCCACGGCACACACTCCTCCACAGAGCTGCAGCGTGGTCTCAGCCCTGCCTGGGCGAACACCAGCCTGGCCCATAGCCTCCGTTCCCGGCCCCTTCTGGGCCCTGCAGAAAGGGCACGTTGCCCTCAGACCTTGCCCCGGTGTGTCCCCCAAGAGCTCCCGGATGCCCCTGCCCAGGCTCGGGAGCAGGAAACCAAGCCAGCGACCCAGCCTGCCAGAGGTGTGACCACCTCCCCGACCAGCCTCCACCCCCAGCACGGCCAGTGCCCTGCACCACCCGGATTCCCTCCCTGACAGCAAGGGCTGTGTGCAGCCTGGGGGAGGGGGGGGGAGGGGGGGAGGGGGGGGAGGGGGGGAGGGGGGGAGGGGGGGCCCTGACCCACCTCGAGGAGCTTGTCACCCACCCGGACTCCCGCCCGGGCTGCAGGGCCCTCCTCTGACACTCGAGAGATGAATATACCCTGGAGAAGAAGCAGAGGCTGAGCGGAGAGACAGGACGGAGGCCGCGGAGGGGGTCCCATGCTGTCCCGTCCTGTCGGGGGAGCAGCTGGGCAATGCCTGGAAACCCTGCACCAGGCTCGCAAAGATGCCCGAGGGCGCAGGGCAGTCATGGGTGCTGGGCTCGCCGCCGGAAGTCCTGTGAGTCAGGGAGCTAGAAGGCCCAGGTCAATCTCTTGAGACGGTTTTCAATCCCAGACCCAACAGGGGTGACCCACGGAGGGAAAGCGGGATGCTGAGGAGAGCGTGGGCACCCGGCACTGCCCGGCTCTGTCCCCAGTCAGCCATCAGGGCCGGGCACCCGGGGCCAGGGGTCCCTGAGGGTGAGCAGGCACCAGAAGAAAGCACGCCGTGAGGTTGGAGAGTGCGGTGGAACAGCTTTCAAAACCACGAAAAACCTCGCAGAAAAAAGGCGGGGATGCAGGGAGAGGGGGCCTCGTGGGCCCTAGGTCCTCACCTCGTCATCCCCTTTGTAGGGCGTAGAACCCCTGCCACCAGCGATGCTGATACCCAGTCCCCCCGTCTGCCGCACGATGGTGAGCGTGAGCTGGAAACAGAACAGGCTGGCTGTCCGAGGGCCGCCTGGGGGCCTGCACGGCGACGGGCACTGACAGAGCAGAGCACAGCCTGGACCGTGCCCAAGGCCCTGCCCCCACCCGTAGATACTGCCTCAAAGCTCCAGGGTCCCCACAGCTGGGAAGGCAGGGGACGCCCCAGCACCCCTGCTGACACCGGCTGCCTGCCCCAGGCCCGCACCCATCTCTGTCCGTCTGGGTCAGAGAGCCGGCTGGCCCCGGCACCGGGGAGGTGGGCAGGATCTGCCCAGGCGTGTGGGGGCAGGGGGGCGGGGGAGGGGGGCAAGAGGCGTGAGAGCTCACAGCCCAGGAAGCAAGGCCAGCAGCCCGGGACACAGAGCACAGAGCAGAGCACAGAGCAGGTACAGACCTCTTCCTCCTCAATGCGTGCGGGCTCTATCAGCAGGTTATTGGCCTGGTCAAACGACACCCCCTGTTAGGACGGGACCAGCGAAGGCATGCAGGTGAGCCCCGACCCTGCCCTGCCACCGCCTTACCCGGCGCCGCAGAGAACAGAAAAGAGAGGAAAGACCACACCAAGCTCCCGCAGCCCGAGCACCGGCCCGTCTCCCGGGGCACGCGGTCCCCTCCGCTCCAGACGCAGGGCTACCACTGCCACCGCCAAAACAACAAATGGGGCGGGATCAGCGGGTCGGGGGCCCCCAGGGCAGGCTGAGCCCGTGTCTGGCTGTCCCAGAGTACGGCCACCTACGCCCCTCAGCTGCCACGGCATCGCACCCGCTCTCCACACACAACCTCGACGTCAGATGCACAGAAGTGCTGTGGCGCTGACGTGTTCCCAGGGAGCAGGCAGGACCTTGTGCGGGCCCACGAGAGCCCCCTGAGGGCCAGGGAGAGGACTGGGGCGTGGGTCCACAGTGGGGCCGGCAGGGCCTCGGGACCCAAGTCCGAACCCAGCCCAGGAAGATCTCGCGGTCAGCAGCCCTTGGGGAGGAGCCAAGAGCTGCCGTGAGTGCCCCGAGATACCAGTGTGGATGGAGGCCCGCTGAGGAGCAGTGTAGACCCTGCAGGGGCCAGCAGAGCCTGGGTCGACAGGGTATGTGAGCTGAGACCCACCTTGATGGAGGGTGCGGAGACCAGGGCCGCCTCCTCCGCCGCCTCCTTCTCAGCCTCCTCTTCGTCCGGAGGAGCCTCCTCCTCCGCCTCCTCTTCCTCCTCTTCCTTCTCACCTTCCTCTTCGTCCCGAGGAGCCCAGGCTGTGTGGAGGCCGCTGTGCCAGCCCCCAGGCCCTGCCGGGCCCTCCCTGTCCGGCTGTGCTCCCTGCAGCAGAGCCACAACGGCCTCGGGCTGGGGAAGCTTGGAAATCTTGAAGTGCTTCTTATAGTGAGGCGTGTCCTTGCGGATAAGGCGTTGTCTCCCACCGGGCAGGGGCCAGGGCGCCTCCGGCTGCCCCTCCTCACTCTCGCCGTCTTCCCTTGGGGGCAGCAGCAGCGTGTCCTCTGCGAAGCGCACTGTGGGCTGCGTGAAGCCGGGCGTGAGAACGGCGGCGTGGTCTGCACGGCCCCCTGCCCGGACGCGGCTCCCGGACGCTGGGCAGCACGCCGCTGCAGCCCTCCGCGGGGCAGAGGCCCGGCCTCACCTCCTCGTAAGTCTCCTCCGCAGGCTCCTCTGGGGTGCCCGGGCCGGCTTCCTGCTGGCTCGGCCCCTGCGTCTCGGTCAGCGGCCCCTCGGGGTCACCCTGGGAGGCCGTGCTAGCAGACGGCTGTGAGTCCTTGCTCAGGCCAGACTCGGTGCTCAGCCTCTTCTCCTGCGGCAGGGTCAGGCAGCTGGTCGGCCTGGGCGTTCTGCTGCCCCGACTGCAGAGCCCCCGGTGGGCTCACCCCCTGCCGGGTAGACGGAGCCGTCCCAGCCCCCAGGGAAGCCACGCCTCCATCAAGATGAACAGACGGTGTGCAAAGCCACAGATCCGTGGCGCAGCCCCTCGGGGGTCTTCCCACAAGACACAAGATAGGGACCAGGCAGGTTCCAGAAGACCACCAGACCAACAACTGCCAGGCGCCCAGACGTGAGCACGGTTCCGTACACGAGCCACGGCAGCTTCACAGAGCGGGTGGCCCAGCTCCACATCCCTCCAGGCTTCAGATACCCTGCTGCACCCGAAGCGTCCCCAAGCTTTCCCCGACCCCAACGCCAGGAACCTCCAAACGAGCACCACCGGGCCCACCTGACTCAGGTCCCCGCGTGCCATGCCAAAGCCGGTCGTGCCCCTTCCGGCTGTGTGAGGACCCGAGGCAGGTCTGACCCGCTTGCCTCACTCTCCGCCCCTACACCGCCTCTGGTTCCTACCCGGCGCGTCTACACCACAGGTCCCCCTGTACTCGCGCCAGCGGCCCTTGTGTGACAGGGCCCTGCTCCACTGGAGAGTGTGGCGGACTTGGCCCTGGACCCCTGCCCCTTGGGCTCATCTCCTCCCAGCCCCCGCGCCCACCCCTAGGCACCCAAAGCCCTACACCCATGATGAACAAGACACCCGGGGCCAGGGTCCCTTCTGTGCCAGGCAGGTTCCCATAAGCACCTCCTCCAAAGGCGAGGGTGGCCCAGACTCGGGCCTGCAGGCCAAGGCTTCGCCCCGACGTTCCTCGACACCCCTCTTCATCACCTTCAGCTCGCTGGGGTGAGGCGTGGCCCGACGTTGCAGGCCCTGCAGTGTGCAGGGGGGTGAGGGGGGGGGCGGGGAGGATGCGCCCCCTCCCCCCCGGGGCGCCCCCACCATACCCGCTTCTCAGCAGCAGCTTCCTCGGCATCGTCGCCACAAGCAGGGACCTCCAGAAACTGGATGACGCTGACGCGACCGAGCGGGGCGTCGCTCCAGCTCTCCAAAGGGCTCCGCTGCCCCGGCTCCTCTGAAGGACGCGGTCGTCAAGGGGATGCCCGGCCCTGCCCCTCAGACACAGCCACCCCGTGGCCCTGTGGCCGGTCACCTACCGAGGCTGGGTGGGGGCTGCTGCGGCAGCAGGTAGCAGGTGAGAACCTTTTCGCCGGTCTGGGCGTCGTCCTCCGTCTGGAACCGGAGCATAGGCTGTGCCTGGTTCTCAGCCAGCCATAGGGCCTTGAGGTTGAGGTGGGTGAGCGCAAACGGCAGACTCCGCAGCCTGGGGGCCGGGGGGGGCGGGTGGCACGGGAGGTTCAGCGGGGGCCGGCAGGCTCGGCTGGCTCAGCAGGGGCCGGGCAGGGCGAGCACTCACCGGTTTCCAGCCACGTCCAGCACGTGCAGCTCAGCCGTGTGGGCGAGCTCGGGCGGCAGGGCGGCCAGACGGTTGTCCCTCAAGGAAAGGACACTGAGAGCCACACAGCCTCCGATCTCGGGCGGCAGCACCTCCAGACGGTTGCGGTCCGCGTTGAGATTGGTCAGCTTGGTCAGCTTCCCCAGAGAGCGGGGCAGAGCCTGGTCGGGGCCGAGGGAGAGTCACAGGTTGGTGGGAAACCGCCCCGGTCCGGAAGGAGAAGAGGACCTTTCTGCGGGGTTCGGTCTGGCACCGCTCCCTGTCCCCCGCAGGGAACCGCTTCCAGCCATAGCCTCCCATCCAAGCAGACACCCGGGGCCTGCCACACGGTGCTCCTCTCTCCCTGCCTCAGTGTCCCCGGTCCCACCGGGCCGGAGCCTACCGTCAGCAGGTTCTCCGTGAGGATCAGTTCTGAGAGGTTCTCGCAGTCACCGATGGCCTCCGTCACCTCGCACAGACGGTTCTGGTCCACCTTCAGGATGGACAGCTGTTTCAGCTGACCTGGTATCGGGGAGACACGATGACACCGCTGTGTGGGGCAAGGGCCCGGCTGCCCGTGCGGGGCCCGGCTCAGAGCCCTGCCCTGCTGCAGACCCAGCCCCCATCACCCAACCCACCTGCCCTTGCAGCCCTTTGAGCTCCCTGCCCCGGAGCTGAACTGCCAGGCTCCCTCACCCACTCACCGGGCCCATCCCCACCCCAGTTTAATTCCCCTTCCCGGGGGCGTCTCTCGGAGTCCAGGTAAGTAGAGTCAGAGCCCTCCCCGAAAGGGCCCTCCTCCAGGCTGGGGTTCCCCGCCAGTCACGCCCCCCCCAGTGCCCCGGCCGGTGCTGACCGATGCCATCAGGGAGCCGCTGCAGCAGGTTCTGGGAGAGCAGCAAGTCCGTGAGCAGCAGCAGCCCGCCGAGCTCAGAGGGCAGCTCCTCCAGCCGGTTCTCCGACACGTCCAGGCACACCAGGCGCCGCAGGTTCCCGAGCTCCTGGAGGTGGGCACAGGGGGTCAGGGAGCAGCTGAGCACGGGCCAGGGGGTGCCGCACCCTCACTCACCGGGGGCAGTGTGGACAACTGGTTCCGGTCCAGCCACAGCTCTCGAAGATTGGGCAGAGCCCCCAGGGTATCGGGCTGCGAAAACAGATGGGGACAGGACGACAGGGTCAGAGCGAGAACCTGAGGTCCCTGGCCCTGCCTCGCCCGAGACAGCCCCGCCCTCTCCGCACCAGCACTTCCAGCTCATTGCCTCCCAGATCCAGCTGTTCCAGCTTGACCAGGAAGGACAGGGACCTGCGGAACAAACAGCAGGTGTCGCCTCAACTGCGTGGCCTAAAGCCCCGAGGGCCTCGGCCCAGGCAGGCACCGGATGAGGACCCGAGCCCACTCACGCAGGCAAAGACTTGAGCAGGTTCTCCCGGAGCTCCAGGGTCACCAGGTTGGCGAGGCTGAAAGAGAGATCAAGGTGGGGAGTGACGGAAACAGAGAGATGGTGGGGACAAGTGGAGAGGCAGGGCTGAGCCGAGTTCCCCTGCCCTGGAGGGCACTCACTTGCCCACGTCCCCGGGCAGCGCCTGCAGGGACACGTCATTCAGGGCCAGGTGAGCCAGGCTGCGCAGCTGAGTGAAGCCTTCCGGGAGCCTGCGCCAGAGGAAGGGGACCTCAGGTGTCCAGAACAGAGCTGCGTAACCTCCCGCACCCGCTACTGCCCCCCACCCCTGCCATGGCCATCACCCACCTAGACAAAGGGTTCCCGCTGAAGTCTGCAATCTCCAGGGCCTTGCAGAACTTGATGCTCTCGGGGATCTCCGGAATGTCTGTAGTAGGAGAGGGATCGCCATGGAGAGACACCCATGGTCTCTAAGGACTCCGAGTCCTCCTTGCCTCCCCTAGGCTCCACCCCAGACCTGCCCTGGGCCCCGCACCGTTCCGGGACACGTCCAGCTCCACCAGCTGCATAAAGTTGGCCACCTCGGGCGGCAACCGCTGGATCTCGTTGTCACTCAGGCCCAGCTTCCGCAAGTTCAGCAGACGAAAGAAGGGCTGTGGGCGGGGAGTGGGGTCAGGGGTGCCTGGACTCTAGCAGAGGGCCCCTCCAAGAGCAGACACGAATTCACAGCTCACAGATCCCATGGGCCCCTGCCTGCTGCAGGCCCCACAGAAACCCAGGGTCCTGCCACATCACCCCAGTCCGCAGCAGGAAAAGGAGAGAAAAACGCACACTCCCGTCTCTCTAAGCTTCTAAGTTCCTTTTGGTACCTGGTCCCTTCTCGTCAACTCAGACACGTTCCCTGCCGCTGTCTTTCCAAAGCGTTCTAAATCTTGGCTGGTGAGTACTCTCACGTCTAACTGGGTGATTCTCCATTCCTCACCCTGTGTGCTGCCTTAAGGACTCCACATGCAACCTGAAAGCCCTCTTCCCCCCGTCCAGTGGCGAGTCCTCCAGGGCCCCTGCTGGCTCTGCTGCTGCACCCAACCGACCCGGCCCAGATCTGCGGCAAGGACTGGGCAGTCACGAAGAAAAGTGACAAAATCAGCAAAGTACCCAAGTACAGTGGTTTCGTGTACAGGGGGGCCGAAGACTCCTGGAGGTGGTGAGGGACAGAGCCCTCCCATCCAAGCCCAGAACAGGGTCACCACACCCTTTGTGGCACACAGCCCCAAGCACTGGGGCGCTTAGCAGCCGGTCTCCAAAAAGGAAATCCTTTTATGACCTGCTTCCTTTAGTAACCTCTTCTCCAGAGCAGCCTTAGAAGGAAAGCAAGCTGACCGGGACGCACAACTGCAAGGAGAGGTAGACAGGCGGCAGACCTATCAGGGACAAGGACCTTGAGGACAGCTCCCCTACCCCGCCTCAGCCCCCAGGAGGAGAGCAGTCGGAGAACGCCGGGCTCCTCGCCTCCCCAGCAGTGTGAAAAAGTAGTCTTCACCTGCCAGACCAGGTTCGCCTACCCACCTCGACGGGCTCCATCCCATCCACCGCCCCCGTGCTTGCGCTCCGTTCGCTCCTAGACTGTGGCTATCCCTGTCACCCCCAGGCAGGCACCCGAGGAGCACTGCCACCTGGCGCCAGCACCCGAGGTGGGTGAGGAGGGTGGGGTTGGCCAGTAAGAACCAGCAGGGCCAGCTGGAGGCTGCGGTGCCCCGCCCGGGGCCAGCGCCTGCTGACCAGCCCTGGGCGAGCGGGAGCCGCCGCGGGGCCGATCCCGCCGACCGGTGCCGACCGGTGCCCACCGGTGCCCAGGGCCGGGCCGGGCGGCAGGTAGGTGCGGGCGGCCGCTCACCTTGGGCAGCTCGCGCAGCTGGTTGGCGTCGAGGAGCAGCTCCTCCAGGCTGCGGCTGTAGCGGTAGATCTCCTCGGGTACGGCCTGCAACGAGCAGTGCCGCTTGTCCACCGACTCCACGTGCCGGTTGCAGCGCCACAGCGGGATGCACTTGAGCATGGTGCGGGCTGGCGGGCGCGCGGCGCGGGCTCAGGCGCGGGCTCGGGCGGCGGGCTCGGCCGGGGGGCGGGGCCCGGTCCGCATGAGCGCCGGGCCGGCCGGCCGGGCGGGGGAGGGGCGGGGCGGCGGCGGCGGCGGCGGCGGCGGCGGCGGCGGCGCTGGGCCCGGGCCGCGCTCGGAACGCTCGGCCCGAGGCGGCCCGAGAGGGGAGGGGGTGGGGGGGGGCGCGCGGCCCGGCCGGCGCTCAGACTCTCAGGAGACGGCGGCGGCGGCCCCGCATCCCGCCCAGCCCGCTCGCCCGCCGCTGTGCCGCAGCCGGAACGGCCGCCGCTGCCCGCCGGACTGCCCCGCCGACAACCGCCGGCCGCCGCGCAGCCCGCCGGGAAGCCGAGGCCCGCCCTCGCCGCCCATCGCCGCCGGGAACTGCAACCCCCACAAGGCCCCGCGGTGTCGGCGCCTCCGAGAACCCGTAGCGGTCCCGCGCACAGCCTGTCGGGAAGCTCAGCTCCGGTGCCCGGGCGCGAAGCACGATGGGACTTGAAGTCCGCACAAGGACCGAGCTCCGCGACGCTGGCCAAAGGCTTCCGGAGGTTCCGCCCGGGCCCTTCCCTGGGATGGCCCTTCCCGCGACCACTTGCTCAGCCAGCCGCCCCTCCCACCGGGACCTGGGCTCTCTCGGGGCAAGGCGACCAGCGGAGCCGGCGCTCCACTTCCGGGCCGACTTCGTCCCGGGGCGTGAGGTGCTCCATGCCAGCCTTCCGGCACTAAACCTGCACAGGCGATGCCAGGACCGCGGAGCAGGAGAGCCCCACTCTGTACGGGGGCTGCTCAGGGCAGGATGTCACCAAGCAGGCCTTGATGAGCACTGCAAATGCCTTCCTCCCCTGTTTTCCAGCAGGCCTGAATTCAAGGCCCCCTCTGCCCATCCCTTCCCCCAGGCTGACTTCGGGAGACAATAAGCACAGGACCACTGTTACACAGGGACTGTCGGGGCCAACAGCATCTGCACCTTTATCCCCACGCTGGGTGGCTAGGCCTGAGACACCAACAAATCACTCTATAAAACCCAGAGGAAACAAGGAGCAAGTGCAAGTCCAGGGAAAAGGGCCAAGGTCACGCAGAAAGGTCACTGTTATCAAAACGCTCCTGGTCATACACTTCAGCCACCACCTTGCGGCCAGCAAACCAGCGCCCATTGAGGGCCTGGATGGCCTTGTGAGTCTCGGAGGCTATGGAAAACTCCACAAAAATCTTGACGATGATCTCTGCGTCCTCCTCCTCGCCCTGCTTCTCCTGGTATATGATGACACGGTTCACAGCACCAAACTTGCCACACTCCTCGGTCACCTCCCCCTCCAGGTCATCGTCGATGTCCTTGGGGTCCACCATGTTACGCAGAACCATCACCGTGGACTGTGCAGGGGAGGGGACAGCTGAGAGCTATGGCTGGCTGGGTCACCCTGCCCCACCCACCCCAGTGGCCCCAGATACCCACCTCCTGCTTTCGGAGCAGCTTCTGCATCACCATGTGGCGGGCGCTACTACCGGAGATGCTCATGTGCTCCTGCTCGCTGAGCATCTCTGGCCGCTCCGACTCAGGAAAGAGCTCCTCCTCCTCCTTCTCCTTCTTGGGCTCCAGGAGACCCAGCGTTGGGGGGCTGGCCAGGATGGGGTTCACCACTCCCACAGAGGGGATGGTGACCGGAATGGGAGGCCGGGCTGGGGTCACACCTGCAGCAAATCCACCAGGTCCACTGGTCACTCCCCCGTCTCTGCCCTTCCCAGGAAGGAGTGTAGCACCACCTACCCAGGTCTGAACCATGGCCTGTCCTGGCCACAGAGGGCTATGCGCAGAGGGGCAGGAGAAGAGGGGAGGCCCTGACCCACCCAGGCTCACCTGTGATGACTCCTGGCGCCTGGGCAGCCATGACAGCCTGGGGCAAAGCCCCCAGAGGCTGGGCCAGAGTCAGTGCAGGGGACACCAGTCCAGGAGTGGCCAGGGTACCCAGCACCGCTGCTCCAGCCACGGCTTCCTGCAACTCAGAAAGCCACCACACTCAGTCCCCGATCTGGCTACCTCCACTCAAGACCACCCAAAGAGCCAATCCCCAAAGGATGAGGGAGAGAGGAGCTGTCACCCACAAATGAACCACACAACTGCACCAGCCCTCACCTGAGCTGTGATCTTGGCTGTGGCTGCAGCTGCGGCCACGGCAGCAGCAGGTGGGAGGCCTCCGGGTGTGGCAGGTGTAAGCAGGGGCATGGGGGGTGTGACAGCCTTGCCCACCCGCAAGTACTGGCCACCCAGATCAAACAGGTTCATGGAAGACACGGCATCCTGGGATGACTGGGCCTTCTCATACTCTGCAGGGCAGAGGCAGCAGTGAGGGTTAGCCCCAGTGCCAGGTGGGCCCCACCCTCACCTCAGTCTCCTCAAACTCACCAATGAACCCATAACCCTTGTGCTTGCCAGTTGTGGGGTCCCGGGCCAGCGTGCAAGATTTGATCTTGCCAAAGGCCTCAAATACGCTCTTGATGTCATCGTCGGAAAGATCCTGGTGCACAGAAGCCACGTAGATGCGGTTGAAAGCTCGCGCCTCCTCAGCCAGCTGGTCTATGATAGGCTGGGCCTGCCCTATATTGCTGGGTCTGCCCACCTGGGAGAGAGGCAGGGGACAAAGAGTCCCCAGTCAGCCCAGGCCTGGCCACTTCGGGCTGCTCTGCGTCTCCCAGGGGACTGAAACTAGAGCACACCAGACGTCCCGGCCCCGAGGCCCACCTCCTTGGCCCCTACCTTGATGTTCCTGCCTCCTAGCATCACTGAGTTCATCTGCTCCAAGGCGAGCTGCGCAGCTTCTGGGACCTCGTACTCCACAAAGGCAAAGCCCTGGACACGTGAATGTTGTCTGTCGTTAGGCCAACAGGGCCCAGGGTGGGGGGTGGGGCGGGGTGGGGAGGGGCAGACTAAATCTCACCTTGTGCTTCATGGTGACGGAGTCCCAGGACATGTCAATGCTCTTGATGGGTCCGAAGGGAGCAAAAGCCTGGCGAATGGTGTCCTCCCCAAGCTCATAGTAGATGGAACCCACGTAGACCCGACACATGATGGCCAGCGCCCGCTGCCGCTGAGCTGCCATCTGGAGCAGGACACAAGGGGAGAGAGAGCCACTGGCTTGTGAGGGGGTTGCAAGAGGCTGGGCAGCCCACTCCCCTCCTGGCCCACCTACCCAGTTCCGCTGTGGGGAGGGCTCCCCACACGGCAACAAGGTGCAGGCTCAGCTCCTGCAGTCAGGGGAGCAGGGGTCAACAGGACCCTACCCCCCAGGAAGGAAGGCCAGGCCCAAAGGCAGGACACGGACGCACCCCGGCCCATCCAGGTCCTGGGCAGACTGGCAGCAAAGCTGACAAGCGGCTGGGAGGCAGGGCTGCACGCCCTCCCACCCTGCCCACCTTCCAGTCTGGGGGCCAGGTACCCCAAGCTGGGCTAGAAGATCCTCCCAGGGTCCTGGTCAAGTGCTCTAGCAGAAGAGGGAAGGGGAAGCCATCCAAGCTTCAGGGACCCACTGGTGTGGAGGCAAGAGAGGGGGCAGAAGACAGGGCAGCTACTGCCCAGAAGAGAGCCCAGGGGAGGAGGTCAGGAGCCCAGATGGGGGCTCCCTGCAGAGACAAAGGGCAGCTGCTCATGCAGGGCCAACTCAGGTGGGGGCTTAGCATTTGGCAAGCCCCCCAGTGTGTTGAACACCTGACAAAAAAGGGCTGGCTGGAGCTCACCCCTGCAGCCCCAAGGCCCCGCCCCCAGGAATGTCAGAAGGTGGCAGAGCTGCCAAAAAGAGAAGCCCCAGGGCTCCTTGGAGCAGGGAGGGAACAGGCCCAGCGGGCCCAGGACTCTGCTTGGGCAGACGCTGCCTCTGCGCCGGGGCAAGCTTGGGCCCAGGGACCTCCCCATGCCCCTCAGGGACGGGGTTCCCACCCCCGCCACCTCACACGTGACGTGCCAGGCAGGGGGGTTCCCAGAGCCATATGCAGTGGGCGGCCAGGAGGAGCTGGGCCCCAGGGAAGACATCAGAGGCCCAGGGCAGGCAAAGAAGATGGGATCCTGGCTCTAGTCCCTCCATAAACACGGGCTCCCCTTACCCTCAAAAGGCTCCCCATAACCAGAGGCTAGTTTCCCTCTTTAGACACCAACCGGCCTCTTATGTAGACCAGACCTCCCCCTCCCTCAAAGAGGAGCCTAAAAATCAGATCCGTGTGTTCCCCCAACTAGGAATTTCCCCCCAAATGGGACTGCCCTCCTCAAACTGGGCTCCTGACAAGTCGGCCTCAGGCCCCTACAGAGACCAAGGACCAGCAAAGGTGGAACTACGTCCCCTCTCGCACCAGACACCCCACACATACACCATCTACCCCTCAGGTCAAAACCCCCCAAGATAACAGCACGTCTCCTCTCCAGGGTGGGCTTCCCAACAGCAGGTGGGCCAAGAGCCCTCCTCCCTGACGTCTCCCCATAGACAGACACTCCTCAGTGAGGACGTCGGGTCTGTCTGGCCCTCAGACAGGGCCACATCTCCCCTGTGAGAGCAGCACACCCAGGGATGACCCCCAGGGGATGGAGCAGTGTCTCTTTCCCAGACTCCTCCGCCCACGGCAGCCAAGGCCACAGCCACCGCCTCTGCCTCCTCCCTGGCCCACTCTGGGCTCAGCCCCTGCCTGCTCCCTGGCTGCATGGCCTCTACCCCTTGCTGACAGCCAGGCCCAGAGGACCAAATTCTTGCCCTTCCCTCTCCTGCTTGCTTGGGACCCCCCAGCCCCCCGCCCCATCCATCCGTCCTCCCTCCAGGGTCTGATGGGGCCGGAAGTTAGGACTCGTCTCTCCTCGGGGGCCTGACCCCAACCCAGGAGCCCGGGCAGCCTGGAGACCGGCAGAGCTGAAGGCCCAGGCGCTGCGCCTCGTGCGTGCAGGCGACATGGGTGAAGGTGGGCCTGGCGTGGGCAGCTGCCCTCCTGGCCTGCTGCCCTCCGCAGTTACCTGGCCGGTTAGTTTTAAGGCGGGACCTCAGAGCAGATGGAGGCCTCCCCAGGGGCGGTCCCGGGTGGGTGCCCGCCCACACCACTGGCCCCGCCACGCCTGGCGCTCTGCTGCGCTCGTCCCGAGCTGGCGGGCAGGGCCGGCTAGGGGAGCAAGGTCCCCAGCACGCGGGCTGCACTGCCCCCCTCTAGCCCTGACTAAGGACATGAGCCCCGGAAGAAGTGAGCATTTCTATTGACCGATTGCAAAGGTGAGAGAGGATCTCCAAAGCCCATTGTCACTGCTGCCATCTGAAAGACAGTAAAGACAGAGTTCAGTCTGTTGGAGCCGAGCAGTCTCCCGCTCTTGTCACACCTCACGCAGACAGCGGCAAGGCCCGGAGTCCCCGCCCTGCCAGGGAGGCCCGCCTGCCTTCCCAAACTGCCGGCCAACTGGCCAGCCGCCGGCACCTGCCCAGGGGGGGCCTCAGAGCCCCAGGTGCCCCGCCCCGCAGCCTGGCCGGCGGGGCAGAAGGAAGGGAGGGGGGGGGGGAGGGGGAGGAGGAGAAGGAGGAGAAGGAAGAGGAGGAGGGTGCGGACGGAACAAGGTGAAGAGCCAGGGCATCTCCTGGCAGTGTGAATATATGAGGGCCGGGCAGGGGGGCAAGGGGCTCGAGGCCCAGGCACCAGTCAGCCTCTCCCTGGCCTCTTCCCCACAGCCACTGTGGCTTCCAGTCACAGGGCCAGAACAGGGCCCTGTTGGAAGTGCTCCCAGCCTGTCCTGTCCGTCCCAGACCCCAGTCCGGGTGGTCTGGGCTCACTGCAGGGGTCGAGGCCTGACACCTCTGATCCGAGGCCATGGGGGGTGGGGAGGAACGCCCCTACATGCTGCACCCTCAACTGGGCGCAGAGGCGACCTGAAGCAACGCTTTCAAGTCCAAGAGGAGGAGCCAACTCAGGGTGCGGGGCAGGGCTACAGAGAAGGGCGGGAAGGGGCCACGGGCACTCAGCAGATGGGTAAGGCTGGGCCACTCGTGCCTCACGGAGAAGCCTGGGCGTCCCAAGAACGAGTCCTTGAGAAAAAGAACCGCGACACCTCGCGGGGACGGCCACAGGCACAGGAGGAGGAAGAGAAGGAAGAGGAGGTGGGTGGCGGGGAGGGGCGGGCGGAGGCTCCCGGCCCGGGCGGGCGGGGCCGGCCTCAGGCGGAGCCGGCACCGAGGCCGGAGGGCGGGGCCCGGGCGGCTCACCTGCAGGTTGGTGAGCTGCTGTTGCTGGTGCGCGATGGTCTGCTTCACCAGCACGCTCTTGATGCTCTGCTCCATGGCGTACTTCTTGGCCTGCGGGAGAAGGCAGTGAGGAGCACTGGGGGGCCCGGCCTGCGGGAGATGCGCTTTCCTCCGCCATCTGCTCCCCGCCCCCGCTGTGCCCTGGTTCCCCAGCAGGTACACTCTCACCTTCTGGAGGGCCTCTTGCTGCTCGGGCGTCAGAGGAGGCAGTCCCAGCTTCGCGGTTGTGTTCTGCCCGTTCTCCATCTTGATGGAGTCCGTCCCCTGGTAGTGGGGAGCGGGAAATCATTAAGAATAAGCTCAAGGCCACCCCACGTGGCCCCAGGAACCCCACCCCACCTGCCTCCCCCTACACCTGCACGTGGCCTCGGGCCCAGTCCGTTCCCAGGGACAGACAGCTCCTAGTCACAGGCTGTCTCTGGCCTGGCCTAGATATGCGTCTGCCCCTCCGCCATCCCTGTGCCTGTCCCTAGTCAGACCTCTCCCAAGACTCCTGAGCAGGACACACGCTGAGGAAGGCAGGTACGTCGGGGCCCGTGGACAACTCTGAACAGTTTTGGAGCCCAGGCCACAATGGCCTCCTCACGAGATACCGAGACAGGCAGCGAGTAGTAAGAGGGGCCCATCCCTTGGAGCAAGCCTGACCCCAGAACCTCAGGCCCACACGGTGCAAGAAAGCTGGCCTTAGCCATCCCTTATAAGGAAGAGGGGCCATGGTTCTCCGGATGTGCTGGGACTCCTCATTCCCAGACTGCCTGTCACCCACCTCTGCCCTCCACACCGCCCCACAGATCCAGCCATGGTCACAGACTCAGCTTTCCTGATTGGGTGGAGTACCAGGGACTACTCAAGGAGCAAGTGTGAGAAAGGGCCTCCCTCCCAGCATACCTTCAGGCAGCGCCCCATCCCCTATCCCTGCACCCTGTTGAAAACCTGGACTTGTTCTCCCAGGCCACCACAGCCCCAAGGAGGACTCCAGTCCCCTGGGAAGAGAAGCCAGGAGCAGACCAGCCACAGAAGAAAAGTGGACCTGCCAGCACCCTAGCCAGGTGAGCATGGGGACCAGGAGACATTTTGGGGAGGTGTGGGGCGGGGGGAGCAGGCACAGCCTGCTGCAGACCAGAGCGAATGCAGCTAGGATTAAGGTTACATTCTTTCTGCCAAAATACATTTCTAAGCTGTGTGCAGGCAAAAGAATAGAGTTCTGTGAGCAAGAAAAAAACCACAGCCATCAGACCAAAGAGTATGTGTCTCAGGAGTCAGACCACACCTGCCTGCCCAGGAGCTCAGAGGGCCTGAGGCTACCCCAGCAACCGCAAGGATGGACCACCACCAGCCCCCTCCAGAGGGGATGCTCTGCAGCTCCCAGCACAGCCTTGGGAGGGACAGCAGAGGAGACAGACAGACCCCCAGCATAGGCATGATGAGCAAGGACATCAGAGGAGGCAGGAAGGGGCCAGCTGACCCAAACCCCAGGAATCCCCATCCTGACCAGCCCAAGAATTAGGTTTCCAGCACAGGATCAAAGGGCAGAAGGGGCCTGGAGGTCCCTACTCTGGCGACCCAGTCTGGCCCAGAGGCTTGTCCTCTCCACCCTCCCGGCTGGCCCCAAGCCAGGTTCTCCTTAGTGAGACAAAGGCAAGAGTGCCAGGGGCTGTGACTCTAGAGCAGGCTGTCACCATGGTAACCAATGCCAACCCCCTTTCAGCCCCTTAGAAACTTTTCAATCTCCTCTTTGTCTTGGTAAACAAAAGGCCCTTCTCTCATCAATCAGGGCAGGGGAGGGCTGGCTAGATGGACACCCTGGCCCCTCTGCCCATCTGCTTCAGCCCCCATAACTTCCCAGGATCCAAGCTGCATATCACGGCCAAACGTCCCCTGAGTGTGTGGGGGCCCGCAGGAGGGTCCCACTCCAGCAGGTCCCCAGGCCACTTTGTTGAGCCCCCACTGGAACCCGCTGGGGGCAGGCGCTGCCATGGAGAAGCACAAAGAACCCTACTGCCCAGGGACAAGGACTGGCTCCACCTCCTATAGGACAAGCTCCCAAGGACTAAGAAACTGGAGCAGGACGAGATCTGCCCAGACCCACTCTGTCTGCAGTCTGGCCCGAGTCCCATGCAGACCCCGTGCTCTGACTTACACATGTTCTGCTTCGCTGTTTTATCTAAATTCGAGGTCTGAAGTGAAAATCTCTGTTTCTGGCTCTTAACACCCATCACACTCTGAAACGGCACATCTGCCCTCTTCTAGGACACCCGTGGCGAAGGGCTTGCACTCGCTCTGGGTCAGCCCCCAGCTAACCATCATCACTATCTGCCCGACGTCTGAAGACACGAGGCTGTGACCCACCACAAAAGCAGGGCAGATGCTAAGGGGAGAGCCAGGCCTGAGGCCGGGTGGTGAGGGGACAAGACAGGCGCCTGCACCCAGAAGGTAGAGAAGAGTCCCTAGAGCTCCTCCCACCCCACCCCCACCTCTCTAGGCCCAGGGACACGCAGGCAGGCAGGCGGGCGGGCGGGCGGGCAGGCAGGCGGGCAGGCGGGCAGGCCTGAGGGCAAGGACGGTTAAGGTCAGTACCTGTGGAGGTTTCCATTTGTCTCCCGCTGCCACCACTGCCGCCGCCGCCGCTGCCGCCGCCGCCGCCGGCTCGGACCCCCCTCCTTGCTGGCCATTGACCTGCTGCAGGCAGGAAAGAGATGTTGTAACGGACAGTTATAAGACCCACCCACCCCGGCCCTCTCTCCCCTTCCCTAGCTAAAGGCCAAGTGTCCATGGACGAGAAAGAGAGGCAGCAGAGGCACAGGACAAGATCAGCTCTGGCTTGGCCCCTGAGCATCCGACAGCGTCCCACTCCACCCCACACTGCCCATTCCTCCAGGACACCTGCAGCTGATCAGGGTCCTGGCAAAAGGGGCTGGCCTGTCAGAGTCTAGGGCAGCCCGGAGTTGGCAATGAGTCACCAGGAAAGGACAGGACAGAGAATAAGAGCTCCTGCCCCATGTCGAGGAAAGGCATCCTTCCCTAGGTCTAAAACTGCCCTCTGGCCACACAGCTGAGGTCTTAAAGATCAGTTCCTTTCCTGCTGGCAGGCTGGGCCAGGCCACAAGGGATGAAAGGGGGCACAGCTGGCCATCCCCCACATCCCCCCCTGAGGGCAGACAGCGGAACCTCTCTAGCTGCCTGCACACACGTCTGGGCCGGCCCCATGGCTCAGCATCAGTCCCAGTGCCTTCCACAGGCTCTGGCCAAGCCCACACCCCAAACCCTTCCTGAAGACACCTCTGAGGAGGGCTGTTCTCCGAATAACAGGCTCTGGTACGTGGTCTGCACACACAAGCCTCCCTCCCCCAGCAGTCAAACTGTCCGGGGCTGTCTAACTGCAGGGAGGGCAGCTGAGAGCTTGGCCATACTCCACACCCAGAGGGGCATGGAGCCACTGCCATGCAGAGACAGCCCAAAGGAGAGAACAGCTCTCAACTCAGCTCAGCAGGAGCAAAGACAGGCCACGGGCAGGAGGCAGCAACGATGGGGGCTGGGGGACTTGGTGGAAGGGCCCGGAGACCTACTCCACCTTCTCAGGCCGCACAGCGGGAACTGAGAGCAGAACACACTTTCCCCACTCCCAGCTCACAAGACCCACAGACATCTAGGAACACAGGGGACAACCACGCTTACCCTGGGAGCCCTGTGCACAAAGCCAGAGGCTGGGCTGACTTGGTCAGAGCTCGTCTCAGGCCCTCTAGCCCCAAAGAAGACGGCAACACAAGCCTGTCTGTGCTGGACACACGGCCAGTGGGCACAGGAGCTGTGGCTAACCCAGCCCTGCGCCTTGCCCAGAGCTGCACCACTCAGTTGCTGAGCTCAGCACCACTGCTACTTAGAAACGATGCCCCACAGAGAGCCAAAGGATGGGGGACCCTTGTGGCATGGCCCCACTGACTGGGCGTATGGCAGCTGGGGTCAGGATCCATGTCTGGCTTGCCTCAAGCACCCTGGCACCCCCAGGAGCACATCTGGAGCCGAGGCTGCCCTCTCGAGGCTCACAGCAAGAGTTGACTTCAGGTCTGCGAAAGCAATCCAGCACCTAGGCCTGTGAACAGAGCCAACCCGAGGGCACATTTATCAACGACTTCTTGCTCTCCCAAACTAATATAATAGCCAACATAGGAAACAGGCCGTTGCTGAAGGTAGTACACGACTCAGAAGAGACTTCTCAGGAACAGTCAGGCCGGCAGGGGAGACCACAAGGAACATGCCACCACCTCCTCGGACACCAAGGCACTAGTTCCACAGAGCCCACGGTTCTGCTAAGAAAGCTTGGAGAAAACTGCTGTTTATGATCACAGATGGCCACATGCTGTCACCCTCTGGCAATGAAAACAGGAGGCTTTGCAGTCGCAAAGCTCCCTGTCATCAGGCAGCAGTGCCTCAAAGGGTGAGAAGTCCCCTCTGGAAGGCAGTGCAGCCCTGTGATTCTGGGCCCCAAACTCCAGCACTGCCACTGCTCACCGGCCTAGGCTCAAGACGAGTACTTCCATCAGAAATGCCAGAGAAGTTAAAGCAATTACTTAACGTGTCCAAGACTCGGCCTCTTCAGGCCTGTGTCCCGGGACTGGCAAGCAGGTTCAGTGAGTCACCCCGTGTAAAGTACTCAAGGCTCTCCCGGCACAGAGCAAGCAGCTCTAGGTCTTAGCCATTATCAGCACTGGTACAACACCCAGCGTCAAATCCCCAGAGCAGAGCCACTGCAGGACGCCCTCCGTCTGTTCAGTCCTCTTTACACGGTGCCACGTGGTCTACCAGACGGCTGGGCTCTGTGCTGGACACTTTGCAGCAAAAACAAGGCAAGTGGCACCTACATAAGAAGACTGCTGTGGTTCATGAGCACAAGAAAAAAACCACCAAGCGAGCGCAGGATGCGAAGAAAGGCACCGAGGGTGCTCCGCTGCGGCAGCCAGGGAAGGCCGACAAGGTAGGCGCGGACCATCTTCAGAAGGAGAAGAAAGCTCCGGTGCCTACAGGGAAGGGAGAGGGTCTGGCGCCCCTGCCACATAGATGGAAACCAAGAGGAATGGCTCCAAGTAGGAGTGAGCCCAGTGGTCACAGGTAGGGAAGAATGGAGTGATAAGTCACAGACACACGATGCCACCAGAAGACCACGCCCCTAACGAGAAGGGGCTGTGGCCTGTTTCTGCAGCCAACAGGTGGAAGGCACGGAAGGGACAAGCAGCACTTCCGCATCTTCCTGCGTCCTTCCCTAGTGATCGCTGTCAGCCAAATTCAGTGCCACTCTATCCCCACGTCCCACAAGAGCTGAAGCCACATCTCAGGACAGCACCTGTGTTGCTCAGCCTGCACGGACCACGGGACAGAACAGGCTCTCACTATGCCCGACCAAGACAGTCAGAACACAGGCTGTCTAGAGAGCCATCCACTGGAAAGGTTAGAAGAGGAACATGTCAGACCACAGCCTGGACCTCACTCCCGGAATCTGACGTAAGCCTGAGACTGTACGGTTTTCGGACACCCACCAACGTATGTACGTGTCAACCTCTTAAGAGAATTCGAATGAGCAACAAACGCCCCTACGGAAAACCTCGGTTTGCGGGACTCAGACTCACTGCCCGTGGCCACCTCTACTGTGAGGTCACCTCTGTCTGGCACCACGCCACAGCACAACTGAGCCCAACTCATCCCTCAGTGTCCGTGAGTGCAGGGCGCTGCCAGCTCCAGCCTCCGGCACCCACCGAGGCCAGCGCTCGGTGTCCATGCTGCCGCTGCAGGAGGCTTGAGGGAAACCAGGCACCCACTCTTCACTGGCTTCTCCTCCTCCACATTCCACACTTTCCCAGGAGTCTGGGTCCTCGTCTCCAAGCCTCCCTCTCCTTTGCTGTCCAATTCTAACCACTGTCCGGGACAGTCGCCAAGTCCTCTATCTCCGTCTCTTTTCTAACTTCCTCTCAGGCAGGTCGTTTGCTCCTGTGGTTTCAACAAGGAGCGGGACACGGTAGAAAGAGGACAGTCAAGTTAGCAAGGTCGGAGAATCACACGCTGGGCTCCCCTCACAAGCTGGGGCCTCCCCCCACCCCCCAGCCTGTTCCTGTCCCAGTGACTCCCAGTGACATAGGTCCAGCCTCCCTCATGGGTGTCGGCCCCCAGTAGAGGGCCTGGCCAAGATCTAGTTCTAACCTAAGTACACTCCCTGACCTCAGGTGTCTTCCCCATCAGTCCAGCCTCCAGCCACCTGCAACAGGTGCCTTCTCTGACAGACCTCACCATGTCACCGTGGGTATGGATTAGGGGCAGGGTGTAAGGTAAATAAAGCAACGGAATGATGTTGTGCAAGGTCCAGGAGAACAGTCATTTACACCGAATAGGAAGAAAAAAGGGTCAAGGGAGACTTCACCATTTAGTGTGGTGTATATAAGCGTTCTCCATCAATGCTAATCGCTCCAGGTGACTGAAAGGTAGGTGAGCACTGAGCAGGGGAGGGAGAGGCTCCTTCCGCTGGATGTCTACACCACCCTGAGCACAAGTCCCTCGAGCTCACAGTATACATGGGCCCCGTGGGTGGCAACTGGTCCTCAGGGTCCACCAGACCCCAGAACAGGGCCGGGACTACGTCTAGTTGCCCACTGTGCCCCCAAGTGCTCGGACAGAGCCTGGGGCAAAGAAACTGCTCAAGAAACGGGATGCGAGAGCACATTCTCTCCTTCCTGGATAAGGAAGCGGGGATGGAGTCCCTGTTAGTCGGTAACCACTTCCCGCGGAGCATCAGCGGAGAGCAGCAGAGTCGCAGCTGTGGATGCAAGGAGCCAAGGCCACCACCCTTCCCACCGGGCCAAGATGCCTTCCTACAGGCCCTGCACGCCTGGCGGCCCGTTCCCACGGACAGGAGGAGACGCCATCACGGCCAGGAGCCCCGCAGTCAAGCCCCGGCCACAGGCGCACCCGTCGGCAGAAGGGTACGACGGCCGCCCGGCTCCGCCCTGAGGCTGCGACTCGGCGGCGCGACCCGAGGCCGCTCGCGCAGGCCCGGCTGGCCGCCCCCCGACCGGGCCGCGCTGGGCGCGCCTCACGGCCCCCAGACTCCGACCGCCGGAAGCTGTAGCCCGCGAGCCGGAAGCTGCGGCCGCGGGCCCGGCCCCGCCTCGGGCCTGCCCCCGCCTCCGCCTCGCACAACCAAGAGCCGCGGGGGCCCGGGAGCTGCCGCTGCGTCCCCAAGAGGCCTTCGGCGCCCTGGCCCGGCCGACGACCCACTCCCGCCGACCGAGCGGCGGCCTGCGCTCACAGGCGGCTCACTTACGAGAGCTATGGTCGCCGTCGCCATCTTGCGTCCGTCGCGGCCGCCGCGCGCGCCACACGCTCCTGCTCCCTCCGCGGTCTCGCGCGATCTGGGTGCCAGCGGATGCGCCCGGAGAAGGAGGGAAGTCTCGCGACAAAAGGCCCCTTCGCCCTCGACGAGGGAAGACAGAGGAATGAGCTTCCGGTGTGGGGAGGGACCGTTAAGGGCCCGAAGAGGAGCCGGCGGACGGGGCGGGGCCGGGACCGTGTGGGCGGGGCCCGGCGGCGCGCACCTCTTTCCCGGTTGCCTCACGCATCTTGTCTTTCGCAGCGCTTACCCTTCTCCGGCGGAGGGCCGTCCAGGCTCAGTGTGTCTGTTAGCCCCTCGCTTCACCCTCCTGCCCCTCCTCCCGCCGCTGCTCCACTTTCCTGTCTCCTTAACAGAAAAACGGGTGATGTGTGTGTCTCCTGCGTCCCCGCTCTCACCCAAGAGGCAGGACAGAGGAAGTTTGGATCCCCTCCAGGGCTGAAGAAGTCCCATCTGCCCAAACGCTCTTGTTGAAAGAGGTCACGAAGAGTCGCCATATTTCAGAGTCAGATTTCAAGTGACCTCTTCTTTGCGTCGTGCCATCTCTGAAGTCAGCATGCGCCTACCAGTGAACGATGTGCCTTCGTTTAATTGGCCTCATTCCCTTTCCCAGCGAGTCATAAAACAGCAGTGCATCTGGAAACTGATGGCGTCATAGATTCAATGACATGCAGTCGGTAGAACTGGAATCCAAAAGACAGGCTTGTGAACCCATCCAGTGGGAAGGGCCTGCACCCAGAGTCCTCATCGGGGCCTTGAGCTGCCCTAGACGTCTGCCACATGTCACACCCAGCTCCAAGACCGTAACACAATGAAGCCACATCTGTAAGCTCCGTGAAATTGTCCGTCCAACAACTTCGGCCTACCTGAGGCAACAACAAAGTGTCTTTCCCGGTTAGGCAGGTCTCTTCTCAATCCTGGGAGGCTTTACCGTCTAGTTAAACAGGGTTGGATATTTTCTTCATACCCCTCCCCTCTAAAATGATAGAATTTTATAAAGACAAAAACCCATGAACACAGAAGTGAAATATTGTGGAACTGGAGGAAGGTGGAGAAGGGGGTCTGTTTAGCCACCTGGAGGTTAGCATATGAGGGGTCGTGTGTGAAAATGCAGCTGCAAGAAAGAGGAGACCCCCAGGACCTCTCTCCCTACTGGCAGTGGCTGGGCTGTCAGAGCAGAGCCCTGTTCTGAAAGGGAGTGAGATTCTTGCCCTGTCCCCACCTCCACCCTGGCTCGAAGTCTAGCCCCCAGCATGTCCCCACCACAAAACTCAGAGCTCTTCTCTGCAATAGCTCCTGGCTCAAAAGAAGACTGGCAGCTGGAGGGTGCTCAGGAGAATGTCCTGGCTAGATCCCTGGCCTCAAGGCTCACCAGGCAATAAGCCCCACCATTAAGGTCATATCACTCTTAAGAGCAACTGGACAGCCCAGGATCACCAGACACCTAAGGAGAAGGAACAAAAATGGGAATGGAAAAGGAACTCAGAAGGAGCAGAGACAATAAAAGCAAAGAGAAAAAGAAGAAAAGCTAAACTCCTATCCTCAGATACTAGAGAGGATGTTGCATCCAAAATCAAGAACAATCGATATATTGCACACCCGAAACTAACACTGCATGTCCGCTAACTGGAAGTAAAATAAGAACTTTTTTAAAAAAGAAAAACAAAATCAAGAACAGGAGGCTATAAAGAAAGAATATTCAGCAAATGATAAAGAGTGCTTACAAATGAAAAATATGGGAGGAAAATGAACAATTCAGTAGAGGGTTGAAAGATACAGTTGAAATCTTCTAGGATGTATAGAACAAAACCAGATAGGTAGAGAAGATAAAATGTAACCATAATCACACTGATCAGTATTCTTCAGTGCTTAGAACAGGACTGGCACTTCAGTGGCCTTCATGATAGAGCGGGATGGGTGAAGTAGTGAATGGGCTGGGACTTGCCACCACCACCACTGCAGGAGAGTGGGGGGCACAAGCACCACTGTCTGGTGGCAGCTTCCCCTGTGACATTTGACATTGACGTATAAGGCATTCAGAGTGCTTGTGTTCTGGGCACTGTTCTCATTACTTTACAAACATTACCTGTGTGATCTTTACAATGATCCCATGGAGTGGGTACTGTTATTATCCCATTTTTACAGACAAGAAAGTAGGGGCACGATATCATACCTCAGGAAGCGGAATGGCCCCACAGCCTATGCCCTTAACTACCGTGTATTGTGCCTCTCAAAGCTCAACATCTAAATAATAAAAATTCCTCAAAATAAGGAGAAGGGGAAAGTCAACCAAAAAAAAAAAAATTTCCTAGAACTGAAGGATTGGGATCTCTGGACAACAGATAAAAGAGAAGTTTTAAATGAAGAACTATCATTGAGAATTTCCAAAGGGAGGGAGAGAGAGGAAGAGGAAGTGAGAGAGAAATCACAAGGGGTCAGAATTCAGAAAGGCATGAGAATTCTTGGGACTAGAAGAAAATCACATGATACTCTCAAAATCCTTGGGAGAAATAATTTTCAACTTAGGCAAACTTTTGTGCCTAGCTACACTAACAAGCAGATGTAAGAGTAGGCTAGGGACAAATAGGCAAAGACTCCATAACTTCCCATGTACCTTCTCTCAGGAAACTTGGAGGATGTTCCTCCTCAAACAGAGGGTGAAGGAAGGAAGATGAGAGCTAAGGATCCAGTCAAAGGAGAAAGGAGGTGCTCCAGGATGCTGGTGAAGGAACAACTAACTCATGCTGACAGCTGGGTCACAGGCCCAAGAACAAGCAGCCTGGGGCAGAGAGCTGGCACAGTGGGGGCTCTGGGAAAAGATGAAACTGAGCAGTCAGTTATGCAATGAATCTCAAGTATTGAGAGGTTCACACTTCAGTAGGAGACTCTAAGAATGAATTCATGAGACATGTATAGAAAACTAAGCAAACCAAAAAATAAGGCAATTATTAACTCCAGGCAAAACAAAAAGTTGTGCAAGAAAGCAAATATAACCCTAGGACACCTTGTTCTCTGCTGAGACCTGCAGTAATGAAGCTGTAATAATACCCACCACACTGGGATGATGCTGGGTCAGGAAACTGAGGCTAGTGATCCTGCTCTTCTCCCAGGACACCAGCTGGGGAAGACCTTAATGTAGAAAACCCAATAAAAAGCAGTAAAAGCATGTGTCGTTTTGTGGAAGATGGGTTTTACACGCCCGAAGAAATAGCTAAGAGTTAAATTTGGAAACAGAGTTGGAGACTGCATTGGTTATTTATTGTTGGTTAAAAAAAATGCATTCCACTTTTAAAACGATATGTATATAACTTTGAAAAGATAAAAGTTAAAATGAAACCCTCAACATAAGCATGATTAAATGGAGCCATGATAGTATTGATATTTTTGCATTCAGTTTAATCACGGGTACAATCTAGGCGCCTGGGTGGCTCAGTCAGTTGGGCATCCGACCTCGGCTCAGGTCATGATCTCGCGGTCCGTGAGTTTGAGCCCCGCATTGGGCTCTGTGCTGACAGCTCAGAGCCTGGAGCCTGTTTCAGATTCTGTGTCTCCCTCTCTCTCTCTGACCTTCCCCCATTCATGCTCTGTCTCTCTCTGTCTCAAAAATGAATAAACGTTAAAAAAAAAATTAAAAAAAAATCATGGGTACAATCTGTTATGCATTTGACACTCAAATTATTTTAAGATGATAGCATTAGGATTTCCAACTGGACGTGTAAGTTATTTTAGATTTGTTATTTAAGTTGGAAGATGTAAGAATTTGGATAACTTTGTAGAGTATTGGGGTGTTTAAGACAACTTGAGATTCACCATGTTTGTACGTTTAATTTATTTGAGACACCTTGGTAACTTGGTTTTGGTTTGGTTTTTGGTTAGGGCAATGTGGTAGGTGGAGAAAGGACACCTTCCCTCCAAGATGTCCGTGCTGTAACCCCAGAACCTGTGAACGTTACTTTATATGGCAAAAAGGATTTTGTAGGTATGATTAAGGAACCTTGCGGTAGGGAGATTATTCTGGATTATCCAGGTAGACCCAGCCTAATTACATGAGGCTTTCCTGGCTGCAAAAAACCAGACAGACGGTTCATGAGAAAGACTTAACTAGTTGTTGCTGGCTTTGGAGATGGAAGATGGGTACGTGAGCCAAGGAATGTGGTGCCTGTGGAAGCTGACAATGACCTTCAGTTTCTTTCAGGGCAAGAAAATGGGGACCTTGGCCCTACCATTGCAAGGAAATGAATTCCTGCCCAGTGCCCACAGCTTGCACCATGCCTGACACCTGCAGACCCAAGCTGAAGGAACAGAAAATGGAAACCTAGGAAATGGCTCTAGGCTCCCCTAGAACTTCCAGAAAGGAACATAGCCTTGCTAGCAGCTTGAGTTTAGTCTGGTGAGACCTGTACCAGACTTTTGACCTGCAGAACTGTAATAAATTTGTGGTATTTTAAGCCACTAAGTTTGTGGTAACTTCTTATAGCAACGACAGAGAACTAATGCAACCGTGGGCTTTCCTGGTTTGATACTAGAAATACTTAAAAAGGAATCTGAACGCACCAAATGTATACATGCAATTTAAAATGTTTAAGAATGTTTAACTCAATTTGAAGACGGAGGGGAGGCAGTCTGGGAGAAATGAGGCCAGGGCAATGAGGGGTGGGAAGGAGTTGAGGGGGAGAGACGGGGAATCAGGAGCTGACAGTCTCAGGACCTGGGAGGCAGCCGCCATGGGAAGAGGTGAGGGAGGTAACAAAGGGGTAAATGGATTTGAGAGGAGGCACAGTGAAGAGCGGGTATCTGCCTGAGCCCAACCTGTCCAGGCCAGGGAATGGAAGAGAAAAGAGCCCTTTGGGGGGGGGGGGGTGGTGGTGCAGGGACCAGAGAGTATCTGCAGAGGACTGGCAGATCCCTGTCTCAGAGCAGTGGAACGTCTGAAGGGGGCTCCATGGCGGGTCTGCACTGGGCAGCGGTTGGAGGGCTGTGCAGAAGCCACATCAAACTATGAACTTGGGCTCCTGGAAACTTCTCTGTCAACTGCTTCTCCTGCCAGGTTGTGGCCCTGTCCTGTGCCCCGCACTGTGCCTGACGTCTGCAGGTGTGGTGCCACTGGCTTAATGTGGGGGTTCCTCACGTGGGTCTGTGGTTCCAACAGGGGGTGGAGCATTTCCCTGGCCAGACATCTGTCCAGAACACGGGTCCCCCACCCTCAGCACTGGGCTTCCCTGAGGGGCAGCCTCCCCCACGCTGAGGGTACAATCACTGACCAGATATCCTGGGGTGGGCGGAGAGCTCTTGGCCAGGAAATGGTGGATACGGGAAGGGATTCTGAGTTGTGGAAGCTGGATAGGTTGGGGGGGATCCTGATCCTAAGGACATGTGGGACCTAACGACTCCCCTGACCCCCAACCTAGGCTCCTTCACCCCCGATCGTCCCCCTGTAGCTCCAAAGCCACCACCTTCCCCACCCCACTCCAGGGCCTCCTTGGAAGCTGTAGAAGGCAGGTGTTTGGTCATCAGCCCCTAGCATGTAAGCAGAGGACAGCCCCTGGTCCTCTGAACCCTGGGCCAATGCTGAGCTTCCCCATGCGGGCTGCCAGGGCTGGTCCCTAGGGGCTGGGGTTGGGAGGTCACGGCTGAGCTCCAAGGTACTTGAGGAAGGTGCTTTCCAGGAAGGCAGCCAGCTTGGTCCGGTCATCCTGCAGGGTGGGAGGAAGGCGTGGGGTGACAGAGGGGTGCAGACTCTGCTGTGCCCCCCTCCCAGCTGGCTGGGCTGGCCACACACCTCGTGAACGAAGCCGTAGTGTACCAGCTCGGCAGCAAGGTCCTGGGCACTGTCCGCTGAGGCAGGCACACAGGCAGGGGTGGGGCAGAGGCGTGAGGCCACCGCCTGTGCCCACACCCGCACTCATCCCTGCCCGGGGCCCCGCCCACCCGGCTTACTTGGGAGCAGGTCGTAAGTGAGCTGCCGGTGCAGCCGGTCCTCCAGCACCAGAAGCAGAGTGAGCTGGGGGGGCAGGAGGGCGTGGTTGGCTCCTAGAGTCCACCCCATCCCCCACTTCCCTTACCCTGTACCTCTGCGGGTCCCAGCACCGGCCCTGCTCACATGCCAGCGGGCCTTGTCCTCACTTCTCTCCAGGTTGCATTGCATCTGGATCACCTGGGGATAGGGGCAGATCAAGGTCACCCTCAGAGGCTTGACCTCAGCACTGAGTACAAGAGCAGATGCCACCTTAGGGGGCCCAGAAGGAAGAGTAAGGACTGGAAATGGGGGTAAATCTCTAAGGACAGCCTAGAAAGCACATCTCACATCACATCACATCACATGAGTGGTCTGGCAAGTTAAGGAAAACTTCCAGAAGAGTAGACACCGAGTCTGGGCAATGAGGGAGAAACAGAGTTTTCACAGGTGGAGAGAACACCTCAATAAGGAGACAGCTGGGACAGCGGTGGAGGAGAGGGGTCAGGAGGAACATGAAGAAGCAGACGCAGGGGGCGCCAGCAGGGCCAGGCCTCAGAGCACCTGGGAGTCATGTTGAGGACCCCCCACCATCTCTGTGGGCCGCTTTGGACATTAGCACATGAATCCTGGCTGCACTGTGGAGGGAAGTCGGGGGCTTAGCAAGCCAAGGGCAGGGAAGCAGAGATGCCTAGGGGAGGATGAGATTCCCAGATGGAGGCTGCTTGGAACACAGCAAGGATGGGGCAGGGATGGGGGGCTGGCAGGCGGGGGGGGGGGGGGGGAGAGGCAAGGAGCAAGGGGAGGGGACTTCAGGGGGCAAGGAGCCTCTGAAAAGGGGGTATCCTGGCTTGTCTCCTACCCCCAACAAAAGGGTCAGCTGGGACCTGGTCTCTGGCAGCCCGGAAGAGAGCTGAGCGGTGGGGGGGGGGGGGGGGGGGGGGGGGGGGGGGGGGGGGGGGGGGGGGGGGGTGCTCAAAGCGCCTGAAAAGGGACCCCTGTGGGCTGTGGACAGGCCTGAGGATGGGCACCATGCAGCAGGAGCAGGGGCTCACCTTTCTGGTCTCTGAGTCAAAAGGTTCCGGTGTCGGGGTCTTGGCCTTCTGGGTCTCCTCAGGCGGTGGGGCCAGCACCCGGGGAAGCCCCAGGGGTCGAGCAGCGGCAAAGTTCATCAGTGGGTAGATCCCATTCCTGGGGATACACTGGGGTGGCTGGGGGCCCAGGCCTGGTAGCCACCAGATCCCCAAACTTAAGACAGCTCTCACCTGACATCCTCTAGGAATTTGTCAAGCTCCAGGTAGGAGACCTCTGAGTACCTGGCATGGGGGTGACAACCACATGAGGGCAGCCAGTCTGCCCCGCTGGGGGAGGGGGGGTGACGACAGGACTGGGGGAGGGGCTGGCCGAGAGCGGAGGCCTCTGGGCAACGGGCACTCACCGCCACTGCAGTGGGGGCCGGGGCGGCCGGGGAAGCTCCGCCAGGACTGCATTCAGGTCCACCGCCTTGGTCTTTTCCTCCACCACGTTCTCAGGCATGAGGTCTGCAGGCCGCAGGAGCAGTCAGGGCAGCGCACCCCAAGCCACAGGTCCTGCCAGGGCCCTTCTCGTGTCCCGCCCCCCCCCCCCCCCCGCCAGGCCCTTGGTGCACCCCTAGCCTGCCTGCCCCTCACATTGGTGCTGGAGGAAGCAGTGAGCCGCCAGGAGCTTCAGGGAGTGCACTTCGAAGAGCACGCGGTGGAAGAGGAGGTTGTGGGCCGAGGGCCGCCGGCTGGGGTCCCGGGCCAGGCAGGAGAGGATGAACTCCTGGGAACGTGGAGGGGAAAGGCCGAAGTGGGTGGAGCCTCGGTGCTATAGCTCCACAGGGTGAGGAGAGGAGGCCCCGGAAGTCCCCAGACCCCAAGGGTCCCGTCCTCCAGGCTCTTGTAGGTCAGTGTAACCTAGCATAAACCCCCCTACCCACAGACTGCCCCTCTTTTGATTGCGTCCGTTCAGGCCCAACTCCAAAGATGACCTTCACAGCTCTCTACCCTACTGTACACATGTCCTCTGTCGCCTCTCATAACTATTCCGGGCCTACTTCTCACCAGCCTCATCTAGTCCCATCACTCCTTTTTTTTTTTTTTTTTTTTTTAAGTTTATTTACTTAATTTAAGAAAGAGAACACACACACACACACACACACACACACACGTGTGTGAGCAGGGGAGGCACAGAGAGAGAGAGAATCTCAAGCAGGCTCCACACTCAGTGAGGAGCCTGACTTGGGCTTGATCTCACAGACTGTGAGATCACGACGTGAGCCAAAACCAAGAGTCAGATGCTTAGCCAACTGAGCCACCCAGGCTCCCCAAGGCCCTATCACTTCTGACCCCAGAAGCCATGTGGTCAAGCCAGACAGTCTAGAGAGATCGTGGCTACAACCACATCCCCCTGCAGCTCCCTACTCCCCTTCTCCCCTACCCCGCCCCCCCACATAAGCTGGAGCCACATTGCCTCTACCTTGTTTCCTGGAGGCCTAAAGGCAGGGATGTGGGGTAGAACACTGGGTCTGCCACTTCTCCCAAAGCCTTGGGCAAAGTACTTGGCCTCTCTGAGCCTCCTTCTCATCTCTGAGACAGGCACAACGATGGTGCTCACACGAGGAGCGTCCCTCTGGTCTCCCCTTCCTTAGAACGCGCCTCAGAGCCTTCGGGCGGTGGGTAAGGCCCTCCCGCGGGCAGGCCTTTGGGCGCCGGGGCCAGCATACCCCTCAGCGGCACCGGCCCGCTGCACCTCCAGGCCTGCTCGAAGCACCTTCCTGGCCCTACCTGGAGCATCGAGGGTCAGCCGGGAGGGGCAAGGCAAGGTGCTTACCCGCATGTTGGGGTCGCTGAGGGAGTGCCTGGCGCGAGTGATGGCCTCCTCTGTGACCCGGGTGTCTCCGTTGGCTTGGATCTCCAGCACAGCCATCTGGGGGGCAGGGCCAGGTCAGGCGTGGCAAAGAGACAGCACAGGTAAGGGGCAGGGTGGGCTAGCCGGGAGGCCACAAGGCCGCCGCGCTGGTACCTCCAGTGCACACATCCCAAAGGAGAAGATGTCCACGGCAGTGCCGTCAGCAACCCCTGAAAGTGGGGGAGCGAGTCAGGCCGGGTGCGGCACGCGTGGCGTTCGCGGGGGACAGCCGGGGCGCCTGGAGTCTGGACTCACCGCCGTACTCTGGCGGAAAGAAGTGCAGGTTCCGTGGCTCCTCACGCTCCACGCGGATAGGGCTTCGGAGATCATCTGGGAGCGCTGCGCAGAGAGGCGAAGATGGGCGGGCTGGCCCCTCCACGCCCTCCGCCCCGCTAGGGCCCCCACGCACCATTGGAGAAGATGCGGTGCCACGCTGCACCCGCCGCCGCAGGGAGAAAGGGCAGGCGTCAGTGTGGTGGAGCTGCGCGTCTTCCGCCCACGGCTTCCGGCAGCCCCCTCCGCCCCCCGCGGTCCCCCCCCAACCCCGCCAGCACCAGAGCCAATCTTGATGAGGCCGTTGTGTTGTATGAAGATGGTGTCGCTGGTCAGGTTCCCGTGGATGATGGGGGGGTGGCAGGCGTGTAGAAAGCTGCAGGGGGGAAGGAGAGCACGTGGGGCCGGGTCAGGGGTCACGGGGGCCGTAGGCGCGTGGCGGGGTGAGCCCGGACCCTCACCTGAGCGCCGACAGGATCTGTGTGCACCAGCGCTTCCAGGCCTGGTGGCGGATGGACTCTGTCCGGCCGGTGCGGGAGAGGCAGCTGGGCCTTTGGCGCCCACCCTGCACCCTCACCTCGCATCCCTGACCGGGCCCCGGCCCGTTTAGGTCCCCGGAGCTGCCCCTCACCCAGCTCCCCAGCGCAGCCCTGTCCCGCTCCCCATACCCGGGCGTTCATGGCTTTGTGGTTTTTCTTGGTCTTCTTGAGGAATTGCTTGAGGCTGCCTGACGACACGTACTCGGTGATGAAGATGACCTGTGGGGCGGGCAGGCTCCGCCAACTGCGGGTGGATCGCTGCCACCGCCCCACCCCCACCCGGCCTGTGGCCGCATCCCACCCTGTGGTGTGCCCGTGGTGTGCCCGTGACCGTGGCTCACCCGTGCCCGGGCTTCCGAGGCATCCAGCCAGTGTTTGTGCAGCTTGACAATGTTGGGGTGGTCTACCAGCGCCAGCTGCTCAAACATGGTCTGGATCTTCTCCTGGGAAGGGGGGTGCGGTCACGGGGTGGTGGGGGCGGGGGGGGGGGGCCGCAGTCGCTCGAGGGGCGGGCAAGCCTCACCTCATGGGTTGCGAAAGCCTTCCTGTCCCCGAAGTGCAACTCATTCCACACCACCTCCACCCCCTCCTCAGTGTCCATGGCCAGGAAGGTGCTCTGGACCCCTGGCATGTTCCCCTGGTTCACCTGGCAGTGGGGGAAGGGCGTATGAGTGTGCCGATCTGTGTCAGGAGACAGAGTGGGGGCTTGGTCTCCGCCCACACCCTTGGAGGGGGAAGCTAGCTTGGGTGCTGGCTCTGACCCCCTCTAGGGGAAGCCAAGGGACTGGAGGCGGGTTGGGCTCTACCGGCCAAGTGGTGGTATCCAGGGGCTGGGCCGAGGAGATTCGGAGCGAGGTTCAGGGGATTCAGGATGGTGTTGGGGCGGGGTGGTGGGGGGGCGGCTGGTCTGGTCACAGAAGCACGGGGAAGTGGTCCTGGGAGGAGGCTGGACTTTAGGAAATTGGGAGGGTCCTCACCAGGGCATGGGGACCAGACCAGAAGGGTGCAAGGGCCGCCCAATTAGGGGGCTGTCTGCGCGAGGCCGCGGAGAGGTTTCTGGCCTCCCGGCTTGCCCAGCGCTCCCACGGCCCCGCCGTGGCCTCCTGGGCCCTCCGCCGGAGTTGGGCGGTGACCACCCTCCCCCCACCCCGCTCCCCCCTCCCCGCTCCGCCGTGCCCACCTGCTCCCGCCGCTTCTGCCAGCGGCCGCAAGGGCTCTCCTCCAGGATGTCGCTCTCGTCCTCGCTCTCATCCTCCCGTTCCCGCTCCCGCTCCCGGCCCCGCCTCGGCGCCGGCTCCGGAGCCGCCATGGCTTGGCTGGCCCAGGCCGCCGCCCTCCGTGGGATCCGCGGCCCCGAGCCGCCGCCGCCGCCGCTCCCAGCCCGCCCTGGCCCAGAGCCCAGACGCCCAGGCGGGAGCGGAGCCGCCGACTGCCGCCGGGAGCCCGCGCCCTGCTCCGGGAATTGGGAGGCGCGGGCGCGCGGCCAGCCTGGGGTGGAACCCGCCCGCCCCTCCGGAGCCGCCTCCTGGGGCCGGAGCCGCCTCCTGGGGCCGGAGCCCTAATGGAGATTCCTGGCCGAGGGCAGAGCCCGCGCTGGCCCCGCCCACTACCGGACAAGGTCACGCCCCGGCCACACCCCAGGCCCCCATGAAGGTGAAGGCCCCGCCTCCCGCTCCCCCCACCCCCGCCCCGCTACGGCCACGCCCCATCTGACGCCGCGAGCCCCAGGCCCCGCCCACCCCCAGGTAAGGCCGCGCCCTTTGGCCCCGCCCCACCCGAGGGGTTGCCCTGGGCAGAGACCCCACTCGCGAGCCCCATCCCATGTGAGGCGCCCTCCCAGGCCGAAGCCCTGCCTAAGGCCCCGCCCCAAGGAGTCCGCCCAGGCTGAGGCCCAGCCTATCCGGACTAGAGCCCGCGCCCCGGGCGTCCAGCTCCGGTCGGGGTAAGCCGCTCCTGCAGCAAGCCTCCGCTCTCGGCTGCGGCTGCGGGCAGAAGAGGCCACGCCGCCAGCCGGAGTCCAGCGAGCCGACCTCAGGGGGTTCGGCGCCGGCCTGGAGCTGTGTACGTCCGGTCCTCCACGGGCGCTCCGTGACCTGCGTGGACCGGGCCCGGGGCTCCGGGAAACGCCCCTGTGCAGCTCTTGGAGCCGCAGGTCCTTCCCGCACCACTTGCCCACCACCCTCGCGCGGCACCGCGGTTGTCTCCAGGCTTCCGTCCCAGGGTGGGCCCAGTGTGGAGCGCCGCTTGGGGGCTGCTCCCCGAGGGTCTAGGAGAGGACCTGGGATGGGGCATCTGGAAGGCCAGCTCTCCTGGCGCGTTGCGCCTCCGCCAGGGAACACGTGGGAGGGCCACTGAAGTGATAAACACACCAGCAGGCTGACCGGAAGACTTTAATTCATGATCACAACCCGCCCCCCCCCCCCCCCCCATCCCACCTGCCCTTCTGGGCTTGCCTTTCACTTGCTCGGTCACCTTCCCACACTCCAAAATGCCAATTTATTCTCTTCTCTTGCCGTTCTGCTGATGGCTCCCCTGGCACAGAGGAGCCCAGCGTGGGGAGCCCCTCCCTCCTCACATGCAGCGCCTTTCTCTCCAGGAGGCCCCCCGTGACACCCTCTGGCCATGTCAACAAGAGACAGGCTCTCGAATGGTTGTCCAAAGGCTCCCTTTACCCCACACCTCCCCACTGCCTTCCCATGGTTTCACCCTGTCACAGCTGCTGATTCCTCACCCCAACTTCATCATCTCTTTCTAGAGAGAAAAGTGGTGCACGCACATGCCTGCCTCCTCTCACACTCGAACCCCAACCTTGAACTCTTATTTCTGTGTATAGGCCTTCAGCCCCACTGGTGTATCAGAGTCAATAGGGACACTTCTCTTTTCCCCAGATGCTGCTGTGGATGACATCTGACTGCTTCCAACATCCCTGTTGCTGTCAGGCTTCTATGACCAGCTTTGCTCACCAAGACCACCCAGCAGCTTGCTCCCTGTGTCCCAGCTTCCCCCCGCCCAGGACCCAGCAGTACTTTGAAAATGTTACTCACCCGCTCACTACTCCATATAATGAAGAAGGAGACCAGGGAGGACTGGCCCTTTGTCCCAACTGCACACCCTTTAATTAATGACTGAATTACCAAGCTCTTCAAGCAGTCTTTGAGTATGACCTAACTACAGTGTTCTTTTATTACTATTTCATTTTAGAGAGACAACGAGTGAGCACCATGGGGAGAGGGGGAGAGGGAAAGAGAGAGGGGAGATCTTTTTTTAATGTTTACTTTTGAGACACACAGAGAGAGAGAGAGAGACAGAGAGAGGGGAGAGGGGCAGAAAGGGAGAGAGAGACTCCCCAGCAGGCTCTGAGCTGTTAGCATAGAGCCCAATGCAGGGCTCGAACCCACAGACTGCGAGATCATGACCTGAGCTAAAACTAAGAGTCGGACACTTAACCAACTGAGCCACCCAGGTGCCCCGAGATTCTTAAGTAGGCTCCATGCTCAGCGTGGAGCCCAACATGGGGCTGAATCCCACGTCCCTGGGATCGTGACCTGAGGTAAAACCAAGAATCGGATGCTCAACCAATGGAGCTACCCACGCAGCCATTAGCTGCAGCGTTTTAAGAGACTATTCTAAATGTAAGTCTATGTTACCCTACATTTGTGATGGTTATTTCCCTTGTTTAACTGATTTCTACAATTAAAACATCCACCACTCAAAACTCTGAAATCAGAGACCTTTCGTTAAACACAAACATTTCTTTGTAAATTATAAAGCATATAGTTACAAAACGTGCTAGTTACCAACCCACGAGGGGACATATCTAATAGAAGGGCCACACCAAGAACATGTTCAGTCTGAGCTTTATTGAGCACAGCAATGGGAAACATGGCCACCAAAGAGGGACCCGAAATAGCCACGAACCACTGAATTGAAAACAAAACTTGATAGGAAATGAGTTAATCCACAAGCAGGACATATCTTAAAAGTGGAAAGGAAAGGGGTACCTGGAAGGCTCAGTGAGTGAAGCGTTTGACACTTGGTTTTGAGTCAGGTCATGATCTCAAGTTCATGGGTTCGAGCCCCACCTTGGGCTGTGTGCTGACAGCTCAGGATCCTGTTGGGGATTCTCTCTCTTCTCTCTCTCTCTCCCCATCTTTACCCCTCCCCCCTCAAGTTTTCTTTGTCTTTCTCAACATAACTAAACTTTAAAAAAAGGAAAAAATAAAATGGAAAACAGACCATTTAAAAAAAAAGAATATAAGAAACTAATGTATATACAACAACAGCAACAAAAAAGGGAAAAATTTTTAACTATTTTAACTATTACTGCAACACAGTTTAATACAGAATGTCTCAACATCCATCCAAAAGACACAAACATACTAAAAATTCACAAGTAAGAAAACAGGGAGATGTGCAGACCGGTATGAGGAGTGGGGGTTATGTTATTTTCACACAAAATGGGACGTGGGGGAACTAGGGAGATGATAAAAATTTTGGGTACCTTACCAGATACATATATAGCACGAGTGACGAAAGAAAGACAATTAATTGGAAAATACCTAGAATTTTGAAATAATGACATATGCTTTTATATCTCTACATAGCAACAAGGAGAACGGCCATTCAAACTCCACTCAGAGACATAAATAGCAGTCCAGTCTCAGGGTCAGCAGTAGCTCTCTCCAGCAGTTGCAGGTAGGTGAGGTTCTCGTGCGTGTTGGGGTCGAAGAAGCCCTTGGTGTCGTCGCTCGGGTCCGCCAGGACGCGGCTCATCTCCTCGTCGAAGTAGCCGCGCCGGTAGGCCACGTCCACGGGCAGGCGGTGGCTGTGCACCGGGTCGATGATGCCGCCCGTGGCGATCTGGGCCTCCAGCAGGCGGATGCCGTGCTCCCGCACGATGAGGTCCTTCTTCATGGCCTGGAAGAGGGAGATGCGCTCCCCGGTGTAGGGGTCGGTGTAGCCGGTGACGGCGCGCTCGGCCGACAGCAGCTTCTCCTGGATCTCGCCGCCCACCACGCCCGCCGCCACCGCCTCCTCCACGGACAGCCTCTGGTTGCGCACGGGGTCGATGACGAAGCCGGTGGCCGCCTGCGCCTCCAGCAGCACCAGGGCCGTGCCGGGCCGCAGGACGCCCTTCCACATGGCCTGGTAGATGCTCATCTTCTCCTGCCGCCCGGGCTCGTCCTTGGCGGGCACCAGCACGCCCGCGATGCAGCTCGTGCCCTGCAGGTAGCGTTTGACCGAGTCCATCTCTGTCACCTCCTGCAGGGTCTTGGTGCCCTGGGCCAGGTCCCGCAGGGTCTCGGGGCCCAGGATCCCGGACGTGTGCAGCTCGGACGCGGACACCTGGCGCCTCAGGCCCGGGAAGGACGCCTTGCTCAGCCGCTCCTCCGCCTCCTCGATGGCCTGGGTGAGGACGGCGATGAGGGCGGGCACGGCCAGGGCGCCGGCCGCGTGCTGGGCCAGGAGCTCGTCCCGGCGGGCCTGGCTCAGGTAGGAGGAGAAGAGGACGTCCCACACGGAGGGGCGCTGGCCCCGGAACTGCCCGGCGCGCACCTCCATGGTGGCGGCACGCAGGGCCCGCTCCTGGAGGCCACTGGCGGGCTCGGCGTCGGCCCCGGCCGGCGAGGGGCCCGCGTCGCCGTCGCCGCGCCCGGGGGGCCGGGGCTCCCGCTGGCCGCGGGCGGCGTCCCCCGACGCGCCCTCGGTCCCGCCGGCCGCCTCCGCCTCCTCGATGATGGTGGTCAGCCTGCGGGTCAGCGCGGGCAGGCCCAGCGTCCCCGAGCCGAAGCCGGCCAGCAGGTGCTCGCGCGTAACGCCGCTCACGTAGCTGGACGCCAGCACGTCCCACACGGGCACCGCCGGCCCGCGCAGGCGGCCCACCTTGACCTCCATGGTGGCGGCACGCAGGGCCCCCCGAGGGTCCGGGGGCGCCGGGCGTGGGCTCCCGTCCTCGGCACGGGCCAGCAGCGGGGTGAGGGCGGCCCCCACCTCCTGCGCGGTCAGCGTGCCCGCCCGGTACCTGCGCAGCAGGTCCTGCCTCAGGCCCTCGGGCACCTCCCGGTAGAAGAGGAGCTCCCAGACGGAGACGCTCTGGCCCCGGAGGGCGCCCGCGTCCGGGGTCACGCGGGCCTCACGCAGGGCGCCGCGCAGCTCCTCGCTCAGCTCGTGCACGGCGGAGCCCCGGCCGGCCAGCTGTAGCATGTAGAGCCCGGTGCCGGGGTCCTGCACGCAGCGGCGAAGCAGCTGCACGTAGGTGAGGTTCTCGTGCGTGTTGGGGTCGAAGAAGCCCTTGGTGTCGTCGCTCGGGTCCGCCAGGACGCGGCTCATCTCCTCGTCGAAGTAGCCGCGCCGGTAGGCCACGTCCACGGGCAGGCGGTGGCTGTGCACCGGGTCGATGATGCCGCCCGTGGCGATCTGGGCCTCCAGCAGGCGGATGCCGTGCTCCCGCACGATGAGGTCCTTCTTCATGGCCTGGAAGAGGGAGATGCGCTCCCCGGTGTAGGGGTCGGTGTAGCCGGTGACGGCGCGCTCGGCCGACAGCAGCTTCTCCTGGATCTCGCCGCCCACCACGCCCGCCGCCACCGCCTCCTCCACGGACAGCCTCTGGTTGCGCACGGGGTCGATGACGAAGCCGGTGGCCGCCTGCGCCTCCAGCAGCACCAGGGCCGTGCCGGGCCGCAGGACGCCCTTCCACATGGCCTGGTAGATGCTCATCTTCTCCTGCCGCCCGGGCTCGTCCTTGGCGGGCACCAGCACGCCCGCGATGCAGCTCGTGCCCTGCAGGTAGCGTTTGACCGAGTCCATCTCTGTCACCTCCTGCAGGGTCTTGGTGCCCTGGGCCAGGTCCCGCAGGGTCTCGGGGCCCAGGATCCCGGACGTGTGCAGCTCGGACGCGGACACCTGGCGCCTCAGGCCCGGGAAGGACGCCTTGCTCAGCCGCTCCTCCGCCTCCTCGATGGCCTGGGTGAGGACGGCGATGAGGGCGGGCACGGCCAGGGCGCCGGCCGCGTGCTGGGCCAGGAGCTCGTCCCGGCGGGCCTGGCTCAGGTAGGAGGAGAAGAGGACGTCCCACACGGAGGGGCGCTGGCCCTGGAACTGCCCGGCGCGCACCTCCATGGTGGCGGCACGCAGGGCCCGCTCCTGGAGGCCACTGGCGGGCTCGGCGTCGGCCCCGGCCGGCGAGGGGCCCGCGTCGCCGTCGCCGCGCCCGGGGGGCCGGGGCTCCCGCTGGCCGCGGGCGGCGTCCCCCGACGCGCCCTCGGTCCCGCCGGCCGCCTCCGCCTCCTCGATGATGGTGGTCAGCCTGCGGGTCAGCGCGGGCAGGCCCAGCGTCCCCGAGCCGAAGCCGGCCAGCAGGTGCTCGCGCGTAACGCCGCTCACGTAGCTGGACGCCAGCACGTCCCACACGGGCACCGCCGGCCCGCGCAGGCGGCCCACCTTGACCTCCATGGTGGCGGCACGCAGGGCCCCCCGAGGGTCCGGGGGCGCCGGGCGTGGGCTCCCGTCCTCGGCACGGGCCAGCAGCGGGGTGAGGGCGGCCCCCACCTCCTGCGCGGTCAGCGTGCCCGCCCGGTACCTGCGCAGCAGGTCCTGCCTCAGGCCCTCGGGCACCTCCCGGTAGAAGAGGAGCTCCCAGACGGAGACGCTCTGGCCCCGGAGGGCGCCCGCGTCCGGGGTCACGCGGGCCTCACGCAGGGCGCCGCGCAGCTCCTCGCTCAGCTCGTGCACGGCGGAGCCCCGGCCGGCCAGCTGTAGCATGTAGAGCCCGGTGCCGGGGTCCTGCACGCAGCGGCGAAGCAGCTGCACGTAGGTGAGGTTCTCGTGCGTGTTGGGGTCGAAGAAGCCCTTGGTGTCGTCGCTCGGGTCCGCCAGGACGCGGCTCATCTCCTCGTCGAAGTAGCCGCGCCGGTAGGCCACGTCCACGGGCAGGCGGTGGCTGTGCACCGGGTCGATGATGCCGCCCGTGGCGATCTGGGCCTCCAGCAGGCGGATGCCGTGCTCCCGCACGATGAGGTCCTTCTTCATGGCCTGGAAGAGGGAGATGCGCTCCCCGGTGTAGGGGTCGGTGTAGCCGGTGACGGCGCGCTCGGCCGACAGCAGCTTCTCCTGGATCTCGCCGCCCACCACGCCCGCCGCCACCGCCTCCTCCACGGACAGCCTCTGGTTGCGCACGGGGTCGATGACGAAGCCGGTGGCCGCCTGCGCCTCCAGCAGCACCAGGGCCGTGCCGGGCCGCAGGACGCCCTTCCACATGGCCTGGTAGATGCTCATCTTCTCCTGCCGCCCGGGCTCGTCCTTGGCGGGCACCAGCACGCCCGCGATGCAGCTCGTGCCCTGCAGGTAGCGTTTGACCGAGTCCATCTCTGTCACCTCCTGCAGGGTCTTGGTGCCCTGGGCCAGGTCCCGCAGGGTCTCGGGGCCCAGGATCCCGGACGTGTGCAGCTCGGACGCGGACACCTGGCGCCTCAGGCCCGGGAAGGACGCCTTGCTCAGCCGCTCCTCCGCCTCCTCGATGGCCTGGGTGAGGACGGCGATGAGGGCGGGCACGGCCAGGGCGCCGGCCGCGTGCTGGGCCAGGAGCTCGTCCCGGCGGGCCTGGCTCAGGTAGGAGGAGAAGAGGACGTCCCACACGGAGGGGCGCTGGCCCCGGAACTGCCCGGCGCGCACCTCCATGGTGGCGGCACGCAGGGCCCGCTCCTGGAGGCCACTGGCGGGCTCGGCGTCGGCCCCGGCCGGCGAGGGGCCCGCGTCGCCGTCGCCGCGCCCGGGGGGCCGGGGCTCCCGCTGGCCGCGGGCGGCGTCCCCCGACGCGCCCTCGGTCCCGCCGGCCGCCTCCGCCTCCTCGATGATGGTGGTCAGCCTGCGGGTCAGCGCGGGCAGGCCCAGCGTCCCCGAGCCGAAGCCGGCCAGCAGGTGCTCGCGCGTAACGCCGCTCACGTAGCTGGACGCCAGCACGTCCCACACGGGCACCGCCGGCCCGCGCAGGCGGCCCACCTTGACCTCCATGGTGGCGGCACGCAGGGCCCCCCGAGGGTCCGGGGGCGCCGGGCGTGGGCTCCCGTCCTCGGCACGGGCCAGCAGCGGGGTGAGGGCGGCCCCCACCTCCTGCGCGGTCAGCGTGCCCGCCCGGTACCTGCGCAGCAGGTCCTGCCTCAGGCCCTCGGGCACCTCCCGGTAGAAGAGGAGCTCCCAGACGGAGACGCTCTGGCCCCGGAGGGCGCCCGCGTCCGGGGTCACGCGGGCCTCACGCAGGGCGCCGCGCAGCTCCTCGCTCAGCTCGTGCACGGCGGAGCCCCGGCCGGCCAGCTGTAGCATGTAGAGCCCGGTGCCGGGGTCCTGCACGCAGCGGCGAAGCAGCTGCACGTAGGTGAGGTTCTCGTGCGTGTTGGGGTCGAAGAAGCCCTTGGTGTCGTCGCTCGGGTCCGCCAGGACGCGGCTCATCTCCTCGTCGAAGTAGCCGCGCCGGTAGGCCACGTCCACGGGCAGGCGGTGGCTGTGCACCGGGTCGATGATGCCGCCCGTGGCGATCTGGGCCTCCAGCAGGCGGATGCCGTGCTCCCGCACGATGAGGTCCTTCTTCATGGCCTGGAAGAGGGAGATGCGCTCCCCGGTGTAGGGGTCGGTGTAGCCGGTGACGGCGCGCTCGGCCGACAGCAGCTTCTCCTGGATCTCGCCGCCCACCACGCCCGCCGCCACCGCCTCCTCCACGGACAGCCTCTGGTTGCGCACGGGGTCGATGACGAAGCCGGTGGCCGCCTGCGCCTCCAGCAGCACCAGGGCCGTGCCGGGCCGCAGGACGCCCTTCCACATGGCCTGGTAGATGCTCATCTTCTCCTGCCGCCCGGGCTCGTCCTTGGCGGGCACCAGCACGCCCGCGATGCAGCTCGTGCCCTGCAGGTAGCGTTTGACCGAGTCCATCTCTGTCACCTCCTGCAGGGTCTTGGTGCCCTGGGCCAGGTCCCGCAGGGTCTCGGGGCCCAGGATCCCGGACGTGTGCAGCTCGGACGCGGACACCTGGCGCCTCAGGCCCGGGAAGGACGCCTTGCTCAGCCGCTCCTCCGCCTCCTCGATGGCCTGGGTGAGGACGGCGATGAGGGCGGGCACGGCCAGGGCGCCGGCCGCGTGCTGGGCCAGGAGCTCGTCCCGGCGGGCCTGGCTCAGGTAGGAGGAGAAGAGGACGTCCCACACGGAGGGGCGCTGGCCCCGGAACTGCCCGGCGCGCACCTCCATGGTGGCGGCACGCAGGGCCCGCTCCTGGAGGCCACTGGCGGGCTCGGCGTCGGCCCCGGCCGGCGAGGGGCCCGCGTCGCCGTCGCCGCGCCCGGGGGGCCGGGGCTCCCGCTGGCCGCGGGCGGCGTCCCCCGACGCGCCCTCGGTCCCGCCGGCCGCCTCCGCCTCCTCGATGATGGTGGTCAGCCTGCGGGTCAGCGCGGGCAGGCCCAGCGTCCCCGAGCCGAAGCCGGCCAGCAGGTGCTCGCGCGTAACGCCGCTCACGTAGCTGGACGCCAGCACGTCCCACACGGGCACCGCCGGCCCGCGCAGGCGGCCCACCTTGACCTCCATGGTGGCGGCACGCAGGGCCCCCCGAGGGTCCGGGGGCGCCGGGCGTGGGCTCCCGTCCTCGGCACGGGCCAGCAGCGGGGTGAGGGCGGCCCCCACCTCCTGCGCGGTCAGCGTGCCCGCCCGGTACCTGCGCAGCAGGTCCTGCCTCAGGCCCTCGGGCACCTCCCGGTAGAAGAGGAGCTCCCAGACGGAGACGCTCTGGCCCCGGAGGGCGCCCGCGTCCGGGGTCACGCGGGCCTCACGCAGGGCGCCGCGCAGCTCCTCGCTCAGCTCGTGCACGGCGGAGCCCCGGCCGGCCAGCTGTAGCATGTAGAGCCCGGTGCCGGGGTCCTGCACGCAGCGGCGAAGCAGCTGCACGTAGGTGAGGTTCTCGTGCGTGTTGGGGTCGAAGAAGCCCTTGGTGTCGTCGCTCGGGTCCGCCAGGACGCGGCTCATCTCCTCGTCGAAGTAGCCGCGCCGGTAGGCCACGTCCACGGGCAGGCGGTGGCTGTGCACCGGGTCGATGATGCCGCCCGTGGCGATCTGGGCCTCCAGCAGGCGGATGCCGTGCTCCCGCACGATGAGGTCCTTCTTCATGGCCTGGAAGAGGGAGATGCGCTCCCCGGTGTAGGGGTCGGTGTAGCCGGTGACGGCGCGCTCGGCCGACAGCAGCTTCTCCTGGATCTCGCCGCCCACCACGCCCGCCGCCACCGCCTCCTCCACGGACAGCCTCTGGTTGCGCACGGGGTCGATGACGAAGCCGGTGGCCGCCTGCGCCTCCAGCAGCACCAGGGCCGTGCCGGGCCGCAGGACGCCCTTCCACATGGCCTGGTAGATGCTCATCTTCTCCTGCCGCCCGGGCTCGTCCTTGGCGGGCACCAGCACGCCCGCGATGCAGCTCGTGCCCTGCAGGTAGCGTTTGACCGAGTCCATCTCTGTCACCTCCTGCAGGGTCTTGGTGCCCTGGGCCAGGTCCCGCAGGGTCTCGGGGCCCAGGATCCCGGACGTGTGCAGCTCGGACGCGGACACCTGGCGCCTCAGGCCCGGGAAGGACGCCTTGCTCAGCCGCTCCTCCGCCTCCTCGATGGCCTGGGTGAGGACGGCGATGAGGGCGGGCACGGCCAGGGCGCCGGCCGCGTGCTGGGCCAGGAGCTCGTCCCGGCGGGCCTGGCTCAGGTAGGAGGAGAAGAGGACGTCCCACACGGAGGGGCGCTGGCCCCGGAACTGCCCGGCGCGCACCTCCATGGTGGCGGCACGCAGGGCCCGCTCCTGGAGGCCACTGGCGGGCTCGGCGTCGGCCCCGGCCGGCGAGGGGCCCGCGTCGCCGTCGCCGCGCCCGGGGGGCCGGGGCTCCCGCTGGCCGCGGGCGGCGTCCCCCGACGCGCCCTCGGTCCCGCCGGCCGCCTCCGCCTCCTCGATGATGGTGGTCAGCCTGCGGGTCAGCGCGGGCAGGCCCAGCGTCCCCGAGCCGAAGCCGGCCAGCAGGTGCTCGCGCGTAACGCCGCTCACGTAGCTGGACGCCAGCACGTCCCACACGGGCACCGCCGGCCCGCGCAGGCGGCCCACCTTGACCTCCATGGTGGCGGCACGCAGGGCCCCCCGAGGGTCCGGGGGCGCCGGGCGTGGGCTCCCGTCCTCGGCACGGGCCAGCAGCGGGGTGAGGGCGGCCCCCACCTCCTGCGCGGTCAGCGTGCCCGCCCGGTACCTGCGCAGCAGGTCCTGCCTCAGGCCCTCGGGCACCTCCCGGTAGAAGAGGAGCTCCCAGACGGAGACGCTCTGGCCCCGGAGGGCGCCCGCGTCCGGGGTCACGCGGGCCTCACGCAGGGCGCCGCGCAGCTCCTCGCTCAGCTCGTGCACGGCGGAGCCCCGGCCGGCCAGCTGTAGCATGTAGAGCCCGGTGCCGGGGTCCTGCACGCAGCGGCGAAGCAGCTGCACGTAGGTGAGGTTCTCGTGCGTGTTGGGGTCGAAGAAGCCCTTGGTGTCGTCGCTCGGGTCCGCCAGGACGCGGCTCATCTCCTCGTCGAAGTAGCCGCGCCGGTAGGCCACGTCCACGGGCAGGCGGTGGCTGTGCACCGGGTCGATGATGCCGCCCGTGGCGATCTGGGCCTCCAGCAGGCGGATGCCGTGCTCCCGCACGATGAGGTCCTTCTTCATGGCCTGGAAGAGGGAGATGCGCTCCCCGGTGTAGGGGTCGGTGTAGCCGGTGACGGCGCGCTCGGCCGACAGCAGCTTCTCCTGGATCTCGCCGCCCACCACGCCCGCCGCCACCGCCTCCTCCACGGACAGCCTCTGGTTGCGCACGGGGTCGATGACGAAGCCGGTGGCCGCCTGCGCCTCCAGCAGCACCAGGGCCGTGCCGGGCCGCAGGACGCCCTTCCACATGGCCTGGTAGATGCTCATCTTCTCCTGCCGCCCGGGCTCGTCCTTGGCGGGCACCAGCACGCCCGCGATGCAGCTTGTGCCCTGCAGGTAGCGTTTGACCTGTTCTTTTTCTCCGATGACATCTGAGGTGCTGGCCCCCTTGACCATGTCCTCTAGCATCTCCTGGGTGATGATTCCAGAGTCGAACAGTTCGGAAGCTGTGATTTGTTTTCTGATCCCTCGGAACCACAGTTGTTTGTTGCCTTTTTCCCTCTCATCGATTATTCCTAAGATGATGTTTACTACCTTCTGTAACGCTTGGGCCGTGCCTTTTTTGTATTCACCTATCAAGTCGAGCTTTCTCTCCTCCGTCACGTATTCTGAGTTCAGGATCTCCCACAGCGATGGCTTCTGGTCCTTGAACCTTCCCACCTGTACATCCACCTGCTCAGCCTCCAGGGCCCTCCTCGTTGGCTCATCGATGTAGGCAGGCTTCTGTTGGTCCTTGACCACCGGGAAGAGCGCCCAGCCTGTCCCTGCTTCCTTTTGGCTCCTTTCCTGTAGTTGTCGGTAGGTGACCCTCTCCTGAGTGTTTGGATCCACAAACCTTTTAGTCATGTGCTTCTGATCTGAAATGAGCGGGTAGGTGTCCTGGTGTAGACACCCCCGTCTGTAGGCCACATCCACAGGCAGGCGGTGGTGGTGCTGTGGGTCGATGATACCCCCTGTGGCCTCCTGTGCCTCAAGCAGTCTGAGCGCGTCCTCTCTTCTGACTAAGTTCTTTTTCATGGCCTGGAATAGCGGGACTTTGTCTCCCGTGACTGGGTCTGTGTAGCCTTGGGCGGCCTTCTGGGCGTCCAGAAGCCTTTCCTGCACGTCCTCACCCACCAGGCCCTCAGCCACGGCCTGTTGCACAGAGAGCCTCCTATGGCTGCAGGGATCCAGCATGAACCCAGTTGCTGCCTGGGCCTCCAGCAGCTGAGCCGCAAAGCCCATGGGGATGAGTCCTTTCCTGCTGGCGTCGTAGAGGCTCATCACCTCTTGGGTGGAGGGCATAGTCACCCCCGCGATGCAGCCACGACCTTCCAGATAGGTCTTCACATGTGCCAACTGGCTGAGATCCTGCTCACCCCGTGCCTCTCTGTGCAGTACATCCAGGGTCCTTTTATCGATGATTCCAGAGTTGAACAACTCCGCAGCTGTCACCTGTCCACCGATGCCTGGCACCTGGATCGCCTCGTACTGCTTTTCTGTTTCCTCCACGGTAGCCGTGATGAGCTCCAGCAGCCGCTCGAGGGGTAGATTCTGGGCTCTATACTCCTGGATGAGTTCCCGCTTCCTTTCCTCTGGGAAGTACTGGGAGGAAAGCAGGTCCCAGAAGGAGACTTTCTGATTGGCAAACCTCCCCACGTGCATTTCTGTAGTTCTGGACTGTAGGACTTGTTTTGTGGTTTCATCGATATAAACGTAGGTCTCTCCTTTCTTTACAATTTGTAACATGTACAGGCCCGTCTCGGGGTCTTCCACGCAGCGCTCCAGCAGCTGCAGGTAGGTGAGGTTCTCATGCGTGTTGGGGTCGAAGAAGCCCTTGGTGTCGTCGCTCGGGTCCGCCAGGATGCGGTTCATCTCCTCGTCGAAGTAGCCGCGCCGGTAGGCCACGTCCACGGGCAGGCGGTGGCTGTGCACCGGGTCGATGATGCCGCCCGTGGCGATCTGGGCCTCCAGCAGGCGGATGCCGTGCTCCCGCACGATGAGGTCCTTCTTCATGGCCTGGAAGAGGGAGATCTGTTCCCCGCTGTAGGGGTCCATGTAGCCGGTGACGGCGCGCTCGGCCGACAGCAGCTTCTGGTAGGTTTCCCTGCCAAACATCCCTGATGCGAACGCCTCCTCCACAGTCAGCCTCTGGTTGTGCACGGGGTCGATGAGGAAGCCGGTGGCCGCCTGCGCCTCCAGCAGCACCAGGGCCGTGCCCGGCCGCAGGATATGCCTCCTTAGGGCCTCGGAGATGCTCATCTTCTCCTTCGTGCCCTGGACGAGGACCCCGGCAATGAAATTGCTTCCCTCCAGGTACCGCTTCACACTGTCCGTCTCTATCACCTCCTGCACAGTCTTTCTCCCCTGATTCAGCTCGTCCAGTGTCTCCTTGTCAATGAGCTGGGACCTGAACAAGTCGTTGGCCGACACCTGCTTCCGGAGTCCTCTAAAGGTGGCCCGTGAGGGCTGTGTCTCTGCAGCCTCGACCAGGGTGGTGACTGCCGTAGCCACCTGCCGCATGGCTGTGGCCCTCCCAGACTGGCAGAGCGCCGCCAGCTCTCGCCGCTTGTGGACGCCGACGTACTCGGAGTGCAGCAGGTCCCACAGTGACACGCGGAGACCTTTGAACCTCCCGGTGCTGACAGGTACCTTCGTGGCCCTCAGGGCCAGCACCGTGTGCTCATCCACTTCGAGCACCGTGTCCTGGGCGAGTGGCAGAAGCCAGAGGCCGGTGTCCCTGTCGGAGACACAGCTCTCCTTGAGCTGCATGTACGTCACGTTGTCTCGCACGCTGGGGTCGAAGAAGAACTTGTTGTCCTCGTCTTTTGAGGTCAGCGCCCGGCTGACCTGCTCATCCAGGAGGCCAAACCTGCAGGCTGCCTCCTGGGGCAGGTGCACTCCGTGCACGGGGTCCACTGCGCCCCCCGTGGCCAGCTGCACCTGTAGGAGCCGGAGGCCCTCACTTTGGGGCACCAGCCCCTTCTCCACGGCCTGCCACAGTGAGAGGGAGCCTCCTGTGTAGGGGTCGGTGTACCCAGCCACGGCCCTCTCGGCCTGCTGGAGCTGCTCGCTCAGTGCCCCGCCCACCAGGCCCGCCTTCACTGCGCCTTCCACAGACAGTCTCTGGCTGGTCAGAGGGTCAATGAGGGAGCCACATGCCACTTGGGCCTCCAGCAGCCTTCGCCCCAGGCCCTCGGGTAGGAGGCCGTCCCTCATGGCCTGGCCGATGCTGGCCTTGGTCCCCGATGGCTGCAACAGCAGGCCTGCTATGCAGCCCGTCCCCCACAGACGGGCCTTCACGTTGGGCTCCTCAGCGACCTCCGCGGGTGACCGCGTGCCCCGAGCCAGGGCCGCCAGGGTCTCCGCGGTGATGATGCCGGCGTCACGCAGCCAGACGGCGGGAACCTCACCCCTGGGGCCGGGCACTGTGACGTGAGCCTGTGCCAGGAGTTCCGCCTCCCGCACCCGCTTGTGCACAGCTGCCTGCAGCTGCTGCAAGGTGATCCTCCCCAGCCGGAAGTCCTCCATGAAGCTGTTCCGCTGCTCCTCGGTGAAGTGGCTAGAGCCCAGCAGCTCCCAGAGGGACGTGCCGTCCTCAGTCCCCTGTGCCGCCTGTAGGGTCTCCTGCACCTGCTCGTCGGTGGGGACGGCCGGAGCGTGTTCGGGCAGGGGCAGGAAGTAAAGGCCAGAAGCCTCGTCCCTCAGACACTGCTCCAGCAGCCGGGCATAGCTGGTGTGTCCCCGGCCGTCCGGTGTGGGGAAGGTCTCGGATGAGCTGGACAAGGCCTCCTCCATCTCCTGGTCTATGTAGCCCCGCTGGGTGGCCACGGGCATGGGGAGGTGGTAGTGGCCTGTGGGGTCAATGACCCCCCCTGTGGCCAGCTGGGCATCCAGGAGGCGGGCGGCCTGCTCCTCAGGGATGAGGCCCTTCTTCATGGCCTGGAACAGGGACACCCACTTCCCAGAGAAGGGATCTCGGAAGCCAGTGACAGCGTCCTCAGCACATCTCAGCTGGCGATACAGCTCTGGCCCCACCAGCTTCCTGCGCACAGCCTCATCCACCGACAGGGTCTCCAGACTGTGGGGGTCCACGATGGCTCCAGTGGCCGCCTGGGCCTCCAGCAGGGCGAGGGCCACCCCTGGCCCCAGGACCTTCTGCCTCATGGCCTCGTACAGGCTGAGCCGCTGGCTGGCGGGTCCCAGCAGCACGCCGCCGAGGGCACCGGAGCCGCGTAGGTACCTCCGGACGCAGTCCATGTGGAGGAGGGCTTCGGGGCTGACCGCCCCCTCCAGCACCCGGTCCAGGAGCTCCTGGTCGATGATACGGGCCTCCAGGAGCTGGTAGGCCATGACCGGGCCCCGCAGCCCGGGCAGCGTGATGTCCGCCCACCTTCCCATCTCCCTCTCCAGCCACTGTGCCACCTGCTCCAGGGAGATGCTGTGCTGCTGGTACCTCCGCAGGAGCTGCCTCCTCTGGTCCTCGCTGAAGCATTCTGAGTTGACCAGCTCCCAAGCGGAAACTCTCTGCCCCTGGAAACGCCCGAACTTCCCCGACAGCAGCAGGCTCTGGAAGGCCTGCCGGGTAGTGCCGTCCACGAGCGGGGGCTGGGTGCCGTTCAGGGGCAGCAGGCGCAGGCCCGTCTCGGGGTCCTCCACGCAGCGCTCCAGCAGCTGCAGGTAGGTGAGGTTCTCGTGCGTGTTGGGGTCGAAGAAGCCCTTGGTGTCGTCGCTCGGGTCCGCCAGGACGCGGTTCATCTCCTCGTCGAAGTAGCCGCGCCGGTAGGCCACGTCCACGGGCAGGCGGTGGCTGTGCACCGGGTCGATGATGCCGCCCGTGGCGATCTGGGCCTCCAGCAGGCGGATGCCGTGCTCCCGCACGATGAGGTCCTTCTTCATGGCCTGGAAGAGGGAGATCTGCTCCCCGGTGTAGGGATCCTTGTAGCCGGTGACAGCGCGCTCGGCCGACAGCAGCTTTGCAAACACGTCAGGCCCTACGAGGCCAGCCCTCAGTGCCTCCTCCACAGAATATCTCTTGTTTTCCTTCGGGTCGAGAATGAAGCCCGTGGCCGCCTGTGCCTCCAGGAGGATGAGGGCCGTGCCGTGCCTGAGGAGCCCCCTCCCGCGAGCGTCGTAGACAGCGAGCCGCTCCTGGGAGCCCGGCAGCAGCAGGCCTGCGATGCCGCCGGTGCCCTGCAGGAACCTGTGCACCGAGCTCAGCCTGCCCACCTCCTGGGCTGTGGTCTGCCCTCGCTCCAGCCGCTCGTACGTATCCTGGTCGATGATCTCTGCTCTCAGCAGCTCTCCTGGGGCCACGGGCACCCTCAGGCCGGCAAAGCTGGTCCTGGCCGTGGCTGCAGCCTGCTCAAGGGTGGCCCTCAGCACAGCTGCCAGTTCCTCCCCTGAGATGGCGCCTTCCTTGTGGCGCTGGGCCAGTGCCGCCCGCTGCTGCGCAGGGATGGGCTCAGAGAAGAGCAGGTCCCAGAGTGATGCGGGCCGGCCCTGGAACTCGCCCACGGCGACGGTGGTCATGGCCTCACTCAAGGCCTCCCGGGTGCTGTGGTCAATGAACGGGAGTCCTCGTGCCTCCTCTCCCAGGGGGCCCCCTGAGAGGGGGAGGAAGGCCAGTCCTGTTTCTGGGTCGGTGACGCAGCGGGCCAGTAGCTGCCCATAGCCCACGCTCTCCTGTGTGTTGGGGTCCCAGAAGCCGGTGGCCCGGGACAGACACTGCTGAGTCTCTTGGTCCAGGCATCTGAAGCGCAGGGCGGCCTCCGGGGGCAGCCGGAGCCTGCGGGCCGGACATACCAGCCCACCTGTGGCCAGCTGGGCATCTAGGAGTCGCAGAGCCAGAGGCCTGTCCACCAGCTCCTTCTTCATGGCCTGGAAGAGGGGCACTCGGGCGCCGCTGAAGGGGTCATGGTACCCCGTCACCGCCTCTTCCGCCGCCAGGAGCTGCCTGTGGAGCTCTGGGCCGACCAGGCCCGACCTGACCGCCTCGTCCACCCGGAGCCGCCGGCCGGTGGCCGGGTCCACCAGTGTGCCGGTGGCGGCCTGAGCCTCCAGGAGCGGGAGCGCGGTGCCCATGGGGAGCAGGTGCTCGCTGACGGCCCGGAAGAAGCTCTTCTTGTGGCCCGCGGGCAGCAGGACAGCCCCCGCGACGCTGCCGGTGCCCTGCAGGTAGTGCCTCACGTCAGCCCGCGCGCTCACCTCTCGGGCCGCCAGCCTGCCTTCCCGAAGGCCCCGGGCAGCCTCGTCATCCAGGACCCCCACCTCTAGCAGCTCGGCTAAGCTCACTGCCCCACTCAGGGTGGGGAAGGTGGTCTTGAGGGGCAGCAGCGCCAACCCTGTGCCAGGGGCTCTCACACACCGGCCCAGCAGCTCGCGGTACGACAGCCGCTCCAGGGTGTTGGGGTCCAGGAAGCCAGGGGCACTGGGGCTGGGCTTGCGCTCAGACAGGCCATGCCATGTGTCCTGGTCCAGGAGACCCTGCTGACAGGCCGGCTCTGGGGCCACCCGTGTACCCCGAATGGGATCCACCAAGCCCCCCGTGGCCAGCTGGGCCTCCAGCCAGCCCCACCCCAGCGCTCCGTCTACCACCTCCTTCCTGATGGCCTGGAAAAGTGCCAGCTTCCCGCCACCGTAGGGGTCAGGGTACCCAGTGACTGCGCGCTCGGCCACCAGCAGCTTCTCCTTTAGCTCCAGGCCCACCAGGCCCTGCTGCAGGGCCTCGGACACAGGGAGGAACCGGCCTTGGGTGGGGTCCACGAGGCCCCCAGTGGCCGCCTGGGCCTCCAGCAGAGCCATCCCAACCTCAACGGGCAGGAGGCCTTGCTTCATGGCAGCGTAGAGACTCTGTGCCTGGCCGGAGGCCTCCACATACACCCCAGCGATGCTCTTAGGCTGGGCAGACAGAGGCCCAGAAGGGGTGCTGGTTCCCGGCATGGCCTTCATGGTCTTGGGGACAATGGCCGGGTCATTGCTGTTGGTGACCAGGACATCAAAAGGAGGAGAGGCGTGGCCATTCATCACGCTCAGCCTGTTGTGTAGAACTCACTCACCCAAGGTCCACTGCGTCTGCTCCCTGTAGGGGGTAGAAAAGGCTCTGTTAGGGGCCCTGGAATGGCCCAGGTGGATGGGAGAGAGAGAGTCAAGAGGTCAATCCCAGACCCCGAATCAGCCTCCAGACATGGCTTGCCCTCCTGGGGGATGGGGGTCAGCATCCAAGTAAGGTCTTTTGCCTTGCCCCATGAGGTCCCAGGAGGGACCATGGGGGACCTGCGGCCAGCCAGGGCGGCCTCCAGGACGCGTGGGCTCTGTTTTCCTGCAGGCCATCCTCTGCTCTCCATCCCAGCCCAATCCCCTCAGCCCCTGCCCTCAGGGTCCCGTGGTGGGGGCTGGGCCACCTGGGCCAGAGCCCCTCCCCCCATCTCTCACCCAAACCTCCCGTCTGCTCCCCAGGGCTCCTCCTCCATCCTTGGGTTCAGGGACATCGGCACCCTTCCCTCTTCCAGTCACCGCCTCCAAACCCCCGCCCTGCCCCAGACCCTCTGCTCTGGCTTCTGTTCCTTCCCAGATCTCCACTGGGCTCCAGCCAGAAGCCCCCACGGTGTCCTGCCCCAGCCTGGCTCTGTCTGTGTCCTCCTCTGCCCACTCCAATCCTTGTGCTCTCTGGGCTACGGCCTCTTTGTGCCCACACTTGACTCAGGGGCCTGAGGGAACACAGACTCCGTGTTTGCGTGCCAGTCCCGTGGGAGCCATGGGTATGGCCACGTCTCTGGTCAGCTGGCTCCAAGCCCCAGAGAGGCTCCAAGGCTGTCCCCTCTCAGCAGACGGCTGTGTGCCCCAATTCTCTGAGCAGCGGTGACAAGGGCTTCACACCTGCACACCAACTCCTCCACCCAGGCCTGTCCCCTTCCTGTGGGATTAAATTGTGTCCCCCTGAGAGATATATCCAAGTCCTGACCGCCAGTACCTATGACTGTAGCCTTATTTGGAAATAGTCTTTGCAGATGTAATTCAGTTGAGGTCACAGAGGAATGGCCCTAATCCAAAATGACTTGAGTCTCTATAGGAAGACACAGGAGAGAGCCCATGGGGCACCATCTGGAGCGGCTACAAGCCCAGACACATCGAGGACCACCAAGCCCAGAAGCATTGACCTCAGATTTTGGCCCCTTGAACTGAGAAGGAGTTTCTGTTGTTTGAAGCCATCCAGGTTGTGGTAATTGTTGTGACAGCTTAAGGAGCCATAGCCTCCCTCCCGCCTCCGCCCTTCCAGCCGGCCCACACCCGGTTTCTGCAGAACCACACCCGGGCCCCCCTTCCCCCTCCCCCTGGGCGCAAGCCCACACTTTGCTCCCGCTGGCACCGGCTGTCTGCTCAAGAGCCCGAACACGTCTGTCCTGGCCTCCCAGCCAGCCCCCGGCCTGCACCCCAAGTCTGCTCCCGTGCCCGCTCAGGCAACAGGCTCGCCCCCGCCCCGAAGCTCTCACTAAGATGAACTCGGACTGTGGTTGCCAAACCCAACAAATGCATTTTGGATCTCACTGCCTCTGGGTCGTGGGTGTGGGGCCTTCTCGCTGGTGACGGGGCTCCGCTCTGCCCCCACTTGCCCATTACATCAGGGAACCCCTCACACCATGTCTCAGGCCCAGCCCGTCCCGGAGTCCAGGAACCACGTGCCCCGGTCTCACGAGGTGCCTCAAACTCCACTGCACCCCCACGACTGCTGGTGTTCTGTAAAGGGTTCCCCCACACCCACTCTGTGCAGCCTGAGCCCTGAATTGCTCAGCCCCCACTCGCCCCCACTGGCCCCACATGGGCTCGCTGTTTCACGCCAGCCCCTCTCCTGTCCTACAGCCTCCGTGGCTTGCTAGTTACCTACTGTGGCGCTCAAGGCCACCTTCGTTGCTCCTGCCCTCTCCACCGACCTCCGGCCCAGGAGCAGGGTGGGATCAGCAAGTGGCCATGAGGCATCCATGGGAGGCCTCAGCGCCAGGGCGGTGCAGGGGGCAGCATGGCCCAGGGGGTGTCGAGCGCCCCCCAGTGACAGTAAGAAGCTGGGGCTCCGACAACACACACATCTGGAAGGGTGGACGCTTGGGGGCATGACCCAGACCCCATCTGGGGTTTCAGGAGGGCTGTTGGCAGACGGCCCCCACTTCGGCCCCCTCGGGAATTGCCTTGCCCATCCTGGGGTTGCACTGGCTCAGGCCCTTGACTTGACATGGGGCCCGCATGTAAGCCCAGCCCCTGGGAGTGGGTGAAATCCTGCCTCACCCCTTCCCTACACAGACGAGGGGCCCTTCCCACCCCCTGCAGCTCGCGTGCTGCTCAGCTCAGACTGGTGGTGCCAGGACCAGGCAGACACTGGGCGAGGCTCTGGAGGGGCACACCGCCACCCGGCTGGCCGTGTGAGCAGGGATCGGGGAAGTGCCTCCATCTGCCAGCGTTCTGAGTAAACGGAGTGTGGGATCAGGCATCTGGGATGGGGGTTAGTGCAGAGCACACGGTGGGGGTGGGGGGCATTGCTAAACAACGAGACTTTGGACGAACACAAAAGGCTGTGAGTGACCAGCTGGATGACAAAAAGTCTTTGTGGACACCTGAGGCTTTGTAGTGACCAGTCAAGAGGCTCTGATCTCTGCAGCGCAGGGCAGGCTGAGGGCTCCATCGTGAAAGGGCCACTGCAGGCAAGCTCCAGCACCAGCTCACCGGTGGTCCCGTGCCCGGGGCAGGGGGAGGGGCGGTGACCATTCTAGAATGTGATGTGTCTGTCCCTGCAGCTGGACCATATGGGTCCAGGAACCAAGCGATGGGAGCAGACGTGGCCCCCACCATGCCTCCGATGACCCCACCACCCATCCCTGCAGCTCTGGGGTCAGTCCCACAGGATGAGTACTTCTGCCACGGACACAGCCGCAGTCCCACTGAGCTGAAGGCCACGGCTGCTCCCAGGGCACCCCGGCTCCTTGTGTCCAGGACCAAGGGGCCGGGAGTGACCCGACCACCAGGAGAAGGCAGGGTCTGGGTGGGGTGGAGGCAGGGGTGTGGCCATTCCTGTAGCTAATGGACACATATAGCCACAAGGGACCTCAGGGGCAAGGGTTTGCACACCCCAGGTGAGCACCAGGCCCGGCCGACGTGCGGTAGGGGTGAGGCGAGGGGAAGGAGAAGCGGAGCCTCAGAGACAAGGCCCATGCCGCAGCTCTGGCTGGGGGCCCACCTGTTCACTGTCCCCTGTGCGTCTCCCCAGGAAGAGAAGCCCACGGGTGCCCTGTGAGCAGGGTTCCAGGGCCTGGTGTGATGGCGGTGAGTGCTCGGCTGCCTCGACCTCCTTCCAGCTGCAAGTGGGGCTGCACCAGAGGCTGGCTCTCTCCTGTTTTGTGTCCTGCACTCAACAGGGGCCACCCTGAGTCCACTCCTCAATATGCTTGCCATCAGACCCTGCTTCTGGGGCCCGGCCTGGACACATGCCTGGCTGCCGGCTGGGATACTCCCTTCGCACAGGGTGCCCTGTGCCAGGACTGCCTTCAGCGGGTCTGTGAGCCCGGGACAGGCCTGCCCGTCTCGGCAGGAACGCCAGGTGACACGGCTCCTGGGGCAGTTAGATAGCTAGAAGAGCGTGACTTTCCCTTGGCAATGGACAAAGGTGGGGAGAGGAGAGGGACCTCATTACCCAGCAAAGAGAAGGAGGGACATTCGGGGCCACGGTGGGTGGCCCTTGGCCTGGACATAGACAGCCGGCCCAGAGCCCTGATGGGGCTGTGCTGGGTGGGGAAGGGCAGCACCCAGACAGGAAAACCAGAGCAGTCACCAGCTTGGGGAGCAGGAGGTTTCAGTTCCCCACACAAAGGGGATTCATGGGGAAGGGTGCCTGGGGGGCTCCGTCGGTTAAGCGTCCAACTTCAGCTCATGATCAGGTCATGATCTCAAGATTCCTGGGTTTGAGCCCCACGTCGGGCTCTGTGCTGACAGCTGGAGCCTGGAGCCTGCTTCAGATTCTGTGTCTCCTTCTTTCTGACCCTCCCCTGCTCTCTCTCGTGCTCTCTCTCTCTCTCTCTCTCTCAAAAATAAACATTAAAAAATTAAAAAAATAAACAAAGGGGATTCATGGTGGGAGGGGGGACCCAGGAGCCTAACGGAGTACTCGAGCAGGAAGTGGGGGCCTAAGGCCAGGACAGGCCCCGTGCCCTTGGCAGTTGGGCCACGCCCCCTATTTGGTTGGCAGTGACCTTGGGCCAGGTAGGAGCCTCTTTGGACTCTGCCCAGGTGAGACAGGAGCAGGGTTGTGGAGTGGAGACCTTGGGAAGGCAGCTGGACAGAGGGGTCTGGAGCTCGGGAGAGAAGACCATGGTATGTGACTGGTGTCCAGGGCCCAGGGAGTGGAGGAGGGGGCGGCTTCAAGGGCAGGACACCCTGGCCAGCCCAATGTCCCACAGAGGTGGCCAGCAGCAGAAGGTGGGCATGGTGTGTGACCGGAGGGGTAAGGGCCTTGGGGCTGAGCAGATTTTCCAGGAAGGAAAAGGGAATCTGAGAGGGAAGAGGGCTCTTCCTGAGGCTTCCCTGGGGGGAGGGGAAGGTGGGGGGACAGCCCAGGGTGACAAGGGGAGGGAGGACAATCCTGAGGAGGGTGGGTCTGCATTCCTTGGCTGTGGGCCACCTTCTGCCTCTGCCCTGAAGGACATCCCCCCTCTCCAGCCCGGGGCCCGGAGGAGGGCAGAGGGCTGGCTGTCCACCTGAGCCAGATAAGGACAGAACTAGGTTGCAGGCTGCCTCAGGCCCACACAACGAGGCGGCAATCTTGGCTCTGCCCCATCCGGCAGCTGCGGAAGGATCCCACTCACCTCCTCGGGGCAGAGGCCAGCGACAGGAGGAGCTTGGTAAGACAGGTGGGTACAGGGAAGGCAGCCCTCCTGAGCCCCGTCCTGGCAAGGGTCTTGAGATGACCCCATGCGGTGTCCCTGTCGCCGCCCCACCGGAGACAGCAGGTGGCTCCCGGATTGGTCAGCGCCCCAGCCAGGAGCAGCACCGCCCTCTCAATCTGTCAGCCTGATTACCTCCGCCCAGGGCGCCTCCACCCTCCGCCGAAGGGGGGCGGCAGGCGGAACCTGACCTGCACACCCGCCCGGGGCCACCCCAGCCCTGCCCCCTGCCGGGAAACCGCTGGAGCCGGGAGGAACCCCCACCCCCACCCCGCCACCGCCCACCCCCGCCTCCCCGGGCCGCATCTCCCACGTCCCTGCCGGTAACCTCGACCCTCGCCCACCAGGGAGGGCGGCCGGCCCGGGGCTCAGACTGCCCGGTCCGGGCGAGCCAGAGCGCGGAGCTCCCGGCCGCTCCCGGCTCCATCGGCGCCTTGCCCCCCACGCCCGCCCCAGCCTCCCGGACCCGAGCTCAGCGCCCGTCGAAGGAGCTTCGGTCTCTGCTCCCTGGCCTGCCCGGGTCTGGCCCAGGCCTGGGTGTCCCACCTGCCCGCGCGGCGCCCCAGCGCTCCGAACGCAGTCTCTCGGCTCGCGGCTGGGCCCGCGCCACCCGAATTTAAACCGGCCGCGGCCCCGCCCTCATCTGGGGGCGGCGGCCCGGGGTGGGGGGCGCGCCCCGAATCCGGGTGGGGCGGGCGGGTACCCAGAACCCGGCGGGGGCCGGGGCGGCGCACCGGGCGCGCCCCTCGGTAGGCTGGCCACCCGTGAGCACCCCTGGTGAGGAATGACCCCGAATTGCAGGGGGGCGGCTGCCCTCTCCCTCCTGCCCCTTTGACCCCTCCCCCAGAGTCCCGGCGAGGGAGCGGAGGTGGGCACAGGGTGCTGGGGGAGGGGTTCATCCCCCGCCCCTCTCAGCGGGTTCAGTGGACTTTGTAAAGGAAATGCACACCTGACCGGCGGTTTCACTTTCCAAAACGCGACTGTATTGCGGGAGAGCCGGTCGGGAGGGGTTCGCACAGCTCCTCTGCTCACATGTGTGTGGGGGTGTGGGGCGGGGTGCGCACTGCTGGCCACCTGCTGGGTCTGCTCAGTCAGGGGGGTTGGGGGTCAGCTCCCCACACTGCTGCTTAGGTCCTGGGTGGGCTGAGCCAGGGTTCTGCAGGGGCTCCCCTCCGTGTGCCCCTGGGAAGAACTGGGGTTTCTGTGTCCCCAGCAGGTTCCCCTGTCTGGAAGAGATGGCCAGACTTCACCCCACCCTGCCTGAGGAGCCTCCCCCTGGGCTCAGAGGAGGTCCCGGGTGCATCCCAGAGCTCCTGGCCCTCCTCTCAGACGCCCACCCTGGCACCGTGAGGCAGTGGCTGCTAGAGGTGTTGGGGATAGAGGCCCAGAACCTTGGTGGCACCACCTTGGTGCCCCCCACCAAAGCAGAGCCCGAGGCTCTCTCCCATCCCCCAGTCCCTGCCTCGAGGGCTCAGTCTCTCTGCCCCCCTAGCCCTTATCTTTGCCTGGTTCATTATTTTTTAATTTTGTTTTTAAATGTTTTATTTATTTTTAAGACAGAGAGAGACAGAGCATGAGTGGAGATGGGGCAAAGAGAGGGAGACACAGAATCCGAAGCAGGCTCCAGGCTCTGAGCTGTCAGCACAGGGCCTGACGCAGGTCTCCAAACTCACGAACTGTGAGATCGTGACCTGAGCCGAAGTCGGACGCTTAACCGACTGAGCCACCCGGGCACCCCTGCCTGGTTCATTCTTGACTACATACTTGAACAGGGCCACCCTGACGGTCACCGAAAGTGTACCTGGAGACGCCCGTGCAGGTGCAGGCATTTCTGGGGTGGAGGGTTCTGGGGTCCACCCCCGTGGCTCTGCCCTCAGCCCCGCCTACCAGGCCCACACTCCCACCTGCTCACCAAGGCTCCCTGGCCCCCCGGGGCTGGCCTCTGGCCACCTGTGTGCCCTGGTGCACATCCACCCATCCACACTTGACGTTCTGTGTGGCTGCCGCTGGCCACCGGGGAGCCCCGACCCCCAAGGGTAGTGAGCTCCGGCAGGGGCCCGTGTCCAGCAAGGGGTGCTGGCCCAGCTGCATCTCTGCCCGCAAGGCCCCAGGACACTGTCCGCGATGGCCCCGCTGGGAAGCGTGGCTGTGCTGGCTGTGGCTTGTGGCCCAGAAAGTGCCTCAGAGTCACTCTTGCCCACGGCCAAGCCGTGCAGGCAGCATCGCCACCAGGCCGCGAAACCCAGGCGCGTGCCAGTCCCTCTCGTGGGAAGGAGGACAAAGTCTGGCCCTGTCCCCGTCGTGCCCACTGGTCCTCTCCCGGTGTCTCCAGTTTCTTGCAGGAGCCTCCAGGTCAGCCTCCGGGACCCCCTGGGGAGCAAGCCTGGGTGACTGTCCTACCTCCCCGGCCCCCAAGCTGACCCCGATCAGGACCTCTCAGAGCCGGTGCCTTCCCAGAGCCCCAGCCCAGTGTGTCTGCCCAGCCACCCCCAGGCCTAGGCCTGCACTGCAGCACAGCAGGGAGGGCCTCAGGGAATTGGGGGGGGGGGGGCTGTGGCGTCAGGAGGCTAGTGGGGTGACTCCCCCTATGCTCAGTCCTGCCAACTGCTCTACCTGTGGCCGTCATGTCCTGAAGCTGGTGACCCTACCCCAGCCAGCTGTTCTGCTTCCCCTAGAGGCCCTGTGGGCCAGAGGCTCCGAGGAGGGGGTCCCAGGGCCATGTTACCGTGCTGACCCTGGCCTGGTCTAGGAGGTGGCCGCGTGGGCTGCAGCGTTCGGCTACAGGCCCCACTCAGGGCCTATAGGGCTCGGCCCGACTCAGACTATGGGTCAGTAAGGCAGCTCGTCCACAGAGTGGCCCTCAGAGAGCGGCCCTGTCTCCTCCAGGAGGCGCAGCCTAGCGTGGCAGTGTGGCAGAGGTGGGCAGGGAGCGGAGCGGCCGGCTGACGTCTCTGCGGCAGCCCAGTGGCTCCAGCGGCAGGCCCGGGGGTTGGTACCCACGAAGGCAGCCCCTCCTTGCAGGGCTGGGCCCCTCCAGCAAAGGGGCAGAAAGAAGCTGTGTCCCCGCGGCTCCCACGGGAACCCCTGTCATTAGAGGGGCCTCATGACATGCCTGCCTCCAAGAGGCGCTGCTGCCTCTTACCCCCTCAGTACCCCCATATCCTGGGCCCCCCACCCCGTGCCTCATGCTGCTCCCTCCGTCGGCAAGGACTCACGGCCCAGGCGGGCCCAGGCAGTGCAGCCGGAGGACTGGGCCATGGCCTGGCTTAGCCCGGGCGGCTGTGAGCCTCAGGACATAGCCGGGGGTGGGGCGGGGAGGGGAGCCTCTGCCCAGACAGGCTGTCGTGCCGGACGCTCAGCGCTGGGGTGAGCTGACAGGGTTATGCCTTGTTAGGGGTGGCATTGTGTCCCTCCCCCATACTCATATAGGAAGTCTTGACCCCTGAGCTCCTGAGAACATGCCCTCATATCGAAGGTTGTTGCAGGTGTAATCAGTTAAGATGGGGCCTCCTGAAGTCCCGATTGCTGTCCTCACGAAAAGGGGATTTTGGACAGATGCACAGAGGGAAGATACCACCTGCAAACCAAGGCAGGGGGCCTGGAGCAGACCCTTCCCTTGTACCCTTCAAAAGGAATCAACCCTGCCCATGGCTGGACCGTGGGCTTCCAGACTCCAGAACTGTGAGTCAATTTGTTTTTCCTTTCTTCTTTTTTTTTTTTTTAAATTGTTTTAATGCTTATTTATTTTTGAGAGAAAGACAGAGAGAGAGAGAGAGAGAGAGAGAGAGAGACAGAGACAGAGAGAGCAAGTGGGGGAGGGGCAGAGAGAGAGGGAGACACAGAATCCAAAGCAGGCTCCAGGCTCTGAGCCGTCAGCACACAGCCTGATGCAGGGCTTGAACCCATGGATGACGAGATTGTGACCCGAGCTGAAGTCGGATGCTTAACCGACTGAGCCACCCTGGCGCCCCTCGTTTTTCATTTCTGTTGCTTAAACCACTCAGCCTGCGCAAACGGAGATAGTCCCCAGTTGTGAGAACCAAACCTGGCAGAGCAAGTGAAGACGGGGTCTGGGACTTCGGCACAGGGGGAGACCTGGAAGCCGCTCCTTGAGGCCCTGCTGCCCCTGTGCTACAGGACAGATGAAGGGGGCGAGGGGAAGGTGTGGCCAGGGTGGACCCATCTGGTGACTCCCAGGCTGGGCATTGAGGGTGGATTAAACTAGGCAAGATGCCTGACCTGTACTTCAGAATTAAATTTCTTTGCATCTTGCTCCAAATATGTTTCCCTTCGAGTTATTGCATAAACAGGAGTCAACAATAGCAATACCGAGGTCTTAGCTGGGAGTTCTGCTTGTTAAGAAGGGGTGGAAGGTGCACCCTCCCTGACCCCACTCCCAGGACGTCTCAACAGTGGCGTCTCAACAGTGGCGTCTCCAGAGCCATTTTCCCCGGCCTTCGTACCTCTGGAGGCTGGCCGCAGGGCCTGCCGAAGCTCCAGCCCTGACCCCTGCTGGGAAAGCGGGCTGAACTTGGCGTGGGGACCTGAGGCTGCACACGAGACGAGAGCCGAGTCTGGAAATCGCCACGAAAAGCCTCTGGTCACGGTGCCTGCCCTGGCTTTTCTTCTCTCGAGGGGGCGGGTCTCTTCCGAGGGCAGGCAGGGCCCCAGCACGGAGCCCCCAGGTCGTCCAGCTGCTCTGGGGTCACTTCTCTCCTCCCGGGCACCCTGCAGTGGGCTGTTCCCCAGCCCCCCCCCCACCCAGACTTCTAAGGTAACTGCAGGGCTGAGGCCCGGCTGTTCTCAGGCCATAGCCCCGCCAGGTCTGCTCAGCTGGCCCCATGTGCCCTCCAGCCCCGTGTCCTGCTCCTGAGGCTCTGACCAGTGCCCCCCACCCCCACCCAGAGGCTTCACCTCTACCTGGAACACAGCTCAGGAGAGAGAGGACCATCTGAGAGCTCGGCCTGGCTCCCTGCACACCTGCCCCCACCCCCACCAGCCCACCCGCTGGGCCTGGCCATGTGCCATCTCTACAGCAGCCCCTGCAGAGCCTGGGATACCCAGTAGGAGGTATGGTTCTTGAAAAGACCCCGGGTGTGCCACTGCCCGGCCAGGGGCCTCCGCCTGCTGTATTAGCAGCTCCAGCCGGGCGGTCCTCTGGGGGAGGAGAGCAGCGTCATCCCAGGCAGCCCCCATGCAGCAGAAAGCCTCCGGGTCACCCCACCGTCCCTCCGCCATAGCCAGAGGGGATAGGGCAGGTAGAGACCACCCCTTCGGCCCTCCCGGCCCGCCGGGGGGCAGCCATCGAGGGCACCACGCCCGCTCTTGCGTCTTGAGCTCATGGTGTTTGGAGGCTGCCCCCTCCGGCTCCAGCTGGCCTGCCAGGCTTACAGGGGCGAGGCTTCACGCAGCGCCCTCCCCAGTCAGCCTGGTCCTCTGCAGCTCGCGCCGGAGGCGGTGACGGGGCCAGGGACGTGGGCACCTGGAAGGACCTTGGACTGGAGGTTAGGACGTCAGCATGAAGACAATTCCCGGAGGCAGTAGGAGGAGGAACTGGGGGAGGGGCTTTTCTGGGAGCACCCAGCTACGGAGCATCGAGGACGCCGCGGCTGACGGGTCAGCTTGTGGGCCCAGCCCTGCCCGTTCCACTCGGCGCCCAGGCTCAAGCAGCACCTCCAGCCTCCGGCGGCCCCCTCGCACACTCCCTGTGAGCGCTCGCACACCGAGCTCTGGGCAGCCCCCAGCCCCTGCCCCGGGCCCTGGGCCGTACCTGTGGGCGCTGCACCGACCCTTGGGCCCTCAGGCCCCAGCTGTCTGGGAGCTGCTTGAGGAGGGACAGCTGCGCCGGGCAGGCTCCACAGACAGCCAGGTCGAGCGGCTCCAGGAGCCCCCACCTGGGGACAAGACGGTGGTCGGCATGGCCTTCCTGTGTTTGCACTGTCCCCGCCCCTACGGCCTCGCTTGGCCTCTGCCCGCTGTGCCGGGCCATCCCACGGGGCCTGGCGCTGCCCTGGGCTCCCTCCTCTTGCAGCCTCAGCTCACCCGGCAGTGCCCCCTTTGCCCTCCCCACAGGTGCCAGTGCAGCTGCCGGGCCTGGGGGCTTGGGGCACAGGCTGGCCTTCCTCCTAGCCCTCCCGCCACTGCCCCTCCCCAGGGGGCCTCCGAGCCTGAGCTGCGGGCACTCCCTGCCACCTGGGGGAGGGTGTGCCGACCATCACCAGGAGCTGGTGGCTCGGCCTGGGCTGAGTGGCCCCCACCTGACCCTGCCCCCCACGCCCTGTATCTCCTGCCCCCCTGAAGCTGGGCGGCAGCCACCATGGTGTTGGGGGTCAGGGCTCCCTGCAAGGCCTGCAGCCCCTCCACACCATCCAGCCAGCTGCCGGGTTGTCCAGGGTCCCCGGGGGCACCTGCGAGCAGGACACATTTCAGCCCCACTGGGGGAGCCCCAACATGACCCCCCCAACGCTAAGACTGGCCGCCTTCCCGGTCAGCAGGACCCCACCTTCATGGCCTCCGTTGCTACCGTCTCCATGATCTTGTCACTCTGTCACCTCCACGGCTCAGGGACATCCCTGGTGGGAGCAGCCCCTGGGGCCCCTGGACAGGCCAGGACGTGGCTCCTCCCCTCCACCGGGTAGCCCAGCCTGGAGACCGGTGTCCCCTAGTGGACGGGGCCTGGGGCAGCCTACGGCACAAGGGGCTGGCAGTGGGGTTGGGGGGAACCACGTGGCCTGCCCAGCACCCCTATACTTCTGTGCCTAAGGCTGGGCTCACGGTGTGGGCTTGCCCTCTGGGCGTCCCCGCTGCTGGTCCCTGCCCTTAGTGGCCTGCGTGGGAGGCCCTGGAACTTCGGCCACATTTGTCCACGTGGACCTGCTGGCCTTCTCGGCACAGCTCCACCAGGCCCTGGAGCCAGGCCCAGCCCTCCCTGCTGAGCCGCGTCTCCCTGTTGCCCAGAAAACAGCCTCAGGGCCTCAGCCGTGAGGGTGGGGGACAAGTGGCAGAAAGGGGATGCAGGGCTGGAGCCTCTGACCCTAGCTCGGTTCCCTGTGTGGTGGCAGGGGCGGAGGGCTCTCACCCCCAACCAGGCCCCATCCAGCCCACCTGCACAGCTGTGGGGCTGAGCAGGAGCCACTGCCGACGGATACCAAGCCTGTCTTGTGTGTGACCTGGGGGGGGGGGGGCAGCAGAAGTGTGGGCAAGGCCCACACTTCGGGGAAACCACCTCCTCCGCGGCCACGGAGACCCCTCCTGAGCCCGATCCTGGGCCCTCGCCGGCCTCTCCCTCCTCCCCTAGCTGCCCCACCCTTGGGGCCTGGTCACCCCCCACCCGAGACTTCCCGACACTCTTGGACTGGCTCTTGCTTCCAGGAACCCCACACCTTGGCCATACCCTCCCCCATCCAGTTCGGGGGAAACCGGCCCCTCCAACCTGGAAGTCCTTTCTCCCAGGCCTGTTGCAACAGGGGCGAATCCCCCCCAGAGGGGACGCTCCCAGGTCCTTGCCAGCCCATGGTTTTCCAATGTGCTTTTCGGTCCGGCGGTCAGGTGGGCCACCCCATGGGCCATTCACTCATTCGAGTGGCAGCTCCATCCGATGGCCGCTCCCCAAGCGTAGACACTGTGTCCAGCAGACAAGCCAGGGAAGCTTCGTGTCCACCACCGTGCTGGCCCCCTGCCCTCCCAGGAGCACGCCTTGCCTGGGGAGGGGTGCCCACGAAGGAGGGGAACCCCAGCCTTTGGGGGAGCTGGGGGCATCGACGGGCCCCCTCAGCGGCCTGGCCCTCCCCCCACCCCCCCCACCAGACCTCGCGTCGGTAAGCCCTCAGGCCTGCCCTTGCCCGGGTACACCCTCTTCGTGGAATCTGTGCTGCCGCTACCCTGGGAACTTTCCATCGGAAAATGTTGGGTGGGGTGGGCGGGCGGACAGGCCGGGGCAGGCCGCAGACGCACTGTGGGTGGAGGGGCTCGCCCGTCCCACACCGCAGCACGGCCTCCCTGCCCTTCACATTCTGATCTCATCCTCTACCCTCAGGCCCGGACAGTGCCTGCTGTGTGGCACCCCCCGTGCCCCCCCCAGCGGCCAGGCTGTCCTCTCAGCGCCCAGGGAGTTTCCAGACCGGTTGCCCCATCTGGCCCCTGGGCCACTTCCCCTCCCCCCACTCCTTCTCAGACCTCCTGGAGGGCGGCGGGGGGGGGGGGGGCTCTGGGTCCTCACACCCTGTTCACGCATCTGCCTCCTGCCCAAGAGAGGGTGCCTCCGCAGAGCTAGCCAAAGGCTCATGGCTGAGGATGGGGAGGCCAGGGGCCCGGAAAGGCCTTGGAGCCGACTCAGGGCAGCCTCTGGCCCTTCCCAGGGGCACTTGGGGCCAGGGTCTGGGGTTGAGCCCGGCTCCTCCTGGGCAGGGACAGTAACAGCCACCTGGTGGGACTCCGAGATGGCCTCACCCCCCTGGTGGCAGCCTGGGCTGGCCAGGTGGCCTTCCTCCCACACAGAGTCCAGCCCTGACCTCCAAGCTGCATCACATCCCAGTCTGCCGACACGGCAGAAATTCGTAGCAAACCACGGCTGTGGGCACCGTCATTCTCAGGACCTGTCCTCAAGGCTGCCACTGGGTTCTGGCACAGGCTACGTCCTCTTCCAAGATGTCCTTTCTCCTTGCGCATTTGAGCTGGTGCTCCCCGGGCACCCCTTCCTGAGGCCCCACCTGCCCTAGTGCCCCTGCCCCACCCAGGCCAAAGACAGGACCAGTCCTGCCAGTGCTGGCTTCTACCCCTCCAGCCACAGGCACCAGGGCACAGGTGGTGGCGGGCTGAGCCAGAGGGTAAATGCCAACGAAGCCAGACCGGGGCCTTCCGGAAGGAACGCAGTCAGCATGAAGTCTGCAGACACAGCCCAGACTGGCCCCTCCGAGCCCCACAGCAACGACTCCCCGGCCTTTGTCGGGGTGACTCTAACTGGTGAACATGCTGTACACGCTGGGGCACATCTGACGGGGGCAGTGAGCCCGGTGGGGCCGCGGTCGTCGGAGCCCATGTGGAGGAGCTGCCGTCAACAGGGCCTGATGCGGCCCGGAGTCCGGAGCAGCTCCCAGGTTTGGGGGGGGCCGGCAAGTCTGCTGGGGTGAGGAGGCTGAGATGGCCCGAGGGGGTCAGGAGGGAAAGAGGGAGCCCTCGGGAGGGGCCTCAGCTGCGGCTGGGAGACCAGGCCTCGCGGGGAGGGGGGGGGGCAGCAGCTCGAAGGCCTGAGGTTCCGCCTCCCGTCCCCGCGGGGCTCCAGGTGCCAGGAGGAAGGGCCTGCTATGGGACGGGGTCGTCTCCCAGGGGAGCCCAACCGGGCACAGCCCCACTTATCTCCTCCTTGATTGGCAGCAGGTGTGTGTTAAAATAAGAAGGGGAGAAGACGTGACAAGAGTCACCCTTTGTGTCACCGGTGCGTGTGTCTCTGTGAGAGAAGAGCCCAGAGTCTGGGGGAACCTGAGATCCAGGCTGCCCCCCCCCCCCCCCCCACTGAGCTGGAGGAGAAGGTGGCAGGCCCAGGCAGAGGCCCCCGCGGTCCCCTGGAGGGACGGGCACACCCTAGGCTTTTGTCAGTCACCAAAAGCCCAACTCCAACTGCCTACAAGAAGGGAGCACGTCTTTCCTGAGCTGGCTGGGCCAGGCCGAGGAGGAAACACACATGTCCTCCGTCCATCCCAGGCTGCCTGACGCCCACCCGCCTTCCTCCTTCCGAGCACATTGAAAGGCACACTGCCCAAAAGTCACAACATGTCGTGCTCAAGCACCCCCCCCCCCGCCCCCCGCCACAAGGTGGCCATGTGGCATTCCAGCCGCTCACACGACCCTGCTCCCGAAGCCGTGCTCCCTGCCATCGAGTGGCCTGCTCCTCCTGTCTGGCGAGCGGTGGACCGGAGCCGGGCAGGCGGCACTGAAGTCTCGGCACAGGGCGGGGGCCACGGCACAGCCTACATCCTGTCTGACGGAAGCAGCCAGGACTCGTGTGCCCGGGACAGCCGGTGCCTCATGGGGACCGTCGCCTTGACCTGACACCGTGAGCCGAAGATGCCCCTTCTGGTGGCCGCTCGCGAGCCGACAACTCCAGCACGTGGCTCGCCTGGTAGGTGAGCAGCTCCCAGAACCTCTTTGCCAGCCTCAGGCCTCACTTCCGGTACCGTCCCCCCTGAGAGCTGGGTGGGGCCGGCCCACTGCAGCCTGTCATTCCAGGGCCACCACCAGCCGGAACTTTTTCCGGCCGTCCAGGCAGCCCACCGCCTCGGCCCAACCTCGGACGACTTGAAAGAGACACAGGGGCGGGAGGCACAGTCACTTGCCCGGGCCTGGGCTGAGTTTATCACACCTTTCCTGAGCAGGGGAGGCCTCTGCGTCCCCTGCCCGACTCCATCTGGGGCCACGACTAGCAAAGCCCGTTCCTTCAGGCTGCAGGTGACAGAATCTCTCAGAGAAGGCAGTTCGGGCAGAAAAGGAGGTTGGCAGCTCCCGTGCATGAGACGCCAGGCAAGTGAGCCTTCAGGACCAGCTCGATCCAGTCCACCGGAGAGGGCCATGCTGTTTCCTCCCGCTCTGGTGGCTATCGTTTCTGCCGTTTGGCTGCCTTCTCAGGCTCTGTGAGGCACGGGTGATGGCCCTCGGTGCACCTCGTCATGATGGGAAGAAAGGAACCTACTTGCCTCGACCACAAATTCTAGAAACGGTCACACTGACTGCCACTGGGACCCCTGCTGTTCGGGGCTGAATTGTGTCTCCAAGAAAGGTGTGGAAATCCTAACCCAGCACCTGTCAATCTGACCTTACTTGGAAGTGGGGTGTTTGCAGGTGACGTGACCAAGTAAAGATGAGGTCATTAGGGTCCCTAATCCCGTGTGACTGGTGCCCCACAAGAGAACATGTGAACAGGACACGTGAAGGCAGAGACACAGGCGGGGAGGATGCAGTGTGGTGACAGACGCGGAGATGAAGTGATGCGTCCCCGGGCCAAGGGTTGGCGGCAATGCGCCAGCACCGGGAGACGCGGGCAGAGCCCAGCACACAGGCCGCAGCACCTGCGTTTTGGGCTCTGGCCTCCAGAACCGGGAGGGGACATGTTCTAATCCCAAGGCTCCCGGTTTGTGGCCCTCCGTCACGGCCGCCCCAGGAGACAGACACACGTGCGCACCTGAGACGCGATCATGGTGGCCCGGCCTCCGTGCCACGCTGGAGCTGGGATGAGGTCATGCAGCCCGAAGGCGGAGAGGGTGCGGCTCCGGGAGAAAAACCCGAGGTGTGCTGACCAGGGAGGGCGGGGAGGGTGCCGCCGGGGCTGGGGCACACGGCCGAGACTTGGGCCTCGTCGGGCGGGCCTGGGGCTGCAGGTGGGCCGTGACCTCCAGGGCTGGCCGCTGGGCAGGGGTAACCCCATCTCAGCCGAGGCCAAAAGAGGGCCACTGTGATGGCGGCTCAGACGCAGGATCCCTTCCCGGGCTCCTGCCCACCTTAGACTGCGTCCCTGAGAAAGCGGGAGCTGGCAGCTGAGCCCGAGGCTGGGGGGGCGCAGGGTTGGGGCGGGCGGGGGGGGGGGGGGGACACAGGAAGACGTGAGAGGAGCAGCGGCCGCAGACTCCACACTTGTGCTCTGAGGCTCTACTGGCTGGAGGAGGCTTCACGTGGCTCCAGAGAGCAGAGGGCAGCACGAGGAAGACGCTCAGCCCCTGACCCGCGGCCGAGAAAATCCGTCGGCAAGGGAGCCGATGCGCCTCCTCGTTGCCCTGAACCAGGCCTTCGTGGGCCAGCAGGGCTCGGCCCCCCCCCCACACGTGCTCATGGCCTTCGCACACGCCGTTCCCTGTTCTCCGTTGTCCATCCATCTCCACCTTCTGGATTGGGAGGTGTCTGAACAGAGCTTCCGCGCTATCACCTGGTCCAGAGGACCAGCATTGAGCTCCGTGGTCCCAGACCACGGGGGACCTGTGGGCCTCGCTGGGACCGAGGGCGGGAGCGCGCTGCCCCGAGGCAGGGTGTAATGTGCATTCCGACCCATCCCAGTGGACGCAGACCACTCGGGCTTCTCTTCCTCCAAGCGTTCCAGGGCTCAGAGGGAGACTCGCCCACGCAGGATTCTGCAGGAGACGACCTCAAACCAAGGAGCCACCCGATGGCAAAGGAGGCGACGCAGCGGGCGGGAGACGTGGGACCCTGTCATCCTCCACACGGACATGGCCCCAGGGTGGTTGGAACCGCCTCTAGAATCAGCTGGTGAGGCCGGGTGCTGTTCTCCGAGGCGGCTGTAGGTCTCGAACCCATAACCACGCTGCGTACAGGCAGGCTGTGTGCGTCTGGGCGTGACGGGGTGGATGCAGGCATGGCCCACTCGTCACCACTCCCGTGGCCCCTTGGAGCCGTGACTCTGTGCCTCCCATCCTGCCCTGAAGGTCCAGAGGTGCTGGTTCAGGGGGGTTTGCTTCCTCCGGGGGGACAGCGGGGTCACACTGCTCCTAAACCGCCACCTGGTTCCTTTGGGCTCTGTGTGCCAGTAGGCCAGCAGGCGGAGAAAGGAGCTACTATTCTGTAGAGGGTGGTGGCTGCTGCTGGCCGGGGCCGGGGAGTGTGTCCTGGGTCCGGAGCACGGAGGGGCCTGCTGAGACGCTACTGGCCACACGGGCCCGGTCTTACCTACACGTGGCAAGTACCACCACCTTGACTTGGCACCGGGCCAGCGAGGGAACAGGAAGACGGGCCTCTAGGGCGGAGGGGCAGAGAGTCAGCTGTGGCTTTGGGACCAAATGTGGCGCAGGTGTGCCAGCTCACCCACCCAGCGGTTCTGGGGAGGAACCTTCCCTCCGTGTGGCAGCATCTGGCTGAAGTCTGTTTCCCTTGCTTCAAAAGCTCCAACAGAGGGACCCCTGGTGGCTCAATCGGCGGAGCGTCTGACTGTTGATTTCGGCTCAGGTCATGATCCCAGGGTTATGGGATCGAGCCCTGTGTCGGACTCTGCCGAGCGTGGAGCCTACTTGGGATTCTCTCTCTCTCTCTCTCTCTCTCTCTCTCTCTCTCTTTCTCTCTCTCCCCACCCCGCCCTCTCTCTTAAAACAAACAAATGCTCCATGAGAAACCGGTGCAAGTCCCCGTGACTTATCATGGCACCAGGCACACAGCAGGGGCACAATTAATGTTGAGTTCATCAGTGAATCCAATTGGGTGTGGAGGCACCTGGGTTCCCGCCGGGGTACTGGGCAGGCACGTGTCTAGGATCACGGCCTGTGCTTTGCCCCCTCGGCGCCTGCCCCTGCCCACGGCTCTCCCCGCGGTGGACGAGCTCCCGTCCCCCAGCCTGGACTCCACCATCGGCCCACATAGTTCGGGCTTGGGCTGTCAGCCACAGTCTCAGACCCTGGATGTTGAGGACGTGGTTCAAGTTGAGCAGATACACCAGGCCGTTGGTGGCTGCGGCTACCGTGGTGGGTCCATGGAGATCACTGCCTCTGACGTCTTTGGGCCACATCTGGTCCCCTTCTTCCTAGGGCCCCCCGTTATCCTTCCAATGCAGAGTCCCGGATTGCTTCCAGAGGGAACACAGCAGACAGCGAGCCGTCCTAAACAGAGTGGTCTTGGGGCTGACATGGGGTGCAGGGCAGTGGGGGCCCCTCACTCTCTGGGGAGAGACGTCACCTACCTCCCAGGACCCAGGACAAGCTGGCTGGCTGGGTCGACTGAGTGCTGAGGCTCCAGGTGATGGTGAACCACACTCATCTCCTAATTTGGAAGCTGGTTAAGAAATGACACAGGTACAGAGAGGCAGAGATAGAAAGGTCCATTGCCGGCCACTGAATTGAGGCCACAGCTCCCATCGGCACATTTTGCTGCCCTGAGCCCCTTCCCCAGCTGGAGGTGGCATAGCATCCCGGTGCCGCCCTCTCCCCAGCTGCACTGGAAGGGAGGACAGTGTGTGTCCCGCGGACTGGTCTCCCTCACCCCTCCCCGGGATGCCCCCTCTTCCCCAAGGTGGGAGCCCCCCTCTCAGAGGGTTGAGTGAAGTCCGGGGTGGAGTTCAGAGGCTGTGGGCCGGAGCTGTCTCTACAGCCCTGGACAGACGTCGCCCCTCCCTGGCCGGAGGCGTGGACTCAGGCTGAGAAAGTCACTAGACCCTGTGGGCGGATGATTACAACATTGACAAACGTCCCCAGGGGAGGCCAGCCCTTCCCTGAGGCTCTTTCGCCCTAAGCAGCCTGTCAACACTGCTGATGAGCACCCCCTGAGCGAGGAAGGTTCTTCTGAAGCCAGGTGCCCGTATGCCGTCCCCAACGTCCCTGGGACCTCACCCTGAGCGCTCAGAGCCGCGTCAGACCGGGGAGGCTGAGGCAGCACCCACACCCACGTGACTTTTGGAATGAACTTGAGCAGCACTGTGGATCGCACGGGGGATGGGCTGGGGCGCCTGGCCACGCTTGGGTGTGAGTGGGTCCTGCACTGGGGGTGCTCCCACCCCGCCAAAGTGGTCCCTGCCTCCTAGGCACCCTGCTGGGACTCTACAAGCTGCTGGCTCTGGGACCCAGGCCCCTGCGTGGGGGGCGTCCCCTCCCTGAGGCTGTCAGAGGGGGGCTGCTTGCTCTGGGGTCTGTGCTGTGCCGGCCTCATTTGTGGTCCCTGCCAGGCTCAGATGGGCCTCTCCCAGTGGCCACAGCCTTGCAGGGCCTCCGTCCCGGCCATCATCACCTATGACATGCAGATGGGACACCTGTTCCCAGTTTCCCCCGGCCACGCGGCTCTTCCCTACCAGGACTCAGGAGCAGCCTTGGTCTGGTCCTCGGAGGGGGCGGGTCCTCGGAGGAGGCGGGTCCTCGGACGGGGCGGGTCCTCGGACGGGGCGGGTCCTCGGACGGGGCCAGTCACTTACGAAGAGGACTCGTCTGCTGGGACCTGCCTTGCCAAGGGCACCGGAGGCTACACGCAGGTCTCTCCTTGCAGGGACAGCAGGCGCCGTCCAAGCGGCTGTGTCCTAAGGCAGAGCCGGGACAGCCTGCACAGCCTGCTCAGAGGGGTCGGTCTGAGGGACCCCCAGAGAATGGCGATGGCCTCCGAAGAAATTCACCAAGCTCGCGCCTTCCAGGTTTGTGTGCGAGTCACAGTGGTGTTTATCCTCTGCTCTAAGATGAGTTTGCCCTCTAAGATGAGGGCACGTGAGGCTGGCTGGCACTCGCTCCTCGGAGTCCTGTGAGGCTGGTGCTGTCCATGTGTCTCACCCACCTCGCCTCGCCCTGGCGTCAGTCCTCACGGGGCGGGGCTCTTGTACCCACACGCTAGGCAGGAAGAAGAAAGAGTCCAGGGGCTGAATGAGACCTTCCCCCTCCCCCCCCCCCCCGTCCCAGCTTTGTGTCTCCCAAGATGCAGAATGGAATAACCCCCTGAGTGGAGACACAGCAGGTTGACCAAAGTCACAGGTGCACTCAGCTGCGGTCCCGGATGATCCTGGGGGTGTCCCTGCACCCACCTCTGCGCTCTTAAGCAGAGACTTGATTGAGGGTCTCTCTGCACTGCCGGGCTGGCGAGGGTGGAGGTTAGAGAGGGTGCAGACGTCATCAGAGGCCAGTTCAGGAGCCACAGCCCATCCCCAGCACCAGGCCGCGAGCGGCTGTGGGAAGGAGGGGATGCTGGGCGGCACGTCGTGGGACCATCTCCAGGCTGCAGGTCCTGCACGCAAAGCGGGACAGGACAGTCATAGAATGCGGCTTTTCGCCTCGTTTCCCGAGGCTGCCGTCACAATGACCACAAACAGCAGAAGTCACCCTCCCACCATCTGGGGACCAGACTCTGGACCCAGGTGTCAGGGCCGCGGTTCCCCAGACCGCTCCGGGATGGGGGGACGCTGCCCGCCCCCTCCAGCTTCTGGGGCCCCAGTGTCCCTGGCTTGTGGCTGCATCCCTCAGTCTCTGCCTTGGTCTCCACGTGGCCTCTTTTTACCTCTGTGTGTCCCTCACAGTGACACCTGTCGTTGGATTTAAGGTCCACCTGGATAATCCAGGACAGGGTCACCTCAAGAGCCTCTGTCCACTTGCACCCCTGCTAAGACCTTCCTCCTACATTCACAGATAAGGATTAGGGTGAAGGTACATCGGGACCTCGGCTCTGCCCGGCGACAAGTGTGAGTAGGACCGGTGCCCAACTCTCGCCCGAGGCCCGGGCACTCCCCGTTACAGCCCCTCTGGGGGGTGGGGGTGGCAAAGGACTGAGGGGGCCTCCGCGGGCACCTTCCGCAGGGACCGGGCCGCGGTGGGGCTGCTCCTGCCAGTCTGCGGTTCTGATGCAAATCAGGGGGGCCCTAAGGGTTGCCCATTTATTTTAGTTCTGGGGATTTATGGTTGAGGGGACAACCCTGGGGACCCTGGTGGGCCCTGAGGCCCGAGTCCCTCTTTCCTCTGGCCGCTGGGGTCCCACCACCCGCACAGCAGCCAGAGAGCAGGAGGGGGAGGGGGCAGGGTGTGACCAACCTCAGTTACACACTCCCCGCCACCCGCAGATCTGCGCGGGGGACAGCCTGTGCGCGCTTCCAGCCTTAAACCACCTTCCGTCTCCGTCACACGCGTGTCCCACGGGTCGGGCTGCTCACCTGTGTCAGCAAGCCCTGTCCGCAGGGGCCGTGCCCCCTCCCGCAGAACCGGAGGAGCTCCTGGCGCAGGGAGGGGACTGTGGACTCCGGGTGCCCGTGTGAGGAGCCCTGGGGACGCGGGGGGCGTGGGGACGCACGGGTGAGCCCGGGGACTGGCCCAAAGCCGTGGTGCAGGCAGCTGGGCAGGCAAAGGAGAGACAAATACAAAAGGAAACGCCAGTGCAGTGGACGGGGAGGCCAAGATCCCAACATGGAGGTGCGGGGGCTCCGGAAGGCGGGATGAACGGACCCGACAGTGTTGGGAGGGAGATGGAGCTCAGCTTGCAGAGTCAGGGGAAAAGGACAGGATCACAGAAGAGACGAGGAGGAGTGGGCCTGACACACAACGGTGGGGCTCAACGGTATCCAAGACAAGAGGAAGCTTCTGCGGCCGTTGGGAGAGGAAGACGAGGCCTCCGTGTCGGCCGGGCTCATGCGGGACGCTGGCTGCCAGACAACAGTGTGTTGTCACGCACGAAGTGGGGGTGGGGGTCTTTGGGCCTTAGATTTGCCCAAATCTATCCAGCCACTCAACTGTGGCCACAATAACGACATTCTCAGATGGCCCAGTCCTCCCATGGAGAGAGCATTTGGAGCTGACAGGAAGAAGGAAATAAGGAAAGAAACCAATGGACGGGTAGGGGACAATGGACTGAAGATAAGAGCACGGCCAGAAGAAGCCAGAGACAAGGCTCTGTGATGTTGCCCTTGAAGGTGAACATGGGGCCGGGAGGAGGCCAGCCGCCCTGCCCCGTGGGAGGACACGCACCCGTAGACAAGGGAAATGAACAGGAGTGTGAATCTTTGTTTTAATACAATTTATTTTACTTTATATTAGAGAGAGAGCAGGCAGGGGAGAAGGGCGGAGGGAGAGAGAGAATCCCAAACAGGCTCCACGTTCAGTCCAGATCCCTGACCCTGGGATCATGACCTGGGCCGAAATCAAGAGTCAGATGCTCAACCGACTGAGCCTCCCAGGCGCCCCCGATATATTTCTTTTAGAAATCAGTGAAATTAGATTTATTCAATAGGAAGCAGAGAAGTAAATAGAACAGATGTAATAAGATGGCAGAAATCAATCCGAATGTTCCAGTAGGTACACGACACGGAGTGCGTTAAACTCACCATTAAGGGATTCTTGGATTGGACTTGAAAAAAAGCACCAACGAGATCCAACATGTGGTCTGCAAGGACCAACCTTGAAAAGCCGTTTGAGCCAAAGAAAGCTGTCCTGATCTGTGACCCAGGCAGGGCTTTCTGGAAAGGAACGGGGCTGCTGTGTGTGCTGATAAACGGAGCAGCAGAACAGGGGGCGCCCAGCAGCCCCTCGGGATCTGTAAGAAACACTGGGGCACCCACCAACGGCACACGTCTCGAAGGAACTGCTTGTTCGGAAAGACAAAAACTGAAGGCACATACTGGAGCCTCAGCGAAACAACTAAATACGACTCGTCAGACAGATACGTCCTGTAGACACAGCACGCCTGCTTTTTGAGTCCGTAGGGAACATTTCTGCCCAAATATCAGGCCACAAAGAAGTCTTAGAACATCCCAAACAGTCAATAACTAAAGATTTAAACAAGATTTCTTTAAAAATCAAGCCATTTGAATACCTAGATATGATGGACACATTCCTAGAGATATGTATCAAAATTGGAAAATAAGAGAGACTGTCAGGGGTGCTGGGGTAGCTCAGTCGGTTAAGCATCTGACTCTTTTATTTTTAAGTATATTTATTTACTTTGAGAGAGAGAGAGAGAGAGAGAGCGAGAGCACAAGTTGGGGAGGGACAGAGAGAGAGGGAGAGAGAGAATCTCAAGCAGGCACCAAGCTGTCAGTGCAGAGCCTGATGTGGGGCTTGAACTCATGAACCCTGAGACCATGACCTGAGCCAAAGTTGGATGCTTCACTGACTGAGCCACCCACGCGCCCCAAGCATCCGGCTCTTGATTTCAGCTCCAGTCATGATCTCACAGTTCGCGGGTTCAGTCCTCACTATCAGCACAGAGCCTGCTTGGAATTCTCTCTCTTCCTCTCTCTCTGCCCCTTCCCTTCTCCTCTCCTCTCCTGTCCTCTCTTCTCCTCTCCTCTCCTCTCTCTCTCAAAATAAATAAATAAAATCTTTAAAGATAAACAAAGTCTTAAAACCCCAACTGGTTTCTCACCCATCTGATTCCAGTTAGCTCTGTGTGCCAGAGGACACGCCCTCAGGTCTCTGAAGACTTGATAATCCCTTTCCACTTTGCAAATCCCGTTCTCCTTTTCTTGACTTAATCGTGAACACTTCAGCCCCATCCAGAACCTTTAGTGTCTTTATCTGGAGCCATTTTGTTACCCGAGAAGATTTACCAGGTGCTCGCCTAACCCATCAGGGATCAAGTGTGGGTGCGCCGTGCTCCCCTGACTTAACCCTTGACTTAAGGCTGAGGTGTATAACAGGCTTCTGTCACTCGAGGTGCTCCTGTCCACGGCCGAGAAGCAGTTGTCTCTTGCAACTTTCTAAGTCCCTGAAGTCAGGCACTGGCTTCCTTTCCCTTTATCTTGCTCGCAAACCAGCCCGTGCTTGTCTGGGCATCTTGCCGTCTCTCTCAAGATAGAATTCACCGTCACGAAAGTCACCCCTTTAAAAGTGTACAGTTGTTTTTTATTTTTTTTAGCATATCCCAAGGTTCAGCGACCATCAGGACCAGCCAATTCCACAACATTCCGTCATTCCTAAAGAAACCCCATACATTTTAGCAGGGACTGTCGCCTATTTTCTGTCTCTACGGACTGGCCTCCCCGGGGCGCTTCCTGCGAATGGGCTCGGACAATATATGGTTTGCGTCTGAGTTCTTTCACCCTCCCATCACGTCGTGAAGGTCCATCCCCGCGGTAGCAGGTGTCAGCACCCCTTCCTTCTTAAGGCTGACTAATATTCCGTTGTGTGGATCCACGACATTTTCTTGGTCCAGTCGTCAGTTGATGGACGGATTGTTCGCACTTTTTAGGTGTTACGAGTAAAGCAGCCATGAACGTTAGTGAGTTTTTGTAGGGACGTATGTTTTCAATCCTCTTAAGACTACTCCTCGATTCCTAGGAGTGGGACTCCTGGGTCCTATCGTCAGACCGTTTCCCCAAGTGGCCGCACCATTTCGCATTCCCACCAGCAGTGTACGAGGGTTCCCGCGTCTCCACATCCTCTCTAGCACTTGTCCACTTGCTACCCTCTGTTTGTTCGTTTTAAGTTACGGCTGTCCTCGTAAAGTGGCATCGCACTGTGGTTTTGATTTGCGTTTCCCTAACGACTGATGACATTGACGTCTTTGTCGTGCTTCTTAGGCATTTGTGTGTCTCCTTTGGAAAAATGTCCACTCAAATCCTTTGCCTTAAAAATCTTTTTTTGTCGAGCTGTAAGTGTTCTTTATGGATTCTAAATACAAGACTCTTATCAGACAGGCGATTTCCAAATATTTTCTCCCATTATGTGGGTTATCTTTTTCCTTTCTAGATGGTGTCCTTCAAGGCACAGGAAGTTTTCATTTTGCTGAAATCGAATGTCTTTTTTCTATGGTTGCTTATGCATTTGGTGTCTTTGTAAGAAACCATTCTTTTTTAATTTTTAATTTTTATTTATTTGTTTGGGGGGGGGCATGAGCTGGGGAGGGACACAGAGAGAGAGAGAGGGCGGGGGGAGGGGGGAGAGGGAGAATCCCAAGTGCGGAGCCTGCCAGTGCAGAGCCTGAGGCGGGGCTCGAACTCACAAGCCACGAGATCGTGACCTGAGCTAAAATCTAAGTCGGGCGTTGAACCGACGGAGCCACCCAGGCGCCCTCGTAAGAAACCACTGTTAATTCCAGGTAACAAAAATGTATGTTTCTGTTTCTTCTAAGATTAATAGTTTGGCTCTTACATTTTGGTCCATTTTGAGTCCATTTTTGTATGTGATGTGAAGCAGATGTCTAGCTTTGTTCTTTTGCATGCGGATGTCCAGTTGTCCCGGCACCATTTGTTAAAAGATTACTCTCTCAAGTCTTGATTATTTTCCAGTAACCAATATGTCTGTCCTTAGGCCAGGATCACACTGTTGATTTGTAGCAGGTTATTGAATCTTTGTGGTAAACTGTGGTACGGAATTTGTAGTAAACTTTTCAATCGAGAAATATGAGTCCTCCAATTTTGTCGTTTTTGAAGATTGTTTGGCTATTCTGAGTCTCCCACAGCTTCACAGGAATTTTAGGATTAGCTTATCCGTTGTTTTTAAATGTTTATTTATTTAATAAAGAGAGGTAGGGAGTGAGCACACGTGGGGGAGGGGCAGAGGGAGAGAGAGAATCCCAAGCAGGCCCCCACCCCCCCGCCGTCAGCACAGAGCCCAGTGCAGGGCTCAAACCCATGAACCGAGAGACCATGCCTGGAGCCGAAATCAAGAATCAGGTGCTCAACCAACCGAGGCACCCAGGCGCCCTAGCCTGTCCATTTTTGCCGAAAAGCACAGCTGGAAATGTTGGAGATTGCATTGACTCTGCAGATGAACTTGGGGATCGGTGCCATCTAATGATGGGAAATCTCTGATCCGTGAACACAAGATGACTTTCCATTTATTTAGATCTTTTCTAATTTCTTTCGACAATACTTTATAGTTTTCAGTACACAACCACTTCTTTGGTTAAACTTATTACTAAATATTTTATTGTTTTTAATGCTCTTCTTAATCGGATTTTTCTCAATTTCATTTTGGATTGCTCCTTGTTAGTATGAAACACAGCCGAGTTTTGTATGTTGATCTCATATCTCAAGTCTCGCCAAACTCGCTTATTACAGCTACCAGTTTTCTGGCGTGCTTTCTAGTGTTTTCTATATTTAAGATCATGTCATCTACAAAGAGAAATACCTTTACTTCTTCCTTCCCAATCAGGATGACTTTGGATTATTTTCTTGCCTAATTGCCTGGCTGGCATCTCCTGCACAGGTTGAACAGGAGAGGTGAAAGTTGGTGCCCTTGTCTGGCTCCTGATCTTGGAAGGAAAGCTGTCCTCCCTCCACCATCAAGTATGATGTTACCTGTGGGTTTTTCCTAGATGCCCTTTATCGGGTGGAGAAACTTCCCTACTCTTTCTGCTTTGCTAAGTGTTTTGGCCATGGATAGATGCTATGTTTTGTCAAATGCTTTTATTCTATCTGTTGATGATCATGTGGTTTCCTCCCTTTATTTATTTAATATGGCGTGTTACATTGATCAACTTTCATTTGTTGAACACAACTTGCAATCCTGGGATATTTTCCAGTTGGTACTGGGAATAATCCTTTTTAAATGCTGGTGGGTTTGGGTTGCTAGTATTTTGTGGAGAATTTTTGCATCCATGTTCATAAGGGATATTGGTCTGTAGTTTTCTTTTCTTGTGATGTCTTTGTCTGGTTTTGTTATCATGGTAATGTTGGCCTCTTAGAATGAATTAGTGAGTCTTCCCTTTTTGAAAGCTTATGACAAACTGATGTTGATTCTTCATTAAACTTCTGGTGGACTTTGGTAGTAAAGTCATCTGGGTTTTTAATGAGGGAAGATTTTTAGATTGTTATCTCTCTTTACCTGTTTCAGGTCCACTGTAAGAGTAGAAAATTTCTATTTCTGGGGCACCTGGGGGGCTCAGTCGGTTAAGCACCCGACTTCGGCTCAGGTCATGATCTCATGGTCGGCGGGTTTGAGCCCTGCGTCGGGCTGTGTGCTGCTGACAGGTCAGAGTCTGGAGCCTGCTTCCGATTCTGTGTCTCCCTCTCTCTCTGTCCCTCCCCTGCTCATGCTCTCTCTCTCTCTCTCAAAAATAAATGAAAACATTTTTAAAAAATTTTAAAACAAAATTTCTATTTCTTCTTGAGCTAGTTTATATCTTTCTAGGAATTATTTCATTTCATCCAGATCATCTAATTTGTTGTTCATAGTATTCCCTTATAATCATTTTTATTTCTGTAAGGTCAGTAGTAATGTCCCCTTTTTCATACATGATTTTAGTGATTTCAGTCTTCTCTTTTCCTCTTGGTCTGTCTAGCTAAAGCTTTTCTATTTTATTTACCTTTTCATTTAATGTTTATTTATTTTTGAGAGAGTGAAAGCAGGAGAGGTGCAGAGAGAGGGGGACAGAGGATCTGAAGTGGGCTCTGTGCTGACAGGCTGACAGCAGTGAGCCTGATGTGGGGCTCGAACTCACCAACCATAAGGTCATGACCTGAGCTGAAGTCGGACTCTCAACTGACTGACCCACACAGGCGCACCTATATATCTTTTTTTTTTTTTTAATTTTTTTTTCAACGTTTATTTTTATTTTTAGGACAGAGAGAAACAGAGCATGAACGGGGGAGGGGCAGAGAGACAGGGAGACACAGAATCGGAAACAGGCTCCAGGCTCTGAGCCATCAGCCCAGAGCCCGACGCGGGGCTCGAACTCACGGACCGCGAGATCGTGACCTGGCTGAAGTCCGACGCTTAACCGACTGCGCCACCCAGGCGCCCCCCCTATATATCTTTTTAAAGAACCAACCTTTTGGTTTCATTGATTTTTTTTTCCTACTGTTTTTTCTATTCTCTGTTTCTGTTCTAATCTTTACTATTCCCATCCTTCTGCCTGCTTTGAGTTTAATTTACTCTTCTCTACCTTCTTAAGGTGAAAGATTAGTTTATTAATTTGAGGTGTTTGTTATTTTCAGTGTAGGTGTTGAAAGATACCAATTTCTCTGAACACTGCTTTTGCTGTATCCCATAAGTTTTGGTACGTTGTGTTTTTGTTTTTAGTCTTTTCGAAGTACTTTCTTTTTTTTTTTTTAATTTTTTTTTCAACGTTTATTTATTTTTGGGACAGAGAGAGACAGAGCATGAACAGGGGAAGGGCAGAGAGAGAGGGAGACACAGAATCAGAAACAGGCTCCAGGCTCTGAGCCATCAGCCCAGAGCCTGACGCGGGGCTCGAACTCACGGACCGCGAGATCGTGACCTGGCTGAAGTCGGACGCTTAACCGACTGCGCCACCCAGGCGCCCCTCAAAGTACTTTCTAATTTCCCTTGGAATTTCCTCTTTGACCATTAGTAATTTAGGAGTGTGCTGTTTAATTTCCACAGAAGTGTGAATTTTCCAAATTTCTTTCTTTCTGATGATTTGTAATTTCATTCTATTTTGGTCAGAGAATATTCTTTGCATGATTTCAATCCTTTTAAATTTACTGAGACCTATTTTATGGCCTAACATATGGTCTGTCTTGGAGAATGTTTCACGTACACTTGAGAAGATTGTGTATCCTTTTGTTGTCAGGTGGAAAGTTCTATTATGCCTCTTAGGTCTAGTTGGCCTGTAGTGGTTTTCATGTCTTCTCTTTCTTTGCTGATCTTCTATCTAATTGTTCTATCCATTATGAAAGTTGGGTATTAAAGCTTCCAACTATTATTGTTTGTTTTTTTTTTTCCAACCAAAAGGTCTCACATATTTATTACTGAACCAACTCACTGGAGCAGAAGCTTAGCAACAGAGGAAATCATTTCCCTGGTAAAACATGTCTGTTATTCAGGTAGTAGGGATGTTACAGAGCCATCGGACAGGAACATGTGACGTTCATGCAGCATAAGTATGTGTGCTGTCTCATGTGCAATCCCTTAGAGACCCAGCTTGGTTCTTTTCCAATGCCTCCTCTTGGAGTTCTGCCTGATTTAATTACCAATTTTCATCCAAATCCACCGGGCAATGGGCCCATTCTGCTTTTGTTTCTTGGCCAGGAATCGCTTAATCCTGAAAGTCTTGTGAGAAAACATGGCGAGGAACAGTCAACCACACACACCACGACGGTGGGAAAAAGGCGAGAGCTCCAACTATTATTGTTAAATTGTAAGTTTCTCCCTTTAAAGGTTTTGTCAGTTTTTGCTTCATGTATTTTGAGGCTTTGTCGTTGGGTGCATATATGTTTATAAATATCGTGTCTTCTGGATTGAGTGACACTTATATCATTATAAGATGTTATAAGACAATTTCCATATGTTTTGTGAGCATCAACTTAGATTTACATTGCTTCTGTAGCTGTCCTATAAGTCAGGGAGGAAAAAAAGCAGTTATAAACAAAAACTACTCATAACCTGTCTTTTGTATTTATCTTTGCACATAGCTGTACTGGTGTTCTGAATTTCTTCATGTGAATCTGAATTATTGTCTAGTGTCTTTTTATTTCAGCCCAAAGGACTTGCTTTAGTATTCCCTGTAGGTTAGATCCACTAACAACAAGCTCTCCCCTCTTTGGTTTATTATTATTAAGAATGTTTTAAGCTTTTCTTCATTTTTAAAGAATGATTTTGCTGGATATAGAATTCTTGGTTGACTTGTTCTCTTTTGATTACATCATTCTACTTTGGGTACGTCAGGTCTCTGAGACACTGTTCATTTCTTAATTTATTTTTCTTTCTAAGACTAGATAATCTCAATTGATATATCTTCAAATTCAATGACTCTTTTTTCGGCTTGCTCAAATTTGATTTTGAATCCCTAGAGTGAATTTTTTTTTAATGTTTCTTTATTTTTGAGAGAGATAGAGACAGCATGAGAGAGGAAGGGCCAGAGGGAGAGGGAGACCCAGAATCTGAAGCAGGCTCCAGGTTCCGAGCTGTCAGCACAGAGCCCAATGCAGGGCTCGAACTCATAGACTGTGAGATCATGATTTAAGCCAAAGTCCGACACTTAACCGACTGAGCCACCCAGGCGTCCCTCTATTTGATTCTTTTTTTTTTAATGTTTTTTTTTTTTTTTAACGTTTACTTATTTTTGAGACAGAGACAGAGACAGGGCATGAACGGGGGAAGAGCAGAGAGAGAGGGAGACACAGAATCAGAAGCAGGCTCCAGGCTCTGAGCCATCAGCCTAGACCCGACGCGGGGCTCAAACTCACGGACCGCGAGATCACAAGATCGTGACCTGAGCTGAAGTTGGACGCTCAACGACTGAGCCACCCAGGCGCCCCTCTATTTGATTCTTTAAAAAAAATATTAGGACCGGGGTGCCTGGGTGGCTCAGTCGGTTAAGTGTCCGACTTCAGCTCAGGTCACGATCTCACGGTCCGTGAGTTCGAGCCCCGCGTTGGGCTCTGGGCTGATGGCTCAGAGCCTGGAGCCTGCTTCTGATTCTGTGTCTCCCTCTCTCTCTCTGCCCCTCCCCTGTTCATGCTCTGTCTCTCTCTGTCTCAAAAATAAATAAACGTTAAAAAAAATATATTTAAAAAAAAATATTAGGACCTCCTGCCTGACTCAGTGAGAAGAGCATGTGACTCCTGATGTTAGGGTCATGAGTTTGAGCCCCACATTGGGTATGGAGATTACTTACATGGATAAAACTTTAAAAAATTATTTTAAAAAATAAATAAAAAAATAAAAATTTTTATATTGTGCTAAAATATGTAAAACAAAATTTCCCATTTTAACCATTGTAAAGCATACGGTTCAGTGGCGTTGAGAACCTTCACGATGTCACGCAGCTGTCGCCACCATTCGTCTCCACTTTTTGATCATCCCTCAATGAAATTCTGCATCTATTAAATAATAAGTCCCATGGAGCCCCCAACCCTAGCCTCCGATAGTCACTGTTCCACCTCTGCCTCTATGAATTTAACTATCTAGGCCTCTCGTGTAAGCGGAATCCTACAGTCTTGTGTCTGGATTATTCCACATAGTATCAGGACTCTAAGGTTCTTCCAAATCATAGCATTTCCCAGAATTTCATTCTTTTTCAAGGCTGAGTAATATTCCCTTGTATGTACATACCGAATTTTGCTTGTCCGTTTGTCCACCAATGGATACTTAGGGTGTTTCCCACTTCCTTTCTGGGAATTTAGTCTCGCTCATAGTAAGTGCGTCGGCTGAGGCTCCACTCTGCCATCTTTGTTTCAGGACCCAGGTTGACGAAATGGCCATTTTCTGGAATATTTCTGGTCTTCCGGGCTGAGGGAAAGAGAACTCTGGCAATTAAACGCTCTGGTATGAGGATGCCGCATGCCACTCCCTCCCACACCTCATTAGCCAACACCAGTCGTATGGTCCCACCAGACCACAAGGGGACCAGGCAGTGCAAACCCTGCACCGTCCCCCCCGCCCCACGTTCCCGGGAGGGTGGAGCAGTTGATGAATATTCACTTCAGCGAAAATCATCATACTTCTACTTATCCCATCTACCGTAATTTCAATTACTCAGTTTTGTAGTTTATCCTCTAAATAATGAGTAACATTATTTGGCATTAGTGATTGTTTTCTGCATGAATGATCTGGCATCATGTTACTGAATTTTGCTGGTTTCTGCAAAATAAAAAATATTCGCCTTGCCCCAGGTGAACAGTGGTTCAGATGGTCTTCTGAAGCTAGACGTTGCCTCATCAAAAGCGGCACCTGATACAGGCGCAGCCCACAGGACAGCTACAAGGCGATATTCCTGACATTGAAGACTTCCGGGCCCTTAATGCTTACACTTTTAGAGAATGTGGGTCTCTCAAATTTTTTTCTAGCAATGCTTACACAGGAACACTTTATATTTATGTCCTCCCGAATGAGTAAAAGAACTTTACGAGAATAACGTGTGGGACCATCTTGAGTTCCATCTCAGAAACAATGGGTAGATGATTGTAGTCGCGTGAACGTGTTTTGCTCGAGGATAAACAGATGGGTGTGTGTGCGCTTGGGACACGGCTGGAGACACGGCAGAAACCACGTTCCTGCTGACGGGTTCGTTAACATCCTTGACCATCACTGTGTTTAGGAAGTGAAGTGTTTAGTGTTTTACATTCAGTTATATGTAAGTAAGTGTGTTACTTACACGGAAGTATTCTGCCGGTTCTTAGTTATATTATAAAGTTGATTCTCAGCTGACATTTTTGTGGAGAATGTCTAATTTTTAGGAATAGGTTTTTGACATTAAATGGAAGAGGACTGTGTATGAGCAGTTGGTAGCAAATCACCTAAATATTCCTTTTAATGTTTCTTTCTTTATTGAGAGAGTGTGCTTGAGCAGGGGGAGGCACAGAGAGAGAGAGAGAGAGAGAGAGAGAATCCCAAGCAGGCTCCACATGGCCAGTGCAGAGCCCGACATGGGGCTCAGTCTCACAAACTGTTGAGCCAAAATCAAGAATCAGACACCCAACCGACTGAGCCACTCGGGTGCCCCTCACCTAAATATTTTTTAGTATAGTGTCTATTCCACAGCGTAGACTCTTATTTTTTTGTTTTTCAAACTTTCAAACAAACCTCTAGCAGTGCCTGGGTGGCTCAGTCCGTTGAATGTCTGGTCCTCGGTTTCGGCTCGGGTCGTGATCTCATGGCTCACGGGCTGGAGCTCTGCGAGGGGCTCTGCTGACAGCGTGGAGCCTGCTTGGGATTCTCTCTCCCCCTCTCTCAGCTCCTCCCCCACTTGTGCTCGCACACACGTGCTCTCTCTCTCTCCGTCTCTCTCAAAACAAATAAGTAAACTTAAAAACAAAGCTCTAATGCTCAATATCACCACCAACGTGCACGTGTGTCTTCGCCACGGCCACTAAGATACACCGTGTCCACACCCTCACTCAGCCCCTGGTGGGTTTTCATGCCCGAAGCGGAGATGAAAATGAAGCACAATCTCTCGAATGTTACATATAAGATAACAAGGTTCTAGGTGGCCCCCAGTTTCACCATTTGGAAAAGAATGTGTTCAATAAGTTTCCCCCAACTCCCTGGTGTGGTGGCTGTCTCGGAAATCTGAAGTCTGTGTCTGAGCAGGGTCAGGGCCAAGGCCACCGCCTCTGCTTGATGTCCTCTAGGGCTCACGCTGCTCAGCACCCCGTCACGTGAGCGCCCACGTGTCGAGAAGCGCAGGTCGTTTGTGATGGTCTCAGGCCACGAACACCCTCCGGTTCTGGACCGTTTCTTCCTCAGGAGCCGCGTGTTGGCAGCCTCACAGAGGGACTCAGGTCAGAAAGCCGGACGGAGGCTGACTCTTGTTAGGACAAGACACTTTGCTGCCATCTGCTGGGAGGTTGTCAGAGTAGATCCGGACCTTTGCCACAGATGTGGTCGGAGACCATGAAACCGTAATTAGAACACAGTGTAATGAAAATCAACAGTTGTCTACATCAAGAAGGACGTCCGTGACATGACGCTGCCCCCTTAGAGGTCATGCTCTTACAGCCACTGTCCTCCTCCTGGCCTGGCCAGGGCAGGTCACAAAGACAAAGGAGTGGGACAGAAGAGGACCCGGTGAAGTCCCCACAACGTGAGCCTTCACAACTCAACCTTGATGTAGACTTTATGTTGGGTTCATTGCCCTCGTTCTCAAAGATGTACAATCTCAGTTTCTTTTTTTTTTTAATTTTATTTTTTTAATGTTTATTTAGTTTTGAGAGAGAGCACGGGCAGGGGCGGAGAGAAAGAAAGGGAGACAAGGAATCCGAAGCAGCTCCAGGCTCCGAGCTGCCAGCACAGGGCCCTATGCGGGGCTTGAACCCACAAACCACGAGATCGTGACTCGAGCTGACGTCAGGCACTTAACCGACTGAGCCACCCAGGTGCCCCCATCCATTACTTTAAAATATATATTTTTTTAAATGTTTATTCATTTTTGAGAGACAGAGACGGTGTGAGTGGGGGAGGGGCAGAGACAGAGGGAGACACAGAATCCCAAGCAGGCTCCAGGCTGTCAGCACAGAGCCCGATGTGGGGCTCAAACTCATGAACCGTGAGATCATGACCTGAGCCGAAGTCGGATGCTTAACTGACTGAGCCCCCAGGCGCCCCGAGAATCTCGGTTTCCTGAGGGGACGTGAGGGGTGCACGGGTGAGTGGGACCAGCAGCTCAGCGCACAGAGGTGAAGGGCAGGCCCACGCTTCCGCCGGCCCGCAGTCCAGACCCACCAGAGAAGCCCCCTCTCCTTGGCAGGGTAAGGAAAGGAGGCTTCCCCCCACAGCCCAGCTTTTGTCCTCTCTCTCCACTTGGCTTATGGTTCCTTAAGCTAGCGTCCCCCAGGGTGTGCTGCCCCCTTGGGGGTGGCACTCAAGGCCGGCGGCCCTGCTCTAGCACCCACCACTGCCGCTCTGTGCCCCCCCCCAGGGGTCCTGGTGGCCGTGAGGGTGGGCGTGGCTCCCCAGAAGGCCCTGAAATGTCTCCGAACGAGACTTGGGTGAAGCGGGCTGGGGGTTTGACAAGTCTGCTAGCGGTCTGTGCGTGCGTCAGGAGGTTCACCGGGTCGACCTCTGTTCATCAGCGAGAGTATTTCTCTGGAGAGAAGCCCCCTCTCCCGCTGCGGTTGCCCGGAGATCTGGTTTGGGTAGGAAAAGCAGGATACGCGCTTGACTCTTTCCTTCCGATCGCATGATTCTCGATTCTTGGATGTTTATCTTATTTCCAATTTTTTATAATTATTCCCTTTTCCTTTCTTTGCTATTGTGGTAAAATACACATAACACAAAACTTATCGGGGTGCCTGGTGGCTCAGTCGGTTAAGCATCGACTCTTGATTTCGGCTCAGGATTTCGGTCACGATCTCGGGATTCATGGGTTCGAGCGCCACGTCGGGCTCTGTGCTGACAGTGGAGAGCCGGCTTGGATCCTCTCTCTCTCCCTCTCTCTCCTTCTCTCTCTGCCCCTCCAAACACACACTCTTTCTCTCAAAGTAAACATTTAAAAAAAACCCATAAGAGTTATCATCTTAACCATTTTTAAGCGTACGTTTCTGTGGCGTCACCTCCATGCGTAACGTGCAGGCTTCACCCTGTCCTTCTCCAGAACTCTTTTCATCTTGTCCAACTGAAACAATACCCATCAAGCCCTAACTCCAAACTGTCACCTCCCCCGGCCCCCGGCAATCTCCCTTCTACTTCCTGTCTGCAATTTTGACTATGCGCCTCAGACAAGTGGATTTCATACAGTCTTTGTCTTTCACGGCTGGCTTATTTCACTCAGCGTCGTGTTTTCCAAGTTCACCCGCGCGGTACACGTGTCAGAATCCCCTTCCTTTTGAAGGCTGGATAATGTTCCAGTGTAAGGATGGACGGCGTTTTGCTTGTCCGTTCATCCACGCTTCCTTCCGTGTTTTAGCTACCGTGAATGTTGCCGCCATGAACGTGGGTGCACAAAAAACCTACTCGAGTCCTTGCTTTCAATTCTTTGGGGAATGTGCCCACAAGTACACCTGCGGGGTCATGTGGTGATTATCAGTATCTCGAGGAAATGCCACACTGTTTGGCACAGCGGTTGTATCATCTCACGTGCCCACCAACAGCGCCCGAGGAGGGGGGCTCCAGTCACTCCACATCCTTGCCGACGCTTGTTATTTTCTTCGTTTTTATTTTTTGATAGTGATCCTCCTCACAAGTGTGAGGCGGCGTCTTATCATAGCTTTGATTTGAGCGCCCCTAATGCTTAGTGACGTCGAGCACCTTTTCCTGTGCTTATTGGCCATTTGCGTGTCTTCGGAGCAATGTCTGTTCCATGTCCTACGCCCGTCATTGAACCGGGTTGTTGTTGTTGTTGTAGAAGTAAGTGCTCTACATATTCTGGATGGTAATCCTTCATCAGAGCTATGCTTGCAAATATTTTCTCTCATTCTGTGGCTAATGCCTTTTGATGGAAAAAAATTTTTTAACTTTCATGGAGTCCGATTTGTTTCCTTTTTCTTTTTTTAAAACATGTTTGCACACGTTTTTTTTTAACATTTATTCATATTTTGAGAGACAGAGCGTGAGTGGGGGAGGGGCAGAGAGAGAGGGAGACACAGACTCTGAACCAGGCTCCAGGCTCTGAGCTGACAGCCCAGAGCCCGACACAGGGCTTGAACCCACAGATCGTGAGATCATGACCTGAGCTGAAGTCGGACGCTTAAGACTGAGCCACCCAGGGCCCCTGTTTACTTTTTCTTTTGTTGCCTCTGCTGTTGCTGTCACAACCAAGAAATCACTCCCAAATCCAAAGTCATGCATCTTTTGTCCTATGTTTCATTCTAAAAGTTTTATTGTTTTCTGTCTTTTTCTTTTTTGAAAGAGAGAGAGAGAGCACGTGCACGTGTGGTAGGGGGGAGAGAATGAGAATCCCAAGCAGGCTCCGTGCCCAGTGCAAAGCCCAACACGGGGGCTCGATCCCACGACCCTGGATCATGACCTGAGATGAAATCAAGGTCGGACGCTCAACTGACTGAGCCACCCAGGCGCCCCTGTTGTTTTCAGTCTTAAAATTAAATCTTTGATCCAGTTTGAGTTAATTCTTGTACGTGGTGTGAGCTAAGGCTCCAACAGCATTCTCCAGCATGTGGACGTCCAGTTTTCCAGCACCGTATGTTGAAAAGACTGTCCTTTCCCCACTGAATAGTCTTAGCTTCCTTGTCAAAACTCGCTTGTTCATATATCCGAGGCTCCATTTCTGGATTCTCTATTCTGTCCCTTTGGTCTGTATACCTGGCTTTATGCCAATAGCATGTCATCTCGATCACAGTAGGTCGGTTAGTATGTGTCGAAATCAGGAAGTGTGATCCTTTCAGCTTTGGTCTCCTTTTTCAAGATGGTTTTGGCTATTTGGGTCCCCTTGAGATTTCATCTAATTTTAGGATGAGTTTTGTATTTCTGCAAAAGTTGTCCTAAGGATTTTGACAGGGATCGCATTGAATCTGTAGATCACTTTGGTAGTATCGACGTTTTCACGATATTAAGTCTTCGAACCCGTGAACGTGAATGTGTTTCCATTTGTTTGCACCGTCTCTAATTCTTTTACAAAAATTTCTAGTTTGCCTTGCTTTTCACCTCCTTGGTTAATTTCTGATTATTTTATTCTTTTTGATGCTGTGTAAATGAGATTGTTCTGTAATTTCTTTTTCAGATCATTCATTACTAGTATATAGAAACACAACTAATGTGTGTGTGTTGACCTCGTGTTCTGCTACTTTACTGAACGCATTTACCAGTTCTAACGGGGGTTTCTGTGCAACCATTAGGCTTTTCCACATATGAGATCCTACCATCTGCAAATGGAGAGAAGTTGAGTTCTTCCTTTCTAATCTGGATGCCTTTTTTTCTTTTTCTTGTCTAATTGCTTTGGCTAGATGAAGAGAAACGATAAGAGCAGATATCTTTGCCTCATTCTGGTCTTAGAGGAAAATCTTTCAGTATTTCACCATTGAGTATGATGTTTGCTATGGGTTTTTCAACTACGCCTTTTATTATGTTGAGATAGTTTTCTCTTATTCCCAGTGTGTTGAGGGTTTTTATCATGAAAGGGTGTTGATTTTTGTCTGACGCTCTCTTCTCTGCATCGGTTGAGATGGTCACGTGTGTGTGTGTGTGGGGGGGGGGTCCTTTATTGTGTTAATGTGTCCCACAGAACTCCCTGGAGCTTTCAGGGCAGGTCTAGTGGTAAAGAACCACCTCAGTTTTTGTGTTTCTGGGAATGTCTTCATTTCTCCCTCACTCTTGAAGGACCCTTTTGGTGGAAATGGGATTCGTGATTGACAGGTTGTTTTTCCTTTTAAGCACTTTGGATATATAGGCCCACGGCCTTCTGGCTTCCAAAGTTTCTGTTGAGAAATGAGCTTGTTATCTCACTGAGCATCCCTTGGGTGCGATGAACTGCTTCTCTCCTGCTGCTGTCAAGTTTCTTTTTGTGTTTGGCTCTTGAAGTTTCGATTATGCTGTGTCTCAGCATGGGTCTCTTTGAGTTCCTCTTAAGTTGGAGGTCATTGAGCCTCTTGGATGCTTATATTCACATCTTTCATCAAATTTGGGAAATTTTTTTTTATTAAAATTTTTTTTAATGTTTTTATTTTTTAGAGAGAGAGAGACAGAGTGAGTGGGAGAGGGGCAGAGAGAGAGAGTGGGAGACACAGAATTCGAAGCAGGCTCCAGGCTCTGAGCTGTCAGCACAGAGCCAGACGTGGGGCTCAAACTCATGAGCCATGAGATCATGACCTGAGCCAAAGTCAGACGCTCAACCGACTGAGCCACCCAGGCACCCCAAATTTGGGAGATTTTAAGCCACAATTTATTCTATCTCTTTCCGCCTCTCTCCTCCTCCGGGACTCCCATAATGTGTATGCTGGTCTGCTTGGAGATGTCCCACAGGTCCCTCGGGCTCTGCTCACTGCAACCTGTGTTTCTTTTTCTGTTCTTTTTTTTTTTTTTTAATTTTTTTTTCAACGTTTATTTATTTTTGGGACAGAGAGAGACAGAGCATGAACAGGGGAGGGGCAGAGAGAGAGGGAGACACAGAATCGGAAACAGGCTCCAGGCTCTGAGCCATCAGCCCAGAGCCCGATGCGGGGCTCGAACTCACGGACCGCGAGATCGTGACCTGGCTGAAGTCGGACGCTTAACCGACTGCGCCACCCAGGCGCCCCCTCTTTTTCTGTTCTTTAGACCCGATCATTTCTATTGTCCTGTCTTCATGTTCACCGGTTCTTTCTTCTGCCTGCTCAAATTTGCCTTTGAATCCCTCTTGTGAATTTTTCATTTCCATTATTGCACTTTTCAGCTCCAGAATTTCTTTTTGGTTTCTCTTTAGGTTTTCCATCCCTTTGTTGATATTTCCATTTTATTCATGCGTCATTTTCTTGACATTCTCCACATCTTCCTTAAGTCCTTTGGGCATATTTTAGACAATTGTTTTAAAGTCTTTGTCTAGTAGTTCCGCCATCAGGTCTTTTCCAGGGACAGTTTCTGTTGACTTTTTTCCTTTAAATGGGCCTTATATGTTCTTGTTCCTTTGTGTGCTTTGAGATTTTTCTGTTGAAAACCGGACATTGAATCTAATGTGGTAACTCTGGAAATCAGATTCTCCTCCTTCCCCAGGATTTGCTCTTGACCATCATCATAAGTAGCAGCAGCAGCAGCAGCAGCAGCAGTCTCTGTGCTAAGGATCAGTGCCAGGGGCAAACCTGAGGTCTTACTTGGTCTTTTCTGAGCCCGTTCCTTTCAGTGGGCATGCATGGCCCCTTTCTATGTTTCCTCTTATATGCAGTTGCTTTTGGATGTCCTAGTCTTTCAGGTTTGACTCCCAAAGGGGCAGAAAGAAGCAAATAAAGTTGGAGGAAAGGGTGCTGGCTCTTTAAATCCCCCCCCCCCGGAAGTCTCTTCAACCAGAGAGGGAGGGGCTTGCCACAGTGAGGGAGGTGCGGCAATGGCCTCCCACATCTTTGTGTGCAGCTCTGTGATTAGAAGCAACAATCGGTGATCAGAGCACAGACCCTCACTATTTGGAGGATGGGGCGTGTGTTGTCTGCCCACGCTCTTGCAGGCTGTGTCCACGATGCCCAGGACCACACGTGCCGCTGCCTGCCATGAGAGGGGTGTGGGGCGGGTATCTGCTACTGCACTCAGAGCTCACACTGACCTAAATTAACCACAATTTACCATCTGTGTCTTCCCCCTGGGAGTTACAAGCCTTCAGTAGACTCCAGATTCCCATAGTGGTTCGACGAGACAGATTTTGCCAGTGTGACTCTAAGTGGAGGGATTCCTGGTGCTTTGGACGCTGCATCTCCCAATGTGTGACTCTCTTTTGTGGTTTCTTTTTTATTTTATTTATTTATTTTGAGGGGGGAGGGGCATAGAGAGAACCACAAGCAGGCTCTGCATTGTCAACGCGGAGCCTGATGTGGGGCTCGAACTCACAAACTGTGGGAGGGTGACTTGAGGCAAAACCAGGAGCCAGATGTGTAACTGACTGAGCCACCCAGGCGCCCTGATTCTCTTCCATTACTTATCAGTTTTTTTTAATTAACATTTATTATTGAGAGAGAGAGGCAGAGCATGAGCGGGGGAGGGGCAGAGAGAGAGGGAGACACGGAATCGGAAGCAGGCTCCAGGCTTCGAGCTGTCAGCACAGAGCCTGACGCGGGGCTCGAACTCACAAATCACGGGATCATGACCTGAGTCCAAGTTGGACGCTTAACCGACTGAGCCACGCAGGCACCCCAGTCAATTTTAAAATATATATAATAAGTTAGTTCCCAGTATCCTCCGAAGTTGAGCAATTCGGGGTTTTTTTCTAATTTATGGATTCAAGCCGCTATTTTCTTGGCTGATACATGCATCATCCCATCTTCCAGACCTATTTCTAATATTGTAAAGTCTCATGTCCCGAGACTAGAGCAAGAAGCCCCTTCTCGGCAGGTCACAGAAGTCCCACCCCTTCTGGGGACAAGCTTTGTGGAAGCCACTAAGATCAGCTGCCGTCCTCCTGGACGTGGGTGCCCAATGTGGCCTGCCACCCTGCCTAGCTTGGGTGCCGCTCCCTTGATTCACGTTGGGTCTTTAACAGGTGCCTCCTAGACGTGCTGTTGAGACAGGAGCTGATGCCGCTGGGGCCTGGAGCCCAAGGACAGGCTTCCCCGGGGACTCTGCCCTCTGCCCCAGGCAACTGCACCTGACAAGCCAATGGGCTCCCCGCCTGGAAGGAGAGCTGGCAGCTAACCCCCTTCCCCCGACCCCGGTCCGGGCTCACGGCGCGGCCAGTTACAGGGTGGGGACTGCGGGAGAGAGGGGACAGGCAGAACACAGGGGTCAGCTGGAATCCGCTGAGGCCCCAGCAAACGAGGACGGCTCAGTCATGCTGAGCGTGGGCACGGTGCCGTCCCCGGACCCCGGAGGGCGAACGGGAAGGGGTGAGAGTTTAGGGGAGAGGACACCTGGGTCCTTCCCGCCTGTGCACAAGTAGGGCACGCCAGTGCTGCCACCGAGGCCCCACCCACGTGTGCTGGAGCTGCCCGGGGAGACGCTCAGCCGGACCCCGTGGGCTCAGGGCGTGTGGAGCCGCCCCCGCCCACGGGCCTCCCCCCTCCACGCCAGGCCCTGAGCTGTCAGCAAGCACGGTCCCCACAGGGCCCTCCCCCCACGACTGATGGGCTCCGCTTCAGGCTAGGGGGCGCCGCACTGCCTCATTCCCTCCACCATGACACCCAGATGTCCCGGGGGCTCTGGGCCCTGTCCGGGCCCGCCTCCACCGTCCCTAGCATGGGGGAGAGTTACCTGCTCCCGGAGCCCAGTGGCGTGGGACAGCCTGACTGCCTGCCCGACCAGGCCGTGCCCGCCGGCAGCCTGTGCGAGGATCACTGGGCTTCCAGAACTTCCAGGCGACGGCACGTTCCCTGACGGGGGTCAGCTGTTTTGACCATGAATTTGTAATAGCGTCACCTGGGGACTTGATAGAACCAGGCAAATAACCAGCAGGAAAAACACTCTAGGAAACAGGGAAAGGAGACCCTCGGTCTACGGAAACTGGCTTGGCGGTTTTCAGCCTGAGGCAGCAGCTGCAAGCACTGGCTGGCGGGTCAGAGGAGCTCCCCTTCCGTCCCCCCCACCCCCCGGGCCCACCTCCCGCCTCCCCTGCCCACATCTTTATAAAGGATCCCTTTGTTAAGCTCTTCTCACCCCGTCTCCTTCAGGACTCCATCCGGCAGGCGCACTGTTTTCATTCTCTAAATTTTTTTAATGTTTATTTATTTGTTTGGAGAGAGGGAGAGAGAGAGAGAGAGAAAGCCAGGGAGGGGCAGAGAGAGAGGCGAGAGAGATTCCAAGCAGGCTCAGCGCTTCCGGCCCAGCCCGATGTGGGGCTTGAACTCCCCAACTGCGAGATGACCTGAGCCCAAACCAAGAGTTGGACGCTTAACCGACTGCGCCACCCGGGTGCCCCTCGTTCTCTAAAGTTTGAATCGTGAGATCACGTCTGAAGGCCTGGGCTTTTCCCCTGGGCGTCCTGTGAGGCCCTGGGGGACGAGACCTCCAAAGAAGATTATGTCGGCTCGTGCCAGGTACCAGCCCGTAACCCATCTGGGACCACGTTGACTTCGTTTCTCTGCGTGCGGTTCCCCCAAGTGTGCAGGGGGAGACCTGAACTCTAAATGCCCAGCGGGAAGTTTTCCTGCGGGGTCCAGGCAGAGTCGGTGGGTTTCCTTTCTGGCGCCATCTGCCGGTGCGCAGGACTTCTCTGGCCACTTCGCGTGGCCCCCTGAGGACCCAGATCTCACACAGAGCCTCTGCTCAGGCAGGTCCACATCCTCGTTTCCTGCACCGTGGACCCGTCCGAGCCCGAGGCGTTGGGCCAGCAAATGGCTCAGGTGCGCGGCGGCGGCCGCCGCGGGTTTCCTTTGCCGGGTCGTGACCCCGGTACCCGAGCAGGCACGTGTTGGGTTTTACCCAGGAAATCTGTGGCGGGAGGGTCTTTCGGGGTATCTAGGTCTTTCATGCTGCTGCTGCTGCAAAACCGTCATTGTTAAAGCAGATGCCGTCGGCGAGCCGCTCAACCCCCCTCTCGGGGGCCGGCGTGCCCCCCTCCAGGGCTGGAGATTCGCACAAGCCCCCTGAGCCGGAGGGCCGCCCCGGGCTGGCCAAGCTGCCGGCGCAGAGATGCCCGGGACCACCCGCCCCTCCCCGAGGGCAGCCCGCGGCCAACGGCTGGTGTGGGGGTAGCAGCTCAGACCCCTGTCGCTGGAGAAGGCACCTCTCTGGTGAAATCCGGACTCCTGGGCACCCCTGGGTATCAGACTATGGCCCGACTCGAGCTGAGCGCACCGCTTCCCCGGCTGCCTTCACACCCTCTCCCGACAGCAGGCTTCCAGACGCACGTGAGTCACCGTCACAGGCTCTGCTTCTGGGGAAGCGACCAGAGACGTGGTGCCAGGTGTGGTCGCAGGAGGCACACTCCACGGGTAGAGTGCCCACTGGCCGGCGGGCCACAGGACTCACTCTGCGGGCTGCCGGGTGGGTGTTGCCAGCCCCAGCGTCTTCGCAGCGCAGCTGGTGCATAGAGGGTGGGAGCAGACGGAGCAGGGAAGGGCGCGACACATGGTCACGTGTTGGGCTGAACCATGTCCCCAGAGCCACCTGCTGAGTCCCACCCCCAGGGCTGCAGGGTGACTGTACTCGGAGACGGGCCTTTGTGGAGGTGACTGAGGTAAAGGAGGGCCCTGGGGCCCCCGATCCAGGCTGACTGGTGTCCCCACAAGAAGGGGTGACCAGGGGCACAGACGGGCACTGGGAGGGAGACCACGTGAAGACACGGGGAGGGGACGCCCCCCACACGCCAGGGAGAAGGCTCAGGAGGACCGGCCCTGCCGACAGTTTGAGAGGCCCGTGTGAGATGAACAATATGTGCGCTTTGCTCTGGACCACGTCAGCTTTGTGGCTCTGTCCCAGTGTAGACTGACCAATGCCCAGAAAAACACATCCGTCCGCTCGCTGATAACCTCCGCAGGCCTAATAAGCAGGAAGTGGCAAGTATTCTGAATGCCCTGGTAAGCCACGTGCACTCAGGAGCGTCTGATGCATGTCTGGGTGCATGCAGGGACATCCTCTCCTGGGGTATGGTAAGACATTCTCTCCAAGGAATCTGGGGCATGCTGGGACGTCCTCTCCAAGGAGCCTGGGGCACACTGAGAGTTCATCTCTAGAGTCTGGGACACCTGGGACATTCTATTCCAAGGAGTCTGGGGCATGCTGGGACACCCTTTCCTCGGGCATGTTGGGACACTCTAAGGAATCTGGGGCATGCTGGGACACCCTCTCCTCAGGCACGTTGGGATACTGTAAGGAGCCTAGGGCATGCTGGGACATCCTCTCCAAGGAGCCTGGGGCATGCTGGGACATCCTCTCCAAGGAGCCTGGGGCATGCTGGGACATCCTCTCCAAAGAGTCTGGGGCATGCTGGGACACCCTCTCCTTAGGCATTCTGGGATACCATCTTCAAGAAGTATGGGGCATGTTGGGACGCCCTCTCCAAGGAGCCTGGGGCATGTTGGGACATCCTCTCCTCAGGCATGTTGGGATACCCTAAGGAGCCTAGGGCATGCTGGGACGTCCTCTCCAAGGAGTCTGGGGCATGCTGGGATGTCCTCTCCAAGAGCCTAGGGCATGCTGGGACATGCTCTCCAAAGAGTGTGGGGCATGCTGGGACACCCTCTCCTGGGGCATTCTGGGATACCATCTCCAAGAAGTATGGGGCATGCTGGGACATCCTCTCCAAAGAGCCTGAGGCATGCTGGGACGCCCTCTCCAAGGAGCCTGGGGCATGTTGGGACATCCTCTCCTCAGGCATGTTGGGATACCCTAAGGAGCCTAGGGCATGCTGGGACGTCCTCTCCAAGGAGCCTAGGGCATGCTGGGACATGCTCTCCAAAGAGTGTGGGGCATGCTGGGACACCCTCTCCTGGGGCATTCTGGGATACCATCTCCAAGAAGTATGGGGCATGCTGGGACATCCTCTCCTCAGGCATGTTGGGATACCCTAAGGAGCCTAGGTCATGCTGGGACGTCCTCTCCAAGGAGTCCGGGGCATGCTGGGACATCCTCTCCTTGGGCATTCTGGGATACCATCTCCAAGAAGTATGGGGCATGCTGGGACATCCTCTCCAAAGAGCCTGAGGCATGCTGGGACATCCTCTCCAAGGAGCCTGGGGCATGCTGGGACGTCCTCTCCAAGGAGCCTGGGGCATGCTGGGACATCCTCCCCTCAGGCATGCTGGGACGCCCTCTCCAAGGCAACGGACAAAGTCTGAGCCTTCCCTTTCTTGCCTCTAAGGAAAAAGCCCTACACCCGGTCGGCCTCTGTGAATTTGAGATACCAGCTGACACACCAGGAACGTGACCTCGGTCGGCTTGTTGGCCTTACGGAGGCTCCCACCGGCGAGATGATGGAGGACAAAGCCTGGTCCTGGTTCGCGACGGCCGGCGTGGTACGTTGGGACGGACAGACCCCCTCACAGTGGCGGGGGGTGGGGGTGGGAGCACGGGGGCTCTCGGCCGGCGGCAGGATGGTGTGGCTGGCTGCTCGAGGCCTGAGGGGCCCAGGACAGGGGCGGGGGTTGAGGAAAGGAGGCACTGGGGGACAAGGAGCGTGGTCTCGTGCCGCATGCTGGCGCCCACCGAGCCACCGGTGGACAGGACAGCTTGGCAGGTGCTCACCGGCCACCGGGGCTCACACAGGCTCGCAACCCGATGCCCAGATGTGGAGATGGGCCCGGCACAGGCCGACGACACAGCTCCCCTCCCCGGCCAGCCCCGCTGCTCTCCCGTGTGCCGTGTGACGCTGCACGTCAGCCCAGCAGCAGAGACCCCAGAGCCGGCCGGCCAGTGGGGGATCCGTCGCTTCCGACTCAATTCCAGGTGCCACGCTCAGGCCTGCGGGGTGGACTTCAGCGGGACATCGCCACGGTGCTCAGGCCCCCTTACGGCAAGGGTGTGCGGCAGGGCCCGGGGCCGCAGGGGACGGCATGCCCGGCAGAGGCTGCCGGCCTGGTGGAACTGGGGCGCCATCCCCCAGGACACGGGCCTTACCCAGAGTCCGTGGGCCCCGCGGGTGGAGACAGGAGTCTGGGAACAAGGAGTAGAAGCAGTGGCCAGCCCACCATACTCCAGAGACCCACCGGGAGCGAGCCTGCCACGTTAGGGTGAGGAGCCGCCAGTCCCAGTCCCCAGGAGGAAGACCCCGCCACCTGGCCACGGAGACTCCTTGTTCCGGATCCCATCCCGGTGGGGATCCTGGTTATTTCTGCCGTATGCGGCAGCGGGCAAAGGAGCGGAGCCCGATAAGGACACGATGGCCAGGATTCAGGCCCCAAAGACCAGGCTCTCGGTCAGCAGCCCCCACCCTGGGCAGAGCAGGCAGGTGGGCCTCCGTCGTGGCCTCAGGGCGAGTGGCTCAGCAGGGCTGCAGCCGGCCCCGCGCAGCCTCCTCTCGTGAGTTTCCCCAGAGAGAACACGGGAGGCTGGACAAGCCCGATGTAAGGAGCGGAGTGTGGAATTGGGGCGACGGGGGCAGGAGGACCGCAGCAGAGACCCTGATGCCTCGCTCACCATCCAGCCGCCGAGGCTCGTGACCACGGCCTTCCCTGCGGCGTTAACCTTTGCTGACCGAACCAGCTGACCCGGGCTCCCTCCGAAGGATGGGCCGTGAGGGGCACAGGCAACGTTGGCTGACGGGAGAGCACGGACCCCCCTCAGCAGCGCCGCCTGCGAACTGGGTGTGTGGGCCCGGCAGAGTGAGAGGCCATCGGCGGGACGAGTGGCAGGGGCTGAGGACCCTACGGTAGCAAGCCTCCGCCCTGCCCTCTGCTCAGAACTGGAAACACAGGCCTCAGGCCAGTCACAGAGGCCCTGCTGCCCTGCCCTTGGCCCAGATGCCCGGCCAAGCTCAGAGCCTGGGGCTGCAGCGTTGATCCATCCTGCACCCAGCACGCACCCGACCCGGGGATGAGAAAACAACGCAGGACCCACAGGAAGGTTGGAATTGCTTTTATTGGGGTGAGCGCTGCAGGCTCACCCGTGGTCGGGTTAGTGTTCTGCCCTCACGGAGGCAGCCGAAGCCTGGCGCCTCCACCCGCCGCCTGCCTGGGTTAGTGGAACATGCAAAGCTTCATCAGAGAGTGGAGGCGGGGGTGGAAGCCACCGAGGCCAGGGGCTGGATGGAACAAGAGGGGAGGGAACTGGGCTGGGCTGCCTGTGCCCGGGCCTGACAAGGAGGTGAGGCTCTCGCGGACAGACAGGCAGGAAGCACCCAGGGGAGACCCACGGGGGAGCAGAGTCCTGCAGAAGCCCCGGCCATACCCAGCCTGGCCCCGGGGGCTGGCACGCCCGGGAGCTGGGCCGGTGGGGAGTCTGTCACCGGGACGGTCTGTCTCCCACCCCAGGTCTGGGTCCTCGGGGCCTGGGGTGGAGGGAGGACACTGAAGGCACTTACTAAGGGACTGAGGCTGGAAGGCTGAAGCCGGACGCCTGGGGTCTCGGGACAGTGTCAGGGGCTAGGGGCTGGGGACGGCGCCTGCAGCTGGGCAGGGGCCAGGCGCGGGCCGGGCACGGGAGAGGCTTGGCCCGGGGCCAGCTGGTTCTGTAGACTGGACCCTCATCTTCCCACGGGCAGGCTGGAAAAGAGATGACTAACCCCGGACCCCCTCCCTCCCCAGCAAGGCCCACCGAGCAAGGAAATCAGTCCTGGAAACAGGAAGAGAAGCTGGTTCTGAGGGCCCTGCTAGCGACGGGGCCGACCGCGCTCCCCCGGGCGGCTAGGATCAGTGGTTGGGTGTCAGTGAGCCCAGCGAGCAGGGCTGGGGCGGGGCGGCGGGTGGGGGTGGGGGGGGAAACCTTGCCCAGACGATACCCTCTAGAGAGACGAGAGAGCTAGGAGGGCCGGGCTTGGGGCTGGGCCCGGGACCCTCCAAGGCACCTGGCTGTGGTGAGTGGCAGGTAGACAGGAGCAGGGAGGCCTGGGGGATGAGCTGGTCAGCGGGTCTGCACCAGCTCCCTCCCTGACCGCCTCCCTGGGACGCAGGCTGTCTGGACAGCAGATAGATCATTAATATATTAGTCTGCTCTTTTTGGTTAGACTTTAGGCACCACTTGGGAGGAAGACACCTTTGAAACGTTAAAGACCCCAACGCCTGGGCAGGGAACCTGGCCACATGCAGAGCGGGAGGGCAGGGGTGCAGGCAGCGGGTCAGGCCGCCGCGGACTCGGGGCCCCCCAGGGAGGACGCGGGCCCTGAGGCATAGCGGCGGCCGTAGCCCGAGGAAGAGTAGGAGGAGGAGGAGAAGGTCATGGAGAAGCCGGAACCCGTGGCGTCAAAGCTGCCGCGGCGGGAGCCAGCCCGGGAACCAGTGCGCGAGCCGGAGCGCGAGCCGGCCGCCGAGCCGGAGCCGCTGACGCTGTAGGGGCTGTAGTAGCCCTTGCTGGACTGGGCCGCGGCCTCCAGCAGCCGGAGCCCCGTGCCCTCCTCCACCATGCTGCGGTCCAACGCATCCTTGTACGAGATCTTGAGCTTGGTCTTGGGGCAGGTGAGGTACTTGGAATACGCGCCAACGTCTCGCAGCTTCTGGGCGGTTCGGGCGTCCACCATGCCACGCTGCAGGGCCTCGTCGAGGGGCACACGGCCTGGTGCGTCGGGCTCGATCAGGCCCCCCGTCAGGTACTGCACCTCCAGGAAGCGCTGGCCTGCCTCGTAGTAGAGCCAGCCCTTCTTAAGGGCCTGAGCGGCCGACATCTTGGTCTTGGTGCGTGGGTCCTCGAAGCCACAGAAGGCTTTCTGGGCCAGGTTGATGCGGTCCACCATGATCTTATCCACCAGGCCCTTGTTGACGGCATCAGTGACGGGGAAGCGCTCCCCGGTGCTGGGGTCGATGATGCCCCCCGTGCAGGCCTGGGCCTCCAGCAGCCGCTGCCCGGTGATGTTGTCCACCAGGTTGCGGTGCATGGCCTCCGTGATGGACACCTTCTCCAGCGTCTCCGTGTCCAGGATGCCGGCCACGGGGCCGGTCTCCTCGGTGGGGTCTGACCAGGAGGCCGCCTGGGTCCTGGAGGCGGCGGGGCTGATGGGGTAGGAGGAGGAGGACCCCACGGAAGAAGAGCGGGAGCGGAAGCCACCAGCGTTGCCCGAGAGCATGTCGGCGAACTCGGTGATGGAGAGCGTGCCAGCGCGGTACTGGTCCAGCGCCGAGCGGTCGATGAGGCTCCTGGAGATGGCCTCGTCGATGTCGTACTGGCGGCCTGAGCGGCGGTCGATGATCATGGACTTGACCACGCCGTCGGAAGAGGAGATGGTGATCTCCTCCCACTCGCACTCCTGCTCGGACAGCTCCAGGTACGTCTGGTGGTCGATGAGGCCCTTGCGGTAGGCCTCGTACACAGACATCTCCTTGCCCGTCTCAGGGTCCACGATCACGACACGCCGCTTGCGCACCGAGGACTTGGAGGACGTCTTCCGCTCCCGTTTCTTCTCCTTCAGGGGCAGCAGGCGCAGGCCCGTCTGGGGGTCCGTGACGCAGCGCTCCATGAGCTGCAGGTACGTGAGGTTCTCCTCCGTGTTGGGGTCGAAGAAGCCCTTGGTGTCGTCCGAGGGGTCGGTCAGGATCTCGTTCATCTCCTCGTCAAAGAGGCCGCGCTTGTAGGCCACGTCCACGGGCAGCCGGTGGCTCTCCTCGGGGTCGATGATGCCGCCCGTGGCGATCTGGGCCTCCAGCAGGCGGATGCCGTGGTCCTTCAGGATGAGGCCCTTCTTCATGGCCTGGAAGAGAGAGATGAGCTTCCCCGAGTACGGGTCCTTGTAGCCGGTGACGGCGCGCTCAGCCGACAGCAGCTTGTCCTTGAACTCGGGGCCCACGATGCCCATGCGCACGGCCTCCTCCACAGTCAGCTTGAGCCCCTTGATGGGGTCGATGACGTAGCCGGTGGCCGCCTGCGCCTCCAGGAGCTCGAAGGCCGTGCCGGGGCGGATGATGCCCTTCTTCATGGCCTGATACACGGACAGCCGCTCCTTGGTGGCATCGACGAAGACACCGGCGATGCAGCTGGTGCCCTCGAGGAACTTCTGCAGGTTCTTGGAGACCTCCTCCACGGAGGTCAGGCCCTCCCGCAGCTGCAGCGCCGTGGCCTCGTCCATGACCTGCGAGCGCACCAGCTCCTCCACCGTGATCTGCTTGCGCAGGCCGCGGAAGGTCAGCTTGCGGGCGTCCGAAAGCGGCAGGAGCAGCTGGCCGCTGGTCTCGTGGCGACGGCACCTCCTGAGCAGCTGCGTGTAGCTGAGGCGCTCGTCCGTGGAGGGATCCGGGTAGCTGCGCACCTCGCTGGGCTCCGACAGCTGGTCGTGCGTGTCCTTGTTGAGGTAGCCGCGCTGGTAGGCCACCTCCAAGGGGAGGTGGAAGCCGAGGCGCGGGTCCACGATGCCGCCCGTGGCCAGCTGGGCGTCCAGCAGCCGCAGGGCCTCCTCGGCAGGGATCAGGTCCTTCTTCATGGCCTGGAAGAGCGAGATCGTCTGCTCCGTGTAGGGGTCCCGGTAGCCAGTCACAGCCCGCTCGGCCGAGAGCAGCCGGTCGTGCAGTTCGGGGCCTACCAAGCCCTTCCGCACGGCTTCGTCCACGGTCAGCCGCTCGCCCTTCACGGGATCCAGGAGGAAGCCCGTGGCCGCCTGTGCTTCCAGCAGAAACCGGGCCACCTCGGCACTCAGCAACCCCTTCTTCAGCGCCTGGTAGATGGTGAGCGTCTGCCGGGAGCCCGGCAGGTAGACGCCAGCCACGCAGCCCGTGCCGTACAGGTAGCGTGAGACCGACTCCGCCTCCAGCACCTCTCGGAGGCTCTTGGCGCCCTCCCGGAGGAGGCCGTAGGTCTCGCGGGAGATGATCCGGGCCTCGTAGAGGTCCTCAGCCGTGAGGCGGCGGCGGATGTAGTCGTAGGAAGCCAGGTTCTGCTGGCGCACAATCTCGGTCTTCTCGATAATCTCGATGATGATGATGATCATACGCTCCTTGGTCACCCGGCCGGCCCGGAAGTCCGCCATGAGCCGGGCTCGCTGCTCTTCTGGGATCAGGTCCGACTGCATCACCTCCCACAGGGACATGGTGGAGCCGCCGCGGTCGCCGCCACCAGGGATGTCGATCTGCGTCTCCTCGAACGCCCTGCGGGTCTCCTCCTCCGTGTACACCTGCGTGCTCTCCACCACCTCCGTCTTCTCGGCTCCTTTCAGGGGCAGCAGGCGCAGGCCCGTCTCGGGGTCTTCCACGCAGCGCTCCAGCAGCTGCAGGTAAGTGAGGTTCTCGTGCGTGTTGGGGTCGAAGAAGCCCTTGGTGTCGTCGCTCGGGTCCGCCAGGACGCGGTTCATCTCCTCGTCGAAATAGCCGCGCCGGTAGGCCACGTCCACGGGCAGGCGGTGGCTGTGCACCGGGTCGATGATGCCGCCCGTGGCGATCTGGGCCTCCAGCAGGCGGATGCCGTGCTCCCTAAGGACCAGGCCCTTCTTCATGGCCTGGAAGAGGGAGATGGTGTCGCCGGAGTAGGGGTCCGTGTAGCCGGTGACGGCCTTCTCGGCAGACAGCAGCTTCTCGTGCAGCTCGGGGCCCACGACGCCCGCCTTCACGGCCTCGTGAACGTACAAGCGCTGATTCCTCACAGGGTCCACCAGAAAGCCGGTGGCCGCTTGGGCCTCGAGCAGCAGAGTGGCCGTGCTGGGCCTGAGCAGGCCCCGCCGCATGGCCTCATAGATGGTCACCTTCTCCTTGGAGTCCTCCAGGTAGATGCCGGCCAGGCAGCCGCTACCCTGGAGAAGTGTCCGCACAGAGTCCACCTCTGACAGGTCCTTCACAGACGTTTTGCCGTCCTTGAGCTGCTCAAACTGGGCCCTGCTGAGGACGCCGGCATCCACGAGCTCACTGGCTGGCACCGGGGCACGGAGGCCGCTGAAAGACAGCCTTTCCTGGCGCACGGTCTCCACCTCCTCCACGATGGTGATGACGATCTTGATGATCTTCTCCACGGTAACGGTGCCCGTGCGGAACTGCCGCACCAGCTCCTGTCTCTGCTCTGCCGTGAAGTACTCAGAGCTGAGGAGCTCCCACACGGTCACCGTCTTGCCCTTAAAGCTGCCCACGGGGACCTCAACGGCAGTCTTCTGAAAGGTCTCACGAGCCTGCAGCTCGGAGCAGAGTCCCTCCCGCCGGGCCTGGGCCTCCTTCTCCGAGAGCGGCAGCAGGCTCAGCCCCGTCAGCGGGTCGGGCCGGCACTGTCGCTGCAGCTGGCCATAAGTGACCGGCTCCTGTGTGCCGGGGTCGCAGTAGGTCTTGGCTTCATCCTTGGGTGCCGACAGGGCTCGGCTGGTCTCCTCGTCCAGGTAGCCCCGGGCACAGGCAACGTCTACGGGCACACGGTGGCTCTTGCTCGGGTCCACGATGCCACCTGTGGACAACTGGGCATCCAGCAGGCGCCAGCCCTGCTCCCTGGGGATGAGGCCCTTCTTCAGGGCCTGGAACAGAGAGACGCTCTGCCCTGAGTAGGGGTCTTTGTAGCCGGTCACGGCCTTCTCAGCCGACAGCAGCTTCTCGTGCAGCTCAGGCCCCACCAGGCCGGCCCGCACCGCCTCGTCCACGGTGAGCCGGGCGCTCGTGGCGGGGTCGATGATGTGCCCGGTGCCGGCCTGGGCCTCCAGGAGGGCCACCGCCGCCTCTGACTGCAGTAGGTCCTTCTTCAGGGCCTCGTAGACGCTCAGCCTCTGTCCCGCCTCCTCCAGCCACACACCGGCAATGACGTCGCTGCCCCGCAGGGCCCGCCGCACGGCATCCACCTCGGCCACCTCTCGCACCGAACGCTCGCCCTGCTGCAGCTGGCGGTAGAGATCGCGGTCGATGACCCCGCTCTCGAACAGCTCGGCAGCAGGGACCAGGGCGCGCAGGCCCTCGAAGCAAAGCTGCCCTTTCTGCTCGTGCTCCTCGACCACCGTGATGACGATCTTGATGATCTTCTCCACGGTGACCTTGCCCGTGCGGAACTGCCGCACCAGGTCCCGCCGCTGCTCGGCCGTGAAGTACTCTGAGTTGATGAGCTCCCAGATGGTCACCGTCTTGCCCCGGAATTTGCCAAATGGTGCGGACACGGTGGCTTTCTCGAACACGTCCCGGGCCTCCGAGTCAGTGTAGACCAGCTCCCTACCCTTGGCAGCCTGATCCGTGAGGGGCAGCAGGCGCAGGCCCGTCTCGGGGTCTTCCACGCAGCGCTCCAGCAGCTGCAGGTAAGTGAGGTTCTCGTGCGTGTTGGGGTCGAAGAAGCCCTTGGTGTCGTCGCTCGGGTCTGCCAGGACGCGGTTCATCTCCTCGTCGAAATAGCCGCGCTGGTAGGCCACGTCCACGGGCAGGCGGTGGCTGTGCACCGGGTCGATGATGCCGCCCGTGGCGATCTGGGCCTCCAGCAGGCGGATGCCGTGCTCCCGCACGATGAGGTCCTTCTTCATGGCCTGGAAGAGGGAGATCTGCTCCCCGGTGTAGGGATCCTTGTAGCCGGTGACGGCGCGCTCGGCCGACAGCAGCTTGTGGTGCAGCTCTGGGCCCACGACGCCCTCCTTCACGGCCTCGTTGACGGTCAGCCGTCGGTTCCGCACAGGGTCCAGGAGGAAGCCCGAGGCAGCCTGGGCCTCCAGCAGGATGAGAGCCGTGCCCGGGCTCAGCAGCTGCCTCCGTAGGGCCGCGTACACACTCAGCTTCTCGTTGCTGGGCGTCAGCAGCAGCCCGGCAACGCCACTGCGGCCGTGCAGGTAGCCGCGCACGTCATCCCGCTGAGCGAGCTCGGCCACGGTTGTGCGGCCCTGGGCCAGCCGCTGCAGCTCCTCGGCACTCAGGACGCCGACCTCCTGCAGCCACTGGGCCGGCACCTTCCGCCGAAGGCCGTCGAAGGCGTGGTCGGGCTCCACCTCGGCCGCCGGGCCGTCGTGGGCGACCCGGCCGTTTGGCAGGGCTTTGGCAGCCGCGGCCTGCGAGGCAGCAACCTCCTCCGAGTGCGCCAGCGCGGCCCGGTGCTCCTCCTCCAGGCGCTGCAGCCGCTCGCGCAGCCGCTGGTTCTCCTCCTCCAGCAGCTTCTCCTGCTGCTGCCGCTGCCGCTCCAGCAGCTGCAGCTCCTCCTGCTTGCGCCGCACGCCCTCCTCAGCCTCATGCTGGCGCTGCCGGGCCTCCTCCATGCTGGCCACCAGCCGCTGCCTCTCCTCCTCCATCTGCCGCTGCTGCCGCTGCTGCTCCTCCCGTAGCTTCTGTGCCTTGGCCACCTCATCCTGGAAGAGCTGCTCCAGCTTGGCCTTCTCCTGCTCGATGAAGTGCTCCCGCTGCAGCAGGCTGTCCTTCTCTGACAGGAAGCTCTGCTGGAGGGCCCGCGTCTCCTGCACCAGCTGCTCCTGCTGCACCGCCTGCATCTGCAAGGGGAGGGGAGGGGAGGGCACAGTCAGGGAGGCGGGCGAGCCGCCGCAGAGCAGGCCCCCACCCGGGGCCCGCCCACGTGCGCCCGTGGGGCGGGGCTGGTACCTCCTCGGACTTCAGCTGTAGCAGCCTGGCCTCCTCCTTGAGCTTCTCCTTCTCGCGCTCCAGCTCTGCGATGGCGGCCCGCAGGCGCTCGGCGTCGCGGTCACTCTGCTGCCGCTGGATCTCCAGCGTCTGCACCAGCGTCACCTTCTCCTGCGTGGCGAGCTCGGTGCGGTGCAGCTTCTCCCCGATGTCCTCGGCCTGCCTGCGGAAGCGCTGGGCGTCCTCCTCGGCGCGGGCCTGGGCCCGGCTCATCTCGGCCACGCGCAGCTTGAGGCGCTCGGCCTCGGCGCTCATCTCCAGCTGCCGCTGCCGTTCCGCCTCCAGGGTCCGCTGGAAGCCCTGCGTCTCCTCGGCCAGCTGCTGGGCCATCTGCTCCTTGTCCTCCTGCAGCTGCCGGGCCTGCTCCTGCGCCAGCTCCTTCTGCCGCTGCAGCAGCTCGGCCTCGGCCTTGAGGCGGGTGGCCTCCTGCACCGCCTGCATCTTCTCCTTGAGCATCTTCTCGGCCAAGGCGCGCTGCTGCGCCAGGTCCTCCTCCGCCAGCTGCCGCAGCCGGGCCGCCTCCTGGGCCGCCACGCTCAGCCGTGCGGCCTCCTCCGCCACCTGCTTCATTTTCTCAGCCTCCTCCTGCAGGAAGCGCTGCGTGTTGTCCTTGTCACGCAGGATGAGCGCGCGGTTCTCCGCCTCAATGCGCGCCTTCAGCTTGCCCAGCTCCTCCATCTGCACGCGCACGGAGAAGAGCTCCTCCTCCACCTGGCTGCGCTGGCGGGCGGCCTCCGTCACCTCCGCCTTCAGCCGCTGCAGCTCCTCGTCCAGGATGCTTTTCTGGTGGTCCGTCTCCTCCAGCTGCAGCCGCAGCGCGGTCAGCTCCTGCTCCACCTGCGCCTTCTGCCGCAGAGTCTGCTCGGCGAACTTCTTGTGCTTCTCCATCTCCGCGTCAGCCACCTGCTTCTGCCGCAGAGCGGCCTGCTCCGCCTGCGCCCGCCGCGCCGCCTCCTGCTCCGCCTCCTTGCGCAGCTTCTCCGCGGCGGCCTGCGCCTGCGCGCGTGCCTGCGCCTGCTCCTCGGCCAACTGCTTCAGCCGCTCGGCCTCCTCCACCTGCCGCCGGGACTGCGCCGCCTCCCGCTCGGCCCGCTCCCGCGCCTCCTCCGCGTCCTCGGCCGCCCGCCGCGCCGCCTCCGCCTCGCCCCGCAGCCGCTCCAGCACACTCTGCTCTTGCTGGAGCGTCTGCTGCAGCTCCTGCTCCTTCTGCTGCACCGCAAAAGCGTGCGCCTTCTCCTCCGCCTGCAGCCGCTTCTGCGCGGCCTCCTGCGCCAGCTGCAGCTGCCGAGCCGACTCCTGCTCCGCGCGCTCGCGCAGGCGCCGCGCCTCCTCCACTTTGGCCTTGAGCCGCTCCACCTCCTCCAGGGCGGACTTGCGCTGCCGCGCAGCCTCCTCCTCGGCCGCGAGGCTCTTCTGCACACGCTCTTCCGCCTCGCGGCGCCGCTGTTCCTCCTCGGCCGCCAGCTGCCGCTGCCGCGTGGCCTCCTGCTCCGCCTGCTCCTTGCTGCGCAGCGTGTCCTCGGCACTGCTGCGGATGCGCCCCAGCTCCAGCTCCAGCTCCGCCTTGCCGGCAGCCGCCTTTTCAAAGCTTGCCTTGAGCGCCAGGATCTCCTCCTCCACCTGCCGCCGCTGCCGCAGTGTGTCCTCCACCAGCCCCTTCTGCCGCTCCAGCTCGCTCTCCGACGCCTTGCGCAGCTGCGCCAGCCGCTCTTCGATATCCGCCTTGTGCTGGGCGGCCTGCTCCTCCAGCCGCCGCCGCTGGAAGGCTTCGTCCTCTGCCAGCCGCCGCAGGCGCTCGTTCTCCGCCTCCTTCTCCTTGAGCGCAATCTCCGCCTCAGTCTTAAGCCGCGTGGCCTCGCCGATGGCGGCCAGCTTCTCGGCGAGCACCCTCTCCGCCTCCGCTCGCTGCTGCGCCGCATCCTCCTCTGCCAGCTGCCGTTGCCGCTTGGCCTCCTCGGCCAGGGCACGCAGGCGGGCGGCCTCCTCCGCCAGCTCCCGGAAGCGGCTGGCCTCGGCCTCCAGCCTCTGCTTGGACTTCTCGCTGGTGGAACGGGACTCCTCCTCGGCCCGGGCCTTGCTGGCCAGCAGCACCTCCATCTCGGCCCGCACCTTGGCCAGCTCCGCCTCCAGCTCCTGGCGCTTCTGGGTGGCCGCCCCCGCTTCCCGCTGCAACCGGGCCAGCTCCTCTTCCAGCAGCTGCCGCTGCTGCTCCCCCTGCTCCGTCTCAGCCCGCAGCCGGATCAGCTCCTGTTCCGCCACCAGGCGCTGCTGGGCAGTGCCCTCCGCCAGCTGCCGCTGCTTCTCCAGCTCCTGCTCGGCCAGCTCCCGCTGCCGCACGGCCTGCTCTTCTGCCTTGCCGCGGCGCCGAGCCTCGCGCTCGGCCTCCTCCTTCTGCTTCTCCGCCTCCGCCTGCGCCAGGCTCTTCTGCTGGGCCACCTCCTCCGCCTGCAGCCGCAGCCGCAGCGCCTCATTGGCTTTCAGCCGCCAGCGCTCCAGCTCCTGCTCCGCCTCCTCGCGGGCCCGCTCGGCCTCTGCCTGCTGCTGCGCCCGCCGCTCCGCCTCCTCCCGCAGCTGCGCGACAGCCACATGCTCTTCCTGCAGCGTGCGCTCCAGCTGCGCCGTCTTCTCCGCAAAGGAGGCGCGCTTGCTCTGCAGCTCCGCCTCCGCGCTGCGCTGCGCCGTCTCCAGGGCCACCTGCACCTGGCGGGCCCGCTCAGCTTCGGCCTGCCGCAGGCGCCGCTCCGCCTCCTCGGCCTGGAGCCGCAGTTCCTCGAGCGCCTGCAGGGCCCGCTGCTTTTCTCGAGCCGCCTCGGCCTCCGCCTTCACGCGCAGGGCCAGCTCCGCCTCCGCCTGCCGCTTGCGCTGGCTCTCGTCCTGCACCTGCCGCCGCAAGCGCTCCGCCTCCTCCTGCGCCTGCCGCTTCTGCGCCTCGGCCTCCTCCGCGCGTGCGCGCAGCGCCTGCAGCTCGCCCTCGGCCCCACCCCGCTGGCGCTCGGTCGCCTCCAGCTGCAGGCGCACCACGCGAATCTCCTCCTCGATGCGCAGCCGGCTGCGTTCCGCGGCTTCCGCCTGCCGGGCCTTAGCCTGGATCTCCGCTTCTGAGCTCTGCCGCAAGTGCTGCAGCTCTTCCTGGATGCTTCGCTTCTGCTGCTGCGCGTCCACCGCCGCCTCTTCCCGCCGCGCCACCTCCTCCTGCATGCGCCGCTGCAGCTCCTGGGCCTCCTGCTCTGCCTGCGCCTTCGCCTGGGCGTGCGCCTCGGCCAGCTGCCGTTGCTTCTCCAGCGCGGCCTCCACCTCGGCTAGCCGCTCCCGCTCCTCTGCCCGCTGCTGCTCAGCCAGCCTCTGTGGCCGCGGCAGAGAGAGGGAGAGAACCAGAAAGAGCGGTGAGCACACAGTGGGCCGCTAGGCACTCACATGACACGGCACCACCACAGTTCACTCCGACAGCGCGGTGCGGGGGTTGGGGGGGGGGGGTCGAGGGAAGACAGAGGTCACAGCCCGGCGGAGGGAGACAGCGTGCACCCGCCCAGGGCACTCAAGGCAGCGAGCGCAGCCTGGCCCCACCGTGCTCACCAGCCTGGGGAAGGAGGCCCAGGCGTCCTCCCCTCTTCCCGCAGACAGGCGATGGAGACAGATGGACAGGGGGGGAGAGAGAGAGAGAGAGAGAGCAAAGCAGGAAGTTCGCAGGGCGTGCGAGCCGCACCCACCACACAGCCCTGCCTGAGCCCCGCCGAACACCTGCCCGCCTGGCTCTGGCTGCAGGGTCCCTCTCTGGACCTGGGCCCGTTCCTGCCGCCCAGCGGGGTGGAACAGGATACAACGGCCAGTGTGAAACGGCAGAGCAGATGTGAGGGCCTTGCAAGCCAGACGGCGAGTCTACCCAGGAAGCAGGAGGAACAGGACAGGTAGCCACCCTGGCCCACCGAGACACGCCAGAACCCCCCCTCCCTAGCCCCGGTGATCTGACACTCCCCAGCTCTTCCGGAGCAAGTGGCCAAGTGCAGAGGCCACGTGGAATCCCAAGGAGGAACACACGAGCGCCGGTAGGACGCCTGGTCGGGGGCACGTGCCAACAGAGGAGAAAGAGGAGGCGCCAGCCACCACGGGGAGAGCAGTGCAGCGCCAGGCCAAGGTGGGGCAGGCCACGGGTGCAGGGAGCCTGGGGGCAGGCCGTGCTGCAAGGAGAGGGTGCTGGTGGCCCCAGACAGGAGGGCGGGAGGGAGCTGTACCACGTGGTCTTATACAGGTTCCCAGGGGCAGCATCTGGGCGGGGCGGGTGGGAAGATGGCACCCCCACCCCCAGCAGGCCATACCTCCTCCTCCTCCATGCGCCGCAGGGTCTCACTGATGAACTTGATATACTGGCTCGTGAGTGTGGTCAGCTCGCTGTACCTTGTCCGCAGGTCTACGTACTGGGGAGCAGGAGGAAGGATGCAGCCAGAGTCAGCCCTGCCGTGAGCCACAGGGCTCATGCAGCCCACCCGGCCCCACCAGCCCCACCCTTGGCCCTACCTCCTGGATGACGCTCTCAGACCCAGACTGGACCTTGGGCTTCTTGGCTGGGGAGGCCACTGGCTCAAGCTGCGCCTTGTACGTGACCAGCTGGAGCTCATAGTCCTGTGAGGACACGCTGGTCAGCTGCTAGCTTCGCTTTCTCTCCCCCTGCCCCTGAACCCGCCCAAGGCTTTCACCAGTGTGGCCTGGGTTCAGGGTGCCCCCTGAGGACCCAGCGAGACTTCCTTGACATGCCGGGCCTCCGTGAGGGTCGCAGGAAGCCAGGGAGCCTCACCTTAATGGCATTGATATACTGCTTCGCAAGCTCCTGGCACTCCTCCACCTTCTCCCCGTGCTGCTCGATTTCCTCCAGCAGCGCCTGGCGGGCGGGGGTGGGGTGGTCAGCGGCCACGGGGACGCGCGCTCCAGCCCCACCCCAGGCCACTCCTGACCCGCACCCACCTTCTCCTGCCGCAGCTGCTCCCGCACGGCCTGGCTGTCGGCCAGCGGCACAGCCTGGATCTTCTCCTGCCGCTGCTTGGCGTCCTGCAGCCAGGCGCCCAGCGGCTCTGCGCTCTCTCGGTAGTACCGGAGCTGGCGGCCCAGCTGTTCGAGCTCACGCTGCCTCACGTCCGTCTGGGCCAGCACGGCCTGCCAGCGCTCCAGCAGCGGGGCCACGCGCTCGCGCCAGCGCTCCACCTCCACGTCCCGCTCGCCGTGCTGCCGCTGCAGCCGCTCACCCACCTCCTGCGCCCCCCGCAGCTCGTCCCGCAGGGCATCGAACACCGGCTGCTGCGCTTCCGCCTGGGCCCGCAGCTTCTGTTGGGGGCCAGAGAGGTGGGCGTGGTTTCAGCCCCAGGGCCCCGCCGCCCCCGCCCCCCCACCCCGGGGCCCCTGGCCCTCACGGCAAGGCCCAGGCCCAGCGGCCGCACCTTCAGCGCAGCCTTGGTGGCCTCAAGCTCTGGGAGGGTGGCAGGCACGGCCTGGGCCTCCTTGAGCTGCTCCTCATGTGCCCTGAGCACCTCCTCGGCCCCCTGCGTGCTGCGGATCACCAGGCTGATGGTCTTGAGCCTGCGGGCAGAACGAAGCTCAGCTCGGGGCTGGCGGGTGTAGGTGTACGGCAAATCTGATGCAGTAGAACCAGAGTCCTGGTGGTCAGCTGACCCCTGGGGTCACAGAGTTCGGAGAAAACAGGGGCCTCGGGGAGAGGGTGGTGGTTGGAGACCTCTGGGACACAGGGACACTTCAGCTGTGGACTGAGTCCCAAAGACAGGTTGTGCTGTCCAGGAGACAGAAAGCTCCAACATCTTGAAGCAGAAGAGACCCCCCCCCCAGTCTGCTGCCCTGGGGCCTGGGAGGAGCTCTCAGCCTTCCCGCCCCAAGAATGGGTAAGGGGCAATACCACGTGCCGTTTGGGGACCTTCCTCTGAAACACCGTATTTGCCTTCACGGTGAAACAACAGCCAACGGTGAGAGGTGTTGTTTACTCTCATGGCATTGGAAGACGTTACAGACACCGGGCCCTTTGAGCCCAGTCAGCGGTGAGACTGAGGGAGGGGGGGTGGACGACTGCACACCCAAAAGAGTCTGAGCTTTGTGAACACGTGTGCTGAAGTGAACAGCAAAGGAGGAAAGACGTGCCTGTGCGGGGGTGGGGGGTGGTGGCAAGGGGCCAGCGGAGGAAGGTGCCTGATAAGGACTCCATCTCCCTGGGGGGCAGCCAGCACAGATCATGGGGAGGGGAGTGGGGAGACCAAGAGGGAAACACAGGCCCCTCACAAAGACCTTGGCATCTAGCCCACTCACCTACCAGCCCCCAATTCCCCGCTTGCCCTCTGCGCTTCCTCTCCCCACCCTCCGACTAGAAGTGCCCCTCCCCCCCCCCCCCCCGGCTGAGCCCCTGTCTGAACCTAACTGGCCATGGGCCACCCCCATTTCTCGACTTCCTCACTCGGCTTCTCCTTGGTCTCCTCCCTGCGCCTGCACGCCCCTAGGCCCTGGTGTCCCACAGCCCCACGCCCCAGTGAGGCACAGCTGAGCCCTCTCCCCACGTTGGGTCCCCAGGAGTCCCATCTTCAGGGCACGTCCACAACCACCACCCTGGTCTGTGCCCACTCCCCTTTAACCAGATCTGTCAGATCTTTCCTCCTTGACCCTGTCCCCTACCCATCAGCCAGGGCACAGCACTCAGGCACACTTAGGACCCTCCCGTGGCTACAGGTCCCCCCCCCCCCGCACAGGTGCACTCACTTCTCTAGGTAAATGGCGGACAGGCTGCGGACCTGCTCCAGCTTGCCCAGGGTCAGTTCCAGCTCTGAGCGCAAAGTGGGGGCAGCGGGTGACGGCTCGGGCAGGGCCAGGACCTTCTCGGCCTCGGCAGAGAGTCGGGCGACCCCCTTGCCCAGCCCCTCCACCTCAGCCTGGGCTTTCTGAGGAGAAAGCGGGCAGGAGACAAGCTGACTCTGGGAGCCCCGCACCCACAGCCCTAGGGAGGGGCGGGGAGGGGGGGCGGGGAGGGGGGGCAGGGACGGGCAGGTGCCTGCCTGCTGCTCGGCGATGCGCTGGGCACACTCCCGGGCCGGTTCTTTGTCCAGCGGCAGCCGCAGGCGGTGCACGGTGCGCGTCTCACAGGCCTCGAGCTGCAGCCGGATGTCCTTGAGCTCCGAGATGCAGCGCTGGCAGCGGGACTCCTCCTGCTCGCCTGGGGATGCATCGGGCTCAGGCGGCGGCCCGGCCCGCCGCCCACCACCCGCCCGCCGGGGCCTGCCCGCCGCCTACCCTGCTCCGCGCTCTGCAGGAGCTGCTGGTAATGGCGGCTGCAGGAGCCGTACTCGCGCTCGGCCTGTAGCCGGTCCTCAGGCCCGAAGCCGCCGGCGTCCTGACTGTCCCGCAGGAAGGCCTGGTAGTGAAGCTCCAGGCTGCGCAGGGCCTGCCGCTGCTCCTCCGGCTTCAGAGTTCGGAACTGCGGGCGGCACTGGGGGCTGAGCGGGGGGGCCCGGGAGAGGCCACCCCTCACGCCCCGTCCCGAGTGCGGCCCGTGGGGAAGTCCTACCGTGACCAGGGACCAGGAGCGGATGAGCTGCACGTCACGGCTGAGGTTCTGCCACGCCAGCAGGCTCTTCAAGTCCACGTGCAGTTGGTGCCACAGTGTCACTAGAGCCTGGAGCTGGGCGTCCAGCCTGGTGGGTCAGGAGCACGGTCAGAGGCCTCTGGGCCCCGGGCCCGCGGCCGCCCACCGCACCTGCCAGGCCCCGGGCCACCCACCTGGTGACGGCTTCCTGGGCCTCCTGGTTGGGCGGGGGCACAAGGAAGCACACGGAGGGCACTGCGGCCTCACTGCCAGAGCTGCTGAGCACCTTCCAGTGGGACGGCTGAGCGGGACCCACCAGCTGGCACTCATCACCCTTGTGCACAGTCACCTGTGGGGAGCCAGAGCCGTCACAGCGTGACTAGGCCCCCCCACCCCCCAGCAGGCCCCGCCCAGTGCGCAAGTCCGCTCAGCCGGGCCCTCACCTCCACCTGCTTGTAGTCACACACGGCCAGAAGGGGCACGCGACCCCGCACAGGGTGAGCTTGGCTTCGGGGCTTCAGCTGCACGATGGCCTTGGCCCGCTTGGCCAGGCCTGAGAGGTGTGCCCTGTACTCGCCAAGCTGGTCCTTCTCATCCTGCCAGGGAGGGGACACTCAGAGACCACGGTCCAGCACCCGGACACCACGTGCCTAGATGACGTTCCAAGAAGACCCACACGCCTGCCCCAGGCAACGAGCAAGCCCTTCTGGTACCCCACCTCTGTGCCCTGCCGCTGGTCCTGGGGTACAATGGGGCTGGGCACATGAGAGCAGGAGGCAGGGCCAGGGTGGCGACCCAGAGCTTGGCCCCCCACAGACCCCACAGCTCATCCGTCCTTCCTGGCCAGAAGTAAGTGCCCCCTGCCCCCAGGTCACACACCGTGTCCTCCAGGAGAGCAGCCCCACTGCACTCTGGCCGCACTCGACCTCTCCCCCTCGCAATGTAGGTCATCCGCCTCCTCCCATGCAGCCTTTCCAAGGGGCTAAACCCCACGAAGGACTGTCCGGGGGCTGCGGTCAGAGTCCACCTTGAAAGTGCCCGTGTCACTCCTGTCTGTCCCAGGATGATTTCCCAGCCTTCACTGACCCCGACTCCTGGCCACAGGAGTCCCCAGCCAGCAGGGCCTCCCCATCTCCTCTGTCATCTGTCACTCCCCGCCAAGCTCCCCAGGGGGGCCCAGCACCCCTCCCCAGCCCCAGGGCACACGGGCACCATGCCCAGCTGCCCCTCCGCCCTACACAGCCCTTCAGACCTGGCCTGCCCAGACATCAGGCCCACGATGCTGGTGGGCTGTGTCCGCTGACCGCCAACACGGTGTGGCTGAGCCAGGCCTCTGCTGCTCTGGGCGCTCCAGGGGCTCAGGCAGTGGAGGACCTCACAGCGGCTCGGACAGCCACCTGCCACTACTCCATGACCCTGCCACTAAGCCCTCCGGTTCCCCAACCCCCATCCTGCTGCGTTGACCAACCTCTGTCACATCTTCCACCCCCCCCCCCGCCCCTGCCCTTCTCGTCACCATGCCTCCACCTCTAGAGACCTTCACTGAGCACCCATGCGGCTCAGATGCCAGCCTGTCCCCTCCAGCTCCCCCCGCCACCTGCCCCTGCCTGTGCCATTGCCCCCCCCTGCTGACGGCTGCCTGCCCTCGTCCCTCGGGGCCTCAGCACCCACCTCTCTGCAGGAGAGCCCTGAACCAGCAGGGGCCGAGGCAGTCAACTCACCTGGGCATCCTGCAGTAGGTCCTCCAGACGCGTGACGGTGATGGAGCGGTCACAGGTGTACTTCCTGCGCAGCGTCTCCTGTAGCTTCCGTAGCTGCTCCTCAGTGTCCCGCACGTCCGAGAAGAACTAGAATACAAGAAGGGGTCAGGCGGGGCCAGCGGGGCCACAGGCTGCTGAGTGTCTGACACAAGTTCTGCGGGGCGGTGCCGTGACCCGTTAACTGCATGCTAACGGACGCAGACAGGGGCCTGGAGTCCCCCATAGTGGTCTGGGGCTCTGTGGGGATGCTGCCACTGAGGCAGTGGGGAGGGCCCGCTTCTCACCTGGAAATAGGCCGTGTTCTCCTTCAGGTGTGCCTCGATACAACAGCACAGCTGTAGCATCCAGCTCCACTGGGTCTGCAGGGCGGCCTGGAAGGACTGGCACCCGCCCAGGCACCGGGTCAGGCCCCCTGCCGGCCCCTGGGGTCCCCACGGCCGGCCCCCACCCCCAGCTGGCCCTGGGGGTCCCCACGGCCCGCCCCCACCTCCACTGTAGGCCGAGCAGGGTGCCCCTCCCGCAGCAGCCGGTCCCCGGTGCTCTGAATCTCCTTGACTTTCTTTTCCTTCAGCTCCAGCTCACGCATCAGGGCCTGACACACAGACAGCGGGTCTCAGGGATGGTGTCAGGGCCACACCAGGGTCCACCGGTGGAACACCAGCCGGCATCCTGGGACCCGACTGGGGCAGGGCAGTCACAGAAGGCTCTAGAAAGTGACCTCACCGAGTAGCTCTCCTTCTTGGCAGCCATGTTGGAGTTGTGCTCCCCCCAGTCGAAGCCCACCTCTTCCTCTTCCTTCTCACTGAGCCACATCAGCTCTTTGGTGGCAGCCGCCACGAAGCCGTGCAGGCCCTCCAGGGCACGGAGCCGGGCCTTGGAGGAGTTCTGCAGGTAGACGAGAGCGGGATCAGCAGGCCACAGCGCCCGCCCCTGTGCCCCCCGCCCCCCTCCTCTCCCCCTAGCCCCCCAACTCACCAGCAGCTTGGCGTACTGCAGGTCTAGCCGGCCGAGGCAGTCCCGGTAGGCGCTCCGGGGGCCTGGGGAAAGCTGCCCCTGTGGGAGGCACAAGTGGTGAACCTTCCGGCGACCGGGGTCTGCCCCCGCCCCCCGCACTGCCCACCCCCCGGGGTCCTGCACACCTCGTCAGCTCGCGCCCGCTCAATCTTGGCCCGGAACTCCTCGATGGACTGGTGCAGGCCGCGGTGGCTGCCCAGCTGCGCCTCCACACTGGGCAGGTCCCCACCCCACTCGGCACCATCCACCCGACGCTGGTTCTCCTCCACCCAGGCCAGCAGGTCCTGTAGGTAGCGCAGGGAGGCGTCCTCGAGCTCGGGCCGCCTCTGCGTGCTCTGCACCGTCACCTGGGTCACGGGGGCAGCTACGCCTGCCTTCAGCCGGAGGTTGTACTCGGTACGGATGGCCACCAGGCGCTCGTGCAGGCGGTACACCCTGGGGACGGTGGGGACAGTCGGAGGGCTGAGCTGAGGCCAGGCGGCGCCGAGACCCCCCCCCCCCCCAGCACAGGGCATGGCCCACCTGCGGTACATCTGCTCCCCCTGCGGGTGACGCCCGTCCTTGAGGGTCTGCACGTCGTTAAACAGCAGCCGGATCATGCCGTCAGCCTTGTCCAGGTCTCGTTCCACCTCGGCGGCCCGCTGCGGGGCCTTGTTTGCGGCCAGCAGGCGGACATCCTGCAGGCGGCACCCACAGCTGCCTCCGGGGCCCTGATCCATCCTTTCCCCTCCACCACCCAGCCCTGCACTTGCCGCTAACAGGCACCTCTGGCCGGACTGCCAGCCCCTGGCTCCGCCGGGTCCGAGGGGCTGGACCTCCTCCTCCCGTGCCCCAGCCTCTCCCTCCACAAACTCCCGCCCGAGCTCACAGCCCTGCCCCTGCTGGGCCCTGTGGGTCTGGAGCCGTCTCCACCACCTCCTCCCACCGGCACGCCTCTCAGGCCTGGAACAGAGGACGGTGGCCTCTTCTCATCAGCTCTGCCCAAAGCGAGCTGTCAGAGTTGGCGGCACAGCAGGAGAGGAGCTGGGGCCTGCTCTCCGCCCACTGGCCACAGGGCGTGGTAGGCTCTGGGCCACCAGCCTCCCTCTGGCCTCCCCGCCCCCTGCCCCCCCCCCCCCCACTGCCGGCCCCTCCCCTCACCGACTGAAGCAGGATGTCGGCCTGCTTCAGCTGCTCCTCGCACAGCACGGCCTCCATCTGCAGTTTGCTCACGATGCGCTGAAGACACTCCAGCCTGCGGCCCACAGCACCCACGGGAGCCGGTGTGAGTGCGGTCCTCCCGCCGGGCTCCCGGCCACAGACCGCGCCCCTCCCGCCGCGGGCCTCCCTGCCGGCCCTGCGGCTCACAGCGGAGCCGGCCCCAGTGTGGGATTCCCAGCCTGGGGGGGGGTGGTTTCCTCCTCAGGCAGTGACTCACCCTCGGGTGGCTTCCCGCCCCGCCACAGGGCCCCACCCGCCCGCTGCCTCCCCCACCCCCACACCCACCTCTCATACTCTGCCCGGAGCTGCTTCTCTCGCTCCAGGATGGCCACGTGCAGCTTGCCCCATTCCTTCTCCACATCCAGCGGGTGGTACCCAGGGGGCACCTTAAGCTGGCCGGCTTGCACCGCACCCTGTGGGCAGGGGCCAAGCTCGGAGGGATGCCCGGCCCCCCCGCCAGCCTGCCCCACCTGGCACAGCCCGGGTGCCAGAAGCCCAGCAATGAGGCCATGCCCCGGGGTCCGGGCCCGTGGACGGCACCCCCCCACACCGCCCTCCAGGACCCCCACTCACCTCCAGGAACTGGTAGATGCCCTTGGACCGGTTCTTGTCGGCCTCCTTGGCCGGAAGCTCCATCTCCTTAAACTTCAAGAACTGGCACCACAAAATCTGTGGGGAACAGGGTGTCAGCGGCTGAGCCGGGGCCCCGCAGGGGGCGCAGGAGCCGGTGCGGAGGACGGGCCCACCTCGATCTCCTCAAAGCTGGACGGGAACCTGCGCTCCTCGAAGGCAGCGGTGTGGTGTCGAACCCACTGCAGCAGCAGCAGCACGAGCTCCTGGTACTCCTGCCAGCGCAGCTGCAGCTCCTGGAGGCGAGGGGGAGGCCGTGAGGGGCCGCCCACCCGCCCCCCGCCCGCCCTGCCCCGCTCCTCCCCTCCCCTCCCACTCACGTTGGCCTTCACCCCGTCCTGCACATCGGGCACCCGGGGCATGGCATCGTACAGGGAAGACACGTAAGTGATGATGGACTTCTCGTCGGGCTGAGGGACGTCCACGTCTGTGGGAGAAGGGCAGGCATCAGAGGGAGCGCGGCGAACGGGCACGCAGGGCCGAGGGAGAAGGGGCGGTGGCACGCACCCTCGGGGTCCAGGAGACGGGTCACTCCCAAGTCCCGCTCCGCCACGGAGAAGGCCTGGTCCAGATTCTCAAGATTGGTCTGACGATACACCTTGTTCATGTCGATGAGCATGGGCCTGGGGACACAGGGGCAGGTGTGACAGTGAGGGCCACGGGGCGGGTCGGCACATAGACAGGGATGCGGAGAACCAGCTTCCCCCGCCACGTCCCTGCAAGCACACAACCCCAACCCCACACTCACCCCAAAAAATACACCACCCGCCCCGCTAGTGCCCCATACTGTCCACCTGTGTGGCCCTGCGTGCAGACACTGTGCACTTCAGGCCTCGCCCCCTGGAGCTCAAGGGGCCTCCGGTGGGCATAGGTGCAGGGTGGAATACCGAGTGAGGGTAAAGGTCAGCCTAGAATTCCTGCAGCTGCCCTGCCCACCAGGCCCCAGGTCCTACGGGGGGGGAGGGGGGGGGCAGGGGTCCACCGAGAACCGTTCCCACCGTGGTCTGGCTACCCTGGCCCCTTCTGGGGCATCCATGTGGGGCTGACACTGGGCCCCTGACCTCGAGGCAGTCAGCAGAGCCTCTGGAAAGGCCCTGGGGGGAGGAGGAAGGGGTGTGGGTGGGGCCGAGCCTGCCTGCACCCTTCCAGGGGAGTGGACTGGCACTGGGACTCAGCCGCCCAAGGCTGCAGGTTCCTGTCGGTGGCAGGCACCCCTCCCGCCACCATCCCTGCCCCAACTTGTTTGAAGTTGCCCAGCTGAGGTGCTCCAGGGAGCTCCAGCCAACAGCCCCTGTGGCCCCAGGCCACCTACTTGTGCCGATGAATGATGGCATTGAAGAGGCGGCCGTCACGCCAGCTGGAAGTGAAGTTGTCACAGTGCAGGCCCTGGTAGCCCTCCACCATGCGCTGCGACCACAGCAGCAGCTTCTCTTTGGCCGTCATGTCCTCCGACTGCCCGCTCACCTGGATGTCCGAGATCTGCCCCACACAGCGGGCAGGAGGCAGGACCTCAGCCACATACCCCGCCTGGCACCCCTGACCTCTCGTCCGAGCACACGGGAACCACCGGGCCAGCTGAGGCACAGCGAAGCCTCCGGGGGTCCCTCCCGCATCAGGGGAGCCACTGGGACCCCCATACCTCAGTGCCACAGGCCTAGGCCACTCCAGCCAGCGGCTGCCACAGAAGTGAGAGCACCCAGGCCCCACTGCCATCACATGGTGGGGACCTTGGGCACCTCCCTAGGTTGATGGAGGCTGGGCCCAAGGAGAGCCGCTGCCCAGGAGCCCCAGGCCTAGAAAAGGCTGTCACTGCCAGGGTGGGGGCTGGATCAGCCCCCTCTCCTGCTGCAGGCTCAGGGGAGGGTCCTGGGTCTCGGGGGGTATGGCTGGCCTCCAGGCCCACACTTAATCCAGCCCTTCCAGCCCTTCCAGCCCGGGTCTGCCAGCCTGTCTGTCTGTACACCCGCCTGCCTGTCCCCACTGTCTGTCTATCTGTCTGTCTGTCTGTCGGCCTGCCAATCTATGTGACTCAGCTGCCGTGCCAGCCAGCCTGCTCAGCTCTCAGATTTGTGGCTTCCTGTGCGGCCGGGGCAGGCAGGGGTGAGTCAGCCAGCACAGCAGCGGATGCTTCTCCAAAACCCTCCCCGGGGCAGGGGCTGCATGCACAGAACGCATTCCTCTGCAGGGAGGCTCTGCGGGCCCTGCCCAGCTGGGGCCAGAGGGCACAGTACAGGCAGGCCTCACAGAGAGGCCTGGCCCTCAGGCCATGGCGCAAGGACTGGGCCGGGGCGCGGTGCAAGGCTGGGAGGCTCCAGGGGGCCAGGACACCATGGGCCCAGGCCCCCAGGCCACAGCCCCAGAGACTCCACCTGGAAGTGCAGGATGATGGTCCAGATCAGGCCAAGGGTCAGCTTGGGGTTGCCGTCGGCGATGTCATCGTTCCTGATGTTCACCAACTTCACCTGCGAGCAAGCTGCCCTCAGTCACACCTACCTACGGGCCGCCGGGGAAGGAGGACGGCAGCCAGTGGCCGGGTGGGCAGCCTCACCTGGCGGTGTCGGAGGTAGTCCAGGGCGATCTGAACGTTCTGCAGCTTGTGGAAACGCATCCTCCCCTTCTCCCGGGGCTGTGGGAAGAGGCGTGGCAGGTCAGCGCCCACAGAGCCCGCCACGGCCCCCATCTGCCCACGGCACCCCCAGGCGTCCGTGGTAACTGCACCGAGGTCTTCCCCAGTGGGGCAGCAGCCCTTCCCACGTCCCCGTGCACCCTCCCCAGCTGGAAAAGGGAGGCCAGGCCCAGGCTGTGGGAAGGAAGGAAGGGGTGGGAGGAGACAATAGCCAGGAAGCCGAGGGTGGAGGGCAGTGGCACACGGGGAGGCGTCCTCCCGGCCCCGGCCGGGGTGGCAGCCCCCCCCCACCGTGGGCCCCAGGCCCGGCCCCGGGCAATGCAGCAGGCAGGACACGAGGCAGCTGGATGCACAGCCATCTGCCCCGCCAAGCGCCAGGCACAGGTCAGGCCAGACGGGCCACCAGCCCCAGGTGAGCTGGGCTCCCAGCCTTGGGGAGCCCATGCGCTGCCTTAGCCAGCAGGCACGACCACTCACCAGGCGCGAGCTCCTGATTACGTCCCGCTCTCTTGGCTGCCCGGCCAGAGCAGGGCATAGGGTAAAGGGCAGAGGCCAAGGTTCACAGTCCAAGCAGCAGAGAAACCGAAGCAGAGCAGAGCGTGAGGTTATGGGTCGGGGCTCCGACACGGAGACCAGCGGGGCCGTGAACCCGCGGCACAGGGATCGGGGCCTCTCCCAGGCTGGGAGACACAGCAGGGGCCGCGGCCAGGCTGGACACGGACTGGGTACGTGGGAAAGGCCCCAAGGAAGGAAGGCAGGCAGGGGTATCTGGGTGAAAGGCAGGCGGGGCTCCAGAGGGGGCAGGTGGGTGGGCGCACGCACCAGGCTGTCCCCTGAGAGGACCTCCAGCAGGGAGATGAGGTTGTGGCCATCACGGAGGTCTTCGTACAGGTCACTAATGTGTCTCTGGGCCTGTGGGGACAGAGGAACCGGGCTGGCTGCACCTTCCCCACAGCCACCAGCAAGGCCCCAGCAGGGGAGACAGGCAATGACCCCCACACATGCCCCGCCCCCACAGAGGCACCTACCTCTGCCCTCCAGTGCTACAGGGAGAGCAGGAGAGCCCGGAGAAGAAGGAGGAAGAGGAGAGGGAGAGAGACAGGAGGCAGCAGCAGTGTGGGGGAAGGCAGGGAGAGGACAGAAAATAACAGGTTTCAGAGATGAAAAGATGAGCTCCCAGGCCGACAGTGGGGGCAGCCCTTGTACTGGCAGGAGGGCCAGGGGCACCCTCCGCCACCCCCACCCTCCACGTCCCCTGCCCCATGGCCATGTGTGCACGCGCACACACACATGCACACGTGTGCACGCACATGCCACCAACCTTGATGAGGTGCTTGTTGACCCACTTGGTGAAGGTTTTCTTCTGCACCCGGTCCCGTTCATCTGGAAGAGACAAGACCAGGTCCCCTGAGGCCTGGGAGAAGCCACAGGAACCCCCGGGAGGGGACCACCATGCAGACACAGTGGGTGGCACCCCAAGAGGGCCTCAGGATCATACGCGGAGACCCAACCCCCCCCCCACGTGGACTGGCAGACACTCAGGTGCCCAGGCCCCCGCCCACCCTGCCCACGCAGTGGGGGCCTGGGGGTGCTAGGCACACGGAGAGCCTGCCGCTGCTCAATCCCCCTATTGTCTCCCTCTGGGGATGGGAGGGTCCAGAGCTGGCAGCCACACCCAAAGCCCACAGAGTAAGTCTGGCCGGCCCCACCCCCACATGCTGCCTCTGCAGACCTGAGCAGAAACTTCTCCCTGCCAGGACCCAGGACCGGTCAGGGGCGTGGTGAGGGGGAAGCTGTACCTTCCCAACAGGGCAGCGGACTTCACCAGGCCGCAGAGAGCCCCCACCCACCACGGCCCTATACTCCAGATCCAGAGGCCACTGCCCGCCCTGCCAGCACGGGCCGGCCCTCTCCCCGCACGGGCGGCTACCTGCCCCCCTCCCGGCCCCCGCAGCCCTGCACCTGCGCCAGGACTCGAGGCACACCCACAGCCCAGCCCAGCTCACACTCTGCCCCTCCGTTCAGACCCTCTCGGAGAGGGGCCCCACCCCCACCCGGTGCCAGGCTTCCTGCAGCAGGAAGTGGGCCCTTCCTGCCCAGTGGGGAGCGCCCACTACCTTTCTTGCCCTCTGAGGCCCTGAGCACGGCCAGGTAGAGGTTGTCCTCCGAGCTGGTTCTCTTGTGCCCCAGGCTCTCGGGCTCAGGCACACGGAGCCGGTGCTGAGACATGGTGGCGCCCGCCCCTTCGGCGCTCGGTCCCGAGGCCCCAGGTGCTGAGCTCCGGCTCTCGTGGCACACGGGCGGCCCTAGGCTGGCGCCCCACCGGACTCACAGGCTAGCGCAGCGCCAAGCAGAGTCGGTGTGGCCACTCCCTGCCCGCTGTACTCCCTCTCAGGGCTGGCCCCGCCCCGGGAGCCCCACCCCGCCCTGCCCACCCCCCGGAGGAGGGAAGGAGGAAGGTGGCCCCTCCCCCCCAGCCACACCCTTGGCACCACAGACACAGGAAACCCAGGGGTTTCCTCACCCACCCGGCCAGCCACAGTCCCCGGGGGGCACCCAGGGGTTCGAGGAGCACCTCCTGGTGCCAGGACCACACACCATGCCCTGGACCACCCCACCACAGGGAGCGGTGCCTGAGTGGGGCTTGGCCCCCGGTGTCCCACAGCCCACACCTCCCTTCTGAGCTTAAATCCAGGACCACCCCTCGGCCTGCCCACCTTGCTGGCTAGGACCCCAAACTGAGACACGGCGGGCTGCGGGGCCAGCTGCCCGTCCTTTTCTCGAGGCCCGTAAGTCATCCCTCCTCATAGACCTACGCACCCTGGGCCTGTGGCCCCTGCCCCCTGCTAGGCTCCACTACAGTCCCGTGAGGGCCTGGCCCTTTCCGAGCTGCCCACCAGGCACATCCTGGAGCGGTGCCCCTGTTGGGAAGCAGAGCGCACGGCGGGGCAGGAGCGGGCACATAGCTGAGCGTTGACTCATCAGGCAGGACCGCCCAGCCCCAATCTGCAGGAACTCTGCCCCAATTTGGGGGGAGGAGGGTATGCAGGGGGCTGTGGGGAGCATGAGGGAGGGGGGCCGCCAGTGAGTCAGGGCTGGGGAGGGGGCCCCAAGTTCGGTGACTCACGGGAAAGGAAGCCACACCTGGGGGCTGTTTGCAGTCGGGCGGGGTTCACAGATAGCAGCTATTAAGGATCGTAAAGGTGGGAGGCAGAGCAAAGGGTGCAGGGTGCTGCCTGGCTCCCTCCGCTCTCGGACAGACCCGCCTATGGCCGGCACCGGGGCTGCCCTGGGGCTGCCGAACCAGCCACAAGAATTTTCCAGTCGGAGCATCCGGCTTGACGTGATCCAGCTGTGAGCCGCTGCCCCCCTACCCTGAGCCTCCCAGCCAGTGTTCCGGGAAAAGCTCACCCCACCCCCAACCGTGCTGCCCCGCTGTGGCCACCGGAGGGCGCCCAAACACCAAGGGGCAAGGGGTACTCAATCGCAAGGAGCTGGTTACAACCCTGCCCCTCCACATCTGTGACACAGCCAGACCCCCAGGGCTCTGTCCCGTCCCAGGTCTGGAGAGAGTCCCTCAGGCTTGGAGCCCGGACTTGGAACCTGGCTTGAGGTCTGGCACTACGCACCCCACACCCTCAACCGGGCAGGGCCTGGGGAGGTAAGGCCACCTGGGGAGGCTTGGCTCAGCCTGGCTCGGCAGCCCCCACAACCCCACCACACAGCAGCTCTTGACCCTCCAAAATCCCAAATCTGACCCCCCACACGCCCTCCCGGCCCCTCTCCAGGTTTGGAGCCTGGAGAAAGGCCTCTTCAGAGGACCCCCCGGCCCTAGCAGGGAACCTGAGTTCAGGCCCCTCCTGAGCACCCGCAATATGCAGTCTCTGGGCTGGTAACAGCGGAGCGGGGTCCCTTCTGGCAAGGGTGCGGGTGTCACTCTGGTGAGGGGCGGAGACACCTCAGGTCCCTGGTATGGGTCAGGAGATAGGAGCAGGGAATTCCAGGACAAGCAGGAACCAGGAGTCAGGGCCTAAAGTCCGAGACTCGTGTGAGCCCCCAGCCCAAGTCCCTTCTCCAGCTTTCTACCACTCGGGGTCTGCAAGGATGCTGGGAGTGGGGGCAGCTCCCACACCGGTTCTGCAGGAAGCTCTCCCGGTTCCGCTGCCTCCTTCCTCTAGACTCCTCTCCCACCACCTCCAAAGCCCTTTTCTCCCACCTCCTCCCTTCTCCCCCCCCCCACCCCTCCCACCCCCTTGACCCTGGCTGTGGTGAGAGGCTCCCTCCCCTGTCCTTTACATTCAGACCTTCAAACCAATAGGCACTCCCTTCCAGCCGGGCCACAGCGGCCTCCGACACTGCAGAGGACCTCAGTCTGCACTCCCCAGGAAAACACCCCCCCACCGCGGCACTGGTGCTCCCGTACAACCGCTTGACCCTAGTACTGTAGCGGGCCACAGATTTTCTGGCACCAGCCAGGGTCCCCTAGAGCTGCCCATGACCCTCTGCGAGGTATCGTCGCCCCCTTTTACAGATGTGGAGACTGAGGCTGGAGGGCCCACAGCTCGTGAAGACGCTCCAGGGTTGGAAAACCTACAGGCGGAAGAGAGCCCCGCCCTCCCTCCCTCCTCCGGCGTCGGGACAGTCTACGGCCTGGTGCCCGAGGCAAAAAGAAATCAGGGCCGGAGCCCAAGCCGGCCCCGCCCACCTTCCCATCCCCCTTCTCCAGAGGAGGAACAAATCGGGCCCAGGGGACCTCGCCGCCTTCCTTCCCAGGTGTTTCCGGAGCAGAGCGTGGGGGCGGGGCTGCACCTGGGTTGGGCTCCGCCCCTTCCCGGTCCGGGAGACGGTGCCCCCCCCGCACCTCCCACCCCTCGCAGCCTCACCCACCTACGCAGCACAGCTGCCCGTAGAGGTAGCCCCTGCGGGCCTGCTCGCAGCCCCCGTCCAGCCAGCACGGCCGTTCCAGCACCACCTCCTTCCGCAGGGCGAAGGCGCCGCCCGCCCGCCCGGTGCCGGCCGCAGCCATGAGCGCGGGCGCCCTGGGGTCGCCCACAGCGAGGCGAGGAGGACGGCGCGCAGCCTCTGCTCCACAGCCCACGCCGCGAGGCCGGCAGCGGGCGCACCGCCCAGACCCGAAGAACCTGCCCCTAGCGGGGCGCCCCGCCCAGCGCGCCGGGAAGCCGCGCCCCTACTTGGAAGGAGAGGACCCCGCTAGGCCTGGGGGGCCGGGGGCAGAGGGAGGCTGCCCGATAGAACAAAGGGGCATGGGAACTCGAGGGCCGCCCAGGTTCCCGCGGAGGGGAGCCTCTGGGGACGCCCAGGCGCCGGGAAACTCCCCTAGGCTGACGCCCACGGGACTACGTTCCCGGAGGCGGGCGGTTGGGGACCGCGCAGGGAGCAGCGTCTGAGAACAGCCGCGAGCAGAACAGAGGCAGCAAAGCCCCGAGGGAGCACTGCAGGGCAGGATCCAGGGTGGCGACGGCAGAGAAGCCCCTTCCCCACGTGGGGGCAGGGAACAAAGTGGGCCGAGGGAGGGAGGAAAGGTCACTTCTAGGGAGGAGAAGCCCTGACCCGGCGCATTTTACTGGACGCCCCTGCAGCTGAGTCACCAGCCACTCCCCAGTCCCCAAAGCCACGCCTAGAAGCCCCATCCTGACTCAGGCCTCCGGTTTAGCGGCTCTGGCACCCAGGCTGAGACTGGGCAGACCCTCCAGGGGCAGCTCTGGACGCCCTCACCGCAGGCCGAACCCCGCACCCTGTCCACCCAGGCACAGACCAGAACACAACTCCAAATCCCGGTTAGGACAGCCCCTCAGGCCCGAAGCTCAAGCCCCAGGGCCCCGCCCACCCGGCTCCATTCACTGGAGGCGGGCCCCACCCCATCCTGTGCCGGGCAGTCCTGGCTGCTGCTGCTGCGGGCTGTAGCCCAGGGCGGGTGACTTTGAGCAGGGGGAGGGCAGAGCGCAGCCTGGCTGCCTGCCCCTTGGCAGTCCTGGACCCTGACCGAGGGCGCTCAGACACCTGCCTCACCTCGGAGGCTCTGCGCAGGCCCAGCCCCACCTCAGTGCTGGGCAGGAGCCTCTCCCAGGCCCTTGCCCTAGGACACTAGCCCTGCACCTGCCCTACACCTGCCAGCTGTGCAGAGGCCTCCCTGGCAGTGGGGGCGCTCCTCTCCTGCTCACGGCCCCAGTCTGGAGCCTCCCCAAACTCCTCCTCTCCCACCAGGACAGGGCTCCAGACTGACAGAGCCTCTGAACCCTGGCCCCACCCCAGGAAAGCAGGCAGGGTCTTCAAAGCAGCAGAAGAGATGGAGGGGAGGGGTGCGGGATGGGGCGGGGGGACTCTGCTCTCCCACCGTGTGCAGTGCCGGGGCGTAGCTCGGGGACAGGAAGGGGAGGGCACAGGGAAATGCAGGGGTTGGAGGGAGGCGGCCCCTCACCCTGCCCCGCCTCCAGCCCCCAGGGCAGGGGCGGTGGCCGGAGCCCGCTGCCCAGGCGCGTCCCAGACGGTAGCTGCCAGAGGCGCTTACCTTGCACTTCCTGCCCCCGCCAACGCCCCCTGCGCCAGTGCCACACGGCGGCGAGGGTAACGACGTGGCCCACGACCACCAGTGACGGGAACAGGCTGCCCGAGGGCTCCATGGCTCTGGGGCTGCACGGCTGTGGGCAGAGCGGGCGGAGCCTCCCTTCCCTGCCTGGAAGACGGTGGGGGGGGGGGGCGCCCGGGGCCTGTGACCGCCCTGCCTGCAAGACCGCCCTACTGTACAGTCTGCCTGGAGCCCCAGAGACGAGTGCCGTCCACAGCACCAACTGTGCTCCCGCCCGCCTCCTCTGCCTCCTCCCTCCCGGCCACTCGGAGGTCCCCACCCACCTCCCACAGCGCCCGGCTCAGCTGTCCCTACGCACAGCTATCACGCTCAAGGTTAGCTGGAGCCTTAACCCCTGCTTACCCACAGCCACACCCGCCCGGAGGAGGGGCCTGTAGTGACGCACAGCGCCCCCCCCCAGCACAGCCCAGCCAGCCTCTGCACACCCCCCCAATTCCTCCCCAGGAGGGTGACGGCAGTGTCCGAGTACCCCACTCTGCCTCCAAGGGTGCCCTCTGGTGACAGCTGCCAGGAGCCCACCAGGGGGACAGGCGCCCATCAGGGGGAGGCATGCCAGCACCCCAGGCCCCGCTGGCCCCCCAGGCTTGCAGCTGACCCAACCACCCTCAATGACAAACACCCCCACAGAGCCCCAACGCCCCCAGGTGGGCCTGCGAACAGGGTCTAAGGGAGGACCGGGGTGATGGCCTGGGAGGGCAGGTCGTGTGCAGGGGGAAGTAAGGTCGGAGCCTCCCCCCAGTGCCCCCAGGGACTCCTGCTGGGCTCTCACAAAGCTTTCAAAGGCTGCCCACCTACCCGGCACGATCTTCATTAGGGACAGCGGCAGGAGCCCACGGGGCAGACGGGGAGTGGGAGCAGGCTGTGGAGAGGGTCACAGACCCTTCTGAGGCGGCCGCGAGCCCCGCGGTGGCGGTGGGAGGAGGGCACGGCTGGCCGAGCCGCTGTCAGCAGCACTGCCTGTGTCCATGGGGGGAGGGGAGGGGTGGGCAGGGGGCCGGAGGGGGGGGGGTGGGGGGATATAAATATCTGAGGAGAGCAAGCAAGGCCGTCATTCGTCCAGACTTAGAACATGACGTCCGACGCTAGGGCACTGGGGCCCAGGCCTTCACCCGAGTCCAGTCTGGCCGGCGGCACCACCCCACACTCAACCCCCAGGCTCCTGCCCGTGATTCTAATAATAAGAAGCCACCTGGCGTCAGGATCTGCCTCAGAACAAGGCCTAGCACGGGCATTCAAAGCCTGAGGGGCTCATGTCGCCTGGGAGGAGACACAGTCCCTGCCCTGCCCAACCCCGCCAGCCTTTCGGGGTGCCGGACGTAGCGGGGTGCACTCAGGGAAGGCAGGGAGACACCAATCCCTTTCTCCCAGAGGGCCCCACCACACAACTCACTCCACACAACACCAGGTCCGGGAGAGACAGGACAGCCTCCCCAAGGTCACACCCCCGGCCAGACACCCAGGTGGCCCCAAACTAGGCTGGGCCACAGGAAGCTGGCCAGCCCCCTCCCCTCCCCAGGCTGCCCCTAATGCTGCCCTGGCCTTACCCCAGAACCCTCGGCAGCCTCCCGTGTGCAGAAGCCTGGGGCCGGAGGTCCCTGTCAGCAGGCATGCCCGAGCCACATCCTGGACTGACTGGGACCTCAGCGTCGGGGAGCGGGGGACAGGACATGGGGGTCACCCTCCTACCATTCCCCTCCCAGGTGCCCTTGGGCCCTGGCAGACGAAGGGTTAAGGGTCGGATGGAAGGGTTTGCATCCTATTTTGTAGCATTTCCTGTGTGTCAGGCACCATTCGATTTCAATTCTCAGAGAACCCCACAATGGAAGTCTCATGCTGTTACCGCATCGTACAAACGAGGAAACTGAGACACAGAAAAGCGAAGAGCTTGCCCTTGGTCACATGAAGCTGTGCTTTGAGCCCAGGCAGTGTCTGCCATGTGTGGTCCCTCTGCAGCAAAGGGCAGCGAACCACCCTCGGCCTCCGACCGCTGGGGTACAGGCACCGTGGTCCATCTCGGGAGGACCAGGAGTTCTGAGGAATGGGCGCTGGGCCCCCAAGCCTCCTGGGGACCGAACCTGCATTTCAGAAGCTCAGCAGGCAGCTGAGGGAAGCCTCAGAGGAGCCCGGGGTGGGGGGGGGGGGGATCCACAGACGTTGGGAGGACCGGCCCCTGAAGGCTGGAGTGGGCGGCCTCCCACACCAGACACTCTCCCAGGCAGCTCTGAGAGGGAGGCTGGCTCATCCCTGCGCCTCCTAGCTCTGATGTCCCAGGCAAGGCCAGCAGCCTCGAGCCCCCAGGGCCCCAGCCACAGGCTGCCTGGGAGATCCCCGTCCAGCCCTGCTGGAGCCCACGTGCCCATGGCCCCCCACCCGGGCCCTGCTCTACCTTGGCCGAGCTGAATCAGCTCCTCCATGCTGTACCTGTCCATGGCGGCCGAGCTCGGGCCAAGCTGCGGAGGCAGCAGAGAGGAAAGGCAGGGGTGGCAGGAAGGAGGGAAGGGTGGGAGGCGGAGGGAGGGCTCGCTCCGGCCCCGGCCTCCCCACCCAGCTCTGGGAGCGGTGACTCCTCCTCACAGCCACCCCTTAGTCAGTGACTGGAGCAGAGCTGAAACCAGCAAGGCCCAAGCCCAGTGGACCAACGGGTCCAACCAGCCCAGGTGGGACAGTGGACGGGCCTGCCCGAAATCCCGGAGCCTCAGTGCAGCCGACAGGGCCCTCCAGTCTTGCCCGCTAATGCCCGCCTGGGCATCCCCCTCCCCCCCAGCCTCCACAGGCCCACTGGCCCTGCACTTCCCCACCCTCCTCAACACCCTCATTCTCCCAGGCCCCAAGGCTAGCCCCATCCTCCTCCGCACGCCCCACAAGCAGCTCAGTCCCAGCCCCCCTGGTCTCCAGCCTAGGCAAATGCCACACATGTGTCCCTGCCTCTCCATTCCCACGAGCTGAGCAAGACCCAGGGAAAAGCCCATCTAATCCTGCCATAACTCTGCTTTCAAAACCCACTGGAGTTCTACAGATGCCGCAGCAAACGTGCACAGACAGGGACCCAAAGCCAGCGGCTGCTGCAAAAACCTGTCCCACCACGTGGCGCCACACGGCCATGAAGAGAGCAAGTCAGTGGTGTGTAGAGTGCGGTCTCCCTCTGGGACAGGAGTGCCACGGGGGAAAGCCAGGGTGCGCTGGGGGTGGGCAGAAGCAGTGCCGTCAAAGGCCGCTCGCTTCCACCGTCGGAAACGGCTCCAGAGCTGCGCTGAGCTGCTCGTGTGGAATTCTGAGCTGGGCCAAGCATTACTATTTGAAATGTCAATGAAATTCGGGTACCGAAGCCCACGGCCCCCACTCTCCACCACACAAGGGAAGCTCAAACTCCTGCTCCCACCCCGCCCACCCTCCTGCGGGGACCACCTTCCTACGGGACTGCTCTTGCTTGGAGTAGGAGCTCCCCAGCAGTCAGGCACAGCTCAGCACACCTCCTCAGGGGGATCTTCCCTGATTGCTCCTAGAGCTACCTCCCCCTGGCTCATTCCTCATCCAGTCCATCCCCAGATGCTGGGGGCTTGGTTTGGGTCTGGCCGATATGTGGCCGAACGAGCAGTGGATGCCTTCCCACAAGGATGAGCAGACCACCAGGGCCCCCAGGTGGGGACAGAGGTGCAGCAGGGCACATGTGACTGCCCGCGGCGCCCACGGCTCCTTGGCCAAGGCTGGACAGGCAGAGGCGGCCCACTGGCCGAGGCCACTCTGGTGATCGGTGCAGTGGGCCCCACACACCCCTGCCTTCCCCTCCTACCAGCTGACTGGAGAGGACAGAGCCAGCGAGGAAGGGGTCCGTGTGCTCGTTATTGTAAACTCTGAAAAGCTGGCCATTCTAGGTGCAGCCTGAGCGCGGAGCCATCACAACCCCACAGACGAGGATGCACCCGCACCACGGCCAGCGTGCAGCATGCCCGAGGTGCCCCCGGCCAAGGGTGGCCCTCAGGTCCGGTGCTCGGCCCTTGGGGAGCCCACGCCCGCAGGCCTGACTCAGCCTGGAGCTGGAGTTCATTTCCTGTTGGAAACTCTGAGCTGCCGCCTGTGGCTGCGGCCGGGAGGCAACACTGAGTCACCTCCACCAGGGCTGGGGGTGCCCTCCTCTCTGCCCGCTGCAGCCACACCCAGTCCCCCATCCTGGCCCCGCTACCATCTGCCCGCCCAGCCTGGCCACAGACAAGGAAGGAAGGGAAGAAAGGAAGGAGGAGCCTATACTCAACACACCCACGACCCAAGACAGGGAGAGCTCAGGGGCTCCGCGGCAGGGATGAAAGGACCCCTGGGCTGGGCCTTGGCCACTGAAGGCCAGTCAGTGCTGACCACGCACCCCGCCAAGCACTCGTCTCCTTGTGGGGGACGCTGTGACCCCACCAACAAGAGTTTGGAGAGGCGACGCAACTTGTCCAAGGCCATGGGGAAAGCCCAGAGACCATCCCTCTACCCCACCACCTCACTGATCCTCCCAGATGAGCTCCCAAGGCACAACTCTAGCAGGACCAACCCACAGCAGACCAGAACTGGGTTCCGCTCAGCACCTTGGACCTGCACCTCGATCCCTTGACCCCCATTCACCTGGCAAACTCTTGCCCACCCCGCTAGCCTCAGGCCAGGCCCCTTTCCCAGCCCCTTCCACACCAGGTTCCTCCCCAGGTGAGAAGACACAAAGAAGGAAGCAGGAGCCAAGCCTGCCTTCTGCTGGGGCACCAGGGCCACCCCAAATCAGCACCAAGGCCAGTGAGCTCTGAAAGTACATGTGTGAGCCTCACGCTCCGTGGGACACCAGTCATCTGCCTACCTGGGTCCTACCAACGCAGGTGCTTAGGGACAGAGGATGACACAGAGGAAGGACGCCACAGGGTCACTTGGCGACCCCTGGGGCCCTAAGACCTGTTCCATCCTCTGTGACCCGGCTTCCACCGGAAAGGGTCTGGGCCTGGTGCCGCCACACCCTGGCCACTGGTTTGCCAGGCAGTGCGCCTGCCAGCTGTCTCCTCCTCTCCCCCAACCCAGAGCTGCCCCCTCGGCCCTCACCAACTCCAAGCCGGCCAGGCTCCCAGGAACAATACCGCATCACAAAACCATATGGGCCACAAAACCATGGGGGCAGATGTCACCCCCCCCCCCAAGACAGACTCAAGGCTCAGAAAGGTCAGCCAGTTCACCTGGGATACGCTGCTGGAGAGCAGTGCCCCCCACATTATTCCGGCTCCTCCCTGCAAGCTACCGCCTCCAGCAGAGAGGGCCTAGGGGCACACAGGAGTGAGCGGGGCACAGGCACAGGGCAGTGCTGGGGAGAGCGGCTAGCTGGTGTGGGGCAGGGCTGTGCCAACAGCTGGTCCTGCCAGTCCAGGCTTTGCGAGCCCCACCCCTAGCCCGAAGGGGAGCCTGGGGCTGGGCTGGCAGTGGCCCACCCACCCCAAGGTCCTCAAGCCGGGAGGAGGAGCCACGTGGGTCCAGCACCAGGGCGCCCGGCACCCTCGGGCAGAGACAGCACCACCTGCTGGTGTGAGCGAAGTTCCCCCACGTGCACTGCCATCCCCAGCCCACCAGGGCTGCGCCCGGGCACCCCCTTCCCATCCCCCAGGGCTGGGGGCAGGACGCAGCTGACCTGTGGCTGGGGCAGGCTCCGGGCCAGGCCTCACCAGGTTCCCCGGGGCGGTGGCGGGCACCACGGGGGGCTCGGGTGCCCCCTCCTCAGGCTCCTTCCGACGGTAGACCCGCCGCTCCTCCCGGGCAGGGTCCTCAGCGGGCAGCGGCCCCCACTTTGGCGGGCAGCCCAGGGGCCCCTGCACAGACTGCACATGGGGGGCGCGTCGCGCAGGCATCACCATGGCGACAGGGCGGCGCACGCGCTGCAGAGAGGCGGGCACGATCTCCGGCGGCAGGTGCAGGTACTGGCGCAGGTGGGCGATGCCCTCATTGGTGAGGTACCAGTAGAAGTGGCGCCAGGCAAAGGTCTCCCGCACCAGGCCCCGGGCCCGCAACGAGGCCATGGCGCACATGACCTGCAGATTGGTGACGCCGGGGACGTGAGGGTGCAGGCTGCGGGGCCTCCGATCCTTCTTGGCCACCATCACGCCTTCACGGAAGAGCACCTCGTAAATGGCCCGCAGCTGGTCCAGCGGCATGAGCATACCCGCCACCATGGCTGCCAGAGCCCCAGAGGCAAGGGTGACAGGCGGGGCACAGGGAGGAGGTCCACAAGGCACCTCGGGACCGGGCGAGACGGAGGCTGGCAGGCGGGCTGGGCTCGAGGGCACGGGCTCCGCGGCTTGTGGCTGTCGAGCCGGGCTCCCTGGCTCGCTGAGATTCCGGCCGGCACTGCCGCCTGCCCACCGCCTGCGCGAGCCTCCCGCCGGCCCGCCCTCCCTCCGGGACGCCCAGGCCGGCCCCCTCTGACTCAGCAGCATGGGCGGCCCCTCCCACCCACAGCCCCCGGGGCCCCTCGCAGAGTGGGGGGCCCCTCGCAGAGTGGGGGGCCCCTTGCCATGGCAGCCCCCCCCCCGCAGGCCCCCCCTTTCCAGGCCCCACAGCTCCCGCGTCACAAATTACGTCAGTTTCTAAACACTTCCTTCAAGGTTTCTTAGACTAGGGGGAGGGGGTACCACAGTGGCTCCGGACCTGGAATCTACAATGGTGGCAGAATAGGCTGGGGTGGGGGGGAATAGCAGGGGAGGGGGGGCTCAGGCTGGGGACCCAATTCAGGGTTGTGGTCTCAGGTTTCTCGGACTCACGAGGATCTGAAGGCGGGTACCGGGCTGTCTGGGCCTAGCGGGGCACTAGAGGTCTGAGGGGAGAGCTGGGGTCTTGGGGGGCAGAAATCTGGATGGAAAGCTGGGGTCTTGGGGAGCAGAGGTCGGAGGGGGGACCGCAGTGGCATGTGGACAGGCGGGCTTTGGACACCACTGGCTGCTGTCCATCACTCAGGCAAAGGGACAGAGCCCCCACCTCCAAATGCCAGGCCCAAGACCATAGCCACCCTCTTTAACACTTCCCATGCCAGGCCAGATCAAAGGGGACCCCGAAACACTCTGAGCAGGGCACAGGATAGGGGTGTCTGAGCAGCCCCAGGCCAGCTGTTGGAAGCCAGAAACTCTCAGCTGCCATAGGAAATCAAAGTCACCAAATCCCTGCCACCCCAGGCAGGCCTGGTGCCCCTACTGCCACAAAGACGCCCCGCCCTGGGTGGCCTGAGTGCCCCCGCCCGTGGACCAGCGGGGCAGGAGCAGGGGGAGCAGCGCCACACCAGAAGCCGGTCAGGGGCCCAAGTCAAAAGGGGACCAACAGCAGGGTCCAGGAGCTGCCCGGTGGGGCCCTGGAGCGGATCCGGCCACACCCATCAGTCACTTCCAGGCTCCCACAGCTGAGGACCCAGCCGTGGATGTCCTGTGCCTCCCCCATTCCACCCAGTACCGCACTCTTCCACGCCGTGCTGCCCCGACCCGCACCCAGCCACGCTCTCCCCTTCCCCCAAGCCGACACACCCATTCCCACCAAGCGCAGCTAACCCGGGAACTGATTATAAATAGGGCCAACAGGGCGGGGGTGGGGGATCCCGAGGTGGGAGGCGCCCGTGGGCAGGCGGCCAACTGGCAACGGGTGGGGGCGGGTTTATGGGGCGGTTGCCATGGCACCGCAGAGCCGGGTCCAAACAGCACCGCCCCCCGCCACACTCACGCACACATATACATTCACACATACATGCACATGCACACGCACACTCATTAGACACACACATGCGTGCGCCCAGTCCTGGCGGACGCGGCGGTGGAAACTGAAGACGCAGCCAACCGTCCGGTCCGCATGGCCCCGCCCGCCAGCTCACTGCGGCGCCCTCCCCCCTCCCCCCGCCATCCGCCAGTCCCCAGCAGCCAGCCGGGCAGGAAGCCGGCCAGCCCACACGGAGACGGGCTCCGGGAGGACGCACCGCTAGCGCGGCGGTGGACACGTCCACGCCCCTTCAGCCCAGGGGCGCCTGCGGGCCCTCGCGGCCACCCGGGCTGGGGCTTCGAGAACCAGCGGCAGCTGTGGTTCGGGACAGCAGTCCCCCAGCGCTCCCCCAGCCCTGTGTGCGAAGAGCTCGTCCACTCTCCTGGCCTGTCCCTCGGTCCCTCGGCCCTGTCCCACAGACCTCCTGCTCTCCCCTGCCCACCCATAGCCCCTCACTCACCTCCTGCTCTCCCCCCATGCCTACCCCATGCCATCTTCCTGGTTGGATTTCCCGACCTCATCCCCCCAAATCCCCAAGCCGCCCCCCAAGCCAACCCATGCCCCCCCCCTCCCAAAATGATTCCAAGCCACCCCAAGGCCTCCCAAGCACTTGGACCTAAGATCTCTCCTCCTGCACGAGGTGGCAGCCACGTGGGACTCCGCAGGAAGGGGGCGGGGCATGGTAGGGAATCCCCCTCCCTCCCAGAAGCCCGGGCGCCCCCAGCGGCCGAGGGGAGCAGCAGGTAGGAGCCTGGAGCAAGATGTTCGCGGCAGCTTCCGCTGCTCCGCCACACCGCACCCCCCCCCCACGCTCGCCCCTCTCCGCGCCTGGGTGGGGGCGCCCCCCACAAAGTCCCAGGGCTGGAAGGATGCCCCCTTTCTGCCCCGCCCCCACCCTGCAGAACCGCAGCCGCAGCGGCTGATTCGGCGCCGGGAGGGCCAAGGCGGGTAGGCAGGGCGGCCTCCTCCCCTCGCACTCCGGGCCCTCCAGGTTTCCAGGGCAACCAGTCGGAGCCCTCCGGCAGCCCCCGGCCCCGCCACCCCGGAACAAAGAGCCGCAGTGTGGACTTGCCCGGGGCCAGCCCGCCTGGCGCCTCCCCGCAGTGATACCCACTGCCCTGGCCTGTCCCCTCGGACGCTGGGCTTGCAGGGCGGCAGCGGGGCGGGGGCTCCGCAGAGTCCGGGAGGAAAAGGGGCGGACCCGCAGCCCAAGCCAGAGCTCACCTCCGACCCGCCTCCGCCGCTGCAGCAGCCCGCCCCGCCCCCCGACGCTCGCTGCAGGGCCGCAGGGCTGCGGCAAGAGTAGCACCCGGCCAACCCCCGGCGGACCCCGACCAGCTGGAGCCCTGGCGGTGCACGGGCCTGGGGGCTCCTGCGGCCCCAGCTCCCCATCCCCAAGGCTACTCCAGGGGCGGCAGACCTTGACCGCGGCCCTGCGCGGGGCTGCACGCAGCTGGAGGTCACTGCCTGGTCCTCGCCCCCTGGCTCGGGCCCCGGCCCCGGCCCGCACCTTTGAGGGAGCTGATCTCCTGCTGGATGGCTCTCGAGGGGTCCATGTCTCCGTCGGGACTGAGGGCGGCGCGGCTGCCGCCACGCAGAGTCCAGCCCCGCAACGCACTGCCCCGGCCAGAGCCGCAGCCTGGGGGAGGAGCCGAGAGGCCCGGGGCGGGGCTTGCCAGTCAGGGGCGGGGCTTGGGCTGATCGATGCGCTTGGCACGGCAGCCCTGGCGCGAGCCCCCGCGGCGCGCCGCCCCCACCCTCCAGCCCCCACCTCGTGCGGCCAGACCCCGCTAACTCCAGCCAGACTGCCGGGCCCTAGGTGCGCTCCGACGGCCCACCCCCGGCCACCGCACAGTCCCTCACAGTGCCCTCCGGCTCGTTCGTGCACGGCCACTCACTCCTTCCAGGAGATACCCACAGGTCTGAGCCGCCCCGCGACCTCCTGGACCAGCACCCTGGTTCCGGCGGGTAGGTGGATCCCACCAGGGCAGGAGCCGGAGGCCTGCCCGCGGTGGTACCCCAGGACCCTAAATCAGCCCCTTCACCACCTTTCACGCCGCAGCGGCTCTGCCTCTGCCCACCCACCCCCCTCCCCCCCCCCATTCTCCTCTGGGCCACCTCACTCAGTCCTATGACTCAAGATGTTCTCTCTACTCTGACTACTAGGGTTTCATGTCCAGCAGGACTCCACACTGCACCCCAGCCTCTAGCTCTCCACTCAGCAGATCCCAATCAAGCTTGTCTTGGGATGCCCTCGTCCCCCCAGCTCCAGGTGCACCTCTATCCACCGTCCACAGTGCAGGCCACCCCCCTGGGGCTACTGTGCAAGCGCACATCCCTGCACGGCCAGCCCCACAGGTCCTGGGGCTCTACCTTCCAGCCTGTCCACCACTGCCACCATCAGTCCCAGGCCCCAGCACATCTCCCGGCTTCCCCCACCCCTACTGTCACTGTCACTGCTGAGGGGGTCAGTCTCCTAAGCCACAGCAGAAGACTGTCACTGCCAGCCTCTGGGGCAGAATGCAGGCATTGGCACTGGCAGGGCGGGGCCAGGGTGGAGTCTATATCATCTCACCTGACAAAGCCACAAAGCAAGAGCCGTGCCCACACCTAAGCTGTCAGCCCCAGGTGCACCCTGCCTTCCCACGCTGGTCCTGTCCTGTTGCCACCAGATGTGGCCAGCCTGCCTCAGTCTCCTTCCAGGCCGGGCCACCTCCTCCAAGCAGCCACCCTTATTGGCCGCAGGCCCGCTCGTCAGGTCAACCAAAGGAGTGTCCCAGACCTTTTACTGGTCCCCTCACATGGGGCTGCCCACCTGTAAGTGGCCACTGCAGTCCCCTGCGCTACGTGCAACCGGGGGCTTCCAGGAAAGTGGCAGCAGCCGGAAAATCCAGTGAGGAGGTGTCTTCAGCCTGCTGCTGCCGAATGTGCCCCAAACAGCAGCCGCAGTTGGCCTCCGAAGTGGGGAGCAGCCACGCGGACCCTGGAAAGTCTCCACAGGACACACTGGGCCTGTTCTTTGGTCCCTTCTCAGAGCAGGCTTCCCAGAGGAAGGGGCGGTGACGTCAGAGCCAAAAGACAGGCTGCCTCTAGCAAGCAAAGGAAGACAGACCACTTGTGCAAAGGCCCAGAGAAAGAGGAGAAGGGTCCGGTCAGCCCCAAAGACTAGAGACGGCCAGGGCAGGGAGAAAGGGGCTGGAAACAGCTGTCGGTGGGTTTCACCAAGCTAGGGAGGTCCCTCAAACTACCTTGGACAAGGGCCCCGGGGGCAAGAGATATGGGCAGTGAGGAGGAAAGGGCACAGGTTATCCAGGTCCCGTGGGAGAGACGGGAAGGTTCTGGCCCCCCCCTACATCCTCAGCCTTTACCGACCTCGCTGCCCAGGAGGCCTCATCTCCAGGTCCTCTCAACAGGGCAGATGGCCTGACCCAGCAGCATGGCTCTCTCATGCCCAACTAGGGCCCTAGCAGGTCACCCGGGCCACGGACTCTCACCCCGAGCAAGGCCAAACCCTCTTGAAGCTTTCTGCAAATTCCAGGAGGCAGCACACGCCCTCGGGGTCCCTGGGACCTGAGCTGAGCCCTAACACCACAACCAGGTGCTCCCTCCTTCCCAGCACCCCCATCTGGAACAAAGCCCTCCTCACAAGTCACGGAAGACGCTGACGGGCTGAGTCATGGGCCAGGGCCAAGGAAGGACCCCTGCCCTTGCCCCCACGCAACCTCATCTGCCATCTGGATAGTCCTACTGCTCCCAAGACCCCACCCGCCCCCAGCCTGGCACTCCTCCCTATGGTTCCCCAGCTTCAAACCTGCCCCCCACCGCCCCATGGCAGCCTGCCCTGTGAGGGGCCCCCAGCAGGGGATCCAGGCGGTCCCACACAGGTCGTGCCAGCAGAGACCTTCCACTTAGGGTCCCCGACAATCACCCGGCGAAGGCCTGGCCCAGTGAAACCCCACAGACTGTGCCCTGCAAGTGTGAGCACGGGGGCCGTCTCGCCCCACAGCCATGGCCCAGCGTCTGCCTACACCTCGGGAAGCTTTGGGCCGGGGCAGGAGCCAAACGTCCGGCCTGGGAAGCCGCCCCTTGCAGGATGATGACAGCAGGAAGCCAGCCAGGCCAGCCGCTCTGGGAGGCCCCGGGGAAGTCTAGGCCCACTGCAGCAGCAGGCTGGGTGCCCGCCAGGGCTCCCAGACACCCTGGCGAAGGCTTTCACCTTGGGCTCCGTCCAGCTGTCTCCGTGCAGCCCCGCTCAAGAACAGCATGGTTACCAGGCATCTGCCAGAGACTGCTGCGGGATGCCGGCTCCCACCCCCACATCCCCCGCTCCGTCATTCTGCCCTCAAATATCTTCCATCGCCGTCCTCGTTCCCACCCCCAGCGCCCCACCGCTGCACTGGGCCTGGCGAGCACCTCTCTCACCTCCCGGTGGCCCACGCTGTCCCACTTCCAGGACTCTGCCATAGCAGCCAGGCCACTTCTGCACACGGGCCAGGTCCCTCCACAATCCTGCTGCCCACCCCCACCACCACCACCTGGGCACCTGGGCGGCTCAGTTGGTTAAGCATCTGACTTTGGCCCAGGTCATGATCTCACGGCTGGTGGGTTCGAGCCCCGCGTCGGGCTCTGCTGACAGCTCGGAGCCCGGAGCCTGCTTTGGATTCTGTGTCTCCCTCTCTCTCTCTCTCTATCCCTCCCCCGCTCTCACTCTGTCTCTGTCTCTCAAAAATGAATAAAAAACATTAAAAAAAATTTTTTTTAATGTAATAGAAAAAAAACCTTCATTAGCAATGCTAGATATAAACCCCTCTGGAATGAGACAAAAATCAGAACTGAAGTGCAGAAGGGCCCCCCAGGCATAAAAACTGGGGCCCACGAAGGGGGGACTCATGCTCCCTCAGCTCACCCCTGCATTCATGCTAACTCCAGCTCTCATCGCCCCTCCCGCTGGGACAGCCACCTCAGCCCCTCACTCACGGAGCAGCAAGGTTCCGTGGTCTGCCTGAAGCCCTACCGTGGCTGCTGGGTGGGGGGAGGGAGGGGCTCTACCGTGGGTGCCGTGGGTGCCGTGGGTGCCGGGCAGGGAGAGGAGGGAGTCCCCAGGGACTGCAGCCGACTCAAGTGCAGGACCCAGCAAACATCTCAGAAACCCCTTAAACGCTGTGTTAGAACAGAAAACGCCCACCTGCCTCCAGCAGGGCAAGCACGTGAGAAGTCTTCCTAGCTTGTCCCCTCCCACCCACACGTGGCCTGGGAGTCACGGCCTGGGAGTCACCGTTGCTGGCTTCCTGTTTATTCCTCTCCAGTTTCTTTATGGAAAATCAAGCAAATACAAACACGATTCTTGATTTTTCTCCTTTTAACACAAAAAGTGACACCTCCCGTGTCCTGTCTGACCCTTGGTTTTCCATCAGTCCCCCCACCCCACCCCCGGAGGCCTGTCACCCGGGAGGCCCCTCGGGAGCATGGTTCCCAGCGGTGCTTGATCTGATCAGATTGGATGGGATGTGCACTGTCACTGGCTTGGCTCCCACAGCTTCACCAATACAATCCAGAAATCCAAGTTTTTGGATTTTTGCCAATCTGATAGGTAAAAACTGGTATCTTGGTACAGACAAGGCTTACATTTTACACACCACTGACCCAGAAATTCTATTTCAAACGAATGTCATAGATACACCCGACAACCCAGCTCCAAAGCCACTCCTTGCAGCAAAAAGCAAAAAATTAAAACAACTGAAAAACCAAAAATAACCCGAATGTTCTCTTAGAGGGCATTAGTTTAAATAGGATGTGGTTACCATACAAAGGCATATTATGTTACGTGATATCATATTGTAAATAAATGTTATAGAAAGATGTTCCTGTTGTGACATTAAGTAAAAGAGAAGTTACATGTGTCTAAAAATACTCTATAATACCAAATTATAAAATCATAAACTAAACCGTACTACAAAATGCTATGCATTTTTTTTTTTTTTAAACAACAAGCACAAAATAAAGAGATGTGAAAGTTTTACGATACATCAACCAACACTGGAGGGACACTTGGGGGGAGGGCTTGGAGTGGCGACCCTGAAAAAGGATCTTTTCACGTCTGAACCCCTGGTGCCTACAACCGACTGTGACCTTATTTGGAAATTGGGTCTTTGCAGATGTTACTAAGTGAAGGGTCTCAAGATGAGATCACCCTGGATCACGTGGGTGGGCCCTCAACCCAGTGGCAGGCGTCCTTAAGAGAGACAGAAGAGACCCTAGGAGGAAAAGCCCCAGAAACCAGGCAATGCCAGCAGCCACCAGAAGCTGGAAGAGGTGAGGAAGTTCTCTAGAGCCTCCCAAGAAAGTGTGGCCAACACGCTGACTTTGGACTTCTAACCTCCAGAACAGAGTTGATACATTTCTGGTTCTTAGACCACGTGTTTGTGGCAATTTGCTACGGCAGACACAGGAGACTGGTCAAGGTTTCGTTACGGGGCACAGTGAGCAACACCTAAGAGTGTGGACGAGGCTTCGGAATCGGGCAGTGGACTGAAGAACATGCCAGAAAAAGCCCGGGCTGCGGTGAGCCGCTGGTGGAAACCCAGATGCTGGAGGCGATGCTGGTGGGGACTCAGAAGGAGGAGAGGGACGCGCACTGGAAAGCGGACGAAGGAGACCCCTATGGAACAGCAGCAGGAAACGCGACTGGACGCTGTCCTGCTGCTAGGTGGAGGCCGAACTTGCGAGTGGTGAACTTGGACCTTTAGCCGAGGAGATTCCCGGGGGAAGCGGGAGGGGTGACCCACCTCCTCTTGCAGTGCATGGGAAAGATCAGAAAGATAGAGAGGCTGGGGCGCCTGGGTGGCGCAGTCGGTTAAGCGTCCGACTTCAGCCAGGTCACGATCTCGCGGTCCGGGAGTTCGAGCCCCGCGTCAGGCTCTGGGCTGATGGCTCAGAGCCTGGAGCCTGTTTCCAATTCTGTGTCTCCCTCTCTCTCTGCCCCTCCCCCGTTCATGCTCTGTCTCTCTCTGTCCCAAAAATAAATAAACATTGAAAAAAAAAAAAATTAAAAAAAAAAAAAAAAAAAAAAAAAAGAAAGATAGAGAGGAAAGACACAAGTTGTGGAAGGGGCTGTTACGCAAAAAGGGAACTGGCACTGGTGACCCAGGAAGGTCACAACCTGTTCAGATGGCAGAACGTGTACCTGGTGGGAAGGCGGGCCCTGGAGAGAGTGCCAAGGCTGCGACCACACAGCCCCCTGCCGACCAGGTTAGCCGTCTGGCCCCCTGGTCCAGTCAACCGTCTCCGCAGAAGCCGGGAACGGAGAGGGGTCACCCAGAAAAGTCCGGTGGAGAACCCTCTTGTCCGGAGCCACGGATCCCTGTGACACACAAGGTCTGTGAGAATGTTGTAGGAGCAGAAACACCACCAGCTGGGACGGAAGGGGGCAGAGGCAGGATGCAAGGACGGAAGGTGGTTAGCATTCTCCTGTGCTCACAGGTTAGCTCGTGGGCTGCCCCGCAAGGACAAGGAGTAGGGGACCCCAGAGCAGAGGCCAGGGGCAGAGGCCGGACAGCAGAGCATCAAGCCAGAGAGGAGTTTTCTCAGGAATTTGCCCTGTGGGTTCAAACTTGCTGGGGACTGGTCAGCCCTCTATCCCTTTCTATTTCCCCCCTTTTGGAATGGGGGTGTCTATTCTATGCCAGTCCCACCACTATCTTCTGGAAGCGTTAAGACTGGCTGGCTAGTTTCACAAATCCACAGACAGACAGGAGTTTTGCCCCAGGGACCATATCCAGACCCTCACCGATATCGGATCAGATGAATGTAGTCTGTGCGTGACAGATGTGGATTTAGGGGGGCGGGGGGCACTGGTTTCAATGGTGGTCCCCAAAATACATGTCTACCTCCAAATCCCTAGAGCCCATGAATGTTATCTTACTTGGAAAAGGGGGGTCTTTGCAGTTATAATTAAGGATCTTGAAATAAGATCGTCCTGGATTACTCAGGGAGGCCCCAAGAGCAAGGACACGTATGCTTACAAGAGGCAGAGGAAGGACACAGGGGGAGGCCATGTTGAAGACGGAGGCAGGTACTGGACAGAGGCCATCACAAGCCAGGGAACGCCAACGGCCACCAGGGTCTGCCCCAGAGCCTCCGAGGGAGCACGGCCCTGCCGATACCTGGATTCTGGACTTGTGGCCTCCAAAGGGTAGGAGAGTAAAGTTCTGTTGTTTCGGGCCACTGGCCACCGGATGCTGGCAACTTACTCCAGCAGCCGCAGGAACCTACCACAGGGCTGTCTGTCCTCGTAAGCAGGCGCGAGTTGCTAAGGAGACAACAGCAAAGCCCACCCACGTCCCTCAGGGCCACCTTGGTGCCTATTCTATAAGCTTTCCCTGCCGCCTTTCGCCTAATAAGGAAGGGGGAAAGGATACGTTTCAAAAGTTCAAAATACACACTCACTTGAAAAACCAAAGAACGGAAAAAAAGACATAAGAGACACCTCTTTCTGGTTTCCCACAGCTGCCTCACACCTGCAGTCCTGCACCCCGCACCCTCCGGGGGGTCCCCCCTAACCCCACCGTCCTGGCCACCAGCCCGTCTGAACCCAGACCCCAGACCAGCTACAGCAGACACCTTCTAGAATCTTCCTTTCCTGCAGAATTGGTTCCGGATCTGTCCCCGGCCCCGAAGCCACAGCGGGGAGCAGAGCATCCCCCCCATCCTGTCCTTGGCCCCACAACCCCTCTGCCTCAGGACGGCAGTAAAGGTCCCTGCCGAGAGCTGACCACCTGGACAGGACAACCCTTCTGCAGCTAAGCCTGGCCGCAAGCTGTCCTGGAGCAGAAGACGGGAGGAGAGGAGAGAGAGCAGGCCCCACAGCCTCCTGTCCCACATCTTCTGAGTGGGCACCTTCCTCCCTGCTCACCCCACATGGCCCTCAATGGCAAGGGGTGATCACATTCAGCCCCACACGTGTGGACGGGCCCAGCACCCCACGGTGCCCACGACGCCGAAGGCCACAGATGCCCCTCCGGGCCAAGGCCTCCCCTGCCCCAGGGACCTCAGGCCAGTGCTCCGCCTGCCTCCTCTCTGTCCTGGAGGACGTCCTCCCTCCCACACCGCTGGACATCTTACAGCCCCACACGACCCTTCTTACCCCTCGGCACCTCCAGCCCGATGACATCCCCAAACGGATCTCACCAAGGCCCCCAGTGTCCCTTATCATCAAGTGTTGGGCACTCTTCGGGCCTCATCGTGCTCGAGACCCCTCGCCCAGGCAGCCTTCTGGCTTGTCACCCCTTCCCCGGGGCCCCCAGTATAAGGCTCTGCCCCTGCCCCCAGCTCTGCTTGTCCAGCTGCCCCTGGGCTCGGAGCATGGGTCTCTTCTCCTCCTTGTGGGGGCCCTGGGGTTCTGTCCCCAGCCTGGCCTCCGCCTCCCAGGGTCCCCGCGTGCTCACTCACCTGCAGCCCGGATGCCCTCATCCACGCTCCCGTTGTCCCGCCCTCTGGACCTCCGCCCACCAGCACCCCGCCTGCCGCCACCTCAGCACCTCCGCGCCTCTCCTCAGCCACTTGTCTGGAGGCACCCAGGAGTCACCAGGACCCCCACAGGGCTCCGGCTGGGGGCCCGCCTTTCCCTCCCCTCCATCCCCTCACTTTTAAGCCACGCTTGTCACATAACACAGGTGCAGCAGGACACAGACCTGGCCCTCAGAAAGCTGTCTGGTGGGAAAGGAGATATTTAAAGTCCTCTTTGTCACCCACCAACCCAAGTCCGGACCCTGAGCGTGACACCCCAAGGCTCCAGCCCACCTCTCAGCCCAAAGCAAATGCCGACGGATTCAAGAGGTTTCGTTAGAAAACAGAAACAAGGGGCGCCTGGGTGGCTCAGTCGGTTAAGCGTCTGACTTCAGCTCAGGTCATGATCTCACGGTCCGTGAGTTCGAGCTCCGCGTCGGGCTCTGTGCTGACAGCTCAGAGCCTGGAGCCCGTTTCAGATTCTGTGTCTCCCTCTCTCTGCCCCTCCCCCGTTCATGCTCTGTCTCTCTCTGTCTCAAAAATAAATAAATGTTAAAAAATAATTTTTTTAAATAAAAAAATTAAAAAAAAAGAAAACAAAAACAAGCATCAGAACTGGAAGAAACTCCCAACAAATGTTTATGGTTTGTTTGGTTTTTATTTTTTAGAGAGACAGAGCACAAGCAGGGGAGAGGCACAGAGGGAGAGACAGAAGCCCAAGAAGGCTCCACGCTCAGGGCAGAGCCCGACATGGGGTCGATCCCACGACCCCGGGATCAGGACCTGAGCCAAATCAAGAGTTGGACTCTCAATCAATTGAGCCACCCAGAAACCCTCAACAAATATATACTTTTTAGTGTTTATCTTTGAGAGAGAGAAAGAGACAGAGTGGGGGGGGGGGTGGTGAGAGAGAGGGAGACACAGAATCTGAAGCAGGCTCCAGGCTCCGAGCTGTCAGCACAGGGCCCGACGCGGGGCTCGAACCCACGAACTGTGAGATCATGACCTGAGCCAAAGTCGGATGCTTAACCGACTGAGCTGCCCAGGCGCCCCAAGACTGATAAGTTTTTAAAGCTGATACGGCTAAAGATACCACAGACAGGATTAAGTAACAATCAACCAAAAATGGTCATGGTGTGAGTTGTCAGGACAGCAACTGGGGGCACCAGGGGGACTTTTAAGAGGCTAACAAGTTGTTTCGTCATGTGCGTCCTGGTCACAAGGCAACTTTGAAATTTAAGTAAGCTTTGTGTGTAAAATTTGCTCACTTTTCTGCAGGAATGTTACACTTCAATAAAAAGTTTACTTTAAAACCATAACAAACTGGTGAAAAGATTGAAACGTTTAAAAAAACAAGGAAGTTAATATTCATAATGTGCGAAGAGCTTTTATAATTCAAAAAGAAACATAAGATCTTACAGAGAAATGAACAATGCTCTTTTTTTCTTTTTTAAACCCTGGATCCCTACCTGCCTCCCTCCTAGATCTGAACAACGGTTTTGAATGGGTGAATAGGTGACTTGTAAAAGAAAAAAAGTGAAAATAGCCAGTAACTAGGAAACAAAACTCACTTTATTTAAGAATCAAAGAATGCAAATTAAAACAGTCAGGATTTTCTCATCAATCAACTGGCAAGGAATCGGAGGACTAGTTTGTCTTATATCCTGCATTCACCTATGTCAGAGGGCAATCCAGAAATATAATGATTTTTTTTTTCAACGTTTATTTATTTTTGGGACAGAGAGAGACAGAGCATGAACAGGGGAGGGGCAGAGAGAGAGGGAGACACAGAATCGGAAACAGGCTCCAGGCTCTGAGCCATCAGCCCAGAGCCTGATGCGGGGCTCGAACTCATGGACCGCGAGATCGTGACCTGGCTGAAGTCGGACGCTTAACCGACTGCGCCACCCAGGCGCCCCAGAAATATAATGATTTTTAACGATGAGCCCAAATGTCCACGTAAAGGGACCCGGTAAATAAACTGTGGTATTTCCATGTAATGGAATATTTAGTATCCATTACATTTTTTTAAAGGGGGGTGGGGTGTTGGGATGGCTCAGTTGGTTAAACCTCCCACTCTTGATTTTGGCTCAGGTTGTCATGTCACGGTTGTTGAGATCGAGCCCCGAGTAGGACTCCTTCACTGAGCACAGAGCCTGCTTGGGATTGTCTCTCCCCCCACCCCCTGCCCATCCCTCACTCACTCTTGCCTGTGTGCTCTCTCTCTCTTGCTCTCTGTCACTCTCTCTCTCAAAAATAAACACTAAAAAAAGAAAGGAAGGAAGGAAGGAAGGAAGGAAGGAAGGAAGGAAGGAAGGAAGGAAGGAAGGAAGAAAGAAAGAGAAAAAAGCATGAGGGGCCAAGACCATTCAATGGGAAAAGAGCAATCTTTTCAACAAATGGTGCTGGGACAACTGGAATCCACATGTAAAAGAACAAGGTTGGATCTTCACGTCATGCCATACTCAAAAATTAATTCAAAACAGATCAAGACCTAAATGTAAGGACTAAAATGATAAAAATCTTGAAAGAAAACATAGGCATAAATCTTCATGACTTGGGAATACGCAAGAATTTCTTAGAAATGATACCAAAAACACAAGCGCTAAGAAAAAAATAGGTTAACTAGACTTGCCAGAATTAAAAACTTTTGTGCTTCAAAGGACAAGCACAGGAAAGTCAAAAGATAACCCATAGAATCACACAATTTTGCAAATCATCTATCTGGGAAGGGACATGTATGTAGAATACATAAAGAACACTTACAACTGAACAGTAAAAAGACAAAAACCCAATTTAAAAATGGACAAAGGATCTGGATAGACACGTCTCAAAAGAAGGGACACAAATCACCACTAAGCACATGAGAAGGGGCTCAACATTATTAGCCACCGGAAAATGTAAATCCCAACCACGACGAGATATCACTTCCACCCGCTAGGATCAAATGTCTATAATCTGAGAGGCAGATAGTAGTAAGTGTCGGCGAGGACAGGAAGCAATTGGAGACCTCACACGCCGCTCAGGGGGACGCAGAAGGGTACAGCTGGGTGGAAAACAGTCTGGCAGCCCTTCTACCAGTTAAACATAGAATGACCACATGACCCAGCAAGCTCACTCCTTGGGACCTACCCAAGGCAGATGAAAGCATAGGCGTGCACCAACACTTGCACACAAGCGTTCAGGGCAGCATCACTCATAATAACCGACGGTGGAAACAACCCAAACGTCCACCGACTGATGCACAGATAAACAAGGTCTGAGGGGTCCACGCCATTCGGTGTTACTCCGCCGAGAAAGGAATGAAGTCCCGTGACATGCTACGACATAGGCGGACCTTGAAAACATGAGGCTAAGTAAAAGAAGCCAGGTGCAAAATGGTTTGATTCCATTTATATGAAATGGCCAACAGAGGTCAATCCATAGATACGGCAGGTGGAGCAGGGTTTGCCAGGGGCTGAGGTGTGAATGTAAGTGTTCTGGAATTGACTATAGTGGTGGTCTCATGAGCCTATTAACACGCTACAAACCATTGATCTCTCTCTCTCTCTCTCTCTCTCTCTCTCTCTCTCTCACACACACACACACACACACACACACATACACACACACACACACAGTGAGACTGGGGCCAGACATGTGATTTAACTGTTTCTCTGTGTACTTCCATAGTGCTTGCTTGTTTTCTTTTCTTTCTTTTTCTTTCTTTCTTTTCTTTCTTTCTTGTTTTCTTTTCTTTCTCTACTTTTGACAGTGAACACACACCAAAAGTGCTCTCCAAAGCCCAAACAACTGCTAGCCTCTGCTCCCTCCAGCTGAGCTCTGGCCACCAAAGATGCCACCCCATGCTATCACCCCCTCACCCATCCAGCACCCTGCAAATGCTGGCTGAGGGCCCGGGGCTGGTGCCAGGGACACACATAACCCAGCTCAGAGTCCAGGACCGGAAAAAGTGAGACATGTGAGGAAGGTGCCGGGAGTGACGGCAGCCCTGCCAGGGAGCTGGGGAAGCCCCTCCAGCTGAGCCTTAAGAAAGCACAAGACAGGCGCCGGGCACGTGCCCTGTGGACATGACTCCCCCTCCCAGCGACCTTCCAGAGCCACCTTCTCCAACCCCCTGCCTGGAGGCCCTGCCCCCATGCTACCCTACACTCTCCACGCCCTGCCCCTCCCGGGACCGTCACAGCAGCTTTGTCGACACCCCAAGGCACCCCAAGCGCCACCCACGCTTGGACCCACGCTGACTCTGTTACCGTCCTGCCCCCAGCCTGATGGGACAAGCCTGAAGTCTCTACCCTGGCTGCCCGGGCCCTCCTGGCTAGCCCCACTCCCCACTCCCTGCCCTGACCCCATGGCCCCCGACCCCCGCACATGCCACTACTGGGGGACTTGGGCCGCTCCTTTACAAACACCCTTACCCCAATCACCTGACCCACCTGGATTCTCCTGCACCCCAAACCCTTCCCACACCCAGCCTCTGAATTGCGGCAGGCCAGGCTGTGGGGAGCTGGGGGTCGGGACCCCTCCACACAGCCCCTCAGCACAGGAGGCTCTCCCATAGGGCCCCCAGAGCTTTCCGGCCACGGGCCCAGCCACTCCTGCCCCACATGGAATTTGCCTCAGACAGAAGGCAGGGAGGATGGGGAGGGGCAAGGGCTCAGGCGGACAGGAAATTGAGAATGTTCTGGGAGGGGCAATGACCATGCAGGGTCACTGCCGGGGATTTCCAGGGGGAGAGCCCAGGAATGAGTGACACGTCCAGGGTAGCGCCTGGGGTGTTGTGGGACTGGGGAGGGAGACTATCCCTGGGGGGAGGGGCTGAGTGGCCACACTCTGGAGGGGCAGATGGGGAAGGAGCAGGGCAGGGGTGGGGCTGGGGAGTGAGTGCCAGCTTGGGGTAGAAATCAGGAGGCAGAAAGAAGCCAGAGCCCTCTGTGGGCCCAGCAGGGACCAGGAGTGCCCGGGGAAGGGCTGGGTGGCAGTCCCCCAGGCAGAGACAGCCGGTGCTGTGCCAGGCCCCAGGAGAAGAGGGCTCTGGCCCCCGCCCCACCCACACGTTGGCTGACATCAGGCGCCATGCCTTCCTTCCCTCACTGGGGGAAGCCCTCCACCTCCAGGGACAGGATGGGCCTCAGTCCTCCGTGGTCCAAGGGGCCCACAATGGTCAGGCCTGCGGCCATGGCCCAGCCACCTCTGGCTTCCTCTAGGCTGCTCCTGGCCTTGGCGGTGGCCCTGGCCTGACCACAGGCATCCCCTCGTCCCTCACCCGGAGGGGCTAAGGAGTCACAGGGGTGCCTCGTATGACGCAGAAGTTCTCCTGACTCCCAGACCTGAACGGACGCCCCCCCCCCACCCCCGCCTTGCTACCCTACTTTAGCAGTGCTCAGCCGCCAGAGCCACACGCGCCCGGGGAACTGCCCCATGGCACTGGCAGGCCTGCTTCGGGAAGGTGCCCCTGCGCCCACAGGCAAAAGCCAGGCGAGAGTTGCCCTCTGCCCTCTTCACCTCTGTCCACCACATCCAGGATGCGGACACAGACTGAGACAGCCCGGTGTGTCTGACACCAAGCCTGGCGTCCAGGGAGCACGGGCGCTGAGATGGGACCCCCAGGGATCTGTCAGCGCTCACTCCTGGGAGGCAGGCCTCCACCCCAGGGAGCAGAGGGGACACGGCTACTCAGCCCAGGATGCCGCAGACTGATGCCCAGGACAGGCTCTGGAACCGCACGCACCTCTGCGACCTGATCATATCAAGGAAGGTTCTGGAACGGGCCACTATTTATTCTGTGCAGGCATCCTCACCGGAGTGTCCCGTTCATAAACAGTCTGTCCCAGGGTATGCCAGAGAGCTGTGGCCCACGCGGGCTGCTGCTTCCTTGCCCGGGACCTATCCAGGGGGACCCCCACCCCCAGCCCAAGGCCAGGCCAGCCGTGGAAGGTGAGAGCAGTGGCCGGCCGGCCCTCTGGGTAACTACCCCCCTCTCTCAGGAGCCCCCTGTCACAGGATCACCTCTACCGGCACCAGGCAGACGAGCTGGAGAACCACACAGCACATCCACCTTGCTAGAGATCAAACAAAGGCCGCGAGGGGAGGGTGGCCGGGCAGGGGTGAGCCCTAGGCCCTGTGAGACCTCTCTCGCTGCCTGGGTGAGGGCAGTGGGTAGAGAGCGAGGCCCTAGCAGGACCTCTCTCCCTGAGCTGCCCTTGGGGTCAGAGCCAGCAAAACCAGCCACGTGGAGCTGGAAACAGCTCTGGTCAGCTCTGCCCACGGCCCCCACCTCGACCCTCTCCAGCCACTCACTCTCAGGGCCCTAAGCCTCTGTGGGCCAGGAGCCAGGGCCACGTTGGTGCCTGCTAGAGCGACCCAGGCAGCTGACCGCAGTGAGGCCCTGGGCAGGTCCAGAGACCCTGGGGAGGGGGGAGGGGGAGGGGGGAGGGGTTCTGTCAAAGCCACAGAGCCAGTTTCTCTGAGGAGGAAGAGAGGGTTGCTCTGTCTTCCCCAGCCCCCAGCTGCCCCCCACCCCAGGGGACAGAGAAGGGCTGTGAGGAGCTCCTTGCCAGGGGAGGGTGTCAGTCTAGGTGCTGGCCAGTTTGGGGAGGTGAGGAGAGGCCACAAGTATGTGACCCACTGCCAGGTGTGGCAGCCGCCCCCACCCCACGCGGGGGCGGCGCCCTGCCGAGGGGCAGCGGACAGCTCAGCCTGGGCCCACGTGTCTGCTGGCCTCAGACCGGGGACACTGGACACCGGCCCTGCGAGCCCCCGCCCCGGCGCGGCCCACCCCACCGCCCGCGCCGCGAGATGCCCTATTAAGGGCATGACAGCGGGGGCTCCGCCGGGCGCCGCAGCCTGCGGGTGTCGGGCGGGCCGGGCTCCGGCTGGGCGGCGATCGGACGGACGGGCGGCCGCGGACAAGGGGTCAGAGGCCGGAGGACCCGCCGGGGCCCCGGCCGGACAGCAGGTCGCCCGCGGGGCGCGCGGGGCCCTACCTTTGTACTTCTCCCGCACCTCCTCGTAGGCCTGGATGAAGTCCAGCTCGTCGGGCGGCGGGCCGGGCGGCAGCCGGGCGGCCATCCCCGGGCGCGGGACGCGGCGGCGCAGAGCGGCCTCCAGCCACGACGGCCACTGTCCCCGCGGCCGCGCGCCGCTCAAAGGGGCGGCCCCGCCCCGCCCCCGCACCCAGGATGCCCCACGGGCGGGGCGGGGCCGGGCGAGGGGCCCTGGGGCCGGGGCCGCGCCGGGCAGGCTCGGGGCGGCAGGGCCACGCGCGTCCCGGGGCGCACGCCCCTCCCCGCCCCCGGCCGGGTCCCGGGCCCCGCGGCCCCTCCCCGCCGGCGACCTCACCTGGCCGCCCCCCCTCCCCCGGCGCGCCCCTCCCCTCCGCCCTCCCGCCGCGAGGCTGAGGACTTGGTGTCTTCGAGGTAAAAAGAGTCCCCAAGACGAAACATGTAAGTATGAAAGGGCTGAAATAGGCGATTTGCGGAGGAAAGAAAACAAAACGTTTGGTAAAAACAGAAGACAAATTCTTTCCCGCCCCTGAAATGGGCACAGACCCGGTCGCCCGGGGGGACAACGGTCCGGGTGGGGCGCCCCTAGCAGTACTGCACCCCAGCCTTCAGGGCTGCTACCCCGTGACCAGAATCGGTCACGGAATCCGTCCTAGCACAAAGGTCGTGCGCGAGGATCGCGCCCTGCGGCCCTGACGGCAGCACAGCTCCTGGCAGGGACTGCTGAAGTCCCCCCTCCCCCAGGGCAGGGGCTGACCCCGAGGAAGGTCCAGGCCTGAGAAGGACATCCACGATTTGCTCTCCAGTGGGTAAAAATCCTTCAAATCCGTATGTGACGCTTGAAGCCTGGCGGGTCCTGCGCCCGCACCCACTGTCCTGGGGCATCTCCCTGACCTCTGGCCTGTGTCTCCACCCACAAGCCCTCACGGCCCCCAGTCCCGTCCTTGCCCCACAGATGGCCTTCCAGGCCTGTCCCCACCGGCCTCAGGGTGCCCTCCGGGCCTCCTGCAGGGGCCAGCCGTCCCGTCCAGGTGCCCTCATCATCGTTCTGTCCGCAGAGAGGAAGGGGGTCAGAGCTGCAGCCACTGTCGGGGAGACCCTCAGCTGGCTCCTCCCTCTCCCAGCACATCCTGCCTGATGGCCGCCAGCCCTGGGTCACCCACTCCCCAGCCGCCCGCCCCACACCCTCAGGGGCCTCGACTGGGCCTTTCCCACCCGCCTGCCCAGAGCAGCAGCTGCTGGAGGGCGAGGCAGGACCCCGAATCCCCCCGGGGGGCTGCAACGCTAGCCAACCGGGCGGCCCCTCCTCTCCTGCTCCTGTGTGCTTCCACGCACCGCCAGCGGTAGCAGACCAAGGGGCCCGGAAGATGGCTCTGCCCGCAGGAGCCCAAGAAGGTGTCAGGGCATCCGGGCCCTGGCTCCTTGCGAGGCCAATGATGGCACCCCTGCGGCGGTCGCCACCTCAGGCCTCCTGCAGCTGACAAGAGGGTGCCAGCAGGTGGCGCTGTGCTGCCCGCGATCACCTGCCACAGACCGGGGCCCTCGGACCAGCTCGCCCTCTCTCAGTGCCCGCAGGTAGCGCGCAGCAACAGCTCAGTCAACAAGCCAGGGTTAATGTCCGAATCGGACAGATGAGGCCGCTCGGCGTTACCTGCAATGCGGATGACTGCCCGCTCAGCAGGGTCCAAGACACTCCCATTGCCTCCGGAGCCACCTCCACCTCGCCGGGTTCTCTGCGTTTTCCCCAGGTTCCAGGGCAGTGTGTCCCCGGGGCTGGGCGAGCTGCTGCTGCCTCCGCTGGCATCCTCGGCCACTGCCCGCACCTCGTGGTCCTCGGCCGACATGGCCTTCTGGAGAGGGAGCGGGAGGGGTCACCCTCTGTATTTAGGCGGATACTGCACACTAACCAGCCGCTCCGTTAACCTAGACATTGACCGCACCCTTTTCACCCTCACTCCTCCTTGTCCCGCTTCACCCACATACTGACCACCCCCCTCACCCCTCCTTGTCCCGCTTCACCTACATACTGACCGCCCCCCTCATCCCAGACATTGACAACTCTCTGCTCCCACCCACAACTGGCCTCGATCGGACCAGCTCAACTCTAGGACACCCACACAAAGACACCCCTCCTCCAACACTGACCTCACTCCCTTGTCTCTCACCAGGGCACTAGCACCTACACACTGTCACCCAGGGGCTCGTCCCACCACTCAGACACTAGCGTCCACTGGCTCCCACCCGAACCTGGACGTCCCCTCTACACCTCCGATCAGCAGTCAAGCTGGACCATCAGGACCGCACTCCCTTCCCTCTGCCAGCCGTCAGGGAAGGACCCCGGCCCCGGCCCCTGGTCGCTGGCGCTGTACCTCCAAGCTCCAAGCCTCAGCCTCCAGCACCCCCATCGTCCTTCCCCGCCCCCAGCCCCGTGCGGTCCCACCTCGGTCTCCGCAGTGAAGGCCTATAAATATCTGGAGCCGCAGCGGCGTGGGCCGCAGGAGCCCGGCCTCCCCTCCGGCAGCCCGCCCAGCGCCTCATGCACGCCCGCACCGCCGGCTGCCGGAGCACACGCACACCCACGCGTGCCCGCTGCTCTGCTCCCGGTCCCCGGAGCGCTGGCGTGCGGGAGGTGAATGGGGCTCTGTCCCGGAGGGTGGAGTGCAGTGGGGGCACAATGTGGGCTCTGTGCCTCCGCCCTTGGGCTCAGGGCTGGGGAGGAGACGGCGGGCACCGAGCTGGGGGCCACCCGCCCCGCCCCCCACAGGCTGCTCTCCGGCACCTCTGCCGCTCCCCCCACCCCACCCCGCCGCCCCGGCCCCCCGCTGCCGGCCGCGCCTCCCCGGCAGCCTTTCCTGCCCACACTCGGGGCACCGCCCGTCCAGTTCCGCAGTCTGGGGCGCGCAGAGGTGGTGTCGTCCCGAGGGAGGATGGGCCGCGACGCAGCCCCAGTTCCGCGACGCCTGCTCCCGCAGAGCACCCCCCCCCCAATCCCACCCCGCAGCTCCCGCACCCTGCGCGCCTCTCCATCCCGGCCCCGGTCCTACGTGCCTGGTGGCTCAGCTCGGCTAGGCTCGGCCGCCGCAGCCCGACTGCTGGGCCAGGAGAGCCGCGGAGGCTGTGCGGGCGGGGCGAGCCCGGAGCCCCGCCCCGGTCCCTGCCGAGCGCCGCCCGTGCGGTGGCAGCGCCCGAGCGCGCTCGGGGCCGGGGCCTCACCGAGGCTGGGACGCGCGTCCGGCTCGGAGGGCAGCGCCGGAGCAGCGCTCGCCCCTCCCGCCAGGCGCAGCCCTCCCCGTGCGTACTGGGCGGGCCGGTCGGCAAGGAGACGTTGTCGGAGAGCGTGCGTGACACTAAGGCGACGTGGGGTCGCAGGGGTGCGCGCCGGGTCGCGCCTTGGCCCGTCGCCCAGGGCCGCCTCGAAGGAGCCACGGACGCTGCTCCTCGGCCCTCGCCTCCAGCCGCGCCGAGGTCCCTCGCCCCCCAAGCGGGGGGCGGGGGTGACCGGGAGCTCCCGAAGGCCCCGCCGCCTGGTTTCACAAACACGTTTATTCAAACAACGGAGTTGCGCTCGGGCTAGGTCGGGCCGGGGTGGGCGGTGTCGAGCTGGCCCACCCTCCTCCCGGGCTCTGCTGACCCCTGGCGGCTGGGTCGGCCCCAAGCGGGGACACAGCCCTGGCCCTCCGTGCCGGCACCCACCTGTCCACGCACAGCAGCCGGAGGCAGGGGCGCCCCCAGGGGCAGCGGAGGCAGCCGAGGGGCCAGCAGGGCTGTGCGCCGCGGGGAGCCGGGCGCCAGGGACTGCTGGGCCGAGCGAGGAGGGGGCCCTAGGGTTAGGTGGCTGGGGAGTGGCCCAAGAGCCCAGCCGGGTCCCCTGGGGAGCCTGGTGTGAAAGGTGACCAAGATCCCGGGCCGGTGGAGGCAGCCCAGGAGCAAATGCCAGGGGCCCGCAGAGAGGGCACCCGCGGGCCTCAGCAGCCCTGCCTGTCGTCACCTGCCAGCACCAGTGCCCGAATACCACCTTGTGGCCGTTTAGCGTTGGGGGGCCAGTAGCCGTCCTGAAGCGACAGGGAGGGGCACCCTGCTCCCCTGCCCAAAGAGCGTGCCTGTGAGAGGAGGGGGGGACAGCTGAGGGCCAGGGTCGCCAGGCATCAGCAGAGCCCGTGTCCCCGCTGCCCTGTCTCACTGTCTCACTGTTGAGGCTGCAGTAGCTACAGCCTGAGCACCGATGTCAGCTCAAGGACTGCCCACACCATGTGACAGGTACAGGACCCGCTCAACCGGCCGCCTCTCACAGACCGCCGCAGCGGGTGCTACACACGCTCCACCTGCTGGGAAGCCAGTCAGGGCCAGGCTCTCCGGAGAGCCTCCTGCCCTACCTGCTGGGCCACCCCAACAAAAGTTGAGAAATCAAGAGCCTTCTCTTGGTGGAGCCAGGGTCTAGGGAGACCACGCGGCTCCAATCATGCTGTGTCCAGCTGCGGAGGCCAGGCAGACATTGGCTGCCCGGGTGGGGCCCCGAGGCCTGCGGGTGGGCAAACCCAAGCACCCACCAGAACTTGGCACCCACATCCAGGCCCCCTGCAGAGAAAAGCTAGGCTAGGCGCCCACTGCTCACAGGATTTCTCTTGGAACACCGAGGCCTGTCCTGGACCTCTCGGCACTGGGAAGACCGCTGTCCGCCATGGGGGGCCAGTTCAGGGGCCCAGACAGAGCTTCTGAAGAAATTGACTCACCTCTTCAGGGGGGTGCAAAAGAATATCACATTCGTGAAACAAGACTGACTTCTGTGAAAAGGAAATAGTCTGAAAACACGGAGAATGGAATGTCTGAGTTGAGTCCAGGGGGGAGACCGGGTGACGAGATCAGGAAGTGGGGTCAGGGGGCGTGACTCGGAGCCAGCGGTGGGGGCCCTGTGGGGACAGGGCGGCCCGCACAGGGGTCTAAGGCCTGCACAACAGGGCCTCTGCGAGAAAACGGGGCACAGGTGGCGGCCAGCAAGTGAGGGCATGCGGGGAGGAGTCTCCCTACGCTGAAGGCGGCGTCTGCCGATGGAGAGGATCCACAAAGGGCCGAGAAAGACACATCCCCAGCACCTACCTGCTGGGGAACTTTGAACTTTTTTTTTTTTTTTTTGCAAGTCACACTTTGTCTTTTTTTTTTTTTATGTTTATTTATTTTAGAGAGAGACAGACAGAGTGCTAGTGGGGGAGGGGCAGAGAGAGAGAGAAAGAGAGAATCCGAAGGAGGCTCCAGGATCTGAGCTGTCAGCACAGAGCCCAATGCGGGGCTCGATCTCACGAACCGTGAAATCATGACCTGAGCCAAAGTCAGACGCTTAACCGACTGAGTCACCCAGGCGCCCTGACTTTCAAAGCAAAAGAAAACTTCGCCAGTCTCCAGACACACACACACCCAAAGTCCACATGCAAACGGGACAAAAATCTTGGGAAAAAATGCACATGCTCGTCACAAAACTGCTTGATGCTAAGAGACCACAAGTGGATTTTTGTTTAGCTTTCCAAAAAACAAACTGTTTAAGAGCAAAGAAAAAGTACTGTCTTTCAAAGATCTGAAGGAAACACTTTGACCCTGAATGCCGTAGCCAGCGATGCTACAGACGGTGGGAGGAAACGAGCACAGTTTCGGGTACACGAGAACTCGCGGCACACACTCAACTTCACAGGAAGGTCTCAAACACCTGGCAACTGTCATTTTGGGGGGGGGAGTTATTCCAATATCAACTGATAGATGCAAATGACCTGTAATGGTAAAAGGCAAAATAGATTTAAGAGTCCAGGATATTTACTAGCCATCCAAGGAGTTACCTTTACTAAGCAGGTGAAGAATCTGCAGGAAGGGAACCAGGGAGTGCCAGGCAGCCGAACACAACCCAGAAAACAGGAAGAAAGTAAAAAAAAAAAAAAAAAAATTTAAGTGCCACGAGTCCTTGAGCCCTAGAGTATTCTTTCATGCAACACAGCTGTAACAACTAGGATTTCAGTTCCCTGTTGCCCCTGTGGTTTAACGGTGAATATTTTTTCATTATCGCTCTATGTCCATCACCGTACGGCCCAAACACGGAGCCTCGTGATGGCTGTAGACAGAAGATGACGTCGGTCAGCCTTGGTGACATCATAAAAGTAACGTACCTGACCAGATTGTGATGGAAGGAAGAGGCAAGGGGAGACCCAGGAGGGGAAGGAAGCCCACTGTCCTCGTCCTCCGTGGAGGAAGTTCGAGTGTACCATGTAAAGTCACAGAGGCGCTCCCTGGCAGAGTCATGTGCGTGCGAGGAACTGAACCCACAGAGGAGGAAGGGGTGAGGGCAGTGGGGCCTCCGCTTTTAGAGTGCTAAGTCCAGACCTGGCGGGAAAGCACTTCACGAGTTACAGTGCTCACCTGCAGGACAGCAGTGGGGCTGGTGGTGGCGCGTGTCTGGGCCAGGTCAGGGGAGGGCCACAGCTTTGTGCCTCAGTGACGGAGCCGGGCTCCACAGTCCCCTCCCGCGTGCCTGTCTGCGGGCCGTGAGCGCTCGACCTGCCCTCCTTCCTAAGTGACCGGCTCATTTTCAGACCAGCCCCTGCCCTCACCTTGCGGCTACCCTTCATCCTGCTGCTTGTCAGCTTGGGGCGCTGGTTCCCCACCGGTGGCTCCCGGTCTTTGAGGCACACCCACGCTCAGAGTTTCCACATCTAGGCCAGTAAAAATACTGCAGTGAGCCCTGTTTTTGCTGGAGCAGACGCTGTGGCAGGCAGAAGATCCCAGAACGGCGCCGGCACATTGTCTGTGAAACGAGCAATCCTCACGGTAGCCGCGAGATGGCGTCACCACCCCATGCTTCAGACCAGGAACCCGGCAGGGAGAGGCCTGTCCTTCACCGTCGCCGTAATCAGCAAAAAGGGTCCCCGGGCTCAGGCCTGTCAGATCCTGACACCCCCCCCCCCCCAGACTGTGAAAACCTTCTGGGCAGGAACCAGGGCTCAGGAGCCCCATGCTGCGTCATCCCCCAACCCCGACACAGGCAAGAGTGTCAGCCCGCAGGCTCTGCCAGGCTAAAGTGGTGGCCATGACCCAGGAGGTCATGAGGCCGGCCAGACGGAGCGTGGACCTGACCAGTCGATGCGCACCCTGCCATGAGCAGCATCCAGGGGGGCAGGGAAGACACTCCAGCCCGTCCAAGGGCCCCTTCAGCCTCTGCTGTGGTGCTGACGCCCGGAGAGGAAGGGGTTCCGGGCCATGGCTAGAGCACTGGACCCTGATGGCTGGCCCACCCCACCCTCCCCCATCCGGGGCACAGCCTCACGGGGTGGGGGGGGGGGGCCGAAGCTGCCAAGAGGAAGGCCAAACCCTGACTGCAGGCCAGCCCGCAGCGCTGTGTCCCAATACCATGGAGGACGGCACGGTCACCGTCAAGGGCAGTGCTCACACCACGGCACCGCTCCAGACGGGGTCTAGCTCTGCAGGCGACATGCCCCCCAGGACCCCGCCACCTCCTCCCGGAGGCATACCTCTAACGCCCCTAGTGCCCCCTCCGGCTTACCCCCATCCTGCTCAAAGGCCACACGCGCCACCAGCCAGGCCTGGCCACCAGTGCCCCCCACCTGGGAGCCCATCTTCTGCCTCCAACACAGGGGATCCAGCAAGGAGAGGGCCAGGGCTCACTGCGGCACACGGCGTCCTCCTGCTGGGCCGCCCAGCCTTGAAGCTCCAGGGACCGCTCACGGCCAGCACGTCTCCGCTTGCAGCCGCCTAGGCCCCTCCCGGCCCTGGGTGCAGACTCCCCCTCAGGCTTCTCTGTCCCCAGCTCTGGAGGCGGCCAGACCTCCTCTGGGTCAGTGGCCAAGCCCAGCCAGGGTGCGGCTGCAGGAAAGGATAATTCAAGTGAAAGGTGGAGAGAACGTTACGGGCGCAGGGCCACAAAATGGGTGCGGGTGTAGGGCAAGGTAGATGGTGAGGTCAACAAAGGGCCATGGGATGTGCTGGGGTCCCCAGTGTCATGCTCCCCCAGTCACTGTCTGTACTGTCTGGGGCCACAGGGTGTGGGAGTGGCCAGAGAGGGCCTGGAAACTGGGTCCACCTTTCAGGAGGGAATGTCAGGGCCCAAAGGCACCCACTGCTGATCTGGGTCTGGGCCACCCAGGAGCCTGGCCCTGCTCTGGGCCTTCAGGCTCAGCACGTGACAGACAATGCCCCCTAGCGAACTTTACAGAAACTAGTCCGCCCCCTGGCATGGGGCTAGGGCTCCCCAGAGCTGTAGGACCATGGTAGGAGGGGAGCAGTTTGCAAACTCAGGGCACCAGAAAGGTATCCAGAGCCTCCAGTGGGAGGAGAGCCAAAGGTGAGGAATGCTCCTGGGACACTCACCCAAAAGCCCATCAGATCTGGTCCTCCCACCGGGAAGACAGCAACATGTCCCAGACCAGCAAGAAGGTCCTCGTGGTCAAGTTGTATGAAAGGCATGGTTCCTGGCTCCAGGGACAGCGCCATACCCACCAGCACCCCCACCCCGGTGGCCCCGCAGGCCCCAGGCTCACCCACCCCACATACTCCAGAGACCCTGGGGCAATCTCCATGGGGCCCGCTGGGCCTGGAGACCCCACAGACCCCGGGCTCATCAGCCCTGCCTCCTCTGAAGAGCCCACTGGCCCCAGGCTCACCAGCCCCCATGTCCCAGTGACCCCACGAGCCCTAAGCTGACTGGCCCAGCCTTTCCAAGAGACCCTATAGGACCTGTCTGCAGAAAGGCTCCTTCCTACCTGTGCTGGTGCCTCCTCAGAGCCCAGGGTCACCGTCCCTGCACCCTTCAGTGCCCTTGCTGGCCCTCCGGCCTCCAGGACAGCATGCTCAGTGGCCCCAGGCTCCAACTCGACCGGGCAGTCCCCTCCACTGGTGTCCTTGGCAAGATTCTCAGGCTCATGGGGGAGGAGGCTCAGCTCTGATTCCTGCAGCCGGTGGTCCTGGAGTAGTACCACTTGGGCCACTTGGGGGAATGGCGAGGACAGAGGGCCATCGCGGTGTGAGGGATAGGGAGGGGTAGGCCACTCAGTCTACCTAGCCCCACTCCCCCTGCTAGTGCTGGAAGGAGACAGTGGTGTCCAAGAGCCCAGGCTGGCTGCGAAGGCCCTCCAGGGGCCCCTGCCACCGCAACACACACTTTCCAGGTACAGCTCCAGCAGCAGCAGGTGCGGGGGGGATGCCCCCTCACACACACACAGCTCAGGCCTGGGGTACCCAGGCCAGGGACAGACACCTCAGCCCCCTAAGGCCTGGGGCTGGGGCCCGGGCCTGTTCCCCCAGAACGCGGACCTCTATGGGGGAGGGTGCAAGTCGGCTCAGAGCATCTCCCCAACAGGCACCCCCACCCCAGTCCTGCCTCTCACCCCCACCCCCACAGAAGGGCAGGGGCAGTTGGGCCAGGACCCGGTCTGGTCCGGGGTTGTCCAGGGCATGGTGGGGATGCTCTGGGTGCCCCGTGGCACGCAGCAGGGTCTGGGTCGGCGGCTCCAGGCGCTGGGGTGCACAGCAGAGGGCAAGGGAACACGGCGGCACCATGGAGCATGCGCCCCTCCTAGGCCCAGACCCTCGCTGCATCCTCGCTGGAGCGGAGAGGGACGTCGGGCCGGCAGCCCGCAGCCGGCAGAGGGAGCTCAGGCTGCCCCTTCCACCCGCCCGCTCACCTGCCGGCTCCTGAAAAGTGCCAACGCCCCCTCGGCCGGGTCTCCGCCAGCTCCGCACAGGGGTCCCCCCGTCCCCCACCCCCAGCATCGGCTTCTCTAAGCAGAGCACGAGCGCCTGGTCCGCGATATCAGGGGGCAGCCCGCGGAGCTCCGCTGCTACCCGCCACCCCTCCCCCCACACAGCCCCCTCCCTGTGACCACCCCACAGGGTGGGGGGACCCCACCCACCCCACCCACCCCACCCCCGTCCCTGCATCCCTGGGGCCTGACCGGCGGGAAGGGTAGTGGCGCCACAGTCCCACCCTGCTCCTTCCAGCCCCTTCCAGGACCCTCAGCAGCATTGTCTGACGTGCCCCCGCCCCCTATCGCGTTGTGTGTTTGAAGCGGGGAATCTCACACTCCCCAGACCCTGAGCTGCCCCAGCCCCTGCCTTCAGACAGGACTCCTGAGTCTGCTCTGCAGGCAGAAGGCCTGGGGCAGGAAAACAAAAGTGAAACTGCGGAGAGAAGGGAGAGGGGGCTGGGGACCGCCTCCCAGGTGTTTCTCTTCCTCCAGGCAGGCCCCTCCTGTAGGACCCTTCCCCCCAGCTCCTGTGCCTGCAAAGAGCCCCTGGCTGACCAGGAGGTGTGGCCAGGTCTGACCCCTCAGCTCAGCCCACTAGCCCCATCTGTCCCAACGCAGCTCACAGGCTGGTGGGGCGTGGGGAGTGGCCCCTGGGGGTCCTCTACTCCCACTGGCCTCTCCCTGTGAACCTCAAAATGGCCAATCACTCTCCCTACTCAGTGCACCGGGGGTCTTGAGTCATTGCCTCCCACTCGGGGACCTCAAGCTCGGTGTCACTTTCCCCTTGGGTGGCCAGGCCTGCTCCTGGCTGAGGCTGGCTGGCACCTCTCTCCAGAAATCTTCGCAGACCCCACTGCTCAGCCCTCACACCTAGCAGGTGACTAGGCCTCACGCCTCAGGAGTGAAGGTGAGGGGCTCCTGTCCTCGGCCTGCAAGTCCTCTGCCCCTCCCAGCACAGCCACGCTCTGCGTCCTCTGCTCGCCTTCCTGTGGCTCTCCCGTCTGTGCACCTGCCGGTCCTCCCATCCGACTCCATCACTACCCTCGTCGTCATCATGGCTAACCTAGAAGGGGCAGGCACTTTGCTGACACGGCTGGCTGCAGGGGAAATGGAGGGACAGACAGGGCCCAAGGCAGTGCCGGGCCTCACCCAGGCTGCACCCTTAGATCCACACCCACCCTTGCCCCCACCCCCACCCCCGGCCCATCTGCTTTCAGCCTCTCAGAGTTGTTCCCATGACTGCTCTCCATCTCCTACCTCCCGTCTACCCCTCAGCACCTGCTACTCCCCCAGGGGGCTGAGGACCTGCCCAGCCTGCACCTCAAGTTGCACACTGAGCGTCCCTGGCCTGTGCCTCCATCGCCGCTTCCCCAGATCCCTGCCCTAACCTCTTAATCTCCCTCTGCCACTCCTGCACACCCCACTATCCATCCCCGACAGAGAGGGCAGGGTGAGCCTCGTAAAGGGGTACAACAGTTGCCACAGCTTGAGTCACTCGCAGTAAAAGCCAAAGTCCAGGCTCTGCCTGACCAGGCCCCAGTGCCCTCTCTGTCCCCATCCCCCATCCTCTTCCTCCAAGGCAGCAGATCACTCCTACCTCAGCACCCATGCACGGGCCCTACCCTCTGCCTGGATGGGCCTCTCCCACAGAGTCACCCAGCTCCCACCCGACCCCCACCCCCATGACTCCCCTACCCCACTCTTATTGTTAGATTTAACCTGAACCTCAAGTCTCTAAGGACCTCTGACTTGCGTAGGCCCCATCCAAGGCCCTGACTTCAACTTCATATGGGTCATTTTTTAATTCTTTTTCTCAGATTGGGCCCCTCAAATTGTATGAGCTTCTGGTTCTACAGAACCTGAATCTATCCCTGCCTGCTCTATATTTTCTCTTCTCATAGAACTCATCACCTCCTAACGTACCATGTAACCTACCTAGTACACGAGTCCCTGACGTAGAGGGTCTGCCACTGGCAGCAATGTTCTGGGGTAGCTCAGGTCATTACGCTTTCAGGAATTCTCGTGAACAAGCTGTTAGACCGGTGGTAGCTTGGAATCAACTGTGATGGGTGTGTTTGTGACATTAGCACGTGCAAAAGTTTGAGATCAGGGCTTCCCCTGCTAGCTGCGGGTCTCAAACTCTGAACCAGCACACCATGCGTACAGGAGAGAACATCTTCCGGGCCATTGCGGGTCTGGGAGAGGCCAACCGTGGCACAGGAAGGTCCCCAGGCACTGCTGCAGAAATCGTCCATGGCTGTGGCAGTCAGCACATCGTCAAGAGGACCGCTGAAGCTAAGGGAAGATGCTGACTTGGCCTCCAGTCCCGGCAATGAAGCAGGGCTAAGAATGCCACCTTTGCAACCTAAAGACGTGATGAAGACAGGAAGGATAAAAGGCCCAGGACCCCCCTGGAAATAGTACTCAATGGTTGCTAGAGAGGATGGAGCAGTTAAGCCATCAGGCCTCTGGGTTTGGGATAGACTCGGACGAAAGGTCAAGGGAAAAGAGAAAGCGATGTTTTAAGACCAAGGAGGCATAGAGAGTCCTTGGCAGACTCTGCACATGCCAGATTTAGGAAGACATTTCCCAACTCCCTGAGCCGAATCGGCCAGACCAGGCCTTTGTCTGTAGGGTCTCAGCCCTCACGGCCCAAGCCTACCCTTAGGCGGGACGCAGGGCGCAGGCCTGGGACCCGGAAAGGAGCCAGTAAGGCGGCCACAGTGGGTAGGATCCAACCAGGAAAAGCCCGGCCCTCCCTGCAGAGCGCCGCCCGCAGCCCGGCTCCACCGCCCCCAGGCCCCGCCCCGGCCTCAGGCCCCGCCCGGTCGCGAGGCCCCGAAGCACCTCCCGAGCCGCAGGCCCCGCCCCGCGCTCCCGGCCCCGCCCCGTCACAAAGCCCAGCGATCTTCCAAGCCGCAGGCCCCGCCCCGTCACAAGGCCCCGCAGCGTCTCCGGGCCGCAGGCTCCGCCCCGCACCCTCGGCCCCACCCCCGGCCCCGCCCCGTCACAAGGCCCCGCAGCGTCTCCCGAGTCGCAGGCGCAGGCCCAGCCGAGCCGGCCGCCGAGCGGGTGCTGGTGTGGGTGCGGGCGCAGCCGCCATCGACCGCGCGGTCGCGCACCGGACACCGTGCGCACCGTTCCGGAGGCGCCCCGCGAGTGGTGAGTCCCTGGCCCGAGCGCGGCAGCGTGGCTACCCTCTCGGCCGCCGGGCCGGCCGCCCCCGCGCGGGCCCTGCGCAGCCGAGCGGCGCCGCCGAGGGTCAGTCGGTAGGTCCCGCCGGGGCGCACGGCCCGCTCGGGTCGGGCGCGGCGGCGGCGGCGGCGGGCGGCAGGGGGCGGGGGCGGCAGCGACGGGACCCCGCGTCCCGAGCGCACCCCCACCCCCGACCGGGCCGCCGGGCCCACCCGCCCTGGGTGCGGGCTCCGAGGCCGCCGCCCCCACCCGCCTCGCCGTCTCGCCTGCTTTGTTCCTCCGCAAGCCCTCTGGTCGCTTCCATCCCCCACACACCCCCGCACCCCGCTGTTCCTGGCGTACCCTCCTGGCAGGCACCCCGGCAAGCGAATCCGGGCCTGCTGCCCCCACCTGGGGAGCGAGGGACGGTCGGGCCTGCCTTTGGACAAGGGTCAGGGCTCTCGCTGCTCACAGATGGCCTGGGGATTTCCTGGGATAGAAATAGCCGCCGGCTCTAGCCCCTTAAAGCTGCTTAAGGGGCGGGTTGCGAAGGGGAGGGTCCGGGCACACCCCCACACGTCCCTGACCGCGCCCCCAGCCCCGACCCGGGCTGAGCTCTGACCCAGGAGACGCGAGCAGCGGTGATAAACCTCCTCCAGTTGCTTCTAAGAAACAACCGAAGCCAAAAATCCCGAAGCCGACGAAGTCATCATCTTATCTGTCCCCTCCTCCACTTTTGGGGTCGTCTCAGAGCGGCCCCTTGTGAGGCCCCGCGCCCAGCTGCCCAGTCCCCACTGGCTCTCCAGATCCTTCTGCTCAGGCTGGGCTGCCAGTGGCCCTGGGGGCAAAAGTCATGAGTGCCCCCCTTTGTGTCCTGGTTCCCTGCAGCAGGTGGGGCGGGGCGGCGGTGGCTGGTTCCGGGGACTTGTCACCGCAGGGCTGACTTCTCTCTCTCTCCTCTAGGGGGAGACCACAGAACCTGAGGCCATGCCCCATGAAAAGAGTTTCTTGGTGTCTGGGGACAGCTATCCTCCCCCCAACCCTGGATATCCTGGGGGACCCCAGCCTTCCATGCCTCCCTACCCGGGAGCCCCTTACCCACAGCCCCCTTTCCAGCCTTCCCCATATGGCCAGCCAGGGTATCCCCAGGGCCCCAGCCCCTACCCTCAAGGGGGCTACCCTCAGGGCCCCTATCCCCAAGGAGGCTACCCTCAGGGCCCCTACCCTCAAGGGGGCTACCCGCAGGGGCCATATCCGCAGAGCCCCTTTCCCCCCAACCCCTACGGACAACCACAGGCCTTCCCGGCACAGGACCCTGGCTGTGAGTAGTGGGGCGGAAGCAGGGGGGAGGCAGGGGCTCTAGGTGCCCTCCAGTGGCACTGACCCAGCCCATCCTGGTCCTCAGCACCTCAGCGTGGAAACTATCATGAAGAGGGTCCCCCGTCCTACTACGACAACCAGGACTTTCCTGCCACCAACTGGGATGACAAGAGCATCCGCCAGGCCTTCATCCGGAAGGTGGGCAGAAGAGGCCGGGGAGGGCGGGGGCCGCGCTGGGCGGGGCTCTGAGCTGGCTCCCTCCCCAGGTGTTCCTGGTGCTGACCCTGCAGCTGTCCGTGACGCTGTCCACTGTGGCCGTGTTCACCTTTGTCGGGGAGGTGAAGGGCTTCGTCCGGGAGAACGTGTGGACGTACTATGTGTCCTACGCAGTCTTCTTCGTCTCCCTCATTGTCCTCAGCTGCTGCGGAGACTTCCGGCGGAAGCACCCCTGGAACCTGGTTGCACTGGTAACCCCCGCCCCTGCCCCGCCCCCACGTTCTGGGGGGGTGGGGCTCCCACCACAGGAGGATGGGGGTGGGGGGTTGGAAGCGGCTCCCCAACCCAAGGCTCCCTCTCCCCACAGTCCATCCTGACCGTCAGCCTGTCCTACATGGTGGGCATGATCGCCAGCTTCTACAACACTGAGGCGGTCATCATGGCCGTGGGCATCACGACAACCGTCTGCTTTACGGTGGTCATCTTCTCCATGCAGGTGAGGGGCCCCCGAAGGCAGGGCTGCGGAGGGCCCAGAGGCCTCCCAGGGGCCCGGCACCCAGAGCCTCGCCCCCCACCCCACCCCGTTCCGCAGACCCGCTACGACTTCACCTCGTGCATGGGCGTGCACCCAGAGCCCCCCCTCCCCCCTGCCCGCAGACCCGCTACGACTTCACCTCGTGCATGGGCGTGCTCCTGGTGAGCATGGTGGTGCTGGTCATCTTTGCCATCCTGTGCATTTTCATCCGGAACCGCATCCTGGAGATCGTGTACGCCTCGCTGGGCGCCCTGCTCTTCACCTGCGTGAGTCGAGGCGGTGGGCGGCCCCCCGGGGAGGGGGGGCTGGGGGGGGGGTGCGCAGCGTGCAGGCTTGTCCCTCAACAGCACCCGTTGCCGTCGCCTGCAGTTCCTGGCAGTGGACACCCAGCTGCTGCTGGGGAACAAGCAGCTGTCCCTGAGCCCGGAGGAGTACGTGTTTGCCGCGCTGAACCTGTACACGGACATCATCAACATCTTCCTGTACATCCTCACCATCATCGGCCGCGCCAAGGAGTAGCCCGCGCCCGGGCCCCGCTCAGGTGGCCTGGATGGCCTGGACCCTGCCCCTGGTGTGGCAGTGCCATCATACCTCCCCTCTCTCTCTCTGGGCACCGCCTGGGAGTGAGGGGCCCCCCTCCGACCCTCCTGTGTGTATACTGCAGATACTTCTGTCTGGACCCGCCGTGGCCAGCATGGCCCCTTCTAGCCCTCCGGCCCGCCACAGGGCAGCGGGGCCAGGTCTCCATGCCTCCTCCTGCCCACTCACTGTTGCATGAGCCCTGTCTGCCAGCCCACCCCAGGGTCTGGGGGCGACACCAGGTCCCAGGGGAGAGGGGTGAAGCCAGGAGGTGTGGGTGCACGTCTCCCCTCCGGTTCCAGCCCCCCCCCCCATGCCTGGCATAGAGAACCCTCTCCCTCCCCTCCCCTCCCCCGCCCCGGAGCGCTGCCCTCTGGGGGCCTGAGGGCTGAGGATCTTGTCCCTGTGCTGAGCCCTGAGGGCAGAGAGATTGAGAGTATTTCAGGGGAGGAGGGCGCCTTCCTCTCGTCTTGCTGTCTTTAAAATTCCAATAAACGGGACCTTCTGCTCTCTGCCTTCCCGTCACTGGCACGGCCGCTTCTGTGGGTGGCAGAAGCTCTCAGCATCACCAGGTAGAGGGAGGAGCAGGTTGGCCTGCTGGGAGGGGAGGTCAAGGACAGAACAGCAGCCAACCCTTCTCCACTTGCACCCCACCCACCACCTCCCCAGCCGCATCATAAGGTCTAGGCCTAAGACTCGGACGGGAAACTGAAGGCCTCTTGAGGTTAAGCATGGGGCCAGGGGATGGTGACTTTGCCCTGCACTCCTGGGAACTGCACAACAGACGAAGGGCTTGCGAGACCCTCACCATCCAGCCCTGGGCCCGGGAGCAGCACAGGCCACTGACAGAGCAGGCCCATGGTGCCCCTCACAGTCCGGCTCTGCCAGGCCCCAGCGTGCCCACCAGTGCCCGGGCCTGCCTCAGTCAGAGGCCATGCACCTCCCCATGCCGTCCCCATGAGACACCTGCAGCCTGGAGCCCCTGGCGGAAAGCTGGACAAAGACTAGGGGCTTGGCCAGTGGGGTCCCTCGGCCTGCCTCTTGCACCTTCTTCTGGCCTCACCTCAGTCCCAGCTTGTTCTGGGTACCCCACCCCCACTCTTGCTCTCTCACTTCCAGGCCCTCACCCACCCTAGCTCCAGGCTGCGCATCCAGAGGCCAGCCAGCTGTCCCTGTCCTCACGCCCCGAAAGAGGGGCTCCTGCACGGCCCAGGGCCCAGCTCCCTCAGAGGAGCCCCCTGCCCTGAGATCACCACGGCCTTCCCCCTGCAGGGCCCTCCCATCCAGCCTGGCTTGAGAACCCTCTCCTGGGACCCCTCCGCCCGCCAGCCCCCCGCCCATTAACCCAATCCTTTAACCGGCCCAGCCCAGCATCTGTGAAGGGACTCCCGCACTGCAAGGTGTCTACAGGCACCTCGACTGGGGCCTGAACCGAGTACGTTCTCCCCATCAACCTGCTGCTGTGTCGTCGTTGCCAATGGTCTCCACCCCGGCCACCCAGGCCAGAGCCACAGCTGCCCTCTGTCCTCTCCCTACCCGCCTTCCCCTGCCAGGGAAGGCCTCCCCATGCTTACCTGTGGGCTCACATCCACCAGCCCTCTGCTGGCCAGGTGTATTTCCAAAACCCCGATCGTACCACCTGCCTGCTTGAAACCCTCTGATGGTCACCAGTGGGATGAAGTGCACCCTCCTTGCCCAGCACACAGGCCCTGCCATCTGCCCGCTGGCTGCCCAGCTGGCCTCCCCGTCCCCTCGCCGCTCAACCCCCAGGCCTGACCTTGCACAGCCTAAGCCCCAGGCAGGCCCCGCTTCTCCGGGGCAAGGCTGTGCACCACGGGGCCCCTCCTGGAGTCCACGGTGGCTTCATGTGACACCGTGCTCCTCTGTCACTCTGCCAGGCAGGCAGCACGGCTCCCCTCTGTCACCTCCCCTCGGCTATGGGCTCCTTGAGCAGGTGCCCCACCCTACCCGGGGCTCTAAGCATGCAGGAACCCGCTCAGTGCTCGCTCACAGACCCATCAGGGATTCGTGCCGAGGAAGAAACACAGGGTGCTCACATGGTGAAGGAGAATATCGGTTGAGGTGAACGAAAGTCCGGAATAATGGCCAAGAGTAACATGCAGGGACAGTGTTTTCTCAAGGAGCTGGAGGAGCACACGCCCGGCTCCCCCGGGACGGCCAGGGTTTGGAGGTGCGGGGCAGGGGCCGGACGAGGGCCAGCAGCAAGTCCCTGCTTCCTTACGCCCTCCCCACGTCACCCAGAAGGGCCAACCCCCCTCATAGGTCCTTTCTAGCACCACTCCTGTGACCCCACGGCTCCCTGGGGTCTGAGGTCCCCTCGCCACACTGAGCCATAAGCTGGGCCTGTGCACGTGCAGCCGTGTCCAGTGAGCTTCCACCCAAAGGCACAGTCATGGCCAACTATACTAAGGCCAAAGACGGCTGATTTATTCTCCAACCGAAATGTCTATTTACGCAGGTCAGCGTTAAATCCATTCTCGTTCCAGAGATGAACAGACACAAAGTGCGCACCTCCGTCACGCTCCTCGCCGAGCAACACGGCCAGTGGCCGTGCAGAGCCTCGCGGAGAGGCCGGCATAGGATCCCAGCTCTCTAACGCCCGGGGCCAGCACCCGGTGCAGGCCCAGGCACAGCACAGGCGTCAGCCGTAGGATGAATGCATGAACTTTACGTGGCGCTGGCTGCCCCAGGACCAGGGACAGAGACAGACTTGGCTTTCAGGACTTTGGCTCAGCTTCAGCGTCAGTGGGAAGGCTTTTCAGGAGGGCGGACGGCAAAACTGAAAGCCCCCGAGAACGCACTGAGGCACATCTGGGACGACCACATGGAAGAAAGGGGGGAGCGTGCAGAGTCATGGGTGGTCAGGGCCAGGTGCGGACAACCGAGGAAAGAAGGCTCCGGAGTCTGGAGTCTACCCTGTGGGCAGCGAGGAAGCACTTCCTCCAGTGAAGGGGCCGGCTGTGGTTTGAGTAGAGGCAGGACGATGAGTGCGGGCCCGCGGGGAAGGCGCAGGGCGGGGGCAGAGGAGGCACTGAGGGGAGGCCCGGCCCGAGAAGCTTGGCCTCTTCCGCCTGCAGAACATTCTGTCTCTTGACTGTTTTCGCTCGGTCTCGGGCGTGTGGGGCCCTGGAGACCTTCTAGCGTGTCCGAAATGCAGATGCCTCTCCCTACAACTTCTCAGCTCCCGTCTTCAGCACTGAAGGCGCCTCTTCCCCCAGGGGTCTTCACCCCTCCGACCCGCTTTGTGACACGATCCACATCCTCCGAAATGGCAACCTCCACGCCCTTAGGTTCTTGCGTGGCAATGCCTCCTTCCAGTCTGTGCCCTCCGTGCTCCTTCATCCCGCCCTAGCCTGCGTTCCTGTGGCCCGGCCAGCTCCCGGTCCGGGGAGGACTCTAGCATGGGTTCAAAATCCTCTCCACCCCGGGGCATCTGGGTGGCTCAGTCGGTTACGTGTCCGACTTTGGCTCAGGTCATGATCTCGTGGTTCGTGGGTTCGAGCCCTGCATCGGGCTCTGTGCTGGCAGCTCGGAGCCTGGAGCCTGATTCGGATACTGTCTCTCTCTCTCTCTCTCTCTCTCTCTCTCATGAATAAACATTAAAAAAATTTTTTAAAAATCCTCTCCACCCCCATTGCTGTCACGACCCTGTGGCATTTCTCCTATCTCCACCCTTCTCCCGAGTCGAGGCCACAACCCCACCCGTCTTTAGCACTGCAGACGGTGATGAGCCCCCTTACATGCCTTCAAGGGACTTCCAGTCCAGATCTGGGGTCTCAACTCCCACTCTTAACACACAGGACTACTGGATAAAATACTTTTATAGTTTTAAGTACACATCGCTGAACAGCAATGCGAGAAACAAATGTGAGGAGAGACCACCTCAGCTGTGAGGGAAGAGTTACAGCCACGGGACTTGGAGAGGTCGTGCTAAAAAAAATAAGACTTAGCATCCAGGACCCACGAGGGAAAGAGGCTTGGTGAGACCCCAGGCTTTTGACGGAAAGCCTGGAGGGCTCCAGCTGGGGGACTAAAGCACAGACCCTTAGCCAGAACCACGCCCAGGCTGGATTCAGCTCTGTCCCTAGTGGTTGAAAGTAATCAGCTCTATTCTGTCTGCCTGGTAAGGAGATGACATCATCCGGAGCCTCTACAGGGGTTTTTTTGGGTTTTTTTTTTTTTAACACACAAAGGCTGTCATTTAATTAAAAATTACTAGGCATTTCAAAAGACCACATGGCTGTTTTTCCAAGAGGAAAAATAAGATACAGAAATAGACCTGGGGGTGACTCAAAGATTGGAGGTGGCAAAAAAAGGGGAGCTTTAAAATAAATATGATTAATACATTAAGAAAAATTGAAGGGGGCAGTAGAGAAACATGGACGAGAATATGGAGAATTCCCCGAGAGAGCTGGAATCTATGTAAAGAATCAAACTGAATGGAGGACTACAATTAGGTGAAACTAAAAATTCAGTAGCTGCATTTAAGACCAGATTAGACAAGTCAGAAGAAAGGATTACTGAGCCCAGAGGTCAATAGAAGTCATCCCAACTCCCAAAGAGAGAGAAGGGGCGGACAGAGAAAATGTAGACATGTGCTTCTGCTATGGGGCAGGAGGCTGCAAGGTAGGTGCGGTTCTGGAAGGAAAAGAGAGAGCGGAAAAGGGACGTCTGAAGAGACACTGCCTGAAAAACTTCCAAAACCAGTGATACATCAACCTGCAATCTACCAAAACTGACACAAAAGCGTTATGCTGACCTCGTAAAGTTCCCCAGGTTCTGTTATGAGCCCATGATCATGCGCTGAAACGCGTCTTTCCAAAACTCACACGTTGAAGTCTAAGCCCGAGCGCTCGCTGTGTGTTCTTGTCTGGAAATTCCGTCACAGCAGGTGTAATGAGTTAGGACAAGGTCACACCGGAGTAAGGTGGGCCCCTAATCCAGTGTGTTTGCCGCCCTTATGAAAAGGGGAAACTTGGGCACAGGGCCTTCTCCTTCTCTGGCCCCTGCCTGAGAGGAGCTGTCACTGTGTCTGCCCATCTGCCACAAGTGACAGCGGGACCGCCCCAGCTTCCTGACTGGGAGACACAGGCAGACGCTCAGTGCCGAGCCCCAGAATCTGAAGGCTGAAACCCCTTGTGCTACAGGACTGTGAGCGTGGGGCCAGGGCCGATGGCCAAGGTGTCCCGGTGCTCGGGAGGCAGAGGTCTAGCCAGCGGGGCCGGCCACCTCTCGCGTGCAGCCCACCGTCACAAGAATCCCGGGCCACCTCAGCAGCGGCTGGCACACAATCTACAAGTGTCACTCTGATTTGTGGTGGACGCCACCCCAGGGCCACTGCCACCCCAGAGCCATCTCCACTCTGTGCAGCCAGAGGCCTGTGATGGTAAAGAGTTCCTGGCACCCCTACCCAAAACAATAAAGATGTCAGGTGACTTTGCTCAAAAACAAAAACAAAAATATCATACTGAAGGCTCTAGCAAGTATGATAAGGCAAGAAAAAAGGGCATGTTTATTTATTGCAGCACGACCACGTAAACAGGAAATCCTCTGAAATCTACCAAAAAGACGACTAGAACAAACAAATGAGTTTGACGAGATCATAGTACACAAGGTCAACAATAAGAGTCACGCGGGGCTCCTGGGGGGCTCAGTCAGTGAAGCGTCTGAGTCTTGATTTTGGCTGAGGTCATGATCTCGCGGTTCGTGGGCTCTGTGCTGACAGTGTGGAGCCTGCTTGGGATTCTCTCTCTCCCTCTGTCTCTGCCTCTCTAAATTAATTACTTAAAAGTCATATACGTATTAGGACCACAAGTCAAGGAAGGCATGTGGCCTCCAGAACCAGCAAAGAGCAAGGCAACAAATTCTCCCGAGATCCTCTGAAAACAAACACGGTGCTACCTACACCTGGTTTTTAACCCATCGAGACTTATCAGACTTCTCGTCTATGGAACCGTAAGATAGTAAAGGTGTGTCGTATAAATAAATTCTCATATTGCTCAAAACATTATGTAATTGTTCACTGCTATGAACGTGAAATTTTAAAACTCTATATACGTATGTGTTAACTATATATACATTTAAAAAAAAACATCAATGCTTAGGGACTATGGCAGAGGCTCCCTAAGACCACTCTCAGGTTTGATGATTCGCTAGGACTCACAGGACTTAGCATCTACTCCAACTCACCATTAGGATTTATTAAAGAGAAGTAACTACAAAGCAAAATCAGCAAGGAAAAGAACTCCTGTGGCAAAATCTGAAGGAAATCAAGTGCAAGCTTTCAAGGGTCTCCTCCCTGTGGAGTCACACAAGATGAACCTAATTCGTTGACCAAGGAGCTGTGATCACATGTGTGAAATGTTGTCGATCAAGGATGCTCACTGCAGACTCAGCGCCCAAGGTTTTTATAGGGGCTGATCACATAGGCACCCTCTACCGGTGTTCTGTAGCAACCCCCAGACTCTCAGAAGGAAACCAGACGCTCGGCAGAAGCCATGTCGTTTGAATGAACAGCTTAGGCACAGTTCCTTCAGCCTATCAGTTCTGGGAATTGTGGGAATCCTCCTGAAATCAAGCTGCTAGATGAGAACCAAGGGCCAGCCTTGCAGAAAGACCTTTCTCAGGGGAGTGGTCTCAGGCCTTTTCTACACAGTAATACATTTAAAAAGATATGTGCAATCCACGTCCACTGCAAACGACAAACATTTCTGAGAGGTATTTTTAAAGACCTACACAGAGAAATTTACATTCATAGATCAGAAGACTTAGGGTGTCAAGAGGTCAATTCTCTACAGATTGATATAGAAATCCAACACAATCAAAATCAAAATCAAAATCCCAGAAGGTTTTATTGTAGAAATTGACAAACGTCTTAAGATTTAAATGGAAATGCAAAAGATGCAGAAAAGTCAAAACAGTTTTGAAAAAAGAACAAAGTTGGAGAAGCTATACCACCTGGTTTCGTGACTTACTGTGAAGTGACAATAATCATAAGGAGGACACAGGTGAGTGGAACAGAATAGAGGATCCAGAAAGAGACGTACATGTATTTTTTTAAACAAATGGTTCCATCTGATGGAACCAGCAGATACCCACTAGGAAAGAATCTCGATCCTTACCTTACATCACACACAAAACTTAAGTTGAAATGGCTCGTAGACCCAAATATAAAAGCTAAATTTATATATTAAAAAAACCCTTCTAGATGAAAACACAGGTGAATCTCTTCACGACCCTAGAATAAGCAACTTTCTTAGATAAGACGCAAAAAGCATGAACCACTAAAAAAATCTTCGCTAAAAGCTTTTACTCTCTAAAAGACACTGCTGAGGAGGAGCACCGGGCGGCTCAGTCAGATAAACGTCCGACTTTGGCTCAGGTCATGATCTCGTGGTTCGTGGGTTCAAGCCCCGCGTCAGGTTCTGTGCCGACAGCTCAGAGCCTGGATCCTGCTTCGGATTCTGTGTCTCCCTCTCTCTCTGCCCCTCCCCTGCTCACGCTCTGTCTCTCTGTGTCTCTCAAAAACGAATAAATGTTTAAAAAAATTGTAAAAGACACTGCTGAGGAAATGAAAAGACAAGCCACAACTTGGAGAAAATATGTGCAATGCACGTGTTTGACAAAGGTTTATATCTAGACCACATAGGTGTTTCTGCAATTTCAGAATCAGAAGGCGCGCAACCTAATTTTCAAAAATGGTCAAAAGACTTTAGGAACCTCATAAAAGAAGATACACAAATGGCCAACAAACACATGCAAATATTTTCAACATCGTTAGGCATCAAGGAAATGCAAGTTAAGCCACAACGAGATACCGGTCCACACCGACCAGCACAGCGAAAACAGAAAGATTTACAATAACAAACATCGGCAACACAGAACAACGAGGGCTGTCATGTGCTGGTGGCAGAAACGTGGAAGGTACGACCACTTTGGAAAACAATTTGGCAGTTTCTTGCCTCGCTAAACAGCTATTTACCATACGATCTAGCAACGTCGCTCCTAGATTTTTATCCAAAGATGTATACACAAATGTTCATGGTGGGCTTCATCCATGAGAGCCAAAAATGGAAATGACTGAAATGTCCATCAAAGGCGAGTGGATAAATTGTGACACAGTCATGTGATGAAATGCCACCGAGCCATAAAGAGCAGTGAGCCAGTAATACTAACACAGCCCCGTGAGTGGATCTCAAGATCAGAACGCTGAGCAAGAGACGCCAGACGCAAAAGAATACGCTCTGTCTGATTAAAAGACTGTTAGGGGGGCGCCTGGGTGGCTCAGTAGGTTAAGCGTCCGACTTCGGTTCAGGTCATGATCTCACGATCCGTGAGTTCGAGCCCCGCGTCGGGCTCTGTGCTGACAGCTCAGAGCCTGGAGCCCGTTTCAGATTCTGTGTTTCCCTCTCTCTGACCCTGCCCCGTTCATGTTCTGTCTCTCTCTCTCTCTCAAAAATAAATAAACGTTTAAAAAAAAGAAAAAAAGAAAAAAGACTGTTAGGGCCAGGGGTTGGAGGCAGGACTTGCCAGGGAAGGGTGCACAAGGGAACTGTTGGCGTCACAGAAATGTTTTATCCCTCGTTGTAGTGGGGGTCACTTGATACATAACACTTGTCAAAACTCATCAGATTGTTTGCTTAAAATGGGTACACGTTATTGCATAAGAATTATACCTCAATAAAGGTGATTTTTAAAATAGGAACGTGGGGGCTCCTAGGTGGCTTAAGTCGGTTGAGCGTCCAATGCTCGGTCTTGGCTCAAGTCATGGTCCCAGGGTCACGGGATCGATCCCCCCCTTAAGATTCTCTCTTTCTCCCTCTGCCCCTCACTCGCCTGTTCTCTCCCTCTGTCTCTCAAATTAAAATATGAACGTGAAAAAAATAAAAAATAAAGTGTGAATGTGGGCAAAAGATTAACAAAACCCTTTCCTCTCCTGCTTGACAGTGTGACCTTCGGTGAACTCCCTGTGCACCCCCCGTCATCAGGTAAAGGTAGAATGTTGGTTTGACTCGCAGCACTGCTTATGGTAACGCTTTGCCCTACTGGTAAGCGGTCCGTGGACAGGGAGCAAGTGGAGAGGAAGCAGCAATGCCCGAGGGAAGCCGTACTCTGAGCCCCCTGCGGGACAGTGGCTCTCGAATCAGGACCCCAGAAGCTCCGTCCGTGGAAGGGCCCAAGGCCTGACGACTGCCGTGAGGCGCAAGCTTTGGAGGCCAGGGCAGCTCTCGCCCTGCCCAACGTGGACCTCACCTCCTTGAGTGTGAGTTGGCACCTGTGGGTCCACGGAGGTGGACGTGTCGGCTCCGTGACTCCGTCAGAAAAGGAAGACGCAGCTGCGGTGCTGGCCGAGCTCCATTTCCTGCCCTGTGAGCAGACGGATGCCAAGGGCTACCTTGTGGCCGGGGCTGGGTATCCCGCAGACTGAGGCCCCTTGGGGGACACCGCAACGGCTGTTTCACAGAAGAGCGACCACAAATGGCCACAACACGCACAGTGGCAGGTCCAACCGCATAAATCATCAGGGGAAGGCAAGTAATGGCGGGCACAGCGTATGCACTCAACAAACACCTGCACGACTGAGGCCGCGACTGCGATGAGATGCCAGTTAATGTCCACTCGATCAGAAAAAATGCACAAGCCCGGCAATATCAGGTGTCGGAGAAGTCACGCAGCACCAGGAATCACTTTGTGCGTTGGCGAGCAAGTCAGTTAGTAAGCCAGTTTGGCATTATCTTGTCAGGTGGAAAACTTGCATTTCTGCCACCCGGAAATCTGCACGTGTGCCCAGGATAAACGTTTGCACGTGTTCGTCTGCAGACACGTGGGAACGTTCGCCGTGTCACCGTTTCCACTAGAGACCCCTGTAAGCGGCTAGACGTCTGCCGACGAGATTACGGGCGTGTAAATCGTGGCGCGTGCACAGAATACCGGTTCCCCTGACCTTGTCCTCTGACCACAAGGCAGTGCAATTAGAAAATTAACCATAAGGGGACACCCCGTCGTCTGGGCAGAGTGCCCAGCGCAGCACAGGAGAGCACTGATACCCCAAGTCCCTGTGACGGCAGGAAAACCACCCCCCCACCCTCGCCCATGCTTCCGAATGCAGAGCCCCTGGTGAGAACCACAGCCCTCAGCGCTCAGGATGAAGTCACATTCTGATGTGACCTCAGGCCCCACGTGACATGCCTGCGCGGCCACCGCCCTCGCCTCCCACTCGCCCCCACCGTGCACACGTCAGCCGCACACGTCGTCCCCACCTCGTCTTCCTTCAACCCGGGCGGCTCCTCCTTACGGATTAGATGTGAGAACCCGTCCCCCTGGAGCGCTCCCCTGACCCCCACCATCCAGGGCTTCACGCCCTTTGCCTCCGCTCCTCCAGCAGAACCCTTGCCCCCCGTGTGGTGGTGGCCTGTCCACCGGCAGGTGCGTCCGACTTCACGTGACTCTCTAGTGGCCGCGGCACGACCACGGCTACCCCGACGCCTCGCGCGAGATGCGGCGCCCGACTGGCGCTCAACGAATCTAGCCCTTGTGGAACTGCCTTGTTCGTTAGAGAGCGTGCCGCGTTCCCGGAGCCCAGTGCGGGGGGGGGGGAAGGTGGGACGGGGACAGCCCTCGGAGGGTCTGGGACACCGAGAAAATGAAGTAGCCCCGCCAGAGGTGATTCACTCGCCGATGCCCGTCTTCCAGGATCTGCCTCTTTCGCCTTGTTCGACGCACAGGGCGGTTTTCCTTGTGTGCCCCCACCCACCCCACCCCCGTTCCACTCACGGTGCTTCGGTCCTGCTTGAGGCCCACGTGGCCTCCCGCCTGAACCTTCAAGAGCCTCTCGAGCATCGGCCTCCCCACTTCCAGTCTTGAACCAGACACACAGGCGAGGACCTCACTCCCGGCTTAAAGGCCCCCAAAGGCTACCGTTGCCTGTACTAATCTCAGCTGTGGCTCCTGCAGCCAAGGTCCTACTGGGCCAGCGGGAGTCACGCCCTCCCTGGGCGCCCAGCCCCCGCCTCAGGCGTCACACCTGCCCTCCTGGGCGCCCCGCTGCCAAGGCTGGCCGCTTTGTCCCCTGAAGACACCGAACTCGGGGCAGAAGCTCTCGTTTATTTTGTGTCCCCAGTTCTTCACGTAAGAGCCGCTCAGCAGAAGGCGGTCGGCCCGAGGACCAGCCAGGAGGAGGCCTGGGACACTGGGGGGGACCTACACCTGCTCCCGCCAGTGTCTGGCTTCCTCCTGGATGTGCCCTAACAGCATCTCTAGTGCCTGTCGTCCGTCTCCCCTTGGCCCTCTGTCCACCCGGCCCTCCAATGCTCCCCTTGGAAGGTCCCGATTGCGGAGCCTCAGGCCCCCTCCCCTCCTGTCGGTCCTGCCCACCCCCTTCCCCCCCTGGCCGCCTCCTCTCACCCCTGCAGGCACTGCCCCCCAGGATTTCAACCTTCCTCAGGCGCCTCCTGCCTGCAGGCTCCCAAAGCAAGGCCCACTGAGGCTCCCCCTTAGCGGGAGCTCCAGATGGCGGCGACAGGCCCTGCACAAGGACTCTGCCTTGGGGGCACTCCCCTCCAGGCCCTGGGCTCAAATCCACACACCTCTTCCCCCTCCCCCCGCCCCGCCCAAGGCTCTAGTGTGTCTTTCCTCCCCCAGGGGTGCAGGCCTGCCCCACACTCCTTCTTAGTCCCCTCTGACAGGCCTTGCCCACCCTGTCCTGAGGCGGTCCCAGGGCACGGTGGCCCGACTTCCTCCCAGTGGCCCCTCACGGACCTCAGCACTGCCCGCCGGCTTGCCCCACTCCCCACACCACCTCCACCTCCATCCGGCTCCCACAGGCGAACAGCAGCTGCTGCCTCTAGAGCACTTCCCAGGCCCTCACACGCCTGGTGTGGCACAGACTCCAAACCACCCTGCCCTGCCCCCTGCCTACACCCCTGTGCTCCCACCGCAGCCTCCCTCGCTGACGGCGCCTCCTCATCCCTGCCCACACCGTCCAGCCCCACAGTCCTCTCCCAGTCCCTCCGTGTGCTGTGCTGCCTTCTGCCTCAGGACCTTTGCTCTGCTTCCTCATCCCCCGCCCTCGGTGGCAACACAGCCTCCGAGGCCCTACGGCCCACCCTGCCCATCTTTCCCCATCACCCCATTCCCCTGCACGACCCTCGCCCTCAGTGCCGGGCACCCCTCCAGTCTCGCCCACACCGTGTGCCTAAGGCTTCGAGCGCATGTGCACGCAGCTGGGACGCGTCGTCGGACGCGGCTGCGAACGGACAGAGAAACAGCCCGGCCGGGGGGGGGGAGAAGGGTGGCCGGAGCCAGACCACAGGGGACGAATCAGTGGCCTGGCGCGGTCACTGGCCGCCCCCAGTCCCCACCCTCAGCGACAGGGGGCAGAAGCCCAGGGAAGACGGTGCCCCGGCGCACGAGTGCCGACCGGTGAGGACACAGGACGACCGGGGTGTTTACTGGAAGGCCCGCCCGTGGTGGGGGTGCCGGGGCGGGGCCTGCCGGTTATCGGGGAAACCAGCTGGGGAAGTTGCGACAGGCGAGGTCGGGCGTGGCCCGGCGGGTGTCTGGCACGCGTCTACGCGGCCGGGTCTGCCCGGCTGGGTGCAGCATTTGCTTTCCACTTCCACCTAACGTTTCTCGTGGGCAAAATGCAAGCCAACCAACGGGACCGGCCGCGTGTATGGGCCGCACGGAAACAGTGCACGTTTGCATGAGCACTGAGGCAAAACCCTCCGTGTTTGTGTCGGGTTCGCTCTGAGGACGAGACACCCCCACTCCCCTGCGGCCGGAAACGCGTAGCGCACTATTCCCCAAACTGAGGCTCAGGGACCCAGACAGGCTGAAGGGGGGGTGGGGGCCCTGGGGCCCCCGTCTGAGGGACATGGGCCTCGAGCTCCTTCCTCCGGCAGCACTGGGGCATGGGGACCCCGAGCCTCCGAAGCCCGTAATCCAGGCCAGGTGCCGGGCGCCACGTGCAAGCCTGACCTCGCAGTGACCTTCACATATCATCGAACCGGAAGACAAATTGGAGGGTGGGTGCGATCAGCCCAGCCTGCGGTGACCGCACATTCCCACGGCCACCGGCCAGCAGAAGGCGAGCTGGGCCTAAAACCAGGCCCTCTGTGGCTCACCACTTCCCTCTGTGTTCTTGGAGGTTCCTGATAAGAATTCCTTCGGAAAGGTCCGTTGCGAGTGTGCTAAGTGAGGGCTGCGCAGAGGCCGACTCCTCATCCCTCGCCCCCGCCGCCCCCACCAGGAGCAGGTCGGCCCTGGCTGTGGGGCCGGCAGAGGCAGAGGCACCACTCAGACCCGGTCCGTTGCAGGGGAGGCTCACGTGGCACGTTGAGCCGACACAGCCCACAGGAGGCGGGTGAGGGGTGGGGAAGCTCTGGGGGAGGGGCCTAAAGCCCAAGAGGTGCCCCAGAGGAGGGCTGGCGGAGAGGCTGGACTTCTGGAGGCCGAGAGGGTGGAGGGGCCCGGGCTCTTGCCGCCTGAGGGTTCGTGAGAGAAAGTGCTGGTCGTGGACTCAGTGACACGATACAGGCTGCTGCACCTTGGGGCTCACCGGGGTCTCCGAAGGGCACTAGGGGGAAGAGAGGCATCGTTACCCCATTGGACAGATGGAGGAGGAGAGGCGCAGGGAGGAGACACAGTGAAGCGGAGGCAGAGCCTGTAAGAGGGGGGCGGCTCGCAAGCCGAGGTCTGAAGAAGGAGGAGGAATCAAGGATGGTCAGGGCTGGGGGGAAGGCGGCTGGGAGGCCCACCCCTGGAACCCAGGGTCCGGAACCCCGCCGCCCGCAGGCCGCCTGGGCTCTCCCCTCCTGGCGCCTTCCGAACAAAGCTTTGTAGCTAACGAGCTCCAGAGACCGACAGAGGCCTCCTGGTCTCCGCTGGACCCTCGGCCCTTCCTGAGGAGCGACCGAATGGACCCGTGGGGTTGGTGACCAAGTGACACTCACAGAAGAAGACGCTGCCTCTAGCCAAGGCCTGGAGAGACCTTCCCCTGAGGCACCCCTTCCCAGCTCCGGCTGGTCGGGCCCTGCCTGGATGAGCGGGGCCATCGCAGTCCTAAGGGGACAACGTCAGGAGGGGACAACCGGTCCCTCAGAAACCTAGGGGCACATCCTCAGACACTCAGCAGGCCAGTTAGCACCTGCCTTGTTTCTTCTGCCAGCATATCTTCTCCAGCTTCATGGGGAGAATGCTTCTAGGAAAAACAAAATTTAAGGGTTGAATAAAAACTGTATTCACACATTTGCTGAGCACCTACCATGTGCCAGGGCCTGTGCCGGACTCTAGAATGCAGACAGAGTGGAGACCGTACGGCAGGGCCTTTGTCCTCTCCTGGGACACCACCCTGGGTCTTCTCTCTGAACAGAACCAAGGTCCAGTGGGGGGTCAGAAAGACCCCCTCCCCTGGCAGCTGTGGGAGACACACACACACACACACACACACACACACACACGCTGCCTGAGCAGGGGTGAGGCTGGAGGCAGGAAGAGCAGGTCAAAGAGCAGGCTCCAAGACCTGCACCAAGCCCCAGCCCCAACCGCTGGGAAAGGTGGGAAGACCCGACTGGCCGTGGGGATCCGGGCGCCCCGGGGAAGGTCTGGACCAGGCACCGGACATGGAGGGCTGTGCACCGGTGTCCCCACCTGGAGGAGGGAGACTGTTACAACACTGCCCGGCACACGGTAAGCACCCAAACCGAGCTGGCCACGGCCCTTTCATTGTCTGAAGTGAAGGAGAGGGAAAGGGAGGGAGGAGTCGCGGCTGGCATCCAGGAGGGCACTGCACTCGAGTGCCAGCTGGATCTGTGGGAGCACAGACTGGGCAGATTCCTCCCAGGAGCTCCTTGTGGGCCACAGGGTGGGATCCCAAGGCTGTAAGGGGCACAGCAGGCAGAACAGAAATGATCACCCAGCCAGGATTGCTAGGACGCTAGGGACACGGGCAGCACGGTTCCTTCCCTGGGACCGCCTCCCACAAGCCAAGAACGGCACGCCACAGCCCGCCCGTGTGGACGGAGGTAGGAGGGGGTGTGGACAGAGGGCTCCAGGTCAAAGGTCCCTGTTCTGTAGCAACTTTTTGCCTTGAGAAGATGGCTTTTACAAGGAAACTGACAAAGAGTCCCAAGCCAAGAAGGGAGCAAAGATCCCCTGAGGCCTCGCCAAGCTGCTGTGCTGAGCGGAATCTCAGGAGGCAAATTTGAATGGGGACAAACTGTGCAAAGCCAGTGACCCGAGACCAGCAGTGGAGACGCCTGACTCAGCACCAGTGGGGACACTGGAGGTGTGTGTGAAGTGAATTCCTAATGCGCCGTGAGGGATGCAGAGCAAACCCCGCGTGAAGCCGGGAAGCCGGGAAGCCGGGAGCTTCCTGCCAGTCCTTCGGGAAGAGTCAGGGAGAAGGCGGGGAGGGCCGCCCACTCCCTCTCGCTCCCGTCACGCCATCCAAGTTGCTGTGGGTAAAGCTTTGGCCGAAGCCCTCGCTCTTTGCAGACTTTTGCTACTTCGTCCCAAACTCAAGCCTGCTAGGTTTGGGCACAGAAGGACAGTTGTACGCAGGACAGAATAATGACAAGATAAGCGAACTGGAAGGAAGGGAGATAAGAGTGGAGGGACAGAGACCAGAGAGGGGCCTGGGCTGTCCGCACGGGACGGGCCGCCGGCCACGGCGCGATGCCGGGAGACCCGGTGGGGGGGCGGCGGTCTGCCGTGGCCCCAGGCTGCACGGTGGGAAGGGGAAGGATAATAGAACAATTCCGGTGTTATTTTAGCTCCAGGGGTACAATACAGTGATTCACTAAACCCCCAATTTCTAACACAATGCCCGCCACACAGTAGGTGCTCAATATACCATTTTCGGAGGGAAAAAGCAGTGTGTAAAGGGAAGTATCGGTCGGATTCCTCAGATGTTAAGAGATTTAAGGAACGGGCTCGTGCAGTTGTGGGGACTGGCAAGTCCCGAATCTGTAGAGGAGGCCAGCGGGCTGGAAACTCAGGCAGCCGTGTGGGAGAGCAGCGAGGCAGGATTCCTTCCTCCCTGGAAAACCTGGGCTCCTGAGGTTTCCTGCTCCTGAGGCCTTCAGCTGCTTAGATGAGGCCTACCCACATCAAATCAACTGATTGTAGATGCCAGTCACTTCACAAGATATTTTTACAGCAATATCTACACCAGTGTTCGACCAAACACCTGGGCACCGTAGCTCAGCCCCACTGACCCGTCAACGGAACCACCCCAGCTGCATCAACCCAAGGAGAGGCCAACAGCCAGGCAAGACTGGATGGTAGAAGGCGAGTGGGAAAGCCATGAGAAGCTCACTTTCCCACACTGTGAACAGCAGAGTGGTGACGACACCCCTGCCCCCACCAGGTGAAAGGGGCCACAGTGACGCAGCCGCGATGACTGTCCAGGGTGTGGGAGGAGGGTGGGGGCAGGCCCCCATTGTGAGGCCCAGGTAGAATGCTCAACTCAGGCTGACTCTGAACCAGTCCTCACCCCCACCTCCGGCTTAGACCTGGGCCTCACTGCCCTCTCCGCCTGGGTGGACACCCCAGGACACTGCCTCACTTGACTCCCAAGGTCAGACCCCCCAAGATTTCTGAGCAGACAGTTCTTAAAAAGGGAGCACGGGGGCACCTGGGTGGCTCAGTCGGTTGAGCGTCCGACTTTGGCTCAGGTCACGATCTCACGGTCCGTGGGTTCGAGCCCCGCGTCAGGCTCTGTGCTGACAGCCTGGAGCCTGCTTTGGATTCTGTGTCTCCCTCTCTCTCACCCTCCCCCGTTCACGCTCTGTCTCTGTCTGTCTCAAAAATAAATAAACATTAAAAAACAATTAAAAAAAAAAGGGGAGCATGACGGGGACTCCCAGGTCTGAATTCCCGAAACCTGACGACCTGCCGAAGAACACAGTCTTGGGTCTTGAACTCACGCGGGTGCCGTGGGGGGAAGGGTGGGGCCCCGAGTCACCAGAAGCGGAGACTCCAAGCTATAGGGAGCCAGGAGCGTGGACAAGGGAGCCCCCCGGGCCAGCATCAGAGACAGGCTTTGAGCACCTGGGTTGGAAGAAAGTATGGCCACTGTCCAGGGGCCCAAGGTAGAATGTCCTGGAGAGAGGCCAACAGGCTAGCTCCAGGTGTGCCCAGCATCCCAAGGAAAGGGTGCCCTAGCCAGGAAGACGGGTGATGAGTTTCCATTCCACAGAAGATCACTGGTTACCCACCTGCAGTGCACCTAGGCCCTCTGCTGGGTGCTGGGGAGCTACAGCACGCCCACGTCACCGTAAAGTGAGCCCAACAGCACCAGCAGCCAAGTGCACAGAGCCAGGTAAGCGCTGTATTGGAGGCGCGGCTGCAGGGAAGCCTAGAGGGCGGAGATGAGCTCGCTGGGGTGACAGGACGCTTGAGGGAGCAGGCCCCTGCAGACACAGGAGGGGTCGGTGCATCCCAGCCGAGGCAGGACCTGTGCACAGGCCTGGAGCACGGAGGGCTGAGCCTGGCAGAGCAGAGAGGGCCGGGAGCGGGGCACAGCCTCTGACCTCACAATACCCAGGGCCCACTGGGCCAGCCTTGCCTCTGGCAAACCCTGGTGCCCTCCTCCCGCCCGGGCGAGGCCCGGGGCCCTGGGCAGTCTCCAGGTGCAGAGCCCCGACTCGGGCTGCACCCATCCCGTTGCCCCGGGGCATGTCTCTACTCGCCAATTATGAGGGGCTCCGGCATCAGATCGAGAGGCTGGTGAGGGAGAACGAGGAGCTAAAGAAGCTGGTGCGGCTCATTCGGGAGAATCACGAGCTCAAGTCGGCGATCAAGACGCAGGCGGGCGGCCTGGGCATCAGCGGCTTCAGCACCGGGTTCGGCCAGATGGCGGCCACTCCTCAACACCAGGGAAACTGTAAGAGACTGGGGCGGGGAGGGGGTCTCTGGGAGTCCTGGAGACAGGGCACGGATAGTAACGAGCAGGTGGGACGGTGGTCCCACCAGGGGAGGACACGGGACCATCGGGACAGAGGGCAGAGCTGGGCACCAATTCCTGCACCCTGATGGGAGGAGGCCCCGCTCACCCCCCTCCTCTAGGCTGACCGTCCAGGCAGCCCCAAAGGCTGCGAATTTCCCAGCTGTGGGATCCAAATGTGCCGCGCTCCTGGGTCTAGTGTGTCGCTTGCCCTCCTTCCCCCTCCCCCCTCCCCCCGAGCACCCCCCAGGGCCCTGCGCCTAGAGATGGCCACTGACAGCCCAGATCCAGGAGCCAGGGACAGAAACCAGGACCGAAGCTGAGGTCTGGGAGTCATTAGCGTGTGGCAGAGCCCTGGGGCTGGAGAAGATGTAGGGTGAGACGGAAGAGGCAAAGCACTAGCGGGCATTTGCAGAAAAAGTGGTGATCGGCAGGCCGGGGCCTGGGGAGCAGGGACTGAGCCAGGAGGAGGCCGGGAGGCCACGCGGCTGAGTGTGGTGATAGGGGCAGGGAGGGGCTGGGGACAGAAAGCTGTGGGCAGAAACTGGCTGGCACTGAAGATAACGGAGGGGAAATTTCTGGGGGTGGCAAGGCCCCAGGGTGAGGCGATAGGAGTCGGCGGCTGGCAGTGTGCTGTGAAGGTTACACAGGGCGAGCCGGCGATAAAACCCTGCAGTGGTCACACCGTAGCCGTCCCCTCCTGACAGGGTCCTCCCTGTGCCAGAGAAGGCCCTGCGCCCCGCCCTCCCGCTGGCCCCTTCGTCCCCAGTCAGGCCCCGAATGGTCTTCCTCCCCGAGAGGAGGACTCTGCCCATCCTGGGGCCCCTGCAGCTCGGCCGTGGGCCACAACACTTGGTTGCTCCGGGAAGGTCACAGGTGGCTTCCTAAGTGCCACATCCTTCTAAACCTCTGCATGCAATTTGGGACCGATGACCCCCCTCTTTCTGGGTTTACCCTCGGCAGCATCACCCACCCCCTGCTCCGGGCCAGCCCGGGCCCCGCGCTCCACTGCCAGCCAGCCCAGCACGGGCCCCCATCCTCCACGGGGCTGGAGGCCCCTGCAGATAGTCGTGCAGGCCCAGCAACTCCCTGGCACTCAGCTCACTCCCAACCACACGTTTCTGATTGAGAACTTGGCCTTTCCACTGGGATGCTAAACCCTCCCAGGTCTGTGCTCCTGCCCTGAGGGTCCCACGCCAGGCCCTTACTCTTGGAAGCTGCCTCCCTCTGGTCCCCACACACCGGCTTCCCTGCTCTTGAACCACACTGTTCATCCGCGCGGCCTTCACCCCCTCACTGGCCACAAGAGCACAGGCCTCTCCTCGGAAAGGCTTTATTGTAACGACTGAGACAATGCGTCGGCAAAAATAAAGACGCGGGGAGATACAAAATAAAAGAAATCTCAAAGCTTCACAAAAAAGTAAGTCTTCTCCTTTTGGGCTTGATTCTTAACAGAATCCTTGGGCCACGTTGGTTCTTCCCCCTCCTGAGGGGCCCGGCTTAGGGGGTTAGGAAAGGCTTTCTGGAGGGGGTGAGCCCACGGTGGTGGGAAGGCATTAGCGGGCGAGCAGCAGCTCCTGTAAACGCCAGGACCAGGGGGCAGCAGGGACGCGGGACCCGTCAGTGAGGCTGACGCCCAGGCTGTGTGTGGGTGAGCGTACTGGGTGCGTGGGGGGCGGGGGGGGCGGCTAAGTGTGTTTGTACCGTGTGAGAATCGTGTGATTGTATCTGTGAGTGTCCTGTGAGTGTCCATGTGGTTGTACCTGAGTGTGTGAAGTCTGTGTGGTTGTATCCGTGACTGTGTGGGGTATTATCAGGGCCAGTGACACTGAGCAGTACGGCTAAAGAGGTCAGCAGAGGTCAGATCAGCGGGGACACAGGCCGGTTCCTAAGGGCAGAGAGCAGGGCCGGGTGGTTGTGGCGGAGTGAGCGAGCTCCTGCTGCGGAAGGGTCCCTCCAGCTGCTGTGGGGACGGGATTCGGAGGAGACGAGAGCGAGGCCGCGCCGGCTGACGCTGAGGCCCTTGCAGCCCTGCGGGTGGTGGAGAGAAACTGACTCAAGCTAACTGCTTGGATGTGCAGGACGGACAAGGGAGTCCAGAAGGTGTCTCCGTTCGGGCAGAGGTGGTGGGGTGCCTGGCAGCGTGACCTCCTGAGACTGCGGAACTCTCCGTCCCCGCGCCCAGCCAAGGAGGATCCCTGTGGTGGCCTCGGAGGAACTTTCTCTTTCTCAGGCCACTTCCTGCTTCTGCCTGCTCCTTGTGACTCACCTTCCTCATGGAGTCAGGCTTTTACTCTTGATTGCCTCTTGTGAACTCAACCTCCAGTTCCTCTTTCCGGGCTCGCCCTTGCACTCTGTGTATGCTCAGGCCCGCGGTGCGGGGCTCAGGCCCATCTCCGCGGGAGAGGCAGCCCGGGCTGTGCCTGTGCTCCAGCGGCGCAGGGCTACCCCCGGCTGGGAAGACACCTGCGTGGAGCCACCAGGCAGCAGCGGCGACACAGTCCTGAAGCTCTGGGAGACGTCAGGGCTGGAGGGAGAAGGTTCAAGAGTATTGACCACCGAAGCCGCAGGAGGGGTAAGGCCACCTGAGAGGGGCGAGCACAGCCAGTGCATGAGAGAAGCGGGGAGACGAAGGAAACCTCAGAGTGTGATGTCACAGAAGCCAAGGCACAGCTTCGAGGGGGCAGAGTGTCAACAGAATAAAGGCTGAAGAGTCCAGGGCCTCTGCTGACCTGGTATGAACGAGCCCGGTTAGACTTGACCTCCACCACAGGTGCTAGCGGCCCAGGCTGTGAGGTGAAGAGTGAGGAGTGACGGAGAAAATGGCACAGTAGGCGGCTGACGCTCTGTTCCCAAAGCGCGGCTGGGGGCAGGCAGGAGCTGCTCGGACGGAGCCAGGCTCCTCAAGATGGCCAAGACCTGACCTTGTCCCTCCGCAGCGGGAAGGAGCCAGTAGAGGCGCTGGGAGGTGCCCCTACGGAGGGGAGGGAGGGCAGGAGGCTGAGGAAACCGGAACCATGGCTTCCATTCTCCTTGGAAAAATGACACCGTTGGAGCCGAAGATGAGGAAGGTGTGACACCGTGGATGCGGCGGGAGCTGAGAGTGGGACCTGGGGGGGCCCGTCTGGCTGTGCAGGGAGCTCGGATGGTGCCACCCACCTTGGACCCCTTGGACCCCTTGGACCGTAAAGGCGGCAAGCCACCAACTTGCTCAGCAGCGTTTGTTTGGGGCTCTGGAGGCGGGGGGTGGTGGCAGGGACGCGGGCAGGCGGAGCAAGGACGGGTTTGGGCACCTCACAGAGGGAAACGGAGGCCAGCTGAGCTGTGGGACGCGGAGGTCACGAAGACGCCCGTGTGCTGGAGATCCAGAGAGGCTCCAAGGCGGGTGCCAAGTGTTCTGAGCGGGGCAGAAGGCACTCCTGCACGCTCAGTGTGGGTAACCAGAGCAGGTGGAATGAACTTCACAGGGAAAAACAGGTGCCACGAGGTTCAGGCCTTGGCCCTGGAAGCATGGCAGGTGGGAGGTGGAGTCAGGATGGGATTTGGGCTCCAGGAGCCCTGCCCTGGGATGTCCCAGCACATGGAAGACGGATGGGAAATCAGGCCTGTTGGAGTAGGGAGGAAATGAGGGCCAAACTGAGTGCCCAAGGGACCACAACAGTGGCTGTCAGGACAGGTCAGCTGGGGGGCAGAGCTCCGCTGCTCTTTGTGCCGGGACCTCCCCCACCCGGACTCCTTCTCTACCCAGGCCCACTCGGTTCCCAGCCCCTGCTGCCCTCTGTCTGTCCTCTTGGGAGCTTCAGGCAGGTGGAAGTTTTCTGCCGCGGGGTGTGGCCTACTTCCTTTTTACCACCCCTGCTCCCCACCACCTCCCCCACCCCTTTGCTGCCCCCAGACCAGGGGCTTCCCTCCCCTCCAAGTCTGTCCATCCTCTCGGGGCCTTCTCCATACTCCCCACCTCCCCAGGACCCATCCCTCCTGCATCAGAATCCCAGCCACCCTCCTCAAATCTTCTCACACCCCTCAGGATCAGGATCAACTCCCCCTCAGGACCATGGTCTCCGGGATGCAAACTCCCACCTGGCTCCTAACCCTACCCTGACCCCCCCCCCCCACCTCCCATCCCAGGATCTGACTCTAAGCACCCTAGGCCTATCCTCCCAGGACCCACCCCCCCTGGGGACCGTCCTCCTCTTAAGATCTGTCCTCCTCCTGGACACCCCTCCCGGCCATCGAGACCCATCCCCCCACCAGGCCCCCAGGACTAGACCCCCACTCAGGGCCAGCCCTCTCTCCCAGGCCCTGTCATCATCCCCTTTGGCTCTTTCCCCCCTTCCTGTCGCCCCAGCACTCTTGGAACCCTCAGCTAAAGCCACTGACCACTCTCCCCTCTGTGGCCCAGCTTCCCTCTCTATTTTCCCGGGTCAAACACTGCAGCTGTGATGCTCTGGCCCCGCCTCCACGCAGATCCTCCTCCCAGTGATCTGGCCCCGCCCCGTGAGGGCCCCGCCAGTGCTCTGGACCCGCCTCGTGACGGCCCCGCCCCATGAGGGCTCCGCCCAGTGTTCTGGCTCCACCTCATGACGGCCCCGCCCCTTTCGGGTCCTGCCGGGTGAGGGCCTGCCCAGTGCTCTAGCCCCGCCTCATGACGGCCCCGCCCAGTGCTCTGGCCCCGCCTCGTGACGGCCCCGCCCCATGAGGGCCCTCGGGCCTCGCCTCGTTTTGGCCCCGTGAGGATCTCGCTCCTGTGAGGGCCTGCCCAGTGCTCTGAACCCCAGTGAGGGCCCCGTCCCCTGCCGTGGGAGAACCCGGTTTTTGTGGAGACCGGCGACTGCCTCCCTCAGTGGGGCTGGGTGGAGGCCAGAGGACCCTGGGCGGGATGCCGGGCCAGGGTCTACCCCTGGGCCTTGCTGACCTGAGGACTCCAATGGGGCCTCGGAGGGAAGCGAGGGGCTGCCCTAGAGGAACAGGTTGGGGGGATCAGAGTTCAGTCAAGCAATTTATTTATTTTAAAAATTTTTTGAGTTTATTTACTTTTGAGAAAGAAAGACAGTTTTTTTGGAGGGGGGGGCACAAAGAGAGAATCTCCAGCAGTCTCCTCACTTTAAGGCGGAGCCCAACTCAGGGCTCAAGCCCGTGAACTGTGAGGTCATGGCCTGAGCTGAAATCAAGAGCCCAAAGCTTAACGGACTGAGCCACCCAGGTGTCCCAGTTAAGCACTTTAAAACGTTGTAAGCTGCATTTGCAAATCTAAGACATTTGCTTATCGTTTTAACATTAATCTTCCGATGTAACGAGCAAGCCTTCTTAGACCCTAGATAATTCTTACGTATAAAATAAACTATAAACACAGTGAATCTAAAACTCTTTGAGGCTCTAATACTGTACCTAAGCCTAGGAAGATTTCAACTTGCAAATCTAAATCAATTAAATACAAATTAGGAAAAGATTAAAACAATCACAAGTACATTTTGCATTAGGATGCGAAGCTATGGGACTGAAATCTCCTAAGTTTTTATGTAGATTCCAGGCAGCCCCTGCTGTGCGATCCGAGCGCCAGGTGTACGCCACGTGATCCACCCTCCCACGCACCACCTGGTGCTCACCCCCACCTGCGACCCTTCACCCCCCACCCCTCCCCTGCCGCAGCGGTGGGTTCTCTGTACCGAAGAGTCTGTTTCTTGGTTTGCCTCTCTCTCCCTTGTTTTTTGACGCTTTCATCGTTTTGTTTCTTAAATTCCGTATGTGAGTGAAACCTTTCTCTGATTTATTTCGCTGACACTAATACCCTCTAGCTCCATCCGGGTCCTTGCAAACGGCAAGATTTCCTTCCTCTTCGTGGCTGAGTCATGTTCCCTTATGTATTTACACTACGTCTTTTTCCCTCAGATCCAGGATTAGGGTCTGGTTTAGGGCCACAATAAGGGGTAGGGTTGCTTGTTTGTTTGTTTGTTTGTTTGTTTGTTGTTTTAGGGCCAGGGTGAGGGCGTGGGCCTGTTTTCCTGCAGTTTAGAGACCTCTCCAGAGAATAAAACCGCAGACTTCGGTGGGGGTGAGAATAAACAAGGCAGTCATCCACCAAGCTGAGGCGAAGAGGGGATTTGTTGCTAAGTGGATTTTCTATTGGTCCTTCTCTTTTTATCTCTATCTTCACACCCATCTTCAGAAATACTATACATTCTTTTTTGTTGTTGGTTTTGGTTTTGATCTGCACTCCCGTTAGTTAACACAGCGGGTCGGATCAGCTTCAGGTGTGGGATATAATGACTCAGCACCTCCATACGCCACCCAGAGCACCCAGTGCTGATCCCAAGTGCACTGCTTCACCCATCCCCCACCCCCTCTGGAGGCCAGCAATATAACAACTTTTTTGAGATACAATTCACATACCATACAATTTGCCCACTTAAAAGTGTGTGATCCAGGGGTGCTGGGCGGCGCAGTCGGTTAAGCGTCCGACTTCAGCCAGGTCACGATCTTGCCGTCCGTGAGTTCGAGCCCCGCGTCGGGCTCTGGGCTGATGGCTCAGAGCCTGGAGCCTGTTTCCCATTCTGTGTCTCCCTCTCTCTTTGCCCCTCCCCTGTTCATGCTCTGTCTCTCTGTCCCAAAAATAAATAAACGTTGAAAAAAAAAAAGTGTGTGATCCAGCAGATTTTTGTATACTCAAGGTGTGTACAAAGCACCACAATTTGAGAACGCTTCCGTCAGCCCAAGAAGAAACCTGTCAGCTAGCTGCTACCGCCTACCCCTTCACAACTCTCAGCAACCATTTATCTACTTTCTGTTTTTATGAATTTGCCTATTCTGGATTTTTTAAAAAAGTTTTTTTGATGTTTATTTATTTTTGAGACAGAGAGAGAGAGACAGAGCATGAGTGGGGGAGGGGCAGAGAGAGAGGGAGACACAGAATCGGAAGCAGGCTCCAGGCTCTGAGCTGTCAGCACAGAGCCCGACGCGGGGCTCGAACCCACAGACCGCGAGGTCATGACCTGAGCCGAAGTCGGACGCTTAACCGACTGAGCCACCCAGGTACCCCACGGATTTTTTTTTTTAAGTAGGCTTCACGCCCAGCGTGGAGCCCAGAGTGGGCCTTGAACTCGTGACCCTGAGATCAAGACCTGAGCGGAGATCAAGAGTTGGATGCTTAACCAACTGAGCCGCCCAGGTGCCCCACTGGATATTTCTTATAAATGAGTCACACATTCGTGGCTTTTGGGTCAGGCTTCTCTCACTGAGCATAATGTTTTCAAGGTTTATCCATGTTGTGGCATAAATCAGTACTTTTAGTTGGGATTGCGGTTTTTTTGTTGTTTCAGGGATGGATAATATTTCATTAATGGCTACGCAACATTTTGTTTATTCGTCAGTTGATGGGCTTTTGGATTGTTTCCTCTTTTGGGGTACCATGGATCACACTGCTGTAAACATTCATATATGAGTTTCTGTGTGGATTTATGTTTCCATTTCTCTGGGGTATATATCTAAGAGTAGCATTGCTCGGTCATATGGTAACTCTATGTTTAACTGTTCGAGAAACTGCCAGATCGTCTCCCAAAGTGGCTGCACTATTTTTCATTCGCACCAGCAATGTATGAGTGTTCCAATTTCTCTATATCCTTGCCAATACTTATTATCTGATTTTTTAATTATAGCCATCCTAGAGTGTGAAGTGGTTTTGATTTGCATTTCCCTGGTGCATAATAATGCTGAACATCTTTTCTGTGCTTATTGGCCATTTGTATATCATCTTTGAGAAATGTCTGTTCATGTCCTTTGCCCGTTTTTAAGTTGGGCCATTTATCTTTTTATTACTGACTTGTAAGAGTTCTTTCTAAATCCAAGTCCCTTACCAAATATGTGACCTGCAAGTATTTTCTCCCATTCCGTGGTTGTCTTTTTTACCTTCTCGAAGGTGTCTTTTGAAGCAGAAGCTTTTAATTTGGATGACGTCCATCTCATCTATTGCTTCTTTCGTTGCTCACGCTTTTGGGATCACCTTTAAGACTCCATGGCCAAATCCAAGGTCATGGAAATTTACCCCTATGTCTTCTTTTTTTTTTTTTAAGTGTATTTATTTTGTTTTGAGAGAGGGAGAGAGGACGAGTGGGGGAGGGTCAGAGAGAGAGGAGAGAGCGAGTATCCCAAGCAGGCTCTCCACTGAGAGTGCAGAACCCAATGTGGGGCTCGAACCCACAAACCATGAGGTCGTGACCTGAAGTTGGATGTTCACCCAACTGAGCCGCCCAAGCACTCCTGCCCCTGTGTTTCCTTCTAAGAATTTTACAGTTTTAGCTCTTACAGTGAAGCCTTGATCCATTTAACTTTTGTATATGATAGGAGGTAAGCGTCCAACTTCATTCTTTCACACGTGGGTTCCAGTTGTCCCAGCCCCATTTTTTGAAAAGATTATTCTTTCCCTATTGAATTGTCTTGGCCTCTTCATCAAAAATGAGACCACAGATACATGGGTTTATTTCTGGACTCCCTATTCTATTCCATTTATCTATATGTCCCTCCTTATGCCAGAGTCACAGAATCTTGATTACTGTAGCAAGTTTTGAAATCTGAAACTGAGTCCTCAACTAACTTCCTTCCTTCCTTCGCTTCTTTCTTCTCTCTCTGTTTTTTTTTTTTTTTTTTTTTTTTTTTAAGGTAGTGTAACAGAGTGAAGTGCAGGCTAAGCAGTGATTGTAACAATGAGTCCTCTTTTTTAAAATGTGGCTTTGGCCGTTCTGGGTCCCTTGCAATTCCTTGTGAATGTAAGGTTCAGCTCGGCCGTCTCTACAAAGAAGTCAGTTTGCATCCTGACGGAGATTGCACTGAATCTGCAGATAAACTTGGAGAGCACTGCTAGCAACAATATTAATATTGTTACTTCCAATATAAATTAATATAAATTGGCTTCCAATGTGTGAACGTGGGACGTTTTTCTGTTTATTTAGATCTTCTTTAATTTCTTTCAAAAATGCTTGTAGTTTAGGGCGTCTGGGGGGCTCAGTGAGTTAAGCATCCTACTTCACCTCAGGTCATGATCTCACAGTTCATGGGTTCAAACCCCGCATCGGGCTCTGTGCTGACAGCTCGGAGCCTGGAGCCTGCTTCCGATTCTGTGTCTCCCTCTCTCTCTGCCCCTCCCCTACTTGTGCTCTCTCTCTCTCAAAAAAACAATAAACTTTTTTTAAAAATGTAGTTTTCAGACAATATGCTTTGCATTTCTTTTTTTTTTCCTTTATTCATTTTTGAGAAACAGAGAGAGAGTGCGAGTCGGGGGGGCAGAGAGAGAGGGAGACACAGAATGCGAAGCAGGCGTCAGGCTCTGAGCTGTCAGCACAGAGCCTGATGTTGGGCTCGAACCCACAGACCGTGAGATCATGACCTGAGCCGAAGTCAGATGCTTAACCAACTGAGCCACCCAGGGGCCCTACATTTCTTTTGTTAAATTTATTTCTAAATATTTTATTCTTTTGATGCTGTTTTTTTATTTTTGAAATATTCATTGCAAATGTTTGGAAATACAGTTGACTTTTGTAGACCCTGATGAATCTGGCACTCTCTGTATCCTGAGGACCACACAACCCTTGTTCAGATAGTGACATGCTATCTGATTGAATTTTGGATCTTGTATGGCTTTCTCAGTGGCCACAGTTTCTCTGGTCATTCTATGGACACTTCCTTCTGTGGTCAGATTAAGCTCTCGGTGGCTGAAGGCACAGACAGATCTCAGTTCCTATCCTGACCAATTTCTTTTTCATCACCAAGTTTCATCTCCACTCGCATACACATCATTTTCTTCTTTATGGAACACTTGCTGTGGCCCACGCACTGTTCTAGGAGGAGGGACACAGTGGCCCACAGACCCACCCCTGCCCTTACGAGGCGTCCGTTCTAATGGGGGGAGACGGGTCAAACTGTAAGTCAATGTAGAGCATCCACAGCCTCTCAGGAGGAAATAGCGCAGGAGAAGAGAACGGGACGGCTGGGGTGAGGGGACTGGCGATTTCGGGTGGAGGACCTCACCGAGGAGGTCACGAATGACAAATGGCGAATGACAGCATGGGTGGAGCGTGGGGCCGCCACGCAGCGGGTAGAGCGCTCCAGGCCGAGGGAGCAGTCAGCGCACAGGCGGAGGCCTATGTGTGCCCGGAGCGCTCACGGAGCAGAAAGGAGCCCCAGGGGCAGAAGCAGAGTGTGCAAGGGGGAGACGGGGAGAACCGAGGTCAGAGAGGTGACAGGCCAGATCTTGGAGGGCCCCGAATGATCTAGCACTAAAAACAAGATGGTGAGCTGATGGGCACTTTAACTGGTACACACTGGCAGACGTTGGAGGGGGAAAGCTGGCATCAGGAGACCAGCTGGGAGGTTCCTGCGACAGTCTGGCCGGGCACCATTGGTATGGACCAGGGCGAGGCCGTGCAGGGGTGCACGTGCACGACTCAGGGCCCACGAGCAGGTGCGGCAAGCAGGCCGGAGGCGGGGTGTGCCTGATGACGAGTGTTGGGGCTGACTGCACCGTCTGGGGTCCAGCCTGAGGAGCCAGCGGGGCATGGAGCCGGTCCCCGGTGCCCACGACACATGGGCTCGCCGAGGACGAGCAGACTCGGGGAGCCTGAGGCGCCCCCGGGAAGGCAGATGAGGCGGGCCGGCAGCACCTGGAGGAAACCAGGTCACCGGGAGCCTGATGCCAAACCAAGATGGGGTTTCACGGAGGAGGAGCGCTCCGCTGTGTGAGCACCACCCACGAGGAAGGTGGGGCCTGAAAACCGGCGGCGGGTTCTGCAGTGTGGGGCCGCCGCTGCCCTCAGTGAGTGTCCGGGTGGAAGGAGGGAGAAAGCCTGGCCGGAGAGGGTGTGGGAGGAAGAGGAGAAAATGGAGGGAGATGACGAGTGGGGACGTCTTAGAGGGACACGGAGGAGAGACGTGGGGGGCCAGCCACGTGGGAACCTGATCCCCAGGTCTGGGGGGGGCCTGGTTGCGCTGGGGGGGCACCACTGGACGCTCCTGAGGTTCCCGACTGTGCGGCTCCTCTCCCACATCATCCGGACCCTCAGAGGAGACAGCGCAGCAGGACAGACGGCCCGGGTCCCACCTGCGTCCCTACTTCCTCCTGCCGTCCTCGTCCTCGGCTCCTTGAGGCCCTCCCCTAACCTGCGCCCCGCTGCCCTTCCCTTTCGGGCTCTTCCTCCCCACGGCTCCTTCTCTTTGGCCCACACTTTCATTGTCTCTTTGATCCTAAAGCAAAAATCTCCAAAAAGCCAAAACCAGAAATCATAAAAGAACCGACTGGTTGACTTGATTGTGCAGTTTTAATGTATTCGTTTGGAAAACACAAGTAACAAAACTGAAACAAAAGTAAAGTGACCAGACCTTTTGCCACACGGTCCCTGGGCAGACGTCTGAGCCACAGCCCAGGGACTTCCGGGGGGAATGCCACAATGTTTCTGAGGGGTCTTAAAGAAGGTAGATTTAGCAGTGTGCGTTAAGGACCTCTAGGATGTCTACTTTCAGGGGGAAGAGTCGGTAAGAAGGACTTTTGTAGTATAACCTCAGCATCACTCACCGTCAGGGAGATGCCCAAACCACAAGGAGCCATCACCTCACAGTCAGAACGAAATCAACGACACCAGAAGCCACAGGCATGGGCGAGGACGTGGAGGAAGCGGAATCCTTTCGCCCTGCTGGTGGGAATGCAAACTGGTGTAGCCGCTCTGGAGATCAGCATGGGGGGGGGGGGTCCTCAAAACGTTGAAAACAGAGCTACTCTTCAATCCAGCAATGGCACTACTAGGTATTTACCCAAAGGACACAAAAATACGGATTCAATGCCCCAGTGTTTGTGGCAGCACTTTCAACAATAGCCAAGTTATGGAAAGAGCCCAAGTGTCCGTCGACTGATGAATGGATGAAGAAGACGTGTGTATCCACACGACGGACTATTACTCAGCCAAGAACAGAATGAAATCTTGCCATTTGCAATAACATGGACGAAGCTAGAGGGTATTGTTCTAAGCAAGATAAGTCTGTCAGAGAAAGACAATGTGATTTCACTCACATGTGGAATTGAAGAAAAAAACCAAACGAGCAAATGGGGGGGAAGAAAGAAAGAAAGAGAGAAACAGAGAGGCAAAGCGAGAAACAGACTCTAAACTTCAGAGAAGACACTGCAGGTCACCAGAGGGGAGGGGAGTAGGGGGCGGGTGAGCTAGGTGTGGTGGGGGTTAGCTAGGTGGTGGGGGTGGGCAAACTAGGTGGTGGGGGGCAGGTGAGCTAGGTGGGGGGGGGGATGAAGGGGTGCACTTTTGATGTATGGAAGGGACGGTTTTCTACTTTATTTTCCAAAATCTAATATTACACTGTTTGTTAAGTGACTGGAATTGAAATTGAAAACCTAATAAAAAGGATTTAGGTAGTAGAATTAGTTGTCATTGGGAAAATTGGTCAATTTGATGCCCATCAATTGAGGAGGCTCCACATGGTGGCGGGTGGGGGAGCTGGGAACCGCAGCGGCCACGGAGCAGCATCCTCAGAGAAGGGTGCCGCTGGAAGGCCGTGTGGGGGCCCAGCCGGACGACAAGTGGACGGAAGGACACGGGCGACAGAGAAGGCCCAGGAGCAAAGAACGGAGTTTACAGTTTTAAGTGATTGAAGGAGAATCAGAGGAATACTATTTCTGGACATGCGGAAAGTACCCAAAACTGAAACATCAGCGTCTCTGAATAAAGTTTTATTGTTACAGACCCACCGTATTTGTTTCCGTGACGTCTGGGGCCACGCTGGTACCACAGCCCCCAAGGTGATTGGTCACAAGAGAGACCGGACGCAAAACTGGCCGTATTCACCACCAGCCCTTAATAGACAAGGTCCGTCTACCCCTGATCTATAAACTCACGGAGAGAGTCTTCAAGGCAACACGGAGCTTTTCATCACGCCTAACGGCGGGATGACAGGACTACGACGGTTTCTAATCTTTCTTTGGACTTTTCCGTAGCTCCATTCTTTCTCTGTAGTGAGCGAGCGCGTGACGCCTAACGACAACCGCCTAACTGGCAGTTTTCACACCGCGCCCTCCCCCAGCTTCCGTGCCCCCAGGGGTCTTCTCCCCCAAAACAGTGGTCATTCAAGGGCTCACTCCTCAGGAACCCAAGGGAAATGGGCTGTCTGCCCCCCCACCCCCGCCCAGGGATCCAGGAGTATGAAGCAGCCGTGTCTGGGCCAGCCCTCCCTCTTGAACCTGCATTCGCTATTCCCGGGGACACTGTGGGCAGGCAGGGACAAGCCACCATCGGTGCCGCTGAGGCTCTGTGCCTGTCCCAGCTCTGGCCTCCCTGAGGGTCCCACACCTGGTGCAGCTCTGCTGTCCCCACAAGGACAGTGGTCAGGGGGCCCGGGCCCACTGCTCCCCACCAGGGAATGGATGGGTCCACTTGGCCACCTGGGGGACCACCGCCAGGAGACCCTCCTCAGTGAGGGGTCAGTAGCTCAGTGCAGTGGGCACATGGAGGGCTAGGCAGCTGTGGAAGGTCCCTGTGACTTGGTGGGGGGGCAGGTGTGCAGAGAAGTGAGCCCAGGGGGACAAGGCTGCCTCAGAGGACGGAGAAGAAGTGGGCCAGACCCTCCGGTGGGATCTGCCGAGTCGCCCCACAGACCCCGTCAACGGGGGAGGGTCATTGTCCGGCCACCCAAGAGACAGGTGCAGAGCTGGTCAGCTCGTCAGAGGCAGGCAAGCACCCGGGCCCTCCCCCAGTGGTCCCACCGGGGTCTCAGTGCTTTCTCTGTGTTCCCCAGGTGTCTTCCTGCCCCTGTCCCCGGCAGCAGCACACGAGCCCGTCCTGGAAGAAGTGGGCGTTGTGGCTCTGGCACCCCTGGCCGACATGCTAAACAGCCCGCAGCCCGGCCCCACGGCAGGCCCCATCGTGAGCCCCCTGACGGGCCCCCTCAGCACCTTGCTGCCCGGTCCAGGGCCCATGTCACAGAGCGGCCTGTTCTCCAGCATCCTGACCGGCCCCCTGACTCCGAACAGCCCCCTGGCCAGGCCCCTGGCAGTGGCCCCAGGAGGCACACTGGGCAGCTCCACGGGCACGGTCTCCACCGGCCCTCTGACTCCAAGCAGCACCCTGGCCAGCCTCATGGCAGTGTCCCCAAGAGGCACACTGGGAAGCTCCATGGGCTTGCCCTCCACCGGCCCCCCGACTCCGAGCAGCCCCCTGGCCGGGCCCCTGGCAGTGGCCCCAGGAGGCATACTGGGCAGCTCCATGGGCACGGCCTCCACTGGCCCCCTGACCCCAAGCAGCCCCCTGATGGCACCTACGACAGGCACAGTGGCCATCTCTCTGAGCAGCCCTCTGCTCACCTCCACAGCTGCCCCTCTAGGTGTTGCTCAGAACCTTTTGGCCAACCCCGTGAGCAATCCGGTGCTGCCGGAGGCCCAGAGGGTGCGGCTGACAGAGCCGTTCCGAGGATGCCCATCTGGACCCCGTCCCTCCGCTGGAGCAGGGCCTGCTGGCACCACCAAAGGTACCCGGTGCAGGGGGAGGGACAGAAGGGCACCCCCAGCCCCCGCCAGGCCGGTCCTGGGTCTTGACTTGCTCTGACCCTCCTTCTCTCCTCTCTGCCCCACAACATAACTAGTCCCAATGTCCACTGAGCACCCACAGCCGACCCAGGACCTGGAGCCTCTCAGCGTGACATTTGTGGGCGTGCCCTTGCACACCTCTACCCCCATGGAGACCAAGGGCGCAGCTGGCCCTGGGACGGCCTTCTCCTTCAGCACCTCGGACGCCCGGGCCCAGCCCGGTGCCCCCCAGGGACAAGCAGTTCCTGCCCCTGCCCCCGTCGCCCCTACTGCTGCCCCCCAAGCTACCACCGACTACGCCTCCCCCGGCACCACCCACGTTGCCCAGTGCCCACCCCCGTCCCCCACCCGGGCACACCACCCCCCGACCCAGCCCTCGTCCACCCCCCACTCCCCTCCTCGAAATCCCCATTCCCCACCTCGAACCTCATCCTCCCCGGCTTCAGTCAACGACCCCCGGGGTCCACGCGGCACAGAAACATCTCGGAAAAGCATGGTGGAGTTGGAACGGAAGCTAGCCCACAGGAAGATCAGCAAGTTTCCGGACAGCCCCCGAGGTCTGTGACACAAGTGCAGCAACCCCAGTTGGGCGGGGTCTCCCCCGCTGCCCCTGTGGCCCTCCCTGGCCCCGGCCTGGGCCACGGACCACTCCTTCCACCCCCTGTCGTCCTCAGAGTCGAGGCAGCTGGCCTGGGAGCGGCTGGTGGGGGAGATCGCCTTCCAGCTGGACCGCAGGATCCTGTCCAGTATCTTCCCCGAGCGTGTGCGCCTGTACGGCTTCACCGTCTCCAACATCCCAGAGAAGATCATCCAGGTGCCCGGTGCCCGGTTCCCCCTCACCACCAGAGGCCCTGTCCCTGTCACCCGTTAGGGTTGGGTGGGGGGGTGCGGGCCTTGGAGGAGCCGCTAGGGGGGCCCTGTGCGCCAGCCTGGCCAAGCCCATCAGAGTCTGCGGGTACCCTGTGGTGGAGGAGGCATGGCGTTCAGCCCCAGTGGCCAAAAGGTGTCCAGGGCGCCTGGCAGCAGGAGCCTGTGGGCCTAGCCACGTGGCCTCCCCAGGGGACAGTGCAGGGCAGGGTCCTGAGCACGGTCACATCTGCACTGCCCCCCTTTGCCACTGCAGTGGCTTCCAGATGGCCAGCCCTCATTCCCAGGGGCCCTCCCCCCACTAACAGAGCTGATGCCTACCCCCCCCCCCCACCTCCCCACCGCTGCTGGTGCCCTCTAGGGTCACTGAGGTGGCACAGGGTAGACAGGTCCCAGAACCTCCAAGCAGCTGGTGGCCTCATGACCCGGGACCTCAGGCCCAGGCCCATTCCAGTACATTCTTCGCACGCCATCCACTGAGCCTGCTTCCTGTGAGGGACACGGCAGACAGGGCTTCTCTGGGCACGCCTACCTTGCCACCGAGTGCGGGAAGCTTGGTGTTCAGCCCCAGTGGCCGAAAGGTGTCCAGGGCACTGGGAGCCTTGGAAGACACTGGGAGGGGAGCCGTCACGGGGTGTGGGCTGTGCCTGGCCGGATGCCCAGAGGAGGCTGTCCAGAGCGATCGATTGCCTGTGCCTCCTCTCCCACCAGCGCACCAACTCTGGTTGGGCCCCCACAGCCAGGGGACGGGAGAGGCGAGCCTTTGGGGCTTTCCTTGGGAAATAGGCCTCTGTTCCTGGCCACCTTCTCGCCAGCGTTTTTATCTCTAGACTATAGACCTGGTGTGTGATCGGCAGGAATAGCTCAGGGCTACTGTGGGCTCATCTGAGTCCCGGTTTGAGCTCGCCTTTTCCTTTGGTGTGTGTGTCCTTTGGTTCGGTTTTTAATTTTAATGTGGTCAGAATGATCTACCTTTCCCTTTGTTTGTACTTTTCACGACTCCCTTAAAGCTAGAGCGGTAGAGGGCTGGGCCCAGCCCTGGATCCATCCCGCTACCCACCCCCCCACCCCCCAGCCCCATGTGTGTGGGCTCTCCAACCGCCGCTCTGACTGTCCCCAGCCCATGCTGTCCTCCTTGGTGCAGTGACAGAGCCCGGCACCTCTCTTCTTCCAGATTGTTTCAGCTCCTCTGGGCCTCTCGCTTAGTGTGAATTTTAGGAGCACCCGTCAAGCTCCAGGAAAAACCTCATTCAAGTATTTGGTTTTGCATCACTTCCCAGATTGAACAGGGGGACGTTTCACGTCTTTACGGTGTCGGTTGTTCTGACACCCCTGCCATTTCTGCTGCCCATGTCAGTGGGGCCCACCGTGGTCACGTTTGGTCTGAGGGTCCTTGATGCACAGCCAGGACCCCCGCCGCCAAGGCTGGGTCTCAAGTGCAGACTGGCCATGGCTAGTTAGAAACTGGCAAACAACACAGGCGGAAGCACAATATTTACGTCTCTACAGTGTTGCAGCTGATATCCAGCTGGCGAAGATGATATTGGATTACAGTGTCTGGTTTAAAGTGTGGTAGAGCTTTCCCACTGTTTGAAACCCACCTTTAGACAGAAGGTGATAAAGACGTATCACCGTTGACACGGGACTCTGCCCTGAGTCCGCTGTGCGAGCCCTCTGGTCCCCGGCCCCTCTTCACTTAGCGGGAGCCGGCAGTTCTGCCCAGGACTCCACAGTCACAGCACCAGCCGGTAACTCCTAGAGGAGAGGCAGGAAGATGAGGGCGGGATGTACCGAAGGCACTTTTCTCCGGCGTCTGAGGAAGTCAAGGAGCTTGGTGCCCTCTGGGCCAGTGTTTGTGGGGGAGGGGCTGTGGCTGGCACCAAACACTCATTCCGTCCCCAGTCCCAGAGCCATTGGCCCCATTCACCTTCCATCAGCAATGACCAGTGCTGCCAGGGTCCTACACTTGTGCCCAAGCTCCTGAGAAGCGCCCTGCCGAGCCCACCCGTACAGACGTTGTCTTCGGGGTCTGACACCCCCCCAGCTGGCCCGCCGCAGGGTGACCCTGTCTGGTTCCACCCGAGGAGCACGAACGCTCTCAAGGCCATCCATCCTGCCTGCTGGCCTGGCCCATTTGTTGATTCCTATCAGGATCCAATTCCACTTTGCCTAGACTTTTATTTCCTTTCCTGAAAACATCTTGTTTTTCTGCACGTTGAACTCCAGTGTTGGTCGTTGTTAGAATGCCTAAATTCTATCCAGACCCACCACCCCTGGTCAAACCTGGTGTCCGAACCTGGCTCGTTTGCTTCACGAATGCTGGATAGTTTGACGACTGACAAGTTTCGATAGAGCCCCGTTGCCGAATGAGGACTTGTTGACTGTTTTCAATGAATCTGGTCATCTTTTTTATAAGTTCACAGTCAGCTGTGCCATCTTTTAAACTCAACTAAAAGTTGTTCCGGTGCCCAGACCTGTCACCTCTTCTCCCCAGCTGCAAACATCTTCTGCTCCAGGTGGGGGTGGGGTGCTCTGAGTACCTTCCTTTCAGCTTGCAATCACAGCAGACCTGAGCCCAGCACCCGTGTGAGGGTCACGGAGGCACCTCATGGCTGTGTCCAGCTGGGTCCAGGGCCCCCTAGTGCTCTCTGGAGCCCCACGCACTGGCCTGCTGACAACAGTTGTGGTGTTTGCATAATGGTTTGTTTCCAGCTACCATGCCAAACTCTTGTTCTGGCTCTAATAGCCTGTATATCATCTTGGCTTTTCTATGTAGACGGTCATATTGTACAGTGTTTACAAGAAGCAGATAATACAGCAACCTCATCCTGTTTCTGGCTTGACTGCAAACACACACGTCAAGTCTGCCCATTAAGTACAATGTGTGTCCAGGCTTTTTGCCAAATCTTCTTCAGTCACAGTTCTTGGTTGCAGATAACAGAATCAACACTAGCTGATGTAAACAGAAAGAGGTTTATTATACATGTTTAGGTGAGGACACAAAACTGGGCACAGAAGTTGGTATGGCTGCCCCTGAAGAACCAGGGTCATAGCCACTGCACTCTCGGGGACCCCTGCTCCCCCTGGGCACCACTGTCTCCCGGCATCCGCATCCGCCTGCAAGTTCCACTCGCGGGCCCTGCTGGGCAGAAGCCCAGGTCGCAGAGGTCCCTAAGCCACAGGCGAGTCTGGAAAAGGTTTTCAGCTTCAGAAAAGCACTAGAATGGAAGCCTGATGAGGCAGCTTCAGCACCTGCCACATCAGGTTAAGTTTTTCCTCTTCCTCATTCATTGACACCTTTGGGGGGTTTTCTTAAGCATGAATACTTTTATGAATGTATTTTCTGCCTTTCATTGAAAAGATCACACGAGTTTCCCCTCCCTCCCTTTTAACATTTCGGAAGGACACATGAGAAGGTATTCTGATCATAAACCGCACTGTATCCTGGTGTTTTTGTTTTTGAGAGAGGGGGAGAAAGAGGGCGCGCGATCAGGTGTGGGAGGGGCAGCGGGGGGGGGGGGGGGGAGACACAGAATCCAAAACAGGATCCAGGCTCTGAGCTAACCTGGGGCTTGAACTCATGAGCCGTGAGATCATGACCTGAGCCGAAGTCCCACGCTTAACCAGCTGAGCCCCCCAGGCGCCCCACCCTCGTGTTTTTAACGCCTCCAGATGCCGTTTGCAAGTCATTTACGACTTCTGCAGCTTCGCTACTTATCTCGCGAACACGCCGAGCTGCCGTGACAGAAAGAAGGGGCGTCAGGAAGCCGCGTGTCCCTCTCCCCGTGGGACCGCGGCCGCTGCCCACCCCCTGGCGCGCGTCTGGGCCCCGGATCCCGGACTCCGCCCAGGGGGCGGGGCTGGCGGTCCCAGTCTCACCCCATTGGCCCGGTCTCGGTGACGTCAGGCCTTGCTGCCGTCGCGGACGCGGGGTCGCAGGCGGGAGTTTCCCTCCGCAGGGGAAGGCGGGGCTTCGGTGCGCTCGCGGGGTTTTCTTGCTGATCCTCTGTTGATCCTTAGGATTCTGTTTCCTCGGTTCAGCTCTTTCTTTCCTTCTGCTTCCTTTTGGTTTGCTTTATTCCTCCTTCTTGGGCTGAGCACTTAAGTCATTTTATTTTACGCAGCCTGTGTTTGGAAATACGTGTGGGGCGAGGCAGTTCGCTCTATATTTAACCAGTGGTGCAGCAGGTGGACCCATGGCGGGGGCTTCTCAGGTGTAAGGATTTCACAAACTGCTTTGGATTTTCTCTCTAACCCAAATGTCAGGATGCACGCTCCAGTCTCCGCCCTCTGAGGGACGTGCGGCCGCCTCTTGAGCGTTGCTTTCTAACGGGAACAAGGGCTGAACCTTTGCCGCCGTTTCCCTTAGCACTGAACACGTGGTCGGCGTCGTTTCCAGAATGGAAAGACTGGGTGGTGAACACATGTGCTCAGTTTCTTGCAGGTGCGTGCGTATTTGGTAGCGCCTGTTCTCTCCTCCACATCTGGTCCAGCACCAGGTCCTCTGCTGAGTCTCCCTCTAAAGATGTTTCCCATGTATGCGCCTGCGTCTACATTCACCTAGGCCCTGGACTAAACTGCTAGCACCTTACCATCCTTCCCCTCCATCTCTTCACTCCTATTATGGAGCATTCAGTGCATACCAAGTTTATATCAGACGGTCTCTGCGCTCCAGGAGCTCACCCACTCCTGGGGAGGCCTTCAATAAATAAGAAAAGCCATAAATATGTATGCTACAGGTCCAGGGGGTGACACATGCTACGGAGGGCAGGAGAGTTGAGGCTGGGAGCTAGGCACTGAGATGGCTTTGCTGCCTCCTCCCCGCCTGTACATACCCTGGCCTCATCCTGGCCAACTATGTCACCCCTCCTCCATTCCTTTGAAACACAATTCTGCTCAACGTGAGAGCCCACTGATGTGTCCCCTGGAGCCGGGGCCGCCTCAAGGGGGTGCACACTGGTACAGATGCTGTGCTCAGCACCCCCTAGAGACATTTCCTTTACTCTTCAAAGCAGCTGTCAGGTGGTTTGCTTTCCTCCGTGTCAGAGCAGGGGAGGCTCAGACCCTGTGTGGGGACAGAAGTGGTCCCTGAACCCGGCCCTCCCTGTGGGCCCCTCTCCTTGCTCTGTGCTCTGCCTCCTGGTACCTTCCAAGCCATGCATGCTGTTTCTTATCCTGGAAGTTTCTTTCCTCCTGAATCCTCGTCCCTCAGACCTCAGCCCAGCACCCTCTCCCCTCCAGAGTCCCCTCCCCGCGGCAACACTCACAGTAGCGTCCCTCTCCTTGGCGCTGTCATCACCATAAACTCAGAGGGCTTTGCTCACACTTGAATCCCATCACCTGGTATGGTGCCCTGCACAGGGGAGGGCTGCGAATTATCTGCAGGACAGAGCCCTCCCCCTCTCTTGCCTCGGTGCCCGCTGCTCCCTCACTTCTGTGGAGTGCTTGTCCTGCTTGTCCCCCCTCACTTGCCTCACCTGTGCTCCTCTCTCAAGAGGTCACCTCCTCGGGGCAGCCGCAGCCTTGCGTCTCAGCGTAAGTGTGCCCACACTGCTCTTCCCCATCCAGTACCCTGGCAGGGTGGGCGCAGGGTGCCCACCCCTGACTTCTGCTCCTGTCTGGAGCTCCACGCGCCGCGTCTGGCACACAGCAGGAGCTCAGCCACAGCCCCGGAGTGAGCATATAATGGGTTCTGATGTCCTCGGGGGCTGGGGCTTAAAGCTACCCACTCACTGTGCTCTGCGCCGTCCAGCGGCCCCACTTGTCACCCACAGATGGTGGCTGAACTCCTGCAGCCTGCCTGACGGCACAGGAGCAGGTGAAAGGAGGGAGAAGGCTCAGGGGCCGGGAGGAGCCTAGAGGCAGGGAGATGAGCTTACTCTAGTGACCGTGCAGCGGGGGTGCTGAGCACAGGGCTCCAGGCATGCCTGCCAGCAGTCAGGCGTCACTTTGGCTGAGCCGAGCCAGGAGTCCAGTGCTCTATTCACAAGACCACCTGGGGAGGAAAGGACAGGGGACATTCTCGGAGAAAGTGGTGCCTCAGCAGCTCGTTCCAGCAGGTTAGGAACCAGCAGGTGGGCATCCAGGAATGGTTGGAAGGGGATGAGCAGGGCCAGAGTGGGGACCTTGCAGGTCAGGCCTGGCCCCAAGAGGTGGGACGTGTAGGAGGGCCTCAGGCAAGAGACCCCATCTACTTCAGACCTGACATTCTGTGGGCCTGGGGGCAGCTGCACGTGTGACAGAGACCTAATGTGCAGGACTAGGTGAAAATGAAAATACAGGGTTCTCTGTTCAAAACCTATAAAGAACTTCAAGATGGCTACAGCAGGACACTAAGCTGAGTGTGGGCCCTTCTGAGCCGGGGCCCTGAGTGAATGTCCAGGTCACATGCCCGAGAGGCAACGTCAGGAGTGGGGAGGAGGGGCCGCTCTCCTGGCGAGATGCCGAGGGATGCAGTCACTGCCCGGTTGGAAGGCACAGGCAGTAAAGAAGCGGGTCGAGACCCACCAGGTTGCTGCCAGTCCCCAGACCTCTCTCCCAGGGCCTCCAGGACACCTCCCTCCAGCACATCGCCACAGCCACACCCCTCCGCCGCACCTGCCCCTCTCTTGCCTTTGTGGCGGTGGGAGCAGGAGGGGCCCTGACTGCCCCTCTCCCCTCAGGCCTCCCTGAACCCCAGCGACCACAAGCTGGATGAAGAGCTGTGCCAGACACTCACGCAGCGCTATGTAAGCATCATGAACCGGCTGCAGAGCCTGGGCTACGACGGGCGGGTGCACCCGGCGCTCACCGAGCAGCTGGTGAACGCCTACGGGATCCTGCGTGAGAGGCCAGAGCTGGCCGCGTCCGAGGGCGGCTCCTACACCGTGGACTTCCTGCAGCGCGTGCTGGTGGAGACCGTGCACCCCAGCATGCTCACCGACGCCCTGCTGCTGCTCTCCTGCCTCAACCAGCTGGCGCATGACGATGGCAAGCCTATGTTCATCTGGTGATGCCGGCTCCTGCCAGCCAGGCCCGCTCTGCCCCGCTCCTCGGTGCCAGGCCATTAAAGCTTCCCACAGACGCTAGCCGCTGGGCCCCGGGCCAGAACTCCTGGGGGTGCTGCCTCCGCCGGGGTGGCCCACCAGCACCTCCTCCCCCCGCACCCCTTCAATCCTGCTTGCCCTGGGGCTCCAGGCCCACCCCGGGGTCCTTGGAGAGAGCCCCAAGACCAAAGCTTGGCAGCTGTCCGCTGAGGGGGGTGGTGTTCAAAGGTCCCCCGCTGCCGCCGGCCTGCGGGTGAGAGCAGCAGGAGCCCCTGAGACTCGGAGGGGGAAGAGCAGGAAGCAAGGAGGAGCCGAGCTGGCAGGGAAGGGCCGTGGCTGTGTCAGCAGCATTAGTGCTGTACAGAGAGCTAAAGCCTGGGTGCAGAGTGGAAGGCAGAAGACAAGGATGTGGACGTGGGAACCCTTCCCTCTGTCCTAGGCCAGGAAGAGGGCGGCGGGAGAGGGGGCAGGGAGGGCTCCTGGACCCTCACTAAGGGCAAGAGGACATTAGATGGACGGGACCCCAGAGAAAGTAGACTCACCCAAATCCTAGCGAGGGGCAGCCCAGGGAGATGTGGCCGATTCCTAAGGCTCCACAGGATTCCGAGCCTCAGAGCTGGAGCCGGCAGAACCCACCTGCTGCAGGGGCAGGGGCACAGCGCAGGCAGAATGGGAAAGCCCAAGGGAGCAGCAGAGGGCGGGGGGCGTGTAAAATGGGACTCCACCAGGGGTAACCTGCAGACTAAGGGGAGGGGCCTGTGGATAGTGCAGGAAACTGAGGACTGGAGGCCAAGATGGGGGTCCTTGCCAGGGTGTGCATGAGAGATGGGCAGTGGGGTAAAGCCCACAGAGTGGCCTCTGGCCCACGAGAGGTAAAGGAGAGGACCTGCCCGAGGAAGGGAAGGAGGTTAGAGCTGCGATAGGAGGCAAAGGGTGGGCTGAGGAGGTGGGAGTGAGGACCCCAGGCGAGGAGGCTCCTGGAACACCGGTGCTTGCCAGCCAGAGCGCTCTGAGGGAACAGAAGAGTCCCAAGGTTCAACCAGAGGCATCATATCAGCAACCAGCAAGGAAGGCAGGGAGGGAGAGAGTTGTGGGGTGTGCTAGGGCCTTCTGGCCCGGGAGCTCCCTGCCCTCTCCACTCCCAGGCCTGCTACTTCAGGGGATCCAGCCAGACCCCCGCGGAAAGGCAGGGAAGGACTCCACATAGAGAAGTGTGAGATCTAGAGACGGAAATCTCCTAGCTCTGTCTGCCGACAAGGCCTAGCAGCAAGACACAACTGTCGCGGTGAACACGCCCAGCACCAGATCTTGGTTTCTAAAGGGGATCAGGGATTCCTGGAGAATTGGGGGTGGGGGGTGGGGGGGCAGAAGTCCCTCCTCCTCCCTGGCAGCAGTCGTGAATGGCTGCCCAGATCCAAACTCCTGGGCAATTTAAGACCCAACCAGGAGAGCGGTGGGCTGTGGTTCACGGCTCAAATGATTCAGATGCGGGCCCAAGCAGGGCCCGGCAGCACCTGACAGAGAGCGGGGCAGCAGGGTCCTGGGGACCAAGGAAACAGGTACAAGAGGGTCCCCGGATGGGGAGCTGATTTCCATGTGGCTCACGTGTCCTGAGGTTGCGGCGGCGCAAATCCGCACCAACGGCCCCTCACCTCCCGATTGGAAGCTCCTCGAGGTAGGGTCACGGAGCGGTCTGTCACCACGGGGGACAGGCCTCTTAGGGCAGCTCTGCGGGGCTCTCACTGGGTGGCAGATTAGGGCGTTCTGAGTCCGTCCCTCCTCTGGAGCTGTGTCTTTGAACTCAGTTGCGGGACACCTGAACCCCGGGAGACGGGTGGGGCTGGGGTAGACCCCGAAGTCAGGGCCGCTGGAGGGCGCCGGCAATTCCGCGCGGACTTGCGGGCCGGCGGAGGGAGCTGGACGCAGCACGCACCGCACTGCCTCCACCGGCGCTGCGCCCGCCTGCACTAAAGAGGGTCGCTCTCCATTTGCTGTAGGCTGCACCCCAATCCCCGCTCGCGTCGGGCAGGTCTGGGGGCTCTCCCGGTGGCGTACAGGGGAGGGCGGGGCAGAGTGGGGCGAGGAGGCTCTGGGGGCGGGGCTGCGAAACCAGGGTCTCTTTCGCTTTCCCTTTTGTTCCCTCCAACGGCCGCCCAGACTCCGCGCGGGAGAGGAGAGCGCGGCTTCCCGGGCGCGCCGATTGCCGCCTGCGCCCGCGCCGCAGCGATCCCGGGGCACAGCACCTACGCCGTTCCGCGCACAGGTGGCGCCACGTAACCTTGACCCCCGTGACACCCCCGCAGCTCCCGCGGACGCACGCTGGCAGCGACTGGGTCGCAGGGGCGCCGCGAGGCGGAGGAGCCCCGCACATCATGCAGCCCCTTCCGGACTGGCCCCCAGCGTCCGGGGCCCCACGGCCCTCTCCCTTCCCGCACCCGGGACTGCACGCCCTCCACCGCCTGGCTCGAGCCCTGCTCTTCCCGGCTTACTGGGCCCTGGACCGGCTGCTGGGCTGCTGCGCGCCGACCGCGCGCCCGAGCGGCCTGCGGCGGCTGAAAGCCGCTGCCGGCGCTGGGGCCGCGCTGCTGCTGCTGCTGGTCGCCCTGCCCCTGGCCCTGCTCGGGCTGCCGCTCTGGCTGCTCCTGCAGACCTGGCGCCGCCCCTTCTGCTACCAGCCCCCGCCGCAGTGCTGGGAGCCCCCAGCGCCCTGGCGCCCCCCGGCCGAGCCCGCGCGCTGCTTCAGCTTCCTCAGCGCCAACCTGTGCCTGCTCCCCGACGGGCTGGCGCGCTTCAGCAACTTGAAGCACAGCCAGCGGCGGGCCGAGGCTGTGGGCGCCGCGCTGCTCGCCGGCCTGCGGCCCTCGCGCTATGGGGCCACTGGCAGCAGTCCGCCGGGGCCGGGGGCGCCCTGCGGAGTTCTGACAGCCGAGGTGCCGGCAGGTCTGGAGTTCGTGTGCCTGCAGGAGGTGTTCGACCTGCGCTCGGCGCACCGCCTCGTGAGCCGCCTAGCGCCCAGTCTGGGCCCGGTGCTGCACGACGTGGGCTCGTGTGGCCTGCAGCCCGGGCCACACCTCAAGCTGCTCGGCAGCGGGCTGCTGCTGGCCTCGCGCTACCCGCTGCTGCGCGCCGCCTTCCGGTCCTTCCCCCACGCACGTCGCGAGGACGCGCTGGCCTCCAAGGGACTGCTTTCCGCACAGGTACCTGCCCAACCGCCGCGGCGCCTCCTGGCGGGGAGAGGGCTGGCGTGGGCTCGAACTGGCGACGGTTGCTGGGGCCCTCCGTGGTGTTGCAGGCGCAGGTGGGCATCCTGGACGGGCGCCGCGTCGTGGGCTTCCTGCACTGCACGCACTTGCATGCGCCGAGTGGTGAGCCCGAGGACGGGATCGTCGGCGCGTGGGCAGGCCGTCTGGCCTCTCCGCGCCCCCGACCGTTGGTTCACTGCCCGCGGCACCGCGAGCCCCTGGGGGGGGGTGGGTGGAGAGCGCGCCCCCGCTGAGCCTTCCGTTCCCGCCCTTGCAGAGGACGGGCCCTTGCGCTGTAAACAGCTGACGCTCCTACTGGACTGGATCGAGCAGTTTGAAGCCGAGAGCCGCGAGAGTGGCGAGGCCGTGGCCTTCAGCGTGCTCCTGGGCGACCTAAACTTCGACAACTGCTCCTCAGGTGAGGGCAGGCTGCGGCGGGGCGGGGGCGGGGCGGCCTCGCCCCGCCCACCACGCGCTGATCTCGCCCCGCAGACCACGCGCAGGAGCAGGAGCACCAGCTCTTCAGCCACTTCCGGGACCCCTGCCGGCTGGACACGCGCCGGGATCAGCCCTGGGCTCTGGGTACGGGGGCAACCGGGTGGGGAGCCCACCTGGATGCGGTTCGAGGGCCGCGGCTGCCGCTGACACCGCCCTCCGCCCGCCCTCCCCTAGGCACAATACTGAGCACCTCCACCCTCCGCCACTCGGTGGCCTGCTCCCCGGAGATGTTAAGGAGGTGAGTGGCGACCTGGGGGTCAGACGCCGCCCAGAACGCTGGGGAGTCCTGGCCTTAGTGACACCACCCCTCCTCAGGGCCCTGGAGCAGGAGGAAGGGCGCCTCCGCTACCTGGCGGGCCCTCTGGGCGGAGGCCGCCGGGCTGAGCCCTGGCGGGGCCGGCGCCTGGACTACATCATGTACCGGGGAGCGGTCGGAGGCCCGCTGAGCCCAGTAAGTGCCAGAATTCAGGGCGCTGGGCCGGCTGCAGCTAGGGCGACTCCTCAGTCTGACTCCCGCCCCCAGGAGGTGGAACAGGTGACGTTCAGCACCGCCCTGGCGGGGCTCACAGACCACCTGGCCGTGGGACTTCGCCTCCGAGTTTCCGTGCCCTCCTGACGCAGGCTCGCAGGCGACAGTTGGAAAGACGGACGCGGACGCAGAGCGGGAGCCTGGCCGGCTGCCGCGGGAACGCGGTGACTTCGCTGTTTATTGTGGGGGCCCTCCCTCACACCGCCTCCTGGGCTCTGCGGTACTCGTAGACGCTGCCGCGCTCAGAGAAGGCTGGGGGCTGCGGGGGCGACCCCGGCGGTGGGGCGGGGTCCTCCGGGTCCCCGTAGCCGCCCCCGCCTGGTGTGTGGAGGCAGAACACGTCCTGTGGAGCAGAGGGACAGGCTCACTGCGGGCATGGACGCCCCCAACCCTGCCTCTCGCTGCAGTCCCATCCCCACCGGGGCAGCGCATTCATGGCGGCCGGCCTGGCCCACGGAGGCCCACTGCGCGCCCTCTCCTTCGGAAACCAAATTAAATTCAGACGCTGGTTATTTTTGCAACTCTGCTCACCCTCTGTGGAAAGGGGGCCAATGGAGGGCGCGGGAATGAGGAAGGACAGATGTCAATCCTTACCCCGGGGAACACGGGCACCGACGTCTTTCCGCCCAGATTCACCGTCCGGCCGTCCTTGCGAATCAGCAGGTTTAGGCCCCGGGCTCCGGGCTCGCCCCCTGCGGGAAGAGGCAAAGTGAGGCTGGCCCGGAAGGCAAGGAAGGGAGGGGCAGAGGCGGCGGGCGGGCAGAGGGAACCACTCCGTGCAAGAGGCAAAGAAGGGAGAGAGGAGGAGGGCGGGCAGAGGGGAGGACACCGTGCAGGAGTGGATGGGTGGGGCGGGAGTCGGGGATCCAGGGACGCTGCCGCTCACCGTGGAGGCCGTATGGCCGGAAGGCGCGACGCTCGGTCAGCACGGACAGCAGCGCCTCCTCGCGGAAGAGCAGCTCGCGGACGACGCCGTCGCCGCCTCGGAAGCGCCCGCGGCCCCCGGACCCGTGCCTCAGCTGGAAGCGGCGCAGGATGACTGGGTACCTGCGCGAGCCAGGGGGTTCAGAACGGTCCACCCGGGCTCGGGCTCCTGCTCCCCGCCCCGGCCCCGGCCCCGGCCGCGCCCGCACCACTCACCTGCTCTCCAGGATCTCGGGGTCGGTGATGCGCGTGTTGGTCATGTGGCTGTGCACGCCGCTGCGCCCGTGCCAGCCGGGGCCCGCGCCCGCGCCGCCCGCCACCGTCTCGTAGTAGCCCATGTGGGCGTTGCCCAGGGTCACGTTGTTCATGCAGCCCTGGCAGGGGCGAACGGCATTTGCGCTAGGCTGGAGGCATCCGAGACCCTCTCAGCCCGCGGCCCCAAGCGTGCCCACCCACCCGCCACACCTGGGAGGCGGCGCAGGCCCCAAAGGCCCCCAGGATGACGTCCACCACGCGCTGCGACGTAAGCACGTTGCCACCCACCACGGCCGCTTCGGGGGACGGATCCAGAATGCAGCCTCTGGGAATCACGACGCGCACTGGCGCCAGGCAGCCCTGGTGGGGGGCGGGGGAGGGCAGCTCTCAGGGCGATTGGGAAATAAACGTCGCCCTACCCCCGCACTCCTAGACCAGTCCGGTGTTGGGCCGACCCCGCCCCCAGGCTCGCTCAGGGACACAGCACGCGCCGCGCACCTGGTTGAGCGGGATGTCGCGGCCCACCAGGCACCGCAGGCAGTAGATGAGGGCGGACAGCGTGATGGCCCGCGGAGCGTTGAGGTTGCCGAACACCTCAGGCCCCGTGCCGCTGAAGTCAAACACTGCGCTGCCCTGCCCATGGGGTGGGGTGGGGGTGGGGGAGAGAGGTGGGTCAGCAGCAGCCCCGCGGCCACGCTCGGGTGCCCATGGCCCCATTGCTGCGGCCTGACCTGACTCAGGTTGATCTGCACGCGGAGCCGGATGGGGGAACCATCATCCATGTGGTCCTCTGCTGACACCTCCAGGGGCAGGCCTCGGGCCTGCCGGGAGGTCCCGAAGGCCCGCAGCATATCCCGCACAGCCAGCTCCGCGTTTGCCTGGCAGACAGGACGTTCAGCGGCAGCCACGCTGCCTTCCAGGTGGGCGGGGGCTGCCCACCTCCCCGCCTGGCCGCCAGGGGGCAGGCACAGAGCTGCCCCCTGCTCCTGCGCCCTAGGCCCACCTGAATGTGGCCCATGTAGGCCTGCACCACATCTAGGCCGTACTGCCCGATGAGCTCTCCCACCAGCTGGATGCCCTTCTGGTTGGCGGCCACCTGGGCGCGGAGGTCTGACAGGTTGTCGTGCAAGTTCCTCGTGCCGCTGCAGCCGGGAATCTTGCCTGGGGCCTGCAGGGCCTCAGTTACCGCTGCACGGATGGGGTCACCGCTGAGCCACCCTCCACCAGTCGGATGGGGGGCTGTGCTGCCCAGTGCCCTGATTCATACCTACTCCTCCTCTGCTGGGCACTATGGGGAGTTCCCCATGTCGGCCCTTCCCGGGCCTCCCAAAACCCTGCTGACACCCACCCCAGGCACCCCAAACCCACAGCCTCCTGCCATCTGCTCAACCTTCTTCCCAAAGCCCAGCCCCCCAGGGCACCCTAGGCTTTTCCTGTGACCTCACAGGAACTGGAGGTGCCTGAGGAGGAGCAGGGGGGGGTCCTCTTACCTTTAACTCCTTCTGTCCCACTCCCTCCTGCCTTTTCTGGGCTTCCCTCCCCACTCCCAGGAGAAGAAACACTTCCCCTCACCGGCCCCAACTCATACTGCCCTCAGTCCGATGGCCCTCACTGGCCCCCTCTCAACCACTTTGCAAGAGCATCAGCTAGCTCTCTGGGACTCCTGCCCCACCTCCAAACAAATTTGAACCAGGCCCTGGGCGAGCCCCAGAGACCCAGGCAAGGACTCTCTCCCTAACCTAGGTTACAGTATTTGCTGAGGCTCCCTGGCCACTTCATCTTCTGTCACGTGCCTGCACATATCCCTCCCATGATCCCTGCCCCCTGCCCTCTGCCCCCACCACACACACTGACCAAGGGAATGACCAGGCCTGGGTCACTCTCTTTGTGTCCTCCACCCATGGCAGCCTGTGGCTCTGTCACACACCCCCCCCCCCCATGCTGCCTCCTCTCACTCCCAGATGCCTGCCTGGGCTCCTAGACACCTGCAGCCTCAGACCAGCTCTGTTTTCACTGCCCCTGTCCCTGGGATTCTGTCCCAACTTCACTGCTCTGTGCCGACTCAGTGACACAGCCTCCCTCCACCTTCCGGCTGTCTGAACTTGACTTCTCATCCTCATCCCTAGATCCCATCAAATACCAACCTTGATCTCCAAAACAATTGTCCCTACCTACCCCCACTTCTGCCCTGCTTGAGGGTCAGTATCATTCAGCACAGCTGCAGCCGCCCCCTACCCCACTCCCCACTCCAAGCCTTCAACCCCCCATCTACTCTGCACATGGGCTGGGGGCTTTCATGGTGTAGGGCAGACCAGTGCAGGCCCAGGAAAGTTCTCCGCGAGTCTGCAGGCCCTGGCCCCCGTCCTCACTGCTCTGTAGCCCACAGACCCAGTGCAAACACAAGGCAGACACCACCGTGAGCAGCTGCTGACCTTGAAACAGCCCCTCTCCCTCCTGTGCCCAGTCCTGTGACTGTCCTGGCCAGCTCCCCACCCCCAAAACCATCGAGCCTTCCTGGGCCCAGAAGGAGTTCGCCTCAGTGCCTCCCATCATCTCTGAAAGATGATCTACCACTCTGGGGTCGCTCCCGGCTCCCCCAGCCTCAAGGCAGGCCTCCGCCACTCACTCGCTGCCACAGCGCCCCAAACGGCCTGGTCCACTGAACCCTCCCCCGACCTCGAGGTCACTCCAAGCCCACTCCCACTCACCCTCCTCTTGGAAGACTCCTCCCTGGACGAGTTTGAAAGACAGAAAGACGGCGCCCTCCTGCTGCAGTGTGGTGGAGTGGGGAGGCATGGAGCCCGGCGTGATGCCCCCAATGTCCGCATGGTGCCCACGGCTTGCCACGTAGAACACAGGCCGAGTCTGACCCGGCCAAAACACCTGGGGGTGGAGAGCGACAGTGAGCTGTGCTAGCAGCCCGCGCCACCCCCACCCCCGGAGACACCCAGGCAGCGGCCTTCACCGGGGTGATGACGGTCAGGTCTGGCAGGTGGCTGCCCCCAGCGCTCGGGTGGTTGCTCAGCAGCACGTCACCAGGGTGGAGGTTGGCCCCCAGGTGCTGGATCTGAAACCAGAAGACACTTGTGGAGGCGGCAGGGGCGGAGGCGAGGGGTGGGGTCAGGGAGGCCGAGAGGTGGGCCGCCGAACCTGGAACTGTACGGTCTCCTGCATGGCGCCCAGGTGCACGGGGATGTGGGGGGCGTTGGACACCAGCCCCCCATCGGGCCCGAAGAGGGCACAGGAGAAGTCCAGACGCTCCTTGATGTTGGTGGAGATGGCTGTGCGCTGCAGGATGCGGCCCATCTGCTCTGGGGGCACAGAATGAGCGAGCACCCGCTGGCCCCGCCCCGCCCACGGCACGGCCCCGCCCCGCCCCGCCCGCCCACCGGCGCGGCACACCCCTAGAGGAGGAAGAGGCAGGACTGCTGCCTTCAAGGCCTCTGACACCCAGACCCAGGACCCGAAGGCGGTGGTGGCCCGGCGGACACAGCGAGACTTCAGGCGGGCCCTGTGTCTTGCCTGTGTGAGAGGTGCCCCCCCCTTCCTCTCCATCCCTGCTCAGGGTCTCACCAAGAACCCGGTACCCCACGCCAACTCTCCACCTTGCCTAGCACAGCAAGAAATCGGTGCTGAGGCACAGGACTCAGGGCGAGCAAGCCCCAGCCGACCCTGCGTAGAAGGGCTCACTGGGCCGAGCCTCTTTCCGTCCACAGACAGGATGGCAATCTCAGGCCCCATGACTGCTGGCGGGAGTTAGGTGCTCCCACTGCCCAAGGCCGGCTGGTACGGTGGGGCTGGCCGTCCCAGGGCGGCCCTGTCGCCAGCGGGGACTCCACTTCTGCCCCTTCCCTGGGTCACACTTTGTCTCTCTCTGCACGGCCTGCCAGCCACGTGCCTGCACTACCTCTGCCCAGGGAGCAGGGCCGTGGGGACTGGGCAGCCACTCACCAGCAATGCTCATGAAGCGGTGAGAGAAGATGGACAGGTGGATGGGGTCAAGCTGGGCGCCCACCAGGCTCGGGACTTCAGCCCCCACAGAGATGCGGATGTCCCCGGTATCAGTCACCTCTGCCTGGCAGCCTGGCTCCACCAGGATGGTGCTGAAGGCAGGGGCGCAAGAGGCTGGGGGCGCCGAGCCAGACCCCCCTCCCGTCCCAAATAGGGACCCCACATCCCCAGGCCGGGGGACACCCAACCATAATGGGATGCCAGGGTCCTTTCTCTTCCTGTAGCCTCGGGCCAGAGAGCCCCTGACAGGGCCCCTGAGCTCACCAGGCCCCGGCAACCGTACCCACCATGGCCCCACCCTGGCCAGGCTTCAGCCCACCTGTTGCTGTCGATGATGAGGCAGGGCCCCTGAAGCTTGTGCCCATAGGCCAGCTCTCCCAGCAGGTACACAGGGGTCTCCTGGTAGCCCCCCTCAAAGTAGCACTGGGTCATCTGAGGAGGGTGTGGGATGAGTGAGGTTCCCAGGTGCAGCCCCTCCCTGCCTCTCCCCCTCCACACCCGTCCCCTTGTCCCTGCGGGTGCGGGTGGGCAGGCCAAGGCAGAGCCACCCACCTTGTCTATGCGGGGAGGCCCGGTCTGAGCCCTGGGAACATCCTCGAGGCGAAGGCCGCTGCGGCCAGTGCCCCTCACACGCACGTCATCCACCACCACCGGCCGCTCAGGGATGACGAAGCCAAACTCTCTCATGTACCTGCACGTCCGCCGGCCCCGAGAAAACGATCAGGGCCGGGCCGGTAGGCCACCCGCCAGGGCTCCCGGGACACAGAGCTGGCATACCTCTCCACAAAGGCGGCCCCAAAGTCGCCAGCACGGGGCGAGTGGGCAGCGGCTGGGTGCCGGTGGGCAGACACCATGAGGGCACAGTCTGTGCCCTGGTAGCGCAGATGCAGGAAGCTCTCGGTGCTGATCTGGGACCTGCAGCAGCGGGGCGGGCGGGCCACTCACACGCGGTGCCCCGGGGACTCCCGTCCCACGTCCGCCAGCCCTCCCGGACCGCGCCACCTGGCACGTCGGGCAGGAAGGCCAACTAGGGGGTGGCTGGGATGCCGCCAGCCCCCTGCCTGGCCCACCTCCCCCCTCCACTGACCCCTGTGAGCCCCACCTGGGAAAGCCCTGGGCCCGCAGGGCGTCCACACACTGCTCCTCCAGGCGGCTCAGCCTCTGGTCCAGCTGCACAAAGGTCTCGGGTGCGTAGGGCAAGGAACACGGCTCCTGTGCCTCGTGCACCACGTCCGCCAGGGCCAGCCCCAGCGCTGACAGCAGCCCGCTGTGCCTATGTAGACGGGGGCCTCGGCTATGTGGGGGTGCCTCCCAAAGCCAGCCCCCCACCCCCGACAGGCGCACCACTCCCAGACGTACCTGTGAACGTGCACAGTGTCCATGCCCAGGGCTCGGGCAATGGCGCACGCGTGCTGCCCGCCAGCTCCCCCAAAGCAAGCCAGCACGTGGGCCGAGGGGTCGTGGCCTCTTGCCTGGGAAGCCAGAGGGGGTCGGTGGCGCGCCCTGCCCTGTCTGGTCCCCCACCCCTCACCCCGATGGGGTTGCCTGAGCGGGAGGTGAGGGGGTGGGGGGCAGGGCAGGCGAAGGCGAGGGCAAAGGCGGGCATACCTGCGTGAGTGCGCGGATGGGCCGGCACATGGCCTCGTTGGCCACACGCACGAACCCCATGGCTACCTCCTCCAGGCTCAGCGGGGAGGCCGGGCGAGGCCCGTTGGTCAGGAAGCTGTTGACCTCAGCGGCCACAGCCTCCAGGGCCTTTCGGGAGGCCTCAGAGGACAGTGGCTGGTCCTCTCCCGGCCCAAAAATGCAGGGGAAGGAGGCAGGCAGTAGGCGACCCAGAACCAGATTAGCATCCGTCACCGTCACAGGGCCCCCTGGGAGGTGTGCAGGGTGTGGGGGTTGGGGGCTGGGCAGCAGGGTCAGGGCTGAAGGGCGGCGGGGTGGGGGTGGGGGGGCGGAGGTAGGCCTGGGCAGCGTGGGAAGGGGCCTGGCGGGGCAGGTACCAGCTCTTACCTTTGCGGTAGCAGGCGGGGCCAGGATGGGCTCCTGCAGACTCAGGCCCCACCACAAAGAGGCCGGACCTTTGGGGCAGGGAGGACGGGACTTGGAGGTGGGTTGGGAGGCAGGGCTGGGGGCGGGGGGCAGGGGAGTGCCCAACCCAGGTGCAGGGGCTGACCTGAAGAAGAGGCGGGAGCCCCCACCAGCTGCCACTGTGTTGATGTCCAGCTGAGGGGCCTGGAGGGTGACACCAGCCGTGCTGGCCTCAAAGACGTGCTCAAACTCCCCAGCGTAGCGGCTCACATCGGTGGATGTGCCTGGAGGAGAGAGAGGTGGGAGGAGTCACCGCACAGACCTGGACGCCCAGCATTGCTCAGCCCCGGGGCCGCGGTGGAGACTCCTCCTGACCCCACCTGTCCGGCCTCCGTACCTCCCATGTCAAAGCCGATGACGGGCTGGCCGCCTTCCACCCGGTAGGTGGTGGCTGAGTAGCCAACCACACCCCCAGCAGGGCCAGAGAGCACAGCCCGGGAGCCGCTGAAGGACTCCATGGGCGCCAGGCCACCATCGGAGCGCATGAACAGCACCTGCACGTCCTGTGGGAGAGCGGCAGCCAGTAAGGGGGCCGGGCAGGCAGGGGTGGGGCGGGCGGAGCCGGCCGGCAGGGGGCCTCACCTTGAGCTGGCCCTGGAAGCCACGGCGGAAACCCTGCACGTAACGCTGGATGGTGGGGGTAAGGTAGGCGTCGGCACAGGCCGTGTGCCCCCGAGGCACAATGCGCACCATGGGCATGGTGTCCGAGGACAGTGACACGTGGGTGAAGCCCAGCTCCCGGGCCAGTGCGCCCACCTGCTGCTCATGCTGGGCCCACCTGTAATGACGACCCCACGGCGCTTCGCCTCTTGCCCGCGGCCTCCGGCCCACCGCCCAGAGCCCCGGCCAAGCCATGCTCACGTGTAGGAGTGCATGAGCACCACGGCCAGGCTGCGGACACCTCGGGACAGGAGTCCCTCCAGCTTCCCACGCAGAGCCCCAAGGTCCACAGGCTGCTGCACCTCCAGCAGGTCCCCCGTGCGGCCTGCCAGGAGGCCCGGTACCATCCGTCAAAGGCCCACCCTGCTGCCCCCGTGCCCCCAGCCCTGAGGCACCCGCACCTTTGACAGGTGTCCCTGCACCTGGCTCCCCACGATACAGCACCACACGCTCGTCCACCTCCAGCACCTCTTCGTACAGCACCTCAGGCATGGGCACGGCCTGGGGACAGGCAGAGGCTCAGAGGACACCCAGGCCCGAGGGTCCTTGCTGGGGTCCTGCGCGGGTGGGGCAGTGCGGGCGAGGGGATGTGTCCCGGCAGTCCAGTCCATAGGCCCAGGAGACACAGACGGGGCCAGCCCCAGCAAGGCCCCCCCCCCCCCGAGGAGTGGCTCTCTGCCCCCAGGCACCTGAGTGCAGCCAACTGCCACCCCCGCAAGGGCAGCTCCCTGGAGGAGCTCAGCAGTAGGGGTGGGGGTAGGGGAGTGGGAGAGTGGGGGTGGCTCCTACCCTTCACCCCGAACGGTATGTCTTGGGGTGCTCCACACCCAGGACCCAGGACAGGGCATGGTGACAGACAGAAACAAGACATTGTGATCACTCTGAGGGCTTGGGGGACAGAGTGCCTGCTAGGAGTGTCTGGAACCTTCTCTCCGCCTATAAGCTGCTAGCCTGGGGCCAACACTGACCCTTCCAAGGGCTGCCCTCCCGAGGGGCCACGGCATCCCTGGGAAACCATGAGCTGCACGACGCAGCCACCAGCTGGCGTGGGTGCGCTCACCAGGTCAAAGAGGTTCTCTCGGGCCTGGGTGCCCACGTGCAGCAGGTCTCGGAAGCCACGCGTCACCAGCAGCGCCACCCGCTCCCCCCGCCGCTCCAGCAACGCGTTGGTGGCCACCGTGGTGCCCATGCGGATGCTGGCAATGCGGCTGGTGTCCAGCGGCTGGTCCCGCGGCAACAGCACGCCTCCTTCCTGGGAACCACAGGGTCAGTGTCAGGCCCCGGTCCCAGGTCCCTCCCCAGCCGGCCCCTCTGCCCTGCCCTGGCCACCTGCTCCAGGATGCGGCGGATGCCCTCAGTAGGGGCATCTGCATAGTTGGCCGGGTCCTCTGAGAGCAGCTTCAAGACCCTCACTTGCCCCCCGGGGCACTGGGCAAAGACATCTGTGAAGGTGCCTCCACGGTCGATGGCGAAATGGAAACGCCCCTCGGGGCTGCCCATGGTGACAGGGCTGGAGTCCAGCACTGACTCTTCAGCCGGCAGTCCTGGGAGAACTGGACGGAGACAGCAGATCAGGCGACAGGCCCGGGGGTCACCCGCGGCTTGGTAGCCTTGGGCAGAGCCGGGCTGAGGAGAGCAAGGGGAGGGGGGGGGGGAAGTCGGAGGAGGCGCCCTGGGCCGAGCCCGGGGCTGGAGGCCCAGCTCAGAGCGCCGCCTGAGGCGCGGCCGCAGCCGGGCCGGTGGGGGCGCCAGACCTAACGCCCCTCGTTACCCGGTTCTCAGGGCCCCGGCTTGCGGCGCAAATCCCCGGACCCGCCAGAGGCGGAGGCGCCCCGGGGAGCCCACGGGCTGGTGGGTCTGGGCTCCTATAGCACGAGGAGGCACAGGGGCTGGGGGCAGGTGACTTCCCCAGTCGCTCGACCTTGGGGCCCAGGCCGAGTGGGACAGGGGGCACGGGGCGGGGCCTGTGCCGGGGAGGGGGTGGGGCCCGCGGCCGGTGTGGCGGTGGGGGGTGGGGGTACGGGGAGAAGCGGGGCGCTGGAGGGTCCGGGTGCGGGGCCCACCTGGCGGGTCGGCTCCGAGGCGCTCGCGATCCGCTCGGGCCGCGCTCCCTCCCGGCCCTGCCCGCCGCACCCCCCCTCCCCCCGCCAGGAAGCGGGCCCCGCCCCCCGCCCGACCGGTCCCGCCGCGCACGGCCCTCCGGGTTGCGTCAGGCTCGGCTCGCCGGGAGCCGCCTCCCTCCTCCGCCGGGAGCCACGCCGGGGCACCGCGGGGCGCGGGGCCGAGCTGGGCCAGGGGCGGCTCCGTGCTGGCGCGTCCCCGGCCGCCGGCCACCTCGGTTCAGCCGGCCACTCGAGGTGCCCCGGGGAAGGCGGAGCAGGCCACCCTCCAAAGAAGTAAGAGCCCAGACGAGCTCGGACTGCACCCTGGCGCGGGGCAGTCACGCCGTGAGGGATGGGGCTGGGGAGGGGGGTCGTGGAGGGGCCGCGGGCAAGGGCCCCTCCGCAGCCGTCAACCCCGCTGCTGCCCGCCCAGGGCCAGCCTTGCCACAGCCCAGGCTGGGCGCCCGGGACCCTCACAACATCAGGGCTGATGTCCCCAGAAGCCATGGCCGGTGCCCTGACGATGAGGCGAAGCGTGCCCCACCCTGGCCTGTCTCCCCACGGGCAGAAGGTGTCCAGGCTTGGAGTGGACACCAACCGTGCAGGGCCTGGAGCAGGCCGTTTAGAGCTCCCAGGGGGCAATAGTGGGGATGGGGCGAGGGGGGAGACCCAAGCAGAGGGAACAAAGGTGAAGGGGGCTTCACCCAAGGTGCCAGGCCAGATGGCCAGACAGGCAGGGGCACCCACCCACGAGCCCCAGACTTCCCCCTCCCCTGGGAGCCTTGCTGGTGCTGGAGGCCTGCTTGGTCCCTGGAGGTGAGAGCGAGGTGGGACCGCACCCCGGGCAGCAGCGGGGGCTCCCTTCTGACCAGCGCCTCTGCACCCTCTGTGCACGTGGTGGGGGGTGAGGGGTTTGGAAAGAACTGCACCAAGAAAGACACAGAGACTCAGCGACTCAGGGCAGTGGCAGTGTCTGTGGCCTCCGACCCCACCTCACGCCTTCTGACGGTGGCCCGTGGCCTCTCCCACCAGCGCAGGCTCCCGTCGGTCTCTCCCCACCTCCAGCCCTGCTTGGACCTAGGACTTGAGCTGCCCTGCGTGTGTGCCGAGGAGGATGGGCTGTGACCGTGCCCAGATGACTGTGCCCCCGGCGGCAGGTGCCAGCCAAGGTACTGACCCCAGACCCCCACCCCCTTGACCTCCCTGTCACCTTCCCCATCCCTCACGTCCAGCTGGATGCCTAGACCGTCACTGTGGCCACCGCACAGGAACTTCTACTCTCACCGGCTCTGAGCTAACCACGAGATGGTGGTCGGCGGCGCCACTCCAGGCAGGACCCCCGCCTGCAGCCCCCACCGTGTCTCCATTCACGCCTCCACAGCAGGTGCATCCAGCCCACTCTCCCCCATCACTGGGTGACTGTCCCACCTGCCCGTCTCTGCCAACTCCCCGACGTAGCGTCTTCGTCCTGATGCTCAGCTGAGAGTCCATCCGGAGAGGCTTCCAACAACCCAGCCACACCACCACCCCTGGGTGCGTACTCAGCCAGGCTGCCTGTGGTCTCAGCCAGGCCTCCTCACTGCATCAGCCTGGCCGCCCCCACGCCCGTCTTCAGCCCACGGCTGGTGACCCTCAGCGCCCAACCGTGTCTTCTAGAGGCCCCGCCCCCACGCCCCTCCAGCAGCACCCCAAGCGCTCTGCTCCTCAGGGTGCACGTCCGTGGAAAGGCCCCCTGCCACCTCCACTAGCCTCCAGGCTCACAAATCACATCAGGCAAGACCAGAGAAGCCCCCTGAGCCGCCCCAGTGCCCAGGCCTCTGGCCTCCCTGTGCGTCCACCCGTTCCCCACTTCTGTCTCTGGGAAGCCCCTTCTGCATGGGGTCCTGACCTGCCTCACCGACTCCCTCCTGCCAGCCCCCTTTACCGCATCTTCTTGACGCGTGTGTCCTGAGAAGTTCCCCTCTGCTCTGCCCTGAACTGTGTCCTGCCTAACTTCCTGTACTGAAGCCTACCGGACCTTAGGGGGGTGACAAAGTCATGAGGATGGGTCCCAAAAATGGCATTAGTGCCCTTATAACAAGAGACGGAAGAGGTTGTCTCCAGAATGTGAGGACACAGCCGGACAGTGGCCAACTCTCAGCCAGCAATAGAGCCTCGCCAAGAATCGTGCCGGCGCCCTGATCTCCGACTTCCAGCCTCCAGAACTGTGGGAAGTGGATGGTTGAAGTCGTCAGCCTGTGGTGTTTTGATGGAGCAGCCCACACTCCCTGAACCGCCTCTCCAGAGACCGTTCTCTGCCTGTTAACATCTCCGGGCCCTCAGAAGCAGGGACGGGACACTGTGCCAGGACTGACATGGCCCACATGCTCCCTGGCCACTTGTATCTCCCGGTGGATCTGCACAGCCAGAGGCTTTCGGGAAGCGTGGTGCCTGTCCCCATGACAGCTGGGGTCCCCTCAGCCTGCCCGTGCCAGGGGGAGTGCCCCAGTTGCACTGCTCAAACCCTAGGAACTGCCTTCAAGTGCCACTTTCCCACCAGCACGCCCAACCCGCCCAAGTATATCCAGAGCCCCCGGCACTGTTCACTCCCCCTTCTAGCCAAGCCTGTGATTTCTCACCAGGAGAACGACCCCGACCTAGAAGACCCTCCTGGTCCTCATCTGCTCTCCACTCCACCAACGCTGGCCTCAGCACTGTGCCTCAACACATTCGACCCGCTGCCACCTCAGGGCCTTTGCATGGACCATTCCCTCAGCTCTACCCCAGCCTTGTGGCTCCTTCGCTTTGGTGCAGTCCTGCTCCAATGTCACTTTCTCAGAGATGTTACTTTCTCCCCGCTGCCTTCCTAAAGAGGCCCCGGCCCCCGTATCACTCCTCAGCACCTCCCGCACCTGACGAGCCATCGCCCCACGGGAGCAGGGACTCCCCCGCCCCCCTGCCCCCGCCGCTTTCCCCTGTCTTGGCACAAGCTTGAATGAGTGAAGCCTCATGGGCATCTGAGAAGAGCCCCCACGGGCCCTGGCGCTCCTCACCTCTTTCGGCATCCTTGAACTTGATGGTTCTGCGCCGGGGCAGCCGGGGGCTGGTGGCCACCTCGGCCAGGAGCCCGGAGCCACAGAAGCCCAGGCCTCTGCCCCGGGTCTGGAGCACCAGCTTCAGCTCCTGGTTCTCCTGGATGAGCTGCACAAGCCGTCGCAACTCTTCATTCTCCTGGGCCAGCCGCTGGATCTCCCGCCGCAGACCCTCGTAGCTGCTGAGGGGGGACATGCCCGGCAGCAGGGGGGGCAGCTGCCAGCAGCTGTCGCCTGGCCAGGAGTAGCAGACCCCGTCATTGTGAGGTCAGCGGCCGCCCCTGCCCCCGGGCCTCAGCTGCATTCCGGGTGTCAGAGCCAAGGCCCCTTGAGCAGGGCACACCTGACCTCTGACCTCTGGTCCCTGAGGGCCAAATGACTAGAGGAGCCCAGACCTGTCGAGAGCCTGGAGTCCTCTTGGAGGACGGAAGCTTCTTTATGCCAGCCTGGCACGGAGGTGCTGCAGGGAGTGGGAGTAAAAGACCCAGGCCTCCCCATCCCCCATCTGGCTGCCCACTGGCCCCCAGCTGCAGCATACCCCCCACCGCCCGTGCCAGCTCACGGGGCTGGGTGACGGCTCGGTCCCCGAGGTGGTCACACAGCCAGCAGGACATCTCAAGGGGCCAGGACAGTGGCTGTTTGAGCTGCCCCGCGGGAGGGGCGCCTCTGGCCTAGAAATAGCAGGAGCTGCACAGCGAGGTGGGGGGGGGTGGTGGGTCAGGGTCCGGGGGACGCGGCTAAGTCGGCAAGTGCATCAGGACAGGGCTGGAGGCACAGAGATGGGGCAGGGATGGCAGGGGGCAGCTGTGTCAGGTGGAGGGCAGGCCGCCCGGAAAGTATGCTATACCCCTCAGGCCCCACGGCACGCTCCCCCACCTGCGGGCCCCACGGCACACCCCCGCCGCAGGGGAACCACCCCAAAGAGTAACCACCCAGCTTACATTTTAGAGCATATGAAGGACTTCCTTCTTTCATGCGATGTGCCCTCTACCGGCACAGCTCTCTGCCTCCGCTGTCATTGTCTGTCCTTTCCTTGTATTATGATTGGCGTTTACTTCGCCATCATCTCCTGCCTGCTGACCCCCTCAGCACAGTTGCCACTTGTAGACCCGAAGTCCTCCTGGGATTTGCACGCCCTTCCCCAGCTATTTCAGTGTGGCCTGGCCAGCTCCAGGGGTCTTCACAGAGCAGACTGCAGGGGAGGCTGACAGCAGTGCCCCAGGGGACGGGGTGGGACCCGTGCTCAATCTCAAAGGAAATGGTGACAATTTTAATAGTTCCTATAACTAGGAAGTGTCCTGATTCTGACCATGATGGAGTAGAGTATTTCTGAAAGGACTAGACATCTTACCTCAAGGGCGTGACAGGCTCAGGGCAGTCGTGGCCGGGACTGGTCTGTGAGCAGAATACTAAGGCCCCCGAGGTCACGGGCCCTACATAATCCCAGAACAAAATGGATTTTACCCCATGATTTGGTTATTTATGTGGCACAGCTGAGGAATAAAGGGAGATTACCTTGGATGAGACTCACTGAAGCAGGTGGGTCCTTAAAAGAATAGGTCTCTTCCTGGTGAAGGAGATTCCATGCCCAGGAGAGTCCCCACTGCTGAGGGGGCCCCGTGGCAAGGAGTGCGGGTGGCCTCTAGGAGCTGGCATATCACAGTCACAACACTAAAAGACCAAGAGAAAACCTCCAAAGTCACAGGATTAAAATGACTCCTCACAGATGAAAACAACAATAAGATGAACACCCAACTCCCCATCAGAAACAACGGAGGCAGGAAACCAGATGACATACTCCAAGTTCCGGAAAGAATGACTCAAGCAAGAATCCTACATTCTGGAAAATGATCTTTTGGAAATTAAGGTAAAATAGAGACAGTCCAAGATAAACAAAGACAGAGAATTTGCTGCTAGAAGACCTATCTTACGAGGAATACTAAAGAAAGTTCTTCACAACATGGACACGTGGAAGATCCTGAAGTCATCTCCTTCCAAGGACACAACAAACTGACAACTACACGTGGAGAAATGTCTTCTGAAAAAGCCCTGGAAGCTGGATGAACAAAGCCTCCACAACAAAGGATTAAATGGCAGCATTGAAACAGGTAAAGGAGGGGCACCTGGGTGGCTCAGTCGGTTAAGCATCTGACTCTTGATATTGGCTCAGGTCATGATCTCGCGGTTCTTGGGTTTGAGTCCCCTGTTGGGCTCTGTGCTGACAGCTCAGAGCCTAGAGCCTGCTTCAGATTCTGTGTCTCCCTCTCTCTCTCTCTCTGCCCCTTCCCTACTCACACTCTGTCTCTCTGTGTCTCTCAAAAATAAACATTGAAAAAAATGAAAAAAAACAAACAAACCAAACCTCACACACAGACTGACTCACCCCAGGACCCAGTACAAAAACACCAGCTTGAAAAGCACGTAGACCATATATGAATGAGACCCATTTACTAATCCTAATTTTTTTTTCAGAGAGGAAGGAACTTGTTTGTTGAGACTCTGTCCAGAGACAGAGCTACCACAGGCACCATTTTTGTGATCTGATTCTAACTCATTAGCACCAGAGAGCACAGACTGCTGAGGGTCCTGCCCACCCACCACCACCATGACCACTCCACAGCTGGGCCAGGTGAGAGCCCCGCCCACCTCTAAGCCACAGTGTGACCCCACCATAGCAGGTGGGCTCCTGTCACTCACAGAGAGGACACTACTTGAGCACCTGGCTCTGGTGGCCAGAGGGGATAGTGTTTCTGAATCCCACAGGACATCTTCTACACAAAGCCACTCCTTCAAGACCGGGGAAGGCAGCTGATTTGCCTAATACATGGAAACAAATACAGAGAGTCAAGTAAAATGAGGAGACAGAGGAATATGTTCCCAATGAGTGAACAAAACAAAACCTTATCTGTTAAATGAAACAGATAAGCAATCTGATTTCAAAGTAATGGTCACAAAGATGCTCAGCAAACTCAGGAGAAGAATGGGTGAGACAGCGCAAACTTCAACACAAAGATAAAAAATACACTAAAGTACAAAAGAGAAGTCACAGAAAGAAGAATACAACAACTAAACTGAAAAATATACTAGAGGGGCTCAACAGAAGACTGTATGAAGCAGAAGAATGGAACAGTGAGCCAGAAGATAAAACAATGGAACCCAGACACCGCAGCAAAAAGAAAAAAGATTTTTAAAAAGTGAAGATAACTTGACGGAACTTTGGGACAACACCAAGCAAAATAACATTTGTGTTGTGAGGACCCCAGAAGAAGAGAAAGAGAGATCCAGGAAACTTATCTGAAGAAATAAGAAATAATAATCTCAAACCTTCCCCAACCTGGGGAAGGCAACAGACATCCAGGCCTAGGAATCCCAGAAAGTTCCAAATAAGGTGAACCTGAAGAGATCCACACCAAGACACACTATAATCAAAGTGGTAGAGGTTAAAGAGGGAATCTTAAAAGCAGCAAGAAAAAGCAACTTGTTACTTATAAGGGAAACCCCATAAGGCTCTCAGCAGATTTTTCAGCAAAAACATTGCAGGTCAGAAGGGAGTGACATGACATATTCAAAGTGCTGAAAGGAGAGAACGTCCAGCCAAGCATTCTCTCTCCAGCAAGGTTATCGTTCAGAATTGAAGGGACGAGTAAGAGTTTTTCAGATAAGGGGCACCTGGGCGGCTCAGTCGGTTAAGCATCAGACTCTTGATTTGGGCTCCGGTCCTGATCTCACAGTTTGTGAAATGGACCCCACATTGGCCTCTGAGCTGACAGCGTGGAGCCTGCTTGGGGTTCTCTCTGTTCCTCTCTCTCTCTGCCTCTCCCCACTTGTGCTCTCTCTCTCAAAATAAATAAACTTTAAGAAAAGAGTTTCTCAGATAAGGAAAAACTAAGGAAGTTCATCACCACTAAACTGGACTTATGATAATCCTTTTAAGTTTATTTATTTATTTTGAGAGAAAGAGAGGGGGAGGGGGTGGAGACAGAGAATCCCCAGCAGGCTCTGCACTGTCAGCACAGAGCCCGATATGGGGCTTGAACCCAGAACCATGAAATCATGACCTGAGTTGAAAACATGAGTCGGATGCTCAACTGACTGAGCCACCCGTGAGCCCCTAGACTTATGATAAATATTAAAGGGACTGCTTAAAACTGAAAAGAAATAGCACTAATTAATAATAAGAAAACATATGAAAGTAAAAATCTCACTGGAAATGTACATATATAGTAAAGATACTGGATCAATCACTTATAAAGCAAGTATGAAGGTTAAAAGACGAAAGTAATATGGAATAAAACTACAATAATTAGTTAAGGGATACAAAAAATAGAAAAGATGTAAAATGTGACATCAAAAATACAAAACATGGGGGCACCTGGCTGTCAGTCCATAGAGCATGTGACTCTTGACTTTGGGGTTGTAAGTTCAAGTCCCATGTTGGGTATAGAGATTACTTAAAAATAAAACTTGGGGGCACTAGGGTGGCTCAGCTGGTTGAGCATCCAAGTTCGGCTCAGGCCATGATCTGATGGTTTGTGGGTTTGAGCCCCACATTTGGCTTTTTCCTGACAGCACAGAGTCTGCTTTAGATTCTCTGTCTTCCTCTCTCTCTGCCCCTTCGCCGCTCGCATGTTCTCTCTCTCTGTCTCTCAAAAATAAAAATAAACATTAAAAATGTTTAAAAATAGGGACACCTGGGTGGCAACTCTCAACCTTGGGGTTTGAGATGTGGGGTTTGAGCCCAACATTGGGTATAGAGATTACTGAAAATCTTTTTTAAAAATCAAACAACATGCAACTGAGCAACCAATGGGTCATCAAATAAGTCAATGAAGATATAAAAAAAAACACCTAGAGACAAATGAAAACAGAGATGTAACATGTCAGGGGCACATGGGTGGCTCAGTCAGTTAAGCATCTGACTTCGGCTCATCTTCAGGTCATCATCTCACATTTCGTGGGTTCAAGCCCCGCATTGGGCTCCATGCTGACAGTGTGCAGCCTGCTTGGGATTCTCTCTCCCTCCCTCTCTCTCTGCCCCTCCCTAACTTGCACTTTCTCTCTCTCTCAAAATAAATAAACTTTGAAAAAATGTAACATGCCAAAAATCTATGGATACAGCAAAATCACTTCTAAGAGGGAAGTTCATAGCAGTACAGGCCTACCTCAAGAAGAAAAATCTCAAACAAACAATCTAACTTTACACCTAAAAGAACTAGAAAAAGAACAAGCAAAGCCTAAAGTTAGTTGAAGGAAGGAAATAATAAAGATAAGAGCAGAAATAAATAAAGACTAAAAAGATAATAGAAAAGATTAATGGTTCTTTGAAAAGATAAAAACCTACAAACCTTTAGCTAGACTAACCAAGAAAAAAAAAAAGAGGGATCAAATAAAGACAGGCAGAAAGAGAAGTTACAATTGATACCACAGAAATACAAAGAATCGTAAGAAACTACTATGAACAATTAAATGTCAACAAATTGGACAACCTAGAAGAAATAGATAAACTCTTAGAAACATACAATTTTCTAAGACTGAATCAGGAAGAAATAGAAAATCTGAATATACTTATTTCTAGTAAGGAGATTGAATCAGTAATCAGAAACCTCCCAACAAACAAAAGTCCAAGACTAGATGTTTTTGCTGGTGAATTCTTCCACACCACGCCCCCAACTGGTGAATTCTATCAAACATACAAAAAAAAAATTAATACCTATCCTTCTCAAACTCTTCCAAAGAATTGAAGAAGAGAGAACACTTTGAAACTCCCTTTACAAGGCTAGCATTACCCTGATACCAAAAACAGACAAGGACACAACAACAACAACAAAAAAGAAAATTACAGGCCAATATTTTTTTTATAATCATAGATACAATAATCCTCAACAAAATATCAACAAACTGAAACAATACATTACAAGGATCATACACCATGATTAAGTAGGATTTATTTGTTCAACATCCACAAATCAATCAACATGATACACTACATTGACAAAAGGAAGAAGAAAATTCATATGATCATCTCAATAGATGTGAAAAATGCATTTGGCAAAATTCAACATCCACTTATGATCAAAATTCTCAACAAATTGGGTATAGTGGGAACATCAACATAATAAAGGTCATATATGAAAAGCCCATGGCTAACATCATACTCACCCGTGAAAACCTGAAAGCCTTCCCTCTAAGATCAGGAACAAGACAAGAATGTCCACTCTTACCACATTTATTCAATAAAGTATTGGAAATCCCAGCCATAACAATAAGGCAGGATAAGTAAATAAAAAGCATCTAAATTGGAAATAAAGAGGTAAAAATGTCATTATTTGAAGATGATGTAATACTATATAGAAAACTCTAAATTCTCCACCAAAAACCTATTAGAACTAATCAACACATTCAATAAGGTTGTAGGATACAAACTCAATTTACAGAAATCTGTGACATTTCTTTTTTGTGTGTGGTATTTCTATATACCAATAATTACCTATAAAAAACGTAAATTAAGAAAGCAATCCTACTTACAATTGCACCAAAAAGAATAAAATACCTAGAAATAAGTTTAACCAAGGAAGTGAAATCTGAACACTGAAGACTATGAGACACTGATGACGGAAAATTGAAAACAACACAAACAAGTGGAGAGATATCCCATGATCATGGATTGGAAGAATTACTATTGTTAAAATGTCCATACCATCCAAAGCAATGTACAGTTTCAATGTAATCTCTATCAAAATTCCAATGACATTTTTCACAGAACTAGAATAAATAATTCTAAAATTTGTAGGAACCACCAAAAAAATCCCAAATAGCCAAAACAATCCTGAAAAAGAACAAAGCCAAAGGTATCATGCTTTCTGACTTCAAACTATACTACAAAGCTATAGTAATCAAAACAGTATGGTATTGGAATAAAAACAGACACACAGATCGATGAAAAACTGAGAGCCCAGAAATAAACCCACACACATATAAACAATTAATTTAATATGAAGAAGCCAAGAACATACAATGGAGAAAGGACGATCTCTTCAATAAATGGTGCTGGGAAAACTGGACAGCCGCATGCAAAGGAATGAAACCTGACTACTATCTTACACTATACACAAAATTAACTCAAAATGAACTAAAGGCTTGAGTATAAGACCTGAAACCATAAAATTCCTAGGCAAAAACATAGGCAGTCAGCTCCTTGACACTGGTCTTAGCAATATATTTGTGGATCTGACTCCAAAGAAAGGGAAACAAAAAGCAAACATAAACAAATGGGAAACTAAAAAGCTTCTGCACCGCAAAGGAAACCAGAACCAGAAAGAAAAGGTAACGACTGAACAGAAGATACTTGCAGGTCCTACATCTAATAAGGGCTTAATATTCAAAATATATAAAGAACTCATAAAAAGTAAGGAACTCATACAACTCAACAATTTAAAAAACAACCTGATTTAAAAATGGGCAGAGGATGGGGCGCCTGGGTGGCGCAGTCGGTTAAGCGTCCGACTTCAGCCAGGTCACGATCTCGTGGTCCGTGAGTTCGAGCCCCGTGTCAGGCTCTGGGCTGATGGCTCAGAGCCCAGAGCCTGTTTCCAATTCTGTGTCTCCCTCTCTCTCTGCCCCTCCCCCGTTCATGCTCTGTCTCTCTCTGTCCCAAAAATAAATAAACGTTGAAAAAAAAATTTTTTTAAATAAAAATGGGCAGAGGATCTGAATAGATATTTTTCCAAAGACAAACAGGTGGCCGACGGACACATGAAAAGATGTCCAACATCGCTAATTATTAGGGAAGTGCAAACCAAAACCACGATGAGACGGACACCGCCTGTCACCTGTTAGAATGGCTAGAAATCACACGTGTTGGCCAGGATGTGGGAAAAAAGACAACCCTCGCACACTGTTGGTGGGAGTGGAAATTGGTGTAGACACTGTGGAAAACAGTATGGAAGTTCCTCAAAAAATTAAGAGTAGAATTGCCGCATGACCCAGCCATTCCACTTCTGGACGCTTTTCTGAAGAGAACAAAAACAATAATTCAAAAAAGATATCTGCACCCTTATGTTCATAGCAGCATTACTTATAGTCGTCAAGATATGGAAACAACCCAAGTGTCCATCAGTGGATGAATGGATAAAGAGGATGTTACACACACACACACACACACACACACACACACACACCTCATAGAATATTACTCAGCCAGAAAAAAAGAATAAAATCTTGCTAGTTTTTGATAACATGGATGGACTTGAGGGTATTATGCCACAGGGCATAAGTTGGGCAGAGAAAGACAAATATATGATTTTACTCCTGTGGAATCTGAACGAACAAAGCAAAACATAAATTCATAGATACAGAGAACAGACTGATGGTTGGGGGGGGGGCAAAATGTGTGAATGGATCGATTGTATGGTGATATTGGTAGTCTTCTGGTGATGATCACTTTGTAGTGTATACAGATGTCGAATATAAGATCGTATGCCTGAAATTTCTGTATAATGTTATCTATCCATTTTACCTCAAACTTAACAAAAAGACAATTCTTCAAGCTGAAAGGAAGTCACATGAGATGGTCATTGAAGTCCAGTGTCTCGATGAGACCGCGGTGCCAAGACTCCTGGCTTGGAGAGCTATGAATTAACACACTGATGTTGTGCCCAGCCGTTGCACTTGAGGTAACGGCAAAGGCGCACGGCCTCCCGGCAGTGGGAATCCAGGACCTCTGGCCCAGGGGGGCTGCCGCACACTCTCCTCCGACAGACGCGGGGCCCCGAGGCTGAATCTTGCGCGGCCCCTCTGGCGCAGAAGTAGCCCCTCCCACCTACCGGAGGAGCCCGGGGGTGTCCGCACCCGGGGGTAGATGGCGAAACACCGGCTGCCACGGGAGGTACACACACCGCCCTCCCTGGAAGAAACGAGATCTGGTTATCAGCCCCTGGAGTCTGGACTGGCCCTTGGGCCTTCTTTTGCCCACAAGAATGCGGTAGAAATGACAGCACGCCTGCATCAACCCTTGACCTTGAGAGGCCTGGCAGGGGCAGGACTTCCAGGAGGGCTGTGGGACCAGCTTACTCCGGATTTTGACCAAAGGGCCAACGGCATTTATCGTAGGAGGTCTCGTAAGTCTTGGTGAGAAGAGCAGAATGTGTGGCATTTGAGCAAGAACCTCCTGCCTCCCAAGCCCTGTTCCCAATCATGAAAGTTCCATCCTGACAGGGTTTAGCCAAGAACGTGGGGACTCCCCTACCCCCGGCGCCCAGCCCTATGTGAGAGGGTCCACACTGGGCAGGACAAGCTGAGGCTACCATCCCCCTAACACACGCTTGTAGACCAGGGGCACTTCCTCTGTCCCGCCCCCAGTTCCCCCAGACCCCGCCCAGGACTGACTTTCTTTGGGTGTTGAGTGTGGTGCCGTAGGAGTCAATGTTGAGATCTTCGTGCTGAAAAGTTATGAAAAGGCTCCAGCAAATGACCACAAACTCGAAGGCTTAAAACGACACACATTTATTCTCTTACAGTTCTGGAGGCCAGAAGCTCAAGACGAGTGCTATGGGTTAAAATCGAGGTGCTCGCGGGAATGGTTCCTTCTGGAGGGCCCCGGGGGGTGGGGGGGGGGGAGTGGAATTCGTTCCATGCTGTGCGCTTGGGGCTACATCGCTCCAGTCTCTGTCTCCACACTTTGCCTTCTCTTCTTTGGTGACCAGACTAAAGGGGATACTCGCGATGACACCGAGGGCCCGCCTGGATAATCCCCGACAATCTTCCCATCTCAAGATCCTCAACTTAATCTTACCTGCAAGATTCCTTTTGCCATGTAAGGTAACACTCATAGCTTTGGGGGACTAGGGCCTTGGAGGGTATCCCTCAGCCTGATAGACCGGCTGGACACGAGGCGTTCTCCAGCCGCACGCTGATCCATCAGCCGTGGATGGCACCTCACTGGCGGGGGGGTCACTTAAGCACAATCTTTGCCCGGTTGGTGGCTGAACCCCAAGCTGTCCTGACCCACATGTGACTTCTAGGAAGCCAGGCTTCAGTATAAGACCTGGGTGGTGGGGATCTGAGTAGTGGCATCATAGGCTACGCACCGTGGAGGAATAGACTTCACGGAACTGTCCAGACTAGACATAAAAACTAACAAAATAATAATAAATGAAGTCACTGGACAAATAAACTAACAAAACAGCAAGATCAACAAACCTAAGGAGAATTGGTTAATCATAATCCAGAGTCACTATAATGGCTCGTCTAAAATATCCAGTTTTCAGGGCGCCTGGGTGGCTCGGTTGGTTAAGTATCTGATTCTTGATCCGGGGTCAGGTCATGATCTCACAATTCATGAGTTCGAGCCCCTCGTCAGGCTCCGTGCGGACAGCACGGAAAGTGCTTAGAATTCTGTCTCTCTTTCCCTCTCTCTCTCTCTCTCTGCCCCTACCCCACATGTGCTCTCTGTCTCTCTGTTCCTCTCTCTCTCTCAAAATAAATAAATAAGCTTAAAAAAAAATTTAAGTGTCCAGTTTTCAACAGAAAATCACGAACTGTGCAAAGCAACAGGATAGTGTGGTAGTTGCCCGGGAGAGATAGGTAACACTAATTGCTTTTTGAAGCCCAGATTTTGCACTTAGCAGAAAAAGACATCACAGCTTTGCTTAGACAAATGCCCGTGAGCGGAGTGGCCGTGGGTCAGCGGGTGGTTCTGCACAGCTTTCACTGCTGCTGCTAAACACCCCACCCGTGCAGCAGTGACCCGTGACCCTGGGCCCTCCCACCTAGAGTCCCTTTGCTAGCACCTCCCTCCTGGCTTACCCAGGCTTGCCCTACCTCCCACTGGCTAGTGCTGCATGCTAGGGACCCAAGTTAGAGCTGATGGCCTGGGGCAACGACCTCACGACCCTGGACTCACCTATCTTCCCAAGTTCCCCTTCAGTCTAATGGGAAAGTGACAGCCCGTTGAGGGTCCTGCACACTCCCAGCCGACTATTAGCCCCTCTGAGGGTGGGACACTGTCGGGACGCGTCTGTGCTGTCCTCGGTGTCAGGGTTTCTGGCTGTGCCTTTCCCCGAGGAGGCTGCTGTGCAATGGCGGCCAACAGCAGCCTCCTCGGTAGTGTGTGCAGCCTACTGACTGCACGGGTGGCCCTAAGGGACCGCGGAGACAGTGCTTCCAGTGGAGATTGATGTCTGATCACATGCTTTCTCCAGTCTAGGCTGCAGACAGGTATGCGGGGTGTCTTTGGAAAGCCCCAGGGCACAGTGGCCGGGGGTGCGCACTGGCCAAGTCGTCGTGTCCATCCGAACCAAGCTGCGGAAAAAGGGGCCTGTGATGGAGGCCCCGCGCAGGGCCAAGTTCAAGTTCCCTGGCCGCCAGAAGATCCACGTCTCCAAGAAGTGGGACTTTACTGAGTTTAATGTGGACGAATCTGAAGACATGGTGGCTGAAAAGCCGTTCATCCCAGATGGCTATGGGGTCAAATACATCCCTCATCACAGCCCCTTGGACAAATGGCGGGCTCTGCACTCACGAGAACTTCAGACTGCCCGTCCCCATTCATGCCCACCAATAAATCCTGCTTCCTGTCTGAATAAACAAAAAGCAAACCGAAAAAACCCCCAAAAAGCATAAGGGAAACATGTTAGAGAAATATTTCGGGAAGACAATTCACGACATTATGTTGATCTTCTTTGTTTTGTGATGTTTGTGCTTTTGGTGAACTCTAAAAATTTACGTTACGTGTTAGGGTTTCTCTTGTCACTCTGTTCACTTAATTTCGCGTATATGATTTTGTCTTCTATTTGTTGAAAACAGCACTATGCAGGAAAGAGTTAACACCGCGGGGCTGAGACGGCTCTCCTTCAGAAGATGTGCTCACAGGGTTAGCTGGTGTCTGGGAGCTTCAGTTTCCGGAAGGTTCCTGCCGTTCCCTAAGAGTGGTCCATTGAGCCTAAACTCAACAAATAAATATGGCTTATGGGGAACTCCTGACTTCCTCCTAGGCATTAGGAATCGGGGTTTGTGCCAGGCAGAGGGCGCCAACATGACCAGCCCCCTGTGAACACCCTGGGTGCTGAGTCTCCGGTGAGCATCCCAGTGGACAGCATTCCACACATGCTGTCACCGCCTGCTGCTGTGGGAATTGGGAGTGTGTCCTGCGGGGTCTCTGGGAGAGGGTTCTGGAAGCTGTGCTTGTTTCCCTGATTTTGCCACATGTTCCTTTGCTGATGCTGATTACCACCCGTTCTCTGGAATAAAGCTCAGCCACAAGTTCAACAGTCTGTGCCAAATTCTACAAGTCCTCCAAGCAAATCACTGAATCCAGGAGTGGTCCGGAATTCCCGACACAGCTCCCAAATTTGTACAAGTGTGAGGCCCCCCAAACCTGGATCTACCTGTGTTTACAACACAGGGTCAGAGAATCCAGGGGGGCAGGAATGGCCCCCTAAACTGGAGACGCTGCCAGGCTGGAAGCAGGGGTGGAGGGGACGCTTCCACCGAAGGACAATAAGGGTTCCACTGATCTGGAGGGAAGAGCCATCACCCAGCCACTTTGAGCTCGGGGCTCTGCAGGCCAGGACCAACATTATTCTGATTGTCCTGGGTGTGCAACTGGGACAGGACACATGCGGGGACCCCTGTAGGGTTTCCACCTGTGTCAATGGACAACTACTGCAATCTTGACCCAGCAAGGACAGGGACAATCCGAGCTCAAACCGCTGAGAGAAAAAGGCTGGATCAAACCACCAGTAACCAGCTGGATCTGGCCGAAGAACTGACGGCAGGGAGACTGTGGGTGGGGGGTTGCGGAGGACGATGACCATCATAGCCTTAGACCAGGGACAGTGGCAGGGCCGTGGCCGACTCACAGCTTTTGTGCTGTACTCAGCTCAGAGACCACCACCTCGGAGGGGACGTTGTGCTTGCAGGACTTGGGCTCCTGCTATTACAGTGTGTCCATTCTGCCTGCTTTTCTCAGGACATGACGTTAATCCTGCTTCTATTGAGGGCAGGGTCCATGTCCCTCCCCTTGAGCCTGGGCAAGACTTTTGTGACCACCTTGACCCATGTAGTCTGGTGGGAATAACACTATGTGACTTCTGGGGCTAGGTCTTAAAACACCACGTGTCCACCTTGTCTTTTGAGGTCACCGTAGAACCCAGGCGCCATGCTTCCAGGAAGCATGGGGTGCATGGAGAGGCTGTGGGTAGGTATGCTGTCTCACAGGCCCAGATGAGGCCCTGGCCAACAGCCAGCAACAACCACCAAAGATGCGAGAGAGGAAGCCCTCAAGACCACACCTGTCCGTGTCCACAGTGACCACAGGCAGGAAAGATCCCAAGTGCAAACCACCTAGATGAGCCCAGGCAATCCTCTGGATTGCAAGGTCTGATAATATAATTTTTTGTTATTTGAAGTCACTAAGGTTATGCAGCAAGAGATAAACAGACATGCAAACTCCACGAAACCCCTTTTGGAAAGGGTGAGGGTATCTTCATCCTCAGAGGAAAAAGGTGGCCCGTTTTCCGGCTTTGCGGGAGCTGGATGTAAACGAAAGGCATGCTGGGAGCGAGGCCTGTGCACCTTCCTCCTAGCACCTCCTCTCTGTGTGGCAACCCTTTCAGCTCATCTTCCCACTTTGAAAGTTGGAGCACGGGCTCTGGCTTCCTAAGCACTGCAGAGGAGCTGAGTCATGCCGCTGGAAGGGGGGACACAAGCCTCCTGCTGGGGACCTTGACCACTGGGAAACAGAGACACCTGGAGCAGGAGGTACCTGGGGAGGAAAACCCCTCGTATCTCCCCCCTATAGACACACTGGCAGTTCCCTCCTGTGGGATTGCCACCAGGTGCTGGAATACACCAAGTCAGGATACGGGAAAGAGAGGTGAAGTCAGTAACACTCAGGACTGGCAAGGATTATGTAAAAATGTTAACAGTTACTCTTGGTGGGAAGAGAGGGGAAAAAGGAACTCTCACGTTTACTCTTCATTCAGAGAATCCGCATTGTGGGATTCTATCCCCATTGCCTAAGCCCCTCGACAGGCACCCACTGCCCACGTGGGGCAGTAGCGGGGATACATCCTGGCAATCAAAAATTAATGAGAGTTCCACAAGATTGCGTGGATTTCATAAGGTGTTTAGTGAAAAACAGAAAAGTGCGTATAAAAGAATCCCATTAAATAGTAATAACCACCACAGATCCAAATGCTACATGACTGTACAACGGCGTGTATCTGTGCTTGATTCACATGTGATCTCATTTGAGTGTGGAGAAAAACCTGGAAAGAACTATTTATTACGGTAAGGAAGACGGTGTGGGGGCAGAGGGGATGCGGACAGAAAGAACTCAGCCAACATGGGAAAGAAAATCTTAAACGCTCTATCAAAGGAGTATGAGCATGTGTGTGTACCGTACAGATTATGTGTCAATTTTTTTTAATGTACAAATGTAAAACCTAAACGGTAAGAAAACACAAAGCGTGTCTCGGCTTGGGAGAACGCATGCCTTTACGGCTGCGGAAGAGCAAGAAAATCAGCGCTGACGGGATGCCGCATCCTGCAGCAGGCGCTGCGCTCTCCCGCCCAACCCCCGAGGAGCCTCCGCGGCCAGGGACTAGCAGGCAGGGCGCAGGCGCGGTCCCCGAAGGTGGGGTGGAGGAGTGACCGGACGCGGCAGGTCCCGGCCCTCTGGGACCTGGTGTAGGCGCGTGCGGGAAAGTCCGGGGAGGTCTCGGGCGAGGGGGGGGGGGGGGCGGTGCGGTGAGCGTTAAAACCGCCCCCGCGACAAACCCGAAGGAGCGCGGCCGGGGGATCCTTCTCCCTGCCGGTCTCCACCTCTGGCAGCCATGGGACAGCGCCCCAAAACGCCCGCGGGCACAGCGCTCTTGCCCGCGGTCAGCACCGCCCAAGACTCCCGCGGCCGGAAGTAGGGCAAGTGGGGCCGCACGGCACGCTAGTGCTCCGAAGCCGGAAGTGGGGTGTTCGGCCGCCGGAAACCGCAGGCCGCCGGGAACTGTAGTTTTGCGGGAGGCGGAAGCGTGGCTAGCGGTCGGGCGACATGGCGGGCCTGGAGCTGCTGTCGGATCAGGGCTACCGGGTAGACGGACGGCGCGCCGGGGAGCTGCGCAAGATCCAGGCGCGGATGGGCGTGTTCGCGCAGGCCGACGGCTCGGCCTACATCGAGCAAGGCAACACCAAGGCGCTGGCGGTGGTCTACGGGCCGCACGAGGCGAGTGGGCGTGCGCGAGCTGGGCGGGGTGCGAGGGCCCTCCAGGCTGAGCTGAAGATGCCGAGGCGACAGCCGGCGGGCGCCGCGTCCACCCAGCCCATCTTCAGGGCCGCCGCCGCTCGCTCGGCTCCAGAGCCAAAGTCCTGGCAGTGTGGTGCACCGTGGTCCCCGCCTTTCTCACCGGCCTCTCTCCCCTCCGCCCTGCCCTCCTCTTTGCTCTTCCTCAAAGCGCCCCGCGCTCTCCCGTTCGCGTCCTCTCTCTGCTCTCTACTCTGACGTCATCCCCCGGGTGACGCCTCCCCAGACCGCCTTCGTCACGTGGCAAGCCCCCTCCCCTACAACCACACACTTCCCTGCCTTTCGTAATCGGTCACTTCAGACGGCAGTCTAACTCCGTGAGGACAGGGATTTTTTTTTTTTTATTTTTTAAAACATTTTTTTTAACGTTTATTTATTTTTGAGACAGAGAGACAGAGCATGAATGGGGGAGGGGCAGAGAGAGAGGGAGACAGAATCGGAAGCAGGCTCCAGGCTCTGGGCCATCATCAGCCCAGAGCCCGACGCGGGGCTCGAACTCACGGACCACGAGATCGTGACCTGAGCTGAAGTCGGACGCTTAACCGACTGAGCCACCCAGGCGCCCCGAAGGGACTTTAAATAAAATCCTGATTTTTTATTGCCTTGTCTCCGTTCCTGGAGAAGGGAAGACCACTGGGGTGGAAACAAACACGGCACGTCTGCAGAGTGGAAAGGCTGCTGGTGGGAGGTGGGGGATTACTCAAAGTGAGATTGAGGGCTTTCTAGGAAGGTGAGAATTCACCGCTTCGCAGACCAGGGAAAGTATGATTTTGTGTCACACGTGATGGGGAAGCTTTGGGAAGGCAGTACCATATGTGAGTGTGTAGAGGAGACAAAGTCAGACTTGATACTTGTGAATATACCGGCCCTGGCTACAAATGGAGAATGGGCTGGGAGGGGATGAGGCGAGGATGGAAACGGGGAGACCTGAGGGGGGATGATGGCTTAGAGATGGGCCAAGTGGCCCTCCTGTGGGGCGTTTGAAGGTAAAGTAGCTGTGTTGTTGAGATGTTGGAAGAAGGAGGAGGGGTGGGAAGGAGCCTGAGGTCCGGGGCCTGAGCTAGAGGAAGGTGTAGTGTGAACTGGCAGGAGTGAGGCTGGCTCATGTGTCCTTCCTCCCCCAGATCCGGGGCTCCCGGGCACGAGCCCTGCCTGACAGGGCCCTGGTGAACTGTCAGTATAGTTCTGCGACCTTCAGTACAGGCGAACGCAAGCGGCGACCACATGGGGACCGTAAGTCTTGTGAGATGGGCCTGCAGCTGCGTCAGACCTTCGAGGCGGCCATCCTCACACAGCTGCACCCACGCTCCCAGATTGATATCTATGTGCAGGTGAGCAGGCAGCAGCTATCCGCCTGGGGAGGGAGAGGGATGGGGTGGGGGTTGGGAGTGCGCGGTCAAGAGCCTGATACACTGATGCCGCTGGTGGGCGCGGTTCCTGCAGGTGCTGCAGGCCGACGGTGGGACCTACGCAGCTTGCGTGAATGCAGCCACGCTGGCAGTGCTGGACGCCGGGATACCCATGCGGGACTTCGTGTGCGCCTGCTCGGCTGGCTTTGTGGACAGCACGGCCCTGGCGGACCTCAGCCACGTGGAGGAGGCAGCTGGTGGCCCCCAGCTTGCCCTGGCCCTGCTGCCAGCCTCAGGCCAGCTTGCACTGCTTGAAATGGACGCCAGGCTGCACGAAGACCACCTGGAGCAGGTGCTGGAGGCTGCTGCCCGGGCTGCCCGTGACGTGCACACCCTGCTGGACCGTGTGGTTCGGCAGCATGTACGGGAGGCCTCCATTTTGCTAGGGGACTGAGCGTCTGGCCCCCCGGGCCCGGAATAAAACTCACACACAGTGTGCTGTACTTTGATCACCCCATAGCACTTCCACACCCTCCCAGCCTGGCTTGGTACTTGCTCCGGGGGTGGGGGGGTGGGGGGGAATAGGGACCATCTCCCACACATGAAATACATACTTCCTGCAACCTCAAGATTCAAACCCTGAAGAAGAAGGTGGGGGGAGTGTGTCCGTGGATGAAGAGCAATTGTGCCAGGCAGGGTTCAAGGCAGCTGAGCATGGCCTGTAATGGCCAAGCCAATAGACTCTGGAGTCTGTTTTCACCCCCGCACATCCGAGGCCCTGAGTTCAACAAGGGCTGAGGGAGAATTCAAGCTGGCTCTGGGAACCCACCATGGAGATGTGGGGGCCGTGTCTCCCATCGTCTTGACTATGGCTTGGACTGAATGGCCCCTTTCAACCTAGGAGCCCTTTGGGCCTACTTAGTCTCAGGCTCCAAAAGTACAATAGATACATGTTGTCTAACGGGGTCTTCTCTACACACACACGCACGCACGCACGCACGCGTGCGCGAATGTGCACACCTGCCTGAGCACTAAACACCAGCCCCTGCAGCTCTCCCCCAGGGGCTGCTTCTCCCCTAATGTCTCTGGCATCTCTTGATCTGAATAGGAGTGCCCCCCACTTTCTCCTCCACATGTCCCAGCTCCTTTGAAACCCATTTTGGCCAACGGTACTATCTGCACCTTCCTCCCTGTGGTCATCTGGCCCTGATGACCTCGGTGCTGGACTCACACTGATTTCACTTCTGCGTTCACCGCCATTTTTGACCGACATCCACAGAAACGAATCAGCCAATGCCTTGGCTTCGCGGTCCACGGAAGCCCTCTTCCTGTCTACCCACCCCAGGCATTCGGACCTGTCACTGCCAGCAGCCTCCATGCTCTGCGGTTTTCCTCCCTCCCGCCCTATTCATCCTCTCTCTGGTTCTGCAAATCGGAGCTTTCTCGCTACCCCCGGCCAGCAGCCAGCGGTGTCCACTGCTTTGCTCTCGCGTGGTATACACCTCCTGTTACTTCCCCTGGAGACCGCTCTCCGGCCCGCCCGAGTACCGCTTCCGTTCCGCGCATGCGCGGCGGCGCGTTGGCCTTCGGGAGCGGAAGTGCGTGCGGGCGCGCCGGTTCCCGTCGGGCAGGCGCGAGGCGCCGGGCCCCGGGGCTGCAGCTGGCCGGGGGAGCGCGGTCCCGGAGCCGCCCCTCCCCGCCATGGGCCTCCTGTCGGACCCGGTGCGCCGGCGCGCGCTCGCCCGCCTCGTGCTGCGCCTCAACGCGCCGCTCTGGTAAGGGCGGGGCCCGGGGAACCCGGCGCTGCGGCCGCCGGCGGCCCCTCCGGCTGCTAGCGCCAGTCGCGTCGTTCCCGCCGGCATCGCTCGGGGCAGCAGGCCCGGGGCTCAGCTCTCCCGTCCGGTGTCCCGGGTGCCCGGACTCCAGGGCCAGGTCCCTCACACACGCCCCCACCACCCCCGGTGCAGAGGTGGAGGCCACGGGCCGCGGTGTCAGAACCCCCTAACGCTCCGGCGCTGTCCTCCGTCCCCTCTCCCTGCAGCGTGCTGAGCTACGTGGCGGGGATCGCCTGGTTCCTGGCGCTGGCTTTTCCGCCCCTGACCCAGCGCACATACATGTCGGAGAACGCCATGGGCTCCACCATGGTGGAGGAGCAGTTTGCGGGCGGAGAGCGTGCCCGAGGCTTCGCCCGAGACTTCGCTGCCCACCGCAGGAAGACGGGGTGAGCGGTAGAGCTGTGGGTCTGGGGGAAACAGTGGTGGTCAAAGTCAGGGAGCTCTTAAAGGTTCTCTTTGTGCCTCCAGGGCTCTGCCAGTGGCCTGGCTGGAGCGGACGATGCGGTCAGTGGGGCTGGAGGTCTACACGCAGAGTTTCTCCCGGAAACTGCCCTTTCCTGATGAGACCCGCGAGCGCTATGTACTGTGGGGGAGAGGATGTGCCTGGGACCAAAAAAGACCTTGAGAGGGTGGCTTGGGACTGGGAAGCTCAGTGGTGCCAGGTCCTGGGGCCCAGGAAATTCCTAACGGGCATCCTAGGGCGAAAAGGGGAGAGGCTTCAGCACTCTAGGGTGGGGTGGTGCTGAGGCTTCCCCGCCAATACTGCATACAGATGGTGGCCGGTACCAACGTGTATGGCATCCTGCGGGCCCCACGCGCCGCCAGCACCGAATCCCTGGTGCTCACTGTACCCTGCGGCCCCGACTCTGCCAACAGCCAGGCTGTGGGGCTGCTGCTGGCGCTTGCTGCCCACTTTCGGGGTGAGGCTCAGGGGCTACTGCTGGCAAGGGAGGGTTCGGCCTCTGTACCAGGCCTTGCTGACCAGCTTCTGGTCCTCAGGGCAGATTTACTGGGCCAAAGACATCATCTTCCTGGTGACAGAGCAAGACCTTCTGGGCACTGAGGCTTGGCTTGAGGCCTACCACGACACCAACGTCACAGGTGGGTGCTCTTGCCCTGCCCCGCCCCTCTCTCAGGGCCACTGTACGCGCCAGCCCTCCGTTGGCACCTCATTCACCTGCTCCTACAGGCATGCAGTCATCCCCTCTGCAGGGCCGGGCCGGGGCCATCCAGGCAGCCCTGGCCCTGGAGCTCAGTAGCGACGTGGTCACCAGCCTTGATGTGGCTGTGGAGGGGCTCAACGGGCAGCTGCCCAATCTCGATCTGCTCAACCTCTTCCAGACTTTCTGTCAGAAAGGGGGACTGCTGTGTACTCTGCAGGGCAAGGTAAGGGGGCCGCCTGCCTGGGCAGCCTGGGACCTGTGTGGGGGTCATCTGACCTCGTCCCCAAACCCTCTAAGCTGCAGCCCCAGGACTGGACATCGGTAGACGGGCCGCTGCAGGGTCTGCAGACACTCCTGCTCATGACTCTGCAGCAGGCCTCTGGCCGCCCCCATGGCGCTCACGGCCTCTTCCTGCGCTACCGTGTGGAGGCCCTGACCATACGTGGCATCAATAGCTTCCGACAGTATAAGTATGACTTAGTGGCAGTGGGCAAGTAAGTGGCTTCTGGTCCTCCCCCCTTCCTTGCTTAGGGGGGCGAGGGGGTGCTGGGGGGTCCGGCTGGCCCTGACGCTGCCCCACGCCGGCAGGGCCCTAGAGGGCATGTTCCGCAAGCTCAACCACCTTCTGGAGCGCCTGCACCAGTCCTTCTTCTTCTACGTGCTCCCCGCGCTCTCGCGCTTCGTCTCCATCGGCCTCTACATGCCCGCTGCTGGCTTTTTGCTCTTGGTCCTTGGTCTCAAGATATCCTCTGACGGGCGGCCAGCCTCGGGTCCCCTCCACTCTAGGCTGGGAGAGCCCGTGGTCCTTGGCGTGGGGGAGTGGGATGGGCCCTGGGGCCCCCGCCGGGCAGATCCCATCACAGCTCTTGTCAGGGTCCTTGACTAGACCACGCTCTGGAACTGTGGATGCAGTTGCATGAGGCCGGAGCGGGCCCTCAGGAGGCTGGGGGCGCCTCTGGACCTGGTCCTCCCCTCCCTCCAGCACAGGTGATGGCCCCCCACTCCTGCTGGGGAGGGCTCCTGGGGTTCCGGTGATTGGTACTGCTGCCACTCAGTCTCTACTGGTGGGGTGTTGGTGAGGACCCTTGGGGCCCCCCTGGCCCTAGGGCCCAGGTCCCAAGTGTCCATGTGCCCTTGCAGAGCGTGGGGCTGGCCTCGCTTGTGGCTCCCTTGCTGATCTCACAGGCCACGGGCCTGGCCCTCTACGTCCTGCCAGTGCTGGGCCAACACGTGGCTACCCAGCACTTCCCCGTGGCCGAGGCCGAGGCCGTGGTGCTGACGCTGCTGGCCATCTATGCGGCCGGCCTGGCCCTTCCACACAGCACCCACCGGTGAGCAGCTGGGACGGCCGGGCGGGGACAGAGGGTACCCTGGACACACAGGCAGCTGCCTCTGAGCCCCTCGTCTTGCAGGGTGATGAGCGCACAGGCCCCAGACAGAGGCTGGATGGCACTGAAGCTAGTGGCTGTCATCTACCTGGCACTACAGTTGGCCTGCATTGCCCTCACCAATTTCTCGCTGGGCTTCCTGCTGGCCGCCACCATGGTGCCCGCTGCCGCGCTCACCCACCCCTGTGGGCCCCGGTATGTGCCGGTCAGCCCCCGTCACAGAACTCCACACGAGGTGCCCTGCCCCCAACCCGGGGCCTGTGCTCCTCACCACAGAGCCCAGCCCGACCCTGCCTCTCCCCGCAGGCCGCTGTATGCCGCCCTGCTGGTGCTGACGAGCCCCGCGGCCACTCTCCTGGGGTGCTTGTTCCTCTGGCGGGAGCTGCAGGAGGCCCCGCTGTCTCTGGCCGAAGGCTGGCAGCTCTTCCTGGCGGCACTGGCGCAGGGCGTGCTGGACCACCACACCTACGGCGCCCTGCTCTTTCCGCTCTTGGCTCTGGGCCTCTATCCCTGCTGGCTGCTCTTCTGGAACGTGCTCTTCTGGAAGTGACGTGTGGCTGTCCTGTGGTACAGACCGGGGTGGGGACTCCCCAAGCACCCGGTGTTCTTTTTTTGGGAAATAAACAGGTGTTTTGTTTTCAGCTGCTGTTAGGGATCGTGGCCCACTGTCTGCTGTCCTTTTGGAGCTCCTAGGCACGTGGATAAAAAGCTCTGTCTGAGGGCCTAGCATTCCCACATACCTCCTTCCTGGAGGGCACTGCCCTGGTCCACTTGCTGCTGGCAGGAATGAGGGCCCCAGCAGCCACATCAGCCTCCAAGGAGAGCCTCGGATGGACACTGGGCTTGGCATCTGGAAATGGCACACGTAGACCCTGCCCTGGCCCCAGCCCCACGAGCATTATGGGAGCTCCCTGCGTATCACAGTGGGAGGCAGGGTGCCGCGTAGGAGGAAACACTGTGGCGGGTATGGCTTGGGGCCTGATGGGATCTGAAGTGCCCAGAAACCACACTGCTCTGTCTTTAGCACTGGAGTTGAAGGCGCAAAAGGGCTTGAGCTGGAGCCCTGCAGAAAAGCCCTGGGGCATGGGGAATGGCACCCACCAAGGCCCGGGAGTGGCCCCGCCCAGCTTCCCTGGAGCCGAACTGGCCCAGGCCAGCCACCCATGAGAGGCAGGGCCGAGGTGGAGCGGTAGAGCCCCACCCGGCATTGCCTAGGAGCAGGTGGGCCACATACCGAGACCCCTGAAAGGAACTGGAATGTCTAATGTCCATTCTGGAGGGAAGAAAAGCAAAATGTTGCTTTTCAGGGTCACATCAGGTCAAGAGGCAACTTCTCGAGGGCCAAGGCACCCCTGCCAGCACCTGATATGGCGGCTAGACCAGTCAGCCTCCTACCGGCCTCAGTGTGGAAGGAAGGCAGAGCTGCCCCGCCTGGGGAGTCCGCTCAGGACCCGTGGCCCTTCGGTGTCACACCCAGAACGGTGGGTCTGGGAGGAAGCTCTAGCCCCCAGACCTAGCCCTCTGTGGGTCACTGCTGGCTCTCTGCTGAGGGGGCCACGTGTTCTCTGTCCAGCATTGTTGGGGGTGGGGGTGCAGCATGGGCGTTGGAGACCCCACTGGGGCCAGCAGCCTGTCTTTGCCCACTGTTCCCAAGTCCGGCCAGAACCTCTGGTCCCTTCAATGTTGAACAAACTGTTCTGCCCCGCCTCCCCGGGGGGCTGGGAAGAGACTTGCAGCCCTCAGCCTCCCAGCGTGCCTCCCAGGCTGGCTTCTGTCAACCCTGTGCTCGGATAAGTCACAGGACAAGAGTCCTCCTGTCTTCTTCTTTTTTTTTTTTTTTTTTTTTATTTATTTTTTTTTTATTTTTATTTTTTTTTTAAGTTTTTTTTTTTTTTTTTAAACGTTTATTTATTTTTGGGACAGAGAGAGACAGAGCATGAACGGGGGAGGGGCAGAGAGAGAGGGAGACACAGAATCGGAAACAGGCTCCAGGCTCTGAGCCATCAGCCCAGAGCCCGACGCGGGGCTCGAACTCACGGACTGTGAGATCGTGACCTGGCTGAAGTCGGACGCTCAACCAACTGCGCCACCCAGGCGCCCCCCTCCTGTCTTCTAAGACGCACAAAAACCTCTGTTTTGCCTTGGTCTGTTGTCTCTCTCTTTGTGAGCTAGTATCCCTTCCAAAGGATTCCAGAATCCCTCCCAAGCCTTTTCCCCAGGCTTTGGCCTTGATCAGTCACTTAAAGCACAAATCATGAAAATCTATTAAATCAGGGAACACACAAGTGGGGGCAGAAGCACAGAGATCATCTCAACTGTATTCTGAACTTGTGCAGAACTCTTTGTACAAAAAATTCTGAGACCATGGGAATGACAGAGTTGGTTTGTCAGGAAAGCAGGATTTCTATTCTGATTTTCAGCAATGTCACCTGTACAATACATTTCTTAAAACAAGGAAATGTCAGGCTGTGGAAATGTAGGTCAGGCGTATAGCGGTGAGTATAGGTCATACATAAACACTCTACTTGATGGGGTGGTAGGGCCTGTACCTTGAACCCAGTATCTGTTCTCTGGAGTCATACAGCCCAATTTTGAATCCTGTGCTTTGAGGTGTGACTATGCTGTGGCCAGCAGGATAAACACAAGAAGCTTCCAGGGTGAACACCAAGCAAAGCCCTCACCCAGAGAGACTGGCCCTCTGAGCCCCATCCTTTCTCTTGCCCACAGGGATGTGGAACTGATGGTTGGAACGTGAATTGTGTCTAGGACATGAGGTCCAGCCCGTGTCGAGAATGGATGGAGAGGAGCAGGGACTCCCTGGGCTTCACACAGCCCTGGGTTGCTAAACTGGGCTTCATCTACTAGAGAGGGAAACAGACTTGTACCGTGTGTAAGCCACTGTCATTTGGAGTTTTCTGACACTCAGATCTAGTTCCAACCAATACAAGAGGGACTATTGCTGAGCCCAGCTCACGTGAGGACTCAGAGTGGAGGGTGTCCGCTGGGTGAATTTGGGAGTATTTCACTATTGTGTTGATAATCAGTACTTAATAGTAGTACATACTCCTTTGTTGCTTGCTTTCTAGGCCCCAGAACAGAAGTGTCATGGGGGGCAGGAGCACTGTCTTATTTCCTGCTACTTTTCCAGCTCAGGGCCAGATACACAGTAGAATGTTCATCTGTATTTGTTGAATGAAGGGAAATCAGAGGGAGACGACCTGGAGGTCCAGAAGGAGGCTCCAGGGGGCAGACCTGACAGCTTCCGCAGGGGCTAGAGGATCGCCTGTGCTGGGAGGTGGGGTGAGCACAGGAAGGTGAGGTGAAGGCCCCAGCCGGCAGGCCACCCTCCACCCATTTAACACCCAGCAGCCTCCCCACAACCGGGCTCCGTGCAGATGCTCTACTTGGCCCTGGGACGCCTCTAGCAACTCACCTTGGTGTCCCAGACTTCCTGTGCTCTTCTCAAGCCATTTGCCTGGTTACCCCCACTCCCCCCGAGGCTCCAATGTAGACAACTTGGGGACCGCTCTGGACACATTATCCAAAACTGCTTCTGCAAGCCCCAGCTGCCTTCATACCCCCACTCAGGTCCTGTCTCCTGCTTCCTGCCAGGCCCCAGTGTGTCACCTCTGCCTCCTGAATGTGTGATGGTCACCTCTAAGTCACAGTATTCAACCTGAACACCTCCCACCGCACATACACCTTCTCCCCTAGCACGCTCGCCCAGGCCTGGACCCAGGGTCAACCTAGTCTCTCTTCAGGGGATGCCCATCACCCCCGGGATAGAACCAAACTCCCCACCTTGGTCTCCAAGGCCTGTGCCTGCTCCTTTTCAACATTGTCCTTGCCCCGAAAAGCAACCTGTACCCTACTTCTCTCCTTCCAGCCCCTGACACCATTAATCCACTTTCTAATTCCAGATTTGCCTAATCTGCACTTTAATATGAATGCCCTCATACATATGTGTCACAACTTCCTTTTTATGGCCGAATAATGTTCCATGTAATGGACATGCCACACTCTACCCATTTATCAGTTGATGGACATTTGGATTATTTCCTTTTTTTTTTGGCTGTTATGAACAATGTGCCTATCAACAGTCATGAACAAGTTTTTGTGTGGACGTATGTTTTCTCTTGGGCATACACCTAGAAGTGGAATTTGGAGCTCTAAATTTTCTTCTTAGCACTGCTTTTGATACATCCCGTATGTTTTGTTTTTACTCTCCTCATTTTCTAATTTTTCCTGTGATTTCTTTAACTGGTTATTTAGCAATATGTTAGGGGAGCTTGAGTGGCTTAGTTGGTTGAGTATTCGACTTTGGCTCAGGTCATGATCTCACAGTTTGTAGGTATGAGCCCCACATCAGGCTCACTGCTCTCAGTGCAGAGCCCTCTCTGGATTGTCTGTCCCCCCCCCCCCAAATAAATAAAACATTAAAAGTAATATGTTATCTAACTTTCACATATTTATGAATTCCCCAAATTTGTTACTGACTTTTAATTTCATTCTGTTGTGGTGAGAAAACATATTTTGTATGATTTTACTACTTTTAGATTTACTGGGTAGCTCAGTTGGTTAAGCGCCTGATCTTGGTTTAGGCTCAGGTCATAATCTCAGGCTTCCTAACGTGAAGTCCTGTGTCGGGCTCTGTGCTGACATAGTGGAGCCTGCTTGGGATTCTCCCTCTCCCTCCCTCTCTGCCCCTTCCCTGCTCATTCTCTCTCTCTCTCTCTCTCAAAATAAATAAACATTAAAAAATTAGTGAGACTGGTTTTATTTTCTAACATATGGTCTGTCCTGAAGAATGTTTCATATGCACTTGAGAAGAATATGCACTCTGCTGGAAGAGTGGTTCATTGATGTTTAAGTCTAGTCGGCATTGTTCAGTTTTTCAACTCTTCTTTCTTTGCTGAACTTCTGTCTAGTCCTATCAATTACTGAAAGTGGAATATTGAAGTCTCCAATTATTATTGTTAAATTGCCTACTTCTCCTTTCCATTCTGTCAACTTTTGCTTCGTGTATTTCGGGGCGCTGTTAGGCAAACATATCTTTACAATTGTTAGGTCTTCTTGAGGAGTTGGTCCTTTTTTCATTATGAAATGTCCTTTAATTCTAGTATCAATTTTTGTCTTAAAGTCTATACTATTTGATATTAGTATAGCCACTCCAGCTCTCTTTTGATTACTGTTGGTATGGTATATCTTTTTCCACATTTTTATTTTCTACTTGTGTCTTTGATTCTAAAGTTTGTTTCTTGGGGTGCCTGGGTGGCTCAGTTGGTTAAGCATCTGACTCTTGATTTCAGCTCAGGTCTTGATCTCACAGTCATGAGTTCAAGCCCCGCATTGGGCTCTGTGCTGGGCACAAAGCCTACTTAAAATAATAATAATAACAATAAATAATAGAGTTTGTTTCTTACAGGGGTGCCTGGATGGCTCAGTCAGTTAAGCATCCAACTCTTGATTTCAGCTCAGGACATGATTTCATGGTTCATGAGATCGAGCCCCGAGTCCAACTCCATGCTGACAGCATGGAGCCTGCTCAGGATTCTCTCTCTCCCTCTTTCTCTACCCCTCCTGCTCCAGTGCAGGCATATGTGCACACTCTCTCTTAAATTAAAAAGAAATAAAGGTTGTTTCTTACAGACACCATAGAGTTGTGTGTGTGTATGAAATCCATTATGACAATCTCTGCCTTGAAATTGGAGACTTTAATCCATTTACATTTATTATTTTTTTAAGATTGTATTTTTAGGTAAACTCTACACCCAGGGTGGGTCTCCAACCCACAATCCCAAGATCAAGAGTCGCATACTGCCACCAACTGAGCCTCCCAGGTGCCCCTGGTAGGTTTACTCTTTCAGCACTTGGAATATGTCATTCTACTGCCTTTTGACCTCCATGGTTTCTGATGTGAAATAGGTAATTTTATTGGGGATCACTTGTATGTGATGAATCACTTCTCTTTTGCTGCTCTCAAGAGTCTTTTTCCTCGGCTTTCAACAATTTATGATGTGTCTAAGTATGGATCCTTTTTAGTTTATCCTACTTAGAGTTCACTGAACTTCCTAGATGTGCAGATTCACGTTTTTCATCAAATTTAGGAACTTTTCAGGCATTATTTTTTCAGATATTCTTTCTGCCCCTTTCTCTTCTCTGTTCCTGAGAATTATGCATAGGTTGGTATGCTTTCTGGTGTCCTACAGGCCTTTCATTTTTAATGTTGTGATTTTAGAAATCAGATGCCAGGTTTTGTTGTTGCTGCTTGTAGTAGTTGAACTCGTGTAGTGGTTTTTCTGAACTTGTTCTGTCTAGTCTGTAATGTCACGTGTAGCCACTAAAGTTCCTATGCTCAGCTGATGATCGGACAGAGATTTTCTTAAATGCCTAAAATCCATAAACTTCCCAGTCTTTCCCAAATAGCTCTGTGTACTTGTTGGGGCATATGCCTTTCAAGCACTAACGCCCCCTGTTTGCAACTGTCTGAGGCTCCACTTCCCTATGTGCAGAGCCTCAAGGCCAGCCAGAGGTAAGCATTTGATGCTTTTTCAGGTCTTTCATGAGCCTGTGCACACCCTATTTATGTTTGTGACCTTCTATATTCCAGAAATATGTAGGGCTTTTGAACCTCCCTGTGGACATTGTATTCCCCAGCTCTTCCTTTTAAGCTTTTTGGTTACTCTATTATCAGGTGCAGCTGTTATCCATTGCCCCTGGCAGCTTTGAAATTACAACTTGCCTGCAACTGCCTTCAGCAAACATCCTCAGGGCATAGACCATTGGCCCTAGGCAAGCTGGGTGAGCTTTGTAAGAGGGGTCTTCCAGGGAGCCCTCAGACAAGTTAAATCATGGCAATTATTTGCAAGGAAGGTGTTCTGCTCCCTCTACAGGATTATGTCTCCCTGCTCCATTCTACCAGGAATGTGGGCTGTAATTTCCAGGGTTACCACTGGGCTGGAGAGTAGCCTTAACCACCAGAACACCGCAAAACTCACTGTTCTTACCAAGATTCAGTTTTCTTCAATAAACACTGTCGGGATGCTGCACTCCTTTGATTAACTTCCAGAGTTCTGAAAAAGTTGACTCCAACAACTTCTGCTAGTCTTTTCCTTGCTTTTATAGGGGGAAGGGGATGCAGATTTTCCGAGGTCCTTACTCCTCCATTCTCAATGAAGGCCGACCGTAATTTTTTGAGGGACCCTTGGCTGTCATAGTCACGGCTCCTGCATCTGACAGTTTCTGGGTAATAATAAGTGCCAAATAAATCCTTGTCCAACCCCTGCTCAGCCTGGAGAACCGCCACCACAACCCACGCGTGTGGGCCGGGCCGGGTGGGGGACAGCAGCCCGGAGGCCCCAGCCTTCCGGCACTGCTCACGCTCCACCGGAGTGGGGACCCTGACCGGGGCGAAAGAGACCGCGGCAGTGGGCCGCGAGACCCCCACCCCACCTTGCTGATTGGCCCCGGCAGGCCGCCCCTTCGCTCTGGGGGTCTGTAGGCGCTGCGACACGGATGGCCACCGCGCCAGGTCTGGAAATATTGCTGGACGAAAGTGAGCGATGGCTTCGAAGATGCCGTGGACGCCGGACTGAGGGGCCCGAGCGTAAAGGACTAAGCACCGCCGAGGCCGGAAGAACCGCCTCCGGGCAGCGGACAGGCGGAGACAGCAGGTGCCGCCCGCAGGAAGACACCTCGGGTTCCCACCCTACTTCCGGTTTCCACGACTACCTGACGGACGGGCCCCGGCCCGCCCCTGCCCTCCCAGGCTCTCGCGACGTTTGGGCTCCCGTGGCGCCGCAGGGGCCGACGGGAGCAGCGGCCGCGCTGAAGAGGGCCGACATGGCGGCGACGGCGGCTTCGCTTCGCGGGGCGGTGCTGGGCCCGCGGGGCGCGGGGCTGCCGGGCGCGCGGGCCCGGAGTTTACTGTGCGGCGCGCGGCCCTGCCAGCTCCCGCTGCGGACGCCACAGGTGAGCGCTGGCCGCGGCCCCGGCCGCCGTGTGGCCCCGCAGCCCCTGAAGGTCACGGCGGGGAGGCTCTGGGCGCGGGCCCCGCAGCGAGGAAGCGGCCTCCGCCACCCGGCGCCCCCGCCGGACCCCCGTCGCCTGCCGATATGGGGCGCCGGGGAGCAGGACCAGGCGCCCACTCCCCCGACCAGCGGAGGCGCCGGGTACCGAGCGTGGGGGGCGGCGGGGCGGGCTCGCTGCCGGCTCGGGGCCGGGGGCTTTCTCCGGGGGGCGCGCCCAGGCCCGCTCCCGCTCCGGCCTTCCAGACGGGCTGCGTCCTGAAGTGACCTCAGCCTGACCTCGGACCGCGGCTTGTGACCTTGGCCTGCCCCGGCACCCTTGCTTTACATCGACCTCATCCCCAGCCCCGGATCCAAAACCATGCCTTGCGCCCCCTCCTCGGGGCCGAATCACGGTCGAGGAGCCGGCAGTGGGCTGGAGCGGGGTGGGCAGTGGTGCTCCGCAGGAGCTGGCGGGTGCGGTTGGGTGGATGGGTGGGGAGAGGCAGGCGCTGAGAGTCAGATCCCCAGGTAGGGCCGGGTGGTGTTCTGGCAGGCGCTGAGCGGGGCTCTTGCAGGCAGTGTCCTTGTCGTCGAAGGCCGGTCTGTCCCGGGGCCGGAAAGTGATGCTCTCAGCGTTGGGCATGCTGGCGGCAGGGGGTGCAGGGCTAGCCGTGGCTCTGCATTCGGCCGTGAGCGCCAGTGACCTGGAGCTGCACCCCCCCAGCTATCCGTGGTCCCACCGTGGCTTCCTGTCTTCCCTGGACCACACCAGGTGTGCTGCCGGCTGACTGGGGTGGTTTCTGGGCGGTCTGGTGGGGCGGAGGTCCTGGCGCCCCTAACCCTATCCCTTTCTTTAGTATCCGGAGGGGTTTCCAGGTGTATAAGCAGGTGTGCTCCTCCTGCCACAGCATGGACTACGTGGCCTACCGCCACCTGGTGGGTGTCTGCTACACAGAAGATGAAGCTAAGGCGCTCGCAGAAGAGGTGTGGGCCTGGGGATGAGGAGGACCCCGGGGATTGGGGCTCTGGCTGCGGTGGACGGCAGGGCTGTGACGGGGCTCTTGGTGGCAGGTGGAGGTTCAGGACGGCCCCAACGAGGATGGGGAGATGTTCATGCGGCCAGGGAAGCTGTCTGACTACTTCCCCAAGCCCTACCCCAACCCTGAGGCCGCTCGAGCAGCCAACAATGGAGCACTGCCCCCTGACCTCAGCTACATCGTGCGAGCTAGGTACGCTTGCTGCCTGCAGGGCGGTGTGGGGAGGGGGCAGGAAAGTCCACCTTGTGCCAGGGCTGAGGAGGCATGGATCTGGTCCCAGGCACGGTGGTGAGGACTACGTCTTCTCCCTGCTAACCGGCTACTGCGAGCCGCCCACCGGTGTGTCATTGCGAGAAGGTCTCTATTTCAACCCCTACTTTCCTGGCCAGGCCATCGGCATGGCTCCTCCCATCTACACTGAGGTCTTGGAGTATGACGATGGTGAGCAGCCCCCACCCTGGGGGCGGACGAGCCGGGTCTTCCTTTTCCCACTGCCAGGGATGCTTTCTGTGTCATGCACAGAAAGAGGTCGTGCACTCTTCTTGGCTCCAGCACCGAGCCAGCTTACGGGCAGCCATTGCAACCCCGTCTAGCCCAGGCCCCTGCGTGCTGGCCTGGGGGGGGGCGGGGGGGCAGGGGAAGGGGGCAGTCCCATTGGTTTTGAAGCCTTGGTCTGGACCCCATCTCAGCTGCATGGAGGAGGTTGCTCTAGGGCTGTACCAGGTTGGGGAGGGACCCCCAAGGGCAGCCCTTAACACTTATTCTTGGCTCAGGCACCCCAGCTACCATGTCCCAGGTAGCCAAGGATGTGTGTACCTTCCTGCGCTGGGCATCCGAGCCAGAGCATGACCATCGCAAACGCATGGGGCTCAAGGTGAAATGGCCGGGCGTGGGAGAGGGGCTGGGAAATGGGCTGGGGTCCTTTCTACCTCCTCCTTCTGAGCCTGCCTCATCCCCAGATGTTGATGATGATGGGCTTGCTATTGCCTCTGGTCTATGCCATGAAGCGGCATAAGTGGTCAGTCCTGAAGAGCCGGAAGCTGGCATATCGGCCACCCAAGTGACCCTACCCAACGTCTGCTTGCCGTCTTGCCTGAACAGGCCCGCAAGCCAAGGAGCCACCCTGGACCTGTTCAGGCCTCAGCTGGCCCGCTTGGCCAAGCTCCTCTTTCTTTGGGACAAGAGGGAAAGGGGCCAGAGACCAGGTTCTAGCTCCAGATCCTTCAGCCCCCATCATGGAAATAAATTAAGTTTCTCAACACATGTTTGAGCTATTGTGTGATGGGAGCACACGTTTGCAGGGGACTCTGGGACTAAGACCCTTGCTCTCGAGCTCTCAGGGTTGTCCCATGCAGTGTGACCGACGCTGCCGTGTACAGGCTGGGGACTGGGAGGTGGCAGGCAGCACTGGAGGTGGGGAAGGGAGGCAGCCGGCAGCAGTGCTAAGGAGGCAGAGCTAGGCAGAGGCCACCCAGAGTGTGCTCCTGATCTCTTGGCTGGACAACTGGAGGGGGCAGGGTAGAGGTGTTCTGGGACAGCACCTCCTGGCAACCCACAGGGTGGCTGGGGTGAGTCTGGGTCAGACAAACGAGGCAAGTAGTAGGAGTAGGCTGTGAGGGCAAGGGGAGGGTGGCGGTGGCAGCACCCGGGTCCTAGCTTCTGAGCTTTTCTTGTCCCCAGGAGGGAACGTGAGGAGCATCCTGGCTGGAATAGCCTAAGACTGGTGGCCACTGGGAAGGGCAAGAGCCAGGTGGAAGCAAGGAGAGGGTGTGCCTGAGGGTTTCGGGTGGACAACAGGAGGCATGGCCAGGTGTTAGGGAGGGGGCTCTGTGTGCCCTTGGGTTCTAGGAAGAGATCTCAGCCCCATGTGTTTCCAGGATCTCTGGGATCTGGAGGCTAAGTATAGTCACCTGGGCCTGGTTGGGTTGTCCCACCAGCTGACGACCAGGCCCTGCCTCTGCCAAGTTGAGTCCCAAGGGGACTATGCCCACAGTCCGTCGTCCCAGCAGATCGATCCGCACAAAGGCACAAGGAAGGGGTACTCAGCTGGCTCAGAAGTGCCTTTAATGACTCCAGATTGTGGCCCCTCCACAACCCTGGCTTGACCCCTAGAGCAAGCAGTCAGCAAAGGTCTCCTGAGAGTTTTAGGAGGGGGTCCAGGGACCTTGAGCCTGGAGGGACAGGGCCATCCTCTCTCCTTGTGACCTGGGGGTGAGGGAAAGATAAGTCATTCTGCTTGTCCTATCCCCCTGCCCATCCCCCTCCCTTCTTCAGCCTCTGGTACCTTTGCCAGCGGGGTGGAAACTGCAGGAAGGGGGTCCCAAGTGCAGGGCTTCTGGGTGCTGCACATCTCACAGCCGGGTCGGCTGGGAGCATTGATGAACGTGCAGGAAGGGCAGGACCAGCCAGGCTGTGGAGGTGGGGAAATCGTTGCTGCTTACCCTTTCCTTCTGGTGCCCAGAGAATCCCAGGCCCAGGGTGCCCAGTCCCTCACCTACCTGAAGGGGGCTGGGGAGGCTGGAGGTGGCTGGCAGAGGAGCTCTGGGCTGCCCCAATGACTGAGGAAACAGGCGACTTAGTTCCCCATCCATCTTCTGGGGACACTGAGGGCTGCGTCCTGTGGAAGAGGAGGTGGGGCTCAGGGGCGTGTCAGGCTGCGCCTCCCCTCCTCATCCCATCCACACCAAGGACTGACCTGGGGCTTCTCGCGGGGCTGAGAGCAGGTAGAGGAAAGCGGGGTCCCCATCCTGCTGGACCCCGTAGGAAGCGAGGCTGCACTCGGGCACACACAGGCGCCGCCCAATGACCCAGCGCTGCACAGCTGGTGGGAAGCCAAACTCTGAGAACACCTGGGGCCGGAGCATCAAGGCAGCGTCACTCGAAGGCCCCTTGCCCCACACAGGGCTCCCCCCGACCCCATGCTTACCTGCTCCTGGAGGGTCGCAATGGTGCAGTGGGGGTGAACGTGCAGTGAGACGTGGGCAGAGGACGCGGCGTCCTCAACTGTCACCTGTAGCCTGGGCCAGAGTATAGGTCAGGAGGGAGGACGGGGACCCGGGAGGGCTAGGATGGCAGAGTAAAGAAGACCTCACCTGATGGGGCCAGGAGGGAAGCAGGCCTCCTGGAGCTGGACACTCAGAGCCACATGATGTCGGGCCAGGGTGGCTGCTGCTTGGGCTGCCCCCTTCTCGTCCCCACCCTCAATGGCTTGGGCCAGGCGCCCCACCAGCTCTTCTGCAGGGAGAGACAAAAAGCCATCAGGGCTGAGCACAGACTGCTGCTTCCAACCCCCTCCAGCCACCTGCCTTTACCTTTCTCCATCAAGTCTCCAGGGCTCCAGCAAAGATCCACCTTGGGTTGTGGGGCCCGGAGTGTGGGCACTCCAGGGGGACTGGGCGGGGAAACAGGGCACATTTCTAGGCCCAGGGCTTGGGGCAGGCTGCCTAGGAGGGAAGATGAGGGCTGGGCTGGGGTCTCCTGTGACTCGGCCCCCAAGCCGAGTTACTCACCCAGGCCTATGCTGACCAGGTTTCCGGGACTTTTGCCACCTCCTAGCTCATAGCCCATTCCCTGGCGTTTGGCCACACATTAAGCCAGGCCTCCCCCCACCCAATCCTGGCCCTCAAAAACCCCTAAAAGGTTCCTACCAACTCCTCTCAGAGCTGAAGCTGCACTTGGCTTTTCCTTGCTCTGGAATGCTTCTGCATGCTTCTACTGTCTAGCCTCACCTATGCCCCTCCTCCAAAGAAGCCAGGCCACTTCCCTTGGCCTCTACATGCCCTCTAAGCCAGCCAGGGATGCTCCCTTGGCCTCACTGCGGAACCGAAACAGGTCCTCAGAAGCCTGCCCCTTCTTGCTCACCAGGAGGCCTGCAATCAGGTAGTCTCTTGGTGCCCTCAGGGACACCCCTCCTCTCAACTGGCTCTACCACCAGCACAGAACACCTCGGGCTGCTCCCATCCCCAAAAAACCCCCTGGGCCACTGCCTGGCCGGGCACCTGTGTCTCCCCTTACCTTCCTCCTGAGGCCCAGCCTACCTGTCCTGCAGCTCCTGTGACGACCTCAGGCCCTCAGTGTTCTGAGCTATCTGCCCACTGTGATGAACAGGACCCCTGAGCACCCAGGACCAGGCCTGGCCCAGCCTTGACCTAGTCCCAAAGATCACACACACATACACACACAACATACACACTTGCCTCGGGACTTTGGTGCCTGCTGCTTCCTGGCCACGTGGGTGTGATCACACGAGGACCTTCGAGTTTCATTCAACCATCACCTTAATGAGACTTTCCCTGCCAACCAATTTTAAATTGCAAACCCCTCCCGGGGCACCTGGGTGGCTCTGTCGGTTAAGCATCTGACTCTCGATTTCGGCTCAGGACACAATCTGACAGGTTCGCGAGTTTGATCCCTGTGTTGGGCTCTGTGCTAACAGTGTGGAGCCTGCCTGGGATTGTTTTCTCTCTCTCAAATAAATAAACTTTAAAAAAAAAAAAAAGATGTGTGTAAATTGCAAACTCCTCTCTTCTATTCTTCCACCATCTGGCAGAATTTTACTTGTTTTCCAATAAATGTTTTGACGCACAAGGTTACACTAGTACCAAGTATACATAGCGATTCCAGAAGCCTGTATGCTATGCTGTGTGCACCACAAGTCTATGCTTACCAATGTTATATGTTCTCCTTTCTGGAAATTCAAGTCCCAAGAGGGCAGGAAGTCCAAGTCTCATTCATGCTAAGTCTCCAAGGCCTAACATGCTCAGCACAGAGCGGGTGCCAGGATACACATCTGATGAACAAACGAACGAACGAACGAACGAAGGACGTCCTTCTCCTTCTGCAAGTGCTGTGTTGTCTGGGCCTCTCTTACATTGCATAGTAAGGTTCTTCTTTTCCCTCTGGCAGATCTTCTGACACATCTGCGGGCCCTTTCCTTTCCTTTCCTTGCTGCATTATCTACCCGTCAGACCCTCTCTTGCTTCTCTCTCCTGGTGACCTGGGTTGAACTTTTCTACTGCCAATCTTTACCTCTCCAGAGCCCCACCCCAGCCCAGATCCACCTGGTTCTTCTCCCCACAGATGTGTAAGAACCTAGCCACCTCCATTCCCTTCCACGTAGGTCCTCTGTCTGGGAGTTCCATAGTACCTTGTTTCTCCAGCTTTCTTTCTCAACCATGAATTCTTCCATTTAAAAGCCATGAAATCCAGCCAATTCCATCTCCTAAGTATCTCTGAAAACACCCTTCTCTCCAGCCCTATCTGCTACACCACCCCCACACAAAGGGAGGTCTCAACCAATCTTTTACTGTTTTTTTTTTTTTTTTAATGTTTGTTTTTGAGAGTGAGAAAGAGAAAGTACACACGCACGCGGGGGGGGGGGGGGGGAGAGGGGGAGAGGGGGAGGGAGGGAGGGAGGGAGAGAGGGAGAGAGAGAGAGAGAGAGAGAAAGAGAGAGAGACAGACAGACACAAAATCCAAAGCAGGCTCCAGGCTCCGAGCTGTCAGCACAGAGCCCAATGCAGGGCTGGAACCCACGGACATTGAGATCAGACCTGAGCTGAAGTCAGACACTTAACCGACAGGCGCCCCTCAACCAGTCTTCAGTAGCTCGAATCTGAACCTGTCACTCTCCACTGAGTACATTTCCATGCTCCTGATGCACTCCTCACCCAGACCCTGAGGGCCTGCCTGCTGGGCCTCCACATCTGTCTGCTACTCCAGGCTCCAGCTTTTCAAGCTTTCCAGCCTGTTCTCCTTTTCTCCACCTTCTCCCTCCTGGGAGCCTTCCCAGGACCCAAAAGGGGGTACGGTGGGCCCAGCTTTCCCCACTCCTTCCCCCATCCAGGCCTGGGGGGCTTGGGCTACTTTCGTTCTCTCCCAGTACTCGCAGTGCCCGGCCAGCCAAAAGGAGTCTTCGCTCCAGAGCACTAACCATTCTGTCCCTCCATGGTGGCACCTCGGACTAGAGCTGCCCACCGCTGAGCTTCCTGAGGGTTGAGGAAGTGCAGGCTGAGGGTCCCAGGCCCTCCTGGCGGGGGCTGCAGCTCATGCTGGCTGGGACCTCGGACCGTGTAGGAAACTGACTCCAAGGGCCACTCCAAACTGACCTGAGGAAGGGGAGAGTGCGGGCTCAGTGCCTCCCGCCAGCACACCCTGCATGATGACCAAAGGAGCACGACGTAACATTTACAGGCCACGTGCCCCGTCCTAAGACCCTTACTCCTATCACCTTAGAAAGCCCTCACAGAACTCCTATAAAGATAGGAAGCGGAGCATTTACCCCCACTTTACAGGCGAGGAAACGACAACAAGGGAAAGAGAACTGCTCAAGGGCACAAAGCTGTCTAGCGGAGGGGACTGGCCCAGGGCCCCGCGCCCTCGCCGCCCCCACTCACCGCGCCGGGTCCCGAGCCCAGCAGCTCCAGCCGGAAACGCCCGGGCCGCTCGGGGTCCGCGCTCAGCTGCAGCCTGCGCAGCTGTGCCTCGGCGTCCGGACCCGCGCCCAGCGGCCTCACCGCGGCGTGCACAGCCAGGAGCACCGCGGCCGAGTCCGGGTCCGAGGCCGCTGCCGCGCCACCCGCAGGCGGCGCCATCTCCTGTCCGGCCCCGGCCCCGACCCCCAAGCCCGCTTCCGTGGGCTCGGGCCCCTGAGCGCCTCCGCCGACCGGAAACTGGGGCCGCGAGCCTGGGGTTCCGGCCGTGGCCAGAGCGTCGGGGCCCGGCTCTGACCCTCCTGTCTTACCCAGGATGGACACGACCTAGAGGCTCGGCGGGCGGGGGCTGCAGCCGAACGGTCCGCGTCTACCCCCCGCGCCGGTCCGGGGCAAGACGCTATTCCCAGGCTCCTTCCGAGCCGCAGGTTGCCCGGCGGGCGGGCCCCGCGTTGGTCCGCCAGCCACTCCTGGGAAGGCGGGCTGACACCAGGGGCGGGATGAGCGAGGAGGCGCAGCCAATGAGCGCCAGGAAGGGAGGTGGGATCGCACGGCCTCGAAGAGTGACGGACAGGCAGGGCAGCCAGTAGACGTGGACGGTAGGAGTGAACGGCGGGAGACGCTTCCAATGGCTAGCCGAGCTCTCGATCCCGGCGGCTGGACCAGGCCATTCAGGGGCGGGGGGCCGGGCCTTGCGGACGCTTGTTGTTGTCCGGCCCGGGGAGGCAGAGGTCGCTCGCTCGGTCCTTTGCTCTCTCGGGCCTTCTGTGGCGGTCGGCGGGCAGGTCGGTCGCGATAGTCGGTCGCCTTCCAGGGGCGAGGCTATGTCGCGGTGGCAGCCCGGCAGGGCCGGCAGGGCCGGGAGTAACGGGACGTCGTCGCGGAGCTTCTTCCCCCGGATACAGTGCGGCCCGAACGGAGGCCGCGGCGCCGCCCTCCGGTCCTGAGGAGCCCGAGCTGCCCGGAGCCCACACCGCCTCCTTACCCGCGCCGAAGTCAACCGGCCAGACCCGGCCCGGCCACACTGAGCGCTGCGCAAGCAGGTAGGTGTCCGCTCTGTGACCGGCGCCGTGTCGGGGCCTTCAGAACTCCAGCCCCCAGCGGTCTTCGCGCCGGCGAGCGTGCGCGCGTGCGCGAGTCCCGGGGCGCACTGCCTCCTGGGATTTGTAGTTCTCCGCTACTAGGCTGGGGTTTCCCTTAGCCCGGCGGAGAGGCGGGTGCGGCCAGGCTGACGCTGGAGCGCTAGCGGCCGGCCGACCGGCCCTTCGCGGGTCTTGGTGCCTGCCTCTGTTCCGTGGCGTCACTAACTTACGAAGAAATTAGGCGCGGGGAAGAACGGAGGAAGCCTATGGCTCTCCTCTTTACCTGGATAGAGAGCCTGTAGAACAGGGAAGAGCGCTGCGCCCAGGTGACCGCAGGGCCCCAGCCCCAGCCCCAGGTGTCCTGGATCCTAACCCGGTGCGGGTTATTAGCCTAGCTGAGGAGCTTGGCCGGAGGGTACTGCAGGAGTCCCGCACTTTTGGGGGCTCACAGTGACCCTCACCCCTAACGGTGGAGGAGGCTCTTCTGTCGCGGTGGGCAGTGTCCAGGGAGATAAACCAGAGGCCCCAGCATGAGCAAGATCTTTGGTGCGCCCCCAGGTATGGGGACGGGGAGAGGGTTGGCCGAGCTAGAGCCTCAGCTCACCAGTCTCAGGTAACAGGATCTAATCCGCCTCTCCTACCAGCTCGGAGGGCTTAGGAGTAAGCCGCAGGAGGGACCCGGCTTGTTTACAGCGGCTCCACTTACCCGGTTGGGAGGCCAGAGGCTGAGCCCCAGGGGCCAGAGACTCATGGACCGGTCTCCCACCCTCAGGCAGCACTAGCCCCTCTGAGCGCAGGACGCCCTCCCCAAGGACATGAAGCTGTTGGAGAACTCGAGCTTCGAAGCCATCAACTCGCAGCTGACGGTGGAGACTGGAGACGCCCACATCATTGGCAGGTGAGGTGGAGGTTGTGTAGGCTGGTGTCTCAGAGACCCTTGAGTGGAACCTGATGGGTGGCATGCTCCGTGGTCCCACGTGCCCCTTGCAGGATCGAGAGCTACTCGTGTAAGATGGCGGGAGACGACAAGCACATGTTTAAGCAGTTCTGCCAGGAGGGCCAGCCCCACGTGCTGGAGGCGCTGTCTCCACCCCAGACGTCGGGCCTCAGCCCCAGCAGGTAAGCTGCCGCAGGGCGTGCCTGCTGTGGGCTGTGGGGTTCAGGGCAGTGCTGGGCTGATGCTTCTCTCTCTGCAGACTGAGCAAGAGCCAAGGTGGTGAGGATGAGGGCCCGCTGAGCGACAAGTGCAGCCGCAAGACGCTCTTCTACCTGATTGCCACGCTCAACGAGTCCTTCCGGCCTGACTATGACTTCAGCACAGCCCGAAGCCATGAGTTCAGCAGGGAACCCAGCCTCAGCTGGGTGAGGGTCAGGTGGGGGGAGGGACCCGCAGCCCCACAGCTATCTCGACTGTCCTTCCGACTTGTAGTGGCCCCTGGGTTCTGCCCAGTTCATGCCTCCCGTTCTGCGTCCTAGCCAGTCCCAACCGTGACCATCCTAGGTGGTGAACGCAGTCAACTGCAGCCTGTTTTCGGCCGTACGGGAGGACTTCAAGGCCCTGAAGCCGCAGCTCTGGAACGCAGTAGATGAGGAGATCTGCCTGTCCGAGTGTGACATCTACAGGTGGGCCGGCATTCCTGCAGGAGGGCCGTGGGTGTATGTGGCACTTGGGCCTTCATGCCACTTCTTGCCCCACGCTCTGCAGTTACAACCCGGATTTGGACTCAGACCCCTTTGGGGAGGATGGCAGCCTCTGGTCCTTCAACTACTTCTTCTACAACAAGCGGCTGAAGCGGGTTGTGTTCTTCAGCTGCCGGTCCATCAGGTGGGCGCCTGGCCGCCTCCTTTCCCTCAGCCCCTGCTTTGTCACATGCCACTTCCCCAGCTGTACCCACCCCGCTCCTGACTTTGTCCTCCCTGGGGTCAGCAACGGGTCAGGGACAGGCAGTCCTAAGACCCGTTCCCACACCTCCCCCAGCGGATCCACGTATACCCCCTCGGAGGCCGGCAACGAGCTAGACATGGAGCTGGGCGAGGAGGAGGAGGAAGAGGAGGAGGAGGAGGAAGAGAGCGCAAGTGGAGGCAGTGAGGGCGGACCCGAGGAGACCAGCGCCATGGAGGAGGACAGGTGTGTGACGGTGGCTGTGGCCTGGCTCTCTGTAGCCAGGGGTCGATAGCACAGAGTGGGTGCCTCTCTGCCTGACCTCCTGGGAGGTGGCTCTGGAAGCTCACTGTGTGCCGTCTTCTGCCCAGGGTCCCGGTGATCTGTATGTGAGGACGAGGAGCAGAGGCCCCAGCTTCGTTCAGCTTCAGCCAGTGCCTGGAACCCTCACTTGAGGGTGCCCCAAGGCCTCCCCAGCTGGTGGTCATCCCGGGGCTTGCCAAGGCTGCAGCGCCGCCCAAGGCCACGCCCACCTAGCCCTTTGGCTCCCGCCTGCAGACGTCTGCTCACTCCCACGGGCTCCAGCTGCCCATGTTGTGGTCGGGCTGGACAGCACAGGGCCTGGTGGGAAGAGCCACTGCCCTGCCCCGACGAACTGACACAGGCAGGGACAGCTGGACTACAGAGTTTATTTTTGTATTTCGTGCCGGATCAGGCCTGGGCCTGCACACTCCAGCCCAAAGGGCCCGAGACCCAGTAAGCAGGCCCCTGCGGTCACCACGCTGGGCTTGGCCAGCCCCTGACGCCCACCTGTACCACCCTTCCCCCGTACCCTGCCCGTTGGGCAGCGTGCACTGAGTGTCACTTTGCTGCAGCTGGTTTGTTTCCAATAAAAAATTTCTGTGATTTAGTGGGGACCTAGGCTCCGTGCTGCGTGTGGGGCGGGGTCTGCGTCAAGGGCGGGGCTACTGCCTCCGGTATCCTAGCAACGGTCCTAGGGGCTGTTGAGCGGCCCGGACCTGCAGAGGCCAAAATGGAGACCGGAGTGTCAGATGTCAGCAACCCCTTTTCAGTAGAAGGTGACAGCCTGATCCTGGATCTCGACTTGTATGATGCCGACAGCTATGACGTCCCGGATCCAGGGCTGCTCAAGGAGAAGAATGGTGAGGTGGCCTGGCCTCGCCGCCCCAGATCCCCACGTGACAGGCCTCACTCAGGCACCGGTTCTGTCTGCCGCGACACAACACTCCGTGGGGAGTCCCCTAACCTGGCGAGGCACTCGGGAGGGCCCCTGGCTGCCTACAGCCTCCAGAGTTTGGGGCCCAAGACCACACATCGACAGTGTTTCCACTGCTGACCCGCAGAGTCGTTTTCGGAGCCAGTCCCAGGGCTTTTTACCAGCAGCTTGCGGTGGCAGAACATGACCCCGCGCGCCCGTGCCCGCCAGCTATGGCTACTCCTGCGTACAGGCCTCCGTGACTTCGTGGAAAAGGTGGGGCTTGCCTGTGGCACCTGCCTCGAGGCCTCTTTTCTGGCCCATTTCTTCCCCTCGCTGTCCCTAGGACGCCCCCAGCCCGGATCCCCTTGGCTCCCCTAGGCAGGAGCACTACCTCTCCTCCAGCACCCCCCTTCCCCCAGCTGAATGCAGGCCTGCTCGCCCCTGCCTGCAGGAAAAGAGAGCCGAGCTGTGCGTGGGCCGCTTGACACACGGGCTGGAGCCGCTGCGCCACCTGACGGTGGCAGCTGGGCTGCGCTCAGTGGCGCAGGACCCAGCGGGCAGACGCTTCGTGGTGCTGGATGGTGCGGGCCGCCTGCACCTGCACAGAGAAGACGGCTGGGCTTACGAGAAGCTGTGTGCCCCAGCGGTGCTCACGGGGCTGGTGGCGGTGCCAGGCCCTCTGGGTGCTGTGGGCCGCTTCGTGGGCTGGGGCCCCGAGGGGCTGGCCATACTAAGGCCTGACCTCAGCCTGCTGTGGCTGAGCAAGCCAGGGGTGGGCAGGGTGCCGGGCCACCAGCCCGTCTGCTGTCTGCCGGTGCCCAGCCTGGGGCTGTTGCTGGTGGCAGAGGAAGGCGGCAGCCTGGTGCTCTGGAAGTTCCGTTCAGGAGGCTGCTGCCTGGTGCCGTGTGGGTCACCTCTGCAGCTGCCACCAAGCCCTGCAGGTGCAGTCACCCGATTGGTTCTCGGGCCCTTGCCCTCCCACCAAGCCCCATGCTGCTTTGCGGCCTGTGGCTCGGCTGTGCTCACCTTTGCTCTGGACAGCTGGGCTCTCGTAGACGTGCGCCGGGACCTGCATAAAACGTGAGGGGTACCTAGGGACTGGGAGGAAGGTGGGGTGAGAGAGGACGGGTGAATCCAGGAGGGAAAACAAGTCATGGAGGGGCGCTGGGGCTCACACACCAGGGGGTGCTGAATCTGCGGAGGCCTCTCTTCCCCTTCAGCACCATCTCGGACCTGGCCTACTGCAAGGAGGTAGAGGCCATGGTGACGGCTTCTCGTGACAGCACAGTGAAGGTGTGGGAGGCCGACTGGCAGGTCCGGATGGTGTTCGTGGGCCACACAGGTGCGCCATACCACTTAGGCTCTTGAGGCCCGTTCTCTCTCCACCCTGTGTAAGAGCTCCGGCGGTCGGGAGTCTCTGTCAGCCCTTCCCCGAGCTTCTCTGCACCGGCTGCATCCCGGGCCGCCTGCTCCCCTTCCCTGATCCCTTGGTGCCCCTCCCACAGGCCCAGTGACAGCTGTGGCTGTGCTGCCGAACACCGCCCTAGTCCTGTCAGCCTCGCAGGATGGGACGCTGCGCACGTGGGACCTGCAGGCGTCAGCACAGGTGGGCGAGGTGGCGCTGAGCAGCCGGGGCCGAGGGGTGCCATCTGGGCACGTGAACCGCCTGCTGGCGCCCGCTGGCCCCGGCTGGCCAGTGCTCTCTTTGAGCGCGAGCAGCGTGGAGCTGTGGCTCCTTCGCGAGCTCTACTCGCCGTTGGCGCAGCTGTCAGCGTCGGTGCTCCACCTGCAGACCGCGCCCGCGCTGCCCGCGCCCGCGCACCCGCCGCTGCCTATGCGCCTTGTGTGCGCATGCGCCGATGGCTCGGTCTACCTCGTGTCGGTCGCCACCGGGCGCACGGTGAGCGCGCTGCTGCTCGAACCGGAGGACGGCGCAGCCTCGCTGCTTTATTGCCTACCGCGCGAAGCACTGTGGCTGCTGACACGCGCCGGACACCTGGTGTGTGCCAACGCTGCACGATGCCCCATGCGCGTGCTAAACCGGGTGTGCCCGCCCCCGGCCCCTGCGCCCAGGCCCTGCTGCCTGCACCTATACAGCCACCTCACAGACCCCAGCAGCGCATTCGCCAGCTGGCAGATCGTACGCCAGCATGGGGGCGAGCTGTGCCTCAGTGACCTGGCCCGACCCCGGAAGGACAAAAACCGGTGGGTGCCGGAGCCGCCCACGTGGGGCAAGGTGATGGTGCCCGCGCCGACTGGCTAATGTCATGCGTAGGTACCTGCCCGTGGTGGGGCACACGGATGGCACCCTATCGGTCCTTGAGTGGCGCTGGTCGAAGCCCGTCTTCCAAACCGAGGCACACAGCCCGGGCCCTGTCACCGCCATTGCATCTACCTGGAACTGCATTGTGTCCTCTGGTCAGCATCTCTCCTCCCCCCCAGGGGGCTGGCCTGGGAACCCCTTCCCTCCCCAGACAAAGGCGCAGTCCTGCCTCCCACCTGAGCAGGCGGAGACTTGACCGTGAAGATGTGGCGTGTCTTCCCCTATGCTGAGGAGAGCCTCTGCCTGCTGCGAACCTTCTCTTGCTGCCACCCCGCGACGGTGCTCTGCGCTCTGGGGAAGCGGGTGACTGTGGGCTTTGAGGATCCAGACAGCGCCACCTACGGCCTGGTGCAGTTTGGCCTGGGCAACAGCCTCCGCTACGATCACCGGCCCCAGGATGACCCCACGGACCACATCACTGGTGAGGGGCAGGCCAAAAATAAAGCCCAGGCCATCCTCTGGCCCTGGTCCCTCACGCTGAGCCCTGGTCCCTCAGGCCTGTGTTGCTGTCCCACGCTCAAGCTGTATGCCTGTTCCAGCCTGGACTGCACCGTCCGCATCTGGACAGCAGAGAATCGCCTGCTGAGGTGGGTTGAGGCTGGGAAGTGGGGGGGGTTGGGAGCCTGTCGGCAGCCAGCAGGGCTCCCCTACCTCTGCCCCCAGCAGAGCCCAGAGGCTGGACAGGGGAAAGGGGGCTTGCCCCTGCTAGTGTCTCAGTTTCCTCCTCTGGAGCAGGGCTGGATTCTTGCCCTGGCCACTCCCTTCAGGCTCCTGCGGCTGAATGGCGCCCCTCAGGCCCTGACCTTCTGCAGCGACAGTGGGGACCTGGTGCTGGCTCTGGGCTCCCGACTCTGCCTGGTGTCCCATAGGCTCTACCTGCCCACATCTTACCTGGTTAAGGTATGCAGTGGGCATAGGATTCCTGGGCAGAGTGAGGCTGCTGTGGGCAGCCAGGCCCCCCCAGGCCAGAGCTGTAGGTTTCTTTCTCCTGTTCAGAAGCTATGCCGGAAGGTCCCTGATGTGGTGGATGACCCTCCCCTGCCACTGACCACCCAGGAGTCGCTGACCTCAGCCCAGCTGCAGAGGCTCGCCAGCCTACGTGGGGTGGCCAGTCTTAGGTCTGCTGGCCCAGCTGAACTGTTCTCGAGGCCCCTGCCTAGCTCCCCCGAGTCAGGGCCTGGCTGCGTGCACCCAGCACGGGGACCCAGAGCTCCCAGGCCACTTAGACCACCCCAACCTGTCCCAGCCCTGGCATCCCCACTCCTGGCTGTTGGGCTGTGTTCTGACAGAGGCCTGGCCATGCCCACCCCCAGGTGCTGGTCCCAGCCTCTGCCCAGTCCCCCTGGTGATGACAGCTAGTGTCCCACCTGTGCCCATCCCTGTCTGCAGCACGGACTTGTCTTTCATCCATCACCAGACGGCCACACCTCAGCAGCCAGTGTTGGAGGAGGTGGGGTGGGTCCCAACCCCCAACCCCCTCACCGGGGTGGGTCCCAACCCCCAACCCCCTCACCGTCCCAAAGCCCCAGCCCTGCAACCTTCCCTGGGCTCAGGCCACTCTCCTTCAGCCCCTGGGGCAGGCGTGGGATCCCGTGGCTGTCTGGAAAGCAGATGGCAAGACTGAAGGAGGAATGGGCTGACCCCTAACCCCCACCCAGGACCTAGAAGCCCTAGTTTCCCGGGATGAAGACCTTCAGATGCTGAGACTGGGGCTGGTGGTCCCGGCAGCCCAGCCCCCACCCCCCTGGCAACAGCGGCAGGAGGCCTTTGACAACTATCTGCATCTCATCTATGGCCCTGGCTTGCTGGTGGGTATAGAGCCTCCCCAGCCTCAGCCCAGACTCCAGTTCCTCCCTTCACCCCGGGCCTCACCCCTCACCCCTGCCTATCCCTTTTGCACCCCTTCCAGGGCATGCGTTCTGGAAGAGAGTCCCAGCAATGGAGTACTGTGACCCTCACACTGGAGAGAGAGGCCTGCGATGTGTGTGCCTCGCCCACAGATGCCCTCAGTCTTAGGCAGGCTGAGGTCTGCACCGAAGCCCTAAGGGGGCCGGCAGCCCGCCCCTTGCAGGACCTGGGGACCGGGGGCCGGCGCTTCGCCCCCCCTCCCCGAGTCCCCTTGCCCACCCCCCACCCCCACCGGGGGGTGCACAGCAGGGCCTCCCAGGTAAGGCCTCCCGCCCCTCCCACCTCGACCCTGCCCCCATGACCCTGCCCCCCCACCCTGCGACTCCTCCTCCCTCACCTCAGCTGCTGGCCCGCTCCTCTCTGAGCGGCAGCCTGGGCCTCAGTCTGGACCTGCAGCTGCAGTTGGAGCGGCTCCGAGGGGAGAAGCCTGTGGTCCCGGGCCCACCGTCCCCCCACATACAGCACAGGGTGAGGCGCCCGGGCGGGTGGGCGCTGCCCCCCCAGGAGCAGAGCTGCAGGGGCGCTGGGGGACCACGCTTGGCTCTGAGCCCCTCCGCTGTCCCAGATCCCCCTCCTGATGAAGAGGCGGCCCGAGGAGCTCCTCTCCAACCTCCGAGGCTTCTTTCCTGCCACCATTCAGCCCTATGAGGTAAGGGTCCCTTGCTCTCTCTGGTGGCAGCCTTCTCACGCACCCCATCGTCCCTCTGCTGCAGACCTCCTGGTCCAATCTGACCTACGAGCCGCCTGTCGCCCTCCCCCCACCTCCTGGCCAGCCCGGCCGTGGTGCTATTGTCTGTGGGCCCTGACTCCTTGCTTTCTGGGGGCCAGCAGCCAGAGGGCCAGAGACTCCCAGAGAAGACACTAGGCACAGCCAAGGCCTCTGCCAGCTCATTGTGCCGGCGCACCTCCTCCCCGGTGAAAGTGCTGGGTGAGCAGGTGCCATACGGACTGTCTGGAAGACCAGAGTCCTCTCCCTTTAAAGGAGCAGAGGCCACAGGAGCTGGCCCCTTGCACTCTGCCAGCTTCCCAACGTCTCCATCCCAGACTCCCTGCACACGCTGGCACTGTCATCTGCCCGGGGCGGGGGGGGGTGGGGGGGTGTCGCCGATCCTTCCTACAGCCGTGCCATCTACCCAAACCCTCAGCCCACCTCTCCAGGCTCCTAGCACCAATTCTTATGGACATCCCGGTTCCAGGGCTGGGGGCCAAGTCCCGTGGAGAGGGTGTGGGGGTGTCAGGGCTCCCCAGAGGCTGCCCAGATTTCCTCCTCAGTCGTCACAGCTGATGCCTCCCTTGGCTGTCCTTCCAACCTGGTTTCTAAAGGTTCTCTTTGCCTGTCTGAGCGTTTTGGGTGTTGACTGAGAAAACAGGGAGTCACGATCCGGGTAGCACAGATTTGGTAGCAACCCAGATTGAGTCCTGTTGACGAGCAAAAGCCAGGGGTCTTCACTCGCAAATTGCAGAGGCATTAGGGAACTCACACAGGTTGCTTTCTAAAAGTTGTGGCTAGAAGATGTAATCACATTGTACACGTCACTGCTTTTCTGGGCACTTTAGTCTGGTTACCGGAAACCAGTTTTTACAGAGTGTCCTTTTTTCGCAAGATTTTATTTTCAAGCCCAGTGTGGGGCTTGAACTCACAACCCTAAGATCAAGAGTTGCACGTTCTACCCACCCAGCAGCTAGAGTGTCCACTTGCGCCCGAGAGCTCAGGGCCGCAGTCTACTGTTGAGCCTCTGCCCAGCTCCATGCAGTTCCTCTTTCAAAAGGAGGATGAAGTTTTAGTTCCCAGTCTGTATGGTCCGGGGGTGTTACACAGGTGTACGTGGACGTGGGCGCGAGCCCGGTTCAGCTCCCGGAGACCCGGCCGCGGAGCTGGACTGGCCACTGAGGGGGGTGGGAGGGCGGGTGGAGTTCAGGTTCTCAGCCCACCCCGCCGTGTCCACCTGCAGCCCTCGCGCAGGCCCGTCCACTTCCCCGGCAGCGTGCCCAACTCCGTGGTGCTGCAGCAGATGTGGCCGCACAGGGAGGTCAGCGGCCTCGGAGCCCCTGCCCCGCTCACCAGCTATGGCAGACACCAGGCAAGGGAGGACTGGGGAGCTCGCTCCTGGGCTCTGTGGAAGGGGACCCGAGTTCCCGCGGCATGCCAGCGGCCACCCGTGCTCTCCCCTCTGCAGCCAGGTGGGAGCCAGGACATGTGGCTGCCACGACGACGCGGGAGGCAGTGGCATGCCAAGTGGCAGCAGAAGCTGATCCGGTGGTTGGGGGAAGAGGAGGCGGAGGAGGAGGAGGAGGAGGACGAGCTGTATCTGGACTGGGCCTCTGACTCCCTGAGCCCACACGGGCACCTCTCCGAGTTGGAGGAGGCCAAGGTAGGCACCCACTAGGCCCTGGGGCTGCCAAGGTCAGGAGCGGAGAGGGGGGCCTGCAGCTGCTGCCGCTGCCCCGCAGAGCCCCGAGGATTGGACCCCGAAGCCCTTGCACTCTCGTGAAGCCTCCGCCGGGACCCAGGCCTTGCGCGGCCCCTCGTACCCCTTCAGGCGCTCGCTCTGGGAAGAGCGCTACAGCCATCTGCCCAGGTTTCTGCAATTTTTCGTCTGCCAGAACTGGTTCAAAAAGCTGTTCCCCATCTTCAACCTGAAGGTTCGGGGGTCTCGGGCACCTGGGAAGCACAGGCTGGCGGGGAGGTGCGCAGTGCAGGGAACAGGGCCTCGGCGCTGGGTATCACAGGTGTATCCCGAAGTGGGCACGGTGGAGGGCCTGGCCTCGCGGCTCATGGACCTGCTGGACGAGGCCTCCTGGGCAGACCGCGTGCACATCCTGGGAGCGCTGCTGCGGCTGCTGCCTGACGTGAGCAGAGACCTCTGTAACCGGCTGCGGGGCATCCTGGAGCGCTTGCTCAACCTGGACCAGCCCCCCAGCCTCGAGGTGCACCCCTGGCCCCGCCCCCAGCCCCGCCCACCGGCCCACCCCGGGCCTCCAGCACCTACCCGGCTGCTTCGCTCCTCTGCGCTCAGGACCAGACGCAGAAGCAGTTCGTGATGCTGGCGTTGCAGCTCCTTCTGGCCTGCTCCCTGGAGTCCCACGAGGTGGTGCTGGAGCTCATGTCCTACTTCCTCTACTCGCCAGCCTCCTGCCGGTGAGTTTTGCTCCCTACTCAAACTCACCACCAGCTGAGGAAGGCTTCTGGATAAGCTAGCTGCTCACCACTGTCCCAGGCCCTGGCTCAAGAAGCTGCTGGAAGGGCTAGGCCTTCAGGATCCGCAGGGCTTCCTGTTCAAGGAGATGACGACCTGGGTCCAGGGCCCGAACGCCAACTGCAAGGCTGCACTGCGCCAACGCTGCTGCCAGAAGCTGGAGGAAATGATGGAGCAGCTACAGGTCCCGGTGGATGGAGCGGGGGGTGGGGGGGGTGGGCGGGCAGGCCACTTGCCAGTGGAGCCTCTTGTCTTTTCCCTAGGCTTTTCCCAAGTCGGGGTGGGGGGGGATCCAGGTACAGCTGGCTGGCTCTTCGGCTTGCTCTGTACCTGTGCTCGTTGGTCCTCTCCTGTTGTCCCCCAACCCCCCATCTCTGGGGATCTTCCTGCTCCTCCCCAGGAAGCAGTCTGCAGCCAGGTCTGAAGCTTGGGGCCAGGGGCAGCACCACTCAGGCCTCCCTGCTGGGGGAGGGAGAGCCTCTGCCTTGGGCTTGGCGGCATCTTCAACTGGCTGTTTCCCCCACAGATGGAATCCTTGCAGCCTTCTGTAGTAGCCGAGTTGTCAGAGGTGCTGCCCAAGGTCTCCAGGACCTCAGCACTTTACCCTCCTCCCAAGGAGGCCCCGTCTCAGATTTCTGTGCTTTCTGGGTCACCTTTTCATGTCTCAGTGACACCCTCAGCCCATTCCTGGGCCCCCTCACTGGTGGTCTCACCTGGGGAGCTGGACTTGGCCACCCTTGAGTCCCAGGCCCAGCAAATGCTTCCACCAATGTGCTTCTGGCGGACCAGACGCACGCTGTCAGAGACACTGCGACACTTCTGCCCCTCGTCCGAGGTCCATTTGCACCCCTCAGTACCCACTGCGCTGCCGGATAAGCCACTGCCACTGGAGCAGACGGACTGGTCACAGTCGCAGATGCTGGACCTGGGGCCGATCGATGCGCTCAACTTCTTCTGTGAGCAGCAGCGGGCCCGGCAGCAGAGTCCCCTGCAGGAGGAGCCTGAGAGCCCATGCCTGAGCTTGCGCCCACCTGTGCCCAACACAGTGCTACCACAGCCCTGGGATCGCTGGTGAGGGGGCCACCAGGCCGGGACAGGGCCTGTGCAGGGCAGCTGAGGGGTTGACGGGGCCAAACCCACTTCCTTACCCCTCCAGGCACCATCCTATCCTCCGGCTTCAGGAGGCCAAGGTCCAGAGGTCTCCGATGAGACTGAGAGGTGAGTAGGGACAGGGGGAGAACCAGACCTTGACTTCCACCTCAGCCTGAGACCTCACTGTCCTGCTGGCCCACAGGCCGGATGCCGTCCCGGCTCCGGGTGGGCAGTGCCCTCCATGGCTCCATCCGCATGCTGAAACTGCCCCTGCCGAGGGTGGAAATTCGCCCCTTCCCCCCGGCCTGGCCCAGGCCTGCCCGTCCGCTGCCCCCACTGCTCCTGCAGCCTGCTTTACAGCGCTACTTTCTGCCAGATGACACGAACCCTGACAGCTACAGTTGACCAGGCTGGTGGCCCCAGTCTCTTCTTCCCTCCAGCCTGGAGTCAGGAAGCCGCTTTCCAGCCAACTGTTCTCCCCCTAGAAATAAAGTCCAGAGGTCGTGGCCAGAAAACTGGGTGCCACCTTCATCTTTGGGGGCTGCAAGGGTGCACGGGGAGGTCCTGCTTGTGTCTTGTGAATCTCCCAGTGGCCAGCTGCATGTGCAAGGCAGGAGCCAGGGCCACGCTGGAGTCTGGCATGGTCAGCACTTGGGGGGGGGGGGGCGGGGGCTGTCTGCCTGGAGAGGGGCCTATTCCATGTGGGCATGTCCCTGCTCAGGCACTCAGCCAGCGTTTGTCAGTAAATTACTGAGGTCAAGATGGGAGTGGGAACTTGTGGGCCAGCAAGTGGCCAGGCATGGAGGGAGTGGGAGGGTCTAGGTGGCCACAGGTGTGTGTGTGTGTGTGTGTGTGTGTAAGTGTAAGGGAGGGGAGCCTGCAGTTGTTTGCCGGAGGTGAGACCAGAATCTGTTGGTGCCTTGGTTACCCTTGGGTTGGAAGGGAGAGGAATTGATGGAGTCCCATGTGCTTTATTCAAGAAGCAATAGAGGGACAGCAACCCTTTGGACCCTTCTACCTGAAAATTGTCAGGAGACATACCTTGTATGTGAAGTCTCAGAGGGCTCAGATGGCCTTGGCTTCCTTCTGAGCTGTCAAAAGCTCCCAGGACACTGGTCAGACAACTCGTAGGGCCCAGGTGTGCACTGGCTGTGGGGTGTGCCTTTGCGAAGGGCCAGTCTAGCTTTTACATCCTTCTTTTGGGCCGTCAAGCAGCAGTTTGTTTCCTGTGAATGTTTTCAGCCTCTAACTTTAGAAGTTTCTTCTCCATGGCTTTCTGGTTAGAATTTGTCCGCAACCCGCCCGCCCCAGGCCCTTAACTGTGCAGGGGCTCTTGTTCTGGGGCTGCCAAGAGGGTGGCCCTTTCCTCTCAGAGTAGGGCAAGAAGCCCCAGGACCTTTGCATAAAAGGACCCATGCCTGCTAAGACAAGGACCAGGAGGCCTAGGGCGGTCTGCTGCTACAGGTGTTTCATGCTTTAAGTTATGAAGCCATTAAATTCTTTTTAAAATACCAACATGAGAGGGGCACCTGGCTGGCTCAGTTGGTAGAGTGTGTGACTCTTGAACTCAGGAGTTCAAGCCCTACATTGGGCATAGAGCTTGAGAAAATAAGTAAAAATAGATATATTTGTAAAAATACCAACATGAGAGGGTCGTCTAGGTGGCTCAGTCACTTAAGCCTCTGACTCTTGGTTTGGGCTCAGGTCACGATTTCAGTCAGGAGATCAGTGCAAAGTAGCACAGAGCCTGTTTGGGACTCTCTCTCCCCCTCTCTCCCCCTCCCCCACTCCCGTGCCTTCCCACGAACTCTTTTTTTAATGCTTATTTTTGAGAGAGAGAGAGAGAAGGAGATACCGAATTCGAAGCAGGCTCCAGGCTTTTCCATATCAGCACAGAGCCTGGGGCTCCAAACCCACAAACCACCAGATCATGGCCTGAGCCGCAGTCCGACGATTAACCAACCGACTGAGCCACGCAGGCGCCCCTCAAAATAAACATTTAAAAAATGAAAATATATCATGACCAGGTGGAGGTTACGTCAGGAAATACAGGCTGGTCTAACATTAGAAAGTCAACCAGGGGCGCCTTCCTGGCTCAGTCTAAGGAACATGCGACTCTTGGTGCCGGGGTGTGAGTTCGAGCCCCACACTGGGGGTAGAAATTACTTAAAAAAAAAAAAGTCAAAGTAATGGACCATGTGACTCTTCCAGTGAGGATAGAGCTCTGCCCCACCCACGATGGAAGAGGGGCCATGTAATCCGTCAGCTACCACTGGCTGGTTGGTCCCCCTAGGACCGGGGTCACACCACATGCGACGATTCCTTGCGGGCGCCTCCAGGGCCACCCTCGGCCGCGGCGTGGGGCTGGGGGCGGAGCACGCAGTCCACAACGCGCAGGCCCTCGGTGTGGCTCCGCCTCCGGGCGCCAGCCCCGCCTCCGCACGCCGACCCCGCCTCCGCACGCCGACCCAGCCCCGCGCGCGGAGTGGGCAGCCTCCCGACTGGTGGCTGCGGCTTCCGTTCCTCTGACGGGCCGGGTCTCAGCCCGGGTGGCGGCTGGGGTGATCCGCGCGGGCATGGGGGAGGCCAGGACTGGCGCGGGCGCGTTGGCTAGTGGGCTAGCTTCCGCAGGGTCGCCGATGCCGGAGGCCGGCCTGGAGGCGGAGGTGGCGAAGCTGCTGCCCTTCCTGGCGCCCGGGGCGCGGGCGGACCTGCAGGCGGAGGCGGCGCGGCACGTGCTGGAGCTGACCGGCTCCGGGCCCGGTCGGACGCTGCTGGCCGGCCAGGCGGCTCTGCTGCGGGCGCTGGTCGAGCTGGCCGCGGCCCCGGCCCCGGCCCCGGCGCGCGACGTCGCTCGCGCCCTCGTCAACCTCGCTGCCGAGCCCGGCCTGCACGAGCCGTTGCTGCAGGCCGAGCCCGAGCTGCCTGCCCGCCTGCTGGGCCGCGCGTTGGATCCACAGTGGCCCTGGGCCGAGGAGGCGGCCGCCGTGCTGGCCAACCTCAGCCGAGAGCCGGCGCCGTGTGCCGCGCTGATGGCAGCGCTGGAGGTCGCGGAGCCGGGGGAGTCAGGCCTGGGGCGGCTGGTGCGCGCGCTGTGCACGCCTGGCTACAACGCCCGCGCGCCCCTGCATTACCTGGGGCCAATGCTCTCCAACCTCAGCCAGCGTCCCGCGGCGCGCGCCTTCCTGCTGGACCCCGACAGGTGAAGCCCGGGGCTCCCGCGGGGAGGGGGTGGAGGTGAACAGGGATGGCACTGAGCGATCCCTTCCTTCAGGTGCGTGGTCCAGCGGCTGCTGCCCCTTACCCAATTCCCAGACTCCTCCGTGCGCAGGGGCGGGGTGGTGGGGACTCTCCGAAACTGCTGCTTCGAGCATCGTGAGTAGGGGTGGGGGTGTGGCGTTTGGGGGGATGGGACGGAGAGATGGCTTTGGGGCCCCGCTAGACTGACCCCCGTTCCTGTTCCCCCTCCCCCCAGGACACCACGAGTGGTTGCTTGGGCCCGAGGTGGACATTCTCCCTTTCTTGCTGCTGCCCCTGGCTGGCCCTGAGGACTTCTCCGAGGAGGAGATGGAGCGTGAGTGGCTTGGGTGGAGCCTCAGGGTTCGCTGGGCAGAAGGGGACGCCAGTGGGGGGGGGGGGGGGGTAGGGAGAAGATGCCCAGGGCTTGACCTGGCTGAAACCTTCCAGCCAGGGAGTTGCTGAGCACGAATGGGGCTAACCCAGGTTGGGTCTGGCCTGATGCCTGGTGCTGGCACCCAGTGGCTCGCACACACACCCCTAGGGCTGCCTGTTGACCTGCAGTACCTGCCGCCAGACAAGCAGAGGGAGCCTGATGCCGACATCCGAAAGATGCTCATTGAAGCCATCATGCTGGTGAGCAGAGGCCCTGCTGTATTCATGCCGGCTCCTAACATGCCACACACGCGCGGGCACGCACATATCTGGATAACCTTTGCCCTCTCTCAGCTGACAGCCACAGCACCTGGTCGGCAGCAGGTGAGGAAACAGGGAGCCTACCTGATCCTGCGTGAGCTACACAGCTGGGAGCCGGAGCCCGACGTGCGGGTGGCCTGCGAGAAACTCATTCAGGTGGGTGCGGGGTTGGGGAAGGGGGCGGGATGCCCGCGGTGCGCCAGCCCCAGCTGCTCACCTGCCTCCCCTGCTGGCAGGTGCTCATTGGGGATGAGCCAGAGCAGGGCATGGAAAACCTCCTGGAGGTGCAGGTGCCTGAAGACGTGGAGGAGCAGCTGCGGCGGCTGGACCGCCAGGAGCAGGAACAGCACACCCGGGAGCGGTCAGAGGAGCTGGCTCTGGAGCCACGAGCTGGAGGGGCTACACCCACTTGAGCTCCGGGCCTTCCCGCAGCCAGCTGTGGGCCTCTGGGTCTCCTTGCTCAGAGGTTGTTCCCTGCCGAGAGGTCTCTAGGGTGAATGTCCAATACGCCTGGGAGGGCGAGGGGACCTCTTTGTGCCCCGTGACTTCCAGCAACTCCGGTTGCTTGGAGCAGCGCTGGTCAGTCAGAGCTAGCCGTGCTCCAGGACTCTCAGGTGCCTCCAGGAAGATGGCTCACGGGCGGGACGGATAAACAGTGCAAGCCTGAGCAGCCCCGGAGGGCACTGTCGAGGTCTGTGCATTGGTGGGCGTCCAGGTATAAGCAGTGCCCTTTGCTGCCAGGCCCACCCCGAGTCCTCTATTCTGGGGTCCTCAACGTGCCCTGCCTGAGACCCAGCCTCAAAGGACTGACCTCGTGAGACTTTCAGCATCAGCCTGTCCTGGGATCTCCTAGGGCTGTGACCCCCTGGTCTGTCCTTGGAGTGCTTGCTGGGCGCTGTGTCCCCATCATTCTCTCCACCTTCCTGCTTGACCTGTGCCCCAGGACGGCCCTCAGCCCCTTGCTGTCTTCTCCGGCCCGCCCTGCTGTGACGTACTTGCTGTCCGCTCTGACCGGGCCCTGTCCTTGGAAGGCTTCCTTGAGTGTCCGAGCCCTTTGCCTGACACACTCAGAGTGTCTCTGTGATGTGCCTGCATCCTTGCTCTTAAGCAGACCTCTCTCTCCCCTTCCCGCCCTTTGTCACCTTGGAGCCTCCTATGGGCCCAAGAACCTTGTCCTTCCCCAGCTCCTTGTGTGGTCCCTCAGTTCTAAAGCTGCCACACCAGGCCTGGTAGAGGGTCAGTGTGGCCCTCCCCCTGCCACGCTCCTTTCCCAGGGCCATCTTTGGCACAGGATTCCAGAATCCTGGCCTTCCCAGGCCCCTTGCACTCTGACACTGGAGTGCTGCTGCCGCGAGAGCTCCCAGCACCCCCACTCCGTGTGTCCTCAGTCCTGGCACTGCCTGCAAAGCTGGGGGTCCACTCCGGTTCCTCCCGTTGAGGCCGGTCGCTTTGCGGGTACGAGGTGTCTCTTTCCTCTCTGGTACTCTCTGTAGTTTTCCTCTCCTCCCAACTAAAAACGTGGCACGGAGGTGTGTTCTCCCGGGATGGTTCCCCGTGGCTGGTTGCCCTTCCTGCACAGAGACATCCACATCCCCTCCACAAAATAAACGCTTTATCTGGCCTCGCCTCTGCCCACACATGCCAGGTAGTGCTCAGGCGTGGTCCTGATGGCAGATGTGGAGCTCCGCGATAGGAGCTACCTGGAGGCGCCTACCCCCAGGCTGGCTGTCCTCGCGCTCCAGAGCCCCAGCTGGGCAGAGCCTGCACCTCTTCTTGGGTCGGCCTCTGTGGCCCAGGTGGAGGCCCAGAAGCAGTGCCGGGGGCGCCGCCTCGGAGGCTCCGAGTCTCTGCCGGGCTCCGAGTGCTCAAGCTTAGCTGGCTTCTCTGCAACCGACAGCAGTGGGGGATCAGGAGGGGGCGCCGAGGGGCCAGCCACCTGCCCACACCCCCCTCCCAGGGCCCCCACCCTACCTGGCGGCATCCTGAGCGTGGTGCCAGAGAGCGCGTGCGTGGCGGGCAGCATCCAGCAGTGCGCGGCCACCTGCTGCAGGCCCAGGCGCGCACATGGGCGAAGCTGCAGCAGGCCCCGGATCAGATCCCGGCACTCTGTGGGTGAGGGCTCACAGCTGTGGCCTCCCACTGCCCACTCTCTCCCCCCCCAGCTGCGTCCATCACCATCAACAACGCTGGCAGCGTAGAGGAGTCAGCCCATTCGGACCCCCCAAATGCCCGGAGGGAGTCAGTGCTTCACCATCGTGAGATCAGGGCATGGAGAGGGAGGGCAGCGTGCCCTGGTCTGGTGCAGAGCTTGGTGGGGCCGCTGCCTTTCCAGGCAAGGAGTCTGAATCGGGGTGTCCTCTAGCCCAGCTTCCCTGTCCCCTGGTCGCTGTGGTCCATTTACCAGCCTGGGTTGGGGGTGGGGTGCCAGGTCAGTCTCCCATGCCACTCCCTCCACGCAGCATGACCCTTCTCTGGACCCAGGTCTCTCTTGCCTACTTTCCAGGCCCGAGCTGGGGCCTCGGGAGGGACACAGGGTGTCCTCACTCACCTGGGCACATGCCCGGCCTGAAGGTGGGGCCATGGTGCATCAGGTGCGCATGCGGTGGGTCTGGTGCTCCTTGAAGGGCAGCTTCCCGGTCACCATGGCATAAAGGGTGATGCCCCTGGGGGCACAGGCTCCTCAGGGCGTGCCCCTCCCCCGCCCTCCCGCGGGTCCTGCCTACGATGGGGTACCTGCGGGCGCCACTCACAGGCTCCACAGGTCAGCCTGCTCCCCATTGTACCTCTTCCTCATGAGGATCTCCGGGGCTGTGTAGGCCACGGAGCCACAGAAGGTGCTCGGCAGCAAGCTCTTGAGGCCCAAATGGTTGGCGAAGCCAAAGTCTTTGCAGTGGGGAAGGGGTGGGGTGGGGTGGGGGTTGGGCGCAGGGCAGGCAGTCCCCCAGGTGAGGAGCAGGAGGGCGAGAGAGCGAGGGCTCGGGCGGGATGACTGGGGGGCAGACGTGGCGTGTGTGGGTTTCTGTAAGTGCAGCTGTGGGCAAGGGTGGGGCTGGGCCTCCTGGGAGGGTGGAGGGTCCAGCTGGGTCACGAGTCAGGATAATCTAGAGAAGAGAGTAGGGGCTGGGCCAAAGGCTCACCGATCAGCTTTAGGAGGCCTCGGTCATCTAGGAGGATATTCTCGCACTTTAGATCCCTGCATGGGGAAGGGGAAGGGGAAGGGGAAGAGGTGCTGGTCCTGGGCTCAGATGGGTGGCCTCTTGATGCGGGTGTGGGAGCAGGCTGCAGAGGCGGCAGCGCCCTCACCGATGCACAATGCCGGAGCTGCGGCAGTGGGCCACGGCACTGACGAGCTGCCAGAACAGTCTGCGGGCCTCCTCCTCATCCAGCCCCGGGCTGCAGCGGCGTTCCGACACCCAGTTGATGTGTTCCAACAGGTCGCCGCGGGCTGCCAGCTCCAGCACCAAGTAGGAGCGCTGGCTGTTCTGGTAGGTCTCGTACAGCTGCACCTGCCAGGTCCCCACCCACCTGCTGTACCCAAAGAGGGGCTGTCCGGTGCATCGGATCAGGGTCTCGGGATGGGGCTGAGCCCCAAGCAGAGGGGTGCTGGGTGGAAGAGGGGGTGGGCCTGGGCAGCTGGAATGGTGATGGCTGGCAGCGGGGGATGGGCAGGACGGGCACAGGCTGGGTCGGGGCCTCTGCCTACCACATTCAGGTGCTTATAGGTAGCATTGAGTGATGATATTTCACGAGGCAGGAACTTTTGGGAGAACTCCCCAGGGGCCTCGGCAGTGGAGATGATCTTGATAGCCACCTGCAGGGGTGGGGGGGTGGCCGTTGTGTGTAGACCACAGCCCCTGGAGGGGGACACGGACAGGCCCCATGTCCTTTGTGCACATTGCCAAGCTTGGCTGGGGTGAGGTTGGGAAGCAGCATCCTTGGGGGGCAGTGTTGGCCTTCCTGTTCTTTCCTGGCACTGATGTGCTCAAGGGGTTCTGGAACTGGGAGTAGCCAGCTTGCAGGAGCCTTGGCCTCCAGAGAGGATGCCAGATCAGCAGGAAGGTGCCTCAGCGGGGTTAGGACAGGGCCCACTGGGGCTGGGCTAGAGGGCGGTGGCCAAGCCTGCTGCCCAGCTCACCATGGCATGGTGCTTGCCCCGCAGGTCGGAGGCCAGCTTGGCGTTGTGCTGCATGCGCTCACGTGTGGCATAGGCCAGGTAGACTTTGGAGAAGGCCCCAGAGCCAATCTTCCTGGAAGAAAGCAGGTAGCCATTGTCCCTGCATTCACGCACCTGCTCCATGAAATTTCGCTGGCCCAGCTTTCGCCTGGCACTGCCCTTCACGGAGGGCAAGGTGCCATGGAAGGGGGCAGGACGGTCCAGCTCACTGCAGGGAGTTGGGGCCAGGGAGCAGGGCTGAGGCCTGACTTGTGTCAGATGGGCTAGGGCGACAGGGCTGGAGGAGGCTGATGGGACCGGGGCAGAGGCCAGGCAGTGACCAGGGCTGAGAGCTCGGGGTGGGAGGCTAACACAGCCGTGAACTGGTGTGGGGCAGGGCAGACTCTGGGAAAGCAGGGGCAGATTCTAGAATGGAGGGTTCTAGAGCTGCCCCTGCATTGTGCCCTCGAAGAGGGGTGTCCTTCTCTGCCCCAGGACCTGCCTTCCCTGAGAACGTCTTGCTGGAACCGACCTTGTCCCCTGTAGGGCGCACTCTTTGTGGGGTGAGAATCCTCGAGGCAGGGTGAGGCCTCTGTGGGCCATCCGAAATGTGACTGGCCACAGGGACCTTTAAAGAAGCTTGTGGGAAGCATGTGGGGAGGGTAGCCACAGGAAGGCCAGCAGGGTCTCCGAGGACATCAAGAAAGAAAAGGAAGCACAACACATACTAGCAACTGTTTCAGTGAAGCCCCCTCATGCTTTGAGAGGGTACCAAGGTGGCAGCCAGGCGGGCTGCCGGAGAGGCTGAGCCAGAAGGGCATCAGGTGAGAGCCTCTGGCTTTCTTCTGCTGTGGCCTAGAAGCTTCTCTCACCCAGGCCAAGGTTTCCTGCAAGAGGCCTTGCCCCCCAGAGCTCTCTGGAGACTTGGACACATCCCCAAGGCAAGCAACAGTCCCTGGTCTGAGCCCCCACCTCAAGCCCTCCAGCTCTAGGAGACGGTAGCCAACGTGGTCGGCCCTTCTTCCCCTGGCCTCCAGAGTCTTCTCTGGGCACCGTTGCCCTGGGCAGTAGCAGCTAATGTTCCTGAGCACCTGCCTTGTGCCAGGCACTGCCCTAAGGAGTCACAGGAGCTGTGGCTGCCACCTCCCTCAGCCCTGCTTCCTGTTCACAGGCCGTGCCCAACATGCCCATCCCATGGTAGGCGTTCACATCCGGGGGCTCAAACCGGATCACCACCAAGTGATTCCTGTTTCACGGGTGACAGTTTGGGCAGTGGAGGTTCAAACATGCAGTCTTTCTGCTGGGAGCTAAAGGGCACAGTGCTATGGGCTGCTGTCCTGGAGACAGCAGCAGAGCCTGGGTCTTGGTGGAGGCTTGGTGAATCTGTGGACTTGACTTGTTCCCCACCGGGATCCACAGCGGTCAAGTGTGCCTGTTGCAGTGAAGGCCTGGGGACGCCCTGGTAGGACGGACCCATTTTCTTATCCCTGTTGGACCAGAGCCGCCTTAGAGTAGGCTTCCGCTTAACATTCCCTTGCCCACCCACCGCCCTTGTTTGGCAAGTTGCCTGCGACATGGAAAACGGGCAGACTAACAGGTTCCTTGCTGACTGAGGGGGTAGGAAAGAGAAATGGCTCCTGGTTTCAAGCAGAGGGGCTGTTATTCAGGCGTTAGGTGTTAGCAAAAGTGAAAACCGTGTGGCTCTGGCCAGGGGTGTCTGTGCCTCTGAGTTGCTGCTGTGGAGCCGGGGAACCATGCCCCTCTTAGCTTCCCAACTCCCATCAGTGCCAGAACACAACGGGAAGCCAGTGAGAATTGTGAGGAGACAGGCAGGACCCCGCTCTATCCACCCTCCCTTTGCAAAGTCTTTCCTGCCCTCCCCTCTCTGTACCCTCAGTCATTCATCAATTCTATGAAACTCATTGAGCACCCATCATGTGCCTGGCTTGGTGCTCAGCACTTGGGAGCAAGTCACAGACATGGGCGTTTCTCTCATAGAACTTCCAGTTGTAGAAAGGAGATTGGCATTAATGTAGGAAAGCTGGGATGCCTGGGTGGCTCCTTCCATTAAGCATCTGACTTCAGCTCAGGTCATGATCCACGGCTGGTAGGTTCGAGCCCTGCTTCAGGCTCTGTGCTGACAGCTCGGAGCCCGGAGCCTGCTTCGGATTCTGCGTCTCCCTCTCTCTCTGCCCATTCCCTGCTTGCACTCTGTCTCTCTCAAAAATAAACATTAAAAATATATGTAACGTGGGGCGCCTGGGTGGCTCAGTCGGTTAAGCGTCCGACTTCAGCTCAGGTCATGATCTCACAGTTACTGAGTTAGGCCTGTGTCGGTCTATGTGCTGACAGCTCAGAGCCTGGACCCTGCTTTGGATTCTGTGTCTCCCTCTCCTCTCTCTGTCCCTCCCCCACTAGCGCTCTGTCTCTCTCTCTCTCAAAAATAAACATTAAATTTTTTTTTAAAAATATATACATGTAACGTAATAAAGTCAAATGACAGCTGTGATGTGTGCTGGGACAGCCTGTGCCCTTGGGGCGTGAAGTCTGGCTGAGGCTGGGGAGGGGGGCAGAGCCAGAGGGCCATGCTGGGCACTGGCCATGGGGTGCTGAGGCAGGGCTTGGTAAGGAAAGCGAGTCCTCCAGATGTGAGCTTCCAAAAGGCCTGCCTCCTGCACTGCCCTAGCAACTTCTAGATGCTGTGGTCAGCCCCTCCCCCTTTCACCCAGTGACGGGCTGGAGTGGTTAGTGCTCTTCCTGAGGAGCCAGCCTCCCTCTGCAGAGCACCTCACCTCACCATCAGCCTTCTGGATTCTGTCCCTGTCTTTTGGGTTCCATCCCTGCAACAGAGCAAACTGAATGCCTTCTCTCTTTGGACAAAGAATGTCCCTCCCTGCACTGTTCAGCAGCCACCCTGCCCCAGTGTGTGCAGCAGGGCCCCTACTTTGCACCCCACACCATCACCCACAGCTCTCTGCAGACACAACCTGCTGCAAGATGAAGACATTTGTTGGGCCCTGGATGTTGTGCTGTTGGCCACTTCCTTCTCAAGTCGTTCTTCTCACTTTCTGAGCTTCTGGAACGCCACTCTTTTTTTTTTTTTTTTTTTGGTTAGACATGTCTACATGATTTCAGCCTTTGAGGGTGTGCAGGTGCCAGTGTCCCTGCCTGGGGTGCAGCTCTCTCCCAGCTTCTTCCCTTCTGAGTCTGAACACACCTCCTTCCACCTGCCAGCTGCGCCGCCTCACAGTGCTTGGTGTGTCTTGTTTGCTTATCACCTATCTGCTCTTCTCTCCAGAGCCCCGGGTCCCCAATGCAGAGACCTGCTCATCTCGTTGGCCGACTAAACGTGCATCTATCTGTTCGCGGAGGAGTCGGCGGCCCCGGGGTCTCTGGATATTTGTTGCGTGTTCAGTGGGTGCATTCCTGTGTGAGAGATAATAGGGCACGATACTGCTCGTGTGTGTCCAGGTTGGGTCCACCTGGCGTGTGCGCCTGGACAGGTGTGCGTTTGCGACGGGACTGGCTTTGAGCACCGTGACGCGCCGAGCCCGAGTCCCCGGTGCGGCCCCCGGTGCGTTCCCCGGTGCGTGGAGCCGCGTGCAGACATCTTTGAGGTGTCAGTGCCCAAGGAGGACAGGAACAGACTGGGGGAGGAGGCCAGGTCCCGGGCGGAGGAAGAGGGAAGTGCACGCCCCGCGCCTGCGCAGTGACCGGCCGCACCCCTAGCGGCCAGCTCGGCCGCGCTCGGGCCCAACCGTCAGCAGCTGCGGGCTCTGGGCGACCGGGGGCGGGGCGGAGCACGAGGCGGAGTTTGCGCACTCCTGCTCTCTGGGGCCTGGTGGGCGGGGTGGAGAGAGGGGGAGAGGGACGCGACTCCGGCCAATGAGCGCAGAGATCGTATGGGGGCGGGGCCGGACTGCCGCGCGCCGGGCCGCGGTTGGCGGAGGGCGGCGGGGGCGGGCTCGGCATGCGGCCCCGCCCACTCCGGTCCGGGGCTTGGCGGGAGGGCGGCGCCCGGGCCGCCGCGGCCGCAGCTTCTCAGGTAAACGGCGACCGGGAGCCGGGGACCGGCGGCGCTCGCTCTCAGAGGCGCCCCTCGGGGGAGCCTGGGCCCGAGAGTCTGGGGGCCACCCCCTCGGCCGGGCCGCGCGGGAATCCAAGTCGGGAGGCGCCTCTCCAAGGTCAGCGGACGAGCGCGAGGAGGGTCCCGGGCGTCGCGGGGCCGAGCCCGCCCCCTTCCCTGGGCTCAGGTGCGTCCAGTCCCCGGAGGAGCCGGATTTGCCGCGTCACAAGCCGGAAGAGGCCCGGCTGCCTGGCCCCTCACCTTCCTCACGCAGACCCGGGATGCCGAGTCCGGTGCCCGTGCCCTCCCTGGGAGGTGTGAGGTCCGCGCCCCTGCTCCTGCTCCCCGCCGCGAGGACACCGGGGTGTCCAATGGAGCAAGCCAAGCCTGAACTCTGAGAGCCCCAAAGCTCAGGGGACATTGCATTTCTGATTTCTCCGACATTCAGGGAGGCGGTCCGGAGCGGGGAAGTAATTTGTCCAAAGTCACGAGGATTATTGGTCACAGAGTGTAGGTCGCAAAGCTGGAAGGGCCGCAGGAAACCCAGCTCTCAAGTCCAGGGGAGAGCTGGGTGGTGCGCGCCCAGGGCTGGCCCCCAGGCCCGGATGCTGGGCTCCGACCTTCCTGCAGTGCAGCGGTAGGCCCCCAGGAGAGGGCTCTGGCGGAGCGAGCAGTGCTGGACTGAACACACTTGCACACTCTCCCCTTCGCCAGCCTAGCCAAGGTGGGGGCGGGGCTGACCCGCTCAAGCGAGCTGAGTACCGAGGGGTGGGGGGGCACAGAGGCGTGGCTGTGTGGTGGTTGGGGAGGGGCAGGTGGGGCTGTGGTGGAGGCTGGCTTTGGGGCAACAGTCTTGGAGGCAGCGACCACCTTGGAAAGGGATGGTGGTAGGGGTGAGAAGAGGGTCAGTGAGCGGACCATAGAGTGCCCGGCCAAGGTGGACAAACAGGAAGGGGTGGTGCTGGTTCCTGGCCCAGATATCTGAGCGCCTGGTGACAGGAAGACATGGCAGGTGGGTTGGGGGCCATGGACAGGTCGGGGGTAAAGGCGGTGAGTTGAGTGCTAGAGCTGTCGGGGTTAAGTGGTGGCGCCTGATCCAGATGGGGATGCCCACCGGGCACTGGGCCCCAGGAGACCCCCGTGGGAAGCGCCAGTCATGCGAAACTTCAGCAGCGGCTTGACTGTGATGTGGTTCCATCTCACGCCTGTAGTCCTGGCAGCCCAGGGGCCTGAGCATGCTGCTGTCCGCAGCGTCCTCCTTTCCAGGCTTCAGGCCGTCGTGGTTCAAGCGGGCCGGGGTCTCCCGTCTCTCCGTGGTATCACAGAGGAGTGACCGGAGTTGAGCTCACTTGGTTACCTTGAAACCAATATGCAGGCTGCCGGCTTGTTCAGACCTGCACCTCAGTTTCTCATCCCCCCCCCCCTCCCCGGGGCTGTTAGCTGCCTGCAAACATGGTTGGATCAAAGGTGGCACCTGCGTTCATCGCTAGTCCCGTGTGCTTGGAAGCAGGTGTTTGCGCTTAGTTTTCAGGCCTAGGGTCCGCTGAGGCCCAGGTAAGCAGTCGGGTTGAGGCTGGTCTGCAGCCGCAGATCTCGTGAGTCCCATGAGCCAAGTTATTTGATCTCTTTGGGGTGGGGGCTCCAGGAAAGCCCCTGTGGCTCCTGGCCGGTGCTTAGGGGATACCGGCTGCCGGAGTTACAAGGACTGTGGTTTCTTTGCCGAGCTGGAGGGCTACCTGGCTTTAGGGGTTTGCATGTGAACCCAGTGACACAGCTTGGCATGACTAACGTTGAGAAATAGCGTAATCAAGTGACTGTGAGCAATGAGCCATGGACTGCCTCTCCCAGGTCATCAGCCCACGTCCTTGTTGGTAACTCTGGAAGTCTATTCTTCCTCTGGCTCCTGTGCTAGAGGGGAAGTCCCGGGGCCTGCTGCGGGGGTGGGGGGCATTCCTGTGACCCCACAGGGTGTCCTGACTTCCCAGTCTCCCACACGCCTGTCAGGTGGACTCATGGCTGCCTCTGGGCAGTGGTGCCCATGGCCTCCTCACCTCCCATGCCCCCTTCTGACACTTCGCTGCAGTTGGCCCAGCATCTCTGTGCCCTCTGCATGCCATGTGGCAACCATAATACATGTGGGTGCCCTTCAAGCCAGGGGCTTGGACTCTGGGCTTGGACGGCACCTGGTCGGCTTACTACTAAATGCGGTTCAGTGACTGTTTAGTTGAGGTGAATGAGGAGGAAGCCGCTTCTCCGCTTCGCTACAGGGTGTAGGATGCAGACAGGGAAGACCCTGTGAACCCTGCCCTCGTGACCTCTGCGGGCGCTTCAGGGCGTGGGTCCTGGCTGGGTCCCGCCCTGCTGTTACCTAGCGATGTGTCTCTCTCTGTGTGCGTTAAAAGAGATGGTGCCTATAAGGTACCGCCCGGGCGGACACGCTGCCCGTGAGATGCAGGGTGCCTTACAGACCCTTCCTTGTCTCTGCACCCTCTTCCCCTGCAGAGCCTTCGTCTTGGTTTGCCATCAGCAGTCTGCTCGCCGTTGGTTTGTCTTCATAGATAGCAGGGTCTGTGCTGCTGTCCCTGTGGGTCCAGTGTCAGCACATGGACCACCCGGCCTGGGGCAGGGGCAGCGGACGGGACTCTACAAAACTGGTCTTGCTCAGCTGGGCACACTTTCCTTTTCCGTTTGATGGTCAAGCTCCGCTCCTTGCACTGTGGTTCATACGAATGTACCTACCCACCACTTTCTCTCATTGGTTGTGTTTTGTTTTTTTTTTTTAATACAAATCTGACCAGATCTCTGATTGGTATTTGTTTTTCTTCTAACATCTCTGTGCACTTGTGTGAGGGTTTCTGTAGATAGAAGGTGGGTGTCAGAAGATGGGTGACACGATCGCACGGTGTGACCCTTAGGGCTCTTGCAGATGTCCCACAGGCTCTGCTGCCTGTCCCCGCTGTGCAGTGACTACGGCACCGATGACGTCCGATGCTGGTGGAGCAGCAGGCCTCCCTGCAAGCCTTTCCCTTGTGACACAAATGGAGCCCGTGCCCGAGTCCTGAACTAAGCTGCCTGCCAGTGCGGGGGAGGCCAGGGCTTGCCCCTCTGCCGGCTGTCTCTTCTGGAATTGTGTACCCTCTTTGTCCATTTTCCTGCTTGTCATCCTGATGTAGGTGAGCTCCTTTGCATGTTAATGTGGGACACATTTGCCTCTTGTTACACCTGTTGTGAGTGAGTTGTCTTTCTTTCTCTTTTGTTTACCTTCTGCTCTGGTGGTTGGATGAGTTGTGTGCACACCGAGGCTTGTGTGCTTAGGTATAAGTGTACGTATATGGTTTTCAAGTCTTATGTATGTTTTTGACCTTCAGAAACTTTAAACTTTTATATTGTCAAACTGAGCAGTGTTCATTAAGGTGTCTGTGTTTTTGTGTGGGGCTTAGAACGTCCTTTTCTACTTCAAGATGATAAAATATTTACCTATATTTTCTTTCTTTTTTAAACTGTATTTATTTAAGCAATCTCTGTATCCAGTGTGGCGCTCAAACTCATGCCCCCAAGGTCAAGAGCCACATACTCCGTGGGCTGAGCCAGCCAGGTGCCCCTGCCTGTATTTTCTGCCAGGACTTTTACATTTCATTTTTCCATTTAACTCTTATGTGCATCTAGAATTCGTGTTGGAATAAAGAAGGATGTGGGGAGGCTAACGTTTTCCCTGAGTGTTTAGCTATTTCGATGCTATTTATTGTTGACTAATCTGTCTGTAGGATGTAAAACCCTTTCTTGTATAATACGTTTACCTCCTTATTGGTGTTCATTTCTGGACTTTCTATATAGTTCTGTTGACTTAATACACTTTAATATAAATCCTCCTCTTCATGTACGTTAAAAAGTTTAATTGGCTATTCGTGTATGTTAATTCTTTTTTTAAGTTTATTCATTTATATTAGAGAGAGCCAGCGAGCATGTGAGTGGGGAGGGGCAGAGAGAGAAGGAGAGAAAGAATCCCAAGCAGGCTCTGCACTGACAGTACAGAGCCCGATGTGGAGCTTGAACTCACAAACTGTGAGATCATGACCTGAGCTGAAACCGAGTCAGCTCTTCAACCGACTGAGCCACCTAGGCGTCCCGTGTTAATTCTTCTCTATGAATTTTGGAACCACTGCATCAAGTACCCTCCAGTATCCTGAATCATATATTTACACATTCAGAAAGCTGACAGTTTTACAATATTGAATCATACGGAAGGATTTTGATTTTATTCCTTCAATGAGCAGTATTTAAAAAAATTCTGTGCACACTAAGGGTAAAAACCAAAACTTTTTCCCTTGCAGTGCAGTGGAGAAGACAGGGAAACTGGAACATACAACTGATCTTATATTCATCGTGTGAACAAAGGGTTGTGGGAACATCCCATCACTCGCCGGAAGGTTGGGTGAGCAGGAGTCCTGTGGTAGAGGCCAGGCAGGACGTCCTTGCAGAGGTGCTGAGAGTCCAGGCCGTGGCCAGGGGTTTGCAGGTGGCCAGGACGCCTAGAACGTAAAGGACAGAGAAAGAAGCAGAGAGAGGTTTGGGCCTGGGTCTGGGTCACGACAGCCCATGGTGAAGGCGTTAGGTTCTGTGGGCAGCAGGAGGACTGGTAAGTCGCGGTGAGGCCTGTTGAGGTCAGCGTTTGTAAAGGTCAGCACTCTGGGCACGGAGGAGGCGTGTGGGGGGGTGGCCCAGGCAGGACGGTCCATGAGACAGGCGGGGTACAGGACCTCGGTGGGGCAGTAGGGCATCTACCGCCTGAGTGAAGGGCAGAAGGAGGGGAAGGAGGGCAGTGGGGGGTGCTGACGTTTATTACACTGTGTCTGTCACCGAGGGGTGTGACTTGGTGCCATTAATTTCATTCCCTTAACAGTGTATTCGAAGAGAAGTGTTTTGATGAATTTAAGTTTATCAAGTCTTTTTTTTTTTTTTTTGGCATAGATTTTGCCTTTGGTGTCAGTCATGGAGATTTTCTTCTTCTTTTTTTTTTTTTCCTCCCTCAGAAGTTTTACAGTTTTAACTTTTACATTTAGGTCTGTAAATCATTTTGAGTTTTTATACGTGGTGTGAAGTTTAGACTGAAGTTTGTTTTATTGGATGCAGATGCCCAGCTGTGCAGCACTATTTATTGACGAGACTCTCCCTTCTCCCCTGAATAGACTTTGTACCTTTGTTAAAAATCAATTGGCCATATAAGTCTTGATGTCAGGTAGGGTACGTCCCCCAATTTTTTTTTCCAGCAGTGTTCTGGCAATTCTAAGTCTTCACACTTTCAGGTGAATTTTAGAATTAGTTCGTCCATTTCTACAAAAAGCCTGCTAGGATTTTGACTGGAATGCATCTGTAGATCCATTTAGGAACAACTGATATCTTAGCACAGTATATCTCTCTGTTTATTTAAGTTTTCTTTTTTTTTTTTTTTTTTTTTTAAATTTTTTTTTTCAACATTTATTTATTTTTGGGACAGAGAGAGACAGAGCATGAACGGGGGAGGGGCAGAGAGAGAGGGAGACACAGAATCGGAAACAGGCTCCAGGCTCTGAGCCATCAGCCCAGAGCCCGACGCGGGGCTCGAACTCACGGACCGCGAGATCGTGACCTGGCTGAAGTCGGACGCTTAACCGACTGCGCCACCCAGGCGCCCCAAGTTTTCTTTAACTTTTTAAAAATTTTATTTTAGCGTGTGAGCGGGAGAGAGGGGCTGAGGGAGAGAGAGAGAATCTTAAGCAGGCCGCACGTTCAGTGTGGAGCCCAATGCAGGGCCCGATCCCATGACCCTGGGATCATGACCTGAGTCGAAATCAAGAGTTAGATACTCAAAAGACTGAGCCACCCAGGAGCCCCTATTTTTCTTTTTTTAATGTTGTATATAATTTATTCATAGTGAAAATATTATATACATATATATTTTTTAGCTTACATCTAAGTTAGCATATAGTGCAGCATGATTTCAGGAGTAGATTCCTTAATGCCCCTTACCCATTTAGCCCATCCCCCTCCCACAACCCCTCCAGTAACCCTCTGTTCTCCATATTTATGAGTCTCTTATGCTTTGTCCCCTTCCCTGTTTTTATATTATTTTTATTCCCTTCCCTTATGTTCATCTGTTTTGTCTCTGCTGTCAGCACAGAGCCTGACATGGGGTTGAACAGATGAACCACGAGATGATGCCCTGAGCTGAAACCGAGAGTTGGATGCTTAACCAGCTGAGTCCCCCAGGCGCCCCTGATGTACTATTCTTCTTATGTTATTGGATGATTTGATAAAATATTGTTAAGAATTTTTACATTTGTGCCTGTGAGGGATATTGGCCTATGATTTTCATTATTTGTAATAACTTTGCCTGCTTTTGTTATCAGAGTAATGCTGGCTTCATAGAATCAGTTGGGAAGTATTCCCTTGTTTTCAATTTTCTTGGAAGAATTTGTGTAGAGTTGGTATTATTTCTTCCTTAAATGTTTGGTAGAATTCCCCAGGGAAGTCATTTAGGCCTTTCATCTAGAACTTTCTCTTTGGGAGGATTTATTTTTTTATTTTTTTAAGTTTATTTATTTTGAGACAGAGGGAGCAAACGGGGAAGGGACAGAGAGAGGGAGAGAGAGAATCTCAAGCAGGCTCCGCACCACCAGTGCAGAGCCTGATGCGGGACTCAAACTCATGAACCGTGAGATCACGACCTGAGCCGAAATTGGACGCTTAACTGACTGAGCCACCCAGGTGCCCCTCTACGGGAAGATTTTTGACTTTTTAAATTTGCCGAGATTTGTTTTAATGCCCAGAATGTAGTCAGTCTTGGTTAGCATTCGATGTGCTTTTGGAAGGAATATACTACTTGTGATGAATGGATGGTTCTATAAATACTACTTAGGTCAAGTTGGTTGACAGTATTGTTCAGGTCTTCTGTACCCTTACTGATTATCTGTACAATTGTTTTGTCAGTTATAGAGAAATCTCTACTATAATTTCTATTTTTCTATTTCATTTTGCATTTCTATTCGTTTTGGCTTTGTGATCTTTGAAGTTCTGCTATTAGGCACATAAACGTTTAGGATTGTTATGCCTCTGAAACCTACTCTGTCTATTCATATAGTTACTGCAGCTTTCTTGTGACTGGCGTCGGCCTCGTTTTTCTTTACCCACCCTTTTAACCTCTTTATGCTAACATGTGTGGTCTTTCCTGTGGTTTCTTGTGAAATACAGTTATAACTGTCTAGCTGTCCTTGTCTACGAATTCTTCTGCATCATTTCTGGATCAGTTTATATTGAGTGATTCATTCTCATTGTGGGTTGTTTTTGTTTTGTTTCGTTTTATGTTTTTTGGGTTTTTAAAAATTTTTTTTTTTTAACGTTTATTTATTTTTGGGACAGAGAGAGACAGAGCATGAACGGGGGAGGGGCAGAGAGAGAGGGAGACACAGAATCGGAAACAGGCTCCAGGCTCTGAGCCATCAGCCCAGAGCCCGACGCCTGACGCGGGGCTCGAACTCACGGACCGTGAGATCGTGACCTGAGCTGAAGTCGGACGCTTAACCGACTGAGCCACCCAGGCGCCCCTGTTTTTTGTTTTTTTTTTTGTTTTTTGTTTTTTGTTTTTTTTTTTTGCTTCTTTGCATGCCGAGTAATTTTTTGCTGGATGTCAGACATGTTATTTTACCTTGCTGGTGCTAGGTATTTTTGTGTTGCTATTATTCTTGAACTTTGCTGGGATGTAGCTAAGTTACTTGGGAACAATTTGATCTTTTCAGGTCTTTTTTTGTTTTTATTTATTTAAAAAAATTTGTTTTAAGCTTTATTTATTTTTGAGAGAGAGACGGACAGAGCGTGAGTGGGGGAGGAGCAGAGAGGGAGACCCAGAATCCGAAGCAGGCTCCAGGCTCTGAGCTGTCTGCACAGGGCCCGACGCGGGGCTCGAACCCACGAACCATGAGATCATGACCTGAGCCAAAGTCGGCCGCTTAACCGACTGAGCCATCCAGGTGCCCACTTCATTTGTTTTTAAACGTTTATTTATTTTTGAGAGAGATATATATAGAGAGAAAGAGAAAGTGTGGTGGGGGGGAGCGCAGAGAGAGAGGGAGACAGAGGATCTGAAGTGGGCTGCGAGCTGACAGCAGAGAACCCGATGTGGGGCTTGAACTCACAAACCATGAGATCCTGACCTGAGCTGAAGTCAAGCCCTTAACTGACTGAGCCACCCAGGCGCCCCTTCAGGTCTTACTTTTAGCTTTGTTAGGTGAGAGCAGACAGCGTTTAGCCTATGGCTAATTTTATTTTTTTACCAAGGCAAAACCCTTTTGAGTGCTCTTCCCAATACTCTGACTTTTGACGTTTTCCCCTTGGGCTGTTGGGAACAGCCCCGTTCCTGGTCTTTGGTGAGTTCTGGCGATGTTTCTGCTGGGTTTTTGGGGTAGTTCTTTCCCTGGCTTTGGTAGTTTTTTCTCAGATACGGTGCTTGAATCAGTTTTCTGTTGCTGCTCTGATAAGTTACCACGGGCTTAGTGCCTTAAATGATGTATATGTATTATCCTAGAGTCCCTGAGAACTTTAGGCTGGAGGCAGTCGGGCCGTGCTCCTTGCTGGGGTCTCTGGGGAGAATCTGTCTCCTGCTCTTTGACGTTGTTGGCACGATTTGGTTCGTTGTGGCTGTAGGACCGAAGTCCCTGTTTCCTTGCTGGCCGTAAACTAAGGGACACGTCCGGCTTTTCGAGGCCACCCAAATTATGTGGTCCAGAGCCTCCTTCCTCTGTCTTTAAAGCCAGCCGGGGGGGTTGAATCCTCCTCACGCTTCAAATTTCTCCTCCTCCTCCTTCCACCTCCTCTCTTTGCCCCGCTGGGAGGGGTTCTCTGCAGTTTAAGGATTTACATACACCCTTTCGCTAGTCTCACTCACATAAGCCAGGGTAGTCCCCCCACCTCAAGGTCTGTACCCTTAATCCCACCTGCTGAGTCCCTTTTGACATGTAACATATTCACAGGTTCTGGGGGTGAGGACATAGGCATCTTTGGGGACATTACTCTGCTGCCCAGCACTGACCAGTAAGTCTGCCAGGACCCTCTGCAGATCTCTGGAGTTCTCTGTGGTGCTAGCGTCTATAGACTGGCAGGACCTAGGTCTCCCAAGATGCTCCCAGTTGTCTCAAGCCGGGGGTATTGCCGGGTCCTGGTGATTCCTCCTCAGCCTGGATGCACTCTCCGGGCCGTGAGCTGGAGTGGCTACAGGGCTCCTGTCCTTCATTTCCTGACGTCTGTCACCCTGAGAACTGCAGGTCCGTGTGTTTCGTCCAGCTTTCTAGTGGTTTGGGTCAGGAGGGCAGCTGGTCCGTGACTCCCGTCTGGGCTGGGAGCTGAAGCCTCTTACACTTATTCCTTACTCTTTGCTCCTGTTTGAGTTGGGTGCACGTGGCCTTTTGCACTTGTAGGAAGAGCGTTTCGAACTTGGAATTTGAGTCGGTTTAACCCTGTTTCTTCCTGGGTAGTGGAGACAGGCAGCCGTGTCCCCTCTGGGGACAGCCGCTTGTCTCGTAGATGCAGACCAGGTCTAGGCGTCGGGATTTGGGTTCTGTCTGAGCATGTGTCGCCACTGCCTTTGAGAAGATCTTCGGATTCTTTCTGGAACCTGCTGCCAGCATACTTCATACCCTGCCTGATGGCTGCGACCTTTCAGCCCTTCATCCTTTGTGGGTTTGGGTTTTTTGGCCGCCTTCTTGCTCTGCCACAAGTGAAATGTGTGTTTCTATTTCTTGTTTTCCTTGTTACTTTTAGACGCTTTCCAGGAAGAAAGGGGAAACACCTTGCTGATGCCAGCGTCTTTGAACCAGTGTCTTCTCCTTCTGCTTTCTCTCTGCCTGGGATTCCTGGAGATTTCTGGTTTGCTAATTTTATCTTGTTTTCTAGTGTTCTTGTGGGTTTATTCTTTTAAAACTTGCATCTTCGGGGTACCTGGCTGGCTCAGTCGTGGAGCACGGGACTCTTGATCTCGGGGCTGTGAGTTTGAGCCCCATGTTGGATGTAGAGATGACTTAAAAGTAAAATCTTTTTAAAAATTGAAAAAAAGTACTTGCATCTTCTCTGGTCATCTCATTGAGGTTTTGGTGGGACACGTGTGTGTGCTTGGGCCGGTTTGCCTTCCTGGGCATGTGCGGTGTTGTCACTCACTTATAATTCCGCCACCACTCGCCCCGGGATTTCTCACTTCCTTCCTTCCTGTGTTCGTAGCCAGATGAGTGTCCTCTTGCTTGGTTAGGGCCAGGTCATGGCACCTCCTCTCTCGTCTCTGTCCTTTTATGGATGAGAGGTGATCAGGGGAGGGTCCAAGATGGAGGTGACCCATCGAGGGGCGGTGGGATTGCCAGCTCACAGAAGACATCAGTGTTAGAAAGCCGTCAGCTACAGCGCCGAGGGCCTGAGGTCCCTCTGACCTTATAGGACCTTGGAGAGTGTCACGTAGGTCCGAGCGTGGCCCTGCGCTGAAGAGGCAGGGGCATTTGCCTACTGGTGGGTTTTACTCTTGGGGCCCATCTGCTGCAAGGGCTGCCTCGAGGCGTGTAGTGCCTGAAAGCCACATCTCTCAAATGCCAGGGGCGGTTTGGATGGTTGGTTTCCTCTGCCAGTGAACCCGCCAGACCCCATGCTGCCCTTCCAGCGTCTCTCGTTGTGCTAGAATTCTCAGGCACGGGGTGTCAAGCCTGTGGTGATCCGCCTTGTCCTTGGCTCTCGGGGACAGGTTTCCCTGCTGTGCACAGACTGCGGGTGACGGGTGACGGGTGACTTCAGCCTCGTGCGCGCCCTCTCTCGTTTACAGAGTGATGGAAGCTGCTGTAGGTGGAGTCGGGGGGGCACATCTGCCCCTCTCACCGTGTGGGCTCACATCACCCTGGCCGGGCTGCCGGGTGCGGCAGAGGGGAGCTGGGAACCGTGGGGGGAGGGCGCCTTCCGCCCTCCGTGACCGCCATCCGCCGTGTGCCAGATGGCTCCCTCACGAGAAGGCACTGATGTCCTGTTTCACGCCTGTTTTTTTTAAGCTTACTTATTTATTTATTTTTGAGACAGAGAGGGAGAGAGTGTGTGAGCAGGGGAGGGTCAGAGAGAGAGGGAGTCCCAAGCAGGCTCTGCGCTGTCAGCACAGAGCCTGATGTGGGGCTCAATCCCATAAATCGTGAGATCATAACCTGAGCTGACATCAAGAGTCGGCCGCTTACCCGAGCCCCCAGGCGCCCCTGAAATCATGGTTTATACAAACACAGTGACGGCCTGTAAACCGAGGACTCTTACGGTTTAAATGTGTTTTCGGTTACTCCAGGTTTGAGAAGAAGCTGCCCGAGCTGACGCCGGTGAGGCGGCCGAGATGGCAGAGCCCTACGTGAAGAGTGAGTGAGTGGGCTGGGCAGGGACATGGGGCAGTGGAGCGCCTGCCAGCTTGGAGTTTGGGACCCGGCCGAGCGTGGCGTTGAGCGAACGGGCTTTGAGGGAGGCACTGTCGCATGGCATGAACAGGCTCTCTCCAAGCTCTCGGTAAAGAAAAGAAAACGAGGTCGTTGTCTGCGTAGCTGCTGAATCAGAGGGGGCCGATTGGGCTGCAGGCTCCGTGTGGTGTGGGGAGTGATGTTTGCCGGGCGAAGGGGGCTTTGTGCTCTGAGTAGGGGGGCCCTGTGCCTCTGCCCCTTTCTACACAAGACCTGGGTCCGGCAGCCACCTTGGCTGTCCACCCTGTCCCGGCCCCCAGGGCCACCGGTTTGCTGAGGCGAGGGGAGAGACGTCCTTGCCCCACAGAGCGCCTCCCCCAGGAGTGAGGATCCATAAGTGCCGTTCGCAGGCCCCGGGCCCTGGGCTCTGGGGACACTGAGGATGGCAGGGTCCTGTCCGGGAGCACCGAGCCGGAGAGGTCTGGCTCTGAGTGTGGAGCATTGACCAGCAGGGATAGGATGGTGGAGAGTTGTCTCTGGGGGCAGGTGGCAGACCTAGCCCTGAGTCTATAACACCTGCCTTTTACAGCAGCCACGGTCCGGGGGGAGGGGGGGGCACGAAGCACACACAGCCTGGGACGGAAGGTCAGGGGTTAGCCAGGGTGGCCTCGGAGCAGCCGGCCAGTGGGTCCCAGACAGAGACCCTGGCGAGCAGACCGGGGGGAGGCAGTGTGTGTGCAAGAGTGCCTCGGGTGTGTGCGGCCGAGGTGTGCAAGGTGGCCAGGCGGTGGGGCCTGGGGGAGGTTGCTGGGGCAACGGGAAAGTACAGGGGTCGGGGAAGGGTAGGCGTCCTCCAACTCACAGGCCGAGGCGGTGGCTGGCGGGGTCGGCCGGGCCTGAGCACGCACGCCGGGCTTTGTCTCTGTAGAGCTGTCCACTGTCCTGCTGGAGGCCATCACCGACAAGGACCCTCTGGTGCAGGAGCAGGTCTGTGGCGCCCTGTGCGCCCTCGGAGAGGCGCGGCCAGCGGAGGTGCTCCGAGCCTGTGAGGAGTACCTGTGGCAGCACGAGAAGGTATTCCCTGCCCGTGGCTGGCGGGTGTCAGGGGGTGAGCCGCTCCCCTAGGCGCTCCGGGGCCCTTGGGGCGGGGTCTGTAGGGGAGGGGTGGCTGCAAAGCCGGGGTCCCGGTTGCTGTGAGTAGAAAGCCGCCCCTTCCGGTCCAAGTTCCCCCGACATGGGGCATTTCCAGGACACGTGAGCCGCCTCAACTTGTGGCCTGTGGGTCCGTCCCGTCGCGGGGGCACCGGGTGGGCACGTCAGGCGGTCAGCCGCACAGCATCCAGCTGCTCACAAGCCCAGGCTGTGTTGGCGTCCCCGCTCACTCGCTGGCTCGAGGACGGACAGCTCTCCTCGCCGGGGTCTGTGCTGTCCCCCAAGGGAGAGAGAGCAGGCCACTCGCCGTCAGGGACCGCCAGAGGAACGGGTGGACGAGCGCGTGAGGGAGGGTGGAAGGCGTTCGAAGCGGGGCCGCCCGCGGGGCCCGGGCCCTCTCCCTCGCCGCCCTCCCATGGACCGCGGGCCCCCGTGCTGGCCGTGCCCAGGGCAGCCCTGCAGGGACGCGGGCGTGCCCGTCGGTGCCGCAGAGGAGGCTGGGAGCCAGCTCTCTGTTCCGGAGTCGCCGCCAGCCCCGGGTGTGAAGTGGGTGTGTGCTGGCTCTAGTTGTTCTCGGTGTGCTTTGGGCTCTTCCTCGGAGGGAGAGGCACTTTCACAGCCTTAAAAGAACAGTTTTCCTTGTGTCTGGTCTAATACTTTGAGGTGGAAAAGGGGATCTCTGTACGGCGGGAGCTACTTCTCTCTCACGTGGGACCGCCATCTCCTAGGCAGTAGGTCAGTCCCACCGGGCGGCCACTGAGCTGATCATATGGCAGCTTAGGGCCACCCCCCCCCCATCCCAGCTTTGGCTCTCTTAGCCTTTCTGGCCTTTTATGTGCGCGTAGGCACACTAGGGCCGCCCGTGGGGACTGTGCGTAGAGCGAGTGGGGAGAGTGCACGCTTGTGCTCGGGCGCTGTGCGTGTCCACCGCGGCTCTTCCGTGGCCTCGTGGAGCTTCGCGCCGCTCACGTGCCGGGCGCTGGCCCTCCCGTGTGTGGCTGAGAGCCTTTGTGATTGCTAGCGACCCATACGCAGCGAGACGTCGTGGGCTTCCTTCTGGCCGTTTTCCAGCTCATCTAGGATTTTGCACTTCTTACAGCCTTTTCGGTTTCTTTCACCACTTTAAGAAGAAAGCTGTCCCTTTCACGTTTGCATGTTTGCAGTAAAAGTATACGAAGCGGGAAGTTCTGTCCTCTCGACTGAGCTCCTCGCCAGGCACCTCTCTCTGCCCCTACGCCGCCCCCACCCTGCCCCCAGGTCTTGCCACCTGCCTGGCATCCTCACCCCGTGCGTTATGCGGTTTCACCTCCCACTGACTCTCCCTGGACGCGTGGGCGGGGCGCACACGGGGACAGACCGTCCCTGCACGGTGGCTCTCAGGCCCATGGGCGGGAAGTGGCTGGTGGAACAGAGGCAGAAGTAGTCGTCTGGGTCGGTCAGGGTCACTCCAGCACGAGCAGGCTTGGGTCTCTCACGGTTCTGGAGGCCGGGAGTCCGAGATCACGGTGCCGGCAGGTTCTGTGTGCGGTGGGGACCCGCTTCTTACTTTATAGGCGGCCTTCTCCTCACCCTGTCCTCACACAGCAGAAGGGAGGAGGGAGCTCTCTGGAGCCTCTTTAGAAGGCACTAATCCCGCCCCTGAGGCTGCACCCTCCTGACCTGCTCGCTTCCTGAAGACCCACCTCCCAATACTGTCACCTTGGGGTTAGGTTTCAGCACAGGCATTTTGGGGAGACCGTTTGTAGCAATAGTAAAATCAAACTTTGAACTGGTAACTAAAGGTTTTCTTCTGTTTGTTCTCTTTTTTTTGGCTGGTTTCAACTTCGTGCATTCGTGTCTGGTTTTCTCTAGAATCTCATCCTAACACAAGGGAGGTCTTTCGTTTGTTTTTTACACGTTTGTTTATTTATTCCGAGAGAGAGACGTGTGTGAGAGTTTACTTGGCGCTGAGTTATTCTGCTAGGGGTTAAAATCCCAGCGTGCTCAGCAGCGAGTTGACTCCTCCACTGACCCAGGTCAGGACCTTAGACGGGTGCTGGTAGTCACCTCATGCTTCGGGACCATGTGGTGACTGTCCGACCTTTGCGTCCCATGGCGAAGGTCCTTCCTGCAGATGACCCGGCGCAGGTTCTCGAGCATTTCTTGAGCAGAACCGGTCAGTGCTGGGGGGAAGGCGGGACGATGGGCTCGCTGGCAGCACGTCAGAGTGTGGAGCCGGAAATCTGCCACGCCCGCTCTGGGCCGGTCCCTGGGCCACCCCAGCGCGGTTCCCGCCCTGCTCAGGTGACAGGCCCGTGGCTTTATCACCGCGTGCCGTGGAGCACTACATTTTGTTCTGATGGGGCTAATGTTCTGCCCGTTGAACTTTAAGAGCAATGTAAAATGGAAACGGAAAACCTTTTTCTTTAAAAATAGGCGACTGTTGCAATCCCTATCAAAATCCCAGGGATGGTTTTTGCAGAAATAGAAAAAGCCATCCTAAAAGTCAGACGAAACCTCAAGGGATCCTGAACAGCCAAAACAGTCTTGAAAAAGAACAAAGCTGGGGACTCACACTCGTTGACTTCAAGGCTTACTACAGGGCCGCTGGAGCCGAACACCACGGTGGAGACCGGCCGAGAGATGGGCAGAGAGACGGGGCAGAGAGACGGGGCAGAGAGACAGGCGTAGAGACGAATGCAATAGAGTCGAGAGCCCGGGAAAAACCTTTGTGTATGTGGTCAAACGAATTTTGACGCAGTTTATCACCCAGAGAACAAAACCTAACACTGGAGCTTTCCCCCAGGAATCTGAGGCAGGTTTCGTGGGATCTGTTCGTCGATCTAGAGGTGTTTACCATCTGCATTGGCTCTTTTCAGGAACAAAAATCGTGCCCATGGGTGGGCCCCACAGTGCAGGAGGCTGCTGGTGGCCTCTGTGGGAGGGAACCCCTGCTTTTACAGAGCTCCCTCCACCAGCCCAAGTCACCTGTCCTTCTGGCCCCTTTTCCTCTGGTCGCCCAGGCTCAGTCCTGTCCCGGCACAGACCAGGGCACCGCGTGCTGCCGTGTGTGCCGGACCCCCCTCCACCTGGATGCCCCGCTCCTGGGGGCGGGAGGTCCTCACAGGAAGGCCGGTCTTGGTCTTTCCCTGCCCCCTGCCTGTTTCTTGCCCTCCCCTCCGGTCTCTGTGAGCGCCCCGGGGCTCCTGGCCCGATGGAGCCTCTCCCTTGGCTGCGCCCTGCTCTGTTCACCTCACCTCTGCTGCGGTCCGTCCTTGCAGCGAGGCACCTTGGCTTCCTGGCCCCGGACCCCGCTCCCAGCCGTCACCACACGTCCTCAGTTGAGGCGAGGATGAGTGCCAGGTGGGGCCACGGCTGCCAGGTGCCGACGAGGACTGTGTCTGGGCGGGTGGAGGGCCCACCCGGAGCAGGGGAGGAACCCTAGGACAGGGCCGGCAGTGCCGTCATTTTACTGTCCAGCCTCAGCCCTTGGGGCGAGGTCGGAAGCGTGGGGAGGGGTGTAACAGACAAGGCCCCCTCGGGGCGGGGCGCGCCTGAGTGAGGAGAGGGCCTGTCAAGCAGTCTCCTCTGACCGGTCTCCCTGGGGAGCCCCAAAACTTCCTGGTGGCAGCAAACTCTGTTGTGATAGGACCTCTCGGGGCAGGAGAGCTTCTGGCCCGGAGACCCCGGCCACAGCACGAGGGTCACCATCTGTTCACTGTGGGTGTTGCACAGAACACTCCTGGCACCTGCTGATGACCTCGTGCCCTCACCCGCTTCTCATGGTCCTTTCCTGTGCGAGGCCCCGAGAGTCTGGGAGCATGAGGAGTGGCCAGGCGTGCCCTGACCTCCCGCGTTGGGGCAGCCAGGGGTGACTGTGAGTTGAGTCACCCCTATAGAGAAAGCAGGTGTCAGCAGGCTGCCTGGGTGCGAGCTCCCCTTCCAGGACCTTCCTCGATGGTTTCTCTGGTCAGTTGGCACATCCTTACCGGACGATGATCCTGAGGGCCATGGAGACGGTCGTGAGCAGTCACATCAGTGACCTGGACAAGGACATGGCCAGGGCTGTCATCTTCCTGGCCTCCAGCGAGATGACCAGGGTGAAGGTATGGGGGGCACCTGCCTGCGCGGGGAGGGGAGCTTCTTTCCTAGGACTTTGACCCGAGCGCATTGGGAACGTGGGCTCGCATCTGGCTGCCTTGGGCCGGCCGCCCCTTCCTGCACACTGAGTGCCCTGTTGGGATGGGGAGGCCCGCCCATAAGTGTAGAGGTGGAGCTGGAGCAGAGACAAACTTCTGGAACTCTCAGGGCAGATGCAAGGGCACTGGTGCCGGCCCCCCAGCGTGAGGAGGACGTTGCCAGGCTCTGCGCGGGGCCGGCTCCCGGTGGCAGCACTTTCCTCTCCCTGCAGGTGGAGGGGGCAGGTGCTCGGCTCCCTGCAGGTGGAGGGGGGGAGCAGGGGATACTGGGGGAGGGGGCTTGGGAGAGTTCTATAGCAGGTGCTCACGGGGAGCCTGAGAACAGGGCACGACGTCCCATTGTTGCTTCTTGGGCAATTTCAGGGCGAGGTCCTGTGTCCCTTGCTTGATCGGGGCATCAGTGCACGTTTTCGGGGCGGGGGGTACAGGACTTGGTGTGTGACTGGCAGCAGGCTGCCAGCAACGTCCTGGTGGCTGTTGGGAAGCAGTTCATCGGCCTGGTGATGGAGGAGGTGCTGAGCAAGTTCCAGCCTGGGGCGCTGCCGCACTACTTCGTCGTGCAGACCCTCGCCAACCTGGCGGCTTCCAACGGTAGGTTCCGCCTGGCCTGCCCCCACCGGCATTCGGAGCGAGTGGGGGGGACCTCTCCACCACCCGCCCCGGGCCGTGTGGCCTGGGGGCACGGGGCGGGCGCACGGCGGCCAGGCCAGGTGAGCGGGGGTTCCCTGACGCCCCCCCCCCCCTTTGCAGTGTTCGGCATGGTGCCCTTCCTGACGTCCATCCTGAGCACCATGCTCCCCATGCTGGGCATGGCCAAGCACGACACGATGAGGGTGGCGTTTTGCTGTGGTAAGATGGGGTCTCCGGGGCGGGGGCTGGGAGCCGCCTGCCCACCCCTTGGGTCTGGGGAGGGTCACGAGTCCTCTGGGCGGCGGAGGAGGGCTGAGCGGCCCTGGGTGACTGCGGACGTGTGGGCGGGTGGGCACTGCTGCAGGCGGAGACTCGGCCTGGGCGTCCGGCCGCTTCTGTCCGCTGGCAGGGGCCCCTGTACCTCACGGTGCGGTTCTCCGAGGCCGGGACACTTGCGGGGGTGCGGGAAGAAACCTCCCCAGAGCCGCAGAGACTTCCCACATCTCTCCCTGCTCAGTACTGGGCATCTCCGAAAGGGGTCCTTACTCCCCTCCCTCCCGGTCTGCTGTCCTCTGTGCACTCAGCAGGGACGGCTTCTCAGGGCGGGGTCCGTGCACGGAGTGGAGGGGGTGTGGGGGGGATGGCTCCTCACGGCAGGCCCTTCGAGGCAAGGGAGGCGTTCCTGTTGGGAGGAGGGCACAGGGTCCTGAAGCGTGGAAGGTGCCGTGGGCGGCTGTGCCCACATTGCGTGGCTTCCTCTGGAATGCCCGCAGCCCTGGCACCGAGTGGGGAGCAGGGCTCCGGTTAGGAGGGTCCTCGGTAAGGGAAGGGTGTGGTGACTGGACAGGGTCAGGGCACCTGGAGCTCAGCTGAGGGCTTGTCAGGTATTTGCCGGCCGGCCTGCTGCCCCCACTCCCTGCCGTGTACTTGGGGGCGACTGGGGCCTTTCACAGCAGCATACTGGAGCCCGGGGCCCTCGTCCACCCCGCTCGCGGGGGCTTTGGATCCTGGGGCCCCGGGGAGGGGCTCCAGCTCCTGCCGGCTGTCCTTACGGCCCCTCGCTCCCATGTCCCTTGTCCCTGCCACGGCCTCCTTCCTGTCTTCTTCTCACGCGCTCCTCCCACCGCGGGTGATGGCAGACTCCCCGGGTTAAACTGTAGGAACCCTCCTTGACCTGGTTTCGGGTCACGAGAATTTTCATCAGGGTCCTGGGACAGCTGAGCCGGGGATTCCCACCGGGCTGGATGGCAGAGCAGGACCCAGAAGGTGGGGCGTGGGGATGTGTTTGCAGGTGCTGGAAGCAAGGGGGGGTGGGGAGCTGGGAGGTCATCTAGGACGGCGCATCCAAGTTGGAGGGGGAGTAAGGAGACCCCGCGCCGCAGCCGAGGGCTCCTCGGGAAGGACGCAGCTCCATCCCTACAGCTGCCGAGGCCGCGAGGGGGGGGCCGGCCCGAGGTGCCGAAGAACCGACCCTTCTAATGCCACTGACGGTTTTTACCGCGTCCGCGTCCGTCGTGTGTGAGCAGCATTCGCTCTGCGCCGGACGTGCTGTCTGCAGGGCACGTGGTGCTCTCCGCTGATGGACGCTCCCGCCTGCCGTTGGAGGAGAGAGCGGCCCTTCCCGCTGGCATGGTGGGCCGTGAGTGGGCCGAGGCCTCCCGTGTCTGCTGGCCCGGGGCCACGAACAGAAGTTGGTGCCCCAGGGTCCTTCCCGGTTGCGTCTGCTGACGCTGTGGTTGGAGGGAGAAGAGCCAGAACGCCCGGAGGTGGAGACGGCGTCCCCCGGACAGCCGGTGCGCAGCCAGCCTGACCACACCGTGTGGCACTGACGGCGGCCCCGGATTGCTGCCCGCGACCAGCGTCTCTCAGAGCGACGGCGGCAGCAGCATAAACAGAGCTCCAAGACCTGGGCGAGCAGACAGTCCAGGGAGAAGAAAACGGGCACAAAAGACCAGGCATGATGACTCCCTCGGGGGCTGAGGTGAGAGCAAGGCGTGTTGCCGGGAAGTAGCCGCATTCAGGGAGTACAGCTGAGCTTCTCGGGGTCAGAGAAGCGACGACAGATGGCAGCGAGAATGGAAGAGAAGGTCGAGGAATGCCCCAGAAAATAGAGCAAAAATGCGAACCTGGAAAACGGGAGACAGAGGGGGAAGGGGTGGCAGGCCAGGCCATGAGGCCTCATTCAAGTAACAGATGCCCCGGAGCTGCGGCTTCCAGAAGGAAGGGACCTCCCAGCGTCCACACCAAGACACTTTGGTGGGGAAAGTGGTCCAAGAGGACACAGAGGAATGGGACGGCCTTCTCCCCCGCCGGCACCTTGCCCACGGCTGTCTGAGTGGCGCGGCCCTGTCGGGCATGGCCGGGGAAGACCCGGGGTGCCGGCAGGAGGTAGAGGTTGGTCGGTGACCCCTGCCTGGAGAAGCGGAAGGCCCCAAGGGAAACGAAGCTGGTATGAAGTGAGCTGGCCGCCCCGGCGTTGTTAGCAGGGGGAAGACCAGCTGTGCGCGCTTCTGGAGGAGAGGGGCCGGTATGCGAGAACTGCCCTTCTACCCCAGGTGTGTGTGCATAACGGATTAAAAAGTAAAACCTAGTAACAACCTGGGGGGCTTGCTTCCAGCTTCCGGCCACTCCGGCAATAGAGTGGCCCGTTTTCCTGAAACGCCTCGCTACAAGGTGCCGAGAGACACAGGTCCGTGAGCGGCCTCCTGACTACAGAGTTCAAGGAGGCCAGAGCGTCGGGTGGACAGGGAGGAAGAGGGCCAGGACTGCGTCCCTCCTCCAAGCAACAGGGGCCATGCGGCAGGTGGGGACGCGAGGCTTCCTTGTGCTCTGGTGGGGCCGGAGTCTGCCTGGGCTGGACCCTCCAAGAACCCCTCCTAAGCAGAAGGGCGGCCGGTGGCACAGGAGTGCTCCCTCTGGGAGGCGATTTTCTTCTAAAAGTTGTTGGGGCGCCTGGGTGGCTCAATTGGCTGAGTGTCCGACTGTGATTTTGGCTCAGGTGCCCATCCCCGGGTCATGGGATCGAGCCCCACATCTGACTCCGCAGTGAGTGTGGGGCCTGCCTGGGATTCTCTCTCCCCGTCTCTCTCTGCCCCTCCCCTGCTCACACAAGCACTTGTACACATGTGAACTCTCTCTTCCTCAGAAAATTTTTTCTTTAGCTTCTGTGTCTTGGGAACTTGTGGCTGTGATTGCCGTCACATACACACAGGGATCAGGCTTGTTCTCTCTGTCGGACTGGGGAGCCCCGGCTGAGAAGTTAGCTGTGTAAGTGGCCCGGGTGAGAGCCGTGAGAGCCGTGCTGGGCAGGGGCTGGTGCAGGGCCCTGCCCACCCCCCCAGCTCCTCCGCTACCCTGCCCTTCTCAGGGCTGCGTGACAGGGGGCTGGCCTCGCCTCTCTCCTCTTATCCCTGTCCTTTCCTTTGGCCCCGGGTTCAGCCCTTGCTGACCACTTGTAGGTCTTCATCTGTGCGCAGACTTGCCCACCTGGATGTCCCCAAGCACAGCCACTTTCGTAGACACCACTGTCTTGGCCCATCCTGCCTCAGCCCGACACTCTGCACCTTCAGTGCCCTCCCACGCCCCCTGCACCCGGGACTTCTGGGCACAGCGACCCTTGCAAACTGTGTGTTATTTGTATCTGTCTGTGAGGGGTGAGGTGGGCACAGCACCTCCTCTTTTTGCCTCGCGGTGGGCGCTGTGAACCGAGGCCGTTTGGGGACGTCGGTGTCTGTGCCAGTTCTGTATGGCTGCTGTCACACAGTGCCACTTAGAAATGCAGGGCGCCTGGCCAGCTTGGTCGGTGGAGCGAGTGACTCTCGATCTCAGGGTTGTAAGTTCGAGCCCCACGTTGGATGTAGAGATTACTTAAAAATAAAATCTTTGAAAAAAAAAAGAAAAAGAGAAACGTATTCTTACGGTTCTGGAGGCCAGAAGCCTGAGATCAAAGTGTTACTCGGAGCCCTTCCTGGGGGCTCAGAGGGAGACTCTGTTCCTTGTCCCTCCCCCAGCATCTGGAGGTGGGCCCCAGACTGTGCCCTGCTGTCCCTCTGCCGTCTTCTTTGTGGTCTGTGTGCTCTCTTCCCGAGACACGGTTGTGTTGGATTTACGGCCCACCCTACCCGACACGGTCACATCTTATGTAGTTATCCCTGCAGAGATCCTCGTTCCCAGAAAAGGTCCCTTCCTGAGATTCTGGGACGGACGTGGATGTGGAGGGACCCTCCATGCCGGCATAGTCCCGGAGCCCCGCACTTAGTCCCGGTCTCGGGAAGGTGTCCTGCGGGGGGTGGGGGGGGGTGGGGGGAGGGCGTTAGAAGGGGCGGCAGTGCAGGCGTATTACAGCCACCCGTCCTGTGGTAGCTCTGCAGCACTTCAGCGAGAGCACCCTGGAGTACCTGGCCAACCTGGACCAAGCCCCAGACCCCACGGTCAGGAAGGACACCTTTGCCACTGACATCTTCAGTGCCTACGACATCCTCTTTAACCACTGGCTACAGAGCCGTGAGGCCAAGGTACAACCTCTGCAGTCTGTCGGAACCCGTGGCCTCACCCTGCCGGCTGCCGTCTCCCACCCCTGAGCTCGGCCCACCTCCACGAGGCCTGAGCCTCGTGTGCCGTTTTGCAGGCTTTGGGGGAGGGGACTGCGGGGAGGGGGGTGGAGACAGCTATGGACACATGCTTCCCGGTGCCCGGTCCGTGTCCCCTCCCCCACCCCCCACCCCGGCTCGGGAGGTGGGAGCCTCATCAGGGAGTGGAGGTGTCCTGTGTGAGGTCTTCCCAGAAGATGGCTTGTTTCCTGTCCTCCGACCCCACTCTGCCCAGAGGCTCCCGGACCGCCTGGGTAGCGGGCTGAGCTGAGGCGTGACGAGTCCCCTGTGGGTGTTGCCTTCACGGCCTCCCCAGCCTGGCCACTGTCCAGACCCTGGCCGTGGTCAGTCTGACCTCTCTGCCTTCGGACCCCTTTCGGACCCCCTGGTCACAGGGTACCCGGGGTTTCCTCGTTCCGACCCTGGGTTCTTGGTGAAGGCCTCTTGCCTTTCCGCTCGGGGCACCTCCCAGCATTGCCGTGCTGGTTTGGACGTGAGCATCATTTGCTGTTTCCTCACAGCTCCGGCTCGCCGTGGTGGAGGCTCTGGGGCCCATGAGCCACCTGCTGCCCAGTGAGAAGCTGGAGGAGCAGCTCCCCAAGCTGCTGCCGGGGGTCCTGGCCCTCTACAGGAAGCACGCCGAGACCTTCCACGTGTCCAAGGTGCGCGCCTGCACGCCGCGGCCTGTGCAGAGCTCTGTCCACCGACCGGTGCCCACCTGGCTCAGGTGGGAGGGTGTGGACACCCGGGAGGGGAAGCGCAGAGAGCGCTGTTGGACTCAATGGTGGGTGGGGCCCAGGCACGTTTCTCCTCACTGCCCTGCCCTGCCCAGGGCACCTTCACCTTGGCCTTACCCCAAGTCCGTGCCGCCGTTGTGAGCCTTCTCCTCCTGTCTTTGTTCTTGACGTGGAGGTAGGGATTCCTTATTTGAGCCCTGAGGTGGGGTCTTTGTGGCCAGGAGGTGGGGCTGGAGGGTTTGACATAGGCCCGATGGCCTCTCTCCTCCCTGTCTTGAGCAGAGCCTGGGCCAGATCCTTGAGGCTGCGGTGAGCGTGGGCAGCCGCACGCTGGAGGCCCAGCTGGACGCGCTCCTGGCTGCTCTACACGCTCAGGTAGGATGCGCAGGGGGCAGGACCAGGGGACACCGTGGGACAGGACGTGGAGGGGCCGGGGGGCAGGACCGGGGTGGGGCGGGGGGGGAGGGTCGCACCTGAGACGGGGCAGGCTGGGGCTCCTGGGGCGGGTACAGGAGGGCATGCTGGGGGGAGGGGCGCTGGGGGCAGGGACCCTGGGACAGGGGCCCTGGGGACGCACTGTGGATGGGGCTGGTATGGCAGGGACGGGGGTTCTGGTCTGCTGAGGCTTGCAGGCAGCAAGAGTGGGATGGGTGGTCCAGCCCAGTCGTGCGGAAGCCAGGGTGTTCTCTGAGTCGTGGGTGTGGGCCTAGCTGAGAAGAGAGCCTGTGGGGAAGAAGGAGTGATGGTCTGTGGAGAAGGGGTTAAAAGGGAAACACAAGTAGACCAGAGCTGAGAAGGGAGATACTCGCCTTTCTTAGGGCTGTCCCTTCGTGTCTGCCTTTCTGTTGGGTTTTGGGTTTTCCCATATTGACCTGTAGCAGTTACTGACGGTCTTTTATTGTTCACGTAAAATTCTTGTTCCTACTTTGTCCTTCATCATTTGACTCCATTTATGATATCTTCTGCCATGCGAAATTATTTAATGTTTACATCATTACATGTCTGTCTGTTACGTTCTAACGTAGGTTTTCTTACAGTTAGAAAAGCCTTTTGAATTCTGCAAACTATTTTTCAGATTCTCCCATTTTCCAATGTACTTGTATAGTTTAATCCATTTGGAGTTTATTTTAGGGAAACAGTGAGAGTCCAGTTTTATCTTTTTTCCAGATGACTACCCTTTGCACCTCCTCTGTTGTGTAACCAAGTGTTCTAAAACTTAGCATCTTAAGGCAGCAACCGTTGTTATCCACGGTCACTACAGGCCAGGGGCCCAGGCCCAGCTCCTCTGCTCGGTTCTGGCTTGGGGCCTCCCGTGGTCACAGCTTGAAGGCTCGACCGGGGCCGGGGGTCTGTTTCCACGATGGTGCCCTCATCTGGCCGTGCGCTGGAGGCCTCCTTCCTGGCTGGTGGCTCTCTCCCCGGGCCGCTTGAGCGTCCTGGCCGCTCGGCAGCTGGCTTTCCCCGGAGGGAGAGCTCCCGGGGAGCAGGTGGGAGGCTGCTGCCATGCCTTCTGGGACCCACTGAGTCTCCACAATGGGAATAATGAGGAGGTGCCCGGGAGCCCGGGGCCGAGCCCTGGGGCCAGCGCCTGCACCCACCTTCCCCACCGTTCTCTGAGAGCTAGCAGGGTCCAGCTTGGGGTGGGGCCTGTGGCTCTGGGGACATGCTCTGCACTGTTGGTCACTTTGTAAGATGGGCTCTCCCGAAGAATTGCCATTGAGCCTTTTGTGCAGAGGCCCTGCTGGTGTCATGACTGTGACCAGGGGGACTGGGATGCTGGGGGTGGGGGAGGGGGGGACCTTCCATGTCACCCGCTGGGACACAGGGGACCCCAAAGACACATCTGCCCACAGCTTCTTCAGTTTTTGTTTTTATTTTGTGTGGGTTTTTTTTTCTTTTTTCTTTTTTCTTTTTTTTAATAATTTTGGATGAACCAACACTAGGTGTTTTGGTTTCTAGTACTTTCTATATTCTGGAGATTAATGTTTTCCTGCCTGTGCCCAAAGGAGGTGGGAGGCTGTGTCCTGGCTGCTGGTGGGAAAAGGCGGTTTGAAGGGGCCAAGACTCTCTTCCCTGGAGACCCGAGGGCCTCTGACCACAGGGGCAAGTGCATCCCTGTAGCCCCATGAGAAAGAGCCAGAGCGAGCCGACTGGCCGTGGGGGAGGTAGAGGCCATGAGGCCTGGGTACCGTAGGAGGGACCTTCCCTCCCGGCTAGCTGGGCCCGTGGGAGACGGCAGCATCCCCTGTAACTGCTGCCGTCTGTCCCTTGGAGCAGATCTGTGTGCCCGTGGAGTCGTCCAGCCCTCTGGTGGTGAGCAACCGAAAGGAGGTGTTACGCTGCTTCACTGTGCTGGGTAAGCCGGCAGCCCACGCGGGGCCATCTGCGGACACGAACGTCTGCTCACGTGGGGGCCGGTGGACCGCTCATGTGCAGGGGGTGGTGGCAGCTTTGGGCGTGGGTTGGAGGTGAGGAGGCTTCGGGGTGTGGGCTGCAGCCCCCGGGAGGACCCCGGGGCTTGCAGGTGCCAACAGTGAGCAGGGAGCAAAGATTATTACAAATGATTATTTGGCTCTGTGCTTGCCCGGCAGCGTGCTGTTCGCCTGACCGCCTGCTGGCCTTCCTGCTGCCCAAGCTCGATGCCAACAACGAGAGGACCCGCGTGGGCACCCTGCAGGTCGTGAGGCACGTCATCAACTCAGCTGGTGAGTGGCCAGTGTGGGGCAGGGCCTGAAAGATGCAGATAGTGACCATCTCTTGGGTGAAAGGATCTTGCTCCGATTTGTGGACGTTGGCCTTTGATAGGTGGCTGTGGACGCTGGGGCTGGGCCAGGTGCTGGCCGCTCACCCCCAGGCCCGATGTCGTTGTCTGTCACGACTGCCCCTGGGGGGCGGGTGCCGGTCAGGGACATGCACTGGTGATCTGTGTCCTGGGTGCGGGGCTCTGTGAAGGGTGCGGGCCGGCTGTCTTGCAGAGTGCCTTGTCATCTGTGTGTGTCTGGCTCCTTCACAGTCACATGGAAGGGTTCAGCCTTCTGCTTCTAAGGTTGGTCTAACCAGCAACAGCCTGGACATTTTTCACACCCGAGCTCATGTTTTCCCATAAGTTTTGGTCGGTAAACACTGGCCATGGGCCACGGTAGGCCTGCAGCCTGCGTTCAGACAGCCCAAGCTGTGAGTGGATTTTTCACGTTAACAGGTCGTAAGAGCAAAGAAGGATATGACAGAGGTCACATATGTTCCTTGAAGCCTAAGATAGTTTTGTTTCTTTAATGTTTACTCATTTTTGAGAGAGGGAGGGAGGAAGGGAGAGAAGGAGAGTGTGAGTGGGGGAGGGGCAGAGGATCCGAAGCAGACTCCGAGCCGTCAGCACAGAGCCTGACGCAGGGCTCGAACTCAAGAACCGTGAGATCATGACCTGAGCCGAGGTCACTCAACAGACTGAGCCCCCCAAGCGCCCTGGCCTAAAATAGCTTCTACTTGGCCCCCTATGGAACACGTATGCTGACCCCTGTCCCGCGAGGTTCACTGTGGGTCGGTGCTGGGTCACACACAGTGCCTGTGGACCCGGGGCACATCTTATGGAACTTGGAACGATGCCCCTTGGGAAGAGGCAGGGACACGGGAGGACGGTGGCAGCCGGGGCTGCGGCCCAGAGTGTACCGTGAAGCCAGCAGTGCGCCGACTCGTGGGGGAGGGCTCCTGACCTCGGAGGACGGTGGCGGCCACACAGAAAGTGGAGTGCACCCTCCCCTGGTTCCCGCGGCCCCCACACGAGCCTGGTTTCACTGATCAGGAAGCTGAGGGTGAGGGAGGTGGAGGGACTTGCCTGCCGCTCGGGCCGTGGCCGCAGTGTTGGTGGCGGGACTGGGCGCAGGCGCAATGGCTGCTGTGCGTTCAGATGCTCGGACTTCCCCGCGACCGAGGGCGCTGCCCGTCCTTTGCCGATCGCTCCGCGGCCTTCGTGCTCTCAGACTCTCTTGCGCTCCTGGGTTTTATTTGTGGGTTCCCTCTCTGGGCATTTATGTGCGTGTGTGTGTAAAGAAATAGACTTTCTAAGTCTCAAATGACACCGTTCAAAAGCACGCTTTCTCACTCTGTACTATACCTTAGAGAGTTACTAGCGTCAGTGTGCTTTATTGTTTGTATTTTGAAGTGCAAGCCCCGTACCAAACAGCACATGTTTCTGCCGCTCAGCTTAACGAGCCTGTGAGGCCCCGGCCCGGCCCCGCAGGCCTGGAGCCCCGGCTCGACTTCTGACATGTGGTGCAGATAGGATCCTAGCACATGAATTTCTTTGTCACTGGCTTCCAGCCCTCGACACTCTGTCTGTGGGACGTGTTCGTGTGGTGTGGCCCACTCCTTCCCTTTCCGTGAAGTGTTCCAGGGGGTCAGTCTGTGCTCCACCGCCCCACTGCAGGCAGGTGACGGGCTGTGTCCCGTGGCATCTGTTGTCATGCACGATGCTACCAGTGACGTTTGTCCTGTGCACATTCAGCTGAGTGTGCACCTAGGAGTAGAGTCTCATGTTGTAAGGTACGCATATGTTCAACTTAGTGGATGAAGCCATTCTGTTTAGGGGTGCCTGAGTGGCTCAGTCAGTTAAGCGTCCGACTTCGGCTCGGGTCATGATCTCACAGTTCGAGAGTTTGAGCCTGCATTGGGCTCCTCTGTCCCCCCCTCTCTCTGCACCTCCCCACTCGTTCTCTGTCTCTCTCTCTCTCAAAAGTAAATAAACATTTAAAAAATTAAAGAAGCAAAATGCTGTAATATGACTAAAAAGTTGGGGCCGTAGTTGGATTCCCAGGCACTGTGGTCTGGGAAGCCGTGTCCTGCGTGGGTGGGCTCTGCCGTTCCGTCGGACTGGCCACACGTGAGGTTCCTGCCTCTCGCTTTCTTTCCTTGCTGCATTGTCCCTTAGCCTCGGCTACTGTCACTGAGAAATCTGGTACTCATTTTCCTCGCAAGCGATTTGGTTTGTTTTGCCTGGATGTCCAAAGGATTTTTATTTTTTTATTCTAAATCCAGAAATTTTATTGACTGTGTTGGCTGTTCTGGGGCGATATTCTGCCCACATCTGTGAAGTGCCCTTTCAGTACGTAGTTTCAGATCTTATTTTGTCTTGGGATTTTTTTAACAGGCTTTCGATACTCAGCTGTTTCCAGACTCCTCTTTAGCGCCCTGTCAGGTGTGCTGTGTTCTCTTTGCCTCTTTGCCTGCCTTCTGTACTTTTTACATCAAATGCTCTAAAGTATTTTGGCCTCTAGTTCCTGTTTTGTTTTTTTCTTCAGAATTTCACTCTCTAGGGGCGCCTGGGTGGCTCGGTTGGTTGAGCGTCCAGCTTCGGCTGGAGTCATGATCTCGTGGTTCGTGGGTTCAAGCCCCGTGTCGGGCTCTGTGCTGACAGCTCAGAGCCTGGAGCCTGCTTCGGATTCTGTGTCTCCCTCTCTCTTTCCCTCCCCCGCTTGCACTCTGTCTCTCTCTCTCTCTCAAAAGTAGCTAACATTCAAAAAAAGATTAAAAAAGAAAGAACTTCTCTTTCTAATATTGAGAACAAATTGCATTCAGTAAAATGCACAAATCTCGGGGCACCTGGGTGGCTCAGTCGGTTGAGCATCTGACTTCGGCTCAGGTCATGATCTCACGGTCTGTGAGTTTGAGCCCCATGTGGGGCTCTGTGCTGACAGCTCGGAGCCTGGAGCCTGCTTGGGATTCTGTGTCTCCCTCTCTCTCTGACCCTCCCCCACTCATGCTCTGTCTCTCTATCAAAAATAAATAAACATTAAAAAAAAATTTTTTTTTTTAAATTTTTTTTTTCAACGTTTATTTATTTTTGGGACAGAGAGAGACAGAGCATGAACGGGGGAGGGGCAGAGAGAGAGGGAGACACAGAATCGGAAACAGGCTCCAGGCTCTAAGCCATCAGCCCAGAGCCTGACGCGGGGCTCGAACTCCCGGACCGTGAGATCGTGACCTGGCTGAAGTCGGACGCTTAACCGACTGCGCCACCCAGGCGCCCCCATTTAAAAAAATTTTTAAAAATGCACAAATCTCAAGTGTACAACTTGGTGACATTTTACATGTTGTTCAAGCACGTGACCGTTACTCAAACTGTGGAATGTTTCTGGAACCCAGAGTCTCCTCGTGGTTGTTTTCAGACAGCAGCACCTCTACCCTAAATTGATTCTGCCTGTACTGGGATTTCATGTAAATGAGTTCACTACAGCAAGTGACCTTTGTGTCCGTCTACTCTCACCAAGCATGATATTTTTGAGATATATTCCATCATGTCTTGTGAGTAAAACATGTTTTTTTGTTAGTGGGTGTGGATCGTTCCCAGTTTGGGGAGATTATGAAGAAGGCTGGTGTGAACATTCTGGGACGGACCAGTGTGTGGGCGTGTGCGCTCATACCTCCAGGTGTGGAATTTCGGGGCCATGGGACAAGTGCATGTTTAATATTCCCGGAAAGGCCATATGGTTTTACCCGATAGTCGCGCTCAGCCCTGCGCAGTACACGGGGCGGGGGGGGGGGGGGGGGGGGGGCGGGGCAGGCTGCAGCAACCCTCGCTTCCCGGCCTGCTCCGGCCATGGCCCGGAGTCTTCATTTTCACCGTCTTGGTGTCTGTGTGGTAGCGGTGCCTCTCCACAGCTCGAACTGGAATTTTCTAAGAGTAGAGTGGGTAAGCATCTTTTCGTGTGCCTGTTGGCCTTCAGATATCTTTTTGGTCCAAGTCTTCTGCCCATTTTAAAACTGGGTTTTTTTTTCTTATGGTCATGTCTATGAGCCGTTTGTCAGATCCGTGTAGATGGGGTGCGCCTCCTCCTGGGGTCGGCACCTTTGTGTCTAAGAAGACTCTGCCCTTCCAGAGGACGTGAAGATTCTCTCTTTTCTTCTAGGAGCTTTATTGTTTGAACTCGCACATTCGGTTCTTTGATTCATTTCTAATTAATTTTGGGGATGGTGTGAGCTCCAGGGAGCGAAGACTTATCTTCACATGGGCACCCCGTGGCCCCAGCACTGCTTGTTGTGAAGACTCCTTTCCCCGTCGTTCTAGTGCTTTCTGGACGCACTGGTCTTCTGGGGCTGCCTTAGTGAAGTACCGCCACCTGGGTGCCTGAGCCACGGTGTATTGTCTCACGGTGTCACTGTCACCGCGAGTCCCGGTGTCAGAGGTCCGAGTGCCAGCAGGGTGAGGGAGGACCTGTCCCAGGCCCCCGCCCAGCTTCCGGAGCTCCTGGGGGCCCTTGGCATCGCCTGGCTTGTGGCGGCGCCGCCCTGACCTCCGTTTGCATCTTCATCCCTGCGGGCACCTCCCTGTGTGCCTGTGTCCCAGATTCCCCTTTCGTGAGGGCACAGTGGTATTGGAGCAAAGGCCCACCCTACTCCAGTGTGGCCTCATCCTGACCTAACGAATCGTACCTCCAGGGACCCTATTCCAAGCAAAATCACATTCCGAGGTACTAAGAGTAGGGACTCGACATTACGGGTTAGCAGGTGTCTTTCAGGGACTCTTCTGTCCCACGGACCTCCCCACACCAACAGCACACGCCCTGAATCATTGTGCCTTCGTAGGAGGTCTTCTGGTCTGGGAGTGCACTGCCTACAACTCTGTTCAAGACTGCTCGTCTCCATTAAAAAAAATCTTTTCGGTATAAGATGGATCACAGGCAGAAACCACACGGAATATAAACATATGACTTAACAGCTCGTTTTTTGTTTTTTGTTTTTTTAATTTTTAATTTTTAATTAATTTATTTATTTTTAACTTTTATTTATTTTTGAGACAGAGAGAGACAGAGCATGAATGGGGGAGGGGCAGAGAGAGAGGGAGACACAGAATCGGAAGCAGGCATCCAGGCCCTGAGCCGTCAGCCCAGAGCCTGACGCGGGGCTCAAACTCACAGACCGCGAGATCGTGACCTGGGCTGAAGTCGGCTGCTTAACCGACTGAGCCACCCAGGCGCCCCAATAGCTCGTTTTAACCCAACACCTTTGGGGCACCTGGTGGCTCAGTCGGTTGAGTGTCCTACACCTGATTTAGGCTCAGCTCATGATCTCACGGTTTGTGGGTTTGAGCCCCACATCGGGCTCTCTGCTTGGGATTCTCTCTCTCTCTCTCTCTCTCTCTCTGTCACTCCCCCACTCATTCTCTCTCAAAATAAATAAACTTAAAAAAAATACAAACACTTCTGTATTTATAATCAGGGCTCTTGAACTGAACTCGTCACTGCGGAAGCCCTTCCCTACACCCTCCTGTTCCAGTAAGAACCTCTTCACCCACCTGATAAGTAAGTTCTCCTGATTATATAGTAACCACTTCCTTGTAGTTTTGATGATCTATCACTGACATGTACACCCGAGGTTTAGTCATTAAAAAAGTTGATATGTACATTTATGTCTCTTTTTGGACTGTGGCCATTTTGTTTATAATTGTTATAAAACACCCCAAATTTACCACCCCAACCATCTTCAAGTGTATACTTCAGCAGCGTTAATCCCGTTCCCACTGGGCAGCTCATCTCCTAAACTCTCTTCATCCTGCAAAATGGAAACGGTCCCCATTAAACAACAAGCCCCCCCCCCGCCATTCAAACCTTTTTGAAAAGTGTTTATTTATTTTTGAGAGAGAGAGAGTGCAGGGTAGAGGCAGAGAGAGAGGGAGACAGAGAATCCTAAGCCAGTTCTGTGCTGAGAGCAGCGAGCCTGATGGTGGGGCTTGAACCCTGGAACTGGGAGATCATGACCTGAACCGAAGTCAGACGCTCAACCCACAGAGCCACCCAGGCGCCCCTTTTAAAAAAATCTTACACATTCATGGATTTTAACACATTTAGTGGGTTTCGGTTCAGTGCGATACCATCCATCCATACCAGTGATGCTCACATTGTGTCACCTTTGGATCACGTCAGCCTCTTCCGAGTTGAGTCCTTGGGCATGACCTCAGGGTCTTGGGCGGCTGGTGTTCCAGGCTCATCTTAGATGTTTCTTGCCCCAGACCTGGAATCAGCCATTCCTCCAAAAAGCCCTATGTCCTCAGTGAGAAACTGCCCTCAAAGACAGGAGTCGGGTGCTTGTTACTTCTGGGTGGTCACCGTTCCCAGGCCTTTTCAGGAGATGGGACCAAATAGCTCGACCAGTAGAGACAGAAGGTAGAAAAGCCCGGAGTTCGTACTGATGTTTCCGGTTCCGCAGCCAGACGAGCGAGTCTTTCCATTTACTCTTTTCTCTTACATCTGCATCTCCTTCCTCCCATGAATCTGGTTCTCAAGCTGCGCAGAATTAGAACATCCCAGACGCCCTCGTCTTCCCTCGTGTTACACACGTAACTAACCCTAGAGGCCGATGCTGTCACCACTGATGTGGGTGAGCACACGGCGGGTATTTTGCATGTACTTTCCTCGCCCTCCCTGTGCCACGGCTTTGTGCCGCAGCCGCGTCTGCGCTGTCCCGGCAGGCGGCCAGCCCATGCTGTCCTCTCCCCTGTTCGGCCCTTGTTTGTCATTGTCCTCCTGGCAGCTGCAGAGAGGATGCTTCTCCTTGCCCGAGGCCTATTCTCTGGCGGAGTCCACAGGGAAGGCTCGTGTTGGTAAAGTCTTATTTGTGCTTTTTGTACGTGACACTTAGTTTTGATGATTATAAAATCCTTTGTTCACATTTCCTTGTCATTACTCTGTTTTCTTCTGACGTAGAGTTGCCAGGTTTACAAAAACAAGATGCACCAAATGTTACATGGGACAGTCTTGCACTAGGAGATGATTTGTTGTTTACCTGAGATTCAGAATCACCTGGGCACCGTATTCATCTCACAGTCTATTCTGGCGCAAACACTTCTTGTTCAAGGCCAACGTTAACCTCATTTTCTTTCCTCTTGTGTGACGTGTGTGGGGTTTTTTTATTGTTTTGTTTCGTTTTCAGACATCCAGAGGGTTTCTTCTTTATTTCTAAAGTGCAGTAATTTTACTCGAATGCCCTGATGTTGGTCACTCAGGGTCAAGCACCGTGGAGAGAGCAGGGCACCTCCTCTTGACCACGGCCTCCCCTCCGCTGCTGCCCCAGCAGCCCCTGCTCGGACTGTAGTGAGCTCTCTGCTCAGCCACCCCGGGCGTCCTGGACCGGCGGCTCCCTCCCCTGCACCCTGCCGGGCTCTTAGCTCACATGTGCCTCCTTCAGAAGGGCCCCCGGACCCTGACTGCCTGTCCAGACTGGGTACCCCGTTGACGCTCTGCTTCTCTGCCTCTCATCAGTACCTTGCGTGACATTAATACAGCTTGTGATGGTCTCGTTCATTATCTGTTTGTGTCTCTTGTCCCCCGTTAGGACACACACTATTCGGGGGCAGGGCCACGTCTGCCTTGCTCTGTGCTGCTCTCTCAGCATGTTGCAAGGGCCTGGCTCACGGCTGGCCTCCACGTAAACTCGAGCCGCGCGTCGAAGCTGTGGGTGACAGCACTGTGTCAAGGGTCATCATCTGCGTGGCAGGAAGATGGGGGGGACATTGTGTTTGCTCGCACTTTGATACTCATCTGTTGTTCTGAGCCTCAGGGACGTGGCACTGGATTGATGTCAGTCCTTGGCTGTGTCCCCACGCCCTTGAGCCCTGGTCTGTTGCCCGCCCCCCCACCCCAATCCCTTTTCCTGCCACAATCTGTGCGATTTTCTATTGAGTGGTTTGCACTTTTTGCTCTTTTGTAACCTTTTCCTGAGAATGTAAAACGTGAACGAAAGCTCCCAGAGCACATGCATGGTCAGGGACATCTGGCCCCTCTGCGAGCCCCGAGCCCCGTAGTGGCACCCCACCCCTGCTGTGCGCTCCCGCGGTGCGAGGATATGTCACGCCCATCGGGAGCATCACGTGGGGGAACCAAGAAGCTTCGTCTCGCACCCTCACCCAGTAGGATGTTTTTGGTGTCCCCTGGCTGCCGTCGGTGCTGTGACCTAGCTCGTCGTAGCCTGGACCGAGCCAGGCTTGCCATCCCGCACGGACGTCCTGGCTCCAGTGGACTTGTGCAGACCCTCAGCGTTTGCGACGGCACCCGGCCGGCTCCGGGTCTCACACGGGGGTCTGCGGTGCCTGGCCCTATCTGTCTTTGCCCCCTGGGCTGCTGTTCCCCACCTCCCTGGCCAGCAGGTGGTGGGTCCGGTGGCATCACACGTCGGCGGTGGGGGCTTCGTCAGCTCTCTTGCCCACTTTTCTGTTGCTCTGCCTGTGTTTTCGTCATCGATCGCCTGGGCTTCTCTTGTGCATTGAGGGCACGAGGCCTCTGGTTGCGTGTTGTGTTTCTCTTCTCCGTCCTGGTGGCCACTTCGCAGGCCGCCTCCTGCCCTCCCGAGCGTCTGCGTAACCTTCCTCCGCCCTCCTGTGGCTCCGGCTCTGCTGTCCCGCTGGGCGTGCACGAGGGTCCTTTGCAGCCTCTTATCAAAGGGGCGGCTTGTCTCGCAGTTGGGTCTGGAGTCGTGTTTTCCCAGCATGTGTGGTGCACGTCTCCTGCTGTTACTGCGTCGCAGGAGCCCACTCTCGCCGTCTCACAGCCGGCTGGTGCCATGCTTGGTGCTGGACGTGGGCGTGTGCGACAGGCGCCCGGGCCAGAAGCGGCCCGGGAGCCCCAGGTTCGTGGTGCAAGAGGGGTCGGAGTGGAGTGACCTCTCTCCCGGGGTCATCATGTGGAAGAAGAGTGCCGTCCCTGGGTCGCCCGGCTGGCTCAGTTAACAGCACGTGCAGCTTTTGATCTTGGAGTTTTGTGGGTTCAGGGCCCACATTGGGTGTGAAGATCATTTAAAAATAAAACCTTTAGGGGCGCCTGGGTGGCTCAGTCAGTTGAGCGTCCGACTTTGGCTCAGGTCACGATCTCACGGTTCAGGAGTTCAAGCCCCGCGTCGGGCTGTGTGCTGACAGCTCGGAGCCTGGGGCCTGCTTCCGATTCTGTGTCTCCCTCTCTCTCTGCCCCTCCCCTGTACACGCTGTCTCTCTCTTTCTCTCTCAAAAATAAACATTAATAAATAAATAAACAAACATACATTTAAAAAATGTATATCAGGAAACAGAGGGTTATGTTGCTGCTTCTCAAGGTGGGGTCCTCAGACCAGCAGTGTGAGCAAAACTGGAAATGTGTGCACCTGCAGGTTTTACCAGGCCTGCTGGGACTGGGGTGCTGTTGGAGGCCCCGCCCTTGAACCTGGCTTGACCTGACTCAGTACACTCTTTCGCCTGCTGCCCTAAATTACCAATCTTCTAGCTTTTTATTGGGCAAAATAGTGTTATTTGGGAAGAAGGTCATTTGTCCCCCAGAAAGTGGGCGGGCTGTGCTTAGGCGCCGTCCCTTCCCCGTGCTGAGGGCCATGCTGAGCCGGACCCTGGTGATGAGGTCTTGGGCCTTGTGGGGATGGGCGGGCCAGCCAGCCTCATCGTGCTGGGGAGACCGAGCCCTCTGCTGGTTTCTTGCAGCTTCTCAGATGGAAGTGAAGAAGCCCTTTATTCTATCCTCCATGAGGCTTCCTCTTCTGGACACCAACAGCAAGGTAGACGGGGCGCCGCCTGAGCTCCACCGCGAGAAGCTGCAGGAAGTGTGGCCGGGCTGGGCTGGGAGGTGTCACTGACCAGGCAGCAGACCTTCAGCCACACCCAGACATCAGAGGGAGGGCACACCACTGAGCGGTCAGTCCTTGACTCGCCACATCCTACTCCTTATACAGTTAACCAGACACGGAGTGGGGCAGTGGTCCCCGGACCCCCTCGGGTTGGGTCGTCCTCCAGGAGGACTCCCAGCACCCCCGGGGGGCGTCACGCTCGCAGTCAGGTTTATCACGGGGAAAGGACACACACCACCATCAGCCAGGGGTTGGGGCGCACCGGGCAGGGCCCAGGAGGGTGCGAACCGCCCTCTCCCTGCGGGGTCGTGGGCAGCGTTGGCTCCCCTGGCAGCGACGTGATGGCACGCACCAGCGTCGCCAACCGGGGAAGCCCCCAGCCCCGGCGTGCGAGGGCTTTATCTGGCTTCCGTCGCGTAGTCCCGGTTCACTGCCCGCGTGGCTGACCTCAGTCTCCGGCCCCTCGGGAGGCCGAGCCGATCCCGTGTGGCCCAGAGCCCCGGGGAAACAAGGACGCTGGACTCTGGATGTCTCCGGGCTTGGCGGTGACCTCCCAGCAGCCGAGGGCAGGGGCGACCATTCCTGCACACCAGGTTAACCAGGCTCCATCGTCAGGCCTGCTCTTTGGGACCTTCCATGAGGATTTTAGAAACTACCCAAATGGAGCCCAAACTGCTGAGGCCACACGCGTCCCAGACTCCCATGCACAGTCCCTGGAATCCCTTCCTGCTCGCTGATGCTGCTCCGGGACACCCCTGAGAGGGCCACACCGTGTACCACCAACAGTGCCCGTGGCCAGATGCACTCATCCCGAGCGCTCATTATGCGACTGGATGGTTTGCTCGCCCACCTCTGCCCCTTACCACAGTCACTCGGGGCACACGTATAACGGGGGATGACACACAGCTGTGAGTGGCCAAGGAGGCCCAGGGCAGTGACATTTGACCTGACGTGCAAAGGAGAGGTGTCGTGAGGCCCTGAGGACCCCAGGGAGGGGGCATTAGAGCAGGGTCTGTGCCCCAGGGCTCCGGAAGAAGCAGGAGGGCCGGGGAGAGTGCCGGCTCTGGGGAAGAGGGTTTTCAGCCACAGTGACCTGGCTGTGCCTTTGAGCCACCAGGCAGGGCCACTGAGGGGGGGGCTGGGCAGCGGGCTCAATCCCAGGAACGTTTGGGAAACAGCTGCAGATTCGGGGTCCTCCCCCCGAAGCACCAGAGAGGTGCCCGCCCTGAGGGACAGCAGTCCTGCGCCGGGGCGGGGGCGGGGGGCAGAGGGGAGGCATGTCTAGAGCCAGAGTAGCAGCATGTCCAGTGCCCAGGAAAAGGGGGAGGTGTGGGGGGCGGGAGGCCCTCCCCTGAGGACGTGAGCGTGTGCACAGGCTGGCCGGAGAGCCTCTTGTGCAGCTGCGGGGCAGGGAGGACGAGGCACCGAGGTGGATCCGGTGTGGGCGTGGGTGCTGGTACAGGTGCACGTTTAGCTGTGGCACAGGTGTGGCTGCAGGGGCGGGCACAGGCAGAGGAGAGGGAGAGCTTCCCCCCTCCCGGCTGGACTGCTGTGGTGCTCGCCAGGGCTCCCTTCGGGGCCCCTCCCTGACCCCCCTCGGGTCCGGGCAGGTGAAGCGGGCAGTGGTGCAGGTGATCAGTGCCATGGCACACCACGGCTACCTGGAACAACCTGGAGGAGAGGCCATGGTCGCGTACATCGTGCAGCAGTGCGCGCTGCCCCCCGAGGCCGAGGTAAGGGCAGGCCCCTCACCCACCCTCCCTGGGGCTCCCGAGCTGGCAGCCTCCCGGGAGCAGGCCTGGCCAGAGGGCAGGCGGGTGGGTACGTGCGCGGGGCCTCGGTCCGCATGCCGAGCACCTGTCTCCCGTGTCTGAGGTGGGGCCTCCAAGCCGCAGCGCCCCGCTTCCTTAGCTCCTAGCACTCAGAAAAGAGGCAGAACAGACGCTTGGTCCTCCCTGGGGCTTTTGTGTTAAAAGCGTTACCGAGCAAATCCAAGTTTCTTCTCGAGGGAGAGCAAGGTTGACGGCAGGAACACGCAGGCATGACGGGGTGGTCTCAGTGTCACGGCCTTGAGCCCGCCCTGGCCTGGGCTCTCGTGCCCACAGAGCCACCTGCCTGCCCAGGTCAGCTCAGAGGGGACACGTATGTCCCCACATGGGCCTCTGTGGTTAGGTTGAAGTGCCGGGGTGTAACCAGCGCTGGTGGATGCTGCCGGCCCTCGGGAAGGGGGTCCCGCTGGGTGCTGCTCCCGCAGGCCTGTGGGGGGCCAGGTCCACTGCTGCTTTGGCTGATTCTGGCCTCTGCATTTTTACCACCGCTTTGGGGCTGTGGGGCCTAAGCTGGAGAGAATCAAGTCCTCTGATGTAGCCTATTAGTTCCCAGTGTTTTGGGGATTTGAAGGTTTCTTTAGGATATTAAAATCTGTCCAGGTGAGTAGCTTTCTGCGGCCACTGCAGACTTGTACTTTTATTGTACTGTCTCTTGTGAATCTAGCCAGGTTTATTCCTGCTTTTGAGACTCTGTTGGGAGGGCCACCTGGTGGGTTCTGTCGGGAGGAGCGAGCCGCCCTTGATCTGGGGGTTGTGAGTCCAAGCCCCACACTGGGCACGGAGGTTACTTAAAAAAGCAAAATCATTAAAAAAAAAAAAAAAAAAAAAGATTGTTGAGAGATTGTCCTTTTGATCTAGCAGGTGATCAGACCTCCAAAGTGGTTCATGTTTGTTCAGTATGAAGTTCTATCTACATTTGTAGAACATGCTTTAAAAATTGTCATTCGAGGCCTAAGCACCCCTATTTTTTTGCTTTTGGCCTTTGATGTCTGCGTGAGGACTGTAGGTCTGCTACAGTCATCGAAGTTCTGCTGTCTCTTGGTTGTTCGGTGTTTGCTTCTTGGTATTTGAAAGCACAGACGGAAGGCTCAGACAAAACATTTAGAGAACAGGAGTCATTTTCCTGCCTGGAACCTGCCCAGGGAGCTGGGCTCTGGGGCGCCATCTCACCAGAGAGGACAGCAGGCGTCTCTGGCTGAACCGTCAGCCACGTCAGGCTGTGCAAGTTGTAGCCTATTCTTGGTAGAAAATGGGAGTCTTCTAAGGTGGTTGTCATTTCCACAAAGGCCCTCCCGTTTCTACGCATGTCAGTGTTGCCGAAGTCTGTGGCCGGCAGGGAACGTGCAAGGTTTCCTCTATTCTGGGGACGAGAGCTCAGCCAGGTGAGCCCGCGTCCTTGGGCAGTTTCAGCGCAGTGTGTGTTACCTGCCCCCGGCAGGTGCCGGACAGGGTCTGCCCTGTTCGCACACGGGCCGTGTCCTCACGGCCCAGAGCCCACAGCCGCGTAGAGCAGTGGTGGCCCCATGCGTGCACCTGCCTTTGCCCCCCCCCCCCCCACGCCAGCCTCAGAAGCCGGGTCCCGACAGCGAGGACCCCGCCACGGACAGTGTGCGGGACGTCAGCATCAGCACCCTCTACCTGGTCAGCACCACCGTGGACAGGATGAGCCACGTGAGTGTGCAGACCCCCCTCTGTGAGTGACCGCTCCCCCCTCCTGACCTTCTGGCCCTGCGACCGCTGAACCCTGCAGTGGGCAGCTGCAGGGGCAGGGGCGCTCGCCGGCCCCCCCCCCCACGACCTTGCCGAGCCCCTGCGGCGCCTGGTGGGAGCTCCTGCAGCCGCGCCGCCGACAGACCCTGGCTCTGCCCCCAGGTCCTCTGGCCGCACCTGCTCGAGTTTCTCACCCCTGTGCGATTCACCGGGGCGCTGACCCCGCTCTGCAGGAGCCTTGTGCACCTGGCCCAGAAGAGGGAGGAGGTGGGGGCCGATGCCTTCCTCATCCAGTACGACAGCAACGGTGCGCCCCTGCTCTCCCCGTGCCACCCCTGATGCCTGACCCCACCCTCGCAGCCGCCCCCAAGTCCGCCCCGCCCCAGGTGCCGTCAGGGGCTGGGGCTCTGTGGGCAGGCAGCCCCCTGAGCGTTTCTCCCCCGTCCTTTCCAGTGACCCTCCCTTCACCCTACGCCATCACCACGAGACTCCTGGTAAGCGTGCGCTTCGGCGCTCCGTGCCGGTGGCGCCGTGTCCCCTGACCACGGCACACCGAGGGGGTCTGGGAAGGCCTGGGCGCTCCCCTCGGTCCCCCTGTCCCCTGACTCCTGCTGTCTCGCAGGTGCTCCCCATGGGGTTGGGGGGACCTGCGTCTCAGAGCCGTCTCTGCCTCCACCTCCCCGGGAGGGCGGCTCTGCGGGGCATGGTGGCCCCTGGGGTCTAGAGCTCCCACCTTTACTTCCCTCAGACCGTGTCTTCCAACCCCTACCTGGGGGATGGCCGCGGGGCCGCCTCGCTGCGTCTCTTGAGCGTCCTGCATCGTAACATCCACCCTCTGCTGGGTCAGCGGTGGGCCACCACCGTCCCCCTGCTGCTGGAACACCTGGATGGTGAGGCTCCGGGCGCCGGGTGGTGTTCCTCTGCCGGTTTGCATCCGGGTTGGAGAGACCACGTTTTCTGAGGTGGAAGAAACGGCCCCCACGGAGGTTCAGAACACAAGGCGGGAAAGGCGTTCCCTGCAGGGTGTCCCCTGGGAGCATCTGGGGTGTGGGAGCGCCTTGGTCCTCCTGAACACAGGGCGAGGCCAGCCCGGAAGGCTCTGGGTGAACTCTGCTTCTATCGATGGGCGTGGGCCGGGCTGACAACACGACTGGTCGTTTCAGAACATACTGAAGAGACCCTGTCCCAGAAGGAGTGGGAGGAAAGGCTGCTGGCGGTGAGGATGACGGCGGGGGCGGGGTGGAGGGGGGCAAGGCCGTGGCCTGTCTTGGGGGTGGAGGCCTCTCCAGCCTGGGTCAGGACAGCTCAGGGAGCTCAGTAGGCGCTAGTGGGGGGGGGGGGCTGGGGGGAACCACCTGCTGCTGCCCTCACAGGTCGCTCACCCTGCTGTGACAGAGCCAGATTTCGGGGGCTTTGAGCTTCTGTGGCCCGGGAATCCTCTCTCCTGTCCCCTGCCAGGCCACCCAGGGTTTGCTCTGCCTGGGCTTGAAGGTCATCAACAGACCATTCAGAGCCACAGCACAGGACCACCCTGAGGTCACTGCGCGTGACGTCACGGGGCCTCAGTGCCCTCCCCGGCCCCGTGAAGGGCTGCATTCCTGGCCCCTCACTGCTTTGGCCCCTGCCCACAGTTTCTTCGGGACACTCTGGCTGTCGTGTCTGACAACACGTGGATTTGCCAGCTGAGCTTAGAGATGTGCAGACAGCTGCCCTGCTACAACGGGACGCCCCAGGAGAAGGTGCACGGAGGAGGGGGTGCCCCGGGGGGGGTGGTTCTGGGCAGCGTCCTTAGGCTACTGTTCTTTTGCCTTGATTCCATGTGATCTTCTGCATGAATCTGTCTCCAGTGGCCTGTGGCCCTGGCAGAGCCAGAGAGGGAGGGCCCGTGAGCCTCCTCCCAGAGGCCCACGGCTGGGGGTGCAGGAGCCCGTTGCCCCCACTCCTCGCGGTGGCCACCGTCGTGGGTGCCCGGCAGGCCCTCCCATGTCTGCTTGGCGCTCCCGCACTCAGGCGTCAGGCGCGGCTGTGCTCCTTGGCTCTGTTGCAGAACTTCCTGTATAAATGCATTGGAACCACGCTGGGTGCCGCTTCGAGCAAGGAGGTGGTGAGGAAGCATCTGCAAGAGCTTCTGGAGACGGCCAGACACCAGGAGGAGGCCGAGCGCGAGGTGGTGCCCTCCCCAGAACCTCTCTCTCCCTTCAGGCACTCAGTGTGTGCGTGTGTGCGTGCGTGTGTGACTGCACCTCTCTGGAGCGTGTTGTGTGCAGGGTGCTCCTTCCCACCCCTGTCCTTGCCCAGGTGTGAGTGCATCTGTGCGTCTCCCAGGGCCTCGCCTGTTGCTTTGGGATCTGTGCCACCTCTCACCTGGACGATGTCCTGGCCCAGCTGGAGGACTTCATGAGGTCAGATGTGTTCAGAAGATCCACCGGCATTTTCAACATTTTTAAGGTGCAGGGGTCAGGGTGACCGCTGGGGCGGTGGTGGGGGGCATCTGGGTGGGACCAGCCGTGCTTCTGTCTTGGCTGTGCTGCTGTGATTTGGGGTCCTGCGGCTGCGGGTTCTGGAGCTTCCTGGGCTCAGGCACCCTGCCGGTTGGGGGCAGGGCAGGGAGGTGGCATCCGGTCCGTGCTTCTTTGTGGGTGGGGCTGGTGGGTATGACAAGGGGCAGTCCTGTGCTGGCCATGGGCTCTGAGGGGCTCCCAGGGGCCAGGATGGGACCGCCCGCCTGCTGTCTGCGTGTCCTCTGCCCCCTGGTGGCCAGCGAAGGCTGCATTCTTGGGGAAGCCTGATGCAAGGGGCATGGACCACTGCCCCGTCCGCCACCCCAGTCCTCATCTCCGGGTGCCTGTTGCAGTTACAGAATCTCAAGTCCGGGCCGGGTGGGAGGGCTCCAGAGCAGCCACTGAGAGGGCAGGGGCCCCTGCCCCCCCTGCCCCGGCCCCCGAGTTGGCTCTCAGCTCCCAGCCCTCCCTTCTGCCCACCTCTCCCATCGTGGTCCACTCCTCAGTGCTTTCCCTTCTGCTGCTTTGTCCCCAGCGGGCCCGTGGCTGGCCTGCCTGTCCCGTTCTGTCCCCGGCGGAGGGACTCTCTGATGGCACCCTCCGCTCCTTCGGTTATGCCTCTGTCATTGCTGGCCAGCTCAGCCCTTCTTCTAGACGGACCTGGGGGTTCTGAGCGCAAGGCTTCCTATTGGGGGCAGGTAATGGCCTGTAACTGAGGCCCTGCCGACCCCTCTGGCCTCTCAGGACCGAAGTGAGAATGAGGTGGAAAAGGTGAAGTCAACTCTGATCCTGTGTTACGGCCACGTGGCAGCACGGGCCCCCCGCGAGCTGGTGCTGGCCAAGGTCGAGTCGGACATCCTCCGGAACATATTCCAGTACTTCAGCACCAAGGTGGGTGCCTCGGCAGACTGCTTGCGTGGGGGGCGCCATGAAGGCGGGGCAGAGACATCACCGCCAGAGCTTCGCGTTTTAACTCACTTCACTTTTGTTGTTCAGGTTCTGGGAATAAAGGTAGAGACCAAGGTACAGTGTGTAGGAGTTAAGTGTGAACTATGCCTTTTCTCTTTTCTCTGGACTGGCCTGGTTGTGAGCTTCAGGGGCAGAAGCCAGGGGGACGCCCCCTGGGGCTCCCCGCTCCCAGTCCCCAGGGATAGCATCTGGGAGCATCGCGCCAGGACGGGTCCCCACTCGCCTTGGAGCAGCTTCTCCTCTTACAGCCACAATAGGGGCCCAGGAACTAGCGTCCTGGCCTGGATGCTGGGTGGTGGGTGGACAGAAGGATGGCCGGAGGGCTTCTGAGCGGCTGGCTGGCAGGCCCACAGGCTGGGGCTCTGCTCCCTGATGCTCACGACGCCCACCTCCTGCCGAGCCTCACTAACGTGTTTCCTCTCTGGGATCTCTGGCACTAACTGGGCACTAACACCTCTCTAGGAGTGGCTGGGCCTTCCCCTTGAAGAGCAGACCCTCTGGGGTCTCCTGGGGTTGGCTGGAGGGGAGGGTATTCTGAGACTTGTCTCTTCCTGGACTTCGTGTCCCCAGGACAGCTCCCCACACCCCCTTTCCTGACTCCCCAGAGGCCGAGTCGGTGGGACAGGCAGGGGACAGTCCCGCTCTGCTGGGGTTCTTCTTGGGCATGTTCCCTTCTCCTCCCACCTTGAGATGCCCTTCCAGCCACACCCCAGGGTGCAGGGGACACAGCGTGCTGTCTGCCCGAGCCAGGCGGAGAGCTGAGTGCCGCGGGGGCTCCAGGCCCCCTGGTCTGCGTGGCAAGAGCTGGAGGAGGACAGGCTGAGAGCCCCTCAGGGAGGAACGTGTGTGGCTGCGGGGCCTGAGGGCTGTCACTCTGGGTGGCCTCCTGTTCTGGATTCCACCCCAAGGGCCGAGAGGCAGCGGCTGCCCACCTCGGGGCAGAGCTGTGCTGTGGGGGCGGGCGTTGGTGGCCCCCCTGCAGTCCTGTGTCCTTCCAGGACCCGGCTCTGAAGCTGTGTCTCATCCAGAGTGTGTGCATGGCCAGCCAGGCCATCTGCAGCAGTGCCCAAGCTGGCTCTTTCCACTTCTTGAGGAAAGCGGAGCTGGTGGCACAGATGATGGTGAGCTCTGGGCGGGGCCCGGCCGGTGCTAGGGTGGCTCCCAGGGCACGGCCCTAGACGGGGGAGTTGGGCCTGGAGACGACTGGGGGGGGGGGTGCATGCAGCGAGGGGCCCGGCACCCACTTGGGTTGGGGGACAGAGTTGGCCAGAAGCCAGCGCCGGGCAGATGGCTGACCAGGAGGAAGGCTGGTGCTTGGGCGAAGGGCTGAGTCACGGGGCTGGCTCCCCTAGGAGTTCATCAAGGCAGAGCCCCCAGACTCCCTGAGAACGCCCATTCGGAAGAAGGCCATGCTTGCCTGCACTTACCTGGTGTATCCTTTCCTCTGGGTGTGAGGGGGGCTGTGGGGGGGCCCTCTGTGCACGTGCCCTCTGGACAAGGGGTGTGGCACGGGGCCTTGACTGCGGTTCAGCTCCCTGGAGCCAGCGCTGGAAGAGCGAGTGCAGGCGGACTTGATCCGCGGCTGTCTACACAGCGTCATGGCTGTGCTGCCTGAGCCCGAGGGGGAGGAGGACCGCCAGGAGGTATCACCCTGCATCCACGGCGGGCAGCGGGCAGGCCGCTGCAGGCACCGGGGTCACTGGTGGCCTCATCTCTTTCTAGTCCCTGTACCTGGACACCATGCACGCCCTCGAGGATTTGCTGACAAGCCTCCTTCGGCGGAACATGACCCCGCAGGGCCTGCAGATCATGGTGGAGGTGTGCTCTGGGTGTGCCCTGCCCTGGGGTTGCCCCCCCGACCCCGGCAGCCGGCCCCATGCCTGGTTTTCCTGGCGCTGCCTGCTCCGGGGGCGCTGGGGAGTTTGGTGCTCTCTGCAAGTGTATGGGAGGGGCGTCTGTGAACAGGAGGGCTGCCCTGCCTGGACGGGTGGGCGGATGGGGGTGGGCCCACACAGGAGCCTATCCTCGCCTCCCCGCCACTGTGTGGCACGGGGATGGAGAGACCACTCAGGCACCGGATGTGAGCTCCTGACCATCTAGGGCTGTCGGGATGGCGGAGCGGGCACGTGGTAGCCAAGCCGCACCCCTCCCTGCCCTTTCCGGCACTGCAGTTGCAGGGGGGAGACTGACCTGCTTGCAAAAGCAGCCCGTCCCCTGGTAGGCCTGGTTCGCTCTCGGTCCGCCTGGGGTGGCCACGTCTGTGGGCCGGGCCAACAGGACGGGGACAGAGCCCCAGCTGTAGCAGGCGACCTGCCGTGACCTGGCCCGCCGGCCGGGGACGGGTGGCCCGGCAGGGATACTGAGCCGCCCGCAGTGCACAGGCTGCTGCTTCCCGGGCTCACCCCTGCCCCGGCACCCACGCGAAGCCCCCTCTCCCCCAGCACCTGAGCCCGTGGATCAGGTCCCCACGGGGCCACGAGAGGGTGCGGGCGCTGGGCCTGAGCGCCTGCCTGCTGCAGCACTTCCTGGAGCACCTGCATGTCAGCGTGAGTACCAGGCGACTCCCCTGCCCCGGCCTCGGTCCTGGGTCCCCTGGCCTGGGGGCTGCTGTGTGTGGCCCCCACGACCCACAGCACCCTCCCAGCTCCCTGGTGCTCCTCTGGTGGTTCCACATTCCGGGGGCCCCACCATCCTCTTTCCGGAGACGTGCACAGAGGGCCGGTCAGGACCAGGAGTCGTCCTCAGGGCTGGCCACTCAGAGTAAAACCTGACGGGCACCCCTCTCCTCGGGAGCCCCCGCGTCAGCTGCGGGGAAGGGGAGGTGGGGGCGGGGTACAAGAAAGCGAGGACGTTTGGGCAGAGGCAGGGGGTCTGGAGCAGTAGGGGTGGGCTGCGAAGGGGCTCAGTCCGGGAAGCGCATGGTTGTCTGGCACTTCGGCGTCTGCGGGGGGCGGGGGGGGGGCCACGCTGTCGGGGCTTCGCGGCTGTGCGCACAAGGCCGTTGGTCTAGGTGATCCTCGGATAAATTTCGCGTCGTCCTGAAACATCCCCTGTTGTGAGTTTGATAGGGATTGCGTGGGACCGATGGATTAACTTGTTGAGCATCCGTCAGTAATGGGTCTTTCCACCCAGGCCGCTCGGAAACGCGGGACGGCATCTTCACGCGGCTCTGCTGTGAGAGATTTTGGTGCCTTTGCCAGTGAAGCGCTTTCTGCAAGCGCTGTCAGTAACTGTCTGACTGTAGTTAGTGCACATGGAAGGCGTGGGTTTGTGGACTCTGAGACGCGAGGCCGTTCATAAGACCCCGTCGTCGTTTCTAATGAGCGTTGGTTAGTTCTCTTGTGCTTCCAGAAGCACAGTCGTGTCGCTTACAGATGCTGATAATTTGGCCTTTCCCCCCAACCCCTGTGCCTCTCAGCCTCTTGTGTTGCCTGGTGTTTCCAGAACAAAGTGGGGACTGACAGCAGCCCCCAGCCTCTAGATAGTTGCACTGCTAGGTATTCTCTATCCTGTTCCAGCTGCGTCTTTTTTTAAGTTTATCTGTTACTTTGTGAGAGAGAGAAGGCACATGGGTGGGAGAGGAGAGGAGGGGCACGGAGAGAGAATCCCAAGCAGGGTATGCAACCATCAGCACGAAGCCCATCGTGGGGCTCAAGCTCACGGACAGTGAGATCATGACCTGAGCCAAAGTCGGCCTAACCGACTGAGCGACCTGGGCACCCCTGGTCTGTCTTAATGAGGATGTTTATCAGGAGTAGATGCTTGTGGTCTTTTCTCTTGGTTTTTTGTTTGTTTGTTTTTTGTTTGTTTTGCTTTGTTTTTTTTTTTTTACCTACCCAGACCCCGATTGTTTGTCTCACTGGACCTACTGCACGTGTCTGGATGGTTTTCGCTTCTGAGCGAGCTTAGGTGGCCTTTTCCCACAAATTCTTTCCTGGCCTGCTTTTCACATAAGCCCAGTCTAAGTAGAGTTCACCTTTGTGTGTGAGGTGACAGATGTCTGGCCTCGCTGAGAGGAACGGTGGCTGGCCCCCAAGGTCCTCCCTGCAGCCTACGGCCGGGGTGAGGGCCTTCAGCTGAGCCCTCAGAGCAGCGGAGCCTGACTCTCCCTTAAAGGCACCTGTGCATGGACAGGGTGCGGGCGCTTCCCCAGGAGGCCTCATGCGTGGCGGGCCGATGGGGGCAGGTGGAGGCAGGAGACCGAGGGGTGTGCAACAGATGTCGCGAAGCCGTTTGTTCAGTGTGGGGCAGGCAGGGCTCTGTATCTGGCCAGGAAGACTAGGCCCCGGAAGATGGGCCCGGGACCCCGCTAGGGCGAAAGGAGATCTCACGCAGCCCTTCACCTGACGGGACCTGTGTTCTAGGGGAGGGAACGTCGCACACCTCCTGGCCAGGATCAGCAGAGCCCTGCCCCCCTCTGCTGCCCGTGGGGACTCCCTCTTTATCTCCTGATCGCCCCTCTGCCTGCACACACCTGCTACCGGACCCTCCTCCTCTTAGGGGTCCTGGCAGGGGAGCAGCTCACTGAGGAGCTGTACTGGTCACACCCCTGCCTGTGTCTGGGTCCAGCTGGTGCAGGGACACCTGCCCCCTCCCGGCATCTTGGAGGGCCTGGCACGAGGACCCCCTCCTTCTGCCTCTCCAGGCCCTGGTGCCCTTCCACAACCTGGGCCTCCTCATTGGCCTCTTCTCCCCACGATGCGCGGACTTGTGGCCTGCCACCCGCCAGGAGGCTGTGAGCTGCGTCTACGCCCTGCTGTACCTCCAGTTGGGCTATGAGGGTGAGCTCCTGGCTGGACAGAGCTGCTGGAGGGAGGAGGGGTGGAGCCTGGGCCTTGGGGGCCAGGGAAGCACCTGCCCGGCCTCCCTCTGCCTTGCCTCTGAAGGCTTCTCCCGTGACTACCGGGATGATGTGGCCGAGCAGCTCCTCGCCCTCAAAGAAGGCCTCGTGCACCCCGACCCCGCCATCCTCTTCCACACCTGCCACAGCATAGCCCAGGTACCCGCCGGGGTGGCGCCGTCACAGCAGCCAGCTCCGAGCATGCCACGGGCTCTGCAGGGCGCCGGGTGGGTGTGCCACGGGGCCAGCGGGCTGGCCCTGCTTCCACCTTCCTGGGGTCAGCCCTCCGAGGCCCAGCAGCAGGGGCATCAGGAGCTCAGCTGCCGGCTCCAGAGAGCCGAGGAAGCTGCCCCAGCCTGCGCTGTGAGCCCCCACGCCAGGACGGCACTCCTACTCCATCTGGTGTCTGGACCTGGCCTTCGGGTCCCGAGGCGGCGTGCTCTCCTGCGGAAGAAGGAAGGGAGGGGGTGAACGGGGCCCTTCCTGGGCGGGGAGGGAGGACTCTGCGGGAGGAAAAGACGCAGCCCTGGGGGACTCCGGGTGGAGTGGGAGGTGTGCGGCTGGGGCCAGACGTGGCGTGGCTGCCGTCTGTGGTTTTGCGTCCCTTCCATTCTGTGTGCTGTCTGCTTTAATGAGTGGCTCGCTGTGCTGTGCTGACCAGACGAGGAGGGGGCTCCGGTCCGTGGCTGGGCTGCTCAGGGTGGATGTGCCACCCCCCACCCTTGACCCTGCAGTCTGGACACCTGCAGGCCACCCCACGGGTCAGGAGGGCAGCCGCCCCCGGACTACCTTCCAGGGGCCTGGGTCAGGCAGGTCCTTGAGGCACCCCGTGTCCCAGCAGGGCCAGGCTTCGGCCCCGGCGCGCCTCCTGTGCGTGAGCCGCCACCTCGCCCCCACACCCACGAGGGGGCAGGGGCGGCTGGAGGAGGCACCCGGCCCCCGACCCCGGGATGCTGGGTCTGTGTCCCCACCGGCTCAGTTCTTCTGACACAACCGTCGTCCTAGATTATTGCCAAGCGCCTCCCGCCAGAGCAACTCATCAGCCTCCTGCTGACCTTGTTTGAGAGTCTGGGAGACCCGGACAAGAACTGTTCGAGGGCGGCTACCGTCATGGTCAACTGCCTGCTGAGGGAGCGAGGGAGCATGCTCCAGGAGAAGGTGAGGGGGGTGGGGTGGGGCGGGGGGGGGGGGGGCCGGGCTGGGGCCCGGAAAAAGGAAGGGGAAGGGGAAGGAAAATGTGGGGGGCGCGGAGCCCCGCGGCGGGTGGGCACTGGCTGGGCCCTCTGCTCCAGGCTCTTCGGAGAGTCCCACAGCTGGCTGGCCCGTGGGGGCCCTGCCCGGGGCGCTCACGTGCCTCCTGCTCCTTGTGGCCTTCCCGTTCACCCTGTCACCTCTGTCACCTCTGTGTGCCCTTGGGAGCTCAGGTGGCCGTCTGCGTAGTTGTTCCCAGTCGTGCGTCAGCAGCGGCCCTGCGTCAGCGCGTGTGCAGCGACGGCTGACACGCACGTTCCGCGCTCGGGTCCCCGCGGGCGCGAGGCGGGCTCCAGGGGTCGGGTGGCTGCTACAACGCCAGCCCTGTGAATCCCCGAGAGGCGGACCTGTTGGCCGGGAGGGGTTTGAGGCTCCCTCTGGAAGTGGAGCGTCCCAGCAGAGCACGGACTTGTCCTGGGGGTCCCCACGGATGTGCACGCACAGGCGTCCGCCCGCTCCGGAGTCCCTGGTCCCCCAAGCCGACACCCCGCAGGCTGCCCCTGCCCTGCCTCCCTGCAGTGCGGAGCGCCGGCTGGTTCGTACCCCATAGAGACGGACTCTCACCCTTCGTGCCCTCGTGTGCCGCCCCTGCCAGCGTGAGGTCACACACACCGTCGCCCGCGCCTGCGCACCGCCTGGCTGCCGCCTCGGGGGGCACACGTGCAGTTCCCAGGAGGGGCCGCGTTGCCGTGGGCCGCATGAGGGTGTGTTTCTGTCGGGGACACGCCGGGAGAGGCCGCGCCGTTGCCGGCACTGGTCCGCGTCGTCCTGGGGGTGAGTGGCGGCTCCATGTTGAGCGGGACTCGCGTTTCTCTGGGGGCTTGTGAAGCTGAACGCTTTTGTATGCGTGTGCCGTGCGCAGCCGGAGACGCCCGCGTCTTGCCCATTTTTTTTCTGGGTTGTCCGTGTTTCTCCTGTTGATTTGTGCCAGTACTTTATATATTCCGGATACGAGTTCTCTGTCAGAGATACGCACGCACATATGTACGCACACGTGGGCACACGGACACGTGTATGTCACCAGTACCTTCTCAGGGAGGGACGAACAGGAGTTTGCTGATGGAGAAGGTGGAAGAGCATCAGAAAGGGCCACGTGGCAGGAGAGCTGTGCGTGGTGACCCCTGGAGAGAGAGAGTGTCCCCTCAGGAGGCACTTGTCAACGGGCTGCAGGTGTGACGGGAGGGCACAGCCACGGTAGGGTTTGCTGGGGGAAGGCTTGGATTTTATTCTGCACTCAGCGGGGCCCCCCCGCTTGGATCTGAGTGGTAGAAAGGGTCCCCGGAGGCCCCATGTGCGTGGAGGGGACGGGTCAGTTTGGAGGCCGGGGCTGCTGGTGTTCCTGGTGCGTGGGTACACGGGCCGCACTCCGTGTGTCCATCCGGCTGTGAGTGCGGCTGTAACGGGTGTGCGGACGGCTGGCCCTTGGGTGAATTGCCCACGGCGGGGGCGCTGGGTCGTTTAGGCCTCTTTGAACGTTTGGAGGAGCCTCCTCTGTTCCCACGGCGGCTGCACCGGTTCGCGTTCCCGCCAGCCGTGCAGAGGGCTCCCTTTCCCCGCATCCTCACCCACACTTGTTTTTGCTTTGTTGGTTGCAGCCCTCCTGCTGGGTGTGAGGTGGCACCTCAGAGTGGTTTTGACTTCATTTCCCTCAGGATTGCTGACGATGCACTTGGCCATTTGTCTGTCTTCTGGGAGACCTGTCTGTGACCTTCGCCCATTTTGAGATGACGTTGTTTGGTCTGTTGTTGTTGGCTGTGCGGTTCTCTGTATGGCCTGGCCACCGGCACAGTATCGGGTGTGTGACCCGGGAGTGTTTTCCCATTCTGTAGCCCTCGATTGTGTCCTCGGACACCTAAAAGTTGTCGTTTTGTTTAAAAAAAATTTTTTTTTTCAACGTTTATTTATTTTTGGGACAGAGAGAGATAGAGCATGAACGGGGGAGGGGCAGAGAGAGAGGGAGACACAGAATCGGAAACAGGCTCCAGGCTCTGAGCCATCAGCCCAGAGCCCGACGCGGGGCTCGAACTCACGGACCACGAGATCGTGACCTGGCTGAAGTCGGACGCTTAACCGACTGCGCCACCCAGGCGCCCCTAAAAGTTGTCGTTTTGTAAGAGGCTCCATGCCTGGGGCGGGGGGTGGGGGGTGGGGGGGTGTTGAACCTAGGCCCTGAGATCAGGAGTTGCCAGGTGCTCCTCGCGCGCAAAAGGTTTTCGATCCGATGCAGGCCTAGGTTTTTGCCTTCGTTGCCTGTTCCTTGGGTGTCATGGCCAAGAAATCACCACCAAATCCGTTGTCGTGAAGCTTCTGCCTGGTTTGTTTTTTTGGAGCCCCCGTTCCCGACAGAGGAAGGCTCCTTTCATGGGCCCAGCATGCCGCACCAGCCGGGGGGGGCTCAGGGTGCTGCCGCCTGCACGGTACCCTTCCCAGCTTCGGCCCACAGACACGACACGCACCCCCCTTGCCCCGCGGAGTGGGACTGCTGATGGCTGGGCTCGTGCTTCAGCGCGTCTGTGACACGCACCTCCGTCTTCCGCGTGACGGGCACGCTCGCATCCTGTACCCGCGGAGGTCACGCGGGCCACCACTTTCCTCCCTGCCCTGAGAGGCCTTGGCAGGGGGCCCTTTTAGGGACACCAGGACACTGTTGAATGTCTCCAACACGGAATCAGAAAACGTGGTCTTGGCGGGCGGCGTGACCAGACCAAGGGCCCCCGGCCCCAGCGTGCAGCGATGGTGAAACAGAGCGTGTCATAGCGTGAGCGCAGAGGGCAAGACGGGAGGGTGCCGGCTCCTGACCTGGGTCGTCTTGGGAGGGAGGTTGGGTTGGGGGGTTCTCTGGGTTGGGGGGACGTGTGCTGGCGAAGCCCAGGGGAACAGGTGAGAGGAGACCCTCTGCAAACGAAACGGGGCTGCTGCTGTGGAGGCCTCCTGGCAGCTCCGGCCCGGCGGCCCCCGGCTCAGGCGTGTGCCCGAGAGACGTGGAGACAGACGTCCCCACGAAGACCGGCATGTAGATGCTCACGGCAGCATCGTGCTTAATGGCGAAATGAAGGAACCTGAATGTCTGTCGGTTAATAAACATAAATAAAACACATCCCACCCGTATGCTGAAATGCTACTCGGCAACCTGGAGGAGTGAAGTATGAAACACGCTCCGCGTGGATGAGCCTTGAAAACGTTGTGCCCCATGAAAGACAGCAGCCACCAGAGGCCACCTAGTGTGTGAGTCCACAGGGCCAGGAGGGGGTCAGGGGCCGGGGCCGGGTGGTTAACGCACCCGCAGCTTCTCTGGGGTGATGGCAGTGTCCTCGCGCGGCACGACCCTGTGTCTGTACGAGAGACCGCCGAGGGCTGGACTGCGTGGCGCGTCCTGGCTTGGCGGAGCCGTGAAGAGAGCGCACGGCGGGAGACCACGCCGTGAGGGGTGGACGCCAGCCTGGGGCACGGGCGCAGGGCTGGTGAAGGTGAGCCCTGGAGCTGCCCGGAAGGTGGAGGGCACACAGGCCGTCGGAACGCAGGCCCCCGGCTGAGACCGGACGGAGCCGGCTCACTGGCACAGACCCCAGCCCGTGGGCCCCCCGCGGCCGAGCACCGGGGCCTGCTGCCACGCTCACGAGTCGCACGGATCGGAGCCGTTCACGCGCCCCAGTGGGTTCCGGCCGCCGAAGAAAATCCGCAAGAGCAAGGAAAACGCTAGAGAGGATAGATAAACCCACGGAGATGATTAGAATTACCTCTGAGGAGACAAGTTGGGGAAAGAGCCAACATCCCGGAGAGGAGGCAGCGAAGTGAAGGAAGAAAGAGAAGCCGCCACGGTCCGGCTCGAAAACCCGCCCTGGGACGGACGCACGTGGGGAAGATCCACGGTTACGTTAGTGCCGGAGGGCGGGAACGTTACGTGCACGAGCGAAGCGTGTGTCCAGGCCGGGAGCCCAGGGGAAGGGGGAGCGCCGCTGGCCTTGGCCGCTTCAGCAGTGAACTCGGACGGGAAGGGCCCACAGATGTTCCTGCATCGGTGGGAGCCAGGCCGTGGCCCAGCCGGTGTGGAAAACACCTCCTTCCTGCCAGAGCCCTGGGGCCGGGGTTAGGGACGCTCTCTACCCCGGCAGCTGGGGGGGGGGGGGGGGCGGGCAGTGGGAGCAGGATCCACTTGCTGCACCCACAGTTGTGAAGCGACTGTCATCGTGGTGACAAGCCTTTCGAGAAACGGTGGTAAGGACACCGGTCCCTATGGCCGGGTAGGGACCGCTGGCCTGCCCCACTCCAGGCACGTGGCCTCCCACGTTTCCTAGACATCCGAGTTGCGCACCTCTTGTGCCCCGCACGCTTGCAAGATTCTACCACACGAGCAGGCGTGGGCCTGGCCTGGAAGGTTCCAGGTCGGAGCCAAGACCTGTACCTCCCTGCTCCTCCTGCTGCCCGGCCGTCAGGTGGGCTCCTCGGCCGGCTCCGCCCGGGCACCTGGGAGGTGGCCGAGTCCACAGTCGGCTGGCTGTCCCTGTCCAGGGACTGTGTCCCTGCCGCCGTCTGTCTGCTGTCGTCTTGGACTGTGGTGTCTTCCCGCTGTGCAGCCGGGGCAGTAGGCGATCCCCGTGGTGGGGCCTGGCACCCCTTTCCCAAGAGCCCTGTGCACCCGCAGTGACAAGCCCATGCCCAGAAGAGGGCCCGCTTGCCGCGTCGGGGCCTGGGCTGTGCTCTGGCTGCCCCTTCTTGCACCGGATGGCCCCTCTCGCTTCTGGGATGACAGCAGCCTGCCAGCCGCGGTCCAAGAACGAGCGTCCCCTTCCTGGTCCTCGCTGTCGCAGCCCACCGCTTACCTTGCCTTTGCTGGGCAAGGGCGGCCGCGCGCTGCCTCCAGGGGCCCGGGGCTTGCGTCCCCACGTGGGGGCGTGCGGGGCCATCGCAGCTGCCGGCCTCCGTGCTCCGTGTGTCACGCGAACGCTGCCCGTGTGCGCCCTGGCACGCGCTCTGCTCTGGTGGCCTCCCACGTGGAATCTGGGTCCCCGCACCGGGACGTGGCATCTCTCTCCGTGGTGGCCGGCGGTGATCCCGCGGGATTCCCGCCCCCTGTGACCCTGGCTGGGGGGCTCACAGCTGGCGGCTCTGATGGCGCTGGAATGCCTCCTGGGGCGGGTGTGCCCAGGGCCTGACCCCCACGCCCCCCGCCCCACAGGTGCCCGAGATCGTGAGTGTTCTGCGCTCGAAGCTGCAGGAGGCCCGAGAGGAGCACGTCCTGCAGGCCGCACAGCACAGCGTGTACCTCCTGGCGTCCCAGCACTGTGCGGCCGTGGTGTCCAGCCTCCTGGGCGGCTCCCTGCCCTTTGACAGGTACCCTGTGCCTGCCGGCCTTCGGGGTGGATGGGGTCCCGGCCGCCTGGGCCGCAAGCCGAGGTCAGCCCAGACTCGGCACTCGAGGGTTCCGTCTGCCCCGCGTGGCGCCCCGGCACCCCTGGCCCCTTCCCGCGTTCTCTGTCCCCGCTTCTCTTCTGCAGGGCGCCTGTCGCCATCCCCAGCCCCCCACCCCGTGCACCCCCACTCACACCCCCAGCTCCCGAGTTTCCGCCCACGAGCCTCACAGGAGAGCGTCTCTCCCGGCCGAGGACCGTGCCCTGGTCCCGCCTTTGCTGTGCGCAGGGCTGGGAGTGGTCTCGGACCCCGGCGCGGTTGGTACCGTCTGCCTGCCGTCGGGCACCGCCATTCTCCCTGACGCGTGTCCGCTCTGGGGGTATGCCGCTGTGCGGGGGTGAGCGCACGGTCACGGCCCCTCCTCCCCGGGAGTGCCTTCTGCATTTCCATCCTGTCCCCGCCAACCTTTCCTCGTCCATCTGTCCTTCCAGCGTAAGTGGCTGCATCTCCCCACCGACGCAGTGGGACGGGACGGCAGCCTCAGCGGGGACCCCTCTTTGCCGCTCCTCTTCTGTCCTGATCGTCTTTCTTGTGTCTTGTGGCCGACGGGCTCTTTTTATAGATTGGTCTTCCCCTGAATTAGTTTGGAAGTTGTCAGCCCTCTTTCTGTTCTAGTGGTTGCCCTGAGAGTGACCCCGTGTGCGCAGAACCTGGCTCACGACTGCCTCCCTTCGGGCAGCCCGGGCCTTTGCCCGCCGACCCCCCCCCCCCCCCACGTCCTCACCTACAGGACAGGGTAGGGTCGCGTGTTGCCCGCCGTCAGTGCCCCTGCTGGGTCTGCTCACGCACCTGCCACCTGCTTCTCGCTGAAGAGAGCACACTGTCCACACCGCTGGCTGCAGCGTCCCTTGCCTGCAGGCGGCCATCCCCCAGGCGGCTCCCGTCCAGCCCTTCTCGAAACCCGAAGGTCGCCGCTGTCTGACTGCTATCGTCAGACAGGCATTTTGCCTGATCTTGAACTCAAGCAGAATCAGTGTAAGCAGAATCGTACGGAATTTTCTCCTGGCTTCCTCGGGGTAGTGCGCTGTCTTCGCGGTGCACGCGCCGCTGCTCGTCGTCATGCTGCGCTGTAGCCGTGGGCGACACGCCGGCCGCGTCCAGGAGCCGGACGGTCCTGGCGCAGGGGGCCAAATGTGACCCGCCGCCTGTTTTTGTACGGCTGGTGAGCCAAGAATGAATTTTAAACTTACAAACGGTTAGAAAAAAAATTTTTTAAAGAGTATTTCATGATGTGTGAAAATCACACGGAATTAAAATTTGCCCACACGCGAAGTATTCTTGGAACGTGGCACACCCATTCGCCTCCGCGTTGGTGTCTGTGTCGGAAGCGTGCCGTGCCCTTCCCTGGAGGCAGGTGGACGGGGCTGCCCAGCGGCAAAGCCCCGTGCCTCCCCGGTGTCCCTCTCTCCTGGTGGCATCTTGGCCCTTCGCTTTCCTTCACCTGAAGTAGGTCCTCCAGACTGCGGGGGGCGAGCTCTTTACTGGCCATCGGAAGACACGTTCCTCTGGCCGCCCTCCGGGGATATTACTTTGGTAGGGTCGGCGTTTGGGTTGGGCCGGTCTCCCGTGCCGGGAGGGGGCACGTGGCTGTTCTCTGGCTCCCACGGGACTCACTAGTGCTGTCGTTCTGAAGGGAGCCTGCCGGCTTTTCTCCGCTGCGCACGGGCCGGGCACTTGTCACTGGTGTCCTGCCTGTTGCCGGCAGGGGCCCGCAGCCTGCTTTCCTTCATCCTCATGCGTTCTGAACACTTGCCAGCCCTTGTCTTTTCAGATCCTCTCTCCACCCTGTGCTTCTGGGACAGCCTGTCACCCCACCCCTCACGTTTCTGGTTCTGGTCTCTGAATTTCCACTGTGGTCTTTCTTGTGCTGACTTCAGGTGACTTCTTCCCATGACCTTCCACTTGTCCCACGTCACCCCTGCTCTGCTCAGGCTGGCGCCAGTTGCCTGTGCAGGGCGCAGCGTCCTGTGTGTCGTTTCCGAAGGGCCGTGGGTTCTCTTTCAGACTTGCTTATCGAGGGGCACCTCAGGGCGGAGGGGGGGGCCTCCGTGGGTTAAGTGATGACCGACTCTTGGTTTTGGCTCAGGTCGTGAACTCACGGTTTGTGAGTTCGAGTCTCACGTTGGGCTCTGCTGACGCTGCAGAGCCTGCTGGGGGTTCTGTCTGCCCCTCTGCCCTGCTCTCTCTTCAAATAAATTTTAAAAGTTGCTTATCGAGGTTTGGAGTTTCCGGTTCCCATTAGGTGCTTGAGGTCTGTCGTTTCGGTCTGTACGCGTATTAAGAGCTGTAGCTTCTGCGGGGTCTCGCCCCCGAGGCCGAATGAGGCTGTCTCCTGCAGGAAAGCCTCCTGTTTGCTTCTGGCAGCTCCCAGGGGACTTCAGGGTCTCTGTTCAGGCCGAGACTTTTCTCCCTGCCCTTTATTGCCAGTGCTGCTCACCGGGGTCGGGGGACGGGGTGGGTTCGTTTGGATGCGAGGTCGGGGCACCGCCTGCCCGGAGTGGAGCCCTTGGAGTCTTGTGGGTGCATCTGGGGTGTGGAGCCGAGCCGGCGGTGGCCTGGAGGTGACTGTCCTTCTGCCCTGCGGCAGCCACACCTGCACCCTGTGGCGGGCGCTGGCCCTGGAGCCCAGCCTCACCACACAGGTCCTGGGGCTGCTCCTGGAGAAGATGAGCAGGGACGTCCCGTTCAAGGAGACCCGGGCCTTCCTGCTAAGCAGCTCTCCTGGCCGCGAGGCCACTCTGCTGCCCCTTGCGGTGAGTGGGGCCCCGGGGCTGATGCGCATTGCCCCCTTCTGCCTGCTCCCTGCGTGGTGAGGGGGCCGGGTGAGGGGCCGCGCTGCCCCTGGCGGGAGGAGGACCCCACAGGGGGCCTGGGTGCCACCCCTCAGGCACCTGGCAGCTAATGGGGGCGCCGGAGCCAGGCCAGCTCGGAGCCCAGGCTCGTAAAGGCCCCACAGGTGTGGGTCCCCAAGGGAAACCGCTCTGTTTCATCCTGCGGAAAAAAGCAAGCCTGGCTTGGCAACATTTCCAGCAGTAAAAGCAGCTGTGAGAATTTCCTCCTCCTCCTGCTATGGAAGCAAGGGCAGATGGTCGGAGGCCTGTCCCCAAGGGGGTCACGCTGCCCCCGTGCCTGCCTCCTGCCCCGGGGGCCTCCCGCTCCCCCCCCCCCCCCACTGCCCGCCCCAGGACCGAGACCTCTCAGCCCGGCGGGGGCTTCGGGCTGGTGTGGTTCTGGGGTGCAGAGCCCAGCCTTCACCGTCGCCAGCCCCATTAGAAAGGGCTCCGGCGGAAGGGCTGAGCCTGAAGCGGCCCCTGTCCGCAGGCCACCTGTGCCCTGCACGAGGTCCTGAGCGCCCTGGAGTCTGGGCCCGCAGTGCTCGAGCTGTACCCACAGCTGTTTGCCGCGCTCCTGCTGCGGGTCAGCTGCACCCTGGGCGTCCTGCTGCCCCGGAGCCTGCAGGCCAAGGAGAGGAGGAGTGTGGGCTCGGCTGTGGCCCCCAGGAGCCTCGAGCCCTGCAGGTAACCGGCTCCTCCTCTGCCGCCGCAGCACCACTGCATGCCTGGCGTCCTGGCGGGGGCGTACAGGATGGGAAGGGCGGGCACCACACTGGGGCCCCGACTCAGACTCAGGAGCTAGTGTGTGCCTGGGGAGCTGGGACCTCCCCCCCCCCCCGCCGCCCCCCGCCCCAGGGATGATGTTCCAGGCTACACTGTCCACCCTGGTGGTGCGGTTTCCTCGGGCTGTGTCTGGGACAGGCACCGTGGGGGAGGCGGCCCCAAGTCTGTGGGGTGGTGCCGTCCTCAGGGTGGCCCACAGGGGCTGTGTGGGGACACTCAGGTGGGCCCAGAGTAGCACCGCCTTTCGGGAGGTGGGGCTACAGGGAGTATTCGGGGTGCATGTGGGGCCTGGGCTGAGCCCCCACCTCCACCCCCGTGTCTGCAGCCTTGGTGCTCAGCCCTGGGTCTCTGCTCCTTCTACGCTCTGCACCAAAGCCGCTTCTTCAGGCAGAAAGCGTGCAGTGGCCTCACCGCCTCTCCCCAGGGCCCCCTTACAGGGGCCAGATCCCCAGCCCCGCGGGGAGGGCTCAGCACCAGCCCCCACACCACTGGCCTGTGCAGGCACCTTCCCTCTCTGCTCCTTTTGGGGGTGTGGGCCCTGGGGCGGGAGAGCGGGACAGGCAGGGTGGAGCTGCTTGAGGGAGGTGGTGGGTGGAGGGCTTCAGCAGCTCGGGCGTCAGTCCCTGGGGTCATCCCTGGGCCCACCATAGTGGCACTTCGGAGCCCAAACGACTGCCCCGGGGCCACAGGGCAAAGGGAGGAAGCTGATACCCCAGGACCTGCAGACCTTCCCACCCGTTCCAGGCACGTGGGGCCGGACGGGCCCCGTGCCCCGTGGTGGGGACAGACGGGGGCAGCGTCAGTACGCCCCGCCCCGCCGCCGGAGAGGCCCGGGCCCGGGCGCTCTGGGAGGGGCCGCGTGCCGGAGCCCGGAGCCCGCCCGGCTCTGCGCAGACGAAGCAGAAAATGCGAATGCGCTGGCAGACACCGCCGGGACTGCACGCCACGGCTCGCGAGCCCTCAGCGGGGTCCCTGGGCTGCCACCCCCTGAGCTGAGACGTGCGCAGAGCTAGGCGCAGGTAGAGGAGGCCCGTCAGACCATGGTACCGGCCGCGTCCGTAAGAGCTCCGGGCAGCGGGGTGGAAGAGCCAGGGAGGAGCCTTCTCAGCCAAACCTGCATCTCCCCACTTTAGATTTGCCGTAGCCAAAAATCGCCCTAAATGAGCCGTCTTGGTCAAAGGCAGGCCACCTGGTGGATGCCCCTACCTCGGTTGCTGGCCGTGTCAGGTCAAGCGTCCACCCTGGGCCGGGAGCTCCCAGGGCCGGCGGTGCGGGGCCACACGCATCTGCAGGCCGGTGTGAGGCCTGGAGTGAGAGGTGGCCACTCGCAGGGGCGAGGTCAACACCGGGCCAGGGCTGCTATGGCCCCAAGGCTCCCCCACGTGGGGTTCCGAGAGCCCTGACGAGCTCTCTTCGGGCCTCGGGCTTTGGTGTGAGGTTCTCCCGGGTGCCAGACCGATGCTGCTCCCCAACCCCCCACCCCCGACCCGGGACCATGGGCCGTGCCCCTGCGGCCTGCCCGCTGCCAGCCCCGCGTGCCTCAGCTGGGCCCCGTGGGCGCAGCCCCCACCAACCGGGGAGACAGGAGAGCCAAGTGCCTGCGGGGCTGTGGGAGCAGTCACAGCAGCAGGCTCAGCCCAGCCCAGCCCAGCCCTGGCCGAGTTTCTAGAGGGAGCCGGGCACATCCTGGCTCCCAGGTGGGAGGCCCTTCCTCACTGACACAGAGCCCCATCTGTGGTCCCCTCCTTGGGCTCCAGGGTGTCCCAGGGTGGGTGTGGCTGTGCGCACGCGAAAGCAGGCAACTTAGGTGCAGGAACAGAGCCTGATTCTCAGCGTGTCGGGCATGTCTGAGGCCAGACACGTCTGTGGTGCAGCCACAGCCCCAGGCCTTTGGAGACCCTGCTCCGCCCTGCCCACCGACACTGGGTTTCCCAGGCACTCATCCGAAGGCTCCGTGCTGCCCAGGCAAGAAGAGTCAGACGCCGATCTGTCTTTTGGGTTCATTTTTGTTAACGATTTTGTTTTCTTTTTCTTCTTGTCTTAGTTTAATTAACGAAGGTCTTTAAAGCAAGGGACAAAAGCTGTTGGTTGTTACCCTAAAAGTGCCGGAGGGCCCTGCCTGCTTTCAGAGGGTCTTGGGGACGCTGCCGATCGTGGGGGATGGGTGGCCAGATGTCTCAGCAGCTTGAGACCAGAGAGGAGGGGAGGCTGCTCCCCAAGAGCACGGGTCTGTGCGTATGGTACAGAGCAGAGGGACACACGGGGCCTCTGCCGCCCTCACCCCGCCCCCCAAACCCACCCCCCGCGTGTCCCGCAGCTGCGCGGTGGATGCTCTGCAGGCTATGCTGCTCCGGGGGGGTAATGAGGACGTGGTGCGGCGTGTGGAGCTGGAGGGGGGCTGGCAGCTGCTCAGGACCTCGGCAGGACACGAGGAGGGGGTCACCCGGCTGGCCAGGTAAGGGGGCCGTGCCCCTGCACACAGGCTCCAGCACCGCTGAGGCACAGTAGGCCAGGCTCTCTGACAGCAGATATTTAGGGGCACCTGGGAGCCAGTGAGCCCAGCTTGGGGCCTCTGCCACGTGTGTGGAAGCGGAGAGGCCACCAACGCAGCTCTGAGCTTCTGGCCACATTGACAGTCTCGGGGTGGGGGGCAGCGGGAAGGCCCCTCTACAGAGGCCTGGTGAGGTGGGCTAGGATGCTAGGGAGGGAGGATATTCAGGGTTCAGCACCTGGGGCGAGGGCCTTATGGGCCGGGGCCCTTGACCAAGCAGGCTGGGAGGTAGGGGCAACCCCTTGGGTCCACATTGGCTTGGGTGACTTCGGAGCAGCCCGAGGTCCCAGCACCTGTGCCGCGTGGCCTCCTTCCACAGCGCCATGGCCAAGTGTGCAGGCCCCCGGCTGCCCCTGGTGATGAAGGCGCTCGTGTGCACACAGAGCAGTGTGTATGAGATCCAGAGGGTCACCTCCACAGCGTTCCTGGCCGAGGTACTTGTCACTTGTTCCGATCTGCTGAGGGCCTGGGAGGGTGGGGAAGGAAGCCCCCTCCACACAGGCAGGCACCGGCCTCCCCAGCCAGGGCCATCGCCCAGTTCCCGCTTGGCGCTGCTGGGTCCAGAGGCCGCCGGGCCAGGCCTGGTGACAATCCCACTCTGTTCAGTGGAGGCCTCGGCTGTGCGGTCTGTGCTGGGCCCTCAGGGGGGACGCACCAGCAGCCACAAGGCCCAAGCCTCCCTTGGATGCCCCCTTGTGGCCGACAATGCCAAGACTTGCCCAAAGGCCACAGCATTGGGAGCTGGGGTGTGGCCGGGGTCAGGAACTGGAGAGAACCAAGGGAGGCCCTGAGTTGGCCTCTGCCACATCCACTCCTCGTGCGTGTGAGCTGCCCGGTGGCGGGGAGCAGGTGCTGCCGCGGAGGCAGCCCGGACCGGCCGGGGTGGGGCGAGCCCTGGGGGTGGGGGAGGGGGCTTGGGGAGGGTCAGTGGCAGGTGGTCACAGCACCTCTGCCTTCAGCTGCTCAACAGCAACGTGGTGAACGACCTGATGCTTCTGGAGTCGCTGCTGGACAACCTGGCGGCGCGGCAGAAGGACACGAGTGCCAGCGTGCGGCGGCTGGTGCTGCGAGGCCTGGCCAACATCGCCTCCAGCTCCCCGGAGAAGGTGAATGGGCAGGGCAGTCACCGCACCCTGCCCCGCCCCCCACAACCCCCGCTGCCCTGCCTGTGGCTTAGGGACAGAAGAGCTGCGGTGGGCAGGGAGACCCGGGCAGACACCGTGTGGGCAGCGGGGACCTTCAGGGAGGTGGCCCACTGAGCAGCACAGTGGGGGCGAGCCTGCGGGGTGGGGAGCCGGGTCCCCCTGGCCACGTGACAGCTGAGTGTGGGGCACCCCCAGGTGCAGGCCCACGGCCCCCAGCTCCTGACAGCCATGATCGGCGGGCTGGACGACAGGGACGACCCTCACAGCCTGGTGGCCCTGGAGGCCATGGTGGGCCTGGCAAGGCTCCTGGAGCTGGTGAAGCGCCAGGACCTGCGCTCCGTGCTGCTGCACGTTGCCATCCGGATCCGGCCCTTCTTCGACAGCGTAGGCCGGGCAGGGCGCAGGGGCTCCAACAGGCCGGTCGGCCTCCCCCCACCCCCCACCCCTGCCAGGCGGCCTGGAGCCTGCTCCCCAGGCCCCCGCGGGCCGTGGCACCCCCACCTCCACCCCACCCCTAGAGCTCAGGGCTGGTCTCAGCCTGGAGCTGCTCCCCATGCCAGCCTGTCTCGGTCAGCCCCCAGGCGCCCGTGCCACAGGGACAAGGAGGGTGGCCCAGGGAGGGGGCCCGAAGCCCGGCGCTGGCTGACACCTGCCCTCCCGCCCCGCCCCGCCCCGCCCCACCAGGAGAAGACGGAGCTCCGCTCTGCGTCCATCCGCCTCTTCGGGCACCTCAACCAGGTGTGCCACGGGGGCTGTGAAGACGTCTTCCTGGAGCAGGTTGTTGCTGGGCTGGTGCCCCTGTTGCTGCACCTGCAGGATCCCCAAGCCCCTGTGACCAACGTGAGTCACCGGCGGGGACGAGCGAGCCGGGGCCCGCTCACGGGTCAGGGACTCAAGTTCACGCCCTGCAGGCCTGCAGGTTCGCCCTGCGCCTGTGCGGCCCCAACCTGCAGCACGAAGAGCTGGCGGCCGTCTTCCAGAAGCACCTACAGGAGGGCCGGGGCCTGCACTTCGGGGAGTTCCTCAACGCCACCTGCAAGCTCCTGGTGAGGGTGGGGCGCACTGGGTACCGGGGAGGGGGCCGGGGGCCCGGGACCGAGACCGAAGGCCTTCTGTGCAGATGTACCACTTCCCGGAACTGCTGGGCCGCCTGGCGGCCACCAGCCTCTTCTACTTCAAGAGCAGCTGGGAGGACGTCCGTGCTGCCGCCCCCATGCTCATGGGTGAGCCCTGCCCCACCGTCCCCTTCTGTGTGAGCCCCTGCCCTACCCTGACCCTGACCCTGACCCTGCCCTGCCCTTGCCGCAGGGTTCCTGGTGCTGCACGCGGAGCCGGAGCACCAGCCACTTGTGGACCTGGAGCAGATCACGGCAGGTGAGCCCCGCCCCGGCCCCGCCCCCCCAACCTGTTGGCTGCTGAGCCCCGCCCCGGCCCCGCCCCCCCCAATCTGCCGCCTGTAAGGGGCCTCCCTGACCTGTGGGCACCAGGGGACTAAGTGATTTTCCTGGATTTCAAGGATTTTTCCCCTGTCACTGGTGACCTCATCGTCTCTAGTAATTCACGGAAACTTCTTAACTGTTCCAAAAGAGCTTAAAAAACACTAAAAAAGGAAAAACTATCTTTCCGTTGGCTCCCAGGCGCTCCCGGCAGAGGCCTGTCTTAGGAGGGCGGTGGGCGGGTGGCCCTCCGCACAAGGCGGGGGTGCACCATGGGGTCCTGGCCCCCCAGGCTCCAGGCACCGGGAAGGGGGCGGGGCCGGGGCACCCTGATAGTGGCTCCCCGTCCCCCAGCGCTGCAGCTCCTGCTCAAGGACCCAGCCCCCCTGGTGCGCGCGAAGGCTGCCGAGACCCTGGGCCGCCTGGTCAAGTTCGCCTGAGGCTCCCGCGGCAGTGCCAGCCCGGGTCTGCGCCTGAACCCCGACGACAGGGCCCTGAGGAGCTCCCTGCTACCAAGGGTCCAACCCCTGCCATTCCAGACAAGGCCCCTGGAGGCCGGGAGGGCAGGCAAGCTGCTGTAACCCCTGGTTTCCAATAAAGCCATCCGCTCCTCAGCAGCTGGCGTAGGCGTGCCAGGACGTAGCCTGCCCTTGTGGGGTGGGTCAGTGGGGTGCCCCTGCGCACCAGGCGAAAAAGGCCCCAAGCTATGGGGTGGGGGGGGGTGGGGGCTGGTCAGGAAGCCCAAGTCAAGGTCACACCACTGGTCAGCAGAGAGAACACCTCTATTAAGGGTCCCGAACACACGTGCGCCTGGGGACGCAGGGTGGCCTAGGTGAAGAGGCGGACAGTGCCGTCGGCCCCGGAGGAGAAGACCCACGGCTGGGTGGGGTGGAAGGCCACGTCCAGAACGCCCAGGTCTCGGGTCAGCGTGTGCCCCCGCAGCACCTTCACAGGCACCAGCAGTGGGTTCTGCAGCAGATCACTGTGGGGGAGGGGAGAGGGACTCGGGTCAGGGAAGCGCAGCCCCCAGGCTGGGGTGGAGGGGGGACATGGGGGGCAGGTCCAGCACTCACTTGTACACCATCCCGTGGCAGACGATGATGCTCCCGTCGTCGGAGCCAGATGCAAAGAGCGGGTACCGGGCATGGAAGGCCACAGCCCTCAGGGCCTTCTTGTGGTGCCTGCAGGGCGGGGGCTGGGTGAGGGCAAGCTAGGGCAGGGGAGGGACAGGCCAGCACCCACATCCGCATAGGCGCCTCACCTCAGTACCCTGTACGGCTCGCTGGAAAGGTCCAGGTCGAACCACACCAGCTTGCTGTCATAGCTGCCACAGATGACGTTGTCCCCTGGGAGCAGATGGGGTCATGAGGACCTGCGGGGTGCACGCTCCCCGCCAACACTCCCCCCCACAACACCCCCTCCCCAACGCCCTCACCTGCGGGGTGCACCGCCAGGCTGGACACCCATTTGCAGTTCGGTCTCAGCTTCTTGGTGAGCTCCTGGCGCAGCAGGTGGTAAAGGCGGACGCCACGCTGGGAAGCCACCAGCAGGAAGGGGCGGACAGGGTGGAAGGCCACCCGCTGCACCTGTCCGTGGCTGCGGCGGAAGGGGCTCTGGCTGCGGCGCCGGCTCAGCTGATGGATCAGCACCTGTGTGTGGCCGGCGGTGGCCAGCACCACGGCCATGTAGTCCCCACGCCCGTGCCACGTCACCTGTGTTACTGGCTGCAGGAAGCGACACTGGCTGAGCTGGGTCCCCCCGGCTACCACCGCTCCCCCCCTCCCCCCCGCCCCGCACATCCTGACCCCGCAGCCCCCGCACCTTGCCGTGGGAGACGCGCAGCCGCAGGCCCCTCTGGCGCTCCTCCTCCGAGGCCTCCAGCCAGCTGGCAGGCTGCACGGCGGGCTCCTGGGGCTGGACGAAGGTGCTCAGCAGCTGGTCCGTGCCGCCCACCACTAGCCGGTCCCCCAGCGCCGGATTCAGTAGCAATACCGAGTCCTCTCTGCAGGCCAGAGTGACACACAGCCCCTGAGGCTCGGGCCCGTGCCCGCCGCCCCCTCCCCGCCCCCCCCGGCGCCCCCCCGGGGCCTCGCACTTACACTGCCACGGCCACCAGGCAGAGGGTAGGGTGAGGGTTCCAGGCGATGCTCCTCACCACGCCCCCCACGGGCACGGTCCTCATGCAACGGGCGGTAGCCACCTCCCAGAGCCTCACGGAGCCATCGTCGGAGCCTGGACGCAGCGAACGAGGCCTTCGCCACCTGGTCCTCCCACCCGGCCCCCCGAGCTGGGAGTGCCCCCACCTCAGGCTCACCTGAAGCCAGCCACTGGCCCTCCGGGGATACACTAAGGCAGCGGACAAGGTCGCTGTGGCCCCTGTAGACCTACAGAGGAGGAGGAGTAAGGAGACGGACGCACCCACGCCCTCCCTCCCCCACCCGCCCGACAGCCTACCAGGGCCTGGCACGTGGGGAAAGGCTGCAGGTCCCGCGGCCTTGGCAGTTTAGGGATGAGGTCTTCTGGGTCCACGTTCACCTGGATAGGAGAGCGAACAGTCACCCCATCCCCACGTCCTGTGCCCCTGCCCGGGCGCACCTTCCCCCCCCCACCCCCCACATACCCTCATCTTGCGCTGCCGTGGGCACAGGTAGAGGTCAAGGCAGCGCTCGAACCGTTCCTGGATGAAGCGGCCGTACGCGGGTACGGCCCGCAGGCTCGGGAACCTGTGTGGCAGGAAGTTGAGCCTCCTCTCGCCCGGCTCCTGCTGCTCCCACGCCAGACGCTGCGGAGACAGGGGCGAGCTGGGAGCTCAGGGCCAGGGACGGGGCCCAGCGCCCCCCACCCCCACCCCCCATGGCGTGAGGCCCACCTCGTCTTCGCTGAGCAGGTACTCTGGAGGCGGGTTGTAGGACTCCGCGTGGCCGGGTAGGGCCAGCTTCGGAGCGGGCACGTGCATCTTGTGCCGGCCCAGCACGGCGTCGGGGTCTTCCTGCGCCCACAGGTCATAGAAGCTGGGCATGGGGTCCTGGGGCCGGTGAGGCTGGATCCAGCCCATCTTGATGGCGTGCACCATGCGAGACACCTGCAAGGGCAGACCAGGTCGGCTCGGGGCACGGGGGGCGCAGGGGCGCACAGCCCCGGATGCAGCACCGCACCTACCTTCTCCTTCTCCACCAGGGACGGGATGAAGCTGCGCTTGTCAGCGGGACGGTTGGTCACTGGGTGGACCATCAGGTCCCCGCTGAAGAAGTCCACAGCAGGCTGGAGGAACAGACACAGATGTGTGGGCCGGGGCCCTGCAGCCGCCCCGGACACCCAGGGCGAGCTGCCACCACCTACCTCATACGGGTCGAAGCTCACGTCCCCAAACTGGCCGCTCTGCAGCCGCCGCACCAGGGCCACCTGCTCGTCCGTCAGCCGCACATCGTGACCCGTCGTCCGGTCCTGCACCGTGCGCCTGGGGAGCCACCTGTCAGAGCCAAGCTCCGGGCCCCCCTGCCCTGACCCCACAGGCCCTGCCCTGAGCCTGCTCACCAGTAATCAGGGTTGTCCATTTTGTCCAGGAACTGGTCCAGCTCGTCACGGGTACGAAGGGGCTTGTAGATGCGCCTGCCGTCCAGGTCATAGCCCACGTGGGGGAAGTCCTCGTACCACTCCAGGGGCACATTGCCCACCGTGTTCCGGATGTCCTGGGGGCAGCAGGCCAGCGCGTCGGCACCGGGCACCCACCGTGCCCACCCCTCCCTTCAAGCTCCCCAAGTCTCAGGCAAGGGTGGATCCCTAAGGAGGCCGGGGGGACAGTCCCCAGGCACCCTGACACAGGCCCTCTCCCTGGGGTGTGACGTGGCACGGCGGCCAGTGCTGTCCCCCACCGCCCCCCTGACTGGCCCTCAGAGGCGCCGGAGCTGTACCTTCACATTTTCCACTGAAGTGGTGCCAACCCCAGAGCCTCCCCCCTGGATTCCTTGGCCAGGACTCTGGGCAGCCACAGACAAGGGTGACCTCATCGCCCATGGGCTCCCTCCCCTGGTGGGGGCCTTAGGCAAAAACGGGTAGCCACAGGCAGGGACTCAGGGAAGACCCCACAACCCACTCCAAGGGGAGGGAGAAACCACTGCCTTCTGCCCTGCACACATTCAGGGACCCCCCCCACCGCAACCCTCCCTGGTGCTGCCCGCCGCCCCCCCCTCCCCCCCCCATCCCAGAGCAGCCACATTCCTGGACACACATTCCTGGTCGAGGCCCCTGCCAGCCACCACCCTCCCTCCGCCCAGCACGGAGACTGCTGCCCAGGCGGCCGCTTCCTGAACAGTGGCCACAGGGGGAGGGGCCCAGATGAGACTGAGCGCAGCAGGGAGCCCAAAGGCCCCTTGCAAGGGGCACAGGACCCCCCCCCCGGGCTCTCCCCATCTGCACCTGCCCAGCCCAGCCCTGCCGACTTGTGTACTCCCCTCCCAGCAAGCCCATCTTCCAGGCACACCCCCGTGCCCCTGTCCTCCTCTGCACAGGAGGGGGGGGGGGGGCTCCCACTCTACACAGGCCCAATTCCAGTCCATGCGGCCATCCCTGTATTGAACACACCCCGGAGCATACAAAACGGGAATGGCGGGGGGGGGGGGGGGGGGTTCCCAGAGCAGGGATACAGGCAGGAGCTGGGAAAGAGGAGGGTCCCGGGCAGAGAGTACAGCCGACGCCAGAATGTGTGCCACCGGGTGACCCCACACACGACTCCACCCCTCAGGGCTCCTCTGTACCCCCTCCCCACTCTGCCTGGCACAAAAGGCTCAAGTGTACACAGGAGGGAGAGACAGACAAACAGGGTGTGGCCAGGCACCAGGGCCAGGGCATCTGAGTTAACTTGATCGTGCCAGGGGAGAAGACCAGCCTGGGTCACCTGGGTCCCACTTGTGACCCACTCCTGCCCACCTCCCCACCCCCCACCCCCCCCCACCCCCCCGGCTGAGGGAGAGGGAGGGAGCTGCAGAGCCCTGGTACCACCCATCAGGGGATTCCCGCTTCCCCGCGTCCCCAGAGGAAGCGAGATGCTCCAGGCTTCTTCAGCGTGGCGCGAGAAGGCAGAGGGACGAGGGCCCCTGCTCCGTGCGGCCTCCGGGGGCTGGGAGGCGGGGAGGAGGGCGGGCCGGCGCGGGGGAGGGGCCGCCGCCACTATAAAGGCCCGGCCCGCGGCCCAGCTCCAGCCCGGGACGCACACGTGCGCGCGGCGCCGCAGCCGCCACCGCGGGCCACCGAGACCCGCGCCTCCCCGGCCCCCCGGGCGGCCGCGCGGCTGGCGGCATGCGCTGCGCAAGGAGCTGACGGCGCGCCCGCCGGCCCCATGTCCTTCGCCATGCTGCGCTCGGCGCCGCCCGGCCGCTACCTGTACCCCGAGGTGAGCCCGCTGTCGGAGGACGAGGACCGTGGCAGCGAGAGCTCGGGCTCCGACGAGAAGCCCTGCCGCGTGCACGCGGCGCGCTGCGGCCTCCAGGGCACCCGGAGGCGGGCCGGGGGCAGGCGGGCGGGGGGCGGCGCCCCGGGGCCCGGGGGGCGGCCGGGCCGCGAGCCCCGGCAGCGGCACACAGCGAACGCGCGCGAGCGGGACCGCACCAACAGCGTGAACACGGCCTTCACGGCTCTGCGCACGCTCATCCCCACGGAGCCGGCCGACCGCAAGCTCTCCAAGATCGAGACGCTGCGCCTGGCCTCCAGCTACATCTCGCACCTGGGCAACGTGCTGCTGGTGGGCGAGGCCTGCGGCGACGGGCAGCCGTGCCACTCGGGGCCTGCCTTCTTCCATGCTGCGCGCCCCGGCAGCCCCCCGCCGCCGCCCCCACCACCCCCCACCCGCGACGGCGAGAACGCCCAGCCCAAACAGATCTGTACCTTCTGCCTCAGCAACCAGAGAAAGTTGGTGAGTGTCGCCCACCGGGCATCCGTGGGAAGAGAGGCGAGGAGGATGTGGTGGCCCCTGCTTCCGTAGGACCCTAGCTACTACCCACACCTGTCGGGCAGAGAGTGGGGCCAGAGGCAGGCAGAGCGCCCCCCCATCCCCACCCACCCCCGGCCACACCTGTGACCTACTGTGCCCCGGGGCCCCGGGGAGGGAGGAGCACAGCAAGGGCCCAGCTGGAGCAGGCAGGGCTGGACCTTCTTGGGCCTTCCCCCCCCAAGGCCACAGGTTCCCACGGGGACCGAAGAGGGCCACCCAGGGTCAGGTGGGGGGGTGGGGGGGAAGTGGCAGTCTACGAAGCAGGGAGGCCACTAAAACTGGAAAAGGCTGGGACCAGACCAGAGTTCAAGCGACTCTGGCCACCCACCCTGTCCCCGAAGGAAGGGGACATCACCCCTCTAATCCGTTGGCCCTGCCACAGCCCCTGGCGCCAGCCTAAGGCTTATCGGGCACCTGCTGCCTCTCCTCCGGCCCTGGCCCACGCCCCTGGGGCTGCCCACTCAGACCTCTGTGTGGCTGTGGGGTCTGCAGACAGGCTGGGGGAGAGGGGCACGTTGCGGGAGCGCTGGCCGGCTGTGATTTACAGCTGCTGCTGCTGCGCTCGGTGGCACCGGAAAAGCAGGGTGAGCAGGGAGAAAACGCGGCGCGGCTTTTCCCGATCCCCATTTCCTCTCCAGACGGCACGCGTGAGCTCCTGGGGCCTGAACATCTGGGAAACTTAATTTTACAGTTTCGGCTGTGCAGCACCGTGCTCTCTTCCCCAAAGTACACGGGGATGCCGGGGTGAGCGCGGAAGGGGGTGCAGCACCCGCCACCCGAGACAGCACCCAGCGGGGAAGCCCAGGCGCGGGCTGGCACTGGGTCTCCACCCGGGCCCTGACACCACCCCCTCCCCTCTGCAGAGCAAGGACCGAGACAGAAAGACTACGATTCGGAGTTAGAGGTGACGCCGCTGGGCTCTCCACAGAGAGCCCCCCCGTGGACCCGACTCAGGCACAGGCCTCCTGTGAGGGCGCCTCAGGCTCCTCTGGGGCCAATGGACGGACAAGCGGCGGCAGGACTCTGCACTGGCCCAGCTGGCCCAGGTCCACTGGAACCTTCTGTGCTGGCTTCCTACCTGGGTTTTCTTCTGGTCACTACGTGCTGGTATTTTGTGTCTTTGATATGATAATATAAAGTCTGGAAACTTTGTATAATTAAAAACAAAACAATATCGTCCAACCGTGGAAGCACTGTTTTCTGGAAGGTTCAGAATCCAGCCTGAGCCCAGCCCAAGATCACACTCCCAGCTCTCAGGGCGGTCTCTTCATGCCCCATCCTCCCTGGGCCCAGAGGCACCAGCTCCCAGGGAAGGCGTCCACCTTCCAGGGGCTGGGCCGTCCCTCCCAGGCCTGAGCACAGCGAGGTACCTCCTCCCGGCCTGGTGGCTGAAGGAGACGGGTGGGGGAGAGCAAGGCTAGGAAAGGAGAGAGGGAGCCCACTGCCCCACGGCAAGGGACCAAGCAGTCCGGCCTCCACTCCCAGGGCCTGCCTGGCGCCCATGCCTCCTCTGCAGGGGTGAGGAATCCAGGGCCGGCAGCACAATCATGCCAAGCCTTGGGGCCTCACCCTTTGCCACAGAGACCCAAGAAGTGGACACTCAGCCAAGAGGCTGAGTGAGGGGCACTGCCGTTGGAGCGGGTCTCCAAGCCTCGGTGGGCCTAAGGGTGCGGGCCAGATGGCACCCATCTGCAGGCACCCCGGGGTGCCCACCCCTGCGGGGGCTGCCCTGCTCCCCCAGCCCTACACCCAGCCACTTGCAGCGCTGCTCACACGGAAAGGAACCCTGGCCGCCTACCACCCTGCTCCGCCGAGCTCCTCCAAAGGCCCCACCTGCCTGTGAGGAGGGCAATTTCAGGCCCCCTCCCCGAGTTGTGCACAGCTGGCTGACCATTAAAATCCTGCAGGTGACAATTACGGTTTAGTGGCTCCAGCTCTGCTGGCACAGCACAGAAGAAAGGCAGGGGGCGGCCTTCCACGAGCCACCTCCCCCACGCTGGCCAGGCGGGCCAGCAGCCTGACTTCCGGCCAGACCTGGTAGGGAATGGCCGAGGGCGCCAGGTGTCGGCCCTGGGCCCTCCCAGCCCTCAGCACAGGCTCAGGGGCCCCCACTGACACACTCCCCTGGGCGCCGGGGAGAGGCCAGGTGCTAAGGCCCACGTGGGCACCCCAACAGGGCAGGCCCAGAGCTGCCCCCCTCCTCTGCACAGACGGGCTCCGGGGACCTGCAAAGCAGGAAGTGGTGGAGTAATTCTGGAGGAAATTCTCAAAGCCAGAGCCATTAAGGGCTAGAGGAGGGCTCTGTCCAACGTGATAGAAATATAACAGGATAAAAAGTCGCCACGGCAGGTTCCATTCGGAGAGAAACCCAACCCCAAATTTCCTTTCCTTAATCCTGCAGGAGCCTACAGCTGGCCAGAGGAAGGAGGGAGAGGGCAAGCCGGGTCACTGCAGAAGCCCCCACCCCACCCGCCTGCCTGGGGAACCAGGACCCAGGCCAGAGACACGGGGGTCCAGATGGGGGGCTGAGAAAGGCATCCCCTCTCCTCCCAGGCGGGACCTGGGGGAGGTGTCCAGGGAGGCAGGTGTACCCCAGGATCTTTGTGCTCACCCCCCTGCTTCACTGGGCACCGGGTGCGGTTCTGTGGGGGTGGCGGGAGGGGGCATGGCCCACCTGCCCCTCCCCTACTAGAATCACATCTCCACACCCGAGCCTGGATGGGGGCCGCAGACCCCCCTCATGAAGCCCCCCAAGATGATGAGTACCCGAGCGGGCGCCCACCTTGCGACCACAGCGCAGTGCCACACCCACACACAAGGCTGAGAGCGCAAACGGAGGGGACCCCGAGCCCCAGAGCTAACGGGGTGTCAGGAGGACCCTGCGGGGGGTCTTCCGAACCCGGAAAACGGGTGGGAGAAGACAGAAGGATGGTCCCCAGAGACCCAGCCCGTCAGGGCCCAGGGCACACAGGCCCAGCTCTCCACGGCAGGCCCTGTGACTCCAACAGTGGCTGCAGCTTGGCCGACTCGGGCCTGGGCAGTGGGCCCGGCGCTCCCCGAGCTGCACCGGTAGCAGCAGCGGCAGCGGCAGCGGCGGCGGCGGCGAGGGCCTGGCCGGCCAGCCAACAGGAGAGAGCGGAGGGGCGGGGGAGGAGCGCTCCGTCACCCTTCACTGCTCCAGAAATTCAAACCAGACGGGGGGGGGGGGGGCGGGTGGCGGGGGTGGCGGGCCAGCCAGAGCCCGAGCCCAGCAGCCCCACCGGAGTCCACTCAGCTACTACGGCGGCTGGGCTGGGGCGGCAGGTGCTCTGTGCCCGCTGCAGGCCCTGCCTCCCTCCCAGAAGGCCAGCCTCGTCGTCCACTGAGAGGGACAAAGACCCCGGGTTCCCTGCGTGCGCGCCCCAGAGACAGCTGGAAAGGAGGGGCCGAGCCCGCGCCCTGGGCCAGCAGCCGCCTCTGTGGGCCAAGCTGGGCTGGAAACACTCTGATCGGCCCCGGCTGTCAGCTCCCTGTCCCCGGCCGGGGGAATGAGCTGCTGGCGGCACCACATGATTCATCACCAGGCCTCAGCCCGCAGGCCAGCCGGCCCCCACCCTGCTCAGCACCTGTGGGCTGCCAGGAAGCACATGTGACCCCGCGGGGGCAAGCACCTACCAACCCCTCCAGGTCAGGCACCAAGCTCGGAGTACAGGCTGAGGACACAGACACCCCCGTGCTCTCCTGGGGGGGCCTCTGTGCCCCAAGCACAAGCCTGTGGGATGAGGCCAGCGGGGGACCCCACCCCCCAGACTGCACCGGACACAAGCGGCAAGCAACAACTGGCTGATGTGTCGGCTGGGATTTTTCCGCTCTCGAGGAGCCCCTCCCCTCCCCCTCCCCAAAGTGGCTGCAGCTGTCAGGACCGCAGATTGGAACTGCAGGTAGGGCGCTGGCCGGCTGCCCACCTCCCTCCCGTGTCTGTCTGCGAGAGAGGAAGCCGGCCCACCTCTGGAATCCTTCACTCTCTCCTCGTTCTGCCTCTCCCACCTGTCCCCTGGGAGCGTGGGGTCAGCCGCCCTCGCTCAGGCTCTCTCTTTTCCCTTGCCCCTCTCCGATTACAATGCCGGCAGTGTTCGCTCCGCTCCCCCTGCACGAAGCTCCCGCCTGTCTCTGAGCACCACTCAGCCTTCCTGAGCCTCGGCCTCTCCTCGCTCCTCCATGGTGTTTAATCTCTGTCAGAGCACCGGGCAGAGGAGGCTGGGCTGTGTGCCCCAGGCTCACCTGCTGCCTCGGAACCCATCAAAGGTTCCAGCAGGATGAGTCCTGGTTCACGGGCCAAAGGGAAGAAAGCCAGGTCCTACTTGGCCTCTTCCCGCCCCAAAGGCCAAAGCCAGGTGAGGAGACCCCAGCAGGGAGCTCGGAGCCACCTTCCCAAACCTCCTCCATCAGACCGCCACTCACATTTGCTAACCCAGGTAGCAGGGCACCTCCGCAGAAGCCGACCCCAGACACCATCACCCCCATCTGCCCGTCCCTCTCGAAAGTGCTGCCGGCCAGGCCCGCCCAAGCCATCACGTGCTAGCACAAAGGCCTCCAGCCCACTGCCTGGCCCCCACGGGGTCCACGCGGTGGGCAGAGGGTGCCGAAGCTGCCCCAGCTCCCAGGTCTTCGGCTACCCCAGACCCCCACCCACCTGCCCCTCTCCTGGGGCTGATCAAGGTGCAGTGAGCAGTCCCACCTGGGGCCCTCTGACTCTTGACTACCTGCAGGCAGGCGCTCCCAGAAACCCCTCTGGAGTGCTGCGTGTGGGCCCAGGCTCAGGGCCCCTGGCTGAGTGGTGGAGACCCCGTTCCAAGACCCACTATTCAAAGAGCTGCTGCTGCTTCAGGTTGGTCCCCAGAGCTCCACACCTGCCCCCATCCCATCTCCAGCGAGCTCCAGAATCTTACCCCAGAGGACTCACCTCAGCCCCAAGCACTGCCTGCACACAGCCAGCCCCTACCTGTGGCCCCTGTCCCCAGCCCCCTCTGCAGTCACTACCCTCCCCCCCCCCCCACCTTTCCCTCCACAAGCCAGCAGCCACACCTCCAGCCCCAGGGCAAACCCTCCGGTCCCTCCAGGCACTCTCCCACCCACCTGCCCCGCTGGGTTCCTGCTGCCAAGGAAACTGGCTCCAAGTGGGCACGAGCAACAGGCCGAGCAACAGGCCGGGGCCTCCACCACCCACGTGCCGTGGCTCTGAATCAGCCCCCCCTTCACCTGCCAGCGGCCACACGGGCCCCGCACTGAGAGACCCGGGGCTATCCCTGGACACGTACCACATCCCTCTTAAGGGACAGCTACTTCAGCCACTGCACGCTCCTCACTGCCCCCGCCCCCGCCCCCACCCCCGGGAGGGAATCCTCTCTCCTAAGGAAGGAGGCAGCACGGGGGGGGGGGGGGGGGGGGGGGGGGCAGCACTGGGGAGAGGAGGGCGTGCCTCCGACCGGGCACCGCAGGCCTGGCTCAGAGGTGGAGCCGGGCAGAGGCACCGAGGGGCACTCTGCGGTCACAGCCGTCACACCCAGTGCACCCTGTGGCCACCACCTGCAAGGCCGTGGGTCAGACCGGCGGGAAGGGACAGACCAGAGCCTGGCCGGCGGCCCCGCTTGCGGGCCGGCTGTGGGGGTGTCGGCCGACACGAGGAGGCTGAGCGCCGGGCGCTCTGCACAAACAGCCCGAAACCTGAGCCGACAGGCTCCCGCTGCCAGCAGCGACGCAAGCCCTCGGAGCGCGCGGGCGGCCAGGATGGGCGGGGCGGCGGCCCCGGGAGGAGCGGGAGGCCGCCAGCGCTGGAGGCAGCTGCCGGTTCAGTAGCTGGGAGAAGCCATTAACGGCCGTTTGGCGAGAGAGCAGAGGGGATCGCGGGCTCTGGATGCAGACAGGCCTGGGCTCGTCCCCGCGGGATCCCAAGTTACTTCGAGGCCAGGGCGCCGCGGAGCCGGCCAGGGCTGCAGCCTGGCCCCCGCCCACCGCAGAGGTCTCTCCGGGCACAGGAGGGTCCCACGGTGGACAGGAGGGGGTCAGGCTCTGGGGCTCAGGGACTGGGATGAGGTGGATGCCTCCCGGTCTCCCTGGCCAGAGTTCAACAGCCACCCCTCACCTCTCACCTCTCGCCGGCCTCAGTTTCTCCCAGCTGCTCGGAACAAAGAGGGGCCCCGATGCCGCGAAGGCCGCCGGCCCCCTCCCCCCACCCCGCCCCACCTCCCCCGGGTCCGGCGGCTGGATGAGATCACGTCTGTGAGGTGCGGTGCCGTGGGAGAGGAGTGAGGTGGACGTGTGGGGGTGGGGTGGACACAGCCTGCGGCTGCTCCGGGCTCCCCCCACTCCAGGCCCCCCGCCAGACCCAGCGGCACGTCCAGGGGACTTGGGCCCCAACGTGGCTTGGGATGTGAGTCTGGGGGACTGAGGAAGGCAAACGTACGGAAACAGGACTCAGACCATCCCACGAGGGTAGACTGCCACTCATCAGTCAGCATCTGGGGTGGGGGGCTCCCCAAAGCCAAGGCCAGCAATCAGAGGGTCCAGAAGCCCCAGCACACACCAGCTCAGGCCTCAGATCCAGACCCAGGGGTGGGGCGGGGTGGGGCAGGGCCCAGGGGAAGGGACTCCAGGTGTGGCCACCACACAGCAGCATCCAAGAAGATCCTCTCTCCCAGGAGCACGAAACCCGTGAGGACACCTCTGACGCCAGCCAGAGCCCGAGTGGGGTCCACACGGTGCCGACCACTTCTAAGCACGCTGCAGGGAGAAGGTGTAGCTCTGACACCAGGAATGTGCCCGGACCGCGGCCCCCGAGCCCTATGCTCTGCGCCGGGTCTGTTCAGGTGCCCGACGGGACCCCTCGCCGCCTGGCCCCCAGGCCTGTTCCCTGAAGCCCACCCCACTTTGCCAGGATGGCAGAGACACCCACAAAGTCAGCACGGAAGGACCCGGAGCACCCCAGGCACACGTGCTGCTCAGGGAAGCGTCCGCCGGGCCTGGCGCAGCTCCTGAAGGCTAGGCTCTGCCGCCCCCTCGAGCCGCAGGCCGGCTGTGCTGGCAGAGCTCAGGAAGGCGGGCATCGGGCCCCCTCCTGTCACTCACACATATGGGATAGTCATTGCCAGAGGAAGCGGCCCCCGCAGGCCGGCCGGGAGGAGCGCCTCCCTGTGGGCAGGCCGAGGCCCCTCCCCCGCCTCTGCACTCCATTTACAACCATCATCGATTTCTCAAAATACCAAATATAAAAAAGTAGCCGACAGGATGTGGCTGCCGACAGCCAGAGCCCCTGGGAGGGGGGAGACAGGCAGGGAGCCGCACTGCGCTGGCCCCCCCTCACCGTGTGCGCCCGCTGCTCCGGCCAGGAAACCAATTTATTTTGTTTTGTCTCTGTTCTCTAAACGCACAGAGGCCAGATCGGGCGGGCAGCCAAGGCTCCTGCAGCCGCTGCCAAGAGAGCGTGAGGGTGGGGGTGGAGGCCGAACAGGGGAGGGGGCGCGTGCCTCCCCAGGCCCCGGGACAGCCCCTGACAGGCAGCTCTGGAGGGCCGCTGTCCCTGCAAGCCATGCGCCAAAGCCATCCCCCTGCAGCTCCAAAGAGGCACGCACCTGGGCGCCCACCAGGGCCCTGGGAGGCGTGGGGCCACAGCCCTGCCAGTGACTGGGACACACGTGGGAGGGGACAGGCAGGAGGAGATGGCCACCTCCGGGCTCAGAGCTCCTCAGCCTCCAGCCCTCCCACATCAGGCAGGCCCAGGGAGCTGAGCCTCTGGCCCACACACCAGGGCCTCCGGACGTCAGACTGGGCACCACTTGCCCACCGCCACGCTTGTCCCTTCAGACGACAAACGTGAAGGAGCGACCGGATTCACTGGAGCCACATCAGTCCACTCCTCGAGGACACCGAGGAGAGCGGGGGCGGAACACCCAAAGGCCACCCACCTCCTGCCCTCAGCACCCAGACCCGTCACCCCCCGAGGCCCAGCACAGGCCAGCTGGTGCGACAGAAGCCACCCCTGCCCCAACCTCTCCGTGCCCACCGAGAGCACAAGCACAGCCTCCGCAGAGCGCACGGGGGACCCCAGCATCAGGGGCCGCCCCACAGACACACCTGGGGGTCCACCGCATCACATCCACCCTCCCTCCTTTCCTAGTGATCCCACACACACTCACCCTCCTGCAGACAGGTGTCCTGACCCCAAAATCGTTCTCCCAAACCACGAGTGGGGCCCCTCACTGTGGCCTGACTCCTCTGTACCCAGCACAGCACAGCCCCCCTGGGGAGGAGGCAAGCCCAGCCCGCACCTCCTCATCAGAGCTGTCTTCCGCGTACTCTTCATAGCCCTTCGCTCTCGCCACCTCTGTCCTTGGGGAAGGGATGCCAGCCTGTAGAGAGAAGGGACAATTGTTATGTCAGGATGTGATGCCGTCTGACCTCGGACAGAGCCCAGGCCCGAAGTCCCTTGGCCCCTCCTTGGGACTGGAGGCTCGGGAACAAACTATCCCTCTTGCTGATGCTGAGGCCGAGGTTCCCGCCGCCCCCAATCTCTAGGCAGCTCCAACCTGGCCCTGGGCCTCAAGACAAGATCAGGGTCACCCCAGGTCTAAGCAGGCCTCATGGGCCTCACCTGGGGTCCTGTCAAGGGCCAGCCCCGTCACTACATTCAAGTTCCTCCAAGGAAGGACCCCAGGGAAGGGCTGACACCTGGTGCCAGACTGGAAAAGGAACAGTCAGCAACAAAGCCACCAGCTGAGGGCCTGGCCACCCCCGCACCAGTTAACGAAAAAACCGGCTGCAGGGCTCCTGGCCCGACAGCCCCTACCCGGCCCTGCCAGGTTCAGGAGAGCCCAGGGTCCAGGGGCAAGGTGGGAGAGGCCACTCGGGGGCAGCAAGTGAGGGCAGGGCAGGGGGGTTACCCACACCCAGGCCAGCCGCTCTGGAGGCAGGCCTGTGGCACCTGCTGCTGGTGGTCACGAGGCCACAGCCGGCTCACTCCTAGGGCAAGACCCTCCTCCCAAGGCGGCCTCCGGTCTGCAGCAGCTGAGAGAGAGGCGCCCCCTAACCTGCAGAACGCTGCGGGGGACACAGCCCTCTGGCACCCACCCCACCCACGTGTCCACGGCCCCAGGCTGACCCCGGTCCACCAGGTCAGTGAGTGGGCGCCACTGAACATTCACACCCTAACCTGGAAAACAGATCCTTCCCTCACGGGGTGGGGGGATCGGGTGTACCGGAACCAGGACTGATGGGGAAAACAGCCCTACCTCTCACTCCTGGGCGCAGTAAAGTACTCTGGAGCAGGAGCCCCTGAGCGCAGCACCCCCGCCAGAGCCCCGCTCCCCCTGACCGGGCAAGAGCCAAGGGCCTGCGAGGCGGCTCTTCCTCTCGCCTGTTTTTTCCCTCAGTATAAGGAGGGTGGGAGACTAAGTTTTTCTCCAGGCCAGGAACAAGGCGGGATTCGGTTTCCATGTCTCCCCCACCCCGCTCCCCATGCTGCACGCGCTGTGGGAGCCGTGCCCGCTAAAAGTGGGTCAGCACCGCCTGATGGGTGCGGGCCGTGGGTGGGGGGCAAGGAGGGCCCAGAGCTCTCCTCCCATCCTTGCCCGAAGGGAGCTCCGCCTGCAGCAGCAGCCAGGGGGCACACCTGCCCCAGGCTCAGGGCTGGGCACCAGGCCTCCTCAGCAAGTGCCCCCAATGCCAGGCCACGGCCAGCAGGTCCACGGTGGCGGCCCCGGCCAGGCTCCACGGCTGCCCACAGCACCAAGCCTGCTGATGCTCTCCAGCAGCACTGAACCCTGCAGAGCCCTACATCACCTGCGCCTCAGGCCATGGTCATGGGGTCCCCTTGTCCTCCAGTGCACCCCACATCGTCCTGTGCTGGGTGTGGCCAGCGCCCCGGGCAAGCGTGCAGGCACAGGGAGCCAGAGACAGGCCAGTCCCCGGCAAGGAGGGGCACCCCAGCAGCGGGCAGCAAGTTCCCACACAAAAGAGCTGGACCCCCAGCCCTCCTTGGTCTCTCTCCAGAAGTGGTGCTGCAGGCAGCACGGTGGCCACCAGGGGGCAGCAGAGGCGCGGGCGCAGCCCAGCTCCAGGATCCAGGGGCGGCTCCGGGAGCGACCCCTTCACAGCCTGGAGACCCTTTGCTGGGCATTCAGGAAAAAGAAAATTTAAAAAGACAACTTAAAAGGAACGTGAAACACGAAAGGACGCGAACCCAAGAACGGGGGCCCCACCATCCTTGCCTCCTGTCTCTCACTCGGCGCAGCCCTGCCACCGTCGGAGACGGTGGTCCTCAGGCGCAGAATCCAGGAGGTCGGGGTCTGCCCAGACCCACACCGTCTGCAGGACACGAGCACCCACCTCAAGACAGGCTCAGCCCTGCGTGGCACTGCCCCCTCAATGTGCCCACATTGGACACACAGAGAGAGGCAGCCTTCTGTCGACGAGTGCCCCCCCGACCAGGGCACAGCAGGAGCGAAGGGCAGACCCGTGTACAGTGGCGCGAGGAACTGTGGGGCATCAGCAAAGAGGCCAGCAGCAGGCAGGCAGTCCGGGGGCCAGTGTCCAGGCAGGGCCAGAGGCACGCAAGGGCACGCTGAGCACTAGGGAGAGGGAGGCCGTGTCGACAGCTGGGCAGCAGGCCGGGACCACCTCGGAGCGGAACAAGCAGCAGGCACCCCTGGGTGAAGGGCCACGGGGCAGACAGCACTGGGAGCCCAGGTCAGGCCGTGTCTCCGAATCCCGGGCGGCCTCTGGACCTGGTCCTCAGGGGAACTCGCTCCTGCTTCTCTACCCACCCCCAAGACTGTAATACACCGTGAAGACCGAAGCAGGGGCCCCGAAGGGGTTCTGACAGCCTAAATGGCATCTCATTGCAGCTGCAACAGACCCAGCCCGGCCACACCCCACTGCCACCGCCAAGCACGCATGTGACAACACAGGCTCCCCGACCTCCCGACGTGGGCTGTGCTGGCTCAGACTAGGTCAGCCAGGCTGAAACTTTGCTCCCTGCATGGCCTTCCCTGCGGGGTCCCGGGCAGGACTGCTCACAAGAGGGTGCTGTCAAGAGACTCAGAAGAAAGGAAACAGCAGCCACCACACCCTGAAGGTCCACAGGAGGTGTGCCGGGCTCGGGAGTGTCCCTGACACCTCGGTGCAGGGGTCACATCCAGAGCGCTCCTGGTAACACATGTTCTCAGCGACCCAGGGGAGGAGCAAAGACCCCGTGCACAGAGGAGCCTCCAAGAACCTGATCCGCAGACCCTCCGGACTGGCCCTCGCTGCTGCAGAGCCTCCTCAGGGCCCAGCTCAGGGAAGGGCCGGGGTCGAAGAGCTCCGTGCACATGCCCATCCGCGCACATGCCAGTCTGACCAGGAGCACGGACTGACGCCGAGGAGGTACACATGTTAGAGAACATGCACCACCGGGGCCCACCAAGGCCAGAGAGAACATGAGATAAGAACACCCCTCATTTCTCAGAGAAAAAGGAGGGAGACTCGGGGCCAGGGTCATGCCCCGGAGCAGGACCAGGCCCTGCACAAGGAGATGGTTGCCCTTGCCTGGCCGCTGACCACGCAGGGCGACCCGCTTCCCCATTTACAACAGAAAAACTGAGTGGGACTCAAAGCCACTGCTGCACGTGGCCGCAGGGGAGGAGGCCGAGGACCTGCCGGCACCTAGACCTGATTCACACGAGACCCTCGGGCCGAGGCCACAGCCAACATGGCCACGAGGTAAGGGTCCGAGAGGGATGGCGGGGGTGGATGCTGTAGCTGTTCCAAACCATAGCTGTAAATCTTTGACTTTCCTCCCATCAAGGGGCAGTCTACGTGCCCCCTCCCCAAATCTGAGTGGGCTTGTGGCCGGCTCACCTGTCCGAGGAGAGCAGCCCCGACTGACAATGCATGAATTCTGGATCCAGACCATGAAGCTCCTGCACATCTGCCCCATATTACAGACAGCCTGTCCTCAGAGCCCCGACGGTGGGGACGTCCCAGACGGGCAGGCAGACTTGCCCAGTGAGTGCCCATCATGCAGGTTGCCCCAGCCTGGACACGAGTGGAGAGGCCCCAGATTTCTTCCTCAGGACCCTCACCTGAGCCCCCCAAACAAGGGGTGTGATGACTGATGGTCCTGCTAGACAGAACATACCAGAACCCTGGAGGGACACGGCTGAGGGAGGCTGTGGGACCCCCCCAATCCCACTGACCATGTCACCCGGACACGATAGCACCTCACCCTGCCTGAACTCTGATCCCCAGAAATGAGAGTGCCACAAAATGTGTCATGCCTGGAGGTGGCAGGGCAGGTGGAGGAACCACTGCCTCCCCTCCCCCACGGGGCCGCATCCTCGCTCCTATGGTAGGCGCTCCATTAACTAGCTGGTGACAGTCATCGGATGTGCCCCCAGCTGCCTCCCACAAGCCACAGCTCCACCGGTGCCAAGACCCAGGCGGGCCCCTTCTGCCCGCAGGTCTGCAGCACACAACAGGCAGAACTCTTCCTGAAATACCTACAGAACACTACTCACGGGCACAATCACTTGTATGGTCACATTCTTGAATGTGGTGAGCAGACTAATGAGCCAACAATGGGAACTTCTGGACGAAAGAAAACAAAGTAGGAAAACCCCACGTAAATAAGGACCCAACTAAACACAACAAGGAGGAAAAATGGGTCCTAAACAAGCACAAAAGGGTAAGACGACTTTCAATACATAAATCCACTCAACACAAGTAGTCCAGAAGAAGCACGAAGACCTCACCTTTCCCAGGGGACCACAGAGAGCTGCTGGGGAGGACGCCGGCAAGGGAGCACGCTCCTGCCTGCCAAGCAGGAAGCCAGGGACCCGGGAACAGGGAGGGCAGGGGTCGGCGTGCTGGGGACGGGGGGAGCCTGAGGAAGCTCCCCATGCCTGAGAGTGGACACAGGAGGGACGCAGGCAGGCGGCCGAGAGCCAGGGAGAGGCTGGGCGGGGGGGTGGGGCAGAGGTGACACCCGGCACACAGGGAACACGCAGCACGGGGCCCCTCTACAGCCTCCTTCAGTGACGCGTGTGCCGAGGACTGTCCGGCTGGGGCAGGCTTGCAGACACGCCGTGCACAGAGTGAGGGGCAGGGGCTGGGCCCCACCTCGGCCTTGAGCTGGAGCCCGTGGGGAGCAGAGGGCGGGGCTTGGGGAGGGGATGCAAGGCCCCCAACGCCAGGGGTCCACGTGGCGCTCCCTGACCCACGTGAAGGGGAACAGAAGTGGGGCCTACAGAGCCTGACCTTCGAGAAATAGGACAGTGATGGAAACTGTGTCTTGGGGGGCACACAGCCGGAACCATGCTCCCAGAAACACAGGAAAAGATGCCTCGTTCCCAACTTAAGAAAAAAATCACAGTGCAACACGAGGCCACTTTCCACGTATTAGGGTAAGAAAATACTGAGGTTTCACCACACACAGTCTCGGCGGGATGGGAAACAGGTGCCTCGGGGGGTGTGGCGAGTTCAAATAGCACACTTTCCTTCCACTAAAACACATCGGCCTTTGACCCAGAGATGCTTCCCGGAACGTATCCGAAAACCTGCTTGCACATGCAAGCAAATGAGGGGAGCATCGCAAGACCACCGGGACAGCACAAGGTCACAAGTGCCCACCCACTGGCGGCCCGTGCACGCTGCAGGTACCGCGCGCGAGGGTGGTCCTGAGACAGAGAGAAGAGCAGAGCAGAAGACGGCGGTTAGGAAGCCATCAGACATGACACAAACGGGCGCCTGGATGTGTGAAGAACACCCTGGAGAGACTCAGGGACCGGAAACAGTCCTCACCCTCGTGCAGGAGCAGAAGGCAGGGCAGGGCGGGAGGAACGACCCTCAGGAACTCCCGAGCGAGTGCTCTGCTGTGTCCCTACCATGCACGTCACATGTTCCACGCAACCCTAACAAAGCAGTGGACACATCTGCACGGCCACCAAACCCCCAGGAGGAAGTGGAGGAGGAGCTCACCGATGGTGGCACCCAGGGCAGCCAGACACCGAAGAGGGTGACCCTGAGCACCTGGGCCACATAACCCCATCTCTCCCCGTGGGAAAGGAAGGTGGACACTCAGGGCAGTCTCCAGAGAACATGCCTGTGACCACCTGGCCATCCACGATCACGTGTGGAGGGTCCCAGCAGGATGTTCGTGGCCTGCCCGGGATGGCCTGTGGCAGCCACACGTGGAACCCATGGACGGACTTATGGGGCAGGGTCCCCGGACAATGACCTATCAGCCCCATACCTCCCAGAACCATTAGGCAAATACGGCAGCCCCCGCCTGCACAGGTACTCAGCAGCCTGCGTCACTTGATCAGTGTGTCTGGGCCAGGGGGCATCAGAGACAGTCGGAAAAGCCCAGAGGACCGTACCCACAATTAGCACCTATTTCCTGCTGGCCTCTGCCCCAGGATGTGTGTCCTTGATGTGACGTTAGAACGCAGCCTGACAATGAGGCAGGATGCCCTTCAGACACGTGAAGCAGTGTGGCCACCTGCTTCCTTGGAAGTGGGGGGAGCCTGGAGACAGCTTGTGTACAGGAAGCGGAAGAAACGGCGACGGGAGCCAAGTCACAAACGGGAGCACGCAGCGGGGAGAGAAGTTACTGCAAAGCCTCACGGCACAGTGGCCATCAGCACCTAGTAAGAACCAAGCCCCAGGAAGGAGGCACCGGAGCGGGAGGAAGAGCGGAAGAACATTTTGCTTGGTCGTACAAGCTGGAGTGGGTCCCTGGGAAAACGCCACTTCGACCTGACAAGCAGCTCACCTACAGCCACTGTTTGCAAGACCACAGAGGCGGCCACGACCAGAAGCCAGAGAACGCTGGGCTTCCTGTTAAAAAGCTGGGACACCCGGCAAAGACACGAGCAGAAGCTGGCGTCACTGCTGGCAGGGGCCCATAGAGCTGACAGTGGTAGGGACACCGATTCTAGAAGCTGCTCAACGGAAGTGGGTCTTGGGTTGATGGCCCGTGCGGGTGGCAGGAACACCTTGTCAAGACAGGTTGACATTTTGACAAAAGCCTCCATGGTGTGACAGGTAGCAGGCCCCTAGCTACAGCAGGTGAAACCCCGAGAAGACCTTGACCCAGGGGAACCCCCCCATCATAGGGCTTCAGACGGTGGAGTGCAGGCCTGACCGGGGCTGTCATATGGGGGCCACTCTGGACGCCCCATACGGCCACGTTCGGGCAGATAGGAACACATGGAAAGCGGTGACTGGCTGCTGGCTCAGTTTCTGGCTACGAGGCTACATGCTGCAGACGGGGCTCAGACCATCCAAAGAGGGGGTGTGGGCAGAAAACGCGGAGGGGAAACCAGCTCAACCAGGTGGATGGGTGTGAAAGGCTTGAGGAACAGGTGGAAAAAAGGAGAGACAGGGAGATTTCCACTAAGCGAGAGAACATTCCCCCCACACCTCAATCCCCTCTCTCTGCCTCGAGGAGTTCAAACCTAAGGGTGACAACTGTGATTAGAACAGGAAGTGCTCCAATACAGGCCACCTGTATCCCTCAATTAAAGCATAAAAAAGCCAGACATGTGAACACTGACGGGCACAGGGCAGGACCCTGAGGTGGCCATCCAGGGTGTGTGTGGGACTCAGAACCGCTCATGGCTCGTGGGTCTCGTGTCCAGGACTGCCCACAAGAGACAGGGATGGCCTTACGGCCTGGGCGTGAGCAGGAAGGAGGGACACCTCCCAGGCAGGAGACGAGGAGGGTGAAGTCCTGAAGCCGCCCCCGCACGGCACACACCGGAAGGGCCCCGGTCCCGGCTTCAAGTGGGGGGCAGGACAGGCTGCTGCAGAGCCAGCTCCCCTGGACGGAGGGCTGCGCCCCACCTTCTGACAAGGGAAGGCATCTGCTCTCTCCTGGGCTGTGGCCTCAGTCCCTGCTGGATGGCCCAGCAAGCAGACCGAGAAGGTGGCCCTGCAGGGAACACCCGGCCATGTTGGCACAGAAACCTGAGAAGGACCCATGTGGACAAGCACGTGCCCAGCAGCTCAGAAGGGACGGAGCGTGGGCACACGCAGAATGCGCCCCTTCCATCAGACCCCCTGGACATCCTCTTGAGGTACCTGCACCGTTACCTCATTTAGAGAACCTAAAAAAATTTTTTCATTAAAGGGGCGCCCGGGCAGTTCAGTCATTTGAGTGTCTGACTTCATTTGTCTGACCTGACTTCAGGTCATCAACTCGCTTTCATGGGTTCGAGCCCCACGTCGGGCTCTGTGCTGACAGCTCAGAGCCCGGAGCCTGCTTCAGATTCTGTGTCTCCCTCTCTCTGCCCCCGCCAACCCCCGCTCACATTCTCTCTCAAAAATTAATAAAGGTTAAAAAAAAAAAGAAAGAAATGTTTATTAAAAAAGTTACTTAATTTTTTTTAAGTAGGCTCCACACCCAACACAGGGCTTGAACTCAAGACCTAGATCAAGACTGTGTGCTCTACCTATTGACTGAGTCAGCCAAGTGCCCCAAAAGTTATTTAACTTTTAAAAATTACTTTTAAAATTCTGTTTATAAACAAAGACAAAAAACCCTTTGTAAAAAAAAAAAAAAAAAAAAAAAATGGGGGGATGCCCGGGTGGCTCCGTCGGTTAATCATCTGACTTCAGCTTAGCTGATGATCTCACGGTTGAGTTCGAGCCCTGCGTCAGGCTCTGTGCCATAAGCACGGAGCCTAATTTGGATCCTCTTTCCTTCTCTCTCTGCCCCTCCCCAACTTGTATGCGCATGGGCTCCCTCTCTCTCTCTCTTTCTCTCCCTCCCTCAAGTAAAAATACACTTTAAAAAAATTTTTTTCAAAAAAAAAATTGGGGCACCTAGCTGGCTCTATCTGTAGAGCATGTGACTTGATCTCAGGGTCATGAGTTCAAGCCCCAGGTTGGGTGTGTAACCTACTTAAAAAATACGTTAATTAATTAAATTAAATAAATATGTCAGTGTGTGGACCCTTAATTTTAAAAGGAGGAGAAAAGACACGGGAAGGTGATGAAACTGTTAGCTGTGGTCACAAACCACAGCAAAGGCAGGGAATGAGAACTCCCACTCTGTACCGAACAGTGCTGAGAAAACATTTAATTTTTGTCAAGAAAGTGTATTTTGTAATGTTTTTAAATGTTTATATATCTTTGAGAGAGGACACGCACAATGCTCAAACAGGGGAGGGGCAGGGAGAGAGGGGACAGGGGATCTGGGGCAGGCTCCACGCTGTCAGCACAGAGCCCCAAACGGGGCTTGAACTCACGAACCATGAGATCATGACCCAAGCAAAAGTCAGACACTTAACAGACGGAGCCACCCAGGCGCCCCTATTTTATAATTTTATAAAGCTAAAAAGAGGGAAAAATCGTTGGCCATCACCCTACAAACCATGGTCAGTACAGTAAACACATCTCTCCCTGCACACCAGCATTACAACTAAGGCTTGAGTGAGTGGAAGGTTGAAATGTGACTTTAAATCTTTTCTTCCTAGAAAACAGAACAAGCACGGCTTTTTGGTTTCTATTATGGGGGTGGACTTCTGTATGATTCAAAGTCGTAACTTCCAGAACACCAGACCCACTGGAAATATAGTTATAAACTACTTTCTACAACATTCCAGGGGCGCCAGGGTGGCTATCCGTTGAGTGTCTGACTCTTGATTTCGGCTCAGGTCCTGATCTCAGGGTCGTGAGTTCGAGCCCCACCTGGGGCTCAGTGCTGACAGCAGGGAGCCCACTTGTGATAGTCTCTCTCTCAAAATAAATAAATAAACTTTTAAAACCAGTAAATAAAACACTCCAAACAGCTAATGTCATATTTTAGTTTAAGCTTTTCTCTCATTTTTCTCGCTTGAGACAAGAGCCGAAGTACCCCTTCCCCATCACCACAGAGGTGGGCACGATGCCGAAGCGTCAACCGGCAAGGCTCTCTGGGGCCAGGCTCGAGTGGAACGGCGCTCCTGTCGGGCCGGCCCCCTCATGTGTGTCCTGGGAGCTCCCTGCCAGACAGTCTCTTGCGCATGAATCCCCACCTCAGGCTTTGCCCCTGGGAAACCCAGGCTACGACTGAGTCTAGCAAAGAGGGCTGAGTCCTATGGAAAGGTGACGTCAGAATCATCTGAGGGGGAGGCCCAGGGAGGTGGACTTTTCGAGTTCCTGAGAACAGAGCGCGTAACTGTGAAAAACAGCACCCGACTCGGAGCGCTCCAGCTCCAACCAGGAAGCTCGAAAACAGCAGTGAGGACGCTGAGAGCCCGAGGCCTGGGGGTCGCTTTCTTTCCTGGCCACCTTCATGCCAGAAGGGCCCACCAGGAGGCTCCTCACTCACCCACCTGCACCTGCTGCCCAGAGGTCTCCTCCATCCTGCTGTGGCTGTCATCACCGCTGGCCCCATCCTCTCCCTCGGCTGGGTCATCCTCACTACTGTCGCTGCCGGAATCCTGCAGGCCTGAGAACACGCTCTCCTCGCTTTCAGACAGGCCAGAATCACTGCCATCCTGGAGGCTGGCAGCCGATGCAGAGACGAGGGCGGTCTGCAAGAAGCAGTCTTGGTGACAGCCAGGTGTCCAACCCACCCTCCGCCCACCAGGCACCCTGCTTGCCGACCGCTGGCTCTGTGTGGCCAGCCTCCAAGGCCACAGCCCTCAGGCTTCTTCAGCAGAGCTCTGCTCACCAGACAGCATCTCATCCCTAACTCTGCAGGACACGGCATACAGTTCGTGACCCGGTCACTGCCTTTACCAGAAAAAGTTGAACGACAGGAAATAGTACACCTTGAGAAAGCACTTAAGCACAGAGTCGCGGACTCGCTATTTCTTAACAGTTTGCAACTCCCTCACCTTCTTGGACACATAAAAGTTACCCCACGGTACGCGACCTAGTTACCACGGACACGACCCTGCTACAGCTCACCGCACCGTCTACCTCTGGCGTTTACTCAGGTGCACAGTGATGACAGCAAACAAATACCGCAAACGCAAACAGCTCCTCGAAGTACGGACCAGGTGGTGGAAGCAACCAAGTCTGGTGCCCACAGCTACCTCCTGGTAGGGCAGGATGGCACCCGACCAGGTGACGGGGGAGCCTGATGACACAGCTAAGTGGGGTCGGTTGAGAAAGGCTGACCTGTACATGCCTCCTAACACTTTCTACAACCCAGATGTAATGACATCACGCAACCGACCTGGGGTTAGCTGGACAGCAGGCGTGGCCGTGAGTCCACTTAAAATCATGTCCAATGCAGTAAACCCTAGGTTCCAGGCAGGCTCTTTCAATCTCGTCTCTTACCTTCAGAATACGCCTATCGCACTAAGCGCCGTGTAGATGTGTAGATATTTACACAACGGCAGGACGCATAATTCAAAGGGTCTGAGAGGCTGCTGCACAGATGCCACCTCTACTTCCCGCTGCCTCTACTCCGCCTCCCACTCCAGCCACCCCCTGCGCAGGTGCTTGCTGCCAAGGACGCTCGCCACGAGGCCACCTCCAGCAGGGGACAGACGGTCCCTTCTTTCTCGCATCCCCGGGCCCGCAGCGCGCCGGGCGGCCTCGCCGTGTGCGGAAGAGCCACCACGTGCGGCCACAGGCCCCGCCGCCCGACCCCGCCGCCCGGCCCCGTCCCCGTCCCCGTTGTCACCTCCTCCGGCTCCAACTCCGGCTCGGGCTCCGACGGCCGCTTCCCAGGCCGCGTCCCCGTGGCCGACGTACGCCCCGCGCCCCAAACACCCGCCATGCTACCCGGCTAGTTCGGACCGGCGCCGCCACTTCCGGCAGCGCCGGCAGCGTGGGGACTGGGGGCGGGACCTGCGGGGTCAGGGGGCGCGGCCGGTCCCGCCCCGCCCGGGCCGATTGGTGGGGCGGGGCGGGGCCAGCGGGCGCAGGCGCGCGGCGGCAGGAACGCGCGGGCCTGGGGCGGGGCCGGCGTGCGCGCGCCGGGGTGACGCGGGCGGGCGGCGCCGGCGGGAACGCGCCCGTCGCAAGATGGCGGCGGCCATGCTAGGCCGCGGGGCCGTGTGTGCGCAGCGGACGGCGGCGGTGGCGCTGCCCCGGCGGCAGGCGCGGCGGCGGCGCTAGCCCGGCCCTCGGCCCCATTTCGCGGTCGTCACCACCGCCTCTCCCTGCCTTGCACGGTATGGACCTGCCCGTGGGCCCCGGCGCGGCGGGGCCCAGCAACGTCCCGGCCTTCCTGACCAAGCTGTGGACCCTCGTGAGCGACCCAGACACCGACGCGCTTATCTGCTGGAGCCCGGTGAGGGGGTGGGGCGAGTCCCCGTGAGGGGTGGGATGTGGGGGCGGGAGCTCAGGGTCAGGGTTCGGAGGAAAACGTGCGGGGCCCGCTCCTTGTCGGCCCCTGCCGCGCCAAGTGTCCCTGGGCTGGGGAGGAAGGGCCTCTTCTTCGGTCTTTCGCTAAGTGTTGAACAATCGCGGAAGTGTGTCTGTCCTCAGAACAGTACCCAATCTCGCTGGCGAACAGTCAGCCTAGGTGATCCTCTGAATCTTCTCAAATGAGTTTCCAGGGTGGTGTGGTCGGCAGCTATTTGGAGAAAATTAGGACGTGGCGCGTGAATTGGAGGGCGTTGCTCTAGTGCGAAAGGAAAGGGAGCGAAAACAGAAAGTAAAACGTCATAAAGTTCAGATTGATCTTGAACCCATGTCCAGAGATAGTGGAGTTGGGCTTTCCTAGAGCAGCTTTGGTTTTCATTCTTCACAGGACGAGTTTATTCAAGTCCTTGTCTCCAGTTGCCTGGCAGCAGGCTTGTTTACATGGTTTGACCCTGCAAGACCTGACGACTCCGGGTTTGCAGAGGTAAATCAGAGAGTGTGTATGGAGTTGAAGCTCAGAATCTGCTGTTCCCATCCGAGCTGTGATGTCGTGTCTGGGAAGGCCAGAGCCATACCCCAGGCTGGCAAATGGGTGACCTGAAGAAAGGCCACTCTGGTCATGCAGAGCCTATGGGTGCCCCCAAATACGCTTTGACCTCCTGAGGGCCAAAACGCTGGGTTTCTCAGACTTTGTTAAGTACTTCTCCTTCATGCTCTTAGGCCATTAGGAATAAAGAAATGTTTAGCTTGAAGCTAGCCCCTAGCTGGAGGCCAAGTTCTCTCTTGGGCAGTCTGTTTGCTCAAGTTTGCTGCCTGAAGACTGGGAATAAAGAAACTAGATACCATGCAGCATTCTTTTGGGAGACACTTTGTGTTGGTTTCAGTGACATGCCTGTGTGGGCACTCTCCATTTCTCAGTGCACTGCCTGTTTACTCTGATGACAGACTGGAGTCCCGAAGAGGGGCAGCATGCTTTCCCAAAGGCTGCCGTGTTAGTACCATCCACTCTTTCCAGATCTTGCATTTTTCTGACCCAAGGAAGTGGGCTCATATTTCTGTCTTCTTTTATCTTCCTTCTTCCTCTTTTTCCTTCCCCTAACTCCCAGGACACACTCTTAACCCAGACCAGGGAGGGGCATCAGAAATGCTCTGGAATATTCCAAGCCTAATCCTACTAGGGTGATCCACCCCACCTGCTAGGGTGCCCCTTAATCTGCTCTCTTTTTCTGCTTAGAGATTGTGAGGCGAGTGGGTGAAGTGTCACCAGCATACTCTCCAGGACCCACAGCCTGTGTTCTGGGCAAGGCCTTTGAACAGGAATGGTCAGGCCTGTGACAGCCTTCACTTAGAGTGGCTGCACCACCCATGAACCCCAGGCAGGGGGATGGGGAACCAGCTGGAGCACAAGTATTTGATCCTTCCTGGTTTGTATGCAGGTCAAGCAGGACATAGTGGTAAGGGCTGGCACCAGCAGTGAATATAGAAATCACAACAGTAGCTCAGCAGTGGAAGGAAGCCCTTTTCCAGGCTGTGCAGAGGGCTGTTGAGCTGCCTGGCTCAGAGACAGGAGATGGTCCTATACCTGTGGCCTCTGTCAAAAAAGTTCACACAGGGCCTTCTGCAGACTTATGGCCCGGAGTCTGGCTCTCAGAGGCCTTGGAAAGCTCTGATGTCTTTGCTTTTGGTGTTTTTTCCTTTGTGTTGGACGTTTTCTCTCAGTTCTACCAAGAGAGACTCACCACGTTTGACCTAAGGGACAAGGGGCAGTCAGAGGATTGGTGCTTGACTCTCAAAGGTGAATAAGGTGGGGGAAGCAGTTCATCCCCAGAAACCCTGGCCAGTAGGGCCAGGTCCGAAGAGCGTTGGGCTTTTTTATTATTTTTTTTTTTTTAATTTACATCCAAATTAGTTAGCATATAGTGCAACAATGATTTCAGGGGTTAGGTTCCTTAATGCCCCTTACCCATTTAGCCCATCCCCCCTCCCACAACCCCTCCAGTAACCCTCAGTTTGTTCACCATATTTATGAGTCTTCTGTTTTGTCCTCCTTCCTGTTTTAATGTTATTTTTGTTTCCCTTCCCTTATGTTCATCTGTTTTGTCTCTTAAACTCTTCATGAGTGAAGTCACATGATATTTGCCTTTCTCTGACTAATTTCACTTAGCATAATAACTTCCAGTTCCATCCACATAGTTGCAAATGGCAAGATGTCATTCTTTTTGATTGCCGAGTAATACTCCATTGTATATATATACCACGTCTTTATCCGTTTATCCATCAATGGACATTTGGGCTCTTTCCATACTTTGGCTATTGGTGATAGTGCTGCTGTAAACATGGGGGTGCATGTGTCCTTTCGAAACAGCACACCTGTATCCTTGGATAAATGCCTAGTAGTGCAATTGCTGGGTTGTAGGGTAGTTCTATTTTTAGTTTTTTGAGGAACCTCCGTACTGTTTTCCAGAGTGGCTACACAGGCTTGCATTCCCAGAGCGTTGGGCTTCTTGTGCCCAGCCTGAAGGACAGACCAACAGGTCACTGCCCCCAGAGAGTCGTGTTGGCTTACTCACTCTCAGATCCTCATACATTTAAAGACACCCTGGGCACGGCATCTCAGCGGGTCCTTAGAGGTCCCACAAGACCCTGCAGCTCCTGCTGCTGTAGGGACGGAACTCGGTGAGCATGAGTGTAGCCTGTGGGTGTGCCCCAGCGCTTCTGACCAGCAGCCTGTGCTGTTCCCCTTACCACCCACATCCACTGGGACACTCTGTGAATTGGGCCTGTCTGGCCTAGGGATCAGGCCTGAATGAGGCTGGGAGGTGCTTGACGGCACAGTTTAAGGAGGCACTTTTTCTTAGGGCCACGTGGAGGAGGCCCTGGTGGGGGGGCTCCTTAAATTTTGGCCTTTGGCGCCTCTCTGGCCCCACCCTGGTACCGGTCTGCTCTGTGCAATTCTCTTTTCTTTGGGAGCAGGAATGAACCTAATAGGATTGTGTGGAGGTGGAGGCCTAGGAACTGGGGGTCGCCAAGGCCAGGGCCTGTGCCAGATGGCCCTTGAAGTGCCAGCGGTCGGAGGCTCACTCTGGAGGGGCTGGGTCTCTGGGTGGAGAGTCCTAGGCACAGCACTTCCTGTAGTTAGGTCATCAGCTCCCTGTGAGACTACTTGAACGGGTCTGCATGCAACCCGTACACTCAGAGCTGTCCATGGAACATTTCCAGAGCTCCCATGACCGGCAGGAACACTCCTCCTCTCCTGGCATTGAGAGCCAGGTGAGGCCTGCTGAGCTCGTTCTCAGACAGCTGGCAGGACTGGGCAGGCCCTCTGGATCTTGCCCTTGGGGATCTGTCAGTTGAGCCAAAATGCTGAAGGAGCACCCGGGTTAGTGCTCCCCAGTGGCAGGCCGGGAGGCACATGGCAGGGCCCGGAGGCTCCCAGGGCCTGCCTGAACCCAGACGGCTGCAGGACCAGCTGCCAAAAGCAGCACAGGTGTGCTTGTCCAGACCTTGCCTGCAGCGTGAGGCTAAACTGAGCCTTTTTGTATCTGTTCTCCATCCACAGCCATGCAAGAAGGTGACAAATGGCTATTTCGTAGAGAAGAAAACTGAGTCTCAAAGACATTAGGAAACTTAGCAGAGAAAGCTGGGGATTGGTTAAACTGGACCTGAAGGCCGCCGTCTTCCCGGTGATGGCCAGCTGTTGCTCTCTGACTGCCTTCTCCCGGCGCTCCACACTTCAAGACGCCGGCCCCACCCTCACCTGCTTTCTTAGTTAGACCCTAGCTACGCCTGAACTGCCCTGTGCTGCAGGCGTTCACAGGCAGAATTGTATTTTGGATTTTTACGTGAGAGTTCCCCTTGCTTCTTCTGTAGACATAAACATATACATGGACAGACAGATGGACGAGACCGGCAGAGACCTATAAACAACAGGCTCTACATGGTGGCCTCCTACGTCTGTTTCCTCCGGCCACCCCCGGGGTGGGGAGGGGGGAGGGGCCCAGGGCGGGGCTTCTCAGAAGGGGGCTGGAAGTCTGGGCCGTTGACGGTCTCCTTGAGGAGAAGGTAGATGTCCAGGGCATAGCCATGTGCGCCTGACTCCTCAGGACCCGCGTGTGCTCAGAACTCTTTATTAAACGACCAGGGAGGGGGCAGTGGAACCTGCAGGACCCACCCTGGAAGGTGCAAAGAGCTCCCGTCGTGTATCACCAGGGACTGAGCCAGGGTCCTCACGCTCCATACACCCCGGGGCTTCCAGCTCTGGCTGCGGGATTCTCTCCAGCTCTGAAAGGAGGCTGTGAAACGAGGAAAGCTGCCCTCAAATGCTTCCCAGTCCTGGTAGCACAGCAGCCAGCACCACCGACTCTTCCTTTCTTGACCCTGAAAGCTGTCAGAGTGAGCAGAGTCACTAACCTGCACGTGCTCGATGGTCTGGAGGTGTGAGTCCAGGGGCCAGTGGCCAGAGGGCCAAGGATTAGGAGGGATGTATTGGTGCCTGTGTTGCAGGAACTAATAAAGTGAACTTGAGCAGAAACCAGAGAAGGACATGATGGTGCAGATGGTCTCACACTCAGATAAGGACACAGCCAGGGTAGAGGAGGGGTCCTCAGTGGCTCTCCCTTTCTGGACCAGCCTCACGCCCCCTGACACCTCACTCTACACCCGGATTTCTCTGCTTCTGTGGCCACGTTGGCTCCAGCCATACTCTCACTGCCTCTAATGCCCGTGTTCTGGAACCCAGAGAGTAGTCGGCCAGCCACATTCAGAACGGAGCACATCGTGCAGACTGGTCTTTGGATGGATTGACTTTTGAGGAACAAAAATGGGGGACTAAGGTGTCCTGGGGCAGATACTTGAAAAATGCAGTGGTATTCCCTCATGGAATACAGTGGTTGTTAACCCTTTGGGGTCGTGGAGCCCAAATACTCAAAGACAGAGACCCTGTCTGTAAAAACATACATCCCTGCAGAATTTTGGATTCATTTTAGGTTGTTCCCAGGGCCATCAAAAATAAGACCAGAGGCTCCAAATTTAGTCAGGCTTGGCAGTTACCAAGAAGTGCATCTTGGGGCACCCCACCTGCTCAGTGCATGGAGCATGCAACTGTTGGATCTTGAGGTTGTGAATTCAAGCCCCATGCTGGGTGTAGAGTTTTGTGGGTTGTTGTTATTTATTTACTTGTTTACTTACTTATTTATTTATTTACTTATTTATTTATTTATCAAGAGCACATGAATGCTGAGGAGAGGGGCAGAGGGGGAGAAAGAATCCTAAGCAGGCTCCACACTCAGTGTGGAGCCCAACATGGGGCTCAGTCCCACGACCATGGGATCATGACCTGAGTCAAAACCAAGAGTCAGATGCTCAACCAACTGGCTATCCAGGAGCCCCCAGAGTTTACTTTTTTTTAAAAAAAATGCATTTCAGGGTGAGGGCATTGGTTACCAGCAAGCAGATGGGCACTCACTTCTCCCTGTTCCTTCCATATTTCTAAAACTTTTTTTTTTTTTTTCAACGTTTATTTATTTTTGGGACAGAGAGAGACAGAGCATGAACGGGGGAGGAGCAGAGAGAGAGGGAGACACAGAATCGGAAACAGGCTCCAGGCTCCGAGCCATCAGCCCAGAGCCTGACACGGGGCTCGAACTCACGGACCGCGAGATCGTGACCTGGCTGAAGTCGGACGCTTAACCGACTGCGCCACCCAGGCGCCCCTCCTTCCATATTTCTAATCAGAGGCCTTTTTAGGAAAAGCTAAGATCACCTCCAGGATTCCCTGGAGGCAGCAGAGAAGGCGGGGCCTTGAACCACGAGGCAGGGAGAGAGAACATCGGGTTCTGTGATGGATTCACCAGGAGACATCTGAAACTCCTGATGGCCCTTCAGGTAGGGCTTATAGGACACGTTCAATGTGGGCTTAACCCTTGAACAGTGTTCAGGATTGGAAAACAAGGACAGGTGAGCCACACAGGTTCCAGTCTTTCTACCTAGAGGCAGTTTTCAAACTCCAGCACAGAAAGGGGAAACTTAACAGCCCAGACTTTGGAGAAACTGAGGCATCTAGAATTTGCAAGGTGTGGTACCAGAGAAGGGAGCTGGACTAAGAAGGAGCTCCAGGAGTCTGCACATGAGCCCCTTCAGGTCTTCAGCAGAGTTCTGGTTCACCCATCCACAGGAGGAGACCTATGAAGCCAGCCTAAGAACCTTCTAGGGAAGGAACAGTCACTGAGGAGAGCTCAGACAGGGCCATGAGTTACCTGAATTCTCACAGCCAGAGCAGAGGAACCATGTTGAACACGTGGAGCGTTCAACAAGGACCAGAAGACCTACAAGTTGGAGGTGGGACTGAATTAAGAAAGGCTGCCCCAAATGCATTGTAATTGAGTTTAAAGACAAGCCTTGAAAGGATCAGGCTGATCCACACGAAACACTCTCAGGAGGAATACCACAAAACCCAGATGCAACGTAAAGACCCCCGTGTCCAGGGCCCAGTCAGAACTAACAGATGAGCCAATGGGTGTGAGAGTGCATCCTGTGACAAAGAAGGGGAGTCATAGCTATGTTCCCAGGGGTGATGGGAACTAGCCAACAAAGACCTTAAAGCAATTGTAAAAATATTGAGTGCTCAAAGAAGCAAAGCAAAACCATGAAGACAGTGGAAGAGAGAGAGAGAGAGAGAGAGAGAGAGAGAGAGAGAGGGAGAAAGGAGCAAATAAAATGGCAATGGAAAAGTCTATCGTGCAGAATTCCACATTATTTGTGTAGACACTCCCTCCAGGGAGGTGACACATATCTCCCCACCTGTACCTGTGGCCTACACACAGTGACTTCCAAGAAACACCGAGTGGGAAAGGGTGGGGGGTAAACTACAGTGGAGACCCCCGACAGACATGGCCTCATGTAAGTGTCCAGCCGTGGTGTGATGACAAAGGCACTTAACCTCTATGGTCTTCCTCTCCAGAACCTTCTGTAACCCCAACTAACCTCATAACTGTGAGGAAAAGACACAGGACAAATCCAAATTGAGGGAAATTCTGGACCGGTACTCCTCAAAACTGTCAAGGTCATGAGAAACCAGAAAAGTCAAAGAGACTGTCATAGCCAAGAGGAACGTAAGGAGACGTAACAACAAAGTGTGGTGTAATCTCTTAGGTGAAGTTCTGGGACAGAAGGCTGGTAGGTAAAAACTAAGGAGATATGAATAAGATAGAGACTTTATTTAGTAAATAATAAAGTGCAGGTATCCCACTTTTTTTTGAGAGAGAGTTCATTTTACGCTATTTCACTTTTATAACAAAAGACCTACATTACTATCTGTTTTCACTAACTGAAAGAAGTCCGAAGAGGAGTTTCATTTTTACAAAAAAAGGCAAAAGCAAAAATAGCATCCAGCATTGATTTTGCAGCGAGCTGTTACAGAGGCAGCGTGCGCTCCGAGCAGCAGGGGTGGCCGCGCCAAGCTCCTTGCTCAGGAACTGCGTTCAGATCTCGCATCAAGCTGCTAGAGCTAGTGCTCTGTGTCCGTGAGCATTTGTGGTTCATCTCTGCTTCGTTTGTGCATCTGTTTGCAAGATGTGTTCTTAGGTATCAGAAAAGCTGAAGAGAGGTGATTTTTTGGGTCTGGGAATACTCTAAATTTTTCCATGTCAATTAACAGTAATTCTTGGCTTTGTGAATGTTGGCATAGGAACGCCGTACTTCCGGGCAGCAGGGGAAACCTGCATATTGATTCTTTCCTTGTGACAACAGTGTTAACACTGTTAACAACGGCGTGAGGGCTATGTGAGAGCTCTGTACTGTCTTCCCAAGTTTTCTGTAAATCTCAAGTTACTCTTAAAAAAATGAAAATAAAAAAAATAAAGTTATTCTAAAATTCAAAGCTTTTTTTTTTTATACGTCACTACTGGGGATTAATAGCGGATTAGATTCTGCAGAAGAAAAGATCACTGAACGAGAGTAAGCATAGATGCTGTCCTTGGTGATGTACAGGGAAAAACAAGACTGGAAATAGCAGAAGCAGAGCCTCACGGGGATGATATCGCATAGCCTGACACACAAGTGGAGTTCCAGAGTAACGGGAGAGGGAATGCTTAGACATAGTTGTCCAAATCTTTGGAAAGCTGTGAACCCACAGATCCAAAACTTATAAGAATTCCTAAGGAGGATAAGCACACACAAAAAACGAACAAAAAGACCCAGGGCATATCACTAACAAATTACTGAAAACCGATGAAGAAAAAATCGTAAAAGCAGCCAGAAAAAGAAAGAATTGCACAGAGAGGGACCCAGACCAGAACAACACTGACTCAGCACCTGTGAGATGCGAGGCCAGAAGGGAGCTCTGTGGATAAAGTCTGGTCGGCATTCAGAACCCACTGTAACTCACCGCATCAGCGGACAAAGAGAAGAAAACCCGCACGACGCCTTAATGGTGGCAGGGGAAACATTGGACAAACTCAACACTCACTTTGTGATAAAAGCTCAGCAAACTGGGAAGGGCATTTCCACAGCCTAATAGGAAGCAGCTATGAAAACCTACAGCTGACATTGTACTTAACCCTGAAAAAGCAGGTGCTTCTGCCACTCCTCTTCAACGATGTGTGTGACACCCTGGTCGGGTAGTCTGGCAGATAGAAGTAAATAAAAGACCGAAAAATTGGAAGGTAGGACATAGAACTGGCTCTGTTTATAGAAAACATTGTAATTTACTTAGAAAGTCCCAAGAAATCTACAAAAGAAAGAAAATACCAAAGTGATTAGAACTAGTAAATGAGTTTGGTGAGGTCCCAGGATTCAAAGTTAATGTAAAAAAACCAATTCTATTTCTGTATGCTAGCAATGAACCCTTGAAAATGGAAATATTTAACAATAGCATTAAAAAAACACAAAATACTTACTGGCCGTATTATCTCTTGCTGTGTAACCAGTTGTCTCCAAACCTAACTGCTTTAAACAGCAAACGTCTCACAGTTTCTGAGAGTCACGAGCTGATTCTGATGCGAGGTCTCTCACGAAACTGCAGGCACTTCGAGGCTCAGCTGCAAAGAGAGACCCACTTCTAAGTTCGCTCAAGTGCGTGGTGGCAAGTGGCTTCCATTCCTCACCACAGGAGCCCCTCAGCCTGCTCCCTCGGCCTGTCAGCCTGCTGCTCCCGGAGCAAGGGATCCAGTGTGGCCTTTGTAATGTGTTCTCGAATACATGTCACCTGTTAAGTGCTGGTGGTCACCAAGAACAACCCAGCCACAGCACAGGAGAAGGCAGCACAAGGTGTGAGCCCCCAGAGGCAGGGATCATTGGCGGCTGCCTGTAGACCAGTTACCACGGGTGTGGACCTTGTAAACCATGTATAAATTTGTGCACGGAAAGCTATAGAACACTGCTGAGAAAAATTAAAGAGGATCTAAGTTAATGGAGAGAAATGCCATGGTCATAAACAGAAGACCCGGTGTTGGTAAGATGAAAACAGATTTCACACAATCCCAGTAAGATCTTGGCAGACATTTTTGTAAATGTTGGTAAAGTGATCCTTACTAGAGTTTATATGAAAAAGCACAGCCAAACATTCTCAACAGAGAATAGACAGACAGTTTTTTTAAGTTTATTTATTCACTTTGGGGGGCGGGGGAGAGAACAAACAAAAGTGGGGGAGGGACAGGGAGAGGGAATCCCAAGCAGGCTCTGCACTGTCAGCACAAAGCCCAACGTGGGACTCGAACCCGCAAACAGTGAGAGATCATGACCCGAGCCAAAGTTGGCCACTTAACCAAATGAACCACTCGGGCACCCCTTCAGACGTTTTTTTAAAGGAAAACAATTGGAATGCTCACACAAATTGATTTCACAATTTACTATAAAGCTGTAATAATCGGCACTGAGTGAAATTGGTATAGAGAATCCAGAAAGAGACCCACCCATTTAAAGTTCATTGATTTTTGACAAAGGTGCCGTTGCAATTCTATAGGAATAGTCTTTTCCACACGTGGTGCTGGAATAATTGGGCGCCCGTAAACACAGATGTGAGCTCGACATGTGCCTCACACCATGTACAAACACTGACTGAAATGAATCAGACTGAAATGTAAAAGCTAAGACTAGAAAACTTCTAGAAGGAAAAAACCTGAATGACTCAGTTGGTTAAGCGTCCAACTTCAGCTTAGGTCATGTCATAATCTCCTGGTTGGTGAGTTCGAGCCCCACGTCCAGCTCTGTGCTAACAACTCGAAGCCTGGAGCCTGTTCCAGATTCCGTGTCCCCCTTGCTCTCTGCCCCTCCCCTGTTCGCACTCTGTCTCTCTCTCTCTCTCAAAAATAAACAAACATTAAAAAAAAGATGGCTCGGAGCCTGGAGCCTGTTTCCGATCCTGTGTCTCCCTCTCTCTCTGCCCCTCCCCCGTTCATGCTCTGTCTCTCTCTGTCCCAAAAAATAAATAAACGTTGAAAAAAAAAAATTAAAAAAAAAAAAAATGGGGCGCCTGGGTGGCGCAGTCGGTTAAGCGTCCAACTTCAGCCAGGTCACGATCTCGCGGTCCGTGAGTTCGAGCCCCACGTCAGGCTCTGGGCTGATGGCTCGGAGCCTGGAGCCTGTTTCCGATCCTGTGTCTCCCTCTCTCTCTGCCCCTCCCCCGTTCATGCTCTGTCTCTCTCTGTCCCAAAAAATAAATAAACGTTGAAAAAAAAAATTTAAAAAAAAAAAAAAAAAGACCCGAATGCAAATGTTTATAGCACTTTCATTCACAAGAGCCAAAAATAGGACACGACCCACAGGTCAGCCTGCTGGGGAGTGGCCGTACAAGCGCCGGCGCCCCCCGCAGGGAGCTCCACTCAGCACTGAAGAGGAGTGAACAGCTTTCCGGGAGGCTCTGTGGCCGAACCTTGAAAGCATTCTGTTGTGCTAAGTGCAAGGTACCAAACACAAAAGGCTGCATACTCTGTGATTTCATTTATGTGGTATTCTGGCAAAGGCAAATCCAGGGGAGCAAAGATGAGGTCAGTGGTTGCCTGGGGTGGGGGTTGACCACAGAGGGACATAAGGATAATTTCGGGGGTGATGGAAATGTCTTCTGTTCTCGCATGTGGTGGTAAACAATTGTATGTCAAAAGTGGATCAAGCTATGCATTTTAAATTATAAACTTGATGTAATTGTATCTTCCCATTTGAGAAATGTGGGGTGGGGGGGGTGTCCCTGGTGGCCAGTTATGTAGAGATACCTAGTCAGCAAGAGCGTAACTCAGCAAACACTTTGTCCTGGGGACAAGACAAGACACGGTCTACATCATGCGCATGGATGACAGATGCAGCCTGGGAGCGCCTCCGTCAAGACTGAGAGAGAGTGTGCAGCCCCAGAAGGAGCAGTCTTTTCTTCCATCTTCCATCCGAGGGGGACTCCATCTCCTGTCCCACGGATGTCCCCCAGCAGTCCACCAAATGCCTGCTCCCTGAAAACGTGAGAGCACCTAACGCAGTGCTCAGAGGCAAGTTATACAATTAAGTGATCCCATTAGAAAATAAGAATGGCTTCTAAGCTTCCACCTTAAGAAAGTAGAAAAAAAAGCAAAGTAAACCCAAAGCAAGCATAAGGAAGGAAATGATAAAGACAACAGAAGAAGTCACTGAAACCGAAAATGGTAAAACAGTAAAATAAATTAATTCAAAAACTGATCCTCTGAAAAGATAAAAATTGGTAACTTGTAGCATGACTGACAGAGAGACAAGACCTGAATTGCCAATATCAGGAACAAAGAGGATATGTGTCACGGCAGACCCCTCTGACGGTATGAGGGTAATAAGGAAGTGCTTTGAGCAGCTGTATGCATGTGCATTTGGCAACGTGGATAAAAATGGACCAATTCCCTTAAAACCATAAAGCGTCAAAACTTGCCCAAGGTGAAATGGATAACCTTAATGGTCCTAACTCTATTAAGGAAGTTGAATTCCTAGTCATAAACCTCCTAAAAAGAAAAGTCCAGGCCCAAATGATTTGACTGCCAAATTTAAACATTTGAAGAAGAAATAACACCAATTATACACAACTTTCTCCAGAAAACCAAAGGAGGGAACATTTTGCAGTTCATTTTGTGAGGCAAGCATTACCTTGGTATCAAACACAGGGGCACCTGGGGGCACCTGGGTGGCTCATTTGGTTAAGCAACGGACTTCAGCTCAGGTCATGATTTCATGGTTCGTGGTTTCAAGCCCCACAACTTTGGCTCAGGTCATGATCTCACAGTTTGTGGGTTGGAGCCACCCCACCCCCCACCCCCGGCCGGCTCTGACGACAGCTCAGAGCCTGGTGCCTGCTAAGGATTCTGTGTCTCCCTCTCTCTCTGCCCCTTCCCTGCTCATACACTGTCTCTCTGTCTCAAAAATACATAAACCTTAAAACACACACAGGGGTACCTGCTGGCTCAGTTGGAAGATCACGTGACTTTTGATATCAGGGTTATGAGTTTGAGCCCCATGTTTGGTATAGAAGTTATTTAAAAATAAACTTTTTTAAAACTTAGACAAAAATAGTCTAAGAAAACTAAGAACCAGCATTTTTCATAATGTTTTCCGTAAAATGTAAGCAAATCTAGCAATATATAAAAAGAGTGATGTCACAACACAAGGAACTTATTCCAGAAATGGAAGGGTGGTCCAGGATTTTAAAATTAAGTCAGTGTAATCCACTGTGTTAACGTAAAGAAGAAAAGCCACATGATCATATTATTTGCAGAAAAAATATTTGACAAATTTGATGTTCATTTATTAAAAAAAAACCAAAAAACAAAAAACTCGGGAAACTGAGAATAGTGGGGAACATACTCAGCCCGATAACAAAAAAAGGATCTACACCTAACATCATACTTAATGTTAGGAGAGACTGAATGCTTTTCCCCTAAGATAGAACAAGGTACAATTCTATTTTCACCAGTTCTAATTAACATTGTACTGGAAGTCCTATCTAGTAATTGAAGACAAGAAAAAGAAGTTAAAAGAATATATCTTGGAGAGCAAGAAATAAAACTGACCTTATTTATAGATGGCATGATTGTCCACACAGAAAAGTCTCAAGAAATCTATAAAAATACTCCTAAAACTAAAGAATTGAGTTTTGCAGGGTTACTAGATACAAGGTCAACATACAAAAATCAATTGCATTTCTAACGAACAATAGGAAATTGATGTGTTTTGTTTTTTAATATCATTTACAGTTGCTCCAAAAGACTACTGGGGAGCCTGGGTGGCTCAGTCGGTTAAGCAGATGATTTTGGTTCTGGTCATGATCTCATGGCTCGGGAGTTCAAGCCCCACGTCAGGCTGTGTGCTGACAGCTTGGAGCCTGGAACCTGCTTCGGATTCTGTGTCTGCCTCCGTCTCTCTGCCTCTCACACTGCCCCCCCTCAAAAATAAGCATTTTTAAATTTTTTTAAAAGATGAGAACTTAAATACAAGCATAGTAAAACATGCAGGGATCTGTATACCAAAACTATAGGATTATAAAAACACTTATTTTTGTTTTTACATTTATTTATTTTTGAGAGAGAGACAAAGTGAGAGTGGGGGAGGGGCAGAGAGAGAGGGAGACACAGGATCCGAAGCAGGTTCCAGACTGAGCTGTCAGCACTGAGCCCAATGCGGGGCTCGAACCCGCAGACCATGAGATCATGACCTGAGCTGAAGTTGGACGCTCAACTGACTGAGCCACCCAGGTGCCCCTATAAAAACACTTACGAAACAAAGCAGAGTTGACCTCAGGAATGGCATACCATGTCTATTGATTTTTTGAAGCAAATTTGGGAAGTTTTCAGGCCTTATTTCTTTTAGTATTTGTTCTGGTCCTTCTTTCCTGTAACGAAATGTACTCCATTTACACGTACGCTGAGGCAGTTAAAGGTTTTGGGTTTTGTTTTGTTTTGTTTTTTTGAGACTCCTTTCATTTTTCTTTACTCTGTTTTCTCTTGTCCTTCTGCTTTCATCATCTCTATCAATCCATTTTCAAATTTGTTGATTTCTTTGTTCTGCCAGTTCACATCTGCTGTTGAGTCTTTCTAGTAAATTCCTCATTTTGGTTATTGTACTGTTGGGCTCTGGAATTTTCATCTGACTCTGCTGTATAAGTCCTGTCTCTTTGTTGCGATTCTCTCTTTGGCAAGGCACTGTCACCTCATCTTGAAACATATGGGTGATGTTTGCTTCGAAGTCTTGAGGAAACTTTACACCTTGTCCCTCTCACGCTCCGTTTCTGTTGGCTTTTTCTCCTTTCCCTTGTGCACAGGTCACACTTTGCTGCTTCTTTTCGTGTCTCATAATTTTGTTGAAAAAGTATATTTTAGGTAATGTAGTACTTCTGGATGACCACCCCACCCACCACCCACCTCCCCCCCACGCTTGTTTTTGTTTTGTGCTGGTTTGTTTTGTGACTTAGCTGGGTTATTTTAGTGAAGTCTGTATTCTCTTTGACCTCAGTGTTAACTCTACTGCCTCCCAGGGTATTACACCCAGACTTTAGGCTCTAATTACTGCCTGATTGTGGTGGTGTTTTTTGACGGTGCCCCAGGGCACAAATTGTTGAGCGGTCTAACCCAATTAAATTCAACCAGTGGTAGTGTTGAAGGCCTGTCTTTGAGGTTTGTTCTGACTCTGGGAGGGCTGTGAGCTGCCTCTCTCCTGTAGAATAGGCTGGGCCTGGTTGAGCTGGTTACTCTGAACCAAGAGGTGCCATTGTTTTCAAGAGCAGCCTTACACTTGAACTTCCTTACGTTTTGTGTCAAATAAAGTGAGTTCCCTTGGGGAGCCCCTTCAGAGCTCTCTTTCCTTCTGACTGCCTCTCTCCCGAGGAAATCTCACAGTTCATGGGATTGAGCCCCGTGTCAGGCTCTGTGCTGGCAGTGCAGAGTGTGCTTGGGGTTCTCTGTCTCCCTCTCTCTGCCCCTCCACCACTTGCACAAGCACACTGTCAAAAATAAGTAAACTTTTAAAAAGAAAAAAATAGGGGTGCCTGGGTGGCCCAGTTGGTTAAGCATCCGACTTCAGCTCAGGTCATGATCTCACAGTTTGTGAGTTCAAGCCCTGCATCAGGCTCTGTGCTGACAGCTCAGACCCTGGAGCCTACTTCGGATTCTGTGTCTCTTTCTCTCTCTGCCTCTTGCCCACTCATTTTCTCTCTCTCTCTCTCTCTCTCTCTCTCTCTCTCTCTCTCTCTCTGTCTCAAAAATAAATTTAAAAACATTAAACATTAAAAAAAAGAAAAAGGAAAAAAAAAGCAGCTTTGTTTCACTTAGGAGTGGTTCAGTAGATCTCACACTTGGATCCCAGAAATGGAAATTGCTCCTTCCTTTTTTTTTTAAACTTTTTTTATGTTTGTTTATTTTTCAGACCCCCACACATAGACACACACACACACACACACACACACACACACACACAGCATGAGTGGGGTAGGGGCAGAAAGAGGAGACAGAATCCGAAGCAGGCTCTGAGCCTGGAGCTCTGAGTCAAATGCTTAACTGACTGAGCCACCCAGGTGCCCCTGCTCCTTACTTTTCAAAGCGAGGCTTTGCTGGATATACAATTCTTGGTTGACCGGTTTTTTTCCTTTCAGCCCCTTTACTTTGTTTTTAAGTTTATTTTGAGAGAGAGAGCAAGAGCGGGGCAGGGGTAGAGAAAGAAAGACTCCCAAGCAGGCTCTGCACTGCCAGCATGGGGCCCGACGCAGGGCTTGATCCCATGAACCATGAGGTGATGATCCGAGCTGAAACCAAGAGTTAGACATGTAACTGACAGAGCCCCCCCCCCAGGTGCCCCTCCTTTTGGCCCCTTTAAATGTAATCCTATTGCCTTGTGGCCTCCGTGGATTCTGATGAGAAATCAGTTTTAATCTTTTTTTTTTTTTTTTTTAACGGAGTTTGTTTAGCTTCCTGGACGTTTTTTTTTATCAAACTTAGGAAATTTGGGGCCATTATTCCTTCAGCTATTCTTTCTGTCCTTTTCTCTCCTGGGACTTCCATTGGGCATAAGTTGGTGCAATTATATTTTTTAATTCAGATTTGGTTCATTTTTATCTTTATTGGTATTCTTCATTCCACGAGATGTTCTCATGCTTTCCTTTATTTCTTTAGCTGCCATTTCATTTCATTCTTTGAACAAATTTGAAATTGTTGACTTAAAGTCCTTGTCTAGTAAATCCAACTTACAAGTTTCATTAGGGATGGTTTCAATTGATTGCTTTTTTTCCCTAGTGTATAGGCCATGTCTTGTTTCTTTGCAGGTTTCATACTTTTTCATTGGAAACTAGACTTTGAATTAATATAATGTGGTATGTGTTAGGTTCTGAATATCAGATTCTCCCTCCTCCCCAGATTTGTTGCTGTTGCTATTTCTTGTAGTTGCTGGTATTCGCTTGTTTAGTGACTTTTCTGAACGAATTCTGGATGACTTATGGTCTTTGTTGTTCGTGACCACTGAAGTCTGCTTGGCTAGCTTAGTAGTGAGCTAGTCAAGGGAACAGAAATTTCCCTTGCCTCCTGGAACCAATAAATGTCCTGTTCTTTGCCGGGGGACCCCGTGTAGGTGTTGGGGGATTTATTGCATTCGGCACACAGCCCGGGTAGGTGGCACCTCTGCTTTGTCCTCTGCTTCCTGCTTGTGCAGAGCCTCCAAGTCAGCCAGAGGTGCGCGCCTAGGGCCACGTCAGGTCTTCCCTGATTGTCCACACAGCCCTACACATGCATGTGACTTCCGGATGCCCGGGAATGTTTTGGAGCTTTTCAAAACCCCTCTCGAGGTCTCATTCCCTAGCTCTTCCTCTTGAGGTTTTCTAGCTAGCCTGTTTTTTGCCCTGTTATCCTCTGCCTGAAGCAACCACAAAGTTTTGAAATCCTCTTTTGATGTCATCAACAAACATCCCTAAGGAAAAGGCTTTTTGTACTGGGAGAGCTTTGGGTCAAATCAAGCAAAGACAGCTTTACAAGTGGAAGCTCCCAGGGAGCTGACTGGTCCGAGAGTAATTCTCTGGGAATGGGGCTACAGGAGGGGAAGCGGGAACAGGGCAAGTCAAAATACCACAAAGCTCACTGATCTTACTGCAGGACAATCATTTTTCTTGAATAAAGGCTTCCCATGTTGCTGTTGATTTTCAGAGTTCTGAAAAAGCGCACTGTAACGTTTTGGCCGGTTTTCTTACTGCTTCTTTGGAGGAGAAGACTTTTCAGAGGCCCTCTCTCCACCTTCTCCACCCCTTCACACGCTTACATCTGGGTTCATTTTCACATGCACGCACGTGTGTGGACACACAAGGCTCTAGCTTTCGCCTACCACCAGGGTTCCTCTGGCTTCCCTCTCTCCGTACCTTCAGCCCCTTCTTCGATGGGGGAAGCCATGCCCAGTGTCCCTGGCGGACTCAAGGGTAGCATGTCCTGTCACCCCCCACCCCCTCCTCCCCTCACCACTCTCTGGCCCTGTTCCAGGACCCTGCCCCACACACCCCAAGGCCCTTCCAGCAGAGGCTGGCCTTGCCAACCTTCCTGGTAGCTTCTGGATTGAGGTCAGAAAGAAGATGGGGGTGACTGGTGCCTCAGCCGATTAAGCATCCGACTCATGGTTTCGGCTCAGGTTCGTGGGTTCGAGGCCCGTGTCAGGCCCTGCGCTGACAGTGCGGAGCCTGCTTGGGATTCTCTCTTCCCCTCCCCCACTCACCCCCTTTTTTCTCTCTCTCTCAAAAATAAATAAAAATTTTAAAAATGTGTGTTTTTAAAAAATGAGAGGATAGGAGATGAGTAACGCAGTGACTGTTTCATAACCTCTTTTTCCCGCCTCAGATGCCAAAAGAACAACGAGGTTGCATTTCTGAATACAACTGTGTGTTTTCGTCCCATTTTCTTGGCTGCCTCACCTTGGGGTCTTGGTTGTTCCTGGGGGAAATCTGATTAAAGCAAAAACAAGGTCCCCTAAAGACTGGGCGTGAGGTGCCACGTGTTTCAGGCAACTTCTGGAGCCCCGGGGCAGGGCTTCCTGGCTGCCATGAGGTCCCCTCATCTCTCTGGCCACGTGGCTTCTGTCACCCAGTCCCGGGCCTCCGGCAGGGCACACGCAAGAGCGGAGGGACCGGGCACATCTGGGGACTTGTGCCTCGTGGGCTGCGTGTGACTCTGCCGCGTGCCTCCCAGCAGAGCGGGAACAGCTTCCACGTGTTTGACCAGGGCCAGTTTGCCAAGGAGGTGCTGCCCAAGTACTTCAAGCACAACAATATGGCCAGCTTCGTGCGGCAGCTCAACATGTGTGAGTACCCTGCTATCTGGGCGTGCGGGGCGGGGCATGATGCAAAGCCTGACGCATCTGGAGGGCCTGCGGCCAGGGCGCCTCTTCCCAGGGGAGCAGAGTCTCAGGGAAGAGTCTCTGAAGTCCCAGCCAGACACAGGCACACACGCTGGTGAGGGCTTGTCGTCTGGGGTATGGGGTCTCCCTTAGACGAAGACCACCCAGCTGCCGCAGGCAGTGGTGTGACCAGAGCTGTGCCAGGCATAGCCCTCCTCCCGGACCCCTCCCTTTGTCCCTCGGTGGGGCGGTGCCCGGCCCTGAGGCAGAGCTGCTCCACCCCGTCATGTGCAGACGGCTTCCGGAAGGTGGTCCACATTGAGCAGGGTGGCCTGGTCAAGCCAGAGAGGGACGACACTGAGTTCCAGCACCCGTGCTTCCTGCGTGGCCAGGAGCAGCTCCTTGAGAACATCAAGAGGAAAGTGACCAGCGTGAGTAGTCTGCCTCCCTGTCTCCGCCTCCTCAGACCTTCCTCCAGACTATGAGAGGGAGCAGCAGCTACTTGCTGTCCTGCTGGACCTACGACTGCTAAGGACAGTCAGCTGCTGGCCTGGCCGCCCTGAGCCCTCCTCCTGATGGGCCCTCTCCTCCCTGCTTGTCCATCTGGGACTCCCCTTGGCCGTTCTCCCATCAGCCACCACATTGAAGGCCCCTCTCCAGACTGCCAGCCCAGCCCCTTGGCCCTTCTGCGGCATCCCAGGCCCTCCCCTCTTCCCCTGGGGGGGGGGGGGCATCTCAGTAACTGTTTCCCCGTCCACCCCGCCCCCACCGGGGTCCCAGGTATCCACGTTGAAGAATGAGGACATAAAGATCCGCCAAGACAGTGTCACCAAGTTGCTGACTGACGTCCAGCTCATGAAGGGGAAGCAGGAGAGCATGGACTCCAAACTTCTGGCCATGAAGCAGTAGGTTCCACGCGGCACGTGCAAGGGGGCGCCTGGCAGGGGACGTGGCGGGACAAGGGGACCTGTGGGAGGCAGCCTGAGAAAAGAGCAGACAGGAGAGGTGCAGGCCTGGGAACTGGCCACCCCCTCCTGGGGCCCCTTCCCACCAGCCCTGCCTCCTATAGTCTGAGACAGGGACGCTCCAGGCTTCTCCCAAGCGCAGAATTACATTTGGACTTGTGCACGCGCCCTGGGAGACAGGGTCTAACCCAGTTCCTGCCCCAACGGGCAGAGCTGGGCTCCTGGAACCTGCCTCCCCTTTCGGCTCCTCACACTGCGTCCCGAGTGTGCACTCCACAGGCCGGGGTGGCTGGTCTTCACCGCCCCTACAGCGCCAACGCTCCCGCTGGCCCCCACTGCCGCTGGGGCACGTTTGGCCACCAGTAACCGGCCCTGTACTCCCCTCCTCAACCAGGACCCCTAACAAGGCTGGCCTGGGCCGCCTCCTATGCACTTGGGGGCCCCGGGGACCTCAGGAACCGCAGCCTAGAGTGGCTGTCCTCAGCTTGGTGTGGCCCGAAAGCCTCTCAGGGGGCAGGTCCTCATGACCCCCAAGTCCTGGAAGAGGCTCCTGGGCTCTCTCTCCACATTTGGGGCTGGCAGAAGCCTCTGGCTATAGGATATCTGTGTGTGGGGCCAGGTGAACTTGGCCTCCTGGGACATGAGTGCCTTGCAGGTCGAGGCCAAGAGGGGCAATTCCATGTCAGTAAGACACTTGGGGGCCCATCAGGAGGGCCAGGCTGCTCACAGCCCTGCTCACCCAGACCTAGTGACATAGGACGAGCATAGGACAGCTGCCATATGCTGCTCTGTACCCCTGGCCTTCCCTCCTCTCCTCAGGTTCAGGTGGGGCAGAGATGGCTCAGGGGGACGGTGGGGGGGGGAGGGGGCAACACTCAAGGGTGTCCAGGAGGTCTCAGCCAGGACCCTGGCGTCCACCCAACACACCCAGTCCTGTGCTCTGCCCCCGCCCCCACAACTGACACACCCCTGTGTGTCCTCCCTGGCGGTCTGCCCCCAGCCCTGTTACCGCCGCACCCCAGACCCCACGCCTGCCCTGGGCGGGACCGGGGGGGGGGGCGTTCTGTGGAGGGCCCCCAGCACTGCTGACCACGCCCACTGTGTTACAGCGAGAACGAGGCCCTGTGGCGGGAAGTGGCCAGCCTGCGGCAGAAGCACGCCCAGCAGCAGAAAGTCGTCAACAAGGTGTGCAGCGGGCCTAGGGGGAGCCTGGCGGGCCCCTCGCAGGGCCAGGCTAACTGTGCCCTTCTGCCCGCAGCTCATCCAGTTCCTCATCTCACTGGTGCAGTCCAACCGGATCCTGGGGGTGAAGAGAAAGATGTGAGGCACAGGGGGTGCCTGTCCCCAGCACGGGGCCCAGGGCCACCCTGTCTCCCCCTGGCTGAGGCCCGGGTGGCCCTGAGGTCTCGGGGAGGCACCTAAGCCCACCCCTTACCGCCCCCCCCCCCCCCCCCCCCCCCCGCAGCCCCCTGATGCTGAACGACAGCAGTGCGGCACATTCCATGCCCAAGTACGGCCGCCAATACTCCCTGGAGCACATCCATGGCTCGGGCCCCTACTCGGTGAGCGCCAGGCGCGGCAGGAGCCGGGCACGGCAGGACTGGCCTGGGCGGGGCAGGCACGTGCTGCAGCGCCTGCCACACAGGTCACCTCCCTTTGATGGCAGGCTCCCTCCCCGGCCTACAGCAGCTCCAGCCTCTACTCCCCAGACACCGTCGCCAACTCCGGACCCATCATTTCCGACATCACCGAGCTGGCCCCCGGCAGTCCTTTGGCCTCCCCAGGCGGAAGCGTAGATGAGAGGTGGGGGCCATGTCACCCAACCGTCAGGAGAAGGGTGGGCCCACAGAGGCGGCAGCTGCTGACGTGTGTGTCCCCCGACGTGCAGGCCAGTGTCCAGCAGCCCCCTGGTACGCGTCAAAGAGGAGCCCCCGAGTCCTCCTCGGAGCCCCCGGGTGGAGGAGGCCAGTCCTGGACACCCGTCCTCTGTTGTGGAGATACCCCTGTCCCCGACCGCCCTCATTGACTCCATCCTGCGGGAAAGCGAGCCTGCCCCTGCCACCCCGGCCACACCCCTCACGGATGCGGGGGGCCGTTGCCCCTCACCCTCGCCCCCACCTGCCTCGGCCCCTGAGAAGTGCCTCAGCGTAGCCTGCCTGGACAAGTGAGTGCCGCCCCACCCGCCTCCGCCGCAGCCTCAGGAAGCACGTCTGGGCCTCTAGCTAGCGCTGTCCTGGAGGGCTGGTGTGGGGCGGTCGTCAGTCTGTGGGCGCAGGGGCGCCGGGGGGTGAGCCAGCAGACCTGGCCCTGAGCTCAGAGCCCGTTGTCCCACATCCCCAGGGCCTCAGGAGCCAAGGGTGTGCAGCCTTGCAGGTCTGTCGCACCTGCTTTCTGAGCCGCTCTGGCCGCTGCTGTCACCCCTTCCTGCAACAGGCCACTGCATCTGTCCTGCCCAGCAGAGGGCTTGCCCCAGAGGCCAGGCAAGCAAGGGCGGGGGGCACGGAGTCCACCTGGCCCCCACCTGCAATCGGGGGGCTCTTGTCTTTGTATCTTGCAGTTTGGCTCGCGCTCCACAGATGTCTGGGGTCGCCCGCCTCTTCCCCTGCCCCTCCTCTCTTCATGGCCGAGTCCAGCCAGGGTTAGCGCCGTCCCCACTGGGGAGGGAGGAGGGCTCCGCCAGAGCTCAGGCCCCTCCCCAGCTTCGGACCAGACCCTGGCCTGGCCATGAGCACTTGGCCCTGCCTGGTGAACGGGCGTCCCGGGCCCTGTGCAGCAGGGAGCAGCCCCCCCACCCCAGGCTCTGGGGCCCAAGCCAGTGCCCCAGCTCACTGACCGACAGAGATGGGCCTCCCCGCCTGGCACTGCCACTGGTGCAGCCAGGCTCCTGGATGCCGTGCTGACTGGCTTCCTCTCAGGTTGGGGCAGGGCCCTGTGGACACCTCCCAGAGCCAGCCTGGCCACCTGTCCAATGGCACAGGTCCACCAGGTGGCCCAGGGCCTTCTCGGCCACAGCCTCCAGACCCAGGTCTCTTTCCCGGCATGCACCAGAGTAGAGACCAGCCCTCCATACCCTGCCCGCAGCTCCCTCTCCCCATCCCTGCTGTCTTCCAACGTAGAGACAAGACCTTGCCAAGCCTGAACACCGCCCCCAGCCCATCCTGAGCCCCCCTGTCATTTTGGCTCAGCCATTTAGTGCTGTCAGAGGCCTTACTGGGCCTCACAGCGACAGGACCGGCTGGCACAGCCCGAGCCACTCTCGCCCCAGTGACCAAGCACCCTGGCCCTTTCCCACACATGTTCCCCCCAGGCCCACACCAGGTGTGCGATGGGGCCCCGCCTCGGAGGGCTTCCCGTGAGCCCAAGCAGGGTGGGGGTATAGCTGAGGACAGCCCCTCTCTGTCTGGTGGGTGTGATCACCAGCAGGAGGGCACCTGGCTGGGGGTGCCTAGGGCTCCACTTTACCTGCCTTCCTCATTCTGGCTAGGACCGAGCTCAGTGACCACTTGGACGCCATGGACTCCAATCTGGACAACCTGCAGACCATGCTGACAAGCCACGGCTTCAGTGTGGACACTAGCGCCCTGCTGGACGTGAGTGCCTCCCTACCCCCACCCTGCTCACAGCTCACGGGTGCAGCCTGACCGCCATCCCTTCCCTGCAGCTGTTCAGCCCCTCAGTGACAGTGCCCGACATGAGCCTGCCCGACCTTGACAGCAGCCTGGCCAGCGTGCGTAGGCGGGGCGGGGGGGGGGGGGCAGGGGGGAGGGGGGCGGGCAGGGAGCAGGAACCTTCACTCTGCCCCCTCCTGCCCTGGCAGATCCAGGAGCTCCTCTCTCCCCAGGAGCCCCCCAGGCCCCTTGAGGCAGAGAACAGCAGCCCTGACTCAGGTGAGCCAAGCCCTGAGCCCCTGCCCTGCCCCAGCCCAGTGTCCCCACCCGCCAGTGCCCTGACCCAGCCCCCACCCTCAGGGAAGCAGCTGGTGCACTACACGGCGCAACCCCTGTTCTTGGTGGACCCGGGCTCCGTGGATATGGGAAGCAGCGACCTGCCCGTGCTCTTCGAGCTGGGGGAGGGTTCCTACTTCTCGGAGGGGGACGACTACGCAGATGACCCCACCATCTCCCTGCTGACGGGCTCTGAACCCCCCAAAGCCAAGGACCCCACTGTCTCCTAGAGGCCCCAGGGCGAAGGCTGGGCGTGGAGCCTGCTCAGCAGCGAGGGCCCCAGCCCTGTGTGCCGTGGCAGCTCGAGGCCTTACAGCCACGCTTGGACTGCCCCTCGCTGTGGCCGTTCCCAGGCAGGATTGTATTTTGGATTTTTACATGAGAGTTCCCCTTGCCCCTTCAGTAGAGAGAAACACATACATGGACAGACAGACGGACGAGACTGGCAGAGACCTATAAACGACAGGCTCTACATGGTGGCCTCCTGCGTCTGTTTCCTCCTGCCACCCCCCCCTCCGGGGGGGGGGCCCAGGGTGGGGGTTCTCAGAAGGGGGCTGGAAGTCTGAGCCGTGATGGTCTCCTCAGAGAGAAGGTAGATGTCCAGGGCATAGCCGTGTGTGCCTGACTCCACAGGACCCATGTGTGCTCAGAATTCTTTATTAAAGGACGAGGGAGGGTGTGGTGGGACAGACCCACAGGAATGCCCTGCCCAAGGCCTCCCCACATGGGACCAGGTGGGGCATGGACAGACAGGCAGGCTGTGCACATCTTCTCGGCAGAGGCACCCCGTTTTTCATGCATTCACAAGGCACTGGGCTGGTTTGGGGGGAAGGGTTGGGTGTCGAGGGGTGGGGAGGTGACAGGCCAGAGCAGCCTGCCTGATGATCTGTGCCCTCAGGAGTTCACTCCCTGCTCGCTGTCCTCAGCAGGGGCCAGGGAGACACTGCCTCCACCCTGGGATCCAAAAAGGAACCCCCCCCACCGAAGGGAGCCTTCCCCATCCCCCATCCTCCATCCCCACCATGGCAACTCCACTATAGGGAAGTCCCCAACCCTTCCAAAGGGAAGGAGGATGTGGAGTTGAATGGTGCTGGGTGGGGCAGGGCAGCACAGGTCTTGAGGCGGCCGCCCAGACACCTCCTGAAGACCCCTGTCTTATCAGGCCACATCTGTGAGTCAGGGCACATCTGACCCAACAGGGCCTTGGGGTTTCCAGTACAGAGAAGGGGCAGGCCTCAGGCCAACAGCACCCAGGAGGTGCAGAGAGCTGGTGTTGAAGCATCTCCACGGATGCGTGTGCTCATGAGGGAGACCCAGGTCAAGGCTTGGGCCAGGCCACCTGCCTCCTCCAAGAGGCAAGAGTCCCCGAGGCTCTGCATCTGTCCCCGGTGAGCACCCCAGCATGTGGCCACCCTAGGGGCAGCAGCAGCTCCCCAAGGGTCCGTTGACTCAGCCTCTGTGAGCTCCATGGCCTTGTCTGAGAACTGCACTCGACATGCAACTCCGCCAGCCCCCTGGTTGGTCTTGACTCTTGATCCTCTTACACACCCCAGTCTCCAGCCACGACCCCGAGCCAAGGTCCGCTGCCGGGAAGTCCTTGGTCAGCCTCTTCTGAGGCCCTATCACAGGGACCACGGAGCTCTGAGCTAACCACCACCCCCCACAAACTCGCACACAAGGTTAACAAGGGCAGTGAAAAGGTCAGGGAGTGTCACCTCCACTGAGCCTTGTTAGGCAAATGGAAGTTGCCACGTGTGATGAGCTGTGTGCCAGGAGGAGGAATCTGCCTGACCACCAATACCTGGCCCCCATCCCCAGCCTCAACATCACCATGGTGCCCTGCCCAGCGGTGTTCCAGGACACAGCACCCCAGGAGACACGGGCATAGGCACCAGTAAGGCCAGTGGGACCCAGCTCCCCCTCCCAAGAGCACAACTAGCACCCCACAACCCCAGCAGGTTGAGGGCAGCCACTCTGGACAGTACTTTATTGAGTTCCTCAGACCCCTGGGCAGGATCACACAGATTCCTGGGGCACTGGCACTTCCACCAGCGCCGGCCTGTGCCTGGTCTGCCATCCCTGAGCAGGGCAGGAAGGAGCCCCATGAGGGCAGAGAGGCCTTCCGGGGGAGGGGGGTGTGGCTGGGAGGAGGCAGTGGACAGCCGAGCCCCCTCCCTAGCACACAGGTGGGTGATGGGCCCTGGCCATCGGCAGCGAAGACCTGCTGTGGAGCAGCTCAGGCCCCGACCACCGGGGCCTCGTAGTTGAGCACGTAGTAGTCGTGGACATACATGAGCACGGCCACTGGCTGCCCAATGATGAGCGTCAGCCACACAGCTGCGTTGCCGTAGTTTCCCTGGAAGAAGCGGCTCACTATCCATGCCAGGGGTATCTGGGGACACGGGGCCACAGTCAGTGGGCCATAGTGACCACAGGGCTGGCGGCTCCCGGGGCAGTGGGAGAGGGTGGCTGCAGAGGGAAAGCTCACCTGAGCCATCATGCCTGTGAAGGCCCAGAGGCGGAACATGTGCAGGGGGATGCTCACCAGGTACTGCAGGGGGAGTGAAAGGATCAGCTGCCACTTCGGGCCACACACACATACCCCTAAGGTGAGGCCATGATGCCTGCAGAGCACTGACCTCATGGAAGAAGGCCGAGGCAAAGAACACCCCCATCCTGGCTACCCACTTGCTGCTGCCCCGTCGAAGCATGGGCTTGTAGAAGTGCCTGTGGAGGGAGGGGGCCGTGGGATGGGTGCCCGGGACCACACGAAACTGCACACCCACCAGGCACATTCCTGCCCGTGCCCACCTGAGGCACCACTTGTGCACAGGGATGTTCCAGTTCTGCCAGAAGTAAGTGACGGACTCAGAGTTCCTAGGAACAGACAGCGGCAGTGACTGACCAATTGGCACCATGGCCCAGCCCAGCCCCCAGCCCCACGCCCGAGGCCACCCACCACCAGTCCCGGTAGAACTCCCGGTCTCCAAACTGCATGAGCTCAGCCACGGCGTTCATGCAGGAGTGGAAGAACCAGTAGAAGAAGATGAGCCAGATGAGGTGGTTGGGGACCTGTGGTTGGGGGGAGGCAGGTGCCAGGTTCCAGAACACCCCACCCACCGGCTCACTCGTGCCCCACCCTACCCAGCCCCGTGGCTCACCGCCAGCTTCAGCAGGCGCTCAACGATGCGTGAATAATCCATATCCTGCAGAGACAGAGCTGAGCTGGCTCCCCGAGCCGCAGCCCCACCCGTCATCCTCCACCCCACCACAGGAGAGCCTGACCCCTCACCTTGAAAGGCTTCATGGAGTTCTGGATGGTGGGGACCATCCACTGCAAAAGAGGGCACACCGTCAGCCCCCTGGCTACCCTGAGCTCCCGCTCCAGCCCGGCCCCGCCGGCCCCGCATACCTGCTGGATCAGCCCCACCTGCAGCTGAGTCAAGAACAGCTGAGGGAAGAAGCAGAGCAGCAGGCTGAGTCCCCCAGCAGCCAGCAGACCCCAACCCCTCGAGGCACCACCGCCCCGCCTCTATCCTCACCATCTCGAGGAGCCGCCGCAGCAGGAAGCGCTTTCGGATGCGGGGAGAACGGGGAAAGTTGAGCTCGTAGCACAGAGTAGGAGCAAAGAGGAAGTAGTACAGATCTGGAACGGCAGGGTGGGGCTAGGGGGCCTGCTCCATGCTATCCCTCCCTGGCTGCCCTCTAGCCACACCCCGGGAAGGGTCCTCACCACGGTAGGTCAGGTTGTCTGGGTAGCTCACGGTGCGCGGGGCCGCTCCCCCGTTGGCCTTCTTACCTGCAGAAGCTACAAGCAAGTTGGGGCGGGGGGGGGGGGGGGGTAGGGGGGTGGCGTGTGAGGCCTCGCTGCTGCCCAGGTCTGGCCTCGTGGCAGGTGGCACAGGCTCCAAGGCCCCAGCCCCAGGCAGCCCCTCACCAGACTTGGCTTTGGCCTTAGCTTTTCGCTCTCGGCACCACAGGTTGACATCCCGGTAGGAGAAGAGCTTGAGGAAGAGGATGGTGTACACCATCAGAGCCAGCACGGAGCCCACTGCGGGAGAGGCAGGCTCAGGCCACAGCCCCCCCACACCACCCACGGGAGAGCCACGGCCACGGGCACAGCCCCCGTGGTTGACCTGGGTCTCTCCTGCGGGCCCAAGACAGGTGGGAACGGGTGGGATGAGGGAAGGGGCACACCTGGAGTGATGGACTCAAGAAGCAAGGCCACAGCAGCCGGGAAGCAGAGAATGGTGGCCAGGTTGACCACGTGCAGCAGCAACCCTGCCTGTTCCGTCAAGGCACCCTGGTGGGGGGGGGGGGGGCAGCGTGCTCAGCCAGAGCCCCCACTCCCTGGGGAAGGGCTGCCAGGCCTGGGGCACAGGCCCTCCCAGGGAAGCTACACACAGCCTGAAACACAGGCCTAATGAGGAGAGCAGACCTCCTAGGCAGGGCAGGGGACACGAAGGCACTGCTTACCACTGCCAGGCGCTTCTCCACCTGGAATGCAGCCACAGCAAAGGCGTTGGCCACTGAGGATGGAAGTGCCATGGGGTGATTCAGGCCCAGGTCAAGGCCTGTCCCCACCCGAAGCCCTCCCTGGCCCCCAGCTCACCAATAACTAGGCACAGGGCAGGCCAGCTGTAGGGGTCCTTCAGGAACAGAGACACCACCTGGATGGGGTCCACCAAGATGCCATACCTGGGGATGGGGGGGGTGGGGGGTGGGGATGAGGGCCTGAGCAGGTGGGGAGAGGCCTCAGGGGCAGGGTAGGGGCCCTGGGGAAGACACTCACTTGATGAGGTTTTCTAAAAATAACCGTGCATTGCTCAAGATCTGCAAGAGAGAGGAAGGGCACAGCCCCATGAGCCTTGGCCACAGGGCACCCACCCCAGCTCGTCCCAGCACCTATAGCGGCAGGAGCCCTGGGTCCGGATGGCAACCCGCACCTGCAAACCCAGGACGCAAGCCCTGTCTGACCTCCACGCCAACGCTGAGACTTACCACCCACCTCACCCCACACTGGTGCAGGGACAGCAAGTCTTGCCATTGCCCGCATCACCCCAGACACGATACTGGCGTCTGCAGTGGTGCAAAATGACCTGACGCCTAGCAGCCCTCATCTGTCCCACTGAGTTGGTGACGGCCCCAAGGCCCAAGCCTGCCCAAGAATGTCCTTGCAGTGCCTCACCCAAAACTTGCAGTGCCTGGGTGAGCGGCAGATGCCACACCAGGGGTGCCCACACCCTGGGGAGTGGGGAGAAGCAGCGGACCAGAGTTCTAAGGGGCTCAGCAGCCAGGCCTGGAGTGCCACCTGGTGCTTGGGCCCCTGCCCCTCTCCCGCTATCCCTGTAGCATCCAAGCCTGGGCACGTGGCCCCAGAGCAGCTTCCAAGGGCAGAAACCCCCTCAAGCTGGGCTCCTGGCTCCAGCCTGGGGCTGGGGAGCGGCTTCCCTCTGCAGGCACCCGGGTCTCCTCCTCCACCCACAACACACACACCCTGCCAAGTGCCCCAAGCTCAGGCCCTGACCAAGGCTCATCGTAGGTCCTGTGGAAAAGTGATGCCAGCAAGGGGACACTCATGGGTCCCCTGACTGCCAGGTAAGGACTTCGCACAGAGATGACAAACAGGGACGGGGGTCCTGCCCTCCCGAGCCACCCGCCTGACCTGCCAACCTCCTGCCAGGCACAGATATGCTGCCATCACACCTAGTAGTGGCCTGTCCTGAGAGCCCACAGCAGGCAGGAGCCAGAGCTGCTAACGGGCAGCGCTCACCTCAAGGCCCAGGCCACGGAGGGACGCAGCAAGCAGCCTAAACATGGGACACAATCTCCTTCAGCAAGGGGGCAGTGGAGGCACCGGAAGCAGGGGAAATGTTTTGGGTCTGCGCCAGGCACCGGAAGCAGGGGAAAGGTTTTGGGTCTGCGCCAAAGGGCCAGGCAGGCCCAAGGGCTGCAGGGAACACAGGTTGCTGCTCAGGCTGCCAGTACAAACCCAGCCCAAGCATGGCCTCCAGAGGCCAAGGACACAACACCTCCTGAGATGACGTCAGGCAGGCGTTTGACCCACCATCCCCTTGCCTAGCCAGCTTCCCACCCACCAGACTGTGTTGCCCCCCACAGCTCCCTGGAGAGCCTCCTGGGGCCACCGGCAGGGAGGGCGTGGGTGTGCCTGGAGCCCCTTCCACATGGGTAACCACCGGAGCTGTACCCGAGGCTGTCATGTCGGGGCAAGGGTCAAAGGCGTCTGGCCACATCAGTCTGAGTGGTGGGGGCTGGACCCAGACAGGAGCTTGCCCTCTGCCCCACCCTGTGGGCTTGCCCCTTTGAGCCCTGGGCTCTAGCTGTTTCTGGGCCAGGGCTGCTGGCCCCACCCCCACAAGGTGCCAGCGGGAACTGGGCCCCAGAGGCAGGGGCCACAGCCAGGCCACACGGTGAGGTGGAGGCAAGAGCTCTGTCTAATCCCCTCGTGGGGGCACCTAGCACAAAGGCTGAGGGAGAGAGGCCAGGTGCCCTCAGAGTCGGGGCTTGGGGCTGCCAGACTAAGCCCAAGAGCCATCCGCTAAACCCTGCTCCCCGCCAGGCCAGGCCTGCCAGGGGTTCCACGCCCACAAGGGCCATTCAGAACAGGAGAAGAAACTCTTTTTTGGACCCCCAAGACCACTCACATGTGCTATTCCTGGGATTCAACAGGGACGAGAGTTGCGTGTGTGGCCGATGCAGGGACCATCACCATAACTTTCCCCCCACCAGCCCAGTGCCCCACACAACCCAGCCACATAAGCTCTGGCCCCTTTCCCCCAGAGGGCAGAGCTGGTACCCAGGCAAAGGTCAGCCCCGAACGGAGCCCTGGCCACAGGGCCACCTACTCCGATACCATCCTACTCACCAGCATCACCACACACCAATTCAGGATCCCACGATAGTTGCTAAAGCCACTGTCAGAGCTGAACAAAGAATCTTGCAGGCGGTGGCACCTGGTAGGGCAGGAGACACACCCTCATAAGTAGGCACCAGCAGAGCACCCTGGGCCATGAGAACCCTGGGCAGGACCAAAAGCGGGCTCACTCCTCCAAGTCCAAGGGCAGGTCAGGGCCCAAGAGCCCAGCCAAGTCCAGCCCCTCAGGAGCCAACCTCAGGGCCCAGGGCAGGGCAGACCCCAGCCCCTTCCCCTGAGCGGCTCTCACCCATCCTGGCCCAGCAGGGTGGTCCGGGCCCCACCCAGGACTCTCTTCTGCCCACACATCCTACTCCCCATCTACAATCACAGGACAGCCAGGCAGGGACGAGCTCTCAGGGCCACCAGAAGCCTGGCCTCCCAGGCAGTGGGCAGGGTCATGCCACAAACAAGAACAGCACAGCTGGCCCTGCCCAGCCCAGGGCTACGTGCAGCTGGAGCACCCCAGGCCAAGAGCCTGGCCTCACTCCCCAGAGGCCTCTGGCTGCCACCATGAACGCTGGCTACAGAGTGGTGATGGGCCCACAGGAAGAGTCCACTCCAGGGATCTATAGGCCCACCTGCAATGCTGTGCAGAAGCGAGGGCCTCACTGAGTCAGCCTATCCTACCACCCAGCACCCTGAGGGCCCCCCCCCAACCTGACCTCAGACAACCTCCTCCTCCATTTGGCCTACACAGCTTTGAGTGTGCACAGGGATCCAGGCCAACAGCCAGCTGAGCACCTGGACTTACATGCACCTTCCCGGGGTCAGAGGCCCAACCCTCATACATTCACGTAGCCTCCAATTGTTTCTAAAAAATCATAACCTGTCCCAGCTCGGCCACAGGATGAGCGCTGTGTTCCTGCCCAGAGCGAGGGGGGCGAGAGGAGCCCACCCAGGTGCCAGATGCCTAAGGGCAGAGAGGTCTCCCCCAGAAGCAGGAAAAGGCAACTTCAGTGCCCACCCATGAGAGTTCCCACCTACTGCTGAGGTCGGGGACACATAAGCAGACTCTCACATCCCTGCCTGATCCTCCGGGTGACACAGAGGTAGAGGAAGGGCCACAGCACGGCTGGGGCAAGGCCCAGACCCAGCTCCCAGCTCTCTCAGTTTGCGGCCCCACCCCACCCCAGCTGCCATGCCACCAGGAAGCCCCACACAACATTGAGCAAGGCCTCCGGTTTTGTAAGACATGAGGCCAGGGACACACATCTCCACCTCTTGAGACACCCAGGTAGGAAAAGTGGGCTCAGGTGTACACACCAGAGTCACGACAGCACAGATGTCCTCTCAGTGCTGACCCCACCTCAGTGGCAAGCCTTCCTTTGGTCGGGGTCAACACCTAGACAGCGCCACACAGGAAGTAAGGGACTGGAAAGGCTGAGATGCTACTCAGCACCCTTTAGCGAGGGCAGTGGCAATGTCTGTACCGCACCTGGCCCATGTCTGACCTCCTTGCATCCAGCTTCCCAGTCTGTCCTGGGCCTGGCGGTGAGGCCACCAGGGGCCCTCTTCTCCCCGAGTCTCTGCACTTGCTTTCCTGTGAGGCCAGCACAGGTCCAGGGCCTCACTCCCCAGAGGGGACAATCTCTGGGCCTGTCCACTAGACAGGGGCCTCCCCAGCCCTTCCGCCAAGTTTGAATCTGTCCACTTTCACTGGAAGTGTCCCAGAGGCCCTGGTGCCACAACCTGCCACCCCCATCTGCACAACGTTTCACAACAGTGTGACCCCTTGCCTGCTTCGGGCCACCAAGGAGACCATGCCGGCTTTATTTTCAGCAATCTCTAAGATGAAAACAGGGGTGGAAACGGGTATTGTTTTCCAAATCTGACACCAAATGATATTATAAAAGCTTTTTGAGATTCCTGCGTCAGGCTCTCAAGGCCTTCCCAACCTGCCCACACCCACTCCCTAGGTCTCCCCACAGGGCTCCCGACCATCCCCCTGCCCCAGGCAACCCCATTTCCACGCACATCAGAGACCCAGGGAAGGAAGCCCACCACCCACCAAAACCCATAAGGCCCAGCCTTGCCGGTGCGCTCAGCAGCAGTGGGCCAGAGGGCAGGCAGGCAGGATATGGCCACAGTCTCCAGAGCTATCTTTGTCACCCTCTCCCCTACTACCAGGGCCACCCACACCTCTGTGCCTTCCAGCGGTCCCACACCTGCTCCCCAGGGCCACTGTAACTCATCACGTGTATCATCTCACTCAACTCTCACATCAACTTTGGGAGGTAGGTGCAAAGGAAAACTAAGCCTGGCCAAAGTTCAAAGCTTCCCCAGGGGCACAGCCCTCAAGTGTGGATCACAACTGGGGACCACGTGGTCCAATTCCAGGGCCAAGGGGAGCCAGGAGGGGGCAGGCTGCCAGCTCTCCTCCCAGGTGCCACTTCCTCAGCACTTCCTTCACCGGGCCTCGGGGCTGAGCCCTGGGGTACAAGGTAAGGAGGCAGGCTCTGCATCTGGGAAGACCCCAGTGGAAAGGAAGAAACAGAGGGCAACCCAGGAACAAACACCCTGGGAGAGCCCTGAGACTAGAAGGCCCTGCTGGGAGTGTCCATGAACAGAGAGCCAGATGGCACGGGCCGTGTGTGGGGTGCCCTCTCCTTCCTGCCCCAGAGCCACACCTGGCCATGGCCCGGAAGAAATGAGTTCACACCCAGAGCCTGACCCACCTGCCCAGGCCAAGGCGAGCAGGAAGTGCAGGGAGGGGAGGAGGCCTAGAGCCCAGGGAGCAAGGAGGAATAGGGAGGGAAAGGCAATAAGCAGAAAGGAGGGGAGACAATTGAGAGGAGGCTGACAAGGAGATGAGTAGGAGCCAAATCCCAGGAGGGCAGCCAGAGCCAGCTCTGAGCCCGGCGGCCCTCTGGGCCCTGGGTCATCGGCCTTTGAGAAACAAGCACACACAGCCTGCACGACCTGGAGACCAGGACAGGACCGTCCTTGCCAGCTCCCTCCCCAGCCCTGGGCAGGCCCACCCCTGCCATCTACTGCTCCTCTTCCCAGGGGGCCCAGACTTCCAGGCCTGGCAGGCGGGGCTGCCACTTGCTCAGCCCAGCTCTCAGGGACATGGGAGAGGCTTCTGGACAGCTGGCCCTGGCAGAGCAGGGAAGTGACTGCCCATCCCAGAGTGGCAACTTGGCCCAAAGTCAGCACTCCCCATCTTACACAAAAGGACACCAACTCCTGCCACCTCTGGAGGAGAGCATGCTAGCCACGCCCCTGCCTCCTGACCGGCACTTAGCAGAGGGGACTCCAGGACCCTCCGGTCCTTTGCAGCCTCCTTCAGCACCTTCCCAGGCCCGCAGGAAACAAGCCCCTTTCCCCGCCCCCCCCCCACCCCCGCCCCTGCAGGAAAGGCACGCTCCTCCTCGATTCTGCGCCTCCAGGGACTCCGGGCCTGACCTTTGCTCACACTGCTCAGTGCTGACATCGTCTTATCTCTCAGGTGGACTGGGAGCACCACAAGGGCAAGGCCCCTGGCCGCCTCACCCACCCTCTCAGCACAGTGAAGAAAGCCTCCGTTCTTGGGTACTGAGAGAGCAAATCCTTGCCAACAGACTGCCTAGTTGCCCACTTCCTCCTTGATAACCTCTAGCCCCAAAGGCGCCCCCAAAGCCAGAGCCCCCGAGGACACCCGGGCCACACTGAAGGCCACAAGTGGGAGAAGGAGGTTGGAGGCAGCCGACACCCTGTCCTTCCAAGTCCTCCCAGTCAGTCAGGTTTCCTCCCCCAACCCCTTCCCGCCAGACCTTCAGATAAACAGGGTGCCCACCTGTGGGCACTTCAAACCCCTCTCCTGTACCCCAACCAGGGGCTGAGAGTCCCAAAATAGGACCCAACTTGTTCTGACAAGGTAAGCAGGGCCCCAGCCCAGCCAGGCACTGGGTGACGGAGGGACGAGTGTGTCAGGAAGGGAGGAAGGGACCCCCGCGAAGACGACTCTTGGGAGGGTCTGCAGGGAGAGAAAGACTCTCACGCTGCCGTGCTGACCCTCAGGCAGTCCCAGGCTCCTGCCGGCTGCCTCCCCAGCAGGTCCACCCTCCTATGGGAGACCTCCTACCACCAAGGCACCCCTCACAACCCCCAGAAGAGACCTCCTCAATGACAAACGACCCGATCCCTCCTTCTTCCAGACACAGAAAACTTGTGCGTAGCAGAAGCCAGCCGGCCTGGGGGTCAGCGTCCTGAGTTACCCTGAGGAAGAGCCTAAGGACCCACATGAGGATGTGTAGAGAGAGGGGTGGGGGTCTGAAAGCCGGACTGCCGCCGGCTCCCCTCTGGCCCCCACGTGGGTGACCTTGGCAAGTGACTCTCCATTCCTATGCCTCAGTTCCCCCGCAGGGGCCCAAGGGGGGCACACCTGTCCACGCCAAAGTCCGGGAGCCAGGCTCTCCGACTCGGAGCCCGCGCTGCTGCGGTCACGCCCGGGGATGTGGGGAGGGTCTCGGGCAGGGGTTAGGGGTGAGACGCCTCGCTACCTCAGATCCCAGTGGCCGCTGCCCACGTCGGAGTCTCCGTCCTCGCCCTTGTCCGGGGCCGGAGTCGGCGCCGGCGCGTCTCCCCCGGCGCCCACGTCCCGCGCCTCCTCTTCCGCCACCGTGGGCCCACCGCCGCCCTGGCTCGAAGGCCGTGAACCCGTCCTCCGGCGCCGGGAGCCGCCCGCGCCGACGCGGTCGCCCATTGCCTCAGCCCGCACCCCGTCCCGGCCGAGTCGTGGCCCGCCGGGCTCGCAGCGCCCAAGGCCCGCGGCCCCGCCTCCAGACTCTCGGCCAACGGCCGCCACCGCCCCCTGCCGGACGCCGTAGCCCGCGCGCAGGCCCGGGCCGCCAATCAGCGCGCGCCCTCCGGGCAGCCCGAGGACCACGGTCTGGTCTCTCCGGGAGCCTCTAACTGGCCAGCCGCGGCGGCGCGCGCCCGTTTGTAGTCCGCGGGCGCGAGGGGTATTCTGGGAGTCGTGGTCCCCCCCGCGCGCGGCACCCTGGGAGCCAGGGCCGCCCAGCGCGGCGCACGCTGGGAGTCACGGTAGCGGGGCTCAGGCGGGAGCGTGTCTGCTGGCGGACGGCCCGCGACGGGGCCACTGCCCCGCGGGCCTCAGCGTCTCTGCGGAACTCGTCAGGCTTCCTGGCAGCTGCGGGCCACCCCTGACCGCTTGCCTGCTTCTTCTCCCACTGTGTAAACACCGGATTTCGTCATTCCCCAGCTGAGGCGCGCAGTGTGGGGTGTAGATTATGGAGAAATGCCTCTTGCGTTACCGTCCGGCCGCCCACGTCCCTGGGGATTCGCCTCGCCCACCACCCAGCGTGTTGGTTCCGGAGCGCGCGGCGCGGCGCCGTTGTGCTCCACGAGCCCTCTGGTTACCACCGCACAAGCGCCAGACCAAAAGATGGAGCAAGAGAAAGCCCTCCCAGGCCCCGTGTCCCTGGGAAGCCCGCCCGGCCCACTGACCCTACCTCAAAGTGCCCAGCAAGGACAGGGAAGGTGCAGCCCACCCCCCCCCCCCCACTCCCATCCCCGCGTGGCCACACTGTGGCCCGCCTCCACCCGGGCCCCCCTTGCACCCACCTCCACAGACTTGCAGGGCCTCCCTCACTTCCACTCCGGCTAGTTTTGCCAGGGCATGTGGAGCCTGGAGTGTCGGATGGTGGGGACCCAGAGGCTTCCGTATCATTGCACAACCGCACAGTGCAACCCGCTAGGGAGCAAGTGTGCCTTCTACCTTAGCTTGACACACATCTTTGCATAGGGCATGGAGTGTGAGCACCCTGGATTTCAGAGTGTGAGGGTTTACTGGAGGCTGAGGGAGGGTTTACCCAGCAGCAAAATGCGTTAGCCATTCACTCCCAAGGTGAGCAGGACCAAGAGCACCTGTCTAGAAGCAAATAAACTGAGAGGTTCAGCCTCAAGTTAGTGGCCTCTATGGACTGGCCACTGCCTTTCCCCTGGGCACACCCCTGTTCCACCACCTTCACCACAGTGCCTGGGCCCCCTAGTGACACGTTCCTGTTGCCACTGGGCCATCTAGGACTGATACCAGCCTAGCATCTCTACCTAGCAGGCTAGGGCTATCTGATAGGTGTCTTCGAGTAACCGGGCTGCCCTGACTGGGGCTGGAGAGCCATTCCCACACACCCGCGCAGCTCAACTTGGGTGAGTCAGGATCAATCTTGTCTCCTATCCAGTCTTCCAAAACTCTCATCTGTTCATTGGGTGGTCTGGGCCAGGCAGAGCTAGGCCTTTCTGAGTACTGATCCCAACGGAGGGTGAACTAAGGAGAGGGTCCTCTCGGGAGGCCAGCATGGAGGAGTGAGCCCTGGGAGCTCTGCCACACACACCCACGAGTCTCTGCATGCCTTCTGGCCGTGCCATCCTTCAATACAGCGCCAAGAACTAGAGGCCCCGCCCAGGCGGGCAGAGATTGGTGACTCAGGCTTCCAGTAGGCCTGCAGAGGCCGAGTGCAGTAGTCAATAATGAGTGAAGGGTCATGTTGGAGGCAGCTGCCTGTGCCCACATCCCAGCTCCAAACCGTCGGCTGTCAAGTGGCAGTGGGAGTAAAGCAACCAGAGTGGACAAGGGATCACCAGGGAGGACCAGTCTGGTGGGGAACTGGTGGGACAGCCACGGTTCTGGCACTGGAGTTGAGTGAGAGGAAAGCCAGGCATCAAGTTAAGAGGTAGGCAACGGCTGTGAGAACACCAATAAGGAAGAGCCTCAGTACTGGTGTGGGCTGGTCCTGGAGGGGGACATTGCCTGTGGGAGAGTGTGGGCCAGGCCTTGGGAGGGAGAGTGGGCCAGTGCAGCAGCTTTAGAATTCCCCCTACCCCGGAAGCTCCAGTTACCTTAGGATCCAGGGCACCAGGGGGGAGGGTAAAGGTTAAGGTAGGTGGGGTTTCTTGGTGACAAAGGTGTACAAGAGGGGTTGTGGAAGAAAGCTCAGTGGGGACTTCCCTGCCAGGGGCAGCAACTGATTAAGGGACTAAAGGCCAGGAGGCTTGCAGGCCTGCCTGGCTGGAAGAGGTTCAGAGGTTAGAACCTCAACCTGTGGCTGAGGTGCCACAGGCAGGCCACTGAGGTCTGTGAAGGGTGCGGCCAGCCGGGAGACATGGGACATGGTGGTTAGCAGACCATGCTGCCTATTCTTTGGGATACAAAGTCCTGTCCACGGAAGTCTGTGGAGGGTTGGACTCATTCCAGGCCTCAGGGAGTCAGCCTTCATCCTTCCACCCCCACTGCCCCTCAGCGTCCTGAAGAAGCAGAAATCACCAGTCTAGACTCAAAAGCTGGGAAGGAATGGGCATTCCTCCCTGCCATTGGCACCCACCCAGGTGTGACTCCAGGTGTAGGGTGGGTGAGGTACTGGGACAGGACTTATGTCACAGGCAGGCCTTGGATAAGCTGTTCTCCCCGCTGATTGTTCACGTGCAAATTTGGCGAATGCTTACCCCAGCCTGGGGACAGTGAAGGTCAAAGGTCCCTGACCTCTACCAATAACAGGGGCTTTCACTCCTAGGGTTTTACTGTTGACAGTGCTCCCCAGAAGAGGGTGCCCACCTCCATGTGAGCCCCACCACGAGCAGCCTACCAACTGACATCCTCCTGAAGGTCAGGCGCCCCTGCTGTCCACTCTGATGAAGTCTAGGCAGGCCTGTCTCTGCTGGGGTTCAGCTGGCTCTGGGATGACCTGGTTTGACTACATGTCTCCAAAGACTTTGGGCCTCTCAGCTCATACCTGCCAACCTGAGTATCAGGGGGCATTGCTGGGGCAGGGGGGTCCCTGTTCCTGGCCTGTCCCTGACCAGCACAGTCCCACCCCTCATCTCAATTTGATTCATCCTGTCTAGAGCTTGAGGGCTGTGGGTGGCTGTGGAAGCCTCTCTGTCCCCTGGGTGGCCACTCCCCAGAAGCAGCATGAGTCAGCTGTCTGTGGAGGCCTCCTCAGACAGTGGGGGTCAAGATTTGAGCAGCAGGAAGCAGGAAGAGGCCAGACTTTGCACCTTCTCCTGTCCCCATTTTTTCCACTGGCATTGAGAAGGGCTTGTTGGTGGCTGTCAAGCCTGAGGAGCAGCAGGAGCCCCTATGGGAAGAGTAGACACACCTCTGCAGGCCCTGCCGTACCTACTCGGGTGATTCTAGATCACTCTTGGGCCAGGCCTGAATTCAGGCTGGAGATCCTAAGCAGAGCCGAACAGCAGAGCCTAACCCCAGTTCCTGGCCCAGAGCAGACTAACCTGCCAGCTGCTTTGCATTGGGGGGGGGGGGGGGGGGGGGGAAAGGAGGCGGTTCTCCCGTGGCTTGGCCTGCCAAGCTGGCCCTCCCATGGGGAAGAAGATAGCCCTCCCGAGAAAAGGGACAGTGCCACACCCTCACGAAAGGTAGTGACATGACCTCAGGGCTGTGTGGGCAGGCTGCCACTCCCAGCACTGGACCTGCACCAACCTTGCCTCTGGGATGCAGCAGGGCTAGGAAGCCGCCCCCCAGACATCCCAGCACCCCCTGTGGCATGGGCCCAGCACTGGATACATCACCCCGACACTCCAAGTTCTATCAAGAGTGGCATTTATTCTCCTCGTGGAGGTGCGGCGCTCCGGGGAGCTGGTGCTATTGTGCTTAGGAAGGAGGTCTGTCCGTCCGTCCGTCTGTCCGGCCGGCCCAGCCCCAAACGGGGGCGGAAGAGGGGCGCGGCCCGAGTAAAAATCCCGGCCTGTTCCGGGTGGGAGTATGTACAAGGCGGCGGGGCGCAGGCGGGGGTGGGGGCGGGGCAGGCCGGCGGCCGCAACCCCCACCCGAGGGCCCCCGCATCTCGGGCCCTACTCGTAGAATCAGTACAAAATAGGTGCTACCTAAACGTTCCTTCTACCTGAATTCGCTAAGTCGGTTATTGTGCTGCTTAGTTATGGGGGCGGGAGGGGGCCCATGGCTTTCCACGGCGGCGGGGTGTACGGAGAAGCGGGAGACCCTGGCCGGCCCACGGCCCTCTGGCCTTCTCCTTAGGTAGGTAGACAGGCGTGTGGGGGTTGGGTGGGGCGCCTGTGTGTGCGTGTGCATGCGGGTGTGCCCAGCACAGGAGGGCAGGCCCCAGCTTGGGAGCTGTGTGGACACGAGTTGCGGTATAGAGGGTTTGGATACGGGCCCTGCTGCGCTGGGCCCTCAGTCTGCTCCTGCAGGTGCGGCTCGGCGGCAACTCGGTGCCCACTGGGGTGGCGCTGACCAGGTCATACACTGCCGTGTGCACCTTTTGTCTGGCCTGGGGCCTTGGCCCCACACAGCAGAGCCTAAGTGGCCGAGAGATGGAAGGACTGAGAGTCGTTATGGGTGGCCCTGGTCGCGCTGGGCCTTGGGGGCCCTGGGTCTGTGCCACCTGAGCTGAGAACGCTAGGCCCAAGTCAAAGGTAGAGCCCAAGTGCACCCAGCACTGGACCCGGGCCGGGGTGGGGAAGAGGTAAAGGGGATGCAGGGTTGGGTCTAGGGGCCAGGCCTTTCTCTGCATGTGCGGCCCTCCTTGGCCCACCCAAACCTGATGGACGCCTGTCACGAGCGTGCAGACCCTGCAGGCCGCTGCATCCCTGGCCGACTCTGCAGCGGGCCTGGCACATAGTAGGTGTCCAATGAACAGTTGGTGGGTAATGGATGACTGAAGGAGGGGTCTTGGGGGCAACCACCCCGCCCCTGCCCCCTGGAACCATTACACCCGCAGGGCTCTGCCGTGGGGGGAGTAGGGAGGAGGAGGGGAAGAAAGTCTGCGCGTCCGGCCCCGCGCAATGTCCCTGATCTAGGGGCCTATGGGGTGGATAGGGCAGGGGGATACCTGATTCTCAGTAACTCTAGAGGCGGCGGCAGCTTCGCATGCAGTGCGCATTATTGCTCTATAGTCGGCATCGGACTAACTAAGAGGGAGAGGGAGCGGGCAGCCCCGGGAAGGGACGGGAGGAGGGCTGGGGCTGCATGCAGTGACGTCACAAAGGCGGCGGCCAATGGGGCGGGCCCTTGGGGCGGGGTCGCCGCCGAGGCTTTGGCATAGACGGGCGAAAGTTGGCAACAGAGTGGGGGCGGGGCCTGGGGCTCGAGGGTGGGGCCCAGGTGGGGGCGGGGTTCGGGGGCGGGGAAAGTGATCCCGGACATCCCAAGCCCCGGGCGTCGGCGGGAAGGATGGGGGCCTCAGCGCCCCTTCCCTGACCCGAGTGCAATCCGTTCATAAATAAAACGTACAAATACAGAAAGAAAGAAACCCGACGCGTCCGCAACCCCCCCAGGGGGCTTTACCCGCAAAGCGAATACAGAGAGGTGTGTAATGGGCCGTGCCCAGGCCTGCCTGCCGGGCCCCAGGATCCGTCCTCCAACACCGAATGCCGGGGGACGAGGGAGGGGGCCCCGGGGCAGGGCGGGAGTGGGGTCTGAGGAGGTCGGATAAGTCCATGCGATTCGATATGCGTCATTATTATTCGTTATGAAGGACAGAGCCCGGGAAGCTGGGCTGGAAGAATTCGGATTTGGCAGAGGATGCGGGGCGAGGGTGGGAGAGCGGCTTGGACTGAGGCCCCAGAAAGAACCCGAGGGAGAGGGGTGCCGCCGTCCGCCTCTCTCCCTGATCCCCAACGCGTCTATCACTCCTGGGCTTCAGCGAAGACTGAGGAGTAGGGACGCCTCTGCAGGCCCCTCCCTCCTGCTCTACCCCCTCTTTCCCCCCCTCCCCGGTCTGCTCCCCGGACGTCTAGGCCGCAGGCCTGGCCCTTGGAAGGTTTGGGAAAGGAGTGGGGAAGACCTGAGTCTCTGCGACGCGATCCAGGGGCGCAGAGGAGGGAGGAGGGGGGGTGCTCCCCACCTCACCCCACCCCGGTCTTCAGAGACCTAACTCGGAGATGAGGTTCGGTTCTGGGTCTCCTCGACCCTATTGCTGGGAAAAAGCCTGGGGCACCCTGGAGGGGAAGGGAGGGGGTTCGGGGTGGGTCTCCCCTCAGGACCCTATTGCTTGAAGGGGCCGACAAGGCCCCTGGCGGGCGGGGCGGGGCCGGGCCCCCTCCCTCTATTGCTGTGAGGAGGGGCCCGCCCTCCGCCCCCCCGCCCCCCCACCCCGCCCGGGCGCTGGCGGAGACTTCCCTGGGGGCCCGTATTGCTGAGAGCCGCCCCGGCTGGGCTGGCGGAGGCACCGCCGCCCTAGGCCTGCACGGGGCTGAGCTGCGGCGAGGCGGCGGGTGCCTGGGCCGCGGGGCCGCCCCCGCCCGCGCCGCCCTTGAAGCATGCGGACTCGTAGTGCTTGTTGAGATAGGACTTGAGCGCGAAGCTCTTTTTGCAGCGCTTGCACTGGAAGTGCTTGAAGGCCGAGTGCGTCTGCATGTGCGCGCGCAGGTTGGAGCGGTCTGCGAAGGCCTTGCCGCAGTGCGCGCAGCCGAAGGGCTTCTCGCCGGTGTGGGAGCGCATGTGGCCCTGCAGCAGCCAGGGCCTCGAGAAGGCCTTGCCGCACACGCCGCACTTGTGGCGCAGGTCGTGCGTGAGCAGGTGCATGGCCATGGCCGGCATGGACACGTACACCTTGCCGCACGTCGGGCAGCGCCGCGCCAGCTGACTGTCCAGGCTGCGGTGCGTCTGCTTGTGGCGGCTCAGGTTCGACGACGTGGCGTACGTTTTCCCGCACTCGCCGCACGCGTGCCGGCCCCCTGCGCCGCCGGCCCCGGGCCCCGCGCGCGCCTCCGTGCTCACCCCCGCGCGCGCGCCGCCCCGGCCCGCGGCCCCGGCCCCCGCGCCGCGCGCGCCCGCCCCGGCCCCGCCTCCGCCGTCGCCGTCGGGAGCCGCCGCGGAGGCCGTGGAGGGAGCGGCGGCGTTGGCTGCTTTACGGCGCGAGCGCCCGTCGGTGATGAAGAAGGCGTCAGCCGCGTAGCCCTCGCTGACCGCCGCGTCGCCGTTGATGTAGCCGCCCGCGGCTGTGGCCAGCTCTGGGCGCGGGGTGGGAGGCGGTGCCGAGCCCGCGGCCGCCGGGCCCAGTTCTCCACGCACGGCCGCCGCGTACATGGGCTCTGGGGACGGCCCTTTGAGCAAGGCCGCCTCGGCATCGCCATCGTAGACGGAGGCGGGCCCCGCGTAGTCGCTGAGGTATCCTGAGGGCCGAGGCGGACAGACAGGCAGACACAGAGGGAGGGGAGGCGGGCAGCGGGCGAGACACACACGGGCAGGCGGCGGGAGACACGGGGTCCGGGAAGGAGGGGACCAGAAGAAGGACAAAGGAGAAGGGGCCGGGGTACCGCGGGGCCAGGAGGACGGAGGAGGCAGGGAGGGGAAGAGAAGAGAGGAGAGATGAGACTGGGCCGGGCCCCGGCTCCGCCCCCGCCGCCCGCCGGCCCCACCCTCACAGGGGGAGGGAAAGAGGCGCATCCTCGGGTGCGGCTGCCCCCCTTCCGCGGAGCCTCAAGGTCAGGGGGGGAGGGGCGGCGCTTCCCTCGCCCTCCTTCTTCCACCCCTCCTCCCCCTCGGGTTCTCCCCACTTCAGCAGTTTTCCCTGATTATGCAACACACTGCGGACCCGCAGCGCACAAAGCCAGGACCGCCCACCGAGGGACCCCGTAGCTCCCGCCTCTCGAGGTTCCCAACTGCTCTTCCCCGCGGCACCTGGAACTCGCGCCCAGCCTTGATGCTGCCCCTCCTTGGTCCCCTAGGCCCCCCAACAAGCCCTGAAGACTTCTGTCTCCGGCAGGCCCTCCTACCCTCTCCACCCTCCTTCTTACCTCCCAGGTCTCCTACTACTCACTGAACTTGACCCCCTTCCAGCTCCAGCCTTATCTTCCTCCATCCACTCTCCTTCTTCCCCAGCTCCCTTCGGTCATCCTCCACCCCTGGGTCCTACCTTGTTACACATTGCCCTCTTCCCCCAGGCCCTAACCCGGTGTGGGCGCCTTCCCATGCCTCAGGACAAGTGACCAGGGAGCCGCTGTGTTGTTGGAGAGTGCAGGGGCATTCCGCAAGGGGACACCTTCCGTGGGACAAGCTGCAGGCAGGCAGCATCATTCATGCTGGTAACTGCACTTGTCAAGGCACAAGATGAATCTCACAGCCTCAGAGTCACAAATGCACACACCGAACGATGCAGCCTCTGGCTTCTTCAGGGTTACACCCAGCCTCCCAGCCACGGTCAACCCTGGAGTGCCCTCACAGGGTGGGTTGCACGAAGATCCCGGCAAACCACCTACTCATGCAGGGTCACACATGCGGCCACCCTGGACACACTCTCAGCCAGGGTCGCCAGTCACATGGGTGCCCAGCAGCCTCAGAGTCACATGGTCCCATGTAGTGGCACACAGGCAGGCACACACTCATACAGGGTCACACACAAGCGCACACAGTCACATGGCTGCACGCAGTCACATGGGCGCACACAGGCTCACACACAGGCTCACACAGGCTCAGGTCACACTGGTTCTGCCACCCCACGCTGCTGGCACCCCCAGCTCTCTTGCCTGCATGCTAACAGTTGTCCTTGAACTTGGGCACCCTTACACAAAGAGCCTCCCCCTGACACCAGCACCATGGACCTCCCTACCTACAACCCTCCTGCTCACATTCTCCTCCCTGACCCTGGTTGCAGGGGAAATACTGCTGCTGCCTCTGCTAGTACCTTAGTCCTGACAGGTGGCGGCCCCCACTGGACCCATGCCTACTCCCTGGAACTCACAGCATTCTGCTAACCATAGCCAAAAGAGAGAGGGAGGGAGGGAGGGAGGGAGAGAGAGAGAGAGAGAGAGAGAGGATACTGAGGAAGGCCCAGGTTTCTGGGTGTGGGTTTGCATGCATCCAGGTCCTGTCATGTCAGCAAGTGCCCATATGACTGTATATGTCCTCGCATGCTCAAGGTGTGGGGTACTTTCTATTTCTGACCTTTGTTCCCCACCTTCTCTCCTGCACTGACACTCTCCCTGCCCGAGTCTCGGCTCTGTTCTGGCCTGCCTCTGCTTTCCCCTCTCCCCACCCTCCTCCACAGTCCGGCTCCAGCCACTGCCTCCTTCTGGTTCTGCTTCCCTCGGGTCTATTTCCGGGGGCTCCTGACCCCTCCAGCCCCACACTCTGGCCCTCTGCCCCTTCCAGCTATTGCCTTGGGCCCCTTGCTGCCCCCAGACTCAGCCCAGCTCGCACCTTTCTCGTGCAGTCGCACTCCGAGGTCGCTGCGGGCGCGCCCGTAGGAGCTCTCGAGGTCCGCCGAGGAGAACGTGTCAAGTTTGACCTTCTTGACCAGGAAGGACCTGGGCATGATTCCTGCGGGGCTCCGGCGCTGCGGGCCTGCGGAGCCGGGGCGCGGGGGGGGCTGCAGCCGCGGCGGGGCCCCGTCACCATCCGAGGAGCGGCGGAGGCAGCACGGGTCCCCACTCTGGCCTTTGGATGCTGCCGCTGGAGTGCCGTCCTCTCTTCTCCTGCCTGCCCTGCCTTTCCTCCTCTCCTCCTCTGGACGCCTCTTCTTTTCCTTCCTTCTTCTCTTCTCTTCTCTCTTCTCTTCTCCTCTCTTCCTTCTTCCTTCCTTCTTTCCTTCCTTCCTTCTTTCCTTCCTTCCTTCCTTCCTTCTTTCCTTCCCTCCTCTGGTCCCGGCTTCCCAGCCCGCAGTGCCGCCCCTGGACAGGCGGGGGAGGAGGCCGGGGGGTGGGGGGTGGGGAAGGGGGGAGCGGCTCCGTCCCGGGCCCGGAGGCTGCGAGTGGGTGCAGGGCTGGCCCGGCTCCGCGGCCCCCTTCCCCTCCCCCCCCCACCGCCGCGGCGGAGCCTCAGTCAGCGACCCCCCATGCCCCTGGGGGTGGAGGCGCCGGGCCCGGGGAACGCGGCGGCGGCGGCAGCGGCGGCGGCGGCGGCGGCGGGAGCGCCAGCAGCTTCAGCACCGCGGCCAGCGCCGGCCCGGCCAGCACCTCGGCCAGCGACCGGGCGCGCTCAGCCGCCGCGGGCGGCGAGGGGCGGGCCGCGGGGGCTCTGCCGCCAGGCGGGGGTCCTCGGCGGGGGTCTCTGGGAGGCTTGCTTTATTGTTCTGCAGCCCGAGCGAGCGGCGGCGGCGGCGGCGGCGGCGAGCGGGGGGCGGGGGTCCTCGGGGGGAGGGGTGCGCAGGGAAGGCGGGCCGAGGGAAGGAGAGAGGGAGGGACGGGGGCTCCGGGGGCGGGGCTCGGCGCTCGGACAGCTCCAGGGCCCGGCCTCCTGCGCCCGCGGCCGCCTCTGCCTGCGGCCGGGCTCAGCCTCCGGCTTTTAAAGCCCAGAAGCTGAGGGAGGGGGAGGGAGGGGAGGGAGGGGAGGCCGGCGGAAATGGCTGCGCAGGGCCGGGCCCGTCCAGGGTCTCCTGGGAGGGGTCTTGGGGATGCCGCGGCCCCCGCGTGTGTGGATTTCCCCCAGGCAGCTTCGGGAATAGAGGCCCAGCGGTCTGCGGCATTGTCGTGCGTGGGGGGAGAGGCAGAAACAGGCCTGGGAGTCCTGAGCCCCGGACTGGGGATCTTTTGGGGGAGGAACGCAGGGCGGATCCCAGTCTGGTCCAGCCTGCCTAGCTTTCGGGTATGGAGGCTAGGGATCTTCGGGGGCGAGAGGGGGAGGCGTGAGGCGAAGGAGCGAATGCTGAGGCAGCGAAAGCGCAGTGTGGAAGCGCAGCGCGCGCCCTGTGCCGCAGTGTCTCCCTGCCACTCGGTCACCCGGGCTGACCCCGTGCCCGCTGGAGAGGCCTCCCTCCACCCCCGCCTCTTTCCCAAGGGGTGGATGTCGAGTGCAGCGGCGACGCAGCGAGCGGGCTGTGAAGGGGGAGAGGGGCTGCCATGCCCTTGCTCTGGAAATGCGACTTCATTGGTGGTTTTACACCCTTCCGCGCGGCCGCAGCTCCCCCCGGCGGCTCCGCAACCAGGCGGATAACCCTTCCCGCGGCCGCCCGCCCCGAGTTTGCAGACCCCATGACGTCAGGCCCAGCCGCCAATGGCCGGGAGCGGGGGTGTCGGGGGCTCCAGGCCGCACAATGGCCGCGCGCGGGGACATACGTCCTCAATTAGAGCCCGGCGCTGCCATTGTCCCCTCCCTCGCCTGCGCCGGGTGGTTCGGGTGTCCACGCTCTTTCGGAGCGCGCCTCCGCGCGGCCTGCTGTCACTGAGTACCAAGGTCGCGGGGGCGGCTCCCGGGAGTGTCCGGGCGCGGCCGAGCCGCGAGCGCGTGCAAGGTGGGGGCGCGCGCGCACCCGTCGCTGCACGCAGTGACCTTGTGCAGGGCGGCTCGGCGGGACCGCGGACACCGGCCGGGAGCGCGCGGCGGGCGGGCCGCACCGGGAGCGTGCGTGCGGGCGCGTGCGGGGAGTGCGGCGCCGGGAGCCACGCAGCCGTCTGCCGGCGCCCCGCTTCCGCCCGCGCCTCGGCCCCGGAGCCACGCGAGCGAGGGTGTGAGCGAGGTGGCCCCGCATCGGGGGGCGCGGCGGAGATTCCAGGGCCGCTTTGTGGCAGCGGCCGCGGCCGCGGCTGGATATTCATCTTGCGTGGCAGGAATCCCCGAGGGGCGGGGACCGGGCGCCGCCGCCCCCTTATCGCGGAGCCGCAGCCGGCGAGGCCCGAAGTGGGGGCGGGGACGGGGACCCCCCCCCCCCCGCCTCGGTCGAGACTGTCGTCCCCGCTCGCTCCCAGGGGGGGCCCGGCCGAGGCGCAGCCGGAGGCGCGGGGCCAATTAGCATTTTGATTGCGGGACTGGGGGCCCATCTGGACCAAGGCCTAATTACCGGGCAAACCCTCCGGGCGCCGGCGGAACGTGCCCGGCGCAGTCCCTTCACCAGCTCCGGCCCCCCTCTGCCGTCTCCTCCCCGACGACCCGCTCCCTAACTCCTTCTGACTACACCCCTGTCCCCTCCGCCGGTCCCGGTCGCCCTGTCCCCCAGCCTTGTGCTTGCATTTCCCCGACCCCTTCCGTCATTCTTCCGCTCAGCCACCTGTCCTGTCCACGTCTTCTGTGCCTCCCCCCTTCACCTCTTTCGTCATTTTTCTATCCCTCCATCCAACTTCTCTGTCCCTCCATCCCCTGGCTCGCTGTCCGAGTCCCCGCCTCTCTGTCAATTTCCCCGCCCCCTGGGCTCCAAACCCTCTTGACGGACAGGGCATCAGAGCACGGACACATGTGTCCCACGGCCGCGTGCTCCCGAGGGGACTATTCGGGCAGCCCTTGATCGCTCTCGTTTGGGTGGAGTCCGCAGCCCCTTGGGGCGCCTGGCGGGGAGGGGCAGGTGGGCCCAGGCCTTGGCCATCAGTCCGCAGTGGCCAGCGTGCAGAACGCATATGCGGCCCGGGCTCAATTACTTGGGCCTCCTCCCTCCACCTCCTTTCCAGCACCCCTCCGTCCCCTGCCGACATCCCCAAGGTCGCTGCGCCCCAGTCCTGGGGTCCAGCTGGGAGAGATGGTGATTCTCATGCCTGTGGAAAGTTTCAGCTCTCCTCCACTGGAGGCCATCCTGAATCTCCCACTGAGGGTTGGAGGTGGAGTGGGGGAGGTGGGGAGGGGACTTTGTTGCAGGAGAGGACAGGGTCCAACAAGGCTGCTTTAGCTCCCAGAAGACCCAGCCAGTTGAGGGATACTCTGACTCTCAGGGCCTTAGCACCCAGCGTGCTTGGTCTCTCCACCCTGTCCCCACAGAGTCTCTGGTCCTCAGAGACTCTGTTCCCTCTGACCTCTAGCCTCTTACCCATCTGGGGTGGGGGGATGTGGTATTGGTTTTATGTCCTGCCTCCCTCTGCTTCTGGGTGTGCCACCTCCAGCCCTGTGCAGGCCCCATGTGGCCAAAGGAGAGACTCGCAGTGTTATGTCCCCAGCACCCCACCCTCCAGCAGAGCCAGGGGCCCTGTGTGTGCTCATTCGTGGGCCCTGTGGCCACTGTCTCACCTGCCTGCACTCTAGTGGAGCTCCAGTCCAGTCTAGCCTAGCCTAGAGGGTCCATTCCTCCTTCAGAATCCTTCTCCCTGGCTGCCAAGATCCCACCCTGGTTAGGAGCCTCTTTTGGTCTGCCTCCTTGGCACCCAAACCCCCTTCCTCAGCCTTCTCTCCTGTAGGGTGGGGGAGTGGTGTTTTGTTTACCTGGAAGCTAGTTCAGATCCTGTGTGCATAGTGGGCTGTCCCTGACCTGCTCATTCTGGCTCAACCCCCGGTTTCCTATCCGTGGGGTGAGACTCGCAGCTCGGAGCATCCACTCTCCACCTGCTCCTAGAGCCTGTGGTCCAGCCCAGGACGCAGATGCTAACCAGAAGGATGAGTAGACCATAGCTTGGAGAGTGAGAGCAGGAAGGCTCAGAGACCAGGCCTGGGAGACTGTGTGCTTTGGCCTCTGCTCCAGAGGAGATGGGGTCGCAGATCTTTGAGGAACAGCAGGAAGCCTGGGGCGGGGGGTAGTAAGCAAACTAGTTGGACTTATCCAGGTTTGGGCTTTTGCCAAGTGAGCTTCTGAAAGGGGCATCTGAGCCAAGGGAGTGTGCAAGGGAGAGGTGGCAGTGATTGTGGCATCCAAACAGAATGAGGACGTGGGGGCTCTGGAGTGCTAGGGTCAGCAGGACTGAGCTGGGGCAGGTGCTGGTCTGAGAAGGGGGTGTTGAGCCGAAATGCCAGAGTGGGGGTCAGGGGACAGTTACTGGTGGTGACAGGGTCGAGGGCATCATTGGGGCAGAGGGCGAGGCCTTGGGCAGGAAGAAGAGGTCGAGACTGAGGGGCAGGGCGTTGAACATGGTCACGGGACTATTGAGACCACCAGGAATTCAGGCCTGGCCCGGCGGTGGGGCGATGCCCACAGCAAGGGCTGGTGGGGGTGGTAGGCACAGCTGATGGCTCACGTCGTCGTAGGCTAGGACTCTTATGGAGAGGAGGGGGGAGGGAGCGGGGTGGGGTGGCTGAGGTGGGGAGAGAAGGCTGGCGGGAAGGGAGCAGGGTGGAGGGGACCTGGGACTCCCAAGGGAGAGTGAAGGCCCAGAAACAGGGCTGAGGTCATTGGTGGGAGGGGTTGCTGGTGCCTGACTGGATTCCAGAACAGGTGATGTGTACTAGGTGAGGACGAGGGCGTGAGGCAGAACAGGTCCCCGCTGGGACAGGAGCTTTGGAGCTACAAGGGAGAGGTGAGACCACGAGGCAACTGAAATTGTCTACTTGGAAAACACAAGGAGAAACAAAGATCAAACATCAAAATGCAGGGAGTACAGTATTTGTATAACAAGGAGTTAATATTCTGATTATAGAATAGTTGCTATAAATGAATTCTACAGAACAAAGATGGTGACACCCTCAAGGGGTTAACAGGCAATTTACTACACAATAAATAAGAGACCTTAGCAGAAAAAGCATGCAAATTAAACAAGATACAAATTTCAGGGTTTTTAAAAATGTTTTTATTATAGAAAATATCAGATGTACATAATAGTGCAGAAAGTCAGATAATGACACATGTGGCCATCACCACCATCACCCAAGACCGGCTCACAGCCAGTCTGGATTCTTTTCTGCCCCCTTTCCCTCCCCCAAATCTCAGATGTCATATCACAAAATGCCACTTTTCTCTTGGCAAGTAAACAATGACATGAGAGCACAAAGTGACACAGGACTTGTGTGAGGGAGCCTCTGCCCCAGCCCTGAGCTGACCCAGTCCCGGCTGGGGGCACCAGATGTGACAGGGCACTGCCCCCTTCTTGCTTCAGAAAGGATGTCCCCTCAGCTGCCTGTGTTTAGGGCCATCAGAGAGGCCCAAGTGGCCCAGGTCCTACTTTGTTCCAAGGGGTCCAACTGCCTGAACTGGTCAGACCCTCTGGCCCCATTGCAAGCCCGAGATAGAGTTTCAGTAAAATGCCTTACGTGTGGAGGTTCCATCCGTTTTAACAAATACAAGTGCTCTTTTAACCAATGCCCCTATCGAGAGACACAGGACACTTCTGTCTCTCTCCGGGACAGTTCTTTGGGGGACTCGTAAAGGAAGCTTGAGAGGGAAGGAGGAGCAGGAGAGTGAGCCCTGGGGGAGGGGAGGAAGTGCAGGGAAGAGAGGGCGACCAGGGGGAACACTCTGGTAGCAGCAAGCAGGCTGTGTTCCTTGGAAGCTCGGCCAGGGGTCACCTGACAACTTTGTAGTTCTTACTCCCGTGTGGACCTTCCCACCCCCACCTCCCTGACCTCCCCCTGGGGTTGCACACTTTCCGCATTTTCTCTAGAACACAGAGGAAGAAAAGGCTGAACAGAAGGAGGCAGAGCAGGACATTAGCGGGCTGTGGCATTACTTCGCATGGCTTAATATACATGTGACGGGATCCCGGGAGGGAAGAGGGATTGGGGGAAAAAAACGTAGAAGTGGTCAAAACGTTTCCAGATTTGATGAAAATTATAAAGTGACAAACCCAAGAAGGTCAACAAACCCTAAGCGTATGTTACAGGAAGAGCACCGCACGAAGGCACATCATCATCAAAGGATAAAAGGAACTATTAAAAGCAGCCAGCCAGGGGTGAGGGCAGAAATCAACACATGCTATGTACAAAGGAGCAAAGATAAGGATGACAGATTTCCCATGGAAATAAAGCAAGACCTAACCTAGCAGATTGTGGGGCAACATCTTTAAACGGGCACCTTCCTTTAAAGATAGAAGAGGGGCACCGGGGTGGCTCAGTCAGTTGAGCATCTGACTCGGGCTCGGGTCATGATCTCAGGGTTTGTGAGTTTGCGTCCTGCGTCGGGCTCTGCGTTGACAGCTCAGAGCCTGGAGCCTGAATCAGATTCTGTCTCCTTCTCTCTCTGCCCCTACCCCCCTCCTCTCAAAAATAAGTAAACATTCGGGTGCCTGGGTGGCTCAGTCGGTTGAGTGTCTGACTTCAACTCAGGTTATGATCTCACAGTTCTTGAATTTGAGCCCTGCATCGGGCTCTGTGCTGACAGCTCAGAGCCTGGGGCCTGCTTCAGATTCTGTGTCTCCCTCTCTCTCTGCCCCTACCCCCCTCCTCTCAAAAATAAGTAAACATTAAAAAAAAAATGTTTTTTAAGTAAAACAAAGTGCTGGAAGAAAAACATTGTCAACCTAGAATTCTATACCCAATGAAAGTATCTTTCAAAAACACAGATTAAATAGACTTTTCAGACACCCAAAAGCTGTAAGAATTCATCACCAGCTGACCCACACTACAAGAAATCCTAAAGAGAGTCTGACAGACAGAAGAAAGTGACACCAGATGAAAATCTAGATCTCTACAAGGAAATGAAAAGTATGGAAATTGTAACTAGGTAAATGTAAGAACTTTGTTTCTGGGGTGCCTGGCTGGCTTAGTGGCAAGTCTTGATCTTGGGGCCATGAGTTTGAGCCCCACGTTGGGTGTAGGGATTACGTAAATAAATAAAACTTTAAAAAAAAAAATTTGTTTCGGGGCGCCTGGGTGGCTCAGTCAGTTGAGCGACTGACTTCGGCTCAGGTCATGATCTCACGGTTTGTGAGTTCGAGCCTCGCGTCGGGCTCTGTGCTGACAGCTCAGAGCCTGTACCTGCTTCTGATTCTGTGTCTCCCTCTCTCTCTGTCCCTCCCCTTCTCATGCTCTGTCTCTGTCTCAGAAATAAATATAAAGAGTTTTTTAAAAATTTGTTTCTTTTTATTTAAAAGATAAGCAAATGATTAAATAGAATTAACAATGTATGTGAAATTTATAACATGTATGGAAGTAAAATGTGTACCTGGATAGGATAGTGTTTGGGCGGGGAAATGGGAGGACAGGAGGCAGAGTTCTTACAGCCTAAGTGAAGTGGCAAAGTCACTGGAACGTGGACTGTGAGGAGGTAAAGATGTATCTGTAAGGAGTAAGGAAATGAAAACAGCACGACAGTGGCAGGTGATAACAAGGAAAAGAAATCATACAAAATTCTCGACAAATCCAGAAGAAGGCGGAGAAGGAGGAGAAGGAAGGCACACGGCGAGACGGTGAGTCCGAAGCAGCCGTGTCAGTCGTCACGTTACCTGGAAATGACGGGAGCGCCCGACTACAAGGCAGAGGCCGTGCGCTGGCTCAGAAACAGCAGGGTCCGGTTATATGCCGCCAACAACAAGCGGGTGGTGAGTACAAAGACAAGTTAAAATCAGGGTGGGAAAGTTACCCCACATAAGCGCTAAAGAAGGCAGGGTGCTGTGTTCATACTGGACAAAGCAGATTTCCAAATGAAGCATGTTGCCAGGGATCGAGAGGGTTGTTTCAAAGAAGGCTAAACTTCTGGCAAAAGCTGTGCCGGGACCACGTCCTGGTTGGGGATGAAGGACAGCCTGACACGTGGGATGCGGATAGCTGGACATCTTGGGTTCCCGGACCCCCTGATCTGGGCCTGCAGAAGTGCTTCCTCTCCTTGAAGATGTACAGGGACCATGCCCTCTGCAGACCTCAGAGACGCCCTTAGGGTCGGTCTCCACTTCCCACCCCAGAGCCTGTGGCTCGAATGAAAGCCGTAGCTTAACCCATCCCAACACATGTTGTGGGCATGGAAAGGGGGGCAAGCACTAAACCCCAAAAGAGCTGTAGTGGGTTACAGTGTTCTTCAGAAGAAACGTCCAGGAGGGGCTGCGCTACTAGGGTGTGACGCACCTGTCCCTGCCGGCAGGCCACACGGGTCCAGGAACCACGGGGCAAGAGCATATGTGGCTCCCCCCACACGCACACACTCCGCCCAGTGAACCACTGGGAGCTTGGGCTCTCTGTCCCCACAGCTCCAGGGTCAGTCCCACAGGATGAGCGTCTCTGCCAGGGACACAGCTACAGTCCCACTGAGCTGAAGGCCATGGCTGCTCCCGGGGCACCCAGGTTGAGGAGACTGTTAGCAGAGGCTATAGAGTGTGGACGCACGTTAGCAGAAAAATCAGTGAGACGGCTGCCTACCGCCACATGGAAGATGGAAAATGTACTTAATGAACTGGTTCTGGGCGAGATTTCCAGGAAAACGGTGAGAAGGCCTGCCACGGGTTGAATCGTGTCACCTGCAAAACAAAACAAACAAAACAATGACCAAAAGAAGTCACAGCTCTGTTGAAGTCCTAGCCCCCAGTATTTCGGGATGTGACCCATCTGGAAATAAAGTCATTACAGATGTAATTGGTTAAGAGGAGGTCATAACTGGAGTAGGGGGGAGCTTTAATTCAACAAGACCAGTGTCTTTACGAGGAGACAAACCACACACACAAGACAAAAGACCATCGTGAGAAGCAGAGGGAGATTAGCCGAGGGACACCAGCACCACGAGAAGCTGGAAGAGGGGCCTGGAACAGATTCTCACTCAGCGACTCTGGCAGGAACCAGTCCTGCCTTCACCTGGATTTCAGACTTCTGGTCTCCAGGAGCATGAGAAAATATAGTGCTGTTATTTTAATCCACCCGGCCGTCGTAGGAAACCAGTGCAGTGCCAGTTGGCTTATTTTCACAATGAATGATATCACAAGTGATGAATGAGCTGGAGAGGGAACTGTTTAGTTTTCATGAAGAATTTAGAGAAAATATTTCCTACTTAGGACTTGCTGGATTGAAAAGTAAAATATTTTTTCATTCCCAGTCTCTCCAGCTTGTGAAAGGTACTCAGAGTGAGAAATGGCCTCTGAGCAAAGATCAGATCCAGAGCACCACCACAGAAATGCGTTCTCAATGTATAGACGAAGTCCAAAGTGAAGCCCTAAGACCCCTGAGAGACGTAAAGCAGTATCTTGTAGACCCCGTCAGCTCGAGAAAAGGGCTTCTAAGGATCTCAAGGACACTGTCAACAGCACTCTGGGCTTCCGACTGGCTCAGTCAGAAGAGGTGTGACTCTTGATCTCTGGGCCATGATTGGAGCCCCATGTTGTGTGTAGAGATGACTTAAAACAAACAAACAAACAAACAAACAAACAAACAAACAAACCCCAGCAACGCTCTGATTTGCAATCCAAGTAAAATGAGGTCTGCCTAGAAAAGACGTCTTGATGTACATCTTGTTCAATGTACTGGGGTATAATTTGATATATAGAAAACCTACATGGAGTTTTTAAAGGAATCATACTGTCTTGGACTAAAAGAGATAGAGATTGGGGCGCCTGGGTGGCGCAGTCGGTTGGGCGTCCGACTTCAGCCAGGTCACGATCTCGCGGTCTGTGAGTTCGAGCCCCGCGTCGGGCTCTGGGCTGATGGCTCAGAGCCTGGAGCCTGTTTCCAATTCTGTGTCTCCCTCTCTCTCTGCCCCTCCCCCATTCATGCTCTGTCTCTCTCCGTCCCAAAAATAAATAAACGTTGAAAAAAAAAATTAAAAAAAAAAAAGAGATAGAGATTGTTCAAAATGAAAAAGCACCTTTAGGGTTCAAAATTTCTGTGTGCAGATAGTAAGTCAGAACACGGACCATTTCCTATGGAAAAGAAAGGGTGACTCAGGAGAGAGCCAAGAAGTGAGAGAGCAGAGTCAGGGGCCTCTGAGACCAACCAACCAGGAAGTTACTAGCGGAAAGCATAGATGGGTCCTGGTCAGGGAAGGCTTCCTCCTGGAGCAGATGTCTGGCAACGGGGGCTCAATTGCATTGCAGAATTTCTACTGACCATAATTGCTACATACTTCCCACCCCTCCCGTTTTTTAAATAAACTTTGTGCTTCAGGGGCGCCTGGGGGGCTCAGTCAGTTAAGTGTCCAACTTCGGCTCAGGTCGTGATCTCGCGGTTCGTGGGTTCGAGCCCCGCATCGGGCTCTGTGCTGGCAGCTCGGAGCCTGGAGCTGCTTCGGATTCTGTGTCTCCCTCTCTCTCTCTGCCCCTCCATCACTCGTGCTCTCTCTCTCTCTCAAAAATGAATAAACATTAAAAATTTTAAATATGTTGGGATGAGCACTGGGTGTTGTATGGAAACCAATTTGACAATAAATTATGTTTAATATAAAGAAATAAAAGTGTTTTGTCTTGGAAAAATTTTTAAATAAACTTTCTACTTCAGAATAAATTTAGATTTACAGAAAAGTTGCAAAGATAATACAGATACTTCCCATACACTCTCCCCTCATCTTCCCCTAATGTTAGTATCTTACATTTCTGTGGTACGTTTGTCACAAACCAAGAAGCCAACACTAGTATGTTACTATTGATGGAGCTCCAGGCTTTATTTGGAGTTTGCTGTGTTTTGTTTAAAATTTTTTTAACATTTATTCATTTTTGAGAGACAGCGAGCAGGGGAGGGGCAGAGAGAGAGGGAGACATAGAATCGGAAACAGGCTCCGGTTCCGAGCTGTCAACACAGAGCCCGATGCGGGGCTTGAACCCACTAACTGCGAGATCAAGACCCGAACTGAAGTTGGCCGCTCAACCGCCTGAGCCACCCAGGCGCCCCTCCCCCTTTTTTATATGCTAACATTTTATTGGTTGCAGCAACCAATTCAAGGCACCACATTGCATTTAGTCTCCTTAGTCTCCTGTGGTCCGAGGATTTCTTGGTCTTTCCTTCCTTTTCATGACCTTGATTGACAGTACGGTCACTTCTGTAGAATGTCCTTCAACTGAGGTTTGTGTGATGTTCTCCTGTAGTTAGCCTGGAGCTTAGGGTTTGGGGAGGAGATCACAGAGGTGATGTGGTCTTCTCCTTGTGTCAGAACAGAGAGTACATGATGTCAACATGACTTATCACTGATGATGTTAACCTTAATCACTTGTTGCAGGCGTTGTCTGCCAGGTTTTTCTACTTTAAAGTTATTGTTTTTCCTCTTCCATACTCTGTTCTTTGGGTGCAAGTGACTAAACCCAGCCCACACCCCAGGCTTCCCCCATATTTTCATAGAAGTGTCTATTGAAGATGGTCTGCCGGTCTCATTGATGTACATGGGGTGGGGGGAGGGGAGATAACTTGTTTTTTTCTTTTTTCCTTTTTAGTTCACAGGTCTCTGCACTGAGCATCCACACAGCTGGGTTGAACCCACGGAAGGACACCTGGGAACCCTCATTTGCACCTGGACCTGACTTTGATGCAAGATCCCGGACTTGAGGACTGAACTGGGTGCCAAGGTGACATACTGGGGGGCCTTGGAGGGTGGTCTGTCATGGACTGCCTACAGTCATGACCCCCATAAAGCTGGTTTTCGTGTACTTGGTAGACCGCTTCCATACTGACTCTCTGGGCTTGGCCATTGGGATATTAGCACGAGTGATGCATGCAGAGATTTAATGGGATTGTGGGGCACTGGGGCTAGTCCTCTTGCAACTCTCTCTCTCGGAAACCAGGAGCAAAACAGTCTGCTGAATGATCAGGCACCACTTGGAAGAGGCCCTGGAGGATGGCGGTCAACCTAGACATCTGGCCCCAGCCGAGCTGCAGCTGATGCAGCCACGAGCACCCCAGCTATACGCGGGGTAACCAGCCGGCCGGCCCACCCAATCTGCAAAACAATGAGAAAGTATTTGCTGCTTTAAGCCCTTAAGTTTAGGGTGGTTGGTTATGTGGCAATAGAGAACTGAGGCCCTTGTTCTTTGCCCCTCGGCTCCTGTCCTCACTTTCTGCCTGCCCAGCTCAGGTCCCATGGCCCAAAATGACAACCACTCCCTTGACCCCACACTCCTACAATACTGTCCTTAGTAATCTCCAACCCTTGTTAGACCAAGCTATCTGCCTATTCCACCCCTGCATCCAAGCAGCAAAACTTTGCTGGAGAAAAACACAAAACCATACTCATCCTTTACTTACTTTATTTTTCATGTTTATTTATTTGAGAGAGAGAGGGAGGGTGCAAACAGGGGAGGGGCAGAGAGAGACGGAGACACAGAATCCGAAGCAGGCTCCAGGCTCAGAGCTGTCAGCACAGAGCCCAACGCGGGGCTTGAACCCACAAACTGCAAGATCGTGACCTGAGCCGAAGTCAGGCACTTAACCATCCGAGCCCCCCAGGTGCCCCAAGTTTTTCTCTTTTGCATAGAGTTCTACATAAGCCATCCAGAGTTGGCAGGACAGTTGCACAGTCTTCAAGTTCCGCAATTCTATCTTGTTGCATTGCTATCCTCAACACATGCGTTCTACCTCATGGTCTAAGTTGGTTGCTTGAGCTCCAGTCATTGTGGGTGCATTCCAGGCCATAAGAAAAAAGGAAATGGCAAAGATACCAAACCCCTCCCTTTAAGGACACAGTTGGAAATTATACATACTGATTCTTATATTTCATCGGCCAGGAATTAGTCTCAAGACCGCATATATCTATCTGCAATGGAGAGTAGGAAATGCAGTCTTTATTCTGTGGGACCGTATGCCTAGTGCAGGATGGGCAAGGAGAGCCTGTTTACAATTGCCATGTTTTCCCAATCCTCTCTTCTTCTGCCCAGCCAAGAAATTTGTTCCTGCATGATACCTTTACACTTCCTGTCCCCTTCCCCAGAGCTCCACATGACCCCCGCCTCCTTGTATCAGCTCAAGTGCTGCATCCTTGGAAAGGTCTTCCCTGACATCCCCCCCCCCCCCCCGCCGGCTAGAGGACACCACCCCACCTCCAGCCACTTCAGCAGTATAGAAGTTAGCTCCTCAATATATGTGCCTCTTATGATCGTCAGCTCCAGGAGGGAGGGAACTTTGCCTTCCTAGATGAAACTGAGTCCGCAACCTGAAGGCTGAGAGATCTGAGCAGCCTCCCAGAGCCCAAAGGACTGGCATGCCCTTCTAACCCATCCAAAACTGACAGGCAGCCTGGGCACCCCAGGTCTGGCTCAGTCACATGGCACTCACCCAGTCAGCCTAGCCCCATGGCCTACACTTGTCACCTTCCCGCATAACATTGTCCCCCAACCTGTCCCAACCCCATCACTGCTGAGCTCTGTCCACCCTCTCCAGTCTGTCCCCCTGGTAAAAGCAGGGCACTCTGTCTGTAGGCAGACAACTTAGACCCTCTTCAGAGGGGCAAGAGGACCCTGCATTTGTGCCATGAATAACAATTGCTCCCTGGGGCTGCCTAAAGCAATTCCAGCAGTCCCTGGACCCTGCTGGGGACAGGCAGGGATGCTGGTGCCCCACTGGGTTTGGCCAGCTTGAGGATCAGGAGTTGGTCAGTGAGTGGCTCTGAGCCATGGTTCCAGGGAGGGCCAGCTTCATAGCATGTGTGACCTGGACAGTCACACAGGGTCCCATTCCCAGCCCATACTGGGTTTTGTTGTTGTCATTTTGTTTGTTTTAATTAAGCAAACTCTACCCCCAATGTGGGGCTTGAACTCACAACCCAGAGAACCTGAGTCACATGCTCTACGGACTATACAGCCAGGCTCCCCCATACTGGGTTTGACACTCTAGCGTCTCCTTCTGGAAATTCTTAATAATTATTTTTAAAGCTTATTTATTTATTTTGAGAGAGAGAGAGAGAGAGAGAGAACGAGAAAAGAGGCAGACAGAGGGAGAGAGAGAATCCCAAGCAGGCTCAGCGCTGCCAGCACAGAGCCCAACGCAGGGCTCAATCCCATGAACTGTGAGATCATGATCTGAGCTGAAAATCAAGAGTCGGATGCTTAACCAACTGAGCCACCAGGCACCCCAGTAACTTTTTAACAAGGGGCTCCGCATTTTCAGTTTACATGGGGCCTGAAGGTTCTGGTTCCAGTGACACTCACTGACACGATGCCCAAAGACTCGGGTCACCAGCATGGCACTGAGGGGACATGCTGGCCAAGAGAGCCACGTGGACCGTGCCAGCTGCCACTTCTGCTGGGTCCCCGATGGTCTACTGCGCTCTCTGCGCCCGCAGCAGCTCCCAGTGCCCAGGACGTGGGAACACCCACTGGATTAGGGCATATGGGACTGGTATTCCAGCAGGTGTGGGGGGCAAGCTCCAGGGACACACGGGCCTGCCCTGCACGGCAGGCTTGAGCTCTGGTCTAGGGCTCCACTGCTTACTCCCTAGGAGCACTGAAGCAGCCACTCTGGGGGCTGTCTGCCAAGCTGTACCCTGGGCACAAGGCTGGACCTGTAGCTGTGCTCCATCCCACTGCTGACGGGACCAGGCACCGAGTCAGGCTGACCGGTCAAATTCTGAACCCTGCACGCTGCTCACTGTTCTGCACTCCCGAGCCCGGACAGGACCAGGTGAGTGTTGCTGCTCAAGGGAGGCCGTGGGTCCCACACCTGTCCAGTGAGGACTCCAAATTCCTGGCGGCGCTGCTGTTCATTACTCACCCTGCTCCTCCGGTTACCCTCAACCAGCTCAAAACTCCGAGGTTTGCTCCCTGAGGCCCCGGAGCTGTGCCTCCCACCCCCGCCAGAGGAAACACTTGCCTGGAAGCAAGAGGTGGCTTTATTGAGGGGAAGACTAAGGTCCAGTGAAGGTGGGAAATCACAGGGAAAGGGAGACTGTACGCCTGAGGGGCAGGGGCAGCGCTGGGGCACCTGCCTTCAGAATCACACGTCCAGGTCAGACTGCAAGGTCTGTTGGCCATAAGTGCCGGTCTTGCGCTGCACGATGCCGGGGCTGAAGGTGGCCCCCAGCGGCCAGTGACGGACCACGTGCCTGTACGACTTGGCCAGGCAGTCAAAGTAATTGATGTTGAGTTTCCGGGCAATGTGACGGCCCAAGTATTCCATTTGCTGTGGGAATGGGTGGCGGTGAGCTCTCACCTGGACCGAGAGGACCTGTCACCTCTCCACCAGCTGCCAGCACTAAAGTCTGGGCCAAGGACCACGTGGTATTCACACTCTGCCTGGGAAATGGCCCCATCCGAAGACCCTAAGCAGTGGCAGGCCTCCTGTGGAACCAAGGAGGGAAGGGGCCCCAGGGTGGACTGGGGCAAGACCCACCTCATAGCGCTCCGACAGCTGCACCAGCACCAGCGGCTCCAGCTTGTGGCCGCATAGAACCAACTGGAAGAAGCACCTTCCATAAGCTGGAGAGGGGCAAGCGGCTCAGCCAGAGGCTCTAGGGGATAGCAGCTCCGGTGGGGAGAGAGCTGGGGGGGGCGGGGGGATGAGGGAGGGGAGAAGGGGCGTGTGTGTGTGTGCGTGTGTGTGTGTGTGTGTGTGTGTGTGTGTGTGGCTCTGAGGACCGTGGCAGGGGCGGGGGGACAGTGGGCCGTCTAGCCAGCCCCGCCACACTCCCGGAGCTGTTTCCCTTGCACACCCTTCCCCCCGCCCACCGTCCGTGGCCGCGCCGGGCTTCACCGTCGGAGCTGAGCGCCAGGCGCACGTAGACTAGGTGCATGGGGCCCTGGCACACCGTGCGGCCCTGGACGGAGAAGTGGTACGTGCCACGCGTGTGGTTCAGCACCAGGCGGCGCCGCGGCAAAGACGAAATCATGAGCCACAGGCCGACGACCACGCCGCACGCGGGGAAGCCCCAAGTCTCCTGCTTCTGCACCTGCGGCAGCCACAGGGACCTGAGCAGCCCGGGGTTTCGGGGGCGGGACACCGAGAGGTGAGTCCAGCCCCCCGGGAGGAAGGCCGTGGGGGGCGGGCCCAGGAGTTCAGACCTGGCTCACGAAGCCGAAGCTGACGAGGAGGAGGCAGACGACGAAGAGCAGTGTCCCCTTCCACAGCGTGTCCAGGTAGTACTCAAGCACGAAGACTGGGGGCGGCGCGGTGGCGGTGCGTGAAGACAGCCGGTCCCCGCTGGCAGCCGGCGGGGGTAGCGCCGGAGCTCCGCCCGGAGCAGCCGGCCCCGCGCAAACTGTATCGCCGCCAGCCCAGGGCTCGGCCCCGCCCCCGCCCCTTCCGACTCCAGGCCCCGCCCCCCCGCAGACCCCGGGTCCAGGCCCGCCCCCTCCGCAGCCAACCCCGCCCGGGATTTTACACCACCAGGTTCAGACTTTAGGCCCCGGCTCCCGCACCCGCCCTGCTCGGGTTCCGGGTCCGCGCGCACCATTGGGCTGCTGTTGGATGAACGGGTAGAAGCTGTTGTTCTTAAGGCGCTTGGCCAGGTGGCGCTCGGTGCAGAACAGTCCTAGGGCCCAGAGCTGGAAGCGCTTGCCGCCGGAGGTGGTGGGCAGGCCGCCAACCTGGCCCTTGGGGGTCTGGGGTAGGCACAGAGGGTCAGCTGGGCTGCGAGGAGGTTGGCACCGCCCAGAGGCTCACAGTCGCACTTCTACCTGGGAGAAGAAAGGCTCCAGGGCTGCGGTCCAGGAAGGAGCGGCTTTCAGACAAAGAGCAGAGGAGAGAGACACCAGGTGGTGGTGTAGGCTGGTGTAGGCTGGGCGAAGCCAGGGTTCTAGAAGTTCTGCACAGCGCGTTCTAGAAGGGGCTGTTCTGTTGACTGTCCCTTCTGCCAGGAGTCCTCGTGCCTGACCCTGAAGTGAGCATGCTCTTCCCCGCCAGTCCCCACACCACCAGCGGCCCCCTGAGCAGCCCGGTTCTCAATCCTCACCTGAAGGGAAGGTAGCTGGATGTCCCAGGCCTAAGCTGCAGAGATACCTGCAGGCAGGCGCCCCACACTGAACCCCATGGCTGAGTAGGGCCTCCCCCTTTCCACTGCCACTTCTGCCCAGGCAGAGCTTCAAGCACAACCACAGGCACAAACATATCTCAGTGTCCCTGAGAACAGGATACACACACCCAGTCCAAGACTCAAGCCCAGCAGGGAGTCAGCAAGGCACGAGCACACGCAGCCTCAGGAGCCCTGGCAGACCACCCCTCCCCCATGGCACAAGCTCTCCCCCAGCCCTAGCCCTGAATGGTTCCTCAGGCACAGTACCTGTCCTCTCAACCACACCCCAAGGACCACACAGAGTTCCTAAAAATGTTTTATTGTAACAAAACGTTCAAACATCGCAACTGGAAAAGGGTGGAGGGCCCGCAGGCTGCCTGAGGGTCTGAGGTCTGGAACTGCCTAGCTGGAAGAAGGGGGGCTGGTGAGCAGCTGCTCCAGGCACCACTGGACTTCCTCCTGGCCTCGGTAGGCCCGCTTCAGGCCCCTGGGAAGGCAGCGGCAGGACTCCAGGTTGAGGTACAGCAGGCCTGGGCAGCTGCTGATCACAGAGCTGTGGGGCAGGGCAGGCCATGGGGAGTTGAGCCACTGGCTCCAAAAGACCCAGGCCCTGGCAGGGCTAGGCCCAGGTAAGGAGCCCTCTCTGCCCATGCCACAACTGGCTTTGCCACCCCCAGCCACTGAGGCCCAAGCCCAGTACCCCTTGGCATCCCTGAGGTCAATCCTGAGCAGGGGCTTGGTCCGTATGTGCTCCCCTTTTGGATCCCTGAAGCTTGCAAACCAGGCTTGTCAGGGAGGCAAGCTGTACCGACTGCAAGGACCGAGGGAGGGGAGGCTGACCTGACTGTGCTCGGTGTGACCCGGGTGCCCCTGAGGTTGAGCGAGCACAAGGCTGGGTGTGAGGCCCCAGGCGTGACTGAGAAGGCGGCCAAGGCCTGCTCCAGGTCCTTCTCGCTGAAGCCCTGGCCACTCAAGTCCAGTTCCCGCAGAGCGTGGCACCATTTCTGGGTCAACAGATGGCTGCCCTCTTTGGCTAGAGTCAGCCGGTCTGACGTGCCATAAAGACCCAGGTGAAGCTGCTCCAGGTCTGGAGGTGAAGAGCAGGCATGAGCTGCGGGGTGGGCAAGGGTACCCACACCCCTCCTGCCCAGAGAAAGCTGACCTTGACATGGCAGATCATGCAGGCCACCAGGTGTGATGCGGGCACAGCCGCGAAGATCCAGCAGGCGCAGGTTAGGGGAATCGTGGAGCAGGCGGCCCAGGGCTTCGTTGCTTACAAAGTTGCAGCTGGAGCCGGCGAGGCAGAGCTCCTCAAGACTGGGGAAGCCTGGGCCAGGAGTCACCACTCGCCCGGAAGGCTTGGGCAGCCACATCAAGTTCAGTAGCCGCAGCACCTGGAGCAAGGCCTAGGCTGCAGGTGGGGAGGGAGAGTGGCAGGTGGGAGAAGAGGGGTGTCAGGTACCTGCAGCTGGGGGCAGCCTTTCTGCAGGGCCTCGACAGGCAGCTGGAGAGGAGTGCTGTTGCGGTTGATGCCAGTGCCCACCTCCAGGACCCGGAGCTGGGGGCAGCAGCCGCCCTACAGAGGTGGAAGAGAACACAGGGTCAGTGGCCTGGCTGACCTGGCGCAGCGTCTGGTTCTGCTCCTACCTGTCACCAACCTACCAGCAGCGCACCCAAGATGGCTGTCGTCTGGGAGCTGTAAGTCAGCCACAGCTTGCACATTCGGGGCCCTGCCTCCTCCAAGAAGCTCACCACGGCTGTAGACTCCACCTGGGAACCCAGCACATGGGTACCTGTCACCTCGGCCCGGACTTCTTCAGGGCCCCTGGGGACATAGGGCTCACCATGGAGTGCTGTATATCCAGGCTGTGGAGCTGGGGGCAGGCTTTGGCTAGCATGACCAACGTATCAGGGGTCACACCGTGGCAATCAGAAAGCTTGAGGAAGGTGAGCCGAGGACAGGACTCGCTAACCAGCTGGGGAAGACAGAGCACCGGCAGAGATTGGGAGGCAGGCAAGCTGTGGTCCACGAAGGAAAGAAACCCGTGGCTGACACCAAACCCTCTTTGGTGACTCAACTATGATCTCCTTCCTGCCCATGCCAGGCCAACATGGGTGCTCCCACTGCTAACACCTCTCTACTGAAACAAACAACAGGAAATGAGAACCGGGCAGGCCTCCCCATGGGGCAACATTGGGCTCCATGTGCCTGCCCCACTCCCTGGAAGTACTGGGCAACCCCAAAGTGTCATGACTGGTGCGTAGGGCAGTCCAGAGCTCTCACCTTCAACACAGGGTGTACCTGGGACTTCCAGTGGATGAGGGTCAGCCTCTGGAGCTGTGAAAACCTGGGCCGACAGCAGAGGCAGAGCTGCGTAGTATTCCCACGGTGCCCCTCTGTTGGCGTCCTCCCCACCCATCACTTTGGTATATGGAAACACGAAGGGGCTTGGGGCTTTGTACAAGCCACAGACATGAAATGAGGACATAAAAGAAAAGAGGGAACGTCTCACCGATTGGGCATAAGCCACTCCAGAGAAGCGAGAAGCTTCTTCTCCGCCTTGGCTCCGCTCTTGGCGAGGCGGCCAGCCAACGGGGGCGACAGGGTCACGGTGTGCCAGAGCGCAGGCTGGGAGGCAGCTTCGTGCCAGCGGCGGCACACGCGTGCAGCCCTGGGAGAAAAATCTCTGCTGAGGGGCTGGGCCTTTCGTAGCTGCCGCTGTGGGGTTTTCTAAGAGGAGTAACCTGTCCCATTTTATTCTCACAACGCTGCAGACACCTCAGCACAAAGACAGGCCCTCGGGGCTCTAACTGGACCTCGTGAGAGACTGTGCTCTCTCGTCTGCGTGTGTGAACGCTCAGATGGCTTCGCCCTCGGCCCCCGCCTCAGCCACCCGCTCGGTGGGCAAGAGGTCAGCCTGAGCCATGCTGCTGCGCTCGATGGGCCTGGGGTACCTGCCGAGGAAGGGCATGGGCCCATCGGACGCCACCAGCAGCCCGAAAATCTGCAGCAAGATTTCCAGGGGGATGCGGTCGCCCCAGCCTGGGTCGGGCCCCTGCTGCGGCTCCGAAACCGGAGCAGGTCTGGGCCTAGCCTTGACCGCCGCGGCGCGGGACGCTGGGGGCACTGGCCGCTGAGTGCGGCGGGCTGCACGCCTCTGCACGCGAGTGCGGGCAGGCCCAGGGCCGGGCAGCACCAGGAGCATGCTGTCCGACTGCAGCAGATGGTAACCGGAGCCGCTCGGCGCCAGCCGGTCCCACCACCAGTCCTCCGCCGAGCGAGCCCGCACCCCGACCGGCCGTGCGCTCCGTACGCTGCGCGGGGGCCGCCGCCGAGCTCGCCGCGCCACCCCGGGAGCCATAGCTACCGGCCAAACTCCCGGACCGCCCCAGGGGAGCGGATGGGGCGGGGCCTGTGGCGGAACAGGCGAGGCCGCCGGGCGGAGGCGCAGCGTGCCCGCGTAAAGGCGGGGCCTGAGCCCCGGACCAATCCCCTCCGCGTCGGCTCAGCACTGACTTCCGGGGCGGGGCTTCCGGCGACAGGCCATGCCGGGGGCTGGCCCCCGCGGCTTCCTTGTCCTTTGCCGGGTGGGTTGGAGTTTTCGCTCCGTCCGGGCAGCGTTTCCCAGTCCCACCGACTCTGGGTCGAGGCTGCGATCCTGGGCCGGAGACAGCGCCCTCGTAGCGTGGCGAGACGACTGGCTGTCGGGTCGCGGAGCGCGCAGGTGCTGGATCAGGAGGCGCACGGGCCGGCTCCTCGCTGCCCACCTGATGCAGAGAGGGGCGGTGCCGGGCCCGCCCCTCCCCGCCGCGCGGGTCTTGACTCCTGCGGTACTGGGTCTCGCTGAAGCCTCGGTCTCCCATTTGGGCGCAGAAGCCGCGGAGGTGTGCGCGGCGCCTGATGGGTGTCTCTGTCCCGGAGTCGTGTCCGTTTTGGAGTGAGGGTGGTGGTGGTCTGGGCTACTCAGACCCGCAGGATCGGGTCTTTGTTTCCCCATCTTCCTCTGGGGCCGTTGGCGCTTTGGGCAGACTTTCTGCTTCTCTGCTCGCACACCTAGCCGTGCTGTTTGGTATGTTTGGCCCGTCTCATCCTCAGCGCCCGCCCCCGGGCACCTTCCCGTTTTCCTGGTCTAGGCGGTCTGGTCCTCTTCAGAGTCCAGTTCTGCGTTTCTGGTCTGTGATCCCGAATACGGGTCTGCTAACTTTCAAGGTAGAAGTCATGAGGTCCCAGAAGAACTGAAGCGTTGTGTTTGTTTGTTTGTTTGTTTGTTTTTTGTTTGGACCTAGGTGGGGAAAGAGGAGCAGGCTGTGACCCTGTCCTGTTCGGAAGGACCCAGCCTCGGACTGAATGGCAGCACCCCCGCTGGGCCGTCTGGTATTGACCCACCTGCTGGTGGCCCTCTTTGGCATGGGTTCTTGGGCTGCCATCAACGGGATCTGGGTGGAGCTGCCTGTGGTGGTAAAAGACCTTCCTGAGGGTGAGTGGGAGTGTGGAGGGAAGTGAGGGGACATGTGCCAGGTGAGGTGGATTGCAGCTGCTCTTTGTCCCTGAGCATCTAGCCCCTGACGTGATCTCCCTTCCCTGCAGGTTGGAGCCTCCCATCCTATCTCTCTGTGCTTGTAGCGCTGGGGAACCTGGGTCTGCTGGTGGTGACCCTGTGGAGACGGCTGGCTCCTGGCAAGAGCGAGCAGGCCCCCATCCAGGTGGTGCAGGCACTGAGCGTGGTGGGCACAGCCCTGCTGGCCCCACTGTGGCACCACGTGGCCCCAGTGGCAGGGCAGCTCCACTCTGTGGCCTTCCTAACACTGGCCTTGGTGCTGGCACTGGCCTGCTGTGCCTCTAACGTCACTTTCTTGCCCTTCTTGAGCCACCTCCCACCTCCTTTCTTGCGCTCTTTCTTTCTGGGTCAGGGCCTCAGTGCTCTGCTGCCCTGCGTGCTGGCCTTAGTGCAGGGTGTAGGCCACCTTGAATGTCTGCCAGCTCCCAACAGTGGCACCCTCTGGCTCCCCCACGACTTCCCGGAGCGTTTTCCCGCCAGCACCTTTTTCTGGATGCTGACCGCCCTTCTGGTCACTTCAGCTGCCGCCTTCCAGGGTCTTCTGCTGCTGTTGCCGTCGCCACCGTCTGTACCCACAGCAGGTCCAGAGTCTGACCTGCAGGTGAGAGTCCCCAGAGTGGAGGAGGAGGAGGAAGAGGAGGAGGAAGAGGCCTTGCCACTGCGGGAGTCACCGAGCCAAGCAACAGGCACCACTGCTAGCCCAGACCCTGAGGCCCACAGGCTGCTCCCTGTGCACAGAGCCTGCCTGCTGGGCTTGCTGGCCGTCACCAACGCACTGACCAATGGCGTGCTGCCTGCCGTGCAGAGTTTTTCCTGCTTGCCCTATGGGCGCCTGGCCTACCACTTGGCAGTAGTGCTGGGTAGTGCTGCCAACCCCCTCGCCTGCTTCCTGGCCATGGGCGTCCTGTGCAGGTACACGTGGATGCCCAGGCCGCTTAGGGTGGAGTTGAAGGATAGGGGCTGGGTCGTGGTGCAGCCAGCCCTGAGTTTCTGCTCCACCCCTGCAGGTCTCTGGCAGGGCTGGGAGGTCTCTCCATGCTGGGCATGCTCTTTGGGGCCTATCTGATGGCGCTGGCAATCCTGAGTCCTTGCCCACCCCTGGTGGGCACCTCTGCAGGAGTGGTCCTCGTGGTAAGTACGCTGGGACACTGAAGCAGAGAGGGTGGCAGTGGGGAGGGGGTTTGCCTCAGAGCAGCGAGCATCTCATGCTCAGCCTGCTGCCGTGTCCACCCTCCCAGGTGCTGTCTTGGGTGCTGTGTTTGGGCGTGTTCTCATATGTGAAGGTGGCCGCCAGCTCCCTGTTGCATGGTGGCGGCCGGCCGGCATTGCTGGCAGCTGGTGTGGCCATCCAGGTGGGCTCCCTGCTCGGTGCCGTCGCCATGTTCCCTCCCACCAGCATCTATCACGTGTTCCGCAGCGGGAAGGACTGTGTGGACCAGTGTGGTCCCTAAGCCTGAGCAGATGGGGACCTGACTTCAGGCTGGGATGCCACAACGCCCAAGCGCCCATGACCCAAGGAGGCCCTCTTCACACATGGGCACGCTCACGGACACCCGTACACTCCACAGCAGACACTGGCCAGGTTGGGGACCACAGAACAGGCCCAGAGCCAGGGCCCAGCTAGAGCTTCGGACTTGGCCCAGGCCTGGAGCCTGTGTGGGATTTGCACAATAAATCGTTTCGTGGGTCAGAGTAGCGAACTTGTGTAGCACCTTTCTCTGTGCAGACAGACCTCCACGGAGCTGGGGTGACTTGGACTGTCCATCGGGGCCGCGTCACCCCTGGCTGGTTGCTCTCCTGGATCCTGGGGTTGCGCCCTCTGAGCCCCAGACTCTTGCCCCCCTCCCTCCATTGCTCTTTGGAATTTCCTCAGAGAACAGGCTGTGGCGGTCAGAGGCAGTGTGGCACCCACCCAGCGTCAGTTCATCCAGGATCTGCAGCTGCGTGGCGAGGCCTCTTCCCAGCGGGGCCACCGTTCAGCAAGCGTGTCTGGGCTGTGTGCTGTGCTGGGTCAGCTGGGTGCGAGGGTCGGGCAGAATGGGCTGTCTTTTTGTGACCTAGCAGTCGTAGCGTCTGTTCCTTTGCAGGAGCATCCTGCCAGGAGCTTCTCGCCAGGTGCAGGCACAGAGGGGCTTAGAAGAGACTGGGGTGTGAGGCTTCAGCCAATCTTGGGATCCTTCCGGTCAGAAGCATCGCTCCTTTTCCTGAGCCGCAAGCCTTTAGTTTCTAGCTCCTTGTGTGATCAAACCTGTGAACATTCCAAACTCTTTATTCAGACAGACAGGCAGCAGCTACCTTTTTTCTGGGCTTCTGGTAAATGGCCCCTGCTCCTGAGCAGCCTACATCTGCCGCAGTGCTGGGACAACAGTCTGGGTCTGTGCTTGCCTCACGTCCACAGGGAGCAGAGCCGTAGCCCTTACCGCAGCCTGTGGCGGGCTGCGTCGATCTCCTGCACAGAGGGCTGCAGGGAAGCCAGGCAAGAGGGCGGCCAGGGTTCAGGAGAGGAAGCTGCGGTGAACAAGGGCCGGGGCTTCTGGCCCCTCCTCTTGGCTGCCTAGGCCAGCGGGAAGCAGAGACCCATGGGGGACACAGGCTCCACAGGGGAGGCAGGACGCCCAAGCTGTGATCCGGCGTGACTGGTGCGGAATTGAGGTCCCATTCTCCCAGACAAGGGGTCTCATTTCTGCAGCAGGGAGCCCATAGCTGCAAGGAACTCACCTGATGACCGTGGGGGGCTGGGATAGCGGCTCCTGCTCCTGTTGACCCAGCCCCTTCCCACAATTGTTCTGGTTTCCGCATGGCCTTCTAAACTTCAGAAGCTGCCTGTCCTTGGCTCGGCCTGCATGTGGGCTTTTGAAGGCTCCTTATTCTCCCCGCCTTAACAGGACCAGCTGAGCAGGAAGGAGGGAAGGACCCCCAGGCCCTAACCACTGGAGCCTCTGGTCTGGGGTCGCGTCAAGTATTGGGTGGAGTCAGGCTCCCAAGTAGCTCAGACACAGCTCAGTGCTGAGGACAGGAGGCCACCTGCCAGGCCTTAGCCTCCTGGGATGCTGATGGCCTAGAAAAAAGGCAGGGGCAGGGGGTTTCATGTGGCTGTTTGCCTTTGGGAGTGGGGGCTGGCAGGTGGGGTGCGAGCTGCAGAAGTGCCTTTGGTGGTTGTCAGTGGGGAGATTCTGAGGGAGGAGGATGAGGGCATGGGGGAGGGGTGGCGGGGGGGGGAGCCACGTGCCTCAGCACAGCCTCTGCCCTCAGACCCATTAGCACTCTCCCCGGCCCACCTTGGGACTGAAGCTTGTGGAGCTGCCTCCCAGTTCCGTCCTGCCCTTTCTTCCATCAGGAGATGATCAAAGGTATTTGCCGGAGCCTCCCGTCTACCCACGTGTGCCTTTGTACTAGCTGTACCAGGCCAGAGGGCGACAAAGGAGGAAGGCTGTGTGGGACATGCACGGTCTCCTGGAGAGCGGGGGCAGGTGGCCCTGAGCCTGAGGCCAGGGCTGGAGGTAGACAATTTGAGGAAGCCATTGCCCTTAGAAGCCTCAAGGGCCTTCCTGTTAGCGCCTCTTGGGAAGTAACTAGGGGAGGGAGATGCCGAAGCGCCAAGTTCTCGAGAGCTGCCATGGCACACTCTCCCTACTTGAAGCTGGTCGCCAGGGTGCCCACACTTCCAGCTGGACAGCAGGTAGCCAGCCACTCAGGCTCACAGCCCTGCCCAAAGGCTTTCTCAAACTCAGGGCTGGGGGAATTTGAAGGAGACCCAGAGGGGAGGCAGTGGCTGAGGCAGGACCTTTGGTGCCTGGCTGTCCCCAGAGGGCACTCCCTGGGCAGGAGCGAGGCCTGAGCCTCAGGGCCACTGTTGCCTGTGCCACCACCGGCAGCAGGCTCCTTGGTTCCTCAGAACCTGCCCCGTGCAGCCCCCTCTCCCAGGCGTGTGGCCACTGCACCTGAGACAGAGCTCGGGAGTGTCCGGATAGGCCTCACCTGGCTTTGGTGGGATGAGGAAAGGTAGAGCCTTCACTGTCCTCAGTCCTGCGGGGTCCCTAGGGAGGTGTGGGCTCCGATGCGGTTGGAGGTGTGGCGACTCCTGGAAAATAAGATGCTTGCATTCTCATTCTCTGCTCAGGGCCCCCGCTGCCTGACTGGGGACACAGGATGATAGTCTTCTGAGGGGCTTCCTCTCCTCCATGGGATTCAAAAGGACTTCCTAGCTTTTGTGGCACCAGAAACTGGGAATGTGGGAGCATCTGGGTCTCCAGAATCAGCTGTTCTGGTCACGTCCACCCTGTCTCAGGGAAGCTAACTGCCTGAGGCCACAGGCCACTTGGGTGTCCCCTGCTCCAAGCACTGGCCTTGTTCTCTCCCCTGCACCTTCCAGGGGGTTCTGATGGGGTGTTAATCACAGGACCACCTGTCTCCACCCTGGGGTTGGGTGGGTGGCCCAGATGATCCAATCCAGGTGCACGCCTCCTGCTCGTTGTCACCGTACTGAGGGACGTTGCCTCTGTGGAGCAAATAAGGGTCTACCGTGAACATCTCCCCTAGTGTGTCCGTCATGCCAAGAACTATGAAAAGCTACCCAGACTATTCAGGGAGCACGCCTGGGAATGAAGGCAGCCCAGAGGCAAGCAGGGGGAGAGGTGGAGAGAGGCAGAACCCAGACATGCTGGGATCGCCTGGATCCAGTCACACCTGAGGCCAGACCCGTGGACTTCCAAGTTACGTGGGCCCGCAATTTCTTGCTTGTTTAAGCAAAGGAGAGTGGGTTGCTGTCTGTCACAGCTGAGGGCGTGGTGGAGGGCATCCCTTCCCTGAGACACTCAGGGAGCTCAGACCTTTGGACACCCAGCAGTGGTCCATCCTTCCTTGCCTGGGGGAGAGTTCATCATTCTGGCGACTCTCCCTGTCCCACTGGCCGTGACCCTCCCTCTAGTAGGCCATCCCAGTTCCTTAGCAGAGTGCTTCCCTGACCTGCTCCTGACAGCAAGGGAGAGTTCCCCAGGCATCTGAGCCTCTCAGAAGAACACCCAGAGCCCAGCCAGGCAGGTGGCAGGCAGGGACTTCCTCAGCTCGACTACCTAGGTAAGTTCCCCGGGCCCGCTCCCAGGGGAAGTGTTTTTTCTGTTTGCGGAAAGTATGAGCATTTTGACTCGGTGAAAAGCTACGAACAACTTGAAATTTATACCCCTTTGCAAGGGCGGTGAGAAAACTAAGCTAGTTCCGAAAGCAGATTGGAAGAGATTTCCTGCCCGGCGCCTCCTGGCACCCCCTGAGCCTTCCCGAATGTTCTCTTTGAAAAGTCATTCTGTGGATGGCACCTGCTGAGAGTGTGGTGTGGCTGCAAAGGGCTGAGTGCACGCAAGTCTCTGGGGAGGCAGGCCTCCAGCCAGCCTCCAGAAGGCATGAGAACACAGGGCAGAGAAGAGAAGGTGTTGCAGACAAATGCAGAGGGGAAAAGAAAGCAGGTACTCAGAGAAGCTGGGGGTCTGGAAGCCTCCCCTGAAGAGCAGAGAGGGGGAGAAAGGTGCCTGTGGTCTGTGGTGAGGTGGGGGGACCCTTCAGGAGTGGGGCGAGCTGGTGGTGAGATGACTGTCGGGCTGGGAGCCCGGAGCCGGGCACCCCCGCCTGCTGAGCTCTCCTCAACATGGAGCGGGGGTGGGCTTCCCCTTGAGGGTCCGCTGTACTGAATGAGGATGGCCCGCTCGGCTGGGTCACTCTCCCAAGCAGTGTGGTGGCACCTGGCCCCAGGACTCTTGACGTGAGGAACATCACATCACACTTTATTTTTCTGAATGAAAGGTCACCGTCCCCCTCCCCTCCACCCACCATGCCAGAGGTCAGCCAAGCTCAACCATCACTGGGCCTCCCCTTTCCCCAGGTGTGCTAGAAGCACAGGGGGTCTGGGCAGGGTGGGAGGCGGTCTGGCTTCCAGTCCGTGGGAGTTGCCATCAGAGCTGTGCTAGAGCAAACTGGGGAGAATTGAGTGGGGGGATTCGAGGGCCAAGACCTTGAGGAATTGGGGCCTGAGGATGTGACAGGTGGAGACTAGGCTTGTCGCTGGGGGGACAAGAGATGAAACTTGGGGTTTGGGGAGGTGGTCTGGGACAGAGTGGAGCAGGGTTCAGGGAGGGGCTTGGGAGTCTGGGAATCCTGGGGCCTGAAAATCAGGGGCATTTAGGGGATGGGGCCCAGGCTGTAAAAAGTTCAAAACTGAATGAGCAGGGGCGCCTGGGGGCTCCATTGGTTAAACGTCCGACTTGATCTCAGCTCAAACTCGTGACACTTGATCTCAGGGTTGTGAGTTCAAGCCTTGCATTGGGCTCCATGCTGGGTGTGAAGCCTACCTAAAAAAAAAAAAAAAAAAAAAAGTTTAAATGAGCAGAGCAGATTACTGGTGTCTCTAAGGAAAGCTATGCTCTGTTTAAAGCACATCTTGCCAGGCTCTCGGATTTATGAGGTTGGTGCCTCTCAGTTGTCTTCAACCCATTTTACAACTCTGTAGATAACTAGTAGCAATGGAAATAATTGTTTTCCATAGACTTGAAAATGAATTCTGTCCCTGTGGAAGTTCAAGTGATTTCTCTCCTCCAGTTGTGGAAAAAGTCATTTCCTTTAACTCCAACATTTCTTTATTCTATGTAGATTTGTGATTCTTTGATGTCTTTGAAGCAATTATAACATTCCTGAATCTCGTTTTTAAAATGACTTAAAATCTTTAACATGTGTTAATTTTATACGTGTATGAGTTAAGATTCTGCCTCTTTCTGGGGTGCCTGGGTGGCTGAGTTGGTTGAGTGTCTGACTTCAGCTCAGGTCATGCGTGATCTCACAGTTTGTGAGTTCGAGCCCCACATAGGGCTTGCTGTCAGTGGAGAGTCTGCTTGGATCCTCTGTCCCCTTCTCTCTTTGCCCCTCCCCCACTCATTCTCTCCATCTCTCTCTCTCTCAAAAATAAGTAAAAACAGGAGCACCTGGGTGGCTCAGATGGTTAAGCGTCTGACTTTGGCCTAGGTCAAGATCTCGCTGTTTCTGAGTTCAAGCCCTGTGTCGGGCTCTGTGCTGACAGCTCAGAGCCTGGAGCCTATTTCAGATTCTCTCTCTCTCTCTCTCTCTCTCTCTCTCTCTCTCTCTCTCTCTCCCTCCCTCCCTCCCCCCCCCAACTCAGGCTCTGTCTGTCTCTCTCTCTCTCCCTCAAAAATAGATAGTAAAAAATGTTTAATAAATAATTAAAAACATTAAAAGAACTAAAAGAAAAAAGATTCTGCATTTTCCTGAATGTTATCCTGTAACGGTTTTGGAGGTCCTCCACCAAGATGGCCAGTGAACCCCCTGACTGACCTGGGTGAGCTGTGTTTCCTGAGTTTATACCTCACAGGCTAAGTCCAGGCATGTCTGTTCTTGGTTTCTACAGAGGAGTCTGAAGTGGCAATAGAATTGTGATTCTCTCTCTGTCTCTTTTTTTTTTTTTAATGTTTATTCTTGAAGGAGAGACAAAGTGTGAGCAGGGAAGGGGCAGAGAGTCAGGGAGACTCAGAATCTGAAGCAGGCTCCAGGCTCTGAGCGGTCAGCACACAGCCCAATGTGGGGCTCGAACCCACGGATAGTGAGATCATGACCTGAGCTGAAATCAGATGCTTAACTGACTGAGCCACCCAGGCACCCCTAGAATTGTGATTTTCTTTATTTTTTTTTTTAACGTTTATTCATTTTTTGAGAGACAGAGTGTGAGTGGGGGAGGGCAGAGAGAGAGGGAGACACAGAATCCAAGGCAGGCTCCAGACTCTAAGCTGTCAACACAGAGCTCAATGAGGGTCTCAAACCCACAAACCGTGAGATCATGACTCATGAGCTGAAGTTGGACGCTGAACTGACTGAGCCACCCAGGTGCCCCTAGATTTGTGACTTTCTAAATGTAATTTTTCTAATTATAATTTTCCTCTCAAATTATAATTGGCCAGTGGCCAATTGGCCAGTGGCCAGTAAGTTATTCCTGATTGCTGACAGCAGTGGAGCAAGGGGGTTATTGGTTTCATGGTCTGACCATTTGGTGAGCTCTGTAAATGAACTAATGATTTATAGACATCTAGTGTCTATTGGATGGGACACAGTGGAGAATCTGGATTGTTAATTTTTGTTTTTGACCATTAAGCTATTATCATTAAAGAAGCTGATAGCAGATTTGAGCTGGCAGAAGAAAAAACCAGCAAACTTGAAGATAGGTCAATTGACATTATCCAGCCTAGGGAAGAAAATGAAGAAAGAATGAAGAAAAATGAACAGAGCCTCAGAATCATATGGGATACCATCAAGTATACCAAACATACACATGATGGGAGTCCCAAAAGGAGAGGAGAGAAAGTAGCAGAAAAAATACTTAAAGAAACAATGGCTGAGGGGCACCTGGCGGGCTCAGTCAGTGCAGCATGCAACTCCTGATCTCGGGGTCATGAGTTTGAGCCCATGTTGGGTGTAGAGATTACTTAAAACTTAAAAAAAAAAAAAAAAAAAAAAAGAGGGGTGCCTGGGTGGCTGAGCCAGTTGAGTTTCCGACTTATGATCTTGGCTCGGGCCATGACCCCAGGGTCGTGGGATCGAGCCCTGCATCGGGGTCCACACTGAATGTGGAGCCTGCTTGATAATCTCTCACTCTCCCTCTGTCCCTCTACCCTGTTCACATGCTCTCTCACTCTGAAATAACACTTAAAAAGAAAGAATGGCTGAAAACTTTACAAATTTAATGAAAATGTTAATATAACATATAAGAAACTCAACTCACTCCAAGTGGGATAAAAAAGGGGAGTCCACACCTAGAGACATTATAATCAAACTGCCAAAAGTCAAAGACTGACGATCTTAAAAACAGCAAGAGAGAAGGGATTCACCATCTACGAGGGATCTTCAGCAAGACTAACAGCTTCTTTCTCATCAAAAATCATGGAGGTTGGGGCGCCTGGGTGGCGCAGTGGGTTAAGCGTCCGACTTCAGCCAGGTCACGATCTCGCAGTCCGTGAGTTCGAGCCCCGCGTCGGGCTCTGGGCTGATGGCTCAGAGCCTGGAGCCTGTTTCCGATTCTGTGTCTCCCTCTCTCTCTGCCCCTCCCCCGTTCATGCTCTGTCTCTCTCTGTCCCAAAAATAAATAAACGTTGAAAAAAAAATTAAAAAAAAAAAAATCATGGAGGTTGTAGGATGACCTCCTCAATGTGTCGAAAGAAAAATCTGTTGACAAAGAATTGTGTGTTCAGCAAAACTCTCCTTCAGATATGAAGGAAAATTAAGACATCCCCAGAGAAATAAAAACTGAGAGGAGGGGCGCCTGGGTGGCGCAGTCGGTTAAGCGTCCGACTTCAGCCAGGTCACGATCTCGCGGTCCGTGAGTTCGAGCCCCGCGTCGGGCTCTGGGCTGATGGCTCAGAGCCTGGAGCCTGTTTCCGATTCTGTGTCTCCCTCTCTCTCTGCCCCTCCCCCGGTCATGCTCTGTCTCTCTCTGTCCCAAAAATAAAAAAAAAAAAAAAAAAAAAAAAAAAAAACTGAGAGGAAAACAACCAATTTGTCATCAGCAGACCTTCCCCATATGAAATACTAAAGGTGATCCTTCAGGCTGAAATGAAACGACACTAAACAGTAACTTAATTCCACATAAAAAAGAGCACTTGTAAGTAAAGATAACTACGTAAGTAAATACAAAATTCGGTATTCATGCATTTTTAACTTATTTGTCCTGACTTCAAATATAATTGCATAAAGCAATAATCATAAACCCACGTTGATGGATTTATAACATAAACCTATAATTCATGTGACAATAACGGCAAAAAGAAAGGATGGAATGGAGATACATGGGAGTAAATATATGAGTAAAATTCTTATATATTATTGAAATTAGGTTGGTACTAATATGAACAAGATTTTCATAAATAAAAGTGTTTGATCCCCAGGGAAATCATTAAGAAAATAACGAAAATACATAGTAAAAGAAATAACAAGAAAAAATAGTACACTAGAAAATAGCACAAAAGAAGGCAATAATGGAGGAACAGAGGGACAAAAAGACATAGGAAAACACATTGCAAAATGCAAATGTAAATCTTAACCTAATCAGTCCGTACATTAAATGTCAACAGACTACACACAGAATGGATTTTTAAAAAAATTTTTTTTAACATTTATTTATTTTTGAGACAGAGCATGAACGGGGGAGGGTCAGAGAGAGAGAGGAAGACACAGAATCGGAAACAGGCTCCAGGCTCTGAGCTGTCAGCACAGAGCCCGACGCGGGGCTCAAACTCACGGACCGCGAAATCATGACCTGAGCCGAAGTCAGACGCTTAACCGACTGAGCCACCCAGGCGCCCCCAGAATGGATTTTTTAAATGACTTCACATTTTGCTGTCTACAAAAGGCATTTTACATTCAATTACAATTAGGTTAAAAGTTAAAGGATGGAAAAAGATATTCCATGTAAACAGTAACCAAAAGAGAGCTAGAGTAGCTATGCTAATTTTAAACAAAATAGCCTTCATTTTATTTATTTTTTAAGTTTTTACATGTTTATTTATTTTCGAGATACAGTGCACAAGCAGGGGAGGGGCAGAGAGAGAGACACAGAATCTGAAGCAGGCTCCAGGCTCCGAGCTGTCAGCAGAGAGCCGGACGTGGGGCTTGAACTCACCACGAGATCATGACCCGAGCCGAAGTCATACACTTAACCGACTGAGTCACCAAAGCGCCCCCAAACAAAATAGACTAAAGCAAAAATTGTGCTAGAGCTAAAGAAGGACACTTTACATAATTAAAATGTCTGGGCACCTGGGTGGCTCAGTCGGTTAAGCGTCTGACTTCGGCTCCGGTCATGATCTCACGGTTCATGAGTTGGAGCTCCACGTCGGGCTCTGTGATGACAGCTCGGAGCCTGGAGCCTGCTTCAGATTCTGTCTCTCTCTTTCTCTGTCCCTCTCCCCTCCTCAAAAATGAACGAACATTATGGGGCGCCTGGGTGGCGCAGTCGGTTAAGCGTCCGACTTCAGCCAGGTCACGATCTCGCGGTCCGTGAGTTCGAGCCCCGCGTCGGGCTCTGGGCTGATGGCTCAGAGCCTGGAGCCTGTTTCCGATTCTGTGTCTCCCTCTCTCTCTGCCCCTCCCCCGTTCATGCTCTGTCTCTCTCTGTCCCAAAATAAATAAACGTTGAAAAAAAAAAAATTAAAAAAAAGAAATGAACGAACATTAAAAAAAGTGAAAAGTAAAATGTCAACCCAGAAATAATTATTATAAACATACATACACTTAACAACAGAGTCCTGAAATACATACAGCAAAAACTGACAAAATTGAAGGGAGAAATGAATAATTCAGTAATAATATTCGTAGATTTTAATGCCCTACTCACAATAATGGGTAAAAGAACTAGATCAGAAAATCAACAAGAAATTGAATATTTGAATAACACTGTTATATCCAACCATCGTAAAATGACTTCTTGAAAACACTCCACCCAGCAATGGCATAATACAAATTGTTCTCAGGTGAGCATGGAACATTATCCCGGACAGACCATGTGTCAGGCCATAAAACAAGTCTCAATAAATGTAGAAGGATTGGGGTGCCTGGGTGGCTTGGTCGGCTAAGCGTCTGACTCAGGTCATGATCTCGCGGTTCACGAGTTCGGGTCCCCATCAGGCTCTGTGCTGACAGCTGCTTTGGATTCTGTATCTCCCTCTCTGCCCTTCCCCTGCTCATGCTCTTTCTCTCTCTCTCAAAAATAAATAGTTTTTAAAAATTTTAGAAGCATTGAAATCATAGAGTACGTTCTCTGGCTACAAATTACAATTTAAAAAATTAAAAATTAGAAATCAATAACAGAAGGAAAGCTGGAAAATCCACAAGTATGTAGAAATTAAACTACACTTCTGAATAACCAATGGGCCAAGGAAGAAATCACAAGGGAAATTAGAAAATACTTTGATATGAATGAAAATGAATATACTATATACAAAAAATATATATAATACAGTGAAAGGTGTGTTTAGAGGAAATTTTAGATCAGTAAACTGAAAAGAAAAAAATCTCAAATCAATAACCTTAATTTCTGGGGGCATCTGGGTGGCTCAGTCGGTTAAGCGTTTGACTTTGGCTCAGGTCATGATCTCACAATTTATGTGTTTGAGCCCCACGTTGGGCTCTGTGCTGACAACTTGGAGCCTGAGCCTGCTTTGGATTCTCTGTCTCCCTCTGTCTCTCTGCCCCTCCCGTTTGCATGCTCTCTCTCAAAAATAAACAAATAAACAAACGTTAAGTAATAACTTAAGAACACCTTGATTTCTACCTTAAGAAATCAGAAAAAGAAGAGTAAACCCAAAACAAGCAGAAGGGAGGAAATAATAAAGATTAGAGTACCAAAATCAGACAGATATATCATAAGAAATGAAAGCTATAGACCAGTATTCCTTATGAACATAGGCACAGATACCTGCACCAAATACTAGCAGTCTGAATGCAGCAGAATCTAAAAAGAAATATATCATCTGAACAAGTGGGATTTATCCCAGGAATGACAGCTGGTTTAAGATATGAAAATCAGGGGCACCTGTGTGGCTCAGGTCATGATCTCATAGTTTGTGGGTTTGAACCCTGCATCCAGCTCTGTGCTGACAGCTCAGAGCCTGGAGCCTGCTTAAGTTTCTGTGTCTCCCTCTCTCTCTGCCCCTCCCCTGCTCTCTCTCTCTCTCTCTCTCAAAAAGGAATAAACATTTTTAAAAAAGATATGAGAATCAACCAATATAGTACACCATATTAATAAAATAAAGGACAAAACCCACGACTATCTCAATAAACATCAGAAAAAGCATTTAATGAAGTCTAACACCCTTTCATGGTAAAACAAACAAACACCCAACAAACTAGGATTAGGAGAGAAATTCCTCAACCTGATAAAGGACGGACAGAAGAAACCCACAACTACCATCATATCACTGGGGAAAGACCGAAAGTTTTTCTCTTATGGTCAGGAACAAGATCAGGATGTTTGCTTGGTATTTCTAATCATCATTGTACTGGAGGTCCTGGTCAGGGCAATTAGGCAGGAAATATTTATAAAAGACATCTATACTGGAAAAGAAGAAGTAAAAGTATTTCTATTCTCAGATGACATGATTCTAGGTATAGAAAATCTTAAGGATTTCACAAAAACCTGTTAGAACTAAAAAGGAAGTTAACAGGGTTGTAGATACAAGATCAATATACAGAGATCAGTTGTATTTTTATACACTAACCATGAACAATTTGAAGAGAAATTATGGGGACACCTGGGTGCCTCAGTCGGTTAAGCGTCCAACTCAATTTTGGCTCAGGTCATGATCTCACGGCATGAGCTCAAACCCTGCATCTGGCTCTGTGCTGACAGTGAGGAGCCTGCTTGGGATTCTCTCCCCACCCCCACCCCCACCCCCACCCCCCACCTCTCTCTCTCTCTCTCTCTCTCTCAAAATAAATAAATGAACATTTAAAAAAACAAAAGATTGGACAGTACTGATGTCCCGGCTGGATCAGTTGGTGGAGTATGTGACTCTTGATCTCAGGGTCATGATTTCAAGCCCCATGTTGGGCATGGAGATTACTTAAAAAAAAAAAAAAAGACTGGGCAGTATGGTACTAATGTAAGAATAGACGCAAGGTCAATAAAGTAGACTCTGAAGTTCAGATGGTACATTACACTTATGGTTATTTGATTTTTTTTTTCTTTTTTTTTTTTTTTTTTTTAATGCTGTCAAATGTCATTAGCCTTTTTTTTTTTTTTTAATTTTTTTTTCAACGTTTATTTATTTTTGGGACAGAGAGAGACAGAGCATGAACGGGGGAGGGGCAGAGAGAGAGGGAGACACAGAATCGGAAACAGGCTCCAGGCTCTGAGCCATCAGCCCAGAGCCCGACGCGGGGCTCGAACTCACAGACCGCGAGATTGTGACCTGGCTGAAGTCGGACGCTTAACCGACTGCGCCACCCAGGCGCCCCTGGTTATTTGATTTTTGACAAGGTGCCAAGACAATTCAATGTTGAAAGAATAATCTTTTATACAATTGGACATCCACAAGCAAAAGAATGAAGTTGAACCCCTACATCACACCATATGCAAAAATTAACTCAAAACAGACCATAGAGCTAAATTTAAGAGTTGCAACTATGAAATTCTTGGAAGAAAACATAGGAATAAAATTTCAGAATCTAAAAGCATACAAAAGGAAAAGTAGATAAATTGGACTTCATCAAAACTAAAAACGTTTAGGGGCGCCTGGGTGGCGCAGTCGGTTAAGCGTCCGACTTCAGCTCAGGTCACGATCTCGCGGTCCGTGAGTTCGAGCCCCGCGTCGGGCTCTGGGCTGATGGCTCAGAGCCTGGAGCCTGTTTCCGATTCTGTGTCTCCCTCTCTCTCTGCCCCTCCCCCGTTCATGCTCTGTCTCTCTCTGTCCCAAAAATAAATAAACGTTGAAAAAAAAATTAAAAAAAAAAAAAAAACTAAAAACGTTTATATTTACTATTATTCTTTTTAATGTTTATTTTGTAAGAGAGAGAGTGTGTGTGTGTGCGCGCGCGCACGTGAGCAGGGGAAGGGCGAGGAGACAGAGACAGAGAGAGAGAGGGAGAGAGAGAGAAGAATCCCAAGCAGGCTCTGCGCTGTTAGCATAGAGCCTGACACAGGGCTCAATCCCACAAACTGTGAGATCATGACCTGAGCTGAAATCAAGAGTCAGATACTCAACCGACTGAGTCACCGAGTCGCCCCGTGACCTCTTACTTTATGAAAAGAGAGACTCTAGAATTAATCATGTTTGTTAGATATGCCATTATTGTAAAGAGGCATCCTAACAGAGGAGGTGCTCAGCCTTCTCCAGGTCAAATTTGTACAGGTAAAAAGGTTTTAACAAAAACATTTTAGAAATCACATACTCCATGGGAAAGCGCCATGGGAAGTCCCTGGAGATTTGCCAAAGTTCACATTGTCCATAATGTTTTAACCTCAGTGAAACATCTGTCACAACATGCAGTAGGTCTGCCACATGTCCCTACGTTTGCAGGAGTCCTGCTGGCCCTTTGCCTGATGGTCTTTGGCAACAGGAGTGCAATATTAATCACCAAATTTCAGTTATTATTTAAATCTAGCTCAGCCCATTCTGACTTCTGTAATCTGAATCTAGCACCTTCTAATTCTGGGTTCTCAACCTGGGATGCACATGAGACTCATCCATGGAGTTTTATAAAAAATATAGGTATCTTAGCCCTGCTTCAGACTCACTGAATTACTTTACTGGTGTTTTTGGCATATTCTTTGGCTTTGGTGTATATTTTGCCTCAGAATTACTGTTATATATCATAATTTTTTCCACTGTAGATATTATTCACCCACATTTATAAATCAGATGTAACATTAACCATCTTCTCTGAAAACAGGTTAAATCAGGTTTAAACGGGTTTAAAGAGATTTTATCTACATTTTTTAAAAATTGGTTTTATGATCTTTGCCTTGCATGTCACAGAAACAACCAAATTTCTTTATCGGTTGCATTATTCTTATTTTGAACTCTCATAAGACCTCTTACATTTGAAAATGTTCGGTAGTAAATTAACCACATCCACTGAGTCTCTGTCATCTTTTGTTTGGCCTGAGGCTCTGCAGTCAGCCACGGGGGGAGGCTGTGTCTTCAATTAAGGACAGTCCCAAAACCCCCTAGAAAAAGAAGCAGACTTCGAACTATTGACCACTTGGAGACTGGGCACAGCTTCTGCTGGCATCACTCAGGTGACTTTCAAACCACTTCTGGGGCTGAGTTAGTGTTTCCAGTCTCTCACCAAGAAGAAGCTGATTCCATGGGCTGGATGCTCACTCCAAACCCAGCAGACCAAGGATTGCTAACAAGACTGTGTGTGCAGGTAAGGCAAATGTCACTACGGTCATTTGCCTGAATACCATTGATGTTTTAATGTTCTATTTCCTGGGTACCTAACGAGGCCCTTTCTCTTTCCCTCAAGCTATTTGTAACCATATCAATTTAGTAGACTCTTTCTATAAACTGAAATGCAATCTTTATATTTTAAAATATTTTGTTTTTAAGTAATCTCTACACCTAATGTGGGGCTCAAACTCACAACCCTGAGCTCAAGAGTTGCACACCCTGATTGCATCAGCCAGACACCCCCTCAGTTTTTTTTTTTAACTGAAGTATAGTTACCACACAATGTCACATTAATTTCAGGTGTGTCACATAGTGATTTGGTAACTCTATATGTTATGCTGTGCTTACCACAAGTGTAGCTACCATCTGTCACCATATAATACTGTTATGATATCATTGGCTATATTCCCTGTACTGTACCCTTCATACCCATGGCTTATTCATTCCATAACTGGAAACCTGTATCTCCCACTCCCCTTCACCCATTTTGCCCATTCTCCCATCTACCTCCCCTCTGGCAGTCACCATTTTGTTCTCTGTATTTATGGGTCTTTTGTTTGTTTATTTGTTCATTTGTTTTGTTTCTTAGATCTCACATATAAGTAAAATCATGTGGTATTTGTCTTTCTCTGTCTGACTTACTTCACTTAGCATAATACCTTCTGGGTCCATTGATATTGTTGCAAATGGCAAGATCTCATTCTGAGTAATATTCCATTTATCTACATGTTTGTTTGTTTTAGAGTTTGTTTATTTATTTAAGTCATCTCTACACTCAGTGTGGGCCTGAACTCACAACCCCAAGATGAATAATCTCATGTGCTTCCACCTGGCCAGGTGCCCCAATATTCCATTTAAATGACATTTGATTCTCACTGAGTCACCTCCCTGACCCTGATAGTCAGAAACTGAGTGTTGTACCTTTCATGGCGCTATAGATATTTACATATGTTCAGTAGCTTATCCTCCTTTTTACCAAGACAAAATTGGAAAAACCAGCTATGCACTCAAGGTCTTTCAGACTGCTATGCTGAGAGTGTCACTCACTAATCAGGTATGATTGACCACTTCTATGGAGCTTGGGTTGACTTTATGGAGTCACAGCCTACAAAACTCTCCTAGTCTGGAAAAAAAAAAAAATCTCCTAGTCTGACTTCAGTAAAAGCTCAGGGGACAACACAGAGAAGGTGCCCTGCAGTTCAGTGCTGCCACGGCTCTGGCAAATGCCTGGTCTGACTCAACTGAAGCACAAGATGGCCCCAGACTGGCCAACTAACAACACAGGGACCAAACCCTGCCCACAACAGGCAAAGAGAGCCATTACAGATGAATGGACTGAAGAAAAAAGTGGCTCAGTCACAGTAGTAGGGTGCATGCAACATACATGGAAGAGACCCCGAAGCACCAGTTTTGGGTGAACAGGGGACATTGCCCTATAGGACTTCTTCTTAAGGGCCACTACTTTCCAGAACAAGAGTTGTAGCTGAATTTCCTAAAACATAGGAACAGACACAGAGAGTTAGACAAAATGAGGAGACAGAGAAATGTGTCCCAAATGAAAGAACAGGACAAAACCGCAGCAAGACACCTAAATGAAATGGAGGTAAGTAATATGCCTGATAGAGAATTTAAAGTAATGGTCATAAAGATACTCACTGGGCTTGAGAAAAGAGTGGAGGACCTCAGTGAGACCCTCACCAAACAGATGGAAAACAAAGAAGAACTGATTAGAGATGAAGAATTCAATACTGAAAATAAAAATATATCAAGGAATAATAAATAGCAGATTAGAGGAAGCAGAAGAACAGATTAGCGACCTGGAGGATAGACTAATGGAAAGCACCCAAGCTGAACAGCAAAAAGAAAAAGGAATAATAAAAACTGAGACTAGGTTAAGGGAACTCAGCAACACCATCAAATATAATAACATTCGCATTATAGGGATCCCAGAAAAGGAAGAAAGAGAAAAGGGGGAAGAAAATTAACTTGAAGAAATAACAGCTGAAAACTTCTGAAATCTGGGGAAGAAAACAAAAATCCAAATGCACGAGGCACAGAGAGCCTCCAACAAAATCAACCCAAGGAAGTCCAAACCAAGACACATAGTAATCAAAATGGCAAAAAGTAGTGATAAAGAGAGAATTTTAAGAGCAGCAACAGGAAAGAAAAACTGTTACATATAAGGGAAACCCCATAGGGCTATCAGGGGATTTTTCAGCAGAAACGTTGCAGGCCAGAGGGAATGGTATAATATATTCAAAGTGCTGAAAGAAAAAAAACTTTCAGCCAGAATTCTCTATCCAGCAAGGCTATCATTTAGAACAGAAGGTGAGAGAGGGGCGCCTGGGTGGCTCAGTCGGTTAAGCGTCCGACTTCGGCTCAGGTCACGATCTCGTGGTCCGTGAGTTCGAGCCCCGCGTCGGGCTCTGTGCTGACTGCTCAGAGCCTGGAGCCTGTTTCAGATTCTGTGTCTCCCTCTCTCTCTGACCCTCCCCCGTTCATGCTCTGTCTCTCTCTGTCTCAAAAATAAATAAACGTTAAAAAAAAAAAAACAAACCAGAAGGTGAGAGAAAGAGCTTCCCAGACAAACAAAAATAAAAGGAACTCATCACCACTAAACCAGTCCTACCAAAAATGTTAAAGGGAACTCTGAGTGGAAAGAAAAGACCGTGAGTAAGAGTAAAAAAGTAGGAAGCACAAAAGCAGCAAAATTAAGTATATCTATAAAAGTCAGTCAAAGGATTCACAAAATAAAAGGTTGTCAAGTATGATGCCATATGCCTAAAACATGGTGGGGTGGGGAGGAGTAAAGAATGCGTTCAAACTTAAGCTATCATCAACTTAACACAGACTGACTGCTATATGCAGAGGAGGTTGTGTACAAACCTAATGGTAACCACAACTCAAAAACCTATAATAGATACACAAAAAAATAAAGAGAAAGGAATCCAACCACTAAAGGAAGCCAGCAAGATGTGAGAGAAGAGAGCAAGAGAAGAAAGGAACAGAGAACCACAAAAACCACCATAAAACAAGAAACAAAATGGCAAGAAATGCCTACCTGTCAATAATCAATTTCAATGTAAATGGACTAAACACTCCAATCAAAAGACATAGGGTGATAGAACGGATAAAAAGGCAAGACCCAGGGCACCTGGGTGGCTCAGTTGGTTAAGCGTCTGACTTCAACTCAGGTCATGATCTCATGGTTTGTGGGCTCAAGCCCCCATGTTGGGCTCTCTGCTGTCAGCACAGATCCCACTTCAGATCTTTTGTCCCCCTCTCTCTGCCCCTCCTTAGCTCATTCTCCCTCCCTCCCTCTCTCTCTCTTTCAAAAATACACATTTTTTAAAAAAAGGCAAGACCCATCTTTATGATGCCTACAAGATACTTATTTCAGATGTAAGGACATCTGCAGTTGAAAATGAAGGGGTGGGAAAGGATTAATCATGTAAGTGGAAGTTGCTGGGACAGCAACACGTATATCAACAGAATAGACTATAAACAAAGCCTGCAGGGCACCTGGGTGTCTCAGCAGGTTAAGCATCTGACTCTTGATTTGGGCTCAGGTCATGATCTCATGGTCCAGTCTGTGAGATTGAGCCCTGTGTTGGGCTTCACGTTGACAGGGCAGAGCCTGCTTGGGATTCTTTCTCTCTCCCTCTCTCTCTGTCCCTCCCCTGCTCCTGCCCTCTCTCTCGCTCTCTCTCTCTCGCTCTCGCTCTCTCTCACACTGTCTCAAAATAAATAAATAAACCTAAAAAAAAGCCAAAGCCTGCAATAAGAGACAAAGAAGGAAACTACATAATCATAAAAGGGACAATCCAACAAGAAGATATAACAATTGTAAATATTTATACACCCAAGATGGGAGTACCCAAAACATAAAGCAGCTCATAACAAACATAAAGTAAGCAATCAATCGTAACACAATAATAGTAGGGGACTTCAACACCCCACTTATGTCAATGCACGACTCATCCAAATAGAAAATCAACAAGGAAATAATGACTTTGAAGACACATTGGACCAGTCGAATCTAACAGATATAGTCAGAACACTTCATCTTAAAAGGGTAGAATACACATTCTTTTCTTTTTCTTTTTCTTCTTTAATTTACATCCAAGTTAGTTACCATATAGTGCAACAATGATTTCAGGAGTAGATTCCTTAATGCCCCTTACCTATTTAGCCCATCCTCCCTCCAACAAGCCCTCCAGCAACTCTTTGTTTCTTCTCTATATTTAAGAGTCTCTTATGTTTTGTCCCCTCCCTATTTTTATATTTCTTTTGCTTCCTTCCTTTATGTTCATCTGTTTTGTATCTTAAATTCCTCATACTAGTGAAGTCACATGATATTTGTCTTTCTCTGACTTTGCTTAGCATAATACCCTCTAGTTCTATCCACGTAGTTGCAAATGGTGAGATATCATTCTTTTTGATTGGTGAGTAATACTCCATTGTATATAGATACCACATCTTCTTTATCCATTCATCAGTCAATGGACATTTGGGCTCTTTCCATACTTTGGCTATTGTTGATAGCACTGCTATAAACATGGGGGTGCATGTGCCCCTTCGAATCAGCACAGCTGTATCCCTTGGATAGTTACCCAGTAGTGCAATTGCTGGGTTTAGGGTAGTTCTATTTTTAATTTTTTGAGGAACCTCCAGACTGTTTTCCAGAGTGGCCGCACCAGTTTGCATTCCCACCAACAATGCAAAAGATATCCTCTTTCTCCGCATCCTCGCCAACATCTGTTGTTGCCTGAGTTGTTAATGTTAGCCATTCTGACAGGTGTGAAGTGATATCTCATTGTGGTTTTGATTTGTATTTCCCTGATAATGAGTGATGATAAGCATTTTTTCATGTGTTGGTTGGCCATCTGGATGTCTTGTTTGGAGAAGTATCTATTCATGTCTTTTGCCCATTTCTTCACTGGATTATTTGTTTTTTGGGTGTTGAGTTCGATAAGTTCTTTATAGATTTTGGATACTAACCCTTTATCTGATATGTCATTTGCAAATATCTTCTCCCATTCTGTCAGTTGCCTTTTAGTTTTGCTGATTGTTTCCTTCGCTGTGCAGAAGCTTTTTATTTTGATGAGGTCCCAAAAGTTCATTTTTGCTTTTGTTTCCCTTGCCTCTGGAGACGTGTTGAGTAAGAAGTTGCTGCGAGCAAGATCAAAGAGGTTTTTGCCCGCTTTCTCCTTGAGGATTTTGGCGGCTTCCTGTCTTACATTTAGGCCTTTCATCCATTTTGAGGTTATTTTTGTGTCTGGTGTAAGGAAGTGGTCCAGATTCATTCTTCTGCGTGTCGCTGTCCAGTTTTCCCAGCACCACTTGCTGAAGAGACTGTCTTTATTCCATTGGATATTCTTTCCTGCTTTGTCAAAGATTAGTTGACCATACATTTGTGGGTCCATTTCTGGGTTCTCTATTGTGTTCCATTCATCTGAGTGTCTATTTTTGTGCTAGTACCATACTGCCTTGATGATTACAGCTTTGCAATACAGCTGAAGTCCAGGATTGTGATGCCTCTTGCTTTGGTTTTCTTTTTGAAGATTGCTTTGGCTATTCGGGGTCTTTTCTGGTGCCATACAAATCTTCGGATTGTTTGTTCTAGCTCTGTGAAGAATGCTGGTGTTATTTTGATAGGGATTGCAATACACATTCTTTTCAAGTGCACACGGAACATTCTCCAGAATAGATCACATGTTAGGCCACAAAACAAGTCTCAACAAATTCAAAGAGATTGAAGTCATATCATGCATCTTTTGCAACCAAAAGAAATCAACCACAAGAAAAAATCTGGAAAGAGCACAGACACATGGAAGCTAAATAACATGCTGCTAAACGAGGAGTGGGCCAACTAAGAGAGCAGAGAGGAAATTACGAACTACATGGAGACAAATAAAAATGAACACACACTTGTCCAAAATCTTTGGGATGCAGCAAAAACTGATCTAAGAGGGAGAGGGAAGTTTATAGCAATACAGGCCTACATCAAGAAGCAAGAAAAATCTCAAATAAACAACCTAACTTTACACCTGAAATAGCTAGAAACAGAAGAACAGAGACCAAAACAAATATGAGGAAGAAAATAATAAACATTACAGCAAAAATAAATGAAACAGAAACTAAAAAATCAAGTGAACAGGAGCTGGTTCTTTGAAAAGATCAACAAAAGTGAGAAAACTTTAGCCACACTCAAAAAAAAAAAAAAAAAAAAAAGACTCAAAACCCTCCTCGGATTCTGGGCCTTACAGGAGGTGGTCAGGAAGACTCACTTCCTAGCAGGTTCAGGAATGTAGAAATTCACCCAACTAATAGGTATTGTGTTTCGCACCTTGGGAGAATAATAGAGACTTTTGAAACTTCACTCCGAGATTTCTTATGAAAACTTCCAACAATGCAAATCTATGGTTTAACACTTGTTACACCCACATAAATGACTGGATCACACCTACTAAGACCAGCCTCATTTTATGGCCCAGAGTGATCTTATTTGAAAAAAAAAAAAAATTTAAGTTTATTTATTTATTTTTGAGAGTGAGAGGAAACACAAGCAGAGGAGGAGTAGAGGGAGAAGGAGAGAGACAGAATCCCAAGCAGGCTCTGCACCATCAGTGCAGGGCCCACCTTGGGGCTTGAACTCATGAATCACAAGATCATGACCTGAGCTGAAACCACGAGTCAGACGCTTAACTGACAGAGCCTCCCAGGCACTCCTTATTTATTTTTTTAAATGTTTATTTTTGGGGGCCTGGGTGGCTCAGTCAGACCTCTGACTTGATTTCAGCCCAGGTCACGAACTCACAGTTTGTGGGTTTGAGCCCCGCATGGGGCTCTGTGCTGACAGTGCGGAGCCTGCTTGGAATTCTCTCTCTCTCTCTCTCTCTCTCTCTCTCTCTCTCTCTCCCCCCCCCCACCCCACTCATGTGCATGCACACATGAGTGTGCGCTCTCTCTCTCTCTTGAAAATTTTTAAAATATTTATTTATTTTTGAGAGAGAGCACAAGTGGGGGAGGTGCAGAGAGAAAGGAGGACAGAGGATCCGAAGAGGGCTCTGTGCTGACAGCACTTAGCCTGTTGTGGGGCTCAAACTCGCTAACGGTGAGATCATGACCTGAGCTGAAGTCGGATGCTCAACCAACTGAGCCACCCATGTGTCCCATGAAAAAAAAATTGTTTTTAATTGGAAGTTGGGAGGAGACAGTAATAAGCACTTTAAATTTTGGAATAAACAAAATGTATTAGTACCATGTAATAAATACCATGAGATCATGTATAATCATGAGATCATGTATAAATGTAATAAATACCGTGAGATCATGACCTGAGCTGAGATCAAGAGACGCTCAAGCGACTGAGCCACCCAGGTGCCCCACATTAGTGGTATTTCTAACAGAAAACCACACCTGGTTAGAGTCCACTTTTCCGGATTATTTGATTCTGATTCTACCAGATCTACCTCTCATCCCCTCGGAGCTATCTTACAGCTCTCTAAATCGTAGATGACCAATAACAATGCAGACATTTCGTTTTCATAGATTTGTGAATAAATGTGGTTCAGTGGAGATTCAATTGCTTTTTTGTGTGTGGAAAATGCCAATCTCCATCTATGTTTAAATTCATTTCAAAAAATGTAAATGTCATAAACACTTTATTTTACAGATTATAAAACTGAATTTTAAAAACAAACAAACAGGGGCACCTGGCTGGCTCAGTTGGTAGAGTGTGTGACTCTTGATCTTAGGGTTGTGAGTTCGAGCCCCATGTTGGCTGTAAAAGTTACTTAAAAATATATTTTAAATAAATAAATAAAAGAAAAAATTCATTTCATCATCTCTTTACTCCACATAAACTTGTGGGTTTTGAATTTCTTTTGAATCTGTAGTCACTTCCTTGTTCTCTCATTAGTTAAGAGTTTAGTAAACCTTTGACACACTGTACTGGTTTTTTAGGAATGATGAAACAGGTGCGCCTGGGTGGCTCAGTCGGTTAAGCATCTGACTTCGGCTCAGGTCATGATCTCACAGCTCCTGGGTTCTAGCCCCACATCGGACTCTGTGCCGACAGCTCAGAGCCTGAATCCTGCTTCGGATTCTGTGTCTCCCTCTCTCTCTGCCCCTCCCCTGCTCGCACTCTGTCTCTCTCTCAAAAATAAAGAAACATTAAACATTAAAAAAAAAAAAAAAAAGGAATGATGAAATAAATCACCACAAACTTGGTGGCTTACAATGACAGAAATTTATTCCATGAGAGTGCTGGAAGCCAGAGACCTGAAATCAAGGTGTTGACAGGGCTGGCTCTTTCTGGATGTTGAGGCAGACCCCGTTCCAAGGCCCTTCCCTGCTTATGGTGTTGCCAGTGATCCTGGGCGTCCCTTGGTTCGTGGCCACATCCCTCTGTCTCCAACTCTGCCTTCACATCGGCTTCTCCCTGTGTCTCAGGTCTCTTTCTCTCTTCTAAAGACACCAGCCACTGGACTTAGAGCCCATCCTCCTCCAGGATGATCTCATCAGGAGAACCTTACCTCAATTACATCCGTAACACCCCTATTTCCAAATAAAGTCCTATCACAAAATGCAGAGGTTAGGACCTGGACCTGTCTTTTGCAGGAACACTGTTCAGTTATCAGATACATGTTCGTTTATGTTTGTGTGAGAGTCATGCTTCTTAGTAAATCCATTAAAAAACAACAACAGTTTTGTAGACTCAAAGGCCTGGGAACACAGGGCTGCTGGGAGATTTGGGAGATGTGCTTGGCATGGGGGACTGACGGACAGCACTGGAGTGGACTGTGTCTGCGGTTTGGGTGGACCAGGAGTAGTGGTCACTTGGTAGAAGGTTTTCTTGTTCCTGGGACCCAGCTGCCTCAGTTTTGGGGAAATAACTTCACATAGCACCACCAGGGGTAGAGCCCCCCATTCAGTCCAGGTGGCTGTGCCTGGGACAGGAGCCCCAGTCAGTACTAGGGTCCTTTGATGTGGCAACAGAACAGAGGTCATTCCTCTGTGAGTCTGGGGAGTGGTAACTGGCTGTCCCTTGTTTCCCAAAAGTGGACAAGAAAGCCCCTCATCCACCTCCACTCCCAGCCCCAGGGCAGGTGGCCCAGGCTTCCTGAGTGTCCATGTCGGAGCTCATGTTGCTACTCTCAGCCTTGCTAGGGTCACTTCTCAGACACCCGGGGAGCATTTCCATATGGGATAACTCCTGGACCTGTTTCATTAAACATTATGGGGTTAGGTGAGGAGGCTGAATGTGGGAAACTGGGAATATTCCAGAAAGCCTGGCCTTGGGAGGGGCTCAAGTTCCACTGTCAGGCCATGGCCTGGACTCCAGGGACGCGGTGGTGAAGACTGTCTTCCTGGCAAGGCAGACAAAACAACAACAACGACAACAACAACAACCGCAAAACAGTGAAGGCAGCTGTCTGTGTTCGGCCAGAGTATGGAGCCCAGCATTTGTCATACTGCGGACAACGGGAACAAGGTGCTTCTGGATAGCCAGCCATGTTGTAGCAGAAGAGACCTGGGGTGGTGTGTCCCGTGGCCGGAGACGCTGGCTTCACCTGGCCCAGGGGTAGCGACAAAAAGCAGGCACCATTGGGCTGGACGGGAAGGAACTACGAGGAGAGGGAGGAACCAGGTGGGAGGAGAGGGGGCCGTGCTGGAGGAAAGGAACAATGTGGGAGGATGGGGAGGAGCTGCCAGGTGGGATCGGCCAACGTGGAGAAAGCTTTCAGGGCAGTCCACGTGACGGTGGGGCTAGCAGGTGTGCAGCAGGGGACACAGGCCCAGGGCGGCCGCTGCAGGACGGCCAGGCAGCTGGAGGCTTTGTCCCCGAGTCCCCGACCTCGAGGGGCGTGGCCGCTGAGAGGAGGTGCCGGGAGGGGGGCGGCGCGAGCTCTGCGCTGAGGCGGCCTTTGGGGAAGCTCCGCTGGGTGGTAGCAGGCTGGGGTACCGGGGAGGCGGGGTTTTGACTGCCTGAGGAGAGAACCCCGAGCGAGTGGGGTTACCCTGGCAGGGGTGAGAGGAGGGAGGAGGAGCACCGGCCCAGGCTCAGAGGGCCTTTGAGGGGAGGGGACGGGGTCCTGCCCTGCCATCCGGGCCGGCTGGCGGGCGGGTGCGGGAGGAAGAAGACTGCCCGTGGGCCTTGCCTGCTCTGTGAGCCCCAATCCCGGCGTGTTGGACTGCCCGCCTTCCCTGACGCCCCGCACACAGCAGGCGCTCCGAGGCATCCCCGGCTTGGGTCCAAGGAACAAGGGCATTGCACGGAACGGATCAAGGAGCTGCCTCGGCAACTCAGTCACAGCCTCATTTTGCAGCGAGGAAAGCGAGCCGCAAAGCAGTTTCACCCTAACCCGTGGCACAGCTGTGCTGAGCTGGCGGGCTGCCCCTCCCCGCCCCACCGGCGGGGCTCCGGCTCTCTGAGCAGCGGCCCCCTGCCCGCCGTGCGCTCCCATCTCCCTCCGGCGTCCGCCCACGCTGTGAGCTCCTGGGGAGCGAGTGCGCAGACCTCCCCGAGCCTCAGCTTCCATCCGGGTGGGAGAAGACCCCCCACTCCCCGTCCCGAGCGGCAGTGAGCCCTGACCCGGGAATTGCCTGTCCGACTGGCCGCCGCCGCCCGGGCCGCTTCCTCCCCGGCCCAGGCGCCTGGCGCTGTCCAAGCCCTAAAGCAAGCTCACGGGCGCCGCCAGGAGGCGCTGCTCCGCCGCGGAGGCCAGCACGCGGGGGCGTGGCCTCGGGCTCCGCCCACCGCCTTCGGGGCGGGGCGCGCGTGCGCCCTGCTCCCCGCCTCGCGGGGACCGCTGGGCCGGAAAACGCGAGTCTGCGGCGAGCGGGAGCCGAGCGGCGGCCTGGAAGATGTGGCGGCCGGTGAGTCGTCCCCCCGCGCGGGCGCCACAGATCCCATCAGTCTCCGTCCGGAGCCCTCGGAGCCACCCCAGAGCTGCCCCGTCCTGGGCGCCGTCAGGGATCCTCACAACCCACCGACACTTCCTCCCCGCCCCGGGAACGTCGCTCCCACCTGTCAGGGAACCTCCCCCCACACCCCCCCCTCCCCAGGACCCTGACCCCCTGCCCGGCAGGGGCCCCCAGGGCTCTCGGGGGCGTCCTTCACATCTCTCAGAGTCCCTGTTCCTCAGGGTAGAAGCCCCTAGGCTGTGTTGGGAGATGCTGGGTACCACCTAGGAGCCCGAGCCCACCGCAGAGCCCTCTCCTCTCGCCGGAAGCACGTGTGCTGGGTTAGGGACCCGCCTCGGAGACAACCTCTAAACCGTATCCCCTCGTGGACACCGCTGTCCAGAGACACACCTTTTCCCAGGGCAGTCTGCCCTGGCTTCCTGGACTGATGGACACCCTTCCTACCCCTCACTGCTTCATCTCTGCCGGAATCCCAGACCGGAGTCCCCGTCTTTCCTTCTGCCTGCTCCCCTGGGAACCCTGCCCCTGGCCACCAAGCCACCTGAGACCGTCCTGAGCTGACGCCTGCCCCCGGCTTGTGAGGAGATGAGAGGACTCTGGGGAGTGTGGGGGCCGCGGTGTCTCCGGTGGTCTGACAGCGTCCCTGGCTCGGAGGCGGTCTGTCCCCCACCCCCACCCAGACTTCCGCCTGGCCCTCAGCTGTCCTGCCATCGCGGTAGCTACTCGAGTTCTTGTCTTGGTTGGGCCTCCCATTGTGTTGTATCTGCAGTTAGGACGGGCATCGTTTAAACCGGCTGTCACGATCACTGACCCAGGTCCTAGCCACGGCCTCCCCAGGGATCTGGGCTTTTCGTCAGAGGACTTAGAGCTGAAGACACCTTCACCTTGGAGCTTTGCGCAGAGCTTGTGTTCGTCCAGTGAGCCTAGCCGTGTCGGCGTCGTGCCTTGCCAGGAGTAGCTGCCCGGCACAGGCGTTGTAGTCTGAGGTGGAACAGGGCTAGTCCGAGTCAGGCAGAGAGACGCCGAGTGGGCCTGGGCACAGCACTTTACAGCTTACAGAGCTTCTGCACATAGTCGGGTCACTTAATCCGGCAGCCTAAGGAGCAGGCAGGCAGGCGTTAGCTTCTGATCAGGGGCTGCTCACAGCCGCCAAGTGGAGCAGAGCCCATTCAGCTTCTGGGTCCTGACTGGTGCCAAGAGGCCACAGACCCTTGGAAAAGAAAGGGCAGGCTGTTTGTGGCCCTCAGAGCCCTCTCCAGTCTCACTTCCTACCCACGGGAACACTGCTGTGCCTTGGTTTCCTCCCTGCTGGAAAGTGCCCGGGTTCTCGTCACCTCTAGTTGTTCTGTTTTAGGGCCTCATTGCAAGGTTCAGCAGTTGCTTCTTAGCGCTTTGGGCTGGGTCGCCTGCAGTGACCTTTCATCTGCTAATCTGCTCTGTCTGATCGACAGGGTGCTAGAAAAACCGGCACCTCCGCTTGTCTTTGACTTTGGAGTATCTGTTTGATTCTCACTACTGAGAGCTTTTTGTTGTTGTTGCTACTTTATAGGTTGTTAGCTGAGTTCCAGATGAACACTGTGTCTGCAGGCAGGCTGTGCACACGCTCTAAGAAAGCATGAGAGGCTGGGGTAGAGGAAGCCCCGTTCAGCTCATGCAAACTGGAAGGCTCTGAAGTGGTGGCCGTTGAGACACGCGTGCGCCAGGACTGTCCCAGGCAAGCCAGGGCATGTGGCCGTCCTGGTGAGAAGGCCTGGTGTGTGGGGGGGATATTCTGGGGAGCCGCAGCTCTCTCTCTTCCTGTTTGCTGGTGTGTCCTGGTGCCCAAGCTCTGGGTGGTTTGGGTTATATGTGGTGAGGTGGCAGTTGTCCTGGGCTGCTTCCTCGAAGATCTGGCTGCAGATTCTGCCCTGTGTTTATAGCCACATGACTTCTTTGGGCCTTGGGGATGTCTCTTGGGTGATGGGGATAGTTTGAGGAGCACTGGGCATCCCAGACTGGAGGGAGCCAGGTTCTGGAATGTGCCTGTGGACCCTGGTGGGGGCTCTGGAGTTGTCAGCATGAGGCCTCTTCCTTGAAGTCCTGTCCAGAGCTGGGCTGCTGTCATCTCTTACCTGACTGTGCATATTGCTCACCTAGCATCCAAGGCTGGGCCATGTGGGGGTGCTAGTTCGTTCTGTGCTTAGTACCGTTTGTCTCAGTTCAACAAGCCTTCCTCGAGTTCCTGCTTTATCTAACAGGCACTGCACTAGGTCCTAGAAGCACAGAGATGATGGAGAGGTGAGCCCTGCACAGTCTGGTGGGGGGCAGAGACTATAAGCTAACAGTCACACTCCAGTGTGACAAGGACAGCGGGAGAGGTGTGTGCAAGGTGCAGAGGCGGATGGGGGGATGACAGACAGGACTGATGAATTCAGGGTCTGGCAAAGGGTGTTCCAGGCAGAATAGCAGCCTGGACAAAGGCCTGGGCCTGGTGCTGCGTGGGCTGTTTGGGGTCCACCAGAGGGATCTTTGTTATGGGAAGGTGACTGAGGGGTCACTCCTGCTGCAGCGGCATCTAAGAAAACAGAAAACTGTTACTGGGGACTATGGCCAGGGCTGTTACCTTTCTGGCCTCCCCCACCCTGAAGCTTGGGGTGCAGCCAGGGCCTTGTGCTTTAGTAATAAATGTGTTATTTATTACTATGTGCTCAGTAATAAAAGATAATTCAGATTTAGCATTCTCCTCCATGAAAGAACACGAGCGTGGCCCCTCCCGCTCAGCGCTCACAGGGCCATCCGGAGGGTCTGGGCTTCTGGGGAGTCTGGGGTCAGCCCCTGGTCTTCAGGCAGCCACGCCTGGTGCTGGCAGGCTGCATTCCCGGCCAGCCCTTGCTTCAGCCTCCGAGTCGTGAGGCCTTTTGCTCTGTTCCTCCAGTTCATTGGCTGGAATAGCTCCCTGATCATTCCCTTCCCTTCTGAAAGCTGATGTCTCAGAATAATCATTGTCCATCGGCTTCGGGCGTTTTCCTGCTTCGCCTGCAGTGGTGCAGCCTCTGAACCAATGAACCCATCGGAACTCTTCTGCCCTCTCACTTTGCTCATACCCTTCTCCAGTTAACTAAAGCATTTCTGCATATTCTGTATATAACCGATCTCCAAGTTTTACATATGTTGGAAATAGTCTCTCTCATCTTCTTGGCTAACCGCTTTTCTTCCTTGTGAAAAAGCAGTAAGAGGCTGATGATCTTTTAATATAAGTAGTTCACTTTAATCTAGTAGGTATGTCCTTCTTCATGTTAGGTGGTGTGGGCTTGTGGGGACAAGGCTGTTGGCAGGAGAGTAAGGGCATGGGGACCCACAGGTGGCATGGCACAGGAAGGCTGTGGAGAGTAGCTTCTCCTTAACCCCAGCGTGACCTCAGCATGCCCATCTGCCTGGCCTGTCGTGTGGGCTGGGCACTGTGCAGAGTGCTTTGCAAATGTCAGTTCACTTGTCCTGTACGTTAATAGTACAGTGGTCCTTGCTTTACAGATGGGGAAACTAAGGTACAGAGAGGGAAGTAACTTACCCACACACACTGCACAGATAGCATTTGCCAGAGCCTGCATCCCAGTTAACAGGCTCAGAAGTCTGGGTTCATAGTCTGCCCCAGCTCCTCAGCCTTGGCTCCGCCTGAGTCTCTAGGGCAGGGTCACCCTGGGCACTGGGTGGTGTCGAGCAGTGTCCCTGGCCTCCACCCATTCAATACCGAGAGCACCCCTTTCCCCAGGTTGTGGCAGCTAAGAGTGTCTCCAAACAGTGCCAGACGTCCTGGGCACACAGTCTCCCCCGGTGAGTACCCCTGCCCTGCACCAGCTGCTTCATCTTCAAAATGCCACCTTCCTCAGACGCGGAGAAAGGGGAACTCTTGTACACTATTGGTGGGAATGCAAACTGGTGTAGCCGCTGCGGAAAACAGTGTGGAGGTTCCTCAGAAAGTTAAAAATAGAACCACCCTCCCGTCCAGTAATTGCACTACTAGCTATTTTCCCTCCAAAATACAGAAACACTAATTCACAGGGACACATACACCCTGGTGTTTATTGCAGCGTATTTGCAGTAGCCAAGATACGGGAGCAGTTGTAGTGTCCACCGACTGATGACTGGATAAAGAAGATGTGCGCACGCGCGAACACACACACACACACACACACACACACACACCAGAATATTACTCAGCCATAAAAAGGAATGGAATCTTGCCATGTGCAACAACACGGATAGAGCCAGAGAGTAATAATGCTAAACAAAGTCAGTCAGTCAGAGGAAGACATACTGTGTGATTTCACTCACGTGGAATTTAAGAAACAGAACAAATACAAGGGGGAAACAGACAAACCAAAATATAGACTCTGCACTCCGGAGAACACACTGCTGGCCACCAGAGGGGGTGAGGGATGGGTGAAGCAGTGCACTTGGGATGAGCACCGGGTGGCCTATGGAGGTGCCGAGTCATATCCTACACCTGAAGCTGATCGACCTGGTGTGTTAACTATACTGAAACTAAAATAAACTTTAAAAAATGCATGACAATAACATAAAATTCAGGAAGGTTAAAAATAGAATTGAAAGTGTATAAAAGTATTTGCATTTGGAGGAGGTGGTAAAAGTATTTGTGACTATATTTCAAATAGAGAATTCATAGTTTAGTCATTTGTGTTAACTACACAAAGCTTTGTAAGTGATTGCAACAAACTAAAAGTTTATAAAGGAAATGATAGAATAATGAAAAAGGTAAAAAGTTAAGTCAAAAAAACAAAAACAGGGGCCCTTGGGTGGCTCAGTTGGCTGAGCATCTGACTTTGAGATCAGGGCATAATCTCAAGGTTTGTGAGTTCGAGCCCCGCATCAGATCCTCTGTCTCCCTCTTTTTGCCCCTCCCCTGCTTGCAAGCATGTGTGCTCGCGCTCTCTCTCTCAAAAATAAATAAACATTTAAAAAATAAATTTAAAAAAAAAACACAAAAACAATGCCACCTTCCTGGCTGGGACTTGGAGCATCATAGCAGCTTTGATCATGAGAAAGTTTAAGTATAGGGACACACTCTGACAGAACGCTGCCACATCGTTAATTGTCCAGTTACTGGCCACCTAGATCCACCCATTTTTAATATCCTGCCCTAGTTGTTCTTATTTTTGTTTGAAATTGTGTATTTTGTTGTCACTGGACCATTTGAAAGGAGGTTGCAGATATAAACAGTCTCTAAACATTCCAGTGTGCATGCCCTCAACAAGAACATTCTCGCTTAATCGTGCCTAAAGATGTGAACAATAATCCTGTAATGTCTGTCCATATTCTGACTTGCTCATTTTCCCAGAAATGTGTTTGCAGGTGCCTTTTTTTAGCCTGAAGTGCGTCGTCGCGGTATCATGTCTATTTAGCCTCTCGATCTAGAAGTCTTCCCGCTTTTTTTTCTTGTGACTTTTTTTTTTAACTTCTTGTTATAAAAACTGGAAAATATTTACAGAAGTAGAGATAATGAATAAATGGCTGTGCCCAGCACCAGTATTCCCAAGTCATGGGTCCTAATGACTTTCTGAAGAGAGCAGGCTGTTTACAGAATGTCCCACAGCCTGGATCTACTTGTTGGGTGTGCTCAGGATCACTGATACTGAGTGCTGAGCTCCAGTGGCTGGCAGCTGGTGGCTGTCGTCAGTTCTTGCTTGGTGGGCTTGTTCTTACTCAGTGGGCTCACTGTCTTCCAGAGATCAGATTCCTAGCACAGCTCTCGCTGGCCAGAATTTCAGGCAGCTGTCGAGTGACAGCATCGCGACACTCCCAGGCTCTCAGGCACCAGCCTTGGGCCATCTTGCCAGTCCCTCGCACTTGTCTTGAATCCACTTGGCTCCGTCACCCAGCCCCCTCCTCATGGGCTGACCTCCCCAGCACATCGTCCATTCCCTGCAGGAAAACCCCCAGGGCCCCTTGGGGTACCCTGCCTGGCCCCAGCTCACGTTGCTCCCCAGTCTGGTCTTTTCGGGCAGCAGCCCCCCTCCCCGCTGCACCTGTGAGCATACAGTGTCTCCACGCGGACCTCTCCTCCCCAGAAGTGCCCTGTGCTCTCCTGGCTTCAGGCCTTCCCTGAACCCACATCCTCTGCATAGAAGACCGTCTTTGGTGTCCACGTTGAAGTCCCACTTGCTGCCAGGTCATGGATCCTCCCTCCCTATGCCCTCACACTGTCCTTGTGACTTCTAGGCTTTGTCTACATTTGTCTGAGGTCCCTGGTCACATGCAGGATCCAGTGTCATCCTGGGCATCTCTGGCAGGGTTTGTTTGATGCGTATGTGTGCTAGAAGATGCGGGATCAGGTGAGGCGTACGATATCCGAAAACCTTGAAGGGAACAGGCGGGGGCCGGACGGAGCCTGGACAGAGGTGCGTCTGAGGGGAGTGTGCAGTCTGGGTGTGACAAACAAGGTGGGAGACTCTGGCGGGAACCACACATCCTGCAGGTACATACTAGTGTTCAGAGCAGCTGTCCCCCAGATGTCTGAGCTCACAGACGCCCATTCTCTGGGCTTCCTCCTCTGGTGAGCCTCAGCGTGGCCAAATCAGGTCACGTGGGCTGGAGGGCGGTGGGGGGGGTGGGGTGCCCTGAGGGCGGTGGGGGCGCCAGGCCATGCTGTCCCTTGCACAGAAAGCCTAGGGACTCTGCCTGCCCCCGTCCTTCTGCCTGTGGCCGCCTTTCTGGCCTCTGTGGGGTTTCCTTGGGCATCTGCACTCACTGTGTGTGGCCTTGCTGAGCAGAGGTTTTCTGTCAGCCTGCGCTCTCCTCTTGGGACAATAGGTCATGGACCTTTTCCTTTGACTTTTGTGTTGTTTTGCAGTCCTTGAAATTGTCTTCAGGGCTGTGTGCATTGGCCAGAAAATGTTAGGAAAGTCAATTCCTTATTTGGGCCGGGCTTCATGATGATAACGTTAGCATCTGTGCCGTGGGTCATGACTTACTACGCACCACCTTTTCTTCCCTAAAAGGAGAATTTGCAGTTGGGGGATTTGTGGTTGAGGAACTCTTATTTCATAATTAAAATAAGATCGAGAGAGCAAGGCTGTCGGGGCAGGAGAGCCATGAGGTTTCCATGGCCACTGGAGTAGCGGCGCCCCAGGCAGTCCCCACACTCTTTCTGGTTCGGTGCATCTGCCCCGCTCCGGGTCCCTGCTTCTGGGTCCTAGCACGTGCTCTCAGAACAACTTTTTCCTGCTTCTGGTCTTCCACCTGAGAGTCTGACATCTGTCTTCCTCCCTCCGTCCATCCCTCCCTCCCTCCCTCCCTTCCTTCCTTTCTTCCTTTCCTTTATTTATTTATTTTGAGAGAGAGAGGCAGAGGCAGAGAGAGAAGGGATGGGGGAGAGAGAATCCCAAGCAGGCTCCACGCTGTCAGCACAGAGCCCCATGCGGGCCCGAACCCACGAACTGCAAGATCATGACCTGAGCTTAAACTAAGAGTCGGATGCTTAACCGACTGAGCTACCCAGGTACCCCCTGACATCTTTCTGATTGTGTGATGAAGCATTATTGATCTTTCCTTTAGAAATTAAGAATGACTTCCTGAGGCTGCTGGTCAGTGGGCAAACAGCAGAAAAAGAGTAAATCACAGGTCGCAGGGCCCCAGTGGAGTGTCAGGCAGGGACTGAGGGGTGTCAGAGGCGGGGATGTCTCTAGTGACCTGTCGAGGTGCAGACTGTGTGTAGCCTTTCCTTGTCTCCTGTGATTCCCGGATCTTGGCCTTACTCGCAGGAGATGGGATGGTCTTTGCCTTCCTGAGTCAGACATGCAGGCTGGGCCCCGCGCACAGGGCCCGGCAATGCTGACTTGCTTCGATGGCATATTTGGGTACCGGAAGGCACAGGTGCCCCTCAGATCCAGGCCTGGGAATGCCGGGGCAGCAGGAAGCTGGAGGGCGAGTTCTTGCCGCGTCTGACCCCTTGCCGCTCACTCACCCTGCAGGCCCAGCTCTGCCGCGTCCACTCTGCCCTGCTGCAGAGCGGGCAGAAGCCCTGCCCGTCCCCTGCCACCTTCTTCAGGAGAAGCCTCGGGGTCCTGCCTGCAAGGTGGTGAGTTCTCCGCAGCCACAGGTGCCCTTGAGGGCGCGTGCTTCTTGCCAGGCAGGGAGGGAAGACCTGTCTTGTGTGGCCCAAGGCTGGGGTTCTCTGCTTCCACCCCAAGACAGATCGTTTGCTCTTTGGTGAGGTGGCTTGGAACCCCCACCGCCAGGGCCCAGAGTTCTTGGGGCAGGACTCCCGGCTAGCGGCGGCCAATAGACCACAGCTAGAGCTGTGTGCTCTGAGAAGACAGAATGACTGGTCCAGGCCGGTGCAGGAGGGCGGGAGTGCCGTGGATGGGGCCACAGCCAGGGGTGGAAGCAGCAAGAAATGTGGGTGAGGGGGTTCCAGGCCTGGGGCCCGTGGGTGGGGTGGGGCAGCATTGAGGGGTGGTGTCAGGAGGCCGGATCCGGGCCTGGTGGAGCTGCTGCTTGGTGACCTTGGGGCAGACGTGTGACTGGATGCTGGGCTCCTGGCGGCCTCGCACCGTAGTAACCGTCACCTGTGCGTGTTGCCCCACGCTGCTGTCTGATGCTCTGCCATCTGGTTGGGCCGTCGTGGAGGTGACGGGCTATAGCTCCGTACGGCACAGGAGGCCCCGGTCCTGCGAGGGTCACAGCTCTGTCTGCGAGCTGCTTCCCATGTAGCCAAGGGGCCCCATCCTGTGCTCAGCGGCCCCTCGGAGCCTGGCGTCCAAGGTGACCGGGAACACTCGAGTGTCCACGTGGGCACCTGGAACCCGTGTTAGCTGCAGAGCCAGGCCCCGGTGGGCAGGGGCAGGAGCGAAGTAACCTGAGCCATGTACCTGTCTCCCTCCAGGTCCCTGAGACCCCGGCCCCTGTGGAGGAAGGCGCTGTCTGCCACGGTGATGGGGGTACCCCTGCTTCTTGGGATCCGCTATTTCACCGCAGAGCCTCAGGAGAAGAGAAGGATGAGGCTTGTAGTGGACGGTGTCGGGCGCTTCAGCAGGTAAAAGGGGCTGGGGGCGGCGCGGTTCCTCCCCGGCGCAGCCCCGTCCCGACACGACACGTGTGGGCTTGAGCTGGGGCCAGGAAGGGTTGGGGTTCCGCTTGGTGCTTTCAGGCTGCCTTCCAGGCGCCCTCGTGCTGCCGGCTGAGCACCGCAGGGTCCACGTGGGCGAAGTGCCGGTGAGCCGCCCACACGGGCCACACCTCTGCAGACCCTTCAGATCAGCTTTGACCAGTTGGCGGGGGGAGAGCTGGTGCCTCCCCTGCCTCAGCCTTCTGCCAGCTGGTGGGCAGACGGGCTGCTGCCACTACCGCCTCCTCCCCTCCTCCTCCCCCTTCTCGCCCCCACTCCTCCCCCTCCCTCCTCTCGCCCCTCTCATCCTCTCCCTCCTCCTCCCCCTCTTCCCCCTCTTGTCCTCTCCCTCCTCCTCCCCCTCCTCGCCCCCACGGAAAGCTGGCATCCAGAGAGGATTGGGGCTCCGAGAGGAGGGCTGTTATGCCTCCTCTACTCCCATTGGACTGGACTAGAGATGGACTGTGTCTGGTCGTTAATATCAAGGGTGCCTTAAACTAAAGGCCCTTTTCATGCTCCCTTATGTCTCAGTGCAAGATTCTTAGAGGGAGGCAGTAAGGGTGATCTTCCTGTTGGAGCACCGTCGACATTTCTGCTGTTGGTCAGATCCAGGAGTTCCTACAGCCAGAAGTCCTGACAAGCAGCTCTTGGCGTTGAGTGAAACCTCCTCCTTCTAGCGAAACCCACTGTCGGGCTGGGCCGGGGGTGCACGTGATTGCTCAGCAGAGCGGCTCACAGGAGACCTTGGTCAAGGAGACTGCAGGGTCGGGGTGTGGGGGTGGTCCTGCTCTGCCAGCTCTGAGCACCTACAGCCTCTCAAACCTGGGTCATTTCTCAAGGGAAGGCTTAGGACTGCTAAGGCCTTCAGCACTTAGCCAGAAACTTCTCTGAGGTTTATGCTAATGGAGGCCATAGATGGCTGGATAGCTGAATGCTTGACCACTTCCTGCTGTGAGGACACAAACCCATCACTTCTTAGCTCACTGATGGCTGTCTCCCTAGGTGGTCAGGTTTGCTCGAGGGCAGCTTCTGGGCCATGACGTCTCTGTCCTGCAGGGTTGCACAGTCTCCACAGCCCTCAGGTTGACGAGGGCAGGCCCGGAGTCTTGTCTCCTGTGAGCCTCCGCCACGTGGGACTGTGCAGGACTGTTGGGGACTGTCCCCATGCAGCCTGGTTCTGAAATGCACACTCAGCAGGTCTGGGCTTGTCTCACCTTCTGCCTCTCATGTGCTGTTATTTCCCAGCATCAGGTGCCCCGTCAGCAGGCTTGGCATGCCTGCCTTCTCTGCTTCCTTCCTGAGAAAATGTAATTTTACAGGGGCGCGTGGGTGGTGCAGTCGGTTAAGCGTCCGACTTCGGCTCAGGTCATGATTTCACGATTCGTGAATTCGAGCCCCATGTTGGGCTCTGTGCTGACAGCTCAGAGCCTGGAGCCTTCTTCAGATTCTGTGTCTCCTTCTCTCTGCTCCTCCCCTGCTCACGCTCTCTCTCTCTTTCACAAAAAAAAAAAAGTTAAACTTTTAAAATGAAAATGTAATTTTTTACAGCTTGCTTTCTGAGGCTGAGCTGGGATTAGAGGGAGGGGAGCTGTCCTTGTCAGCTGTAAGCCCCAGCAGTTGCTAGGAGAGGCAGGCTGGGCACAGGGTGACCACAGGGCCTCTGGAGTACGGGGCACTGTGTACTCGGGAGCCACGGACGGAGCACAGGCCAGGAGCAGGTCAGGACCGGCTCAGCACCAGGAGAGTCGGGGGCTTGTTCTGGTGCAGAGAGCAGAGATCAGAACATGTCGTACATGTGTGAGGACTCAAAGACGGGGATGGTGGAAAGTTCACACCAAGGCCTTGGTTTCTTATCCCACCCCTTACTTAATTTTAACTTTTCAGAAACTTTTGGGCTTTCCTTTTTTGGATACAATTTCAAATGTCCAGAAAAGTTGTAAGAATAATACAAAAGAACTTTTTTTTTTTTTCCTTGAAACATCTGCAAATAAGTTGTCAGTGTGCTCCATTATCCCTGAAACCTTGAGTGTATTTCCTAAACAAGGACATTCTCCATAAGCACAGTCAGGAAGCTGATACGTTATAAGCCTCTAACCACCTTAGCTCATTCACATGTATGGCAATAACCTTTTTAGCACAAGGATCCCATGCTAGGCCCATCTCTAATCTCCTGCGGTCTGGAACATTCCCCCTTGTCTCTTTCGCTCTTTTTTTTTTAAAGTTGATTTATTTATTTTGAGACAGAGAGAGGCAGAGGGAGAGAGAGAATACCAAGCAGGCTCTACACTAACAGTGTGGAGCCCGATGTGGGGCTCAAACCCACAAACCGCAAGATAATGACCTGAGCCAAAATGAAGAGTTGTATGCTTAACCGACTGAGCCAACCAGGCGCTCCTCTCCTTGGCTGTTATGGCTAAACTTGAGGTCAAGCATGGTCCCCCAGACCCCCATGTGTGCCTAGGGCTGTCCTCAGGGATCCCCATAGACAGTTTCGATAGTTCCTTAGGACAAATCACAGAACTCAGGAAAGTTCTGGCCTCTGGATTATGTTGTTATCAAAGCAAAAAAGATACAAATTAGGATGAGCCCAAGGAAGAGATGGACAGAGTAAGGTCCAGGAGAGTCCCAAACTCAGAGCTCCCATGTCCTCAGTGACACGTTACACCCCACTCCTGCCCTGTTGTTGTGTGACCGTGCATTTGGGTATTCCCTGAGCTTCGGCAAGCAGTTTCTAGTGGAGTTTCATTACATAGGAACAATTGAATCATTGGCCTCCTGATTGAACTCAGGGTCCAGTCTCCCTCCCCTCCCCATCTGGGCTGATATCTTGGCTCAGAGCCCCCAAAATTCTAGTCACATGGTTGATCTTTCTAGAGATCTGAGCTCTTCGTTAGCATGAACCATCCTGGCCCATCATGAATCAGACTCTCCTGTCACTCAGGAAATCCCACGGTTTTAGAGGCCCCCTGCCAGGAGCTAGGGGCAAAGGCCAGGCAGGCCCTTCTGAATAAAGCTAATTCTTCATTATACAGTGACCTTGACACATCTGGAGGCTTATAGGCCGGTAATGTACAACAGGGGTCAGCAAACTGTGGCCAAAAGTGGCTGCTGCGTGTTTTATAAATCAAGCTTTCTTGGAACCGTAGTCACGTCTATTGTGTACATGTTGCCTGCGGCTGCTTTCACTACAACAGCAGAGTGGAGACCGTGTGGCTCATAAAACCCAAAATACTAACTCTGTAAAGAAAAGTTTTGCTGACCCCTTTTGTAGAAGGCCTGTCTGGTTGGGTTTGTCTGATGCGTGCTCACAGCTGGATTCAGTTGGTGCGTTTGGGCAGGAACAGCACGGAAATGACACCGTTCGGCACCTGTCAGGTGTCATGTGGTTTCAGTGCGTCCCAGTGAGCTTTGCTGTTTGGTTCCTGGTCTTTGCGTCATGTCGATGTCTGTTCCTGCCGCCCCTTGCCCACCGGCTCAGGGCTCCCGGGGCGCCTCGGCCCACCAGCTCAGGGCTCCCGGAGCATCTCAGGTGAATTCATTCTTATGTGTTCGCCAGATGGTGTTTTTTTCTAATTCAGTCTTTCCACGTTTGTTGTCATTGTACTGTAAGAAAAAAATTTCTCTTTTCCCCATTTATTCGTGTCAGTCTGGACTCATGGATTTTTTATTCTGTGGGTCGCTCTCTGTTGACATCACTGTGGATTTTTTTGTTGCCTACTGCTCCGGGATTGGCTGGTGGGAGCCCCTTCAACCTGGCCTTTGCGATCCTTTTTTTTCTACCCCCCCCTCCAAGTTTTTATCTAAATTCCAATGAGCTAACATAGTGTACTATTTGTTTCAGGTGTACATCCTTCCTTCTATCTCCAACATTTTATAGTAAACACTTAAAACAGTAGAATTGGAGACACTATGCAGTGAATGTAGATTTTGCCATTAACATCTCAGCTTTTTATTTTCTTTTCTCCCATCAATTCCTACCCCTGAATCCTTTTGGCATGTCTCCATTTCTGGAGCATTTGGTTCCTCCTTTTGCACTGAGATACTCCAGGCTCATCTTATTCTTTCCCAGGCCTGGAGTCAGCTTCTCTCCAAGGGAGTGGGAGAAGGGTCTTAAGGATGATGTAGACGTTGGGTGTGTGTGCTCCCAGGCCCTCCCAGACTAGCGCTGGGGGCCGTTAGGGCACGTGAATGTGTGCACGCGCGCGTACTTAGGTGTGTTTGTTTCCTGCCAAACCTTGCTTTCACACAGATACTTCCCCACAGGGACCTTTCTCATTCTCTCCCTTTCTATATCTGTGACGCCCTTCTCCAACTGGGAGAATCCTGGCTTCCCTGTCTTTAATTTAGTGGCTTATTCGATCAGTCACCTTGCGTGAAGCAGTTACCCAGCCGCCCCCCCCCCCCCCCCCCTTTGCAGACCTTGCATTGGCTTTTGGACTGAATTATTCAGGGAGGGAAGCCCTCTCCCCTGCGTCTGTGGAGCTCAGAGAAATCCTGTGTCCTTGCTCACCCTGCCAACCATGCATTCCCTTCTTCACAGGCAATCCTGTTTGTTTCCTGTTTCGGGCTGGGGGGTGAGTGGGGCAGAGCTGGTCTACAGGGGACAGTCTGGAAGGCACGGGGCATGGGCTGAACTCAGACGCTGCTCTACGTGACTGCTGGGAGCAGCGTGTACTGCAGCAAGGAAGCAAACCTACCCAGGATCTAGCAGCCTATTCCTTCCTGCCTTTTAATTCCGACCCTTCTGTGGCAGAGGTGACCGAGAGGCAGGGAGGTAGAGGTTTGGCTTGACCAGTGGCCTCAGGTCCTCTCAGGGCTTTTTCCTGAAGAACAGGAGCCCCACACCCCACTCAAAGATCTGAGGGTCTGTGGTCTGTGACGCCAGAGGCCTGGACTCAGCCCTGGTTTTTTTCCCTCTCCAGACCCAGGGTCCCTGTCCATAGCCTGGAGGGCGGGGAGCGAGTACCCTCGCTGTCATAAGGAGGGGCCTGGGCCCCCAGGACAGCTCCGTGGAGCTGTCCGGGGACATGTGGAGAGTGCCTGGGGGGCTGGCAGAGCCCAGTCCGGGAAGGGAGGCTGAGTACAGAGGCAGGGCCAGGAGTACGGAGGGGCCTGGAGCCAGGTCACATCTGCACATAGGAGCTGGTGACAGCAGCCAGCTGGCCGGCCATCACTGCTGCACCAGTTCTTAGGTGCTGTGAAAGAATGAGAAAGAAGCCATGCCTGACTGGTAGGGCGCGAGCCGTCCCCAGACATCCTGGATGCTCGCTGATGCGCGTTCAGGGACAGGGGTTGCATGGACGCGGGCTGCCCATTGTGCAGACCAGGAACGGAGACCGCCCTGCCGGCAATGCTGTCCGGGAGCAAGGAGGCTAGACCAGAGCCCGTCCTCTGTGTCCTGGTCCGGCCTGTGATCCCCACAGCCCCTGCCACGTGCTCACTTTGGTCTGGTGGGCTAGTGGGGGGTCTGAGGCCCAGTGCCTGCCAAGGGCTGAGGACAGCCTGTGCCCACAGGTCTCTGAGGGTCGGCCTCCAGATCTCCCTCGACTACTGGTGGTGTGCAAACGTCGTCCTGCGAGGGGTGGAAGAGGTTTGTCCCCGTGTCCTGGCCACGGTGGGGGGAGGGCCAGGGGAAGGGGACAGGCCAGATGGAGGTAGGTGTTGGGGGCACTAAGGAGGCGCCTGCCTGCCCCCAATCCCTTCCCTCCATGCCTGTGGTCAGAACAGCCCTGGGTACTTGGAGGTGATGTCTGCATGTCACCAGCGGGCGGCTGACGCGCTGGTGGCCGGGGCCATCAGCAACGGGGGCCTCTACGTGAAGCTGGGCCAGGGGCTGTGCTCCTTCAACCACCTGCTGCCCCCGGAGTATATCAGGACCCTGCGTGTGCTGGAGGACAGGGCCCTCACCCGCGGCTTCCGGGAGGTGAGCCCTACTCTTGGGCTGGGAGCTGGGGGCCTTGCAGCGGCCCCCACGCTGCTCCAAGAAGCCTCTCCTGCCAGGTGGATGAGCTGTTCCTTGAAGACTTCCAGGCCCTACCCCACAAGCTCTTCCAGGAGTTTGACTACCAGCCGATCGCTGCTGCGAGCCTGGCCCAGGTGCACCGAGCCAAGCTGCACGACGGCACGGCCGTGGCTGTGAAGGTATTGGCGGGGGGGGGGCCGCTCCACGGCGGGCTCTGGGGCTGTGGTGGTGGCGGCCCTGGGTCCTCCCTGCAGCCTTGCCTGACGCAGGTGCAGTACATCGATCTGCGGGACCGCTTTGACGGCGACATCCACACTCTGGAGCTCCTGCTCCAGCTCATCGAGTTCATGCACCCCAGCTTCGGCTTCAGCTGGGTCCTCCAGGTAACCGCTGCCCAGAGGCAGGCTCGAGCAGTGTCTGCACGTGTGTGCTGGGGGTGGGCTGGTCCCTGACCTGGACCCCCAGCTGCCCATGTGGCCCCCAGGACCTGAAGGGCACCCTGGCCCAGGAGCTGGACTTCGAGAACGAGGGCCGAAACGCTGAGCGCTGTGCACAGGAGCTGCAGCACTTCCGCTATATCGTGGTCCCCCGCGTGTACTGGGACAAGTCCAGCAAGGTGGGCTGGGCCTCCTCCTGGGTGGGAACGTATGGGCCTGCTGAGCTCAGCCACTTGCTCTCTCCCAGCGTGTGCTGACAGCTGAATTCTGTGAAGGCTGCAAGGTCAACGATGTGGAGGCCATCAAGACCATGGGGCTGGCAGTGAAGGACGTGAGTGCCGTGCGCGTCGGCGCGTGGATGTGGGAGGGGTGTGTGGGCGCCCTGAGCACAGGGCCATGGTGGCGTAGTCCTGTTCTCTCTCCAGATAGCAGAGAAGCTCATTCAGACTTTTGCTGAGCAGATATTTTACACAGGCTTCATCCACTCTGACCCCCACCCTGGCAATGGTAGGAAGAGCCCCCACCCCGGGGTGAGGGTGGGGGGCCAGGGGTAGGGGGGCGAGAGCCAATGTGCTGTGTCCCTAGTTCTGGTGCGGAAAGGCCCAGATGGGAAGGCACAGCTGGTGCTGCTGGACCATGGGCTCTACCAGTTTCTGGATGAGAAGTAAGCAGGGGGTGGGGGTTGGGGGGGGGGTGGGGGGGGGCACTGGCCGGGGCGCTCTGGCCTTACTGCTGAGCTCCTCTAGGGACCGGGCAGCCCTGTGCCAGCTGTGGCGGGCCATCATCCTGAGGGACGATGCGGCAATGAAGACACACGCAGCCACACTTGGGGTGCAAGGTGAGGCTGGGGCGTGCAGGCGTGTGGGCTCGCGGGGCACGCAGGCCTGGCTAACTGTCCCCCCCGCCCCCCCAGACTATATCCTCTTCTCCGAGATGCTCATGCAGCGGCCCGTGCGCCTGGGACAGCTGTGGCGCTCGCACCTGCTGAGCCGCGAGGAGGCAGCCTACATGCAGGCCATGGCGCGAGAGCACTTCACGGACATTGTGCGGGTGCTCAAGGCCCTGCCGCGGTCCATGCTGCTCGTGCTGCGCAACATCAACACCGTGCGCGCCATCACCACCACCCTGGGCGCCCCCGTTGACCGCTACTTCCTCATGGCCAAAAGGTGGGCGCTGGATGGTGATGCCCGGCTGGGGGGGGGGGGGTGTGTGTGGAATGATTGTGCCGGACTGACCGTGTCTCTGGGCAGTGCGGTCAGGGGCTGGAGCCGCCTGGCGGGTGTGGCGTACCAGAGTGTCTACGGTGCCAGCCTCCTGCGCCACATCAAGGTCATCTGGGAGACATTCAAATTTGAAGTGGCCCTAAGGTGAGGGGGTGGGAGGGGGCAGGCTGGGGCAGGCCACCAATACCTGCTCCCCACCAACCTGTGACCCCTCTGCCCTCCCACCCCAGGGTGGAGACCCTATCAATGCGGCTCACTGCCCTCCTGGTTCGGCTGTTGTTCCAGCTGGGCCTCCTGCCGGAGACCCAGGAGCTCTCCCAGTACCTGGAGACCTAGGGAGCCCCAGGGACAGCAGACCTCAGAGCTCACCCAGCGTCCAAGCAACAGATCAGGGTTGAAGGTGCATGTGCCCCAAGACCGGGGGTGCTGAGGCAGCGGTGGCCTGGAGCGGGTGTGGGGGACAACACGGGGCTGTGGCCACAGCCCAGCCGGGAGACCCTGTAATGACCACAAACTCTCTTCAAATCACTCTTTTTCCTCGTGTTTTGTACAAAAAGGGGTGGGGGTGGTGCACGGGGGTGGGTCAAAAGTGGGCGGTGACGCGGTCCGTCTCCAGCAGGTCCTCCAGGATCTGCAGAGAGAGAGGGGCTGGTGAGGGGGTAGGGGGCAGTGGGGAGGGCGGGGCAGGGCAGATGGGGTGGGCTTACGATGTCGGGGGTGGTGCCGATCTTCTTGGCCAGCTCGCCGCGCTCCATGGTGCTGAGGTACAGGTAGCGGTTGAGCAGCTCCCCGTCCAGGACGTTGCGCACCGCGTTCTGCAGGATGCGCCGGTCCACATGCAGCATCCTGGGGAGGCAGGCAGGCAGCAGGGCAGCAGGACAGCAGGATGGGGGGGTGGGGGGGGGGGAGAGGAGTTGGGGGAGGGAGCGGGGCAAACTCACCGGAAGGCCCTGGGGTTGAGGCCGGCGTGGTGGGGCAGCATGGTGGTCAGCGCGTTCTGAAGCATTAGCAGCCGCCGGTAGGTCTTCTCCTGCATGGGCAGTAGCAGCCCGATGCCGCCGTCCAACGTGGCTGCGGGAGGCACGGGGTGAGCCGGGCTGACTGTTCCCTGCCCCGCGCCACACACCTGCCCCCATCTGACCCGGGACTCACCGAACCACGTGATGTGCTTGTTCTCCCACACGACTGACTTCTTGCTTGGTCCCTCGGCAGCCCCCCGGCATGGGGTCCTCCAGAACGTGTTCACGTGGGCGCCCACGTGGAAGTCCGCCCGGCGGAGCAGGCGCATGCCCCCAAAGCTCTCTTTGGCTAAGCCAGAGGGAGCTCAGGTCACTGCCCGCCCAACCCCCAGCCCCACAAAAGGGGAAGAGGGAACACTCACCTTCCGGCAGGTACATGTACACCATGAGGTTGCGGTCACGGTCAGACACTGGGGAGCAGAGCGCCCAGGGTCAGCCCGGCCACACCCAAGGTCTGAAAGACCCCAAAGCCCCCCCAGGCCCCGTGCTCACCCAGGAAGCCCAGTTGGGCGTTGTCCACCATGAAGTCCACACTGTACACCTCCAGGGGCTTGGCATCCTGAGGACGGGGAGGAGGGGTGTCAAGGTCGGCCTGAGGCCAGCACCCACCCAGCACTGTGCGCAGGCCCCACGGGTACCCGGGACACAAGGCTCAGTGTCTTGCTCTCCTCCTGGTAGCGCAGCAGCGAAATGCTCTTCATGACGTCGGCGGCCAGGATGAAGTTCTTGACGCTGATCATCTGGTGGATGTAGAGCTGGGTGTCGATGAAGGCCATGCCGGTCAGCTCGCTGGCCCGCAGGCTCCACAGGAAGATCTAGGAGGACAGAAGGAGTAGGCAGCGAGCGGTAGGCAGCGGGCAGGACTCGGAAGGGCAGTGGGAGAGGGCACACCTTCTGGCCGATGGCAGACACCAGGTGGCCGTTGCAGTGGCAGAGGGCAGTTACTGGCCCTTTCTGCTCCTTCTCATACAGGACTTTGAACTTGTTCTTGGTCAGGGGTTGGCCAGGCTCAGGCACCACCTCGATCACATCCATGATCAGGATCTGCCGGGGAAGGAGGGTGGGTGAGGCACAGGGTCGGTGCTGGGGCTGCCGGGCACGGCCCGCCCCCTCCTGCTAGCCCCTTACCCGCCCTCGGCATGTGACTTCCTCCCCCTGCATGAGGCAGGTCCCAGCAGCCACGTAGCCCTTGAGGCCGGACACGGTCTCCTCACTGCGCAGCGACACCGTCTTCATGCAGGTCACGTGCTCCCACTCCTCCAGCTCGATCCTGCACACGACAGGGTCAGGATGCAGCCTACGGGCTGGCCCCAGGTCCCCAGCCAGACCCAGCCCCACCTGGCATTAGGGATGGCCTCCCAGCTGACTGGGGAGATGAGCTGGATGGAGAAGGCCTCCTGCTGCGGGTGGATGTACCGGTCGTCTGCAAGGACAAAAGGCGACGGTCAGGGTGGGCATCCCAAACGGCAAGCCCCCCTCTGGGCATCTCGCACCTCTCTCAATAGTCTCAAACTCCTTCTCTTCGCCGGTCATGCGTGGGATGCGGGTGCACGGCATGTTGGTGCTGGTGGCAACAGCATACACCTGGGAGAGTGGAGGGCGTCACGGGCAGGCCGGAGGCAAGACCCAGAGGGTCTCTGGCCTCGAGGGGACGGGGTCAGACCTTGGACTCCACGTGGTAAGCCACATAGTGGGCTGTGCAGCGCAGTGGGATCTTCCTGACAGGCCACGGGGCATCGTATGACAAGTAGGCAGGCAGGACACTGATCCTCAGCTCACCCTGGGAGGCAGGGTACAAGGGTCAGGGAAGCTAGGCACCCGCCAAAGACAGGCCAGGCAAATCCCAGGCTTCTGAGGGCTCCGTGCGGACAGCCCTCAGCTCTACTGGCACAGGTGTGTGCAAGGGGCTGAGACCAGCTGTCCTGTGCTTCACCGGCTTGCTGTCCCCTCCCCCAGGCTCACCCAGGACTGGGATGCTGGCCACAGACTTGTCTGGGCCAGGGCAAGGGAAGACCAGGCTCACAGGAAGCTAGAGGCTGGAAGCAAAAGCTTACCGGCACACTGACCACACCAAAGTCTGCACAGATGGGCAAGGGAACCTGGCCCTGCCAGGGCCCCCCTTCACCCATGGTCCCAAGCGTGTCAGCATCTACAAAGCCCTGGCCGTGCTATCATCACTGTTTTCTCAGTCACCTGGGGTCACCTCTATCGATATACTAGCATCATGGAGGAGGAAATGGGAGGCTCGGAGAGAGTGGGTGTCTTGCCCAGAGTCACACAGCTCCTGAAGGGCAGGGCTGGGGTCTGAGCCACAGAGCAGTGACTAGGCCTTGGCCCCGCAAACGGGTGCCTTTGTGGGCTGCGGTCTCCACTGCTGCCTGCCCTGTCCTCCAAGCTTTCCCAGTGTTAAGCCCCAGGTTACACCTCTTTGACCCTGGCCCTGTCCACTGTCTAGACAGCTCCCTGACCCTCCAGATGAAACCCAGGATCCTGCCCTGTGATGAGCTGTTGAGGGCCTCATTTCGGGGGCCTCCGCACCTCTTCCTGACCCAGGCATCACTGGTGAGTGTCAGATGGAAGTGAGGAGGGCAACGTGAAGCAGCCTCAGTCCTGGGGTCTCCCTACCTGTCTGTTGAAGTACAGGAATCCACGGGGGCAGTTGACGTTGTGGAATGGGGCAAAGGAGTCAATGGAACCATCGATGCCCATGGGGTGCAGCCGTAGGGCCCCCCGGCCAGTCACAAGGAGCCAGTGAGGTGAGGGGCCACAGATGAACACCTGAAGGCAGGTACTATGAGAGGAAGCCCCATCTGCACCCCCCACGGACCCCCCATAAAGCCACCTGCCTACCCCTGAGTAGCCATAAATGTCCTCGAAGTATCGGAACCGTGCCACACGGCCACGGGCCCCAGCCCCCTCCTCAGCGCTGCCACCTTCCACTTTCTTCTTAGATGGCTTTGGCTTCTTCTCACGGAAGTTGATGTTGTGAGGGACCTGGGGGTGGAGGTGTGTGCACCATGAGGGCCGGGTCTCCCCCCGCCACACGTTCCACATCCACCCCACACCCAGCACAACCTGGTCACCACACCTTCTTGAAACGGACTTTGAGGTTTCCCTGGCCGAGCTGGGAGTCATGGGGGAAGGCCTCGTAGATGAGCAGCTCCTGGTCCACGTGCACCTGTGCGGCAGTGAGGGGTCACCAGGGGAAAGGAAAGGCGCACTGTGGGGTCACCACGGGAAAGGGGGGGGCGCCCTGCAGGGTCATAGGGGGAGGGGCAGGGGGGCAGTGCAGAGCCACCATGAGGGGACAGAGGGCCCATACTCACCAGGAGGTAGGGCCTGCTCTGGCGGCTCCCCAGCGCCACCAACAACACCTCCTTGACAAGGGGCAGCTCCCCCTGGCGCGTGGCCTCCTCCTTCCGGGCCTCACCCTGTGTGGTGGGCTGACCAAAGGAGCTGTCCACCAGGACCCGCTGCCCCACGGGAAAGTTCTTCACCAGGAACACCAGCCGCCAGTCAGGGAGCTGGTAGATCTGTGTGGGGAGTGGGATTAGCAGCCGCAGGGAGCAGGGGACAGGGAGCTGCATGGGGTGCAGGGCATCACACACCTCCAGGGTTCCGTTTTCCCGCACCAGTAGGCACCAGTGAGTGGGCTCGGCCCGGAATGGGGTAGGGTCCCGGTCAGCAGGGGGTTGGCTGCTCCTTCGGGCCTCCTCCTTGCTGGGGCTGAAGAGGGAGCCCGAGTCCCCGTACAGCATCTCCTCCTCATCGTCCACCGTGGGGCTGGAGGCCGGGGCCAGAAGACAGGTCACGCGTGGCCTGCCACAGGGAACCTGGCCCCAGCCCGTGCCCCGGCCACCCAGAATACCTGGTTTCAGAGCCCTGGCCCTCCGCCTCCGAGCCACTGCGGCCCCCCAGGTCATCACGGGCCCCGCCCAGGCGGCTCTCAGTGGTGAACATGCCGCTGACGTCACGGTACACACAGAGCGTGATCACCTTGGACTGCTGCAAGGAGAGGGGCCGGGCTCAGCTCCGGGGGAAGGGGAGTCAGCAGGCTGTGGGCGTGGCTAGGGGAGGGTGGCTCACATGGTGCAGCGGGGGCTTGTGCAGCGCCAAGCGGTGGTGACGACCCCCATATGAGTCGCTCTTGAGCAGGAACATGGTGACGTGGCCCTCAGCGCTCATGATGACCACGTAAGGGTCAGCCACGGCACACTGCACAATGGGGGAGCCCAAGTCCACGGGGATGAAGTGCAGCTGGTTCACTGTGGGCACAGGACGGTCAGCACCGGGTGCTCAGCACCACCAACCCTTGCCCACCTGCCCACCCGCCCGAGCCCACCTCCTTCCAACAGGCGGATGCCGAGCGGCGACACCTGCACGATGTAGCGATTGTCCCCAATGTTGCCAGCAAAGACCGTGGGGCCCTGCGTAGCAAAGCCACTAGTGTCCAGCTCCATGATCTCCTGCCCTGTCTGCAGGATCTGCAGGTAATGGGAGAGTGAGGCGCACGCTCACCGTGGGACCCCGCCCCAGGCTGCGGGACCCCCACCCCTTACCATGGTGGAGTCTTCCCGGCTCAGGATAAGGAACCCGTGTCTTCGTCCATCGTCTTCCGCCTCAAGAGTGCTAGGCTCCTGCTCTGCGCCCTCCCCCTTAGAGGTCTCCTCCTGTGACAGCAGAAGGAGAGCAGGAATCACACCACCCAACCAGGGGTGCCTGGGAAGAGGGTGGGGGGAGGGCAGACCCCCAGCCAAACCAGAGCAAGTGTGCACCCAGGCCTGCCTGAAATGTCACGGCCAGCCCTGTCCTGGGCCCCACTGCCTCCAAGCCACCTGCACGCTCAGGCTGAGTCCATGTGGACGCAGCAACGGGTCACCTGCCCCACTCAGGGCCTCCTCACCAGCCCAGGATACACCTACTTGCTCCTTGCGCACAGGGGCGATGACTGTCCACATGTCATAGCAGCCAGGAAGCTCAAACGTTGTCACCACCTGGGGCCGGATGCTCTTCTAGAAGGACGAATGGGGGGTGGGGGGTGTCAGTTCACCCAGGTCCTGCCAAGAGGCACCACACCGCCTGCCCCCACATACCTGCAGGACCGACAGGGCCCCATTCTTCCCATAGCCGGAGCACACCACGATCTCCAAGTCTGGCTCGGGGCTGTTCTGGAACTGCACAGCAGCTCAGAGTGAGGACAGGGCCCCACTACTGCGTGAGCCCCTTGCCCCCCATCTCTTCACCCAAAAGCACCTCTTCAGAGAGGAAAGCAGGCTCGCCCATGGCAGCGTTGGCACAGGGTCCGATGTTGAGGATGCTGTCACATACCTGCAGACACAGCAGTGCTCAGGCAGGCAGTCCGGCTGGCGTGGCAGGCCCCTCCCTGTGCCCAACCTCACCTCAAAAGAGTAAGTGGCCAGCTGTGTGCCCGACTGGGCCTCGCTGCCGTATACTTCAATCTCATCCACCTCGTCCTGAGGCACCGACTTGCCCCCTGCAGCAGACAAGAGACCCCGTCGGGCCAGGAGGCCCGGTTGCCTGGCCGCCAGGCCTAACCCCACCAGCCCCTCCCTGTCCCATGCAGGCCTGTCCTCACCTGACCAGCCCACCGTGGAGTCCACTCGCTTCTTCTTCGAGGGAGGCTCTTCCTGCGAGGCAGGAGGGGACAGTGAGCAGCCCTCTGAGGCTGGCCCTGCACAAGAGGCCAGCGTCCTGACAGGCCCCGGGCACCCACCTTGTCAGCAGCCTCTCGGACGGCGCTGGCCGGAGGTTCCTGTAGCTTCTCTGTGTACTTGAGGAGGAGCGAGTTGCCCAGGCGAGAGCCGAGGAACAGGTACCCAGGCTCCATGGTGACCATCTGAAGACCAGTGGGCGGTCAGGGTGAAACCAGGCCCAGACCCAGGGCCACCTCCCACCCACCCAGTCCCAACTCACGCTGGTGGTAAGGACACTGGCGGCCGCCTTGTCGAAGTGGAAGGCGCGGACACTGCGCATGCCATCCGTGATGAGGGTCAGCACGTAACTGCCAGGACGGGGAGCACTGAGCTGGGGGCAGGGCTCAGAGGGGGGGCACGGGGCTCACCAAAGGGAGGGTGTGGGCAGGGCGGAGGGCACGGGGCTCACCGAAGGGAGGGAGACTCACATCTCACCACCCTTGAGGGAGATGACCATCTTGTCGTAGGAAATGAAGGCTGCCTGGGCACAGTCGAGGGTGATCCGCACGCCCTCCTGGGTGCCTGTGCAGGGTGTGGTTAGACAGACTCCGCAGCCCTCCTGCCATCCCTGCCCTGCGGTCCTGCCCAAGCCCACACTCACGGAGGGGAAAGGCGGTGGTGCCGGTGGTGAGGCCGTTGAGAGCCACGCCGTATGGGGGGACGCTTTGGTTCAGGTACAGCAACGAGTTGACAGCAAAGACCACCACCCCACCTGGAAATGGACATGCTGGTGGGCGGGGCTCAGCGCCCTCCCCCCACCCCCCCACCCCCAGCCCCATAGGGGCTCACCGATGGGCTTGGGCACAGCGAGGGCCTGCGTGCAGTCGAAGGGGAGGCTGGTGAGAGACCAGATGACAGGGTGGACCTTCTGCGTGATGTTCAGTGAAATGGCCACAATGGAGCACGTGTCCTGCCGCACAGCCACCCGCCTGGGGACAAAGAAGTAGGTCAGCCAGGGGGCCAGTCACAGCACTCCAAGGGCAGGGTGGCCCAGTCCTAGTCCCAAATGAGACCCACCCCAGGCCTTGGCAGCTGCAGCCACAGCAGAGGGGCCTCACCCAGGCCAGGTCTGGTTGGGCTCGAACAGGATGAGCAGGGTGGGCTCGTAATAGCCGTGCAAGAACTGCAGGTCTACGATGTTGAGCAGTTTCTCGTCCAAGCCGCGCACATCGATGATGTAGCTGGGCAGGAAGCTGGACCTCTGCCTGGGGGCGACAGGCTTTAGTAGGCGGAGGAAGGAGAGAGCTCCGGTTGGACGAGCCCCTCCCCTGCCCCAGTACTCACCCCTCCCCCATGAGCCCCTCGTGCTCCTCGGCCAGGCTCTCCCTGCGGAAGGGCAGGACCACCAGGCGTGTGCCGTAGATGAGCATGGCCGCGCAGCGTCCGTCGGGGTCCACCCGCACCCGCGGCGTATGCACATTCTGCACGAACCCATCCTGGGGGCAGAGGGCACCGTTAGGCCAGCCTGGGGATAGGAGGGGAGCAGGGGGCAACGGGCTGGGGCGGGAGGGAGGGGGGCAGGGAGGGCTGGGGGCATGGCCTGGACTTACTCGTAGCTCAGGCTCCTCAAAGTAGTGTAGAGACAGGGTCTTCAGATCATGGGTGCCTGGGTCATACTCCACCACAGACAGCTGGAGGGCAGGTCAGAGCTATGGCCCCAGACTCCCCTCCCCCCAATCCCCCCTCCCCCCACAGGCCTCCCACACCCACTCCCACCTCCAAGGCCATCACCTACCTTGGCATCCTTAAAGCTCAGGAGCAGGGCATCCCGCTTGGCACCCGCCAGCTGCACGCTGGCCATAGACATGACGTTGCCGAAGAAGGAGAAGGAAGCCACCAGCTCCAGCTTTTCCCGGTGCTCCCGGTGGGCCTTTCCCTCTGGGGGAGAGGCCAGTGGGTACAGCTCTGGGCCCGCACCCCAGCCCCCACGGCCCCAGGTCTGGGGCCAGGGCAGCCTCCCCCGCACTCACCTGTGCTCCTGTCATTCTTGGTTGGCGCCTGGGAGAGGGAAGAGGAGGGTGGGCAGTGAAACCACACTGCTGCAGCCAGACATCTGCGAGTCCTACCTCATGGTGGGACCAGGAGGGGAGACAACGCAGGGCCAGCCCTGCCCAAACCCTCACTGCAGTGGGGACCATGCTTCCAGACACTTCCAGAGACAGCCGTGCACACCCCAACCCAATGTGCACAAACTCATGCTCATAGCCTGAGTCCCCAACTTGGCTTCCCAACAGCCCGCTCAGTCCGATGCTAGCAGTGCTCAGGGTCAGAGGCTGGATGGCAGCTCTCTCCGTGCACCCTCAAACCTGCCTGGCCGTGCCCCCCACAAACTCACACCTGGGCCCAGCCACAGCACGGGCATCACTCTACAAGACAGGCGTCCAGCTTGCCCTGAGAGCTGCCACCAGCTGCCGACCACAAGCGACCGCCCCCGGCTCCCCTGACACGTAGGGTGCCCACTGAGCCTGAGCCGGGCATGCTGCCGCAGAGGGCCGTGGCCTCGCCCGATCCCGCAGCCGGCCAGGGCCTCCCCAGGGTGGGAGAGGGTGTCCGGACTGCGCTATCCAGACTGCAGAGCGTCCATAACCTCGGGTAATGAAACCGCGGCAAGTGCAGCCGTCCTCTGTGCCACACAGAGGGCCTGGCGGTACCGCCACGCAGGGGCACGTTTTTCTTTTACAGAAAAACAAGGGCTCCAAGCTTCGGTACGTTTTCGTGTCCATAAGAGACTGTTCTCTGTTAGTGGTAACAACACATTGACACACACACACTTGTAAATCGTCACCTCAAAGCAAAGTAGAAATTTTAATAACAAGAAACAAGATCGTTTTTAATGATATACTTGTGCTACTGGGCAACGTCCTGAAAAGAGCTGCTTGAGAAAAGCCAAATAATTAGCTCATTTCAGAAAAGGCATTTTAGGGGGTGCCTGGCTGGCTCAGTCAGGAGAGCACGTGACTCTTGATCTCAGGGTCATGAGTTCAAGCCCCACGCTAGGCACGGAGCCTTCTTAAAGAAAAGAGGGGCTCCTGGGTGGCTCAGTCAGTTAAGTGTCTGACTTTGGCTCAGGTCATGATCTCGCAGTCTGTGAGTTCGAGCCCTGTGTCGGGCTCTGTGCTGACAGCTCGGAGCCCGGAGCCTGCTCCGGATTCTGTGTCTCCCTCTCTCTCTCTGCTCCTCCCCCACCCCTTCTCTCCCTCTCTCTCTCTCTCTCTGTCTCCCAAAAATAAATAAACATTGGGGCGCCTGAGTGGCTCAGTCGGTTGAGCGTCCGACTTCGGTTCAGGTCATGATCTCACAGTTCACGAGTTCAAGTCCCACTTTGGGCTCTGTGCTGACAGCTCAGAGCCTGGAGCCTGTTTCAGATTCTGTGTCTTCCTCTCTCTCTGGCCCTCCCCCGTTCATGCTCTGTCTCTGTCTTAAAAATAAATAAACGTTAAAAAAAATTTTTTTTTAATTCTTAGTAAGCCAAGAATGCAACTTCCTCAACCATACAAGGGACATCTACAACAACCCTTCAACAAGGTCCCACTGGAGTGAAGTGTCCCAGTCACCTCTGTGACCAGGACCAGCCAGGACACCCACACTCCCCTTGCCGGGGGTGAGGTCAACACATACAGACCAACTGTAGTCCCACCCACAAGCAAAATGCAGAGTGAAAATCTTGAAGAACTTCAAAAGACATATGGACCTAGTCAAATGCTCTAACATACCACTGGCATCGACGGAGGAAGGGGAAGGGCAGAATCAATAAATGAAGATGTTGACCAATCTTTTCCAAAACTGATGAAAAGCATCAATCTACAGACTCAAGAAGAGCAGCAAACCCCAAAACAAGATAAATATAAAGCAAACCAGGGGTGCCCGGGTGGCTCAGTCGGTTAAGCGTCCAACTCTTGATTTCAGCTCAGGTCATGATCTCTCGATTCCTGAGTTCAAGCCCCGTGTCGGGCTCTGCACTGACAGTGCGGAGCCTGCTTGGGATTCTCTTTCCCTGTCTCTCTGCCCCTCCCCTGCTCTCGCTGTCTCTCAAAATAAATAAGCTTGAGTAAAAAGATAATAATAACAACAACAACAATAATAATAACGAAGCCACAACCAGAGAGGAAGGACAATGGGTGAGAGGGGATATGCAGGAGGAGAACAGGCAAGTCCAGAAAACAAGCCATTTCTCGTCCTGGCCCCATCCCTGGACAGAGCCCCCTGACCTAGACTTCAGCCCTATGTTTACAAATGCCCTGCCACAGGAGTAAGCCATTTCTTTCTTGTTGAAAAAAGAGAAAGAAAACAAAACTACAACCAGGTGCATCACAGTAAAAAGACAAAACCAAGGGGGCGCCTGGGTGGCTTGGTCGGTTAAGCGTCTGACTTCGGCTCAGGTCATGATCTCACGGTCTGTGAGTTCGAGCCCCACATTGGGCTCTGTGCTGACAGCTCAGAGCCTGGAGCCTGTTTCGGATTCTGTGTCTCCCTCTCTCTCTGCCCCTCCCCTGTTCATGCTCTGTCTCTCTCTGTCTCAAAATTAAATAAACGTTAATTAAAAAAAAAAAAAAAAAAGACAAAACCAAGGACAAAGAAAAAGACCTTAAAAGGAGCCAGAAGAAAAAGGAGACATCACCTTCATAAAAGCTGGTTTTCACTTTTTTTTTTTTTTTTTAGGGCGGGAGGGAGAGAGAGGAAGAGAGAGAGAAGGAGAGAGGGAGAGAGGGAGAGAACTCTCAAGCAAGCGGGGGGGGGGGGGGGGGGGGGGAATCCCAAGTAGGCTCCACACTCAGCACAGAGCCCAACCAGGGACTCAATCCCTGGGATCATGGGATCATGACCTGAGCGGAAATCAAGGGTCAGACGCTTAACTAAGCCACCCAGGTGCCCCCATAAAAGTTGATTTTCACCAGAAACCATACAAGCCACAGACAGTGGAATAGCATCTTGAAAGCGATGAAAGGAAACAATTAACCTAGAATTCTAAACCCAGTGAAAATGCCCCTCGAAAAGGAAGCTGAGATAAAGGCATTTCCAATACAAAAGTGGAGCAAACTCACGGCCAGTAGAAAACCTGCAGGGTTATTAAAGGAAGTTCTTCAGGTTGAAAAGCCCAGCATAAAAAAGGATTATAAGCTGCTAAGAGCTCATAAGGCTGAGAGGATATAAGGGGATGAAGGACACGTGGGAGAAAGGAGCACTCTTGGCGGCAGGAAGCCCACACAATTAGAAGAGGCAAGAGGCAGGAAAAGCAGCCGAAACAAAAACCATCGGTGGAACCAACAGGAGTAAATTAAAGTTTGAGGAGTATGACAACGTTTACACAACCTCAAAATATGTCCCACAAGGTACTTAGTAGTTACCACGGGAAACGCAGTGATGTTCCGGGGGGAACCCCGCCATCCAAGCCAGCAGCCCAGTGACTATACAAAGAGACATCTTCTGTTACAAAAGACGTCATATCGGGGTGAATTGGCAGGATCTGACCAGGCCTGGCCTTCTCCCAGTGTCACTGTCGTCATCAGAACACTGTTCTGTGGCTCTGCAAGAGACAGACCTTCATGCTGTCAGGGTGCACAGGACGCGCTGACCTCCAGGAGCTGAGAGGCCTCCTGTCTACGACTTACTCTCCAGGCTTAGGGAAAAAAAGAGAAGAAAGCAAGCAGATATGGCACAATGTTCCATCTGGGACTGTGGGTAAAGGTACACTGGAAATTTCTGCTCTTGAAACTTCTCTCGAGTCTGAAATGATGTAAAATTGAGAGGCTAGGGGCGCCTGGGTGGCGCAGTCGGTTGAGCGTCCGACTTCAGCCAGGTCACGATCTCGCGGTCCGTGAGTTCGAGCCCCGCGTCGGGCTCTGGGCTGATGGCTCAGAGCCTGGAGCCTGTTTCCGATTCTGTGTCTCCCTCTCTCTCTGCCCCTCCCCCGTTCATGCTCTGTCTCTCTCTGTCCCAAAAATAAATAAACGTTGAAAAAAAAAATTTTTTTTTTAAATTGAGAGGCTAAAAACAGTAATAACGTACTGCAGGGCTGATAACGTAGGTCAAACCAGGGGCTCAGGGAGATAAACAGGGCTAAAGTATAAAGGATTTTATACTGTTCCGGGAGCAGCAAAAATGCTCATCTAAGCCAAACTGTAATAAATCCAGGAGGCCTAGCGTAACTGTTAACATCACTAGAAAATAATACAAAACACGTAACTAAAAGCCAACAGGAAGATAAAATGACTTAAAAAGTCCTCACTAACCCAAAACAAAGCACAGAAAAGGAAAAAGAATAAGGGTGTGGTTAGAAAGACAGTGAGACAGACAGTGATTCAAGCTCAAGTGCACACAAAATTACATTAAGTGTACATCTGCCAAACACCCAATTAGGGGACAGAAACTGCCAAATGATAACACCCACTATCTGCTGTGGAGTCACTTTCAATGTAAGGACACAGATTAAAAAAAAAAAGAGGGGCCCCTGGCTGGCTCAGTCACTGGAGCATGCGGACTTCGATCTTGAACTCCGGGTGGTGAGTTCAAGTCACACATTGGGTGTAGAGATTCACGTCAAAAGAAACCCCAAAAAACAAAAAAACAAAAAACGGGAACAAAGTTGAGATAGCTACACTGCTATTGGACAAACTAGATTTTAAGGCAAAAAATATTAGAAACAAAAAAGCAAAAAGGGATATTTCATCACAAAAAGTTCAGTTCAAAATTAAAACATTCTTTTTTTTTTTTTACTTCAGAGAGAGAAAAAAAATGCAATGGGGAGGGGGCAGAGGGAGAGAATCTTAAGCAGGCTCCATGATCAGCACAGAGTCCGACACTGGTCTTGATCCCACAACCCTGGCACCATGACCTGAGCTGAAATTAAGAGTTGGACACTCAACCCACTGAGCCACCCAGGCAACCCCAAAAATTACTCTAAATTTGTCTTGTATGTACCTAATAACACATGTACAACACACAAAATTCTCGACAGTCCTATGGGGCAAGTGCCCGTTGGTCATTTTAAAATCATCTTAGGGGCACCTGGGTGGCTCAGTCAGTTAAGCTTCCGACTCCTGGTTTCAGCTCAGGTCATGATCTCACAGTTCGTGGGTTCGAGTCCCACATGGGGGTCTGCACTGACAGTGCAGAGCCTACTTGTGATTCTCTCTCTCTTTCCCTCTTCCCCTCTCCACACCCCCCCCCCAATTAATAAATAAACTTCAAAAATTTTTTAAAAACTATCCTAGATATTCTTCATTTTTGGCTCCTCCATGTAAATTTGAGAATCAGATTACTAAATCTAATGAGAAACCTACTGCCACTTTGAAGACACTGGATTTATGGGTTATCCTGAGGAAAGTTGACATCTATACAACGTGGAGACTTTCCATCCATAACCGTGATCTATTTTCTACTTAGCTGGGGCTTCTGTTAATTTCAATCAACTGCAATGTATTTTCCCTCCCAAAGGTCACAGGGGCCTCTCCTGCTGCCCAGTTGCACCCCTTAGGCGGCCCCAGGCCACGCACTCACCCCCCTCCCACACACAGCTTCTCTGCTCTGCACCCCCTGCCTCTTGACAGAACTGCCCTTGCTTCCCAGCTCACCCAAAGGACGGAGGCCCCAGCCACACTGCCCACCCCACACACATCCCCACCCGCTTTGTGCTCCAGGACTTCCCCACTCCTGTCACCCCACTGCAGCCACCTGCACTAGATTCCACGGGGGCAGACTGAAGACAGCCTCAACGGGCCCATCGCCCCCCTCCTGAGTCTGGACTAGAGGCAGCTCTGAACAACAACAGGCCGTGTGGAAGGGGGACCAGGTTCCCCAGGGCCCGGCCCTTGGGATCACTGGCAGCTTCTTCCTCCGAGTAAGCAAGCGCTCCAAGTAAGAGGCCCAACCACCTCGAGGCCACCATGCCAGGAAAACCAAGCCAGCTGCGTGGGGAGAGAGGAGCAGAGAGACAGAGACAGACACACCCAGCTTGCCCCCAACCCTTCAAGTCACCCAGTGGAAGCCCAGACCTCACAGAGCATAGGCCAGGTGCCTCCACGGTCCACACTGTGCCCTGTCCAAACCCCCAAGGGACTCACAGACATATGCGTCCGTGGTACCAGACTGCTGTTGGAAGCTCCAGGGCAGCCTGCTCCACAGCAATAACCAGACTGATCCCGAGCACTCTCACCCACCTGAGGAGCCCTCTCCAGCTTCCCATCAGCTCCACCTCCCGCCCCACACACTTCTCTGACCCAAGAGTTGCAAACGTTCCTACAATGGGCCAAACAGCAACTACCTGCCTTGGCCTTCGCAGCCACACGCAGTCTGGAATTCTTGAATTCTCGCAACCCTGAGGGTGTACAAAGCTCCCGTGGATCTCAGTGGGCTGCGAGTGGGGGCGGCTGGCAAGCCTGCTGCACTGGCTGATTCCGCCCTGGCAGGCAACACCCTGCTCTCCCAGTCGTCTTTCAAAAACCCTCTTTTCCCGCCAGTCACCACTCCATCTCTTTGATTCCCTCTTTGCACAAATCTCCAGAAAGCTGTCTATGTTCACCGGTACTAATTCTCTTTCTCTGCTCGGCTCTTAACCCTGCAGGCCCACATCCCCGACACCCCTGTCAAGAGTCACCGGGGCCTCCAGATCATGGGCCTCACCTGAGGCCCAGCAGTAGGAGACCCGGGTTCCCAATCTGCCACCTCCTCTGGGCTTGGGCTTTCCTCCCTCCTCCCTGGCCACACCTCCTCCAAGTCTTCCTCGGCCTCCTCTCTTCTTCCCAACCGCTCAACGCCAGGGCACCCCAGGGCCCAGATGGCCACCTTCTGGGTGAACCCAACCAGCTTGAGGGTCTGACGGGCCCAACTTCAGCTCCGGGCCACACCCTGCTCCTCAGCACGACTGCTGCTCTGACTCTCCCGCAACCTCGCAGTGCGCTGTTCCGTCGGCACCTCGGTACACCTGTCAGCGTCTGGAGTCCAAGACAGTCCCAACAGCTCCAGCCTCTCAGAGTCCATTACCTGTGAGCCCTTCCCACTGTGACAGAAGGGACAGCGTATCAGGTACAGATTAGGTTACGAAGACACCGTGCTTTCACCTGGGTGAGCTGTTCTCTCTCTCAGCCTTCACTCTGGGGGAGGCCGCCCTGCGGTGAGGCTCACGTGACGGACCGGGGCCTCCTTCCGACAGCCGGCTGTGCGAGTAAGCAGCAGAAGCTCCGAGCCCACAAGGACCTTGGGAGGACGGCAGCCCTGGCCAACATGGAACTGCAGCGAGAGACTGTGCAGGGGCCACCCAGCTAAGCCACTCCCGGCTCCCTGACCCCCAGAAGTTGGGGGATATCGTCTGTTGTTTTAAGTTTCTAAGTTTGGGGGTGCCTTCCTTGTTATGCAACAAGGAACATGATGTCCCAAGAGAAGCTCCTGTGTCCCTTTCGCCATGTCAGGTCACAGCAACTCCGCCCCTCCCGGTGCTCAGACCAAAACTGCACCCTGGCAAAACCTCAGCATTGCCCGTGGCGCCTCACCCCTTCACATCCCACATCCTGTCCATCCTGAATCTGACTGGTTTCCACCAACCGACCACCTGATGCTCCTGACTGGTCTCCCTGCAGGCCCCCCTCCCACCTCCCTACAGACTCTTCAACACAGCAGCTAGAGTGACCTTTGCAAAACACAGGTCCTGTCACTCCTTAACCTCACCTCAGAGTTAGCGGTCAATCGCTACATTGACCTAAAAGCTCAACATGCTGATACCGGGCCCCCACCTCACCACCTTTCTGACCTTCTGTCTTCTCCTCACTCTTTTTTTTTTTTTTAAGTTTTTATTTATTTTTGAGAGACAGAGCGCAAGCGGGGGAGAAGCAGAGAGAGAGAGGGAGACACAGAATCTGAAACAAGCTCCAGGCTCTGAGCTGTCAGCACAGAGCCCGATGCGGGGCTTGAACTCATGAACCGCGAGATCATGACCTGAGCTGAAGTCAGACACTTAACTGACACCACCCAGGCGCCCCTCTTTTTTTTTTTTAAGTAATCTCTACAGCCACTGTGGGGCTCGAACCCATGACCCGGAGATCAAGAGTCAGTCACCTGCTCCACCAACTGAGTCGGCCAGGCGCCCCTCTGCACTCACTCCTCTTTTCCTCGGGGCCTTTTGGCTGGTTCTGTTCCTTTTTTTTTTTTTTTTTTTAGTTTATTTATTTACTTTTAGAGAGAGAGCTGGGGAGGAGCAGAGTGAAAGAGAGAGAGAGAAAATCCGAAGCAGACTCCACACTGCCAGTGCAAAGCCTGATGTGGGGCTTGAACTCACAAACTGGGGATCATGATCTGAGCTGAAATCCAGAGTCAGACGCTTAAACAACTGAGCTACCCAGGTACCCCATCTCTTGGCTGGTTCTTGAACGCCAGTCCCTACTGCCCTAAGGCCTTCACCTGCCTGGAACCTTCACCTGACACCCACAAAGCTCTCTCCAGCCCCTCCTCCTTGCCTACTCAAATCTCAACTCTGCAAGGAGGCAAAATTTAACACCACACCCGGCTCCCTACTCCCCGACCTTGCTCTGATGCTTTCCACAGCACTTTAAACTATAGCCCAAGGCGGGGCACCTGGGTGGCTCAGTCAGTTAAACATCTGACTTCGACTCTGGTCATGATCTCGCAGTTCATGGATGGGTTCCAGCCCAGCGTCAGCCTCTGTGCTGACAGCTCAGAGCCTGGAGCCTGATTCAGATTCTGTGTCTCCCTGTCTCTGCCCCTCCACCACTCATGCACGCACGCACTCTTGCTCTCTCTCTCTCTCTCTCAAAAATAAACAAAAAAAACAAAACAAATAAACGAACTCTAGCCCACGGTATTACTGGCTGTGTGTGGTCTGTCACCCACTGGAACAGCAGCACCACAAGGGCAAGCCTCTCTACCTGTAGTGCTCACCAACATCTCCCAAAACAAGCTTAACAAACATCTGCTGAAAAGACTCGAGTGAATTCCAGTGGGCTGTGAAACCTTATGTAAAAAATATAATGATGTAGGGGTGACTGGGTGGCTCGGTTAAGCTTCTGACTTCGGCTCAGGTCATGATCTCGCGGTTTGTGAGTTCGAGCCCCACGTCAGGCTGTGCTGACAACTCAGAGCCTGGAGCCTGCTTCATATTCTCTGTCTTCCTCTCTCTCTCTCTCTCTCCCTCTCTCTCTGCCCCTCCCCCACTTGTGCTCTGTCTCTATCAAAAATGAATGTAAAAAAAAAAATTTAAATATATAATGATGTAAATGCTTCCCATTTGTCTCTAAAGGATGACAGGCATCAGAGAAGGGGGAACTTTATTGGAACACAGGAGTGAAAAAACTCTAGTTTAGTGATTACAGCAAAGACTCTCTCATACAATATGGGGACTGACGGATTCATTCAATCACTTTTAGTAACCTCTACGCCAAACACGGGGCTCAAACTCATGACCCCAAGATCAAGAGTCCTATGCTCTTCCGACTGAGCCACCCAGGCGCCCTAGTACTCTACATATTTAATGCAAAAACAAACACACGTGTCCTGAAGTAGGTGCCCAGGAAGGTCAGCCTCCTTCCGTCGCCCCTCTGACCCCACGTGCATGCTGCGTCAGCCCCTACTCAAAGCCTTCGGTGATTCCTCCCTGCTCTGGGGTCAACCATCCTGACCACGATGTGCCTTCTTCCCCCCACCCCACTTCCGCTCTACACCCCAGTCCAACCGTGCCTGCCCCCGCCATCCTCAGCTGCTCTGGCCTGTGTGCCGGCTATTCCTTCGGCCCGGAACACCCTCCATTCCCCATCCTTGTGCCTGGAGAAGTCTTACTGCCCCCTTGAGAACAGGTAAGAAACCAGCTCTGGCAAGAAACTTTCGTGGACCAACTCTCACCGCTTGGGCAACCAGAGCACTTGTTTCCTCTACGGATGGGTCCATCACACTAGAAAAACTCCTGTGGGCTCTCTGGCCCCACACGAGACCCAGCCTCGTTCCTTTGGCCAGGAACTTTGTCCCGTCTTTGTCAGCCTTCCTGTCGGACTGACACTCTGGTCTCCCTCGTTCTCTCCTCTACCTCAGCTGCACTCGCTCCAACCTCCAAGCCTGTTTACAGGTGTGTTTCTACTTTGCGCGCGGTCTCTGCCGCCGAGTTTTGGTAGCTTTTGTCCACCGCTGTACCTCCACTGCCCAGCACACAGTAGGCGCTTACGTGATTTGCTGCAAAGACCGAAGAGCGCAGAAGACGCACGGGCGCGGGGAGCGGAAGGCAGGCGGAGCGCTGCGGCGCGGAGAGAGCCGCCCCGGAGGCCGCCGCGCTCGGCGGGGCTCGCTTCTCCGTCCGCCGCCGCGCGCCGCCCTCGGCGAGTACTCGGGAGGCTGCAGGGAGCTGCGAGGGGCCGGCGCGGCCCGCACCTACCTCGGCGTCGCGGTTGAGGCGGTACACGTAGAGCTGCGAGGTGCCAGCCACCACGAGGTTGCGCTCGCTGTTGTTGAAGAAGTTGCAGTACATGGAGAACTCCAGGCCGGTGGGCGGGTGCGCCTGCTTGTACACGGCGTACATGGCGCCGAGCCCGAGCTGCGCGGGGAGGCGACGGGATGAGCAGGGCCGCCGCGCACGGTCCCGGCCCGGCGCCCCCTCCCCGGCCGCGCGCGCGCGCGCGCCCGCCCACCTGGCAGTTGGAGCCGGCTCGTGGGGGAAACCGCACCGCGGCGGACGCGGCCCGGCCGGACCCGGAAGCTGAGCGCCTGGGTTCCGGGCTCCCGCGCCTGCGCAGCGCCGCGGCGGCAGAGTGGCTGCGCGCGCGACAGCGACCCCCGGTGGCTAGGGGGTGGCAGGGCAGCCTCGCGGCTCTGCTCCGAGGCTCTGCGTCCGGAGCCCCGAAATCCCGAGCTCGCTCTGCGCTCGGCTCCCTGAAGCCGGCGGCGGGGTTGGAAACGGGGCTGGGGGTGCGGCGGCTCAGGGCCCGCTGGGCCGGGGGCCGCTCTCCCCGACGCAGGGTGGGGTCACCGAGGAGGGTCTAGGCCGCAGGAAGAGGCGACTTGCCCCCACCAAGCCCGCGTGGGCGAGACGCGGTGCCCGGGTGGGCCAGGAGAGCCTCGCGGTGTGGAGGCCGTGAGGGAAGACATGCGCCCAGTGAGGCTCTCGGCAAGGGCCGCGGCGGCCCGAGCAGTCCGGGGATCGGGAAAGCTTCCCGGAGAGATGACTGGCCGCGCCCCTGCCGCCTCCCGAGGAGGTCTGGCCCTGCAGGTATGCCGGTCCGCCCTCTACAACGTGAGCGCTCGCCCCAGGGCAGCGATTTTCGCCCTTCCCGTCCTCTGCTCCTTCCCCAGGCCCAGCACAGTTGCCCACGTGGAAGACTCTGGAGCCACGACCAAGCACAGCTAACGGAGATGTCTCCTCGCTTGGCAGGGACTCGCCCTGGGTACCGTTGTACAGACCTGGGACTTAGGAATGGAATAATAAGAAATAAAACAAGTAAGGGGCGTCTGGGTGGCTCAGTCTGTTGACTCTTGATTTCGGCTCAGGGCATGATCAGAGTCATGGGATCCAGCCCCACGTCCGGCTACGCGCTGAGCCTGGAGCCTGCTTGGGATTCTCCCCCGCCCCTCTCCCGTGCTCCTGTGTGTGCTCGCGCTCTCTCTCTCTCTCTCTCTCTCTCTCTCTCTCTCGGATAAAAATTATAATAAGTAAAAAAAAAAAAAAAAAAAAAAAGGAAGTATAGTTACACCCAAGAAAATGACATAGAAACATGGCTTTATGTTGCACCCGTATCTGCCCACTTGCTCGTGTCAGCAACAAGGCTGATCCTTTTGTAGTGGACAAAGGGGTCACTCGAATGCCCAGGCAGGCGTGTGACCCCTGAGCCACACCAAACCCCTTTAAAGGTCATAAGAAAAACTGTAGCCGGGACACTAAGTTTTGGCATCTCTGTCAGATGGGCACAGTCATGATGCCCACATCATAGGACGTCTGTGATGATTGAAAAAATCAGGGCCCACAGAACCCTTGGACTGGAGCTTGGCACATTGGAAAATGCCCTAACAAATGAACAAGAACTCATCTGTGGGAGAGGTGGTCGGTGCAGAGAGGGCTGGGGATCCTGAAGGAGCACAGTCCCGGGGAGGGCAGCGGTGGATAGGATGAGGCTCCATCCCAGTCAGAGGAGAGGAGAAGGTGGGCAGCGGAACCAGGAGGTTGCAAGGTTGGCAGTGGGAAGACACAGGTGAGCCTACCTGGTGGATGTACTCTCTCAATGAGAGATGGAGGTAGGGGCCTATCAGCAGATCTGGGGCTTGAAGTTGCTGGGGAGGGACCATGATGGGCTGAAGAATCGTCCAAGGCTGGCGGTGGGGGGGGCGGGGGGGAATGCCAGTACAAGCCCTGGCCTTGCCCTCTGACCCTGAGCTTGGGCCCTGGGGCTAGTGGACACTACAGGCCATGCTCTTGCTCCTCTGAGGCAGCGCTGTGCTGGGAGTCAGTGGTTTTTCTGCACCTTCCTTCCGTGCCAAGAGGCCATCTCCGTGTTGTAGACCAGGTATAGGAGGAAGGTGGTAGTTCCCACATTTCTCTTTTGTGCTGTTGGTGAAGATTCTTGGAGAATCAATACCTCTTGGAGAGGCCAGAGCGTCTGTCTACCGGGGTCAGGCCCGGGAGTTCTCAGATATGGCCTTTTCTGCCTGCTTTGCCACAGATTACTGGCATGCAGCCTCCACCTCTCTCCGGCACAGGTGGACCCACAGAGCGTAACATAAGACTGACTTCCACTCTCGCGCTTTTGTGTCTGTGTGTGTGAACAACAGGCCGAATCTGATGTCCCCTGGACCCCTTCCTCTTTTTGGTCTTTCCTCCCACCTCCTTTCTGCTACCTGGAAAGTGCATTTAAGGGCTAGAGCTCTGGCAGCCATTTTGGACTGTGAGGGGGGTTGTGGATTGAATTATGATCCCAAAAAAAGATATGTTGGAAACCTAACCCTCGGTACTTCAAAATGTGACTTTTATTTGGAAATAGAATCATCGACAGATGGAATTAGTTCAGATGAGGTCATACTGGAGTAGGCACGCTGGTAATCGGTAGGACTGGTGTCATCGGAAGAGAAGAGATACAACAGAGAAGGTCACAAGATGGAGGAAGACTGGAGCTATGCCTGCTACAAGACCCAAACCACACGTGGCCGCCAGAAGCCAGGACAGCCTCATGTGATAGATTGTCTCTAGAGAGTTGAGCAGCAGGGGCACCTGGGAGGCTCAGCTGGTTGAACATCCGACTCTTTATTTCACCTGAGGTCATGAGTTCAAGCCCCACGTCGGGCTCTGTGCTGATAGTACAGAGCCTGCTTGGGATTCTCTCTCTTTCTCTGCCCCACCCCCACTTGTTCACTCATGCTCTCTCAAAACAAATAAACATCAAAAAAATAGAGAGTTGAGAAGGAGCACGGCTTACGGACACCTTGAATTTAGGCTTCTGCCTCCAGAACTGTGAGAAAATAAATTTCTGTTGTTTTAAGGCACCTAATTTGTGATAGGCTGAGCTACAACCTTAGGGGACTACAAGGGTCTGTGAGGATGGACACTTGTGCCGAGGACAGTGCAGCAGAGTCGGAAGGGGCTGGGGCCCCACTGACCACAGGCTGTCACATACTCGGGTCCGACTACCTCCAAGTAGTGATAAACCCTCGTCTCTGTGAGCACGGTGCTTGTTTCGGCCCTTCTGTGAGAAGTAAACAAGTCTGATTCCTGATTGGAGACCGGGTCCCCCTGCTACCTGCAGACTCTGGCCAATTTTTCTGAGTCCACTCCCCACACAGGGCTCCCACATTTCCCCACGCAGGATTGGGGCTGGCTGCCTGGAGATCCCTTAGCACAGGCTCCTGGTGCCTCATCGGAGCCCCAGGGGGAAAGAGAGGTACTGCCCCCCCTCCCCCCTCCCCCCCCGCCCCGCTGCCTTTCTTGGTGAGAGAAACTTCCCTAACAGCAAGGAAAGCAGCTGGGCTCCAAGGGCAAGAATATTTTTATTGAATAGGGATGCTGGGGCATGTGAGAGGGAGACTCTCAAAGGCCTGGGGCTCTCTGGGTACCCAGTTACAGGTTCCACACTGGCTAGCAGACCAAGGAGCTGAGATAGCCCAGGGGGCCAGCAGCCAGCATCAAGGGCCCGAGAGTAGAGGGGGTGGGCATCAGAGGGTGATGTTGTCCTCGTACAGCGACAGCAGCAGCAGGACGGTCCAGCCGCCCAGCAGACCCATGTTGTGCAGCAGGAAGAGGAGCCAGGGCCGCTGGTCCCGCACATGAAGCATGGCTGGAAGCTGAGGAGGAGTTAGGCACAGGTGAGCGACCAGCTCTGAGCCCCTGCTCGGCTCACCCCCAGGGCAGCCGACTCCCGCCCTCAGTCCTGACCATGTCGCAGAGCGCCACGTAGAGGAAGAGGCCAGTGGCCACCGCCAGGATCCAGGCCTCACTGTCCTCTCCAACGTCGACAGCGAGCGCCACGTAGAGGCCGACGAAGGCAGTCAGCGCTGAGGCCAAGTTCAGCAGCAAAGCCCGGCGCACCGACAGCCCCGCGTGCAGCAGGGCAGCGAAATCCCCTGGGGTGGGCGGATGGGGGGGGGGGGTCAAGCCGAGAGCCCCGCCCACAGCCGGGCAGGCCCCGCCCCTGGCCAGCGGCCGGGTCCCCAGGCCCTGCCTCGCGCTGCTCACCTAGCTCGTGTGGCACCTCGTGGCAGAACACGGCCAGCGAGGTGGCCAGCCCGGTCTTCCAGGAGGACGCGAAGGCGGCGCCCACGGCGAGCCCATCGGCGAAGTTGTGCAAGGCGTCGCCCAGCGTGATCACGTAGGGCAGCAATCTCAGCTCTGCGGGTGTGGTGGACGTGGGTCGGCGCCGACCTGGTCCCCCACCTCGGCGCCGCCACCTCTGCTCCCCAGGCCCGCGCTGGCGCTCTGCACAAATCCGTAGCCCCTAATCCTTCTGGGGCTTCCCTCGGGGCTCACCTGAGCTTAATCTCCGGGGCTCCGAGCTCAGCAGCTCCGGGCTCTCCTCTGTCACCTGGAGGGGGTAGGTCTGTGTGGATGAGCCCCCTGGGCAGGGAGGTGAGGAGGGGCGTGGCAGGGCTGGGTCTCCTGATCAGCAACAGAGGAGGCCATGGACAGAAGCGCTGGGGTGGAGGCGGGGCGGGGGCAGAAAGGGGTTCTTGCAGGGGAAACTCCATGTGGGATGGAGACACTGGGGAAGGGCCAGCTCACCAGGTCTGCGCGAGAGCCTTCGTGGGGCTGCTTAGGCGGCCGGAGCTCGCTGGGCGCTAGCTGCAGGGACACTCCGTGGCTGTGGCCACCGTGGCTGTGGCTGCAGGGCCCATCCTTTGAGTCCTGTGGGGACAGTGGCTCAGGGCCCAATGGGCCTCCATGACTCCGCCCCATCCACCCACCACGTCCAGCTCCCACCTGACCTCAGGGTCCAGAGGCAGCAAGAGGTTGAAGAGGTTCTCAAACAGGAAGAAGGTGTAGAGGCCACCCAGCATGGCCACAAGGCGCCAGGTGGACTGTGGGCCAAGGCCCTCCCCGCTGTGCGTGTGCAGCCCTAGCACCTGGGGAGGGAAGGGGGCTTTAAGGCCTCCCCCACCCCACCCACCCCTGGGGACAAGGACGGAGAGGCCAGGGAGATAGGAAGGGCTCCAGGAGGATGGGCCTCGGAGGACTGGGCAGGGAAATTCCCGTCTGGGGAGGGAAGGGCAGCAGGCTGACCTTGGGTGTCAAGTGGAGGACGGCATCCCCAGTGAGTGCACCCACAGCCATGCTCAGGAAGGTCTGGATGATGTAGTGGGAGGCAGCACTGTAGGTGGCACAGGTCAGAAGCAGGAGGCCGAAAATGGCACAGAGGCAGATGAGCAGCGTGGCTAGGGAGCCATATAGATATCCTGGAGAGGGAGCGGGGGCCACAGGGCTGAGATGAGAGCCTTTCTTGCTTCCCAGGGGAGGGTGTCCAAGCAGGGCCCAGGAGCCGGCTCACCAGGGATGCAGGTGGTCAGGCTCTGGCCATTCCTCTGCTTACGCTAACCCTTAAAGCCCCATCCTCTACCCATCTAGGCCCCCACACTTCCCTGTGACCCCAGCGGCCACTTCCTCCTCCCTGTGAGGCCCCACCTCTGTGGCACCAGCACCCAGCACCGATGGGTACGGCAAGCAGGCACAACTGGGGAGGCAGGCACTCACTTTCCGCCTGACTGAGCTGGTCCTGAGTGGGGGGACTGGACTGGGGGCTGCAGGCCCCACTTAGTTGCTGCTGGAGCAGGGCCGGGCTCAGTTGGGCCCAGAGCTCTGGAGTCACCCCCGCCTGCTCAGACAGCCCGTACACGGCCATCACTTCACTGGCACTCAGGCATACCTGAGGGGTGGCAAGAAAGGGGGGTCAGGGACCTGAGCAGACCCATGAGCCCCCACCTCTCCCCGGGACGGTGGTGGATGGGCTGCTCACTGTGTCCCACATGCTGGAGCTGCCGTTAGGGGTGGCAGGGGGCACAGGGCCCTGGTGGTTGGCCCCCTTTCCCAGATGACCATGGTCGCTGTGGTCACTGTGTGTCTCCGCCACTCTCCCTACCCCCAGGCGCTGCATCAAGGCCTCCAGCTCTGGCAGGGGGGACAGAATCACAAAGTGTGTATGGGCTCCAGGCCTGCCCTCCCCAAGGACATGGAGGTCGGGGACTCAGGGTACTCCCAACTCTCTGGCCCCGCCACAGCCTCACCAGCCAGTGTGATGTTGGGATTCTCGCCACTGTGCTGCCGGAACACAAAGTCTACAAAGTACTGGGGGGTCGGCAGGGCATGGAGACAGGACCCACTGCTGACATGGTCCAACAGGGCGGCCAGGACCAGGCCAGGGTTGCTGGGAGCTCCTGCCCCTGCTGCCTCCTCCAGCAGCTGGGGCAGGTCCACACAGGCCTGGGGGAGGGGTCAGGGCTCAGCCTTGCCTGCAGGGTGGCCTTCCTGGCCTCCAGCTCTACCATCAACCCTAGTGCCCTTGCAGGCCACCGACCCTGAGACCCGCCCTAACATGGTGCCAGATCAGGCTTCTCGGAGCACCACCACCTAACCCTGCCAGCCTACGGCCTGTGCTGGGTCTGACCCCTCCCCGAGGGCCCTCCCTATGGGCCCAGGATTCTTCTCAGTCCCTGTCTGATGAGGGCCCTGGGGGCTCCCCAGGTCCCTGTCCTGAGTGGTATCAGACATCCATTTGTGATCCCTGAGCCTCCCAAGTAGGTCCCCAGACTCCCCCAGGTGTCCAAGAAGGCTTCGTGGGATGTTCTGCCCACTGCAGCCAGGCCCAACCCCCTAAGTGGTCTCCTTTCTCCATGGATCCCCTTAGGTCTTCCCCATCTAGTCCCTCTGCCCCACCTACCCAGGCCCTCACCTTCTCTGCAGCAGGCCAGCCAGCAGCCTGGGCCTGAATCCTTTGCAGCAGCCTGCTCAGGCCTGGGGTCAGGGCCTCGGGGCCCTCCAACAGGGCCAAGAGATGGTCAGCACGGGTGGCCCAGCGGCCAGCCTGGACATCTGCACATGTGCCCTTGGGGTCACTGAGGTAGAGGGCAGCGGCGGCACTGAAGCGGGCGATGTTTCTGTGCTCCAGGACTGCCCCCCCGGGGAGCCCTGGCTTCTCAGGCCTGCCCAGGGCCAGGGCATCATCCACAGAGAGGCACTATGGGCAGAGACAGGTGCCTATGGTCAGGAAGCTGCCTGCTTCCCTGTGGGGCCCACACACATTGGTCTCGCCCTCCCCCTCTCCCACCCACCCCTCCATCATCACTCTTTCACACACTCCCACTGTCACCACCCTCTCGATTACACACACACACACACACACACACATACACACAAAAGGGCTCGGGGCAGTGGTCCACCCATCCCAGGGTGGCTTCTTCCCGGAACCACTGCCAGTTTGATGGCCTGGGGACTGACGGAGGAGGCAGCCCTGGGATCCTGGAGCTATATGTATCCGTCACAGCCCCCGATCCTGGGAGAGCAGGCCTGTCTGAACTCAGAGCAGAGGAAGGTGGGCGCTGGCCTGCAGGCAGGGCCTGGGTGCTTGGCCACCCGGCCTCGCCTCGGCCCGCCTCCTGGAGTTTGCCCAGGCCCTTTGCTTCCAGCCCTGGGGCGGAGCGGGCCTGGGCTGGGGGACCCATCGGGTGCGGCAATTACCTTTCCACACGGCCCGTCGGCGCAGTGCACACGGTCCGCCAGTGTATTTAACAGGCTGCCCAGCACCACACGGTCCAGAACACCCTGGCCCGAGGACAGCAAGGTCAGCAGACGGGTAGGCTGAGCTGCCACCATGGTCACCATCAGCACAGACAGCAGCAGCCCCAGCTGGAGTCGAACCAGGACTGTCATGGTCATGCTGAGGCCCCTGTGCACTCTGTGCTCTGGGGAGGCCGCTGACGCCAGGGCTGGCTGGGGCTCTCGGGTCGCCTAGGGCCGGACTGGGGCTGGGCTCTGACCCGCCCGAACGCGTGAGGACCTCTCCCAGGTATTTTTCCTGCAGGGCTCTGTGATTGGCTGACTGAGGCACCTCAGGTTAACCATTCCAGCCACAGGTCCTCCCCGAGGTTGGAGCCACTGCCCGTGGGGGGCAAGAGCTGGGCCCCTTCCTCTGCAAGGACAGCCTGGGCATCTGCTAGCTTGTCTGTGGCTCTGCAGAACTGTGGGGCAGGGCTGCGTTTTCTATGCCCGAGGGGTAACCCTCTCTCTAAGGTCTGCTGCCAACAAGGGGGGCCTGGGCCAGAGGCCCCCAACATTCCACCTGAGAGGCCTGAACACACCCCTGCCCCACTCCCCTCCCAGCCCCTTCCCTGCTTGGCTTCCTTGGTTCAGGCAGTTTAGACACCCTCACCCCACCCTTAGCCTTAGGTCCCAGTTGGGGGTGGGGAGGTGGGGCCCTCTTCTCCCATGCGTTGGGGAGTCGTCCTCCCCTTCCCAAACTCTGGGGAAAATGCCTGAGGAAATGGCCAAATCCCCACAGGACGCAAGGGGAGCCCACTGGGCCTTCTGCTTGCTGCCTCCTGGCAGAGGTTTCTTGGGCTTTCCTGGCAGGAGGAAGTGGGGCAGGATCCCAAGCTCCAGGCCCAGGGGCTCCAGGGAGGGCTGTGACTGCCAGCTCTGCACCCGCCCCTCCCTGTTGGCTCCGTCTCTGGCCTTTGAACCTCTTGGCTTATCTCTGCCTGGTTGGCAGGGGAGGGGCAGGCCCCAGGGAGCCAGCTCGCACCCTTGGCCAGGTCTCAGGGCAGCCTTTGTGGGGTTTTTTTTTTGCTTCCTGGAGGGAGTGTGTGGGCGTCCCCTTCCCCACCTGGTTCAGCTGGCCACTGACCCTGAGCCCTGTGAGGTGTGGTTGGGATGGAAGAGGTGAAGCCCTGGGGCAGCTGGGAGCCAAGGCCCAAGGGACTCTGTCCCCAGAGTCCCATGGGCCCAGGGCAGGGCATCATGCTGAGGGCAGAGTCCTGGGCCTGAGGTCGCCCCCGCACCCCCACACATTCATGCTGGATGGCACCACAGTGTGATACCCCTGGGTCCTAAGAAGGGGCTGGGGCAGAGGAGATAGGAAGAGCCTGACAGGGATTTGGATGATTCTTGGAACCCTGAGTCAGCAAGGAGGGAAGCTGGAGAGATTCAGGCACTCTGAAGACTGTAGGCACAAACTGGCCTTTTTCCTACCCCACTGCACCAGGACCACGGGGCTGGCTGCAGCAGGAACTGGGGACCTGGCTGCTGCCTCAGGCCACCCACTGCTCAAGGGTCTATTACTTCTGGGCAAAGATCTCAGACCAGCCTTCTAGGCTGGCCTTCCCAGGTCCCTGGGCTGAGTGGCAGAATTGCCTGAGCCATTGAGGCTTGTGGCTTGCACTCCCTGGGGCAGCCCCTTTGACCTCAGGAACTTCATGCTGGCCCATATTCCTTTGCTTCACGCACCCTCCACCTCTCCCAGCAGATGCCCTCCATCCCAGTCCAGAGTGGCCGCAGAAGGCATCACCAGTGCCCCTGCTCATCTGACTGCCCCCTCCCTGGTGCTGGGGTCACCCTCTGGGTGCTGCACCCTCTCTTGTGTCCCTGGGCCCTTCCTACATCATCCCATCATCCAACACGCACACTGCAGTCCCTCCTGTCTTCAAACACACCTGTGTCCATAGCAGCACTAGTTCAACCTCCAAAACACAGAAACAACCCAGGTGTCCACTGAAGGATGGATGGATGAATGAAATACGGTCTATGTAATATAACGGGAACCCTGGCAGGCTCTTCCTATCTCCTCTGCCCCAGCCCCTCCTTAGGACCCAGGGATATCACACTGTGGTGCCATCCAGCATGAATGGGGGGTGGGGGGAGGGCGACCTCAGCCTTAAAAAGGAAGGAAACTTAGGGGCATCTGGCAGGCTCAGTTGGTACAGCCTGTGACTCTTGATTTCGGTGTCGTGAATTCAAGCGCCACATTGGGGATAGCACTTTAACAGATTTTTGACACATGTACAACATGAATAAGCCAATCGCAAAAAAAATAAACCCTGTATGACTCCACTTGTAGGAGGCACTTAGTCAAAATCTAGGAACAGAAGGCAGGATGGTGGCGGCCAGGGGCTGGGGAAGGGGAACGGGGAGCTAGTGTTTACTGAGGACAGTTTCTGTCTGGATGTGGTGATCGCTGTACAGCATTCTTAGTGTACTTCATGCCGCTGAGCCTTAAAACGTTTAAAATGGTCGGGGCGCCTGGCTGGCTCTATCGGTAAAGCGTGTGGCTCTTGATCCCAGGGTTGTGGAGTTCAAGCCCCACAAAAAAAAATAAAATCTTTACCAAAAAAGGCAAATTTTATGTTGCCCTTAATTACAATAAAAAGAAAAAACCGTATCGACCAAAACAACCTCCGTTGCCCCTTCAGCTGCCATCGACATCAGGATCTGGGGTCTCTGGCACTGGCAGTCTCTTCCAGGCTCCTCTGAAGCCCCCCTCCACCCCACCCCAATCCTGTCAAAGTCCCCAAGGGCTCCCCAGGCCTCTTAGTGGTGAGTTTCCCCATCTCAGTCTGCCCTGGACCCAGCTACTTGTCCGCGGCTAGGGTGTCTCTGGGTTTCCTTGGCCCCAGCCATCCCTTCTTCCGCTCCTTTGTGGTGTTTCTATCCCCAACCTCCAAGTGTGACAGTACCAGTCCCAGGGCCTCTTGGGTACAGTTCCTGGCACCTATCAGAGTGAGTTTTTGCCATGGAGCTAAAAAGCCTTCATCGTGTTCACTTCCTTCATTCTGAAACTCCAGCTTCTGATGTCCAGCCACCCACCTGATGCCCTTGGCCAGCTGACACAATTAGATTCCGCCTGTGCCAACAGCTCTGGCCACACCCTCACGGAGCCCCTCTGGGTGCAGGTGTCCACATGTCCACAGGAGCTCCTCCGTCTAGCTGTTCTAGTGCAAGGCCTGGGTGTTCACTGCACACCACATCCAGCCCAGCAGCAAACACTGTGGGTGTGACACACAGCACGGCCCACACCCAGAACCGAAGGACCCTTCTCTGCCCCCCCCAACCCCCACTGGGCCAGGCCCCCCATGCCAGTCGCCGCTCTCTGCTGTCTTTCCCTACTAAGACCCAAAGGACATGGGGCATGCCTCCGCTCTGAGGCCCCTGCTGGCATCCAGGGCTCCAGATACATTCCCAAGTCCTCACCTGGCCTCTCTGTCCCCCTTCTGCCAAATGGCTCTCTACTCCTCTCTTCCTTGCTGACTCTGCTATCCTTGACCGCCTGCCCTGTGCAAAATGGCACCTCCCCAACTGGCAGCCAGTTCACACACAGACTTTATCACCATCCAAAATACTACACACCTTACTTAATTGCCTTTAATGCTACAGACATCCAGAAGTACCACTAGGAAAAAGGAATGCTACAATTAAGCTCTAGCCTGTCCCTCATCCCAGTGCCATAGTTGCCAAAACGTGACACGATGCACCCTGGAATCCAGAGCCTTGGTCTGTGGCTTGCTGCCAGCTGCCTGTGAGGAGGTGGCTGTGACGCCGGGGGCCAGGGCTTCTGCAGGGTTGACAGCCCCTGGCCTCGCAGCAGGTGCAGTAAACACTGGTAACTGAGCCAGCATCGGCCTGTGAACACCCGTGTCCCCACCCGAGGACTGTTGCTTCCCCCACCTGACCTTGCTCCCGAGCAAGGGACACCTTTTGTGGTGGGCAAGACAAACTGTCTGTCCCGTGAGTCATCTACTGGGGCCCCGGTGAACCACTACAAGGACAAGGCCCTGCGCTGGCCTGTGGCATCCCCCAGGGCAGGGAGAGGTACCGGGGGCAGCACAGCAGTGTTCCGGCCCCCCAGCTGCTTAGAGCTCTCAGGTGAAGGGTGGGGAAGCGGATGTGAAAGGCAGCCTCCTCTGTGGTCAGATTCAAGCTTTACCTGGCCCCTGCTCCCAATCACCCAGGGAGCCAGACCCTTTCCTGAGGAACGGGCTGCACGTTCAGAGCCTCTGTGCTCCAGCGAGGCAGGATCCCACCCGAGGCCCAGAAGGAAGACAAAGAGGCAGGGCAGGCCCGGCTGGGGGAGGGCAGCCACAGCAGGCATGGGGGGTGAGAAAGCATCTTTATTGTGGGGAGGGCAGGGAGAGAGCTCTGGGGTGGACAGAGGAGCTGCTATGAACAGCAAGGCGCATGCAGACCATCCAGGGGTCGAGCGTGGAGCGCAGCTGCAGCCCCTCCACCGGGCCCACCGGACAGCCTTCCTCCCCAGACCCCGGGACAGGGGGCCTCAGGCATGCAGGAAGCGGTTGAAGGCGTTGTAGGCCGACTCCAGGTCAAAGAGCATCTGGCGCACCTGGGAGTCATCTAGCTCATCAGAGGCCGACATGCCGCTCAGGGTCTGCAGCCTGTGGGAGCACAGCACTGAGGTGTGTGCACGGGAGGGGCTTCTCGGTCCTTGACGGGGCAGGGAAGTCTCGGGCAGGGATGCTCACCACTGGCTGACGGTCTGGCGGCCCTCGAAGTCGGGGGGCAGGTGGCTCATGCGGTGCATGGTCTCCATCAGCTCCCGCAGATCAGGCTGGATCTGTGGACAGGACGCTCGGCTTCCTCTGCCAGGAACTCTCTCCTACCCCCGCCCCTGCCACTCCCTTCTCCCAGCCACCCCTCCATCCCTCTGTCCCCTCCGGGAGCCACACCTCATCCATGGCACGGATCTCCAGGCGCAGTTTGTCCATAATCGTGATGAAGAGCTGGGAAGAAGTGTGTGTGTGAGGGACCACAGACCCGCCGTAGGTGCTCAGGGTGGGGGACTCCTTGCAGCTCGCGGGCCTGGTTCCTCTGTGGGGCCAGGCCCAGGTCAGCCCCCACCCAGCCCGTCTGGCCCGTTGTCTCCCTCCTCAGCCTCTCTCCTTGGCTATCTGGTCACTGGATCCCTGCTGGACCCCCCTGTTCCCATAGCCCATGAGCTCTCCTCTATGCCACCTGGCCCACAGGGTTTTGGCTAGGCCTCCTGGAGCTGTGGGTGCATGGGAACCCTGGCTGCACTGACCCTCGGTGCCTCCCACAGGGGTCTCTCTTGGATGCTGCCCAGGGAGAAGGTCCTGCCCACCCCTCATTCCTAACTATGAAGACCCCCTCCTGGTGTGTGTGAGGGCTGCGCAGCCCTGGGAGCCCCGGGCTTCTGTGTACACGGTGGCCATGGCAGGCAGCGTTGGCCCCCCTGACCTCTCGTAGGCCCCCGAGGCCGCAGGAGCCCCCCTGGCCCCTCATAGCTCCCCGAGGCCGCGGGAGCGCACCGAGACCACGTCTGCAATGCAGCGGTTCAGGTTGCCCTTGTCATCTTTGATGGTGATAGGACGGTCCTCTTTGATCCTCTCCATGGCGAGTGGGCAGTCCAGCTGAGGGAGGGCAGGTACCATGGGTACTGGGCCTCACAGGGCAGGTGGCCAGACCCTCCCCAACAGCACCCACACCTCCCGCCTGCTGTTCCCCGGGAAATGGAGGGGCCGGCTCACTCACACGGAACTTGCGGCAGAATTCATCAATGGAGCTGATTTCTGCGCCCTGAACCTGCCGGAAGGCGGCTTTGTACTGGACCAGGAGCCGAGAACAGGCTGCAGTGTACCTAGGGAGAGGGCCAGGCTGCTGCCCTCAGTACAGGCTAGCCCTGCCCACACCTCCCCTCTCTCTCCGCCCATCCAGACACAGGGCAGCTCTCAGAGAGATCAGAGATGGGCCACGAAGGCTGAGGCTTCCCTTGGAGTCTAAATACAAGACCTTGGGAGGACAGTAAGCAGAAGAGGGAAGTGGCCCAAATATGGCTGGCTGCCACACAGGATGAGCCCAGACCCAGGCAGAAGCCTGGCCAGCCCCCTCTTCTGGAATACACTGGCCACACCTCCACATCGACAGCTTGTGGACCTACAAGGCAGGCCTATCTCACTGAACAAAGGCCCCGTGTATCTCCTAAGTGCCAGGCCTGGCCAACAGCGCCTCACATGCTGATCTCCCTGACCCTTCTGCTTGCCTTCTGAAGCCCTTTTGTCAATGAGGACATCTGTGCCCAGGGAGAGCCCCCGGCACAGGGGGAACCCCCGACCAAGGTGGTAGACAGGTCTCTCCTCCTGAGACACTTCTGTACCACGACTAGGACTTCCTGGCTGAGACGGTGCCAAAGCCACAAGCACCCAGGGGCAGCCTCCTGGTGCCGGGTGGTTCCCACAGGAGTGGACCCCCTCACAGCCTAGAGGAGGCAGGATCCATACGAATCCCCAGCTCAGGCCTCAGACCCCTGCTCTTGCTTCCTCCTGAGCACCCATGCCCTGGAAGGCAGAAACAAGCTTCCACAGACTGGCTCTTATCACCGGTGCAAGGTCAGTGGGCTCTCACTCGTTGGGGGTGACGCAGTCCTTGATGTATGCCTTCTCCAGAGCCTGCATTGTCTTCACAACCGCAAACAGCTCCGCCATGTTGTCATATCTGAGGATAGTGTGTCCATCAGGCCACGGCTACCAAAGCCCAGGGAGGGCACTAGCCCTCCCAGGGTGAAGCTGTGGCAGAGTTCTGCATTTCAGCGGCCTCTCCCCCCCTGCCCCAGCAGAGACTCCTTGGGAACTGTTTCGCCAGCCTGACCCCAGAATGGGGGTGGTCCAGAGGTTGGGGGAAGTTACTCAGGGGAGGCAGGTGAACATGGTGTGTGTGTGTGTGTGTGAGAGTGTGTGTTGGGTGGGGGCAGTCCAAGAGCGGGACTCACTTCTCCCGTTCCCGGGCGTTCTTGTACAGCTTCACCTCCTATTGGAGAGAGGACAGCGTGTCAGCCCATGGTACCAGGGTGGCTGCGGGGTCTAGGTGAGGCTCACACAGGCGCTGGCCAATGCTGGCCAGGTGGACATCTGCCACTCACCTCATATAGCTCCGGCTTGTTTCCAGGGGCTGCAACAGAGCAGAGAGCTAGCAAGCTGGCAGCAAAGGCAACCCCAGGGGGCTTGTCCACTGGCCCTAATCCCAGCCCCATTTCATTAGCCCACCCAAGGCCTCACCCTGTGAAACATCCCAAAGAGCCCAGAGGGAACTGGAAGATAGAATTCTACTCCCAGCACCCCACCAACTTGTCGCAGGGTGGGGGACCTGAGCACATGACACTCCTCTGGAGCCAGGGAGACACATGCCAGGCCTGGCTCCTCATTCCACCGCTGCTCCTCAGTTACCTCACTCTACAGCAGGGTCACCACACCTTGCTTATGGTGCAGGGACAGGGCACAAATGATGTTTGTCACATGCTTTGTGACCTTTTCCTTGGCTTGACTCCAGGATACCCAGGACCCCCTGAGGTTCCAGCCACACTAAAGCTCTTATCTTTGTGCCAAGTGGGTCCCACCTGGAGGTCATCTCTGGGCCCCCTGGTGATAAACTGCACCAGTCCCTAGCTGCCCACTGAGGCTTGTATGGGGGAGACACTTATAGCTCCTCCCCCACCCCCCCAACCCTTGGCCTCTGCAGCAGGGCCTGAAAGCCTGGACCCTCTGGGTCCCTGGGTCCAGCTTGGGCCACACTCACCTCCCATGCCTGGAGTGGCTGGGATCCCGTGAAACATCTTGTAGGGCTCAGGTGGCCACAGCAGAGACCTGGGGAGTAGAGCCAATGCCAAATCAAAGGTGACCCCTAATACCCCTGGGTCTCATGTGCTGGACCTCATGAAGAGCTTCCCTGCCCTCAGCAGAGTCAGAGTCAGACAAGAGATAGCTGAGATAGGGGAACTGAAGAACTCCATGAATATCTGCTTTTTTGCTTCCTTTTCTGCTTTTATTCTTGCTAGCACTTGTACCCCTGCCTTGCACATGCCTTGTAGCACAAATAATGTATGTCTACCTTGTAAAGGTCAAGAAGTTAATAATTTCTTTGGAGTCAGCACAGTAGATAACATCTGAAGAGTGACCGGGCAAGGCTGTCCTGTGCATATTCCAGGCCATTGACATGGGACTTTAGATATCTTGATGTCAAGACCCCCAGGATATGTCTTTGTCCTGACCAATGTCTGGATGCCTGAGAGGACATAACCCTCAATAAAAACTCCTGACCCCAATCAGAGACTCACTATTCTTTGCTTTCCGAATTTCCCAGATGCTCCCTCTGCTATGCTCTGTCAGTTATGCTATTGAATAAACTCTGTTCTCACTTCCTTTAGACTCACATTTGATTTCTAACCTGTGTGAAGGTAAGGACCCTCTTGGCTGGTCCAGCAGGGACCCCCTCTGAGCCCCTGGACCTGGCCTGCCTACATCATAGTGATGAACACACAAGGTGTTATGTGCTGTGGTGAGAACACCAGTTCTGCCCTAGAGACTGTCAGGAGGAAGTGGGTGCTGAGGAGCATCTCAGGAGAGGAGAGACCAGTGGCGAGGGGTGGGGGCGCACTGAAGGATGCAAGGCAGAAGATAAGAAGGTGGCAAGTTTCAGAAGACCAGGGGAGGAGCATTTGGGCAGAGAGAAAAGCGTAAATAACACAAGGCCTTTCAGAGGAATGCAGTGAGAGGGATAGACAAGCGGGGGACAGAGCTTTCCGAATGAGGATGGAGGCGGAAACAAGGTACACAGCTCTGGCGATCAGAACCGAGTTTTCTACTAACGCAGCGGGACTCACTGACAGATTAAACATAAGCTCTTGGGGCTCCCAGGGGGGAAGTGGGCTGAGAAAGAACAAAAGCATGAGGCCGCTGGGAGGGTCCTGCCCACCCAGGTAGTTGATGCAGTGCCTAGAGTCAGTTTCAGCCATGCTTTGGACATGAAACCAAACCCACTGAAGAAGTATTTGAAACAGAATGTTAGTTGAAAAGGAATCAAGAACAAGCCCCCTATTTCTGGCCCGATGACAGTCACGTGAGCTGAGTCGGAAGAGATGGAAAAGGAGCAGGCTCCCAGGAACGCTCGCCCTGGCGCTGTTGTGTGGGGTTTCAGAGGCTCCACAGTCATCCAGGGTGTGCTGAGGCAGTTCAGGCCAGAGGAGAGGCCGGGCTAGCTAGCACCGCTGACGCCTGACACTGGGGGTAGGTGGCATCACACAGGGGACGATTAACAGGGGAACGAAGAGAGAAAGCAGCCCGGGCTGGAGCCCTAGGGTACCCAGGGATCAGAGGGACCAGAGGGAAAGGGTTAAGGAGCACGTCTCCGAGGGAGGGATCTTGTCAGGGAAGGCAGATGCATTACAGAAGTCCAGCGGGTGGCAGCTGGGAGACTACTCAGCAACCCGTCCGGAGCTTCTAAGAGGGGGTGCCCGGGCGGAGAGGACTGAAGAGTGGAGAAATAAAGGAAAGAAAGCGCCTGCAGTTCTACGGTGGGATTCCACTCTGTCGCGAAAACGAATGTCCCCTAGCTACAAACGAACATATAGCTAAATCTCAGAGGCCGGACACTGAACCGAAAAGCGAGTTTCTAGAATAATGCCCACATTTGACTGTGTAGATGCCGCCCAGGCTGCCCCCGGGTCCAAGCGAGCAATGAGGCGCCCCGAGTGGGGCGGACCGTGGGGGTGAGGCCCGACCGGATGCGGAGGGTGCACGCGGGGTCCGTGTGCGGCTCGGGACGGACCGGCACCCGCGGGACACACCCGGGGCTCCCGCCCGCTGGGAACGCCGCTCTCAGGGGCGTCAAGCCCGGGGAAAAGGCTTCGCAACGCCGGGCGGGGCCGGGGCTAAAGGGACTACCCCAAGATGAGGAACGAGGTGCCTGGGCGCGAGGGGGACCCTGTGCGACAAGACGACGCGCACGGACCTAGCCCAGCGGCCTTTTCCCATCCGGTTCAGCTGGCCCTTCCTAGCTCGCCCCACCCGGCCCGGGGTACCTGCGCTCGCTCTGCCGGTCGGGGGGACCCGCGGCGCCGCGCTCCCAATCGACCGCTCGGCGCTCTTTGACGTTTGCGCCTGCGCACGCACTTACCCCTAGCTCCCGCAATCTACGCTCGATCACCAAGGTCTGCCCCTGAGCCCACCTCCCTCCCAATCGACTACCACCATGACGTCCGCGCCTGCGCACCCGGAAATGGGCGCGTCCCGACTCCTGGCCACGCCCGCGGCCGTACAACCCACAGGCGGGAAGGGGCTCCGGGAAAGGAGACTGCCCTCTCCGCGTAACCACCAAATGACCAGAGCTGCCCCCAGTTCCAGCGGGCTCTCAGCTCCCCTACAGCAAAGTGAACCCCCGCTTTCCCCCTCCCACCCGCCTTCCAGGCAGCAGCGGGGGTGGAGGCAGCAGCGGCGATCGTTTATTTGAGGCGAGGGTGGGTTGCAGGGCAAGGGCAGCGCCGCCTGTCAGAGGCGCCGGTAGAAGAGCTGGGGCCCTCGGTCCAGTGTGCACGCACTTCCAGGCTGGCCGGGCAGCAGCTGGCGCAGGGCGTCACGGTCCTCGGTGGAGAGGCGTCTGCTGCACAGCTGCAGCTCCTGGAGCTGCTTAGTGATCCTGCCCCAGAGGCCCAGGCCCAGGGGGCCCTGGACAGCACAGCCTGCAGGGGGGGGGGGGGGAGCTGGTCTCAGGGAGCAGGCCCCAGCGAGGTAGACGGGGGAATCCCGCAGGAGCCAGTGGCGTTCGCAGTACACCTATGGAACTCCCAGGCCTGTGTTCTTTTCTACCAACGTGGCCCTCAGGAAGAGGCCACTTCCCCTGAGCCCCAGGGGCTACAACCAGGTGCTTGGGCAGATGCCCAGGAGAGGCCCACTAACACCCTAGGAGGGCGTGTGTGCTTCCAGAGAGGCCACCCGGTCCGTGGGCTCCTTTCATAGCCAGTAGGCAGGCAGGAGGGAGACTGGCTAAAATAAATGCTGCAATCACATCTGTGCCTCTGACAGTTTCTATGACAATGCCTGGGGTCTTTCCATCTGTAAAATGGACACTATAGGAATGCCTATGGGTCTTAAGAGGACAGACACTAAGCTGTCAAGGTTTGATCTCCAGGGAGGCCAGAGTGCCCAACAGGCTCAGGACCCTAGGGAGCTAGGGGAGAGGACAGGTACAGATGCCAGGTGTGTGGGAAGCAGCCCCTTAGCTGTGTGCAGATATCCCACCAGCTTGCCTTCAGGGCTGCCTTCTTGGAGGAGCCGGCTTGGCCTTGTGGGGTGGGAGTGAGGAGCAGGAGGAACCCACGGGTTCCCTGTGTACACACCCACTCCTAGTCCTTATCCTCCTAGAGGGCAAAGCCTGGTACTCTCCTGCCCCAAGCCCTGGCTGGATGTGTCAGGCTATTGGGTGGCCAGTTTACCAAATTAATGTCTCCTGGGGTCATCGTCAAGGCAGCTCTGGTAGGGTACTGTGCCTGGGTGTGGCCAAAATGAGAATACACAGGCTGGGAAGGTAGAGTCAGGGCAGGCCCTGCCTGGAAGTGGGAAAATCCCTCGGTGGCAAGTTTTTGCCATCCTGATCTTGAGCTCTGTCCTTTTGCCAATGGTAATTAGGAAATCCTTGTGAAAGGGGACCCACCCCCATCCCCCCACCCCAGTCACCATGGTCTCTGAGGTTCAGGCTGAACAGGCCAAAGGCAAAGCCCCCATGGTCCTCCCTGCCCTGTGTTAGGAACCGGGCTTATACCCCCTTCCAGTCACACTGGTCACTGTTCCCCACTGTATCTAACTAAAGGAGCCCAGCCCACCTTTGCCATCTGGCTGGTAGCAGTGACAGCCCATTTAGAGGAAGCACCAGGGCTTCGGGTAGGTCCCCAAGCTCACCTGACAGGCCCAGGAAACTGAGGCCTTGGGGCCGCACCTGGAGGGCAGACAGGAGCTCCTCCAGGCCAACACGGCCAATCTCAGGGTTGGCAGACAGGTCCAGTGAAATGAGTGAGGGGCAAAGAGGAAGGCATCTAAGACAACAAGGGAAGAAATAAAGGGGTCAGCCTCTAGGGAGGGAGGCCCCCAGTACTGCAGAAAGCTGCCCCAGACAAACCACAGCTCTGGGAGCCATAGGCCAGGCCCTATAGGCTCTGCCCCAGTATGCACGGGTGCAAGTACTTCTCTAGGGCCAGCTGGACACTGCCAAGGGCCAGGACCATAGTGACCAGGCCTGGGTATATGCCTCCCTGGCTTGGGTGCCCAACACCGCCAAGAGCCAGCTGAGGCTGGAGGGTCATGAGTGGCCCCGGTATGGGCTGCTACAACAAAGGGTAATGGGAAAGGCTGTCAGGAGCCTCAGGAGTACGGGAAGAAGAAACACAAGGAGGCAGGCTTGAAAGCTGGAAGGAGTGAGGGGAAGAAGCTGTTACTACCAGTTGTTACTACCAGGGCCTCGGGTAGGTCCCCAAGCTCACCTCCCTTCCCTGACCAACCCAGCGCTCCAGGGTACTGGGACTTCAGATCAGACTCCCTCAGAATAGTGCAGGAGTGGGTGGCACAGCATTACCTGCTCAGTTCTCTCACCGCCTTGTCGCCCAGGTGGTTTGCAGACAGGCTCAAGTGAGTCAGAGCACAGCCTTCCTAGACACAGCAGAGGCCCAAAAGGAGTAGGGTTGAGTGGGGCACCTACCCTCTCTGCCTCCCAGTAGAGGACCCAAACCCAGGTCAGATACCTTCCTTCTTCCTCAGAAACAAGGGGCCAAAGACTGCCTGACCCCCAAGGCACCAGAGGGGAGCAGCATCCTTTCAATGTGAAAATCAAAAGGAAACGCCTCCCCTTCTAAGTCATACTCGACATGTGAAAATCACAGGGATCAGCCCCACATGGAAGAGTCAGGGGAGAGAGCCCTAGGAAGCCTGGCCAGACCTTGGGATCTGCCTGGGGTCCCAGGCACCTTTCCTGCTGGCCAGGGATTCACAGCCCGAGGCAGCCAGCTCTCCCAAAAGCTTCACCCACAGCTGTTCTTTCTGAACCTGCAACCCTCTTCCCAGGCTGCTCCTACCCCTGCCAGGTCTCAGGTGCGGAACTGTAGCCCGGACAGCCCAGCCTTGCTTTGCCATGGCACCCCCCACCCCCACCCCTCTCCCACCAGCCGCATACATACCTTAGTCAGGAATCTGACCACAGGCTCCACGAGGTCTGAGTCACTCTTGCTAGCTGCCACAGAGCTAAGCTCCAGGCGCTGGAGGGTGTGAGCAGGCAGGCTCTGCAGGGCCTGGGCCAAGGCACTGGTGCCCAGGATGTTGTAGGACAGAGACAGTGTCTTCAGGTGCTTGGCATCTGCACGGGGGACCAGAACCACTGTCAGCCACACACGGTCACCAACCCAGCCCAGCTGCAGTCCTAGGCCCAACACCTTCATGATCCCTCTGGGGAAGCTATCATCCCTGAGATTTTGTGAGGGAACTCCCACCTGGGGTTTCCCAGGCAGGGAGGGGACAGGGCCAGACTCCTGAGCCCACCCTCTCCCCACCATCTCTGGGCTACCTGACTCCCCCAACCCAAGCCAGGACGGAGTACCTGAGACAGGCCCTGGGCCAGGGTGTCTGTGAATGATGGGGTGGGGTTGGAGAGCACCTCCTGCTGCCCTAATCCCAGACTCTCCTCTGCTGTTGCTCTCACATCCCCAAGCCCCACTTCCTAGCCCACCACTTCTGCAGAAAGGCCCCCTGGAGGACTCCTAGTTCCCAGTCTCTCAGTACTGGGACCACCGCTCTCCGCGGCCTTGGTGTCCGTGGTGGGATCATCTAAGGCAAACGGAACGCTAAGAGCTGGTGAGAATAGGGAGACAGGGACAGCGGCCCATGGCACATCCTAGGGGAATGACCCGAGCCCAGGAAGACCTAGCACATCCACCTATGTGCTCCTAGACACCACGCCTGGTCGCCGGGGCCCCTCTTGCTCAAGGCTCTCTGTGCCCCTGGACATGCCCTTCTGATGGCAACTGGAACCCTGGGGCCAGGGAGTGGACATGCCCATCAGCTCACCTTGGAAGGCACTACCTAGGGCTGCCTGGTGGCTCAGGAAGAAGCTGGGGCCAAAGCCACAGGCCTGGAGATGCAAGGTACTGAGTGAGGGGCAGGCTTGCAGGATGAATGCCAGGGCCTGACCACTGCCATCCCCGAGAGGGTTCATGCTTAAGTCCAGCTCCTCCAAGTTCTGTGGAAGACATGGGCCCCCTGGAGAATCTGGTCTCCTTGCCATCCCAGAGCTGGGCAGAGGTCAGCACTCGCCACTGCACCTTCCCACCCAACGACGGGCTGATTGCAAATGTTCTGATGCCGCCCTGTTGCCAGTCTGCTGCTCCCCATGCCTCTACCTGCAAGGTGGTCTGCCCCAGGAGGCCTGTGGCAAGCTGGCGTAGGCCTTCAGGGCCCAGGTGATTGGAAGAGAGATCAAGGAGAATCAGGCCAGGCATGGTGCCCAGGGCGGCCAGCAGCTCAGCAGCACATCCATCCCCCAGCCGGTTCCCTGCCAGGTGCAGCTCCCGGAGAGCCGCGTGCAGCTTCAGGGCCCGCAGCAGTGGGGTGAGCTGGGTCTGGCGCAGGGCCAGGGAGCAGGCGCTGAATGAGGGCCCTGAGCCCTGGCACTCCATGGCCTGGAGCACCTCCTGGTGCTCCTCTGGAAGGGGGGATATAGCGTCACCAGGACCAGAACCTGCCGTTCTGCCCTGGGAATCCTGGGGGGTCAAACCAAACATCTCCCTCCTCACTCATGAGCCCTGGGACACCCCAGAGGTGCTGCAGAGCCCAATCCCACAAGCCTGTGGGCCCAGCATCACTTGAGCCCCCACACATGGCTGGTGGGTGGGGATGTCCCTTCTCTGACTTGTCAGGTCCTCTCAGCAGGGCTCCAACCTCTGTCACCGCCATATCTCAGGGCCCAAGGCAAGCTCCCTTGGAGAGCCACCCTGGACCTACCCTTCAGTGGCTCTGGTGACTCTATGCCATCCCGCCTCCCACAGGGCCAGTGTTGGGGAACACCCACATGTGTGGGCACCGGGCAGAGGAAGAAAACCTGAGGCCAGATGTCGGGAGGAGGGTGCCTTGGTGGATATCTAGGGCTCTGGGACATTAGGCCCACAGACCTGGGAGTGGCACAGGAAAGTGGACCATGAACACCCAGCCCCTCTGCCCAGGCCACTTCAGGCTCTCCTGGGCTCCTACCTTGCTGCAGGCTCTGGCAGGCCCTGCGGTAGCGGTCAGCCAGCGGGGGGAGGTCCCACGAAGTCACCTCAGCCAATACCTGCAAAGCACCGTCACTAAACAGCCCCGAGGGCCCCCCCACGCTGGGGGCTCTCCTATGCTCAGGGCCCAGGCTCCTACCACTCACCTCCTCGTTGCTCTGTAGCACATCAGGGATGGGGTCCTGTGGGGCCAGCAAGGCTCCCTCCTTTCGCAAGACGAGCCTCGGCAGCAGCCCACAGGCCTGGCAGTAGCGCTGGGCAGCCTGATCAGCCAGCCAGGCCACAGAGTGGACCTCCCTGCTGCAGGGACAAAGGGGAAGCTGGGCTGGCCAGGTCCCTGCACACACTGAGGAAAAGCCTCTAGGGTCCTGCCATCTCTAGGTCTATAGCTCTTCTGTCTGGCTCCCTCCCCTCCCCTCCCGCTGCCCCTGCCCAGGACATGCCCGTGCTCTCTGCAGCTCTTCCAAGCTTTTCCTAGGGGCCACGGGGCCTGACCTAACCACTCCAGTGCCCTGTCTATGCTCCTGCGGGGCACTCTTGCCCTGGCCTGCAACCTCACGTCAGCTATGGTAGGGCCCCTGGACAGCAAGGTGACGCAAGTCAAAGTAAGCCCTTGTGACCCGCGCCATCTGATCTGCAAACGTGAGGGTTCTCCCAGGGGTGCCGGGGAAGCTGGGACTCGGAGGGCATGTGACGCCTTACCTGTGTGGGACGGGGATGAGGAAAAGACTGTCCTGAACTCGCACTCGCACCCGGATGGGAGGGGGCAAAGACGGACCCTGCTGGGTGGGGGCAGGGCACAACAGCCTCAGTCAGAAAACACAGCCGTCTAGCCTCACTGCCCCCACCGCCCCCACCCAGGGCGTGCACCCACCGAGGGCTGGCCCGCCACAGGGCTCTTCTCCCCACTGGGCCCCGAGGCCCTGGAGACACCTGGGCTCCATGGAGGCTCTGCAGCCGAGCTACCGTCTCCACCTGCCCTGACCAGTGCACCGCAACTCCTGAGACGGTGCAGCCGGCTCTGCCTGGCCCGGGCCCGGGGCCTGCTGGAGCTCTTGCTGCCTGACCCCGAGGCACTACGACCGGTACTGTCACCACTGCCTGGGGAGCGGGGCAGATGGCCATCCTGGCGGCTGTGGAACAGTGGTGAGTCGTCCTCCAGCCAGTCTGAGGCCAGACACTCCTCTTCAGGGATGAGCGCTGGCCGTTGCAGGGTGGCCTCGCCTGGACCCCAAGGTGGGCCGGACCCCAGGTGGCAGCTCTGGGCACTGCCCACGCCTCGGACGCCCACCCAGGGAGCACTTGCTGCCGCCGCCTCCCGGTTGCTGGTGGATCCGGGCGTGCAGGCTTTGTCCTGTTGTGGCTGGACAGAATGCCGAGGCCTCTTCTGGTTCGGTCGGGGGGGGCCTGGGTTTTCCTCACCCTCTGAGCTGCTACTGCTGGCCAGTTTGTGCCTGCTCCTCCGAGGCCTGGTCACAGCTGGAACTGTCTGCCCCAGAGAGACCCTAGCACGAGCCTGAGAGGTCTCTGGGGGTCCTGGGCAGGGGCTCGAGGGAGGAGAGACCTCAGGGTCAAACAGATGGTTACGTGGAAGAGCGTGGGGAGCCTGGGAGCCGTGGGGAGCTGTTGGGGGATAGAATCTCGTGTGAGGCAGCGTCCGTCACTACCCAACCACCCATGCTAAGACATCACTTGGAATCAGGGCCTGGGGCACTCTCAGGTCAGGGAGAGCCGTCCCCAGGGGCAGACGGTCTGTACTTGCCTCGGCCTGAGGGGGCCGCCCGGAGCAGCCTCTCCATGGCACCAGCCTTCTCTCGGGTTTCGCTGTCCAGATCCTTGCCATACAGCTTCACCCACTGCTGCAGTGTCTCCAGCGGGCTGTGCCCCTGCGTGGCGGTTGGCTGAGCAGGGCCGGCAGGAGCATCCCACCCGCCACGGCCTGGCCTGTACCCCCACTCACCTTCGTGGTTCGGAGTGTGACTGACGCTCCCCGTTCAATGAGCAGTTCAGCCACCTCGAAGTGGCCGCAGTTGAGGGCATCGTGCAGAGGGGTGATGCCTTCACAGCCCTGGCCGCCTGGGTCATCTACCACAGCCCCGTGGTCCAGCAGGAAGCGGACAATGTCTGTGGGCCAGGAGATGTGAGCTAGCTCCCGGCCTTTGTTGGCCCCCGTCCTTGGCACGTACCAGCCCCGTACTCACCCAGATGCCCGTAATTGCAGGCCTCATGCAGGGGTGTCCAGCCACAGTAGTCCCGAGGGTTCAGGGGGTGGCCCTGAGACCAAGGATGGGAAGGAGCCTCACCTGAGTATCCCTCAGGCTGGCCTCACTGTGGGGCTCTGAGGTCCCAGGAGAGCCAGGGCCTGGGTCTCAGAACTCAGAACGGGCCCCGTAAGTCTACCCTCAGGCCTGGCTCTGCCCTGGCCTAGGTCCTAGCAGAGAGAGATGGTCCCCACACAAGATGCATCATCTCAGGGAGGCCCCTGAAGGGACTTGTGCAGGCCCAGCAGCCACGATGCACCCTGCAGCTCCCATGCCCTGCCCTATCCCCTCAGGGAGACAGTGCACCCCAGGAGAGAGTCCCCATGACCCACAGAGTAGCTAGAACGAGGCAGCAGACCCACCTGCCTTACAAGGTCCTGGACACGACCCAGGCGGCCCTCGATGCAAGCTCGGTGTAGCAGAGTCTCCCCAACGTCATTACGCCGGTTCCACTGTGGACAGTTGTCCCAGGACAGGAAGCAGAGGTGTGAGGGGACCAGGCAGTCCTGGCAAGCATGGGAGGGACACACGCAGTACCCCCACACCGTCCTCACCTTGTTCACCCTCTGCCGGCCCAGGCAGGCCCGCAGCTCCTCGTCCTCCTCCAGCTGCTGGGACCAGCCCTCAGCATCACCCTCTGGAACAGAGCCCGGCCCACTCCACGTAAGCCAAGCCCCCCCGTCCCCAGGCTCCCCTGACCTTCCAGGCCTGGAGGACGGGGGTCCAGTGTGGACTGCTATTCCACTCCCAGCCCTGTCCGTGGTTGTTCCTCACTCAGACCCCCGGCCCACAGGGGATGCACCCGACCTTTCTGCCCACCTGACCCCTGTCCATCATGTGCTGACCCCATGCCCAGACCCCTCTGGATCTCCCCACCCCAGACTTCTGTCCCCTCCTGGGAAGCACCCTTGTTGGGCCAAGTCACGCTCACATTACAAATAGCTCATCCCGTGAGCCCAGGTGCCCTCCACCTGCACGTGCCTGGCCTTCCTGTCTGCATCTGCCTCCCCCAACTCACTTGGCTGACCCCACTCCTCTTCTCTGCTCTTGTCCTCTACTCCCTCTGCTGCTGGTCTTTGCTAGAACCTTCTTCTACTTCACAGGCTCCTCTTACATGACCACTTGCTGAGTGGTATTACCTATAGTTCCTGCTTTGGTCCTCTAACTCTCCTCTGGCTCCCTACACCCACATACCGGTGACACGCAGCCTAACCCCCTTCTAAAGCATGGCATAACCTTCCCACAGCCGTTGGCCGCTCACTGAGAGGTTCTGGAAGCCCCTCAAATTCAAAACTGAACTTGTTCCTTGTGGCCCCAGGGACAGGTCTCCCACCTCCCGCCTCTCAGCCAGAAGCGAGCCACCGGCTTGCACCCACCAGCCTGGCACCCCCTGGGTGATGGCTCCAGCCAATCCTGCACACCCACCTCCCACAAGGCTGACCCCGCCAGCCTTGAGAGAAAGCCTGCACCAGCTCTCAAGGGTTTCAGGAAGTGCTGAGCTCCTGTGCCTGGCAGCCAGCGTGCTGTCTCCACTCCCCTCTTGTCTGCCCTGTGCCCTCCTCTCGTGGTGCCACTTCTCCAGGTCTGACCCTGCACCTCCTTCCCCAGCAGATACCCACTAGCCTTCCCATCAATGACTCCTCCAGGAAGGTTCTGGAGCTGCCCCAGAGCCCCCCGCCCCCACTCCCCTCTTCCATCTACCAGCACAGACCGCCCTTCCTCCACAAGGCTTGAATCCTCCTGTCGCGAGCCGGTGAGCAGCCCCAGTGAGAACTCCACCCTCGCCCGGCCCAGCCCAGGGCCCAGCCCCAGCAGGTGTCAGGGAGGAAATGCCACGTGCAGCTGGCATAGGGGCCAAGGCAGCATTCGGGCCTCACCACTCTCCGAGAGCTCCACGTCGCTGGCCTCGGGGGTGTCACCATCACCCTCCTCCTCCTTATCCTCGTCCTCCTCCTGGTCTCTGGGCACGCTCAGCTCCTGCAGCCTGGCTTCAGTGCCAGGGGCCTCCTGGGGCTGCAGCCTTAGCTGCATGCTGTGGAGGTGCTGTAAGACCTGCCTCTGAGGGGCAGGGGATGCCCAGTTCAGGGCTCCAGGGGCACTAGACACCCTGAACGGGGAGATGGGGGTGGGGAACGAGGACAGGCAGGTCGCAGGAAAGCTGCACTGGGGGGTTCCACGTGCGTGGATGGGCTTCTGTACCTGCAGCTGGGGCCGCTGGGCCTGCTGGGCACAGCTGAGAGCCTTTTGGAAGCATGGTGCCAGCAGCTCATAGGCATCGCCGGCCTCCTCTCGGGATAGCGCAATGTTTAACCAGGTCTTGGCCTCCTGGAGCAGGAGGAGGAGGGATGAGCTTTGTGGCTGCTGTCCGCCCCATGGAACTGGCCCCGGCCAAGGCCCCGTTCCCACTGCTGCCCCCATGAAACAGGAGGACGGCAGCCCTAGAAAGGGAATGCCTGTCCACACAAACGCTCGAGAGTGGCAGTCCTGAGGCAGAGCCGTGAAGACCTACTTGCATAGCCCCTCTGCACCCCGGGTGGGACCGGACGCCATTACTGCTCACCTCCAGGGCGTCGCCACCACGCAGCCTCAGCTCCTGTTCATAGTGGGACACGGCCCGGCGGTGGTCCTTCATGTCTCCCAAGGTGGCGGCCAGGGACACGTGGATGACGGCCAGCTCAGGCCCCGGCCTGCTTAGCAGTTCTGCAAAATACAGCTGTGGAGGCAGTGACAGCGAGGCCAGGGCTGCCTCACACCCCACCAGCCCAGAGTGTCACGATCGCCCCTTTCCTCCCGCCCCAGCAGGGGACGCACACCTGCTTCTGGTAGGCCTCGGCCGCCTTGGGGAAGTCGCCTGCCTTAGAGAACAGGTCCCCCAGCTGCTCACAGATGCCCATGGCACGCCGGGGGTCACTGGCCTCCGACTCTTGCAGCTGCTGCTGCAGCTGGACCACTGCCAGCACTGCAAGAAGAGCCTTAGTGAAGAGGGGACACAGCGTGGGGCTCCAACCCGACCGCCACCTGTGACTCGTGTGCCCTGGGTGGGCCGTCCACTGTCTCTAGGCCTCTGCTCGCCCCTAGGTAAGGGGGCAGTAACAAAACACACCTCGTGGACTTACTGCATGGATCAGGAAACTAGTAACTGACACCTTGAAAAAGCACCTAGCTCACAAGGGGAGCTACTAGCTCCTGCCACTAGTCCTCACGGGCCACACGCGCTGTCTGCTCTCCCATCCTCTCTGGCAACACTTTCGTCTCCGCCTTGCCAAAAAGATCCTGGCTCATCTATAAATGCCCAGCCAGCCTCCTGAGCACCCTCAATGTGTCCCCCTCTGACACACCATGCTGAAGGCTCTGAGAAATGGGGGGGTCTCTTCCCAACAAGAAGGGGGCGGGGAGCAGGAAAAGGCCTCACACTGATGCCGCCATCTCCTCACCCCTTCCGGGGGAAGTTCAGCACCCTGGGTCCCCTTCCAAGGCTCACCATATTTAAGGGTCCGGCATATCGCTGCCTTCTGCAAAGGCTTCTGAAAGCCCAGCCTGTAGGCTTTCTTCAGGGCTCTTTTGGCAGCCAAAAAGTCCCCCAGGTCTTGGAAGATCTGGGGAGAAAAGAAAGGTGAGATTGCAAGCTCCCTGGAGCCCGAGCCCCTCGGCAGGCAAGGCCCAGAGCTGTAAGTGGGCACCTGCGAGATGAGCACGCAGCAGTCGCTCTCCATGAGCTCCTTCCTCAGGGCACGTGCGCACTCACGGGCCCCCTCCAGGCAGCGCATGGCTTGGGAGTGCTGCCCTCGGCGCCAGTGGATGGCACCCAGGTTGTAGCGAGCACGGAATAGGTCCTCGTAGAGGCGGTTCTGCCTGTGGGAGGCGACAGGGCTCAGAGTGACTGGGGGCACCCAAGCGCTGACATGTAGCTGCTGATGCTAAGCCAAGCCTGCTCTATGCCACAGATGTGCGGCAGGTAAGCAGGGAGGGCAGGCGGTGCTCTCTCAGGAGGCTCCTTCCTCCAGGGGCGGAGGCCTTACTCGGCAAGGAAGATGCTCTTCCGGAAATAGTCATTGCACGGGGCCATCTGCTGCAGGCTCTCGAAAGTGAGGCCCAGGTTGAGGTAGAGGCGGGTCCTCATCTCACTCAGCTCTCGCTTGGTCAGCGTCCCTAGAAGATGCCCCCACAAATCCTCAGTGCCTCATCCCCACTTGGGGTATCTAACTCGGGGTCTGTGCAGCCTGTCCCCCACCCCTCTTCCTGTCTCTTGCTGTGGTGACGAGCTCCTGCTGTAGACAGAGCGTGGGAAGGAGCAGACAACGCCCAGACGTGAGGCTGTGGGGAGCACAGGCCATGCACCTCCTCATGGGAGGCTTTGAGGACAGATCTCAGCCTAGCAAAGGGTGGGCCCAGGCAGGTAAAACCCACCATACAGACAGAGCAGACACTGGAGCTGTGGCCTCCTCTGCTAGCAGGTCAGGAGGCAGAGGTTGGGAAGGCCTGGCCTCTGAGGGCCCTCACCCTGCAGCTTCTCGTCCACAATAGCCAAGCTCTTCTCAAAGGCAGTCTGTGCCTGCAGCAAGGCGTCCTGTGACTGACAGTGGTCATAGATGTCCAGGTAAGTGCGGCCAATGGTGGCCCAGGCCCTCTGCAGCTCAGTATGATTAGACAGGGAACGGGCCAGCTCCAAGTAGCGGTGCTGGTGCTGGGGTGCAAAGGAATGGCCATTGTGAGCCAGCTCCCAACCCAAGCAAATCCCATATGTACCCCAACTCCAGGAGGCGCCTACCTCTGCCAAGGAGAACCCCCTATGCCCCTCAAATCCCCACAGAGCAGGACAAAGCCAGGCTGCGCAAGTCCCATATCCTCTGTGCCATGGGCTGCCTGTGGGGACAGCGGTGCCACACTCCAACCAGCCATCATCATCATATGGAGGAGATGCTGACTGGGAGTTAGCTGGGCTGTTGCAGCCCCACTCGCCAGGACCCGAGCAGGCCCTTTGTGGACAGTTGTGCCAACTCCCCAGCTAGCCCACAAACACAGCTCAAGTGTTATGTTCGTTAATGGTTTGTGGGGCCAGACTCCCAGGCTATGATGTGCCTACCCAAAGACCAGACTACAATTCCCTGACACAGGGCTGCCTGAAGAGGCCATGTCCAAGCGTGTCCCCCTCTAGCCAGAGGCCAAGACAGTGAAAACTGTGCTTCTCTCCTCAGAAAGGGACCAGCTCGAAGTGTGGGCTCTGCAGGGCCGGGTGTGGTCAGCATGGGTGCTGGGGGTGGGAGTGGGCGCTGGGGGTGGGAGTGGGCTCTGTCCACCTTCAGGGCAGCTGAGTAATCCTCCAGCTCAGCCAGTCGCTCTCCGATCTTGCGGTGGGCCACGGCACAGCCCAGAGGGTCATCGATGCTCTCCAGGAGCTGTAGCTCATGCTGGTGCTCTCGCAGGGCCTCTGCGTAGCGGCCTGGGCAGGCAGGCGCGGCAGGCTTCAGCCCTGGCTGGGCAGTCGGCCAGAGGCTGCGAGGGCGAGCGAGGGCGAGCGAGGGCAAGCGAGGCCGAGCGAGGGCAAGCGAGGCCGTGGCCGGCCCTGGGCGGCCGGCTCAGCAAGGTTCCTGGCCCCGGCCCTCGGCCTTCCCCCCCCTCCCCCCCCCACCCCCCCCCACCCCCCCCCCGTCCCCGCTGGCTCACCCGGTCCCCCATCCCTTCCTGCCCCCCAGGGCTCCGACCTCCAGCCCTACAGTTCTCCCGGCCCTGGACCACAAGATGGGCCAGGCCCGGGGCACTTACCATGGCTGGCCAGGAGCTCCCCCAGCTGGTGGGAGAGGGCGGCCTCGTCCCGCAGCTGCCCGCTTCTCTGGGCCTTGGCCTTGGCCTTGCTCAGCTCTGCAGAGAGAGGGAGACGAGGCAGGGACGCTAAGCTTCTTCGCCTGAGTGGGCCAGACCCTCTCCTCGCCCAGCATTCCGCCCGGAGACTCACGACGAAGCTCGCGCTCCACATTCATCCTCGATCAGCCGCGCGCGGGGATCCGGACTTCCCGCGTTCCCTGCCGCCGCCGCCGCGGCTCCGCCCCCGCCAGGCGGGGGCCATCCCGGGAAATGTAGTCCAGCCGCCCGAGGCATCGTGGGAGCTGTAGTCCGGCTGACGTCCGGTCAGGAAGGACAGTGAGAGGGTGGCGGGAGGATCGGCTCCTCCGTAGGCTCTTGGGGTCGCGTGGAAGCTGAGCCCCATCCTCACCCCTGATCCCGACCCCGCAGCCGCCCTTGGGGTGCGGTCTCCTGCGCTCGTGCTGCCGCTAACCACTCACACACGCGCAAAGCCTATCTGCGTGAGCGACTTGGGAGACACACTGCCTTCATATAAAAGGAAATGAAGAGATCTATGATCTAATACCCTTGAGTACTTGGATATGTGCATGTAATCAAATACGCCCCTTTTCACAGAGCCCGCGGAACAGCCGCGAATGCAGCCCCAGAGCCGTCGCGTTCAAGGACACAACCCCCCGTGTTTTGGGGGAAAAGGGGGGATGGATGTGTCTTCCAAAGTGAACAAAGTACTTCTTCCTCAGTGCGCACACAACGAACTCTTGAGGGCTTGGTGCACCCAGGCCTCAGACCTCTAAATGCCTGTCCTGTATCCACTGCTTTGAGGAACCAACACCTACCATGCCTTAGAGGTTTCAGTCCCCACTACACAGCACATCCAGCCCCGGATGCAGGGTGATGAGACTGGTGTCCAAAGACCCCAGGGGAGGCCCGGAAAGAGTGTGAGGTGGCTGCATTTATTTTCTGTGGAAGTCAAAACAGACCCAATAGGGTAGAACTCTCAGCCAGTGGATGAACCATGAGGTCCACAGTGGAGGAAGTGAGAGAGGGGGTAGATGGTTCTGTGGGTCTAGGGAAGACTGCCCAGGACCGGTGATGAGGCTGCAAGGAGTGGGGGCAAGGGCAAGTCTGAGGAACTGCAGGAGATGGGAAGTTGGATCCAGGGAACCCTCTTCTCTTGGAAGGGTGAAGGGCTCTGCAGGTCCCTAGTTGGGTCTGGTAGGTGGGGAGCACAACAGGGAGGCCCTGAAACCAAAAGAGCTGCTTTGAGGGCAGGCTGCTGGAGTGTGAGGAGCACAGTGAGGAGTAAGTGGAGATGTGGTAGGGGTGAGAGAGCGAGGCCAACGGGGGTAGAGACTGGCTCAGCTCAATAGGCCAAGGGCAAAGACTGTGTTGGGGCTCCCCTTCCAATGTCAGCATTCACAAGACAGCCCAGAGAGGACCCCACTTCTCTATGCCTCAGCTTTCCCACTGGTCAGGCAAGATGTGTATGTGGGGCAGTACTGAGCAGGGTCCAAGGAGTGGGGGCCGGCAGGGGCAGCAGCTGAGTCCTGCCCAGGACGCTGGCTTCACCCAGGGAAATGCATCCATGAGGCTGGCTTTTCACATAAGGAAACACAGACAAAACATGGTTTGGAATTTTTTTGAAACTATATAGTTACATACAGAAAATATCCAAAGAGAACGCAGACCACAATAGTGACATGTAAGTCATTTCCCACAATGATAAAAACACCTCTCACTTTCCTCTTTAAAAAATTATTTTTATTATTTTTGCAAATGTCTCACTTGGGTGAACTGAGGGATGTAGTGCACATAGGGGAGTGGTGATGGCGGAGGGGGCAGCCTGCTGTGTGCCCCCAGGCCTCCTCCACATCTGCCAAGGTTGCACCCCCACTCTCTCTAGCTCAGGATGCCAAATGCCAAGGGGTCCTGGAGACAGACCACGGGTGTTCTCTCCTAACAAGGAGGTTGGGAAATCCCCAGTAAATCGATGACCCCAGTGAGATGCCACAAGTAGGTTTGTGGCATCAGCTTCCAAGAGTGGCCACAACACACTACAATCTCCCAAGGTACCTGCCTCCACCAGGATGTAAGGCTCAGCTGCTGAGGTGACCGTCAGAGTGGGGGCTGTGTTGGGGAAGGCGATGCTGGGATGTATTACTACCCCTCTTGGGCACCCCCCAGACATACCCTTGGGCTGCCAGAAATAGTGGGCTGTATGCCCCCAGCAACCCGGATGCCCTGGTGCTGCAGAGCCCAGCCCATCTACCACCCCCATCTAAGAGCTGCTAGCCCTAGGACTGTGGGGACAGGGCGCAGAAGGCCCAGCTGGCCTTGGTTTCTCCCTCCTGTGGCCCCCGGCCTGGTCCCCTCTGGCAGCCACATACCTGACCTGCATAGAGATGTTGCCTCCCACCCTACCCCACCCAGGAGAGCCTTCGGGCGCTGCTCCTCTGCCAACTCAAATCTCTCACACACAAACCTAAATTACAGGCAGACCAGGTAAGCCTGCCCCTACCCTGACTTCTCCCCAACATGGTCACTTAGAAATCCAGAAACCCTACACAGAGGGTGTCCATCCTCGAGAGATGCGGAGATCCAGGGACATGGGACCATCCCCTCTACACACAAGACCTAGCACACGGCTACCTGAATGTCATCCTCTGTATCTGCCAGGTGTGTGTGTGTGTGTGGGGGGGTGGATGGTGGGCAGCACTTGAGGACAGGGGGACTCATGCCAGGGTGTGCTCCCAAGGATGTGTTGGGGGCCAGGGCACGTGGTCTTTGTGGAGGGTAGGAAACCAAGTGTAGCACCTCTGGGTGTCCTCAGTGGCCAGGCACAGGTGGCCTTGCAGGAGGGGGTTGCCCCATAAGCCCCACGCCCTAGACTGGAAACAGGAAGCTAAATAGTCTTCTCAGTAGAACTAAGCGAGCTGCCCTGGGGTGAGAATTGGCTCAGAGGGCTGCCTGAGCTAGGCACTGGGATGAGACTCTCACTCTACCCCATGCATGGCTCCTTACCTCTATTTTTCAGCCCCCAACTCTCGGGCCAGGAGAGGGAGGGACCACAGGGAAAGGCCAGGCCTGCGGCTCTGCATGCTTACTGTCAGGGCTGCCCCAAGTGCTGAGCCTACAGGGCCCTGGAAATGGGGAGCGAGGCTGGTGGAGGAGGGCAGAGACTGCTCTGAAGCGTGGGGTAGGCCAGGCCTGGGTCGAGGGAAACGGTTCTTTGGTATTGAAGCAGCAGAACCCTATCGCAAAAGAGATGTGTCTCCTAAGCAAAGGAGGGGAGCCAAGCTTTCCCCTTTCCAGCGGCTCCAAAGGTCTCAGGGTCCTCCACACAGGGCTCCTACCCTCCCTGTGAGGCCCCCACACAGGGCCTGCTCACTGCTCACTGAGTCCGTGAAGAGCTCCCTCCAGTGAGAAGCCACGTCGCCCAGGGACTGACCTCTGGGAGGTGGCAGCCAGTTCCTGATAGCAGCACGGGGATGGCCAGCCCACTGGAAACCTCCCAGCCAGGCTAGCTCACTGCCTGCAGCCCCCACAGCTTCCCTCACAGGCTGGGGAGGCTGCGCTCTCAAGGCTGAATACAGAAAATAGATTCTCTCTTGCTAAATTTACATAACTTATAGAAGAGCCTGTGAAGTTTAATTTTGTTTTCCTGGAAAGAGACAGAATTTCACCCTGCATTCCGAAGCATCTGCTGAGCCCTGGCGGCCAAGTCCTATCTCTCTGGAGCAGCTGGTGTGCGTGTGTGCGTGTGTGCGTGTGTGTGTGTATGTGTGTGTGTGTGCGTGCGTGGTTGCGCGCATGTGTGCGCTGGGGCTGCTGCAAGACCCGGGTCCTGCTTGCTCCCCTGCCCCGGCCTGTGACAGAGGGGGCAGTGTCTCCGAGTCTCTGGCGGGGGGCGTGCATGGAGGCATAATAACAAGGACCTGCGGGCTCTGACCCCCAGGCCAAACCAAAGCTCCCCCGATGTCCAATTACAGCCACACCTTTCCCTCGAACAAAACAGAAAGTAGGAAACAAGGGTGCCTTTTTAATTGCAATCAAATAAGCCGTCTGAAGTCAGCGTGCTCCCTGAGCCCGGCCCAGGGGCCGGGCGCAGCCCAGAGCAGACGGTGTGCCTCACTGCGCCATGGGGGCCAGGGCATGGCCACGGGCTTAGCCCCATTGTGTCCCTGAGCCACCGTCTCCTCTGCAGGTGGCCCGGCCTCCGGTGCCTGGGACAGGGGAGGCGGGGCGGAGGGCGAGGTGAGAGCACTCACACCTTCGCACACGCATGCAGACCTTCCCAATGTTTGCATCTGTTCCTTCTCCTCTGCTAAAACGGTCAGACGGCACTGCGAGGCCGCTGCGGGGCAGGCGCGGGCAGCGCGGCGCCGCCTACTTCTGTATCTGGAACAGGAAGAGCCGCAGGTTGATGTTCTTGGCGGCTAGCAGCTTGTTGCACTCCACAGAGTCGACGATGGGCAGTGGCACGTAGTCCGTCTCGTTGCTCTCGTTGGTGAAGACAAAGTGGTAGATGACGGGGCTGATCTTTACATCATCGTACGGGCCCTTGAGCAGCAGGAAGGAGCACTCCAGGGGCGCCGTGACCTTGCTCTTGAGGAGGAGCTGGAAGGAGAGTGTGCGCTTGCATGACAAGTTGGGATTCCGCTCCGAGTCGTTCACGCGTGCCTTCAGGACCCACGTCTGGTTCAGCACCGTGAACCTTGGCGTCTCGTAGTACAGGCGCGTGATGAAGTCATCTGTGCGGTATGGCCGAAACTGGACCTCTGTGGAGACAGACAGGCCGGGAAGAGCCGGCAGTCAGTGTGGGTGGGGCCGGGTGGCGGTGCCTTCCGAAGGCCGAGGATGCAGGCTCAGCCAGGGAGGAAGGCGACTTACCAGGAGGACACAGCGTGCTCTACTTGTCACAAGGCAAATCAAACGCAATTATGGCAAATGGAGGCGCACACAAGCTTTGGGGGAAACAACTACAAACAGAAGTAACACGCATTAGCTGCAGGGAGTCCAGAGGCTGAAAGAAGTGAGCGGCCCGACCCCCGCTGGCCTCCCTCTTCGCCTCCCCCAGGGCCCAGCCCAGGCAGAGGGAGGCCCACCCAGGGGCGTGGGTAAGCAGACACACAGACAGGATGCGTTCTGAGAACAAGTGCACTTTATTGGTTCTGATACAGAGCTGCCAGAAAAGCCGGCGGGCGGTCGGGCAGGCAGGCAGGTGGCACGTGAGCCCGCACGGGGCGCAAGGCAGAGCGCTGGCGTGTGGCCCAGTGCTGGGCTCCTGTGCTGTCACACAGTTCTCTCAGCACAGCCCGGGGCCCATGGCCCGCGAGTCCCTCCATGGAGGTGGCCAGTCCTTCCTGTGTGGACGAGGATCCCTGCCCAGCCACCGCCACAATCATGATGCCTTGGCCTGCCCAGACCCACAAGGCCCGGCCCGGACTGTTTGTGCCATGGCGCCCACCAGGGCAGCTGAGGCTGCAACTAACCAGGGGCCATGACCTGCTGCTGCTGAGGCTGCTGGCCCTCGGCCTCCCGGGCCTGTGCAGGCCTACACCTAGTCAAGGCCTAGTCCAGGCAGCATGGTGTGACTGGTTGCCTGCGACCGCCCTTGATGCTCTGAGCCGGCTGCCTGGTGTGGGCTGAGTAGTAGAGGGTCGTAGTCTCCCTGAGTGGCCCCAGTGGCAGCAGGTGCTTCTCGCTGTTCTCTGTGTCTGGACCAGGCTCTGGCCTGGTTCCTGCTCCCCAGCATGTCCAAAGGCAGTGGCCGTGGCCAGGAGAGCCCATGAGATCCAGTGGGCCTGAGTGCGGTCCAGCCTGCCCGTCTCTGGGCGTCCACTCCTGGCTCTGCATTTTGAGCCGGGCACCCTCAGCTCATTCAGGAGCCCCGCCCCTGAGCATCTTCTCGATGGCCTCAGGAAGCCCGCGGCCACTGCAGTAATTGCCTGCAGGCAGGACCGGATGTGCTGAGTGCTCTTCTCGCCTTTGGCTCCACAGGACAGGCCTCTAGTTCCCGGGCCCTCCAAGACGCACCCACCTTCTGCTTAGACCCTGACTGTCCCAAGGCTGTGCAGCCCCACGCAGTAGGATGCCACGTCATTAGGGTGGCAGGGCCGGGGAGGGGAGGACAGGTGAGAGGGCCTCTGAGAGCCATGCAGGTGCCCCTGGGGTCCTGCCCCGGCCCATCCCCTGCTCGGCCTCTGGCACATCTTCGCCCCCAAGGTGTCCTCCCATTCGCCAAAAGTTTGTCCAGAGCCTGGCCATCCAGCATGGCCTGTGCTCACTGCTCAGAGCCCACTGCTCCCCAGGCTCCCAGCGGCCGCACCCCCCCTCAGCCTGTGTGGCATGCAGTGGGCCGTGGGGCGCCTCACCTGTGTAACCGATCTTCTCAAAGCTGAGCAGGCTGAAGATGCTGTTGTAGAGCTGCATCTCCTTGCGGTGGCTCTGGTCCATCTCGTCTAGGATCTCCATCAGCTCGTTGCCCGTCTTGGTTGGGTGGGCGCACGCAGCCTCATGCACCGTCAGCTCGTGGAAGGGGCCATGCCACGGGCAGCCGATGCGCTTATATTTGCACTGGGTCACCCTAGGGAGGAGGCGAGCACCGTGGTCACGGCCTGCGCCCTGCGGGAGGTGGCTCTGCCCAGTGGTCCTCCAAAGGTGGGCCTCTGCCTAGCCCTGCTCATATACAGACTACCCCCCGAAGGCCATTTTCCCCATGTGCCAGCTCTCAGGAAGGGGTCAGGGTGTGTGTGAGAGAAAAGTAGCACATGAGAGCTGTGGCTACACAGGCCACCTACACCCTTTGCTGTGAGGACTCTCTCTCCTGCTTAATAACAGTGGCCACTGACCATGGTCTTGCACCCTATGCAGCTTCACGCCAAGCGAGGCTCGGTGGCCTGGCCCCACTGGCAGATGGCAGTGTCAACCAGCAGGGGCTGAGTGGGGGTGCCCGTGCAGCTTCACACCAAGTTCCTAGAACTTGTCATGCTCTCCTGGGCCCCAGGATGCCAAGGACAGATAGCCTCTAAGAGGCCACCATGCAGCCAGAGAACCCTGGAGAGCCAGGGTGCTGTCCAAACAGGCACTGGGTCCAGATCCAAGCCCCCTGCCCTCTGTGGGGCCCCACCCCCACCCCCGCCCCTCGAGGGCCTGGGTCCTGTGTAGCTCCACCCTAGCCCATTCCTTCTAGGCTGTCACCGGGCCATGTGTGCAGAACCCAAGGCCAGGGCAACACAGCCAGAGCATCCCACATGCTGCGGCCTCGCCTGCACCAGGGTGGCCTCCAGACCCGTCCTGGGCCCCACACGGGTGGCTAAGCCTCTGGTGGGCAGGCCGGCCCAGGCGGTTACCTGTCCTGGCACTCCTCTTTCTGGTGCCTCTCCAGGAGGGAGCGGGGAAACTGGCGCAGGCAGAAGCCACACTCGGAGGGCAGCTCGCTCACGGCTTTCTCCACAGCCAGGTTGCGGCAGCAGAGGCTCTTACTGATCTCACAACGACAGTTAGGGCACGTGGCCTGCTCCTCCTTCAGCCGGGCATCTGCTAGTAGGTGGATAAAACAGCCAGCGCACATCAAGTGACCGTTAGTACACTGCGAAGAAGGAAAGGGAGATGAGCTCACAGACTTGCAGGACGTGCACACACGCACGCACCAGCATGCCCTGCCAGCTCCAGCTGCAGAAGGGACTGCTGGCGAGGAGAGGCACAGGCACGCTGTTGTTTAGCAAACAGAGCCACTGCTCAGGTAGGACAGGCCTTTTTCCTGGAACACTGCAAAGACACGGCCGATGGAGCTCCTGTGGAGAGGTGGGTGACTCAAAAGTGGCCCCTGGTGGCTTACAGAGGTAACAGATCTCCACCGAGGCAGGCCCACTAGTGGTGATTGGTTTGGCCACACTGGGGCTTGAAGCCTGGCCTCTTCCCATCCCAGGAGCTAGGGACTGCCTAGAGTCCCCTAGAGGCCCTGATTTCGGGACGCCTACAGGAACACAGGCTCTTGTCTGGGCATGGCTGTGGCACTTGGCCAGCAGCTGTCAAGTGGGGCAGTAGACACTGCTCCCCTGTGCTGGTGGCTGGGGGCCTGGCCCCTCCACTCCAGCCCTCCTTGGCCAGCACTGGTGAGAGTGTAGTTGCCACCCACGCAGTAAGGCTGGCTACCGGCAAGGGACTTCCTAAAAACTGCACAGAGCTGTGGCAGGTGAGGAGGCCCAGTTGGCCTGGATGTGTGGGCACAGTGCATGCCTGGAGGGGAGAATGGGAGCTACAGGCAGGACATATCGCTGAACTAGGTCGGTAGGAGCCGGGCCCCCTCGTTTTGTGAACCCACAGATCTGAGGCCCAGACACTGTCTGCCAGCAACCTGCGCCTTGCTGGGAGTCCTTGCGCATGTGGGCAGTGGGCTGCCTGCTCAAGTCCTGTGTTGGGTCTCTGACTGATTCCACACATACCTCCTGAGTGCTCACTTGGTGCCGTCGAGAGAGATACACAGGCTGTGGGGTTGGCCCTCCAGGGGCTCCTAGTAAGAAGGGCAGGAGAGGCCCACAGAGAAACCAAGAGACACAAGAGCAAAGACTTGAGCTGAGTGTCCCCTGAGGGCAGACACACCTTCCCTAGACCTGATCCTGATTAGTAAAAACCTGCGGCGGCAGATGGGGAGGAGCAGAGGTCAGGGAACATTGAGGGGACACATGGGGGTTCTGCCAAGGGTGGCTGGATTTCCACTTGGAGACTCTCCCACAGCCAGCTGGGGGTAAAGGGGCAGACAGCGCCATCAGAGGTCTCGCCAGCAGCTAGCCTGGGCTCACCAGCTGTGGCAAACCTCCAGAAAGCCACTGGGCCACAAGCTTCCCTTGAGGTCCAGGACCCTTCTGGGAGGGGGGTGCAGTGCAGTAAAGGCCTGGCCACATCCACACACACGGGGTCGTCAGTAAACACCCACTGCCATCCCACCACTTCAGGGGTCTGTGCACCCAGAGCTGGGGAGCTAGGGTAGGCTGTGAGCTCTTGGCACCCATATTGCCAGGCCTGGGGTCTAGTGAGTGGTGGGACTTACGTGCTGAGGACCGGTGGGGGTAGACTGGTTGGGGACAAAGGCCTCACACGTTGAATCCGTGTCCACACAAACGCCCCACAGATTATCTGCACTAAAATCTCAATTTCTAAGTCAGGTCAAAAATTAAAATGTGCAAGATGTGGAGGAGGCGCTGGCTGGGCTCAGGTTTGGAGGAAAAGGTCTGACGGGGGTGGGCCTGTGCCAGGACTGGACACACAGGCTAGGTGCAGAGTGCTGCTGGCCCAGCCAAGGGACAAGCCAATACCCACATTCAGCCAGCACCTTGCCAGTTACCCAAGGGATCCGAGAAGTAGTTGGGAAGGGCTGAGGCCTGCTCACAGGAGGAGCAGGCTGGAAAGGCAGTCTACCCTGTCTACCCCCAGAGGTCAGTGGAGAAGCCAGAGATGCGGTGACTGGAGAGGAGGGGGACACAGATGCCATAGGCCCCTGCCACCCTGTAGGAGGCACAGAGACCAAGGGCCTGGGGTATACCTTTAATCACAGCCCCCACCGCGGGCCTGAGCCCGACAGAGGCCTGGGTTCGCCAAACCCGAGCCCCAGAGAGAAGACTGCTGGGGTGTGCAGAAGGCACAGGGAAGCTGAACACACGATCTAACTACTAACTCACAGGAGGGGGAGACTTCAGGCCGCCCCCTGGGAGGCCAAACCACAGAGAACCACATTCAGTGAAGCCACGACCAGTGCCTGGCACCCTCAATGAGGAAGCCTGGCCAGATGCACACTATGAGACCCTGCCCCTACCCCCCCCCCCCCCCAGGGCCCGGGGCCCCACACCACTCCACATGCACTCTAGTTCTCGATGCTTCTTGGTGAGAGGTTGCCCGGGCAGGGCTCAGCTCTGCAGTCACCACTGGCCTGAGCAGAACAGTGACAACACCCACCTGGCATCTCTTCTATTTCGGGGTGGCCCAGCTGGGGGTGTGTGGACCTGAGGGTGAGAGGCTTGGATGGCATCCTAAGACCTGAGGAACACCAAGGTTACCACGTGTGTGACTGCTCACCTCCCGGCACTGCCCTGAAACCCCGCTATTCTGAGGCAGAGAGAGGTGGCCTGCATACCCCTCCCAATAGGCCCCTCCTTAGAGTTCCGGGGCTGCAGGAACATCCAAGCTCTCACGCCAGCTCCCACCCCTTTCCTCCTGCAGCCTCTAGACCCAACACGGGTTTAGGTGATAGGATTCCACAAAGAAGCACTGAAACTTGCCCTCCTTGGGGGAGAGGTAGGGCCCCTGCCCCGTAGATCCCAACAGCTCAGTTGAGAGCTGGAAGACAGTGAGCCAGCAAGATGCTGCAGCCCGGCCAAGAGACAAGCTGATACCCACACACAGCCAGCGCCTCACCAGGTACCCACAGGATGCTCCTAGGTGGAAACAAGGTGGCTGGCCTGGGTCCAGCTGACACCCAGCCCAGGAGATCCGTCCACAGCAGGGCAGTCACCAGGCTCCAGAGCCCTCCCTGCTATCCAGGCCCTCACTGTCCTCCCGAGCAAGACCCTGACTCCACATGCAGGCCTGGCCACATGCTAATGTAGACCCAGCCTCCTCAGTGGCTAGGCTGGACTGCACCTACCCTGATTTGCCCAGCCAGAAGCTGAGTCCCAAAGGGCTTTGCACAGTATCAGCTGCCCGCCAAGCCTTTGATGGACAGCCCCAGCCAGAACAGGCCAGAATGTCCCACTCCACATGCGAGAGCCAAGCTCCCAAGAGCCTGGGTACCCCAAGAAGCAGCTCCTGCAGCACCCACCCGGGCTGCCGGTAAGATCCTGATGGGAGGAGGGGCAGGAAGAAGGGCCTCCCAACTCAGAACATTACAGAGCCTCCCAGGACAGATGGTGGCTTAGACTCTAGCCTATAGGTCACCAGCAGCATAACCCTGGCTTGTTGCTTCCCTCTCTGGGCCTCACTCTACTTAGGCACAAAGAATGACAAAGACCGACTCACTTCATCATGTGGGGTGAGACAACACGTACCACAGCATGGCTTGGCCCCCAACACATGACAGGCACAGAATAAACACTCACCATGGCCATCACAGAGCAGAGCCTGGCCGGCCAGTCACATGGCCCCCACCTGCAGAGCTTCAGAAGGGACTCCTGGCACAGGTGTGCAATTTCAGCAAAAGCTCCTCCCTCACCCCTGAAGTCCCTAGCCCCATCCAAGCCACAGCAATCCCCTCCAAAGCGCTCCGCAAATGGCCCAGGAATGGGCATTTGTACCTGTCCCTGCAGGACGTCACCCAGCAGTCCCTCCCTCTCTCTACCTGGGCACAGGCAGCTTACAGGCACCCAGGTCAGCTTCCCCCTGGGCTAAGGAGCTGAATGTACCTTCCAGACTCATGAGTGGGGAGCCCTGACCCCAGGCCTCGGGCTATGAGAGGGTCTTAGAAAACACCCAGCCACCCCACCCTGTCTTCTGGAAACCAAGCCTTGGTCAGTCGGCCTTTCAGGCCCTCTTTCAAGCCTGGCATACATCGTCCCCTCAAATCCTAGGCCCGTGAGAGCAGCTCACCATCAAAAGCATAGCTGAGGGCACTAACTGCAAAACTGCTCCTTAGCCCAGCTGCAGGCCCCCCTTCACCATGCCCATCAGGGCTGCAGGGCACTCCACACCCCCCCCCCCCATTTGGCCTGAGGTCTCCTCAATCTCTTAACTCAGGTGGCCTAAGAGGGACCTCACTGCGTCCAAGGAACAAAGGTGTTTTAGGTAAAGCCAGGACTCTAGCTCTCCGCCACATTTCTGGTTTTAAGCCCCAGACATCGGGCTCTTGTCATCATGCTAACCCCGGAGTCAGGACTGAGGCTCTTGCTCAGAATGTGGATACGCCCTGGATCAAAAGGCAACTCAAGTGACAAACCACCACCACGAAAAAATAAAACTTCTCATGTGGCCAGAGTCCAGAAACTTTGCCCTTTCTATGCTCTTGTTTTAGATACCTAGGCAGATACACTTCTGTAGCTCTTTTCTGCTACCTTTCTCACCTCAAGGCGAGAGCCAGGAGCTAGAGAAGAGAATCCCAGGCCAGGTGGGCAGGCAGCCCCGCAGGGGATTCCTTAAACATCATTTAGAATAGAGCCTGCAGCATCAGGCATGCTGACTGTGACGGGATGCCCCCCAAGGCCTGTGAGCACACTGGCTGGAGCCTGGACAGAGGTGGACCCACCCCCGTTTCCTAGTTTTTTTTTTTTTTTTTTTTACCAATGTGACTGCCAATCAAGTATCCAGTCCCCTTGCGCCAGGGCATGAGGCAGGTCCTGGTGGAGACCGGAGGCCTGGGGGCGAGAGGCACAGCAAGACATCCCCTGTGCTCCCACAGGGCAGAAACTGGCAAGTGCCCCGTGAAGCGAGGACAAGCATCCTGTAGCACGGAGAGACAATGGCTACAGAACAGGGTCACTGCCTCGGTAGGGCCCCAGAAGAGAAGTAGGAGTGGGGATGAGGCACGCAGGCGGAAGGGGCACAGGAGCAAAAGGCTGGAGGGGTGAGGTGTGTTGCTGGCAGGCCAAGGTCTGAGGCCAGGAGTGGTGGGCCAGAAAGCCAGTTGGGGCCACATCCTGTGAAAGACCCCCTTGCCTACTCCTTCACCCTGATGGAGGTCACGGGGAACTTTTTCTGGCAGAGAGCCCAGCGAGGGGTTGGGAGAGCTTGTGGCCCCTCCCTCCATATGCTGGACCACAGCTGAGGGCCTCGGTGATGTCTGCAGGGTCATACCAGGTGTGTCACACAGAGGACACACTGGGCCTTGTGTGTAGGGTTGGGGGACAACCTGGGAAGGAGATCAGGATAAGGTTGCATCTTCAATGCTCCAGTCACCAGAAAGGCTGCCTTTGTTTCCCCCAGAGGAGGCGCTCCCATATGCCGAGGGGGCCGGGTCACATCGCCCTGGCACCACAGTTCTGTATCTACAGCAGGTGCCTGTTGCTCACTCCTGCATGAGTGTCCCTGTTGCAACTCCAGTCCTCCTGCCCCCACCTGGGTGCTGCCGACTCTGGAGATGTCAGGTCAGTCACCAAGGACACACCCAACACCCACACAAAGAACAACAAAGCCAGCATCTGCTGAACCTACTCTGTCCTTGATCTGACCTGACCTACCTTAAAGTAGGCCATGGTGAAAACCATTTGCATGACTGCCTTGCTCTTATACGAAAGCAGGTTTCCCAGCCCAGGTGTGTGGTTTGATATGCTAGATGTGTGGGAGAGCCAGCTGTGTGAAGCCAGGGCTCAGGCTCCACAACAGCCGGAGAAGTCTGCTCCAGGTGAGCTCTTGCCACCACCAAGGCTCCCCTGGTGGCATGGATGTGGGGGCTGGTGGCCACAGCACTCTCAAGTTGCCACGCACTCGGCCAACTCCAGAGGCCCATGGAATTGTCCCCTGCAGACCCAGCCAGGCACAGTGCACTGGGCTCACCATGGCCACTGGTAATTCTCCTCACCCCAGAGCTGGGCACCATCTGAGACAGTCCCCAGACGCACAGCGTGGCTGGTGCCTGCTCCAAGCTGTGTGTCCTGGTGGAGTCAGGAGAAACGTTGCTGGTAGGAACAGAGAATGGAACACGTCACATGCCTGAGACCAGCCCACCAAAAAAGGACAGTCAACACGGCATACCAAAGAAGACCCCCAGAAATGGAGGGGCTGAGGCCAGGCCAAGAGATAATGGTCAGCAGTGGGACCCAACCAGGGACATGAAAAAGGTTAGGAGACAGCATGTATAGGGCCTACGCCATTTATGACCAGATCCTCCTGGGAGCAAACCCAGCTCAGATGCATCCAGGCTCGTCCCCACCCCTACCCTCAATGTCCCCATCCAGGTCACATGCAGTGGGGAGCCACCAAGAAGCCTTCCCTCCTTCCTCCAGCTCATCCCTCAGGCCCCTCGTGGGTACTGCTATACATCCATGCCAGGCATGCCCCCACCCACGGCATGGCTTCCAGCAACCAAAGCACGTTCCGATCCGTGGCAGGACTCTAGTCAACCCTTCTAGAGCCAAGGGCTCTACCACTGATCACATGTTCTAGAGCTTTCTCTAGGCATCCAGAGATGAGAGAGAAACAACTCCCTATCAAGGCCCAGCTGTCACTTTGGAAGAACGGAGGTAGGGCAGGGGCCGGTGCTAAAGCCTACAGTTCAGCGTCATGGTCTCTCCTTGCTCAGCAGGCCTGTTTCCAGGGAAGCTGCTGAGCAGAGCCCACTAGGTCATGGGAAGGCCACAGGTCAGGGCTATCTCAGCTCCTCTACTCTCTCCATCACAGCTGTTTAGCTGCCTGCCCCCAGTCTGCCCAGGACGGAGCTCAGCTCCCAGCACACTGCAGGCCGGTTTGAACCAGCCAGGCTCAGAGGCCCCATCACCGGTAGCTCTGGCCAGAGGCACAGCTTTGGCTCTCTGTGCTGAGTGGACCAGGAAGCAGCACCATGTGGCCTGTCATCGTGCCAGGGCCAGGTCTAGCCCACTCACAGGACGGGGGGGAGAACCCCAAATTCCCCTGGGACCCTCCCCCACAACCCATCATTGGCTTGGCTTTTTTGGGCTCTCATTTAAGACCCAAGGAAGGAAGACTTCTCCCACCTGAGAGGATCAAAAGGTCACGGGCAAGGAGAAAATGGGCTGGAGAGGGGACAATTCCTGAAGGGTCCCTCCAAGGCTGAGGGTCCATGGGAAGTGCTCCTCCAATTGGGTCAGAAGGCCTGTGGTATTCCTGAGCTAGGGCCTCTGGCCAGGAGGTTAGGCAGAGAGCCAGTGCCCTCATCCCAAAGAACTCAACCCACTTCCCTGCCAATGCCTTCTCTTTCCTCTGTCACCTGGGTACACCAGGGTCCTCCTAAGCTACGTCATGCCAAAGCAGGAAAAGATTTGGAGATCTAGAGGCGGGGGAAATGGCAACCCAGGTTAGCCCGGTACTGCTTACTACAAAAATGGCTCTCTCGCCCATGGCCCCCTGTTTGAGTAACAGAACAAAGCCCCATCAGCCATCACCAGTCCTATAAGTGCAAAGAAAGGTGACCGAGAACCTGTTCCATTCCTCAAAAGGATTCTGGGAGGAAGCCTATCAGAGGGGTGGGGGTGGGGAGAGAGACAGGTGGACAAAGAAGAGAGCACACTGTAAACTAATTCTAGGGCCAAGGTGTGGCCCCTGCTGCTCTGTGACGCCCATGTAAGATCCACCTGGGCCAAGTCCCCTCTCTGATGGCTGTGGCTGGTTAAGGACGGAGTCCAGCCAACATTCTGGATTCTCAGATGGTAAAAGGAGGGTGGACACACCTCCTGGAGTGCTGGTAGCCTGAGAAGCCAGGCCTGGTGTGGGTAAAGTACGAAGGGGTGGGAATCTAACTTAAGGCATAGCATATACAGAAAGCATAAGGTCAGCCTGGGAAGAGAGGAGGGACCCAGACTGTGGGGTTTGATGCAGGTAGTTCACCCAGAGGAAGAAATGAGGGGAAGGGAAAAGAGGTGATCCACTCCTTTCAATTCTCTTCCAAAATGAAAGGCAAAGAGAGTTCTTTCAATAAAGAGGTAGAAGGTACATGACAAGAGCTTGAAGGCAGGTTTCGGGGGTGTGGCTACTAAAAGAATAGAGAAAGAGCAGTTGAGTGAAGAGGAAAGACCAGTGTCTCCCCAAGCCCAGGGAGCTCAAGAATGAGGGGAGCAGGCTCGGGGAGGGGAGGGGGGAGGGGGCGGAGGGAGACGAGCGAAGGGGCACGGAATGTGGGTATCTGTCACCAGCTTTCCCTGGGGGCAGCTTGAGAGGGTGAGCTGGGGAGTGCTGAGGTGGGGGCAGTGGGGAAACCCGGAAAGTAAAGAAGCGAAAGATTCGGATCTGGGAACAAGAGAAGTCAGTACAAAAAGCTGGTTAGCAGTAGGAAATAAAGTGCTAACAGAAGGAGAATGTACAGCTTCCGAAGAGCCGCCGGTATCCCGACTGCTGGGCCCCGGAGCTCAGACCTGCCTTCCGAGGATACGCGGTGCCCAGGGAGGGGGGCGGCCGCGGCGGGGCTGCAGCCGGGCTGGGTCGGGGTCGGGCCGGCGGCCCTACCTGGTACACGGAGGCCTTAGGCAGGTCCAGGCAGACGGTGCAGCACAGCACCGAGTAGAGACGCTCCTCCAGCTTCCCGCTGCCCGCCGCCGCCGCCGCCGCCGCCGCCTCGGCTGCCTCGGCCGCCCGCAGCCGCTTCTTGGGCGGCGCGTCGGGGTCGCCGGCCGCCTCCTGCAGCTGCCGGGCGCCTGCCAGGCCCGCCTCGTCCGGGAGCCCGGGCCCCGCCGCCTCGCCCAGAGCCGCTGCCGCCGCCGGCCCCGCGGCCGCCCCTGGCCCGGCCCCGACCCCGACCCCAACCCCGACCCCGGCCCCAGCTGGCACGGCGCCGGCAGGCCCCGCGGCCGGCCCGCCCCCGCCGGCCTCCTCCGCGCCGGACATCGCGGCCGGTCGGCCCGGCGGGCGGGTGCCGGCGCGCACCCGCGGCTGGAGGTTAGGGGCGCCGCGCGCTCCCGCCGCCCTCTCGCTGCCGCCGCGACCCCGCAACCCCGCTCCCTGCGCCGCCGCCTCAGTGGGTCTGGCCCGCGCGTCGCCCCGAAGCCGCCGCGGCCACCGACCCCGGCGCGGCCGCCATCTTTGTTTTCGCTGCTCGTTCCCCCTGCCGCCGCCACCGCCCCCTCGGTCTCGCTGTCACGTGAGCCGTGCGGGGCCAATGGGAGAGCCGCCCAGGGCTAGATGGCACGTCAGCCAAACCCAATGGGCGCGCCGGGACGCCCGAGGGCCCGCCCCTGCAGAAAGTAGGCAGGAAGAGGGCGGGGCCCAGGGCGACCTGCGGAGGGGCGCGCGCTCGGGGCAGGGAAATCCTAGGGTTGGGGGCGTGCGCGCCGCTTCCGGTCCGTCTAGGGTGCGGCCCACTAGCCGAGGCCACCCGGTTGGTGGGCATCCCTGGACCGCCACGTTGGGATGTGCTTGCGCTTTTGTCCCCCAACACTCATGCTTGCGTGCAAGAATCTCTGGCCTGGCTCGCTGGAGTGAAAAACCCCGTCGGCCACTCAGGTCCTTCTTGTGTGGGACCAGGTGTGCTTCCACAGGAAGCACGCATAGAATAGACGCAAGCATAGAATATCTCGAGAAAGGACTCTGGACCCCGAATCTAACCCACTGTTCTGCCCAAACCCATTTCCTAACCCTGGGGTTAGGAGCTGAGGAGGGGTCCATTGAGAAAAGTGAGGGTCTTGGGAAATCAGGACCTGCCTTACACAGGCGAGTGGGCAGATGAGTACATGTCAAGTCAGCTGAGTCGGATTGTGCAGTTCTGAGGACAGCTGTAATACAGCTGTAATACAGCCCTTCCCTGCCCCCACCCCAACAGGCAGCCCGTGAAGGTCACTGTCCCAGAGTGCCACCTGCCAGGTTGTACCAAGGATATTCAGAACTCTACTATGTCCCAAGAGAGCAAGGGCCCAGAAGTAGGTCTTCTCAATCTAGGGGCCCTCCTGACAAAGGTGACAGCAGGAGGTCAGGCTGGGTGATGCCCCAGGGCTAGTTCCAGGGCAGCCCCTTTCTTTGCACAGGGAAACCAGTTGCTGCCCTGGAGCTTTAGAAAACTCACTGGAGGACCCCTCCCTCGATCCCTTTCAAGAATGGGCAGATTCCATATTCCTGCTGAATCCCTAAGGTTTATTGGAGACCAAGCCTCTCTCTGAATCCAAAACCATGGCCTGCCCGACATCAGGCCCCAAAACGTGCCTGGGGCCCCATCTCCTTAATTCTTGTCTAGGTGAGTCCCCAAACTCAGCCAGAGGAGGGACAGTGCCCAGACTCTGTCTCCTGGCCAAGGCATCCATCACCGTGCAGCAAGCTCTCTTTGGGAGGCAAGAGAGTCCATCCTTAGGGGAGGAGGCCCATAGGAGCAGGCCTGTGGGAGGGGAAGGTGGTAGCCAGGGCAGAAGCCCCACCTTGCTGTCTGCAAACATCACTCCCACTGCAGGCGCTGTGTGTGCAGGGCTCGGTGGTAGGCCCAACTGCCTGCAGCCAGGGCACAGCGACAGACATCCTCCTTTGGAAGCAGCAGAACTTTGTCCTCCTCCAGCCGGCTCAGGAGGCCTGCAGCTCCCAACATTGCACCCCCCCACATTCCATAAGTGTTGGTCGTGAAAACAGCCACAATGAGGATCGTCACTGCAACCACCAGCACCACTGCCTGACCAGCTACAGAACGGCCCTCAGCACCAAGGTGGTCACCAGCCACTGCCAGCACCATTCCTCCTCCCAGGAGTAGGTTGGCAGAGGAGCGGTCCCCATTCACCCAGTGGAAATCGAAGGCCAGAAGGGGCAGGCCGATGACAGTGGCCACCCAGGCTCCAGCAAGACAGTCTTCATCTGTGCCCAGCCCTGGGGCCAGCAAGGTGGCAGAGGCCAAGGCCTGGAGCAGGAAGCCAGCAGCGGCCCCTCGACTTGCCTGTCAGCACAAGGATAGGAGGAGATGGGGGGGGGGGGGGGAGCCAGGACTTCCCTTTAAGGAGGGAAGAGTGTGGAAGTCTCATGCAACCCTGGCCCCACAGTCAACCTCCCACCACCCTTTCCCTGATCCGGGGAACTGGACCTGATCCAGGTCATTGCAATCTGGGAGTGGGATACACCCCTGCCTGGCCCCAGTGTACTCACCTGGGCAGTGCTCACCGCTGCGTGCAGAGACACCACTCCCAGCGCTAGGTGGGACAGGGTCGTGCTCCACTCACTCCACGGCTTGGGGGCCATGCCACCTCGGGTGGTAGTAAATGTGAAACAAGAAGGGGATCTTCAACTTTGGATTGGAAGAAAACGCAGAAACCGGCGACCAGGAGCCCTAAGCGAGACTCTCCAGGACTACCAGTTTCCAGAGCCCCATTTCTAAATATTGGGAAAGGCTCATCCGAAACTTTCCAGAGCCCTGGGGCCACTGGACACAATTGTGGGGAGGAAGAACCTAATTTGGCCGGGAAAAGAAGGGAAAAAGCGGCGCAGGGCCTGACCTGGTTAGACGTGAGTTCTGGGGCCCTGGAATCCAAGTCGGGGTGCCAGACCTTGGGGAGAGTTGCGCGCAGGCCCACTCGGCCTGGTCTCTGCGCTCTGGGAAGCGCCGTTTTCAGAACCTGGCCTGGAAGGAGCTAGGGCGCAGGCCGTCAGCGGTGGCTGAGTTGCGAGGCCCCACCCCAGGGGCGAGCTGTAGATTGGCGTCGCCCGCCACCCTGCCACCCTGCCACCCGCCGGCTGCCGCCGGGTCTCCAGCTTCCTCCCGGCGCTGTCCGGGCGCGAACCAACGAGAGGAGCGGAGGCTAGAGCGGCGGGCGGGGGGGGGGCGGGGCCTGGACGAAGAGGACGTTCTAGGACAGCAAGAAGAGGTTGTCAGGGCGGAGAGGCGACTAGGAGGAGGCCGCTCTGTACCACGGCCCGGGTGCGATAGCCAAGTGGTTTGGAGGGACTCTGTGGTGAGGGTAGAAGCTGTGAAGGGATGGGCCCGAGAAAGGGGAGGGTCGTAGGCGGAGCCTTGAGGGGAGGGGATTGGCTGTGAGCGGTATGGGCGGAGCTGGGAGGGGAGGGATGAGTGGGGAGGGGCTGTGAAGAGATCTGGGCGGGACTGGGGCGGAGCTATGAGGAAGGGGTTACGTGGTGAGGGGCGCTTGGATTCCCCCGGGCTGATGGCTCTAAGGGGCGAGAGCTGTGGGGGCCTCCGCCGAGGGTTAGGAAGGATTCCGAGGAGGGGGTGTGTGGAGGCCGTGGGCGCTTTCAGCCCGGGGTCTCCGTGAAGTGGGAGTGGGAGGAGCGGGGCAGGTGTCCGGGTGCAGCCCCGGGGGCCCCTGTTTCTGGCATCCCCTTTCCTCGCGCGCGCGTCCTCCACCCGCGGGAGCGGGGCCGTGGGGGCGGCCGTCTCGAGCATGCGCACCGGCTTTGCACCGCGCGGGCGCGGAGTCGGGGCGCCGGGACGCGGGGCGGCGCGAAGCGGGGCCCTCTGCCGCCCCGCGCTCCCATGTACGCCTTCTACTCGCTGCTCATCTACATCTTCTACAGCCTCTTCCGTAGGGATGGCGGGGCTGCGGTGGCCAGCGACCCCGGGGACCCCGCCCAGGTGAGCGGAGCGGGCGCTGCACAGCCCGCGACCCCCTTCTCGAGAGCCGGCTTTGCGGGCCCGCGCAGCGTACGTTCCCAGGGCGCAGACGCTGGGGAGGAGGGCCGTGCCGAGGACCCCGTCTCTGTTCTGGTGTTGGAAGCGGAGACCTCAGCCGCAACTCCCTTGGCCAGGTTCCTGGGGGGAAAGAGCCCCACAGGCTGCCTACCCACTCCTTCGGGGTCTCGCTGCTCCCTCCCTAGAGTGCCGGTGGCAAGCCCGGGGGTCGCCGCCGCCCCGACCAGCCCACGGCAGAACTGTGGACCGAGCTGACAGGCCTGGTCGGTAGGTGCTGTCGGTGCATCGGGAGAGCTGCGTCCCCGGGACCGTGAGAGAACCCTGCCGTCGGAGAGAGGGAGGGGTGCCCGTGACCTCTTTGGGAGGGAGGAACACAGCTGGTGCCTTCTGGTGGCCTACCCTCCAACACGTGAACCGCAAGCCTCCCTTTCCCGCTATCAGGCCTCACAGGCTGCTCTGAGTCTGAGGATGGGCCGGAAGAGGGAGCCGAGGGCCGCTCTACCGAGGTCTCCCTGGAAGAGGCTCTCGTGCGTCTTGCTGAGTTCCTCTCCGTCCAGCTGGGGGCGGAAGAGAGCTGCCGGAACCCTGACCTGAGCAAGGTGAGCGGTTTGCCGAGCGTCCTTCCTCGGGAAACTCATACTCTATCCATAGTCCTGGGTCTCCCCATGGCTGTCATCACCTCAGTCTCCTTCGCTCCGATTCTTATCTCCTTTACAGCCGAGCGATGTCCCCCCACTGTTGACGGTGACCGGTCAGCTCTTGGCCCTCCTGGCATGGATTCGGAGCCCCAGGGGGAGGCAGGCCCTGCCCCAGGGTATTCATCCAGCCTCGGAGGTGCAGCCTCCCACACCTGCTGGTGCGTAAGGAGTAGTGAGTTGAAAAGGGAGTGGAGGGAGTGAAGTCCAGCAGAAACTGAGTGGCTCGTTGTTCGGGGCCCATGCCCAGCCTTGCTCCCGAGGTGTCCCCTCCTTCAGGTTAGAGACCTGATCAGTCCTAACTGGGTCCACCCCACCCCAGGATCCCCACCTCAAGAAGAAAGCCCTTCCCTTTCACCAAGGGGTGAGGCCCAAGGGCAGAACCCTCCCCAGTTGGAGGAGGACCAGAGAGCTTGGCAGCGGCTGGAGCAGCTCATCCTTGGACAGGTGAGGGGCCCGGAAGGGCCCAGGACTGGGGTGGGAGGGAGTGGAAGGACATGCTCCACCCTGTGCCCCTCCCTCCTTCCCAGCTAGAGGAGCTGAAGCAGCAACTCGAACTGCAGGAAGAGGAGCTGGGCCGCTTGCGCCTGGGCGTGGTAAGGCTGCTGGGGGTGGGGCTCCAGGAGGGGGACACGAGAGGGGGCCCCAGCTTTCAGGTGAGTTAGAGGGCCTCTTTCTCCGCCAGGGGGCGACAGACTCAGAGAAAAGGGTTCAGCATCTAACCCTGGAGAATGAGGCTCTGAAACAGAGCCTGAGCCTCACTCGGGACCTTCTGCTGCACTGGGGCCCTGGCCCCTCCACCAGGGCCCCCCAGGTATCCTCCTTAGCTGCTACCATTTTTGCAGTCTGGGGCTCCTGAACACTTGGCTTCCTGCAACACTGCCCACGCTTCCTCAGGATCTAACGCTGCTGGAAGGGAGGCAGGGGGACATCTTTGACCTTTAAGGGTCAGAGACTAGGATTGTGGACAGGCCCTGGGACAGTCTGTGCAAAGTTGCCCCAACAAGGGACCAATGCCCATGGGAGAATACCTCGACCCTGTCCCATGGCTTTCCAAGTGATGGACCCCAGAGGAGCAGAGGGACTTGGGAAAAGGAGTCCTGTCTGGGGTTAGGAGACATGAATTCATGAGCAGCTCTGCCTGTCTGTTTGACTTCCCCATCCATGAAATGGGGCTGCTGCAGTGCCCCTCCCTGAGTTCCCTCCTGGCTCCAAAGCTGACACAGCTCCCACCCTTCACACAGGAGGAGGCAGAGGCATTGGTGGAGCTCCAGAGTCGGCTTCAGGAAGCCCAGGACACCACAGAAGCACTTCAGGTCCAGGTGGGCGCTGAGCCCAGGGGCCGGGAAGTCTTGGTGCACTGGGAGGGGGGTATCTGAGGCAGGGCCTGGTAAGTGCCTATTACCTCAGTGACAGGGGTGGAATTGGGTGGGACAGCTGGGGGTGCAGGAGGTGCAGCTGCAGGGCCTTCGGGGGGCCCTTCGGCAGCTCCAGCAGGAGACTGAGCAGAACTGCAGACGGGAGCTGCAGCAGATGCTTGGGCAGCTGGCAGGTAAGGGCGGGGTCCAGAGGGCTCATGGGAAGGCCATGTGGTCTGGGCTTTCCCTCACAACAAACTCTCCCTGACAGGACTTCGGGCACGTATGGCCAGTCTGCGACAGGGCTGTGGGGACCTCCGAGGACTGGTCAGCACATTTACCCAGAGCTGTCAGTGTTCGCTCAGTGAGGCCCGGGGCCAGGTCAGGACCATCTGCCCTCTCTCCAGAACATGCTCTCTGGGCAGCTCAGTCACTGTTCTTCCATGGGGAGCCCTTGTTCTTTCTTCCTTCCCAGCCCCTGGGAGCTGCCTGCTCTAATGGAGGTTGTAGGCTCTGGAACCAGAACAGCTTGTGATCTCACACACCCTGGGTGTGATCTCATTTCTGTCTGTGCAAACTGGGGGGACTGTAAACCCCTCATAAGATGGCCAACCCCAGAGGAGACAAAGGTCTTCCCATGATCCTCCTGAGATTCTGAGTCTCCATCCTGGGCCCACTGTATGATGCCCCTAGGGGCTCAAAGCCACTGAAAGTTGTAGGTCACCACAGCTGGTGGTACCATATTGCCCTCAGCACCCACCCCACCCCCAGTTCCTTTGCTGCCCCCACTTCCTCGCATCCCTATTCCACCAGGTATCCTGGGCCCTGGGGGCTCTGTCAGCTGGAGGGGCTGGGACTCAGCTCCCTGAGGAGCAGCAGGGGCCCCCAACTGGATGCCCGGGGCGGCTGCTGGAGCTCAAGGGTATGGCAGGCTTGGGAAGTGGAGGAGTGGGGCGGCAAGCTGGAGGAAGTGGAGCCTCTGCACGCTTCGGGGCGTGGGAGGCAGCCTACTGATCTGATCTCCATCCCAGGAAATATCCGTGTGCTGTGTCGACTGAGGCCAGGGACACCCTCCAGCCTGGTGAGCTTGGAGCCTGGCCCCAGCGGCACTGTCACCACCTGCTATCGAGGGCGCCAGCGTCGCTTCCGCCTGGACTGGGTCTTCTCTCCAGAGGCCAGCCAGGAGGAGGTGATGCTCCGCCCTTGCCCTGTGCTGACCTTCCCTCATACTGCCCCAGAGTCCGAAGAGGCTTCGGGTTCCCCCTTTCATCTGGCTTTCCCAGTGGCTGGACTTCAGCGAAGGGAAGGGAGCAGGAAGATCTGGGAGGCAGGAATGACAGCCTAGCTGGGTACCTCCTTTCCTTCCAGAAATTTCCATCTGCATCCCCCCACCAAGCTCTGCAGTTCCAGTGGAAACAAGCCTTTTCTGATTTAACAGGAAGGTCAACATTTTAAAAATTAACTTTTTTACCAAGAAACTAAGGAAGATGAACTTGTCTGAGATGATGGTTACTGCTCATGCAGAGCTGGCTGCAGAGCACAGCTAGGGTGTTGCTGTGGTGGGGACACTGCTGTGACCTCCTTCCCCCTCTTCCAGCCCTGGGGGAGTGGGCCAGCTTTGAGGGTAGGCTCACCTCCTTTGCCCTGTGGCCAAGAAGGCAGTGAGGGCGTAAGGGTGAGCAGGTGGTGTCCAGCCCCAGTGCTCTCCCACTGCCTGGTGCAGACCCTGCTTCCTTCCCTCCTCCCCTTTCCTGCCAGGCCCGCCAGCCACCTGGCCTTCGCACACTCCCTGTCTCTGTCTACATGCTTCCCCATCAGAACTTCCAAAGCTCAGGAAATGGAGGCTCAGAGCTGGGAGGGGATTAGGGAAGGGGCAGCGCTAACAGATTCCAACCTGGCCTCACAGGGACACTGTGTGATGAGTATTTGGCAGGTGGTCAGGGCTCCCTCCCCCACTTCCTGGAGCACCACAGCTGTTTTTCACCTATTTCTCTATTTCACACACTCTCCCTGGCCTCAGCCTGCATCCCAAGCTTTAGCAGCCCTGTGCAGGCCCCCCTTGTCCGCTGCTTTCTGGGCAGCCCTCTGGACAGGGCTCTCCAGTTCAATGGGTCTGAATAAAGGAAACAAAGGCATCTTTCACTGAGCCCCCTCACCTGTATTTCCCATCTCTGCAAGGGCACCACAGTCCCTCTATCACGGTTACCCCCAGTGCTTCCTTCCGTTCATGGAATCTTGGTGACCTCACTGGCAATTCTGGATTCTGCCCTCATTGTTGGCAGCCAATGCATGAGGCAGAACTCACAGGCTATTCAGTTGCCAGCCCCCCGGGCCACAAAAGCTGGCCATGTTGCTGCTCAAAAAGCTGCTGTTGGGGTTCGGTTGCCAACAGGATACAAGTCCCAGCCCCGCCTCCCCCTCAGCCACCTCTCTGCACCCTTGCAAGGCCAGGGTTCCAGTGATCTTGGCTGGCCACCAACCTGCACACCTGTGGAGCCTTTCTGGGCTGATCATTTGTAAGCCAAATGCTGCTAGGCCTCTTGGTACATGCTCCCCTTTACTCCCTACAGCAGGTGCCACTATAGTCATCACCTTACAGAGGGAAAATCCTGGCCTGAAAGGACAATATGTGCTTTGCTTCCAATCACACCTGGGGTTTGAACCTGGCAGCCAAGCCCACCATTTGGGCTCTTGGCTGCTGCTCCCTGGGCCTCCCTAGTGGACCTCAGAATTCCAGTGCCCTGCATCTCCTGTTTCTTCTTTTGTCACATCCCTTCCCTTCTTTGCCTGGCAAATTCTTGTTAAATGCCACCTTCTCCAGGGAGCGTCTTCTACCTGTTGGGAGATCCACACTTCCACCATGCTCCCCTTGGGCCAACCTCCCAGGGGAATCAAGCTTCCTTCCAACTGTGTCTCAGGTCCTGGGGCTTAGGACTCCTCCCACCCCTCCTACCCCTAGGTCTTCAGGGAGCTGGAGCCAGCCGTGCTGTCCTGCCTCCAAGGCTACAGTGTCTGCATTTTCACCTACGGTCAGACAGGGACAGGGAAGACCTACAGTATGGAGGTGGGAAGGGGGGGACCCTGGGTGGCTCCTGGGGCCAGGGGCTCGGATGGGAGCCTGATGTGGCACCCCACCCTGTGCCCAGGGCCCACCAGAGGACCCTGGCATAGCTCCTAGGGCACTGCAGTCACTGTTCCAGGAGATGGGGACTGAAGGGCAGCACCGTGTGACTCTCAGCATGGTGGAGATCTACAATGAGGCTGTCAGGTCAGGGCCTGCAGCGCCTCCTCCGCACCCTGTGCCCTGTCAGTGACCCTAGGACCCTCAGAAACCAAGCCCTTCTCTTTCTCTGCAGGGACCTCCTAGCCCCAGGGCCTCCTGAGCGCCTGGCCGTGAGGCAGGGCCCAGCAGGCCAGGGGGGCATTCAGGTGGCTGGCCTCACCTACTGGGACGTGCCCGACCTGGAGATGCTTCACCAGGTAAGGCTGCCCGGGTGGCATTGCACTCACCCCACCCCCACCCACCGCCTCCCCGCAGGCCTTCAGGGCCCCGCCTGTGCTCCCACCTGGGGACGCAGACCCGGCAGCAGGCAGGCCCTATCGCTCCGCCCTCCAGATGCTGAGCCTGGGGAGGAGCAACCGGGCCACCGCCGCCACCACCAAGAACCCGCACAGCTCACGGTCGCATGCCCTGGTCACACTGACACTGCGTACGGCGTCCCCACCGCGCGGTCCAGGCACCGCAGGTACCGCAGCGCGCGCCTGAGCCCTGCGGGGGGCCTCGCAGCACCCGAAACCAGGGCTCCCTCCACGACGGGCTCGCTCGCCCCTGCAGGCACACTGCACCTGGTGGACCTGGCCGGATCGGAGCGTGCCTGGAAGGCAGGGGCGGCCGGCCCGTCGCGCGGAGACCGAGACGGCGCCCAGCGTCTGCGGGAGGCCCGGACTATCAACCGCTCGCTGCTGGCCCTGGGAGGCGTGATGGCCGCGCTGCGCGCCCGCCGGCCCCACGTGCCCTTCCGCGATTCGCAGCTCACGCGCCTGCTGCAGCCGGCGCTCGGGCCTGGCGCCACCGCGGTGCTGTTGCTGCAGGTGGGCGGCCGCAGGCGTGGGAGGGTGGTTTGCAAGCCCGGCGCCGCCCGCCCCGGGCCCGCCCACCAGCGCCGCTTCCCCGCAGATTTCCACGCGGCCCGAGGATCTCGGCGAGACCGTGTGCTCGCTCAAGTTCGCCGAGCGAGTGGGCCGAGTGGAGCTGGGGCCAGCCCGGCGCTGCAGGGCCCCGCGCTCCGGGACGCCCTCTTCGCTCAGCACCGACACGCCACTTACCGGGACCCCCTGCACTCCTACGCCGTCCCCCGGCAGCCCTCCGGGACCCGGCCCGGGCAGCGGCTCCAGCTCGGGCCTCGGGACCCAAAAGGACGCGCCCTTGTAGTTTAGCCCCCCTGGAGTTGGAGTCCGCCTCTGCCGGCAGAGGCAGCAAATCTCTTACGCCCTCACAACCTCCTCGATCTCTGGGGGGGGGGGGGGGGGGGGGCGCTGCCCCCCCCCCCCCAGAGTTGGCTCCCCTGCCCCCGCGAGGAGTATCAAGCCTAGGGGCGTGCTTGGCCCTCCCTCCCCCAGGCCCTCAGTTTCCTCCTTATCACCATTTGCTGTTATCTCGGCCCACAGCAGGGGATGAGAGAGCCCTGGGAGGTAGACCCCCGACGACCAAGTGCTTACCCTCCAGATCACCACCCCATCACCAAAAATCAGACTTGGCATTAAAATGTTGTCTACTCCTTTACTGTTATCTTCCCCACTACCACCACCCAAAACGAGTAGGGTCTTGATTTCTTTTCCCCAAAAAGGTGCTACCTCATTCCCAGGCAGATGAGGGAGGACAGGACAGGCTGGAGCCACCATTAGGTTCTCCCTCCCCCAGCGTGGAGCCAGGGAGAGGAAGTGACACATGGTGATGGATGGATGGAAGGAAGGATGGACGGACAGAGAGGGTCAGAGAAAGTGGGATCAGGAAGGGGCTGCAAGCAAAGTCCCCACTCTTTCCAGCCTTGCCTCTGGGGGTAGGAGAGGCATGACGGACCCTGGGGGTCAGGGTGGTGCCTAGCCAGACCACCACCTTTGTGGGGTAGTCCAATAAATATCGTGGATTCTCAGCATCGCTGGTGCCTGGTGTTTCAAAGCTGCTGTGGCCACAGAACACCTCTGGGTCCTCTTGGCCTTGGTTCCCCAACAAGCCAGTGGTGGCAGGAAGGGGTAGGAGAGGGAAGCAGCCCCTGCCCCCGGGGGGCCTCACAGGCTGTACCAGGAGAGTAGCCAGCCTGGGCTGGAAGCAGCTGGATCCTGGGAGTGGCTAACCCACACATCGTAGATGCTCTTGTTGGGTGGCACCCCCTGGAAGAGGGCATCTAGATCCCAGAGCAGCCCTGGGGGGGCATGGGTTTCAGGGGCCACCCCCCAGAAGGCTGGGCTAGTAGAAGGTGGGCACTGGGGACAAGATGTGGGTGGTAGCGGAGCCAAGGGCATTACCACATTGGGAGTGTAGATGGGCAAGTAGGAGGTGGGCAGCTGCCCCCAAAGTGAGGCCCTGTGACTCCCACCGGACAGTCCCCCAGCATCTGGGGAACCCTGCAGTAAGTGGAGGGGCCAGGCTCTGTGCTCAGGGGAGAGGGGTGAAGGCCTGCTGGTTCCCCCCTGCGAATTAGTCTCCCTATCTGTTTTTTTAGACCCGGGAAGGGGGCAGAGGGGCCACAGAGGCCTCTCAGAGCGCAGGGGTGGAGCAGGCAACACCTTCTCCCCACTGTGCCCAGATCCTGTGTGACCCGGGCTGCTCTGTGGCGCCCCCTCCCTGGGGTCCCTTAGCAGAGACTTTATGCTGAAGCCCTCACTGGGCGGCTGCTGAGGACTGGGTGGTGGCTGAGGACTGGGCTGCGCCTGAGGACTGGGCGGCCGGTAGGGCCAGCCGTGCAGCACGTAGGGGCCCAGGTCCTTGGCGAAGGCTCCCCGCACGCCCCTGCTCTGCCAGCGACGGCACAGGGCCGTGTTCTGCAGCCGCAGCGCCTCGGCCGGGATCAGGCTCACGTCGACCGCCCAGAAGTTGCCCTTGGCCTGGGGTTTCGCAGGATCTTTAGGCACCTGGAGGGGGTGGGGAGGCTTGGGTGGGGCCGTCCGACCCCAGATACTCAGGATTTCCGCCCGGGCTCCAACCCTCGCCCTACCCCACCTTGAGGAAGCATCGGTTGGAGGAGAGGTTGTGGCGGATGGAATCCTTCCAGCCCTCGTAGTCGTCCCTGAAGAAGGGGAATGCAGCCTGGACCTGACGGATGATCTGAAACACGGACTGGGGGTGGGTCGCTGGGCCGGCGCCCTGAACCGGGACGCAAAGTGGGGCAGCACCGCCCCTCCCCCACAGCCTGACTTAGGAGCGTCGCGCCCGCCCCCCCCCCCCCCCCCCCCAACAGAACACCTCTGCGCCGGAGGGAGAAAAGGATCGAGGGAAGGGTCCTGCCCGAGCACCTCAACTCCTTCCCCCCTGGTGCCCAGGCCGGGACTGGCCCCACTGACTTAGCTGGGTAGGGTAAGGTGGGGTCGGAGGCTGGAGCCTAAGCTTAGGAATAGGCGGGGGACGGGTCTGGAGAAAGGTCCAATCACCGAATGTGAGGGAGAATGGGGGTCCCTCTCACCTGGGCCAGCTTCAGCCTGCGGGAGGGTGCGGCCTGGATCACCAAGGCAATCATGGCCAAGTAGGTGTAGGGGGGCTTGTCATGACGCAGGTATCTCTTCTTCCTCCTCTTGGGGGGCTGCGATGACGACTCCGACCCAGGAAGCCCCAGGCGTGGGTTGCTGCAGGGCCCCATGCAGGGGAGGCAACCAACGTGGGCAGGGGCCTGGCCCCGTGGACGGCACAAGGCAATGGGGTTATGTAGCTGAGGCAGGGCTGAGGGCCTGAGGCCCGCGGGTCTGGCGGGCCAGACCCTTTATCATTCGGATGGAAGGGGGAGGGGAGGGGAGGCAAAAGGAGGGACGAATCGTCGGTGGGGGAGGGGAGCATGCAGCAGGCTGCCACAATTAGCAGGTTTCAGTTAATCTGGAAGGGAGGGGCAGGGAAGATTCCAGTGGGGGCTGCAGGCAGCCACCCAGGGCCTCATTCCTCACCCCTGGGCTGCCTTAAGCACCCCCTACAAGCTGGGAGGAAAAGCTTTTGGAAGGGGCCAGTGACCCATACTTTATCCTGTCTGTCTGGGTTGGCCCTCAGGCTCCCATTTAATAGATGAGGGAGTTGATTTACTCAAAACTGACCTGCCAAGAATAGGTGGGGCCTGCCGGGAGTTCAAGGCTGAGCAGCTTCCAGGGCCTACATGGTGGTCTCGGAGGGCTTCCTGGAGGAAACCTCAGAACAAAATAGGGAGGTAGTGGATTCAAGAAATTTTCCCAGGGGTTGCTGCAGGGCCCCAGCAGATTCCCAAGGTCTTGGAGGCCGCTTTCCTCACCTCCATGGTGCCTGTTAACAGTGGGAGCTGAACAGCTCTCATTATTAACTGTGCACCCCTCTGGCCCTGGGTGAGCTGGACCTGCCTGGCTCCAGAGGACTTCTTGGAGGCAGGCTTGCCTCTCTCCTCCTCTTTTGGTCCTCTGGGTCCAATCCTCTTAAGGTTGATACCAGGACGATGCCTCTCGTTCTTCTGGGGGCACTTGGGCAGTGCTCCTGGGTGTGTGTGTGCGCGTGTGGGGGGGGAAGAAGTCTAGCTGGAGGGGTTTAGGGGTTTACTGGACACCTCTTGGTGACAGACCTTGAGGATAGAGCTTCATGGGTCATAGTTCCTGCCCAGAGGAGTGTGCAAGGACCATCTGGCTTCACTCTGGACAGGAGTGAGTGCAGGTGCATTGCATGAGTACACAGGAAGGGATTCTCAGACAGCCACAGGGCCATGAAGCTTAGTCTAGATAGAAGATGTTCCCCAGGCAGGTGGAGGCTGGCCTGAGTGGAGATGGGGCACTCTAGGTAGGAGAGTGGAGGCTCAGGCTGGGGAGGTCTGAGGGGTCAGCACTCGCTGCTTGGGCCTGGCTAGAGCCTCTGAGGGTTTTAGCAGGCACAGGACCTTCCCTAGAAGTGCGGTTCCAGAAAAATGCCTCTGGCAGGTGCCCTGATACTGACTGGTCCTCTTAACTCCCAGACCCTATTCTTTTCTTCTTACTCTTTAAGTTGGCTCCACACCCAACATGGGGCTTGAACTCATGACCCCGAGATCAAGAGTCACATGCTCTACTGACTGAGCCAGACAGGTGCCCCTCCCACACCCTATTCTGTCCCTTCACCTTCTCTCTGGCTATCTGATCTGTTAAGGCCTTTGAGTCCGTCAAGACCTATGCTCTGTACCATGCCCCAAGGTCCAGCCCTGTTCCTTACCAGCAAGTTTGCCCAAGGGGGTATCAGGCCCAGGACACTAGCAGTGGTGGCTGATGCTGTTATCACTATGATATGAAGTATATCACTACTTCAAGAATTCAGCTTTTCTTGGGCAGTCTCCCCGCCCACACTATACTCTTAAATGGTTGAAAATCTGCAGTAGGTACCCAACTGATGGAAGGTGCTGAGGGAAGGCATGAGTGGTAGAGGTGCACTGGAGGAGGAAGTTTGGGGCTGAAAAGGATGATGTAATGTGAAGTTCCACACACTCCCCTCATTCTCAGACTCTCCCTTCAGATGTCACATGGATTCCCTTGAACTCCGATGTCACCTCTTTTAAGTTCCCAGAGCTCTAGTTGAGGGGGTCCTTGTGTCTAACCATGCTGTTGCTATCTATGGCCTCCTAGCCTCACTCCATCAGCAAAGACGTCTTTCTCTCCTACAAGTCTTAAGTCATCCCTCCCTCCCTTACAGGTCCTCCTTTGCTTGGTTTGACGTTCAAGGCTCCTTGTGTCCGGACTACTCATATCTGACCATTCTCCTCCGCTCTCCCAAACCACCACCTTCCCGTTGCTCCAATGCACCGGGTCCTTCCACCTATAGGCATGCTTCCCCCACTGTTCGTGATGACTCTGCTTTGTCGGGTGAGCCCCGACTTTTCCTTAAAAGCTCAGCATAAATAGATGACCGCCTCCCGAGAGCCTTTTGACTGCTTGCCCTTTCCACCCTATCCGCGCCGAGGACGCCCCCGCTAGAGGTTCACACAACACCCTGAACCGCCAACCTCCAAGGGCAATCCCCGCCCCCGCAGCTCGGCCACGCCCCTTGGCTCCCAGGGGGCGCCGCGGCTTCCGGCTCTGGGCGGTGCGGCCCGGAAGTGTAGCGTTGCCATGGCGAGAGCCGGGCGCGGGGCCCGCCCCCGCGGCGCCCAGAGGAACGCGGGGCCGACTGACCGGTCGCCGGGATCTGATCGTCTACGCTGCGGCGGGCTGCGCGAGGCGGAAGGTGAGGCGCGCACTTCCGGGGCCTGCGGCGGTAGAGGGGACCCGGCCCGGGGGAGAGAGGGGCGGGGGGAGGGGGGCAGAGCTGAGCGGGCTGAGGGGAGACGAGCGCGGTAGAGCAAGGTGAGAGGTACCGAAGGCAGGGCGCCGTGTCTGGCTGGCACACGGAGAGGCCAGGCCCAGGGCACAAGTCTGTCCAGGCTCCAGTCGGGTGCCGAGGGCGCCAAGGGGTCAGGACCGGCTTCTGGAAGTGGCCGCCTGTGAAGGCCGCCGGTAGAGCTTTTCACGTTTTGTCTGTGGAGTTGTTTTCATTTTTGCAACCTGTTGGCCAGGTGGGCAGCGCCAGACTTATCTCCATTTGCAGCCAGGAAATGAAGGCCGGCGGGAGTGACACGCCCGGGCTTTGTGTGGGCTTTGGAGTTCGGCCAGAGGAGAAACTGGAGCCTCTCAGGGCTTCGGGTGACCTCACTCGTGGGGATCCTGGGCTCCTCCTCACAGACTGGGGTCAGAGTGAGAAGCTCTGCCGTGCGGAGAGTGCCGGGCCGTGTGCTCCAGGCCCGTGGCAGAGTATCCGTGACTGGTTTGGGCTCCTCTGGGTCCTGGCGCAGAGGCTGAGGCAACCGTGGGATTAATTTCCATGGGTGCAGAGAGGGGAGGCGTGCATGGAGCCATGCCAGGCTCAGGGAAGCCTGAGAATGGCTGGCCCTCCTCAAGGCTCCGGCCTTACTTTTCCTGGAGCTTTAACTTGAGGGGGGAGGTGGCTGTGGGAGCACCGTGCTGCCCTTGTCAGTCCCTGTCTTGGCCGAGCAGTGAGCCCTCGTGGGTGTCCTCCCTGGGCAGGATTGGTGTGTTTCCCTGAATCCCAGAAATGCTGAAGAGGCTTGTGTGCTCCTGGCTGTGCTGCCTAGTGCGCTTCAGGGGCACCGAGGGGAGCCCCTGCCTGGAGCTCTCGGGCCAAGTTACGGAAGGGGCTGGTGGCTGCCTGAAGGAGCTTGCACAAAGGCTACCTCTGGGCTCCTCATTGTGAGGCTGTGTCCCCCTTTCTCTGCTCCCCAAGCTCTTGCTCAGAGTTGGGATGGGGAAGCTTTAGAAAGTGCTTCCTCCCTTCCCTTCCTGTGCAGGGGCTGGATTTCCTCCCTGTTGGCTGGAGCCTCCTCCCCTGGCTCCGCTGGTCGGTCATGGCCTCATCCCTCACCTGCTCGGGGTGTGCCCGGACTTTGCTCTCCCTGCCAGGCACCTAGGAAGAGGGCTGCTGTGCCTCTAGGCTCTACACTGGGATCTGTGTTCTAGGGATTTGGGTCCTTGGTCTCTTCCGACAGCCTGTCTCCACTGTGTGTGTTTGGGAACTTCAGCCTATAGCACACCAAATACAAGGACGCATTTGGCTGGGTGGATTTTGGCGGCAGTGGTAACATTGATGTGTCCCCACTCTCCCTGAGAGCCCTGTCATGAGCACACTGTGAAGGCGCACACACGGGTTGTGTCTTTCCACAATGACGGCTTTATTCAGTCACCCAACAAGGCTGACGCCATCATAGAGCAGGTTCTGGGTTCCAAACGCAGGGACATTTCGCCACGTGATTAACTTGGCTTCTTCCACGGCACCTGGAGCAGAACACGAGACAGGCCACACGACAGACCAGGCAACGGAAGGGGGTCAAACGCCGAGTCAGTCTGCGGGCGCACAGTGGAGAGGAAGCCTCGGTCCCGTCCGAGCCAGCTCTCGGCACTCACTGCTCATCACGTTCAAGCCCTGAAGGATCTCGGGGCTGTTCGGAGACCAGTCGGGCAGAGGCCTCGGCCGCAGCTGCCCTTTTGAGGTGGTCACACATAGAGGGGTCGTGTCTGAAGAGTCTGACGGTTTGCTGCAAAAGTCTGCCCCTTTTAAGGGGCTTTAGCTGGTCCCGGGGCCCCAGCGGACCTCCTCTGCTTCTGCTTGTCGTCAGTTCCGGGGTGTCCGCTGATGCTGGTCTGGCCGAGATCTCGTGGCGGCGGTGTCCTTCACTGCCTGTGTCGCTGCTTGACACAGGCCCCCGCTGGACCTGAGTGACTCCACCTTGCTGTCTGCAGCACCCCACCCTGGTGCCTGTGCCACGGTTTACTCATTAGCCAAAGTAAGACATCTCGGAGGCTCTTCCCTCACCTCCAGGCTCTCTCAGAACTTCTTCCTAGATATTCTTGATTCTGGCTCTTCCTGTCCATCCCTTCCACCACATAGCCTGTCTCTGGGATTATAGCAGTTGCCCCTCACTGGTCTTGGCTTTGTTGTAGCCCCTTGCCCCCCTTCTTCTCATCTTAGAGTGATTGATCTGAAATGCAAATATGATTCTTGTACTTTGCTTCTTGAAACTTCCTCGTGGACTTCTGAATAACACTCACCTGTCTGTGCAGACTAGTTCCCATCCTGTGCCCCTTCGGTTGACCCCTGAGCACTTTTCCATGTGTGTGTTATGCCGCCACCATACTTAACTCTTGTGTGGTGGTGGAAGGGAGAGAACAAACCTTCCCCCACCCCTTCTAAGCTCTGTGACCTTGGGCAAGTTCTCATCAACAGAGCAGCTGAGAAAGAAGGACAGAGAGATACAGGAATGTCTGGCTCTCCAGATGCCCAGGGGAGAGGGTCCCATGGAGCAGGCACCCTGTTAGGGCAGGTATAAAAAGGTCCGATGGGGGATGTTGGATTCTGGGCTGTGTCCTTCCTTAGCAGCTGTGACAGACAAAGCACATTGGTGCTGGCGGAGAGCACGTGGGAGGTGGGGTCATGGAGATAAGGCCCGCAGACAAGTCTTCAAGGAAGTTTCAGTGTGAAGGAGAGGAGAGTGTGGGGGAGGTGGAGGGATGGGAGTTGGCTTGAATTGGGAGGTCCATGGAGGTCCAGAAGCATTTGGACTTGGGCAGAGGAGTAACTGACGACTTCAAGGTCCCTGCAGATAGAAGGGGGCTGGGCTGCAGAGTGGAGGTGGTTGCACTGAGTGCAGAGTGGCTTGAAGAGGCCTGTGTCTTCTCCATGCTCAGCCCCAACTTGCCGTCCCAGGATTCCCTGAGGCCTGGGCCTTTCTTTGATATGACCATTATGGTTTTGTTGACTTTGCGTGATATGCTGTGTAAGCTTCACCTCCCCCACCCCCCTACCCAGAACCTCTTCCTGTTTTGAAGGAAGGGAGGATGGTGTGGATGCAAGGGACTCCCTGGGAGCCTCCAGACCTCAGATGAAGGCTCAGTCTCCTGCAGAGCCCTCCCATTGTACAGGTAGGTTTCAGTGTCCCTCCTTGTGCATCAGGGCCGGGGGCAGGGCCTTGCCATGGCTGATGAACCTCCTGACACGCCCATATGCGCCGCTGAGTGATGGTCTCTTCCATCACACCAGCTCCCCCACAAGCTCAGAGTCTCCTGGGTTACCTTCGGTCAGGAAGTGCCAGGAACCCAGTTACTGAGCACTTCCTGAGAGTCAGGCATGAGGTTCAGTTCCAAGAACATGGGGGGGAAGGACATGTCAAACGTTAGAATAGAGTGAAAAGATAGGAGAGTGACAAGGTAACCACAGAAGACCTCTAAGGAGGTAACGTTTCAGTTGCAGTCTGAGTTACAGAAAGGGAGTGAGCTACCCTAAGATCTGGTGGAAGACCCTTCCAGATACAAGGAACAGCTAATGCAAAGTGGGACTGACGCTGAAGATGGACACATGCTAGACCAGAGGTTGGCAGGGTGGTGGTTGTTTTTTTCTGTGAAAAGCTGGATAGTAAATACTTTAGGCTTTGCAGGCATGTGGTCTCCGATGCAGCTTCTAAGTCTGCGACTTTGTGGGAAGGGAGCCACAGACAGTACAAATGCGAGTGTTCTCTTTCAACAAAACCTTATTCGTCGATGTTGAAATTTGAGTTTCATATCATTTTCATGTGTCAAAAAATACTTTTTTCCCAGTTATTGAAAAATGTAAAAGTAAGTCTTAGCTCATGGGCCGTATAAAACCAGATGGCAGGAAGTAGTATGCCAGCCCTGTGCTAGACACCGAAAATGCTGCGTCAACTCACTGAATCCTTCTCAGGACATTGTGAAGAAAGGACTATTACCATTCCGTTTATGGATAAGAAAACTGAGGAAAAGAGGTCAAGAAACTTGACCGGTCTCCTCAGCTTCCCACTGCTTCAAACCCAGAGTTTGAGTCTGGTTCCTGAACTCAGCTCCCAGCCACTGTGGTCTCTGGAGCTGGAGGTTTCCGAGGTGTAGGAAGCAGGAAGCAGGAAGCAGGAAGCAGGTATAGAGTGGAAGGTGGAGAGGGAGGCGTGCAAGGAGATGGCGAGGCCAGCAGGGGCCAGACCACATACGGTGTAGAGGCCAGGATAAAACTTTGGGAATGGGTACTTTTTTTTCCACATCAAACTTTATTGAGGTATAACTTACATATAATAAAACATCTATTTTAAGCGTGGTCTGCTGGGTTTTGGTAGATGTACACATCTTTGTAAATCCACCATAGTCCAGACGTACAACATTCTCCCACCCTCAGAAGTTCCCTCATTCCTCTGTGGCCAGTCCTCCCTCCACTGGGCCCCAGGCAACTACTGATCTGCTGTTTCTGTAGCTTCAGTGTCCCTTTTTTAGAATTCACGTAAATGGAATGCCATGGAGTGAACACTTTGTGTTTGACTTCCTTCACCAGGCATAATGTTTTGGAAATCGAGGTGGTACAGGTATCAGTAGGTCACTCTTTGCCGCGCGGTTCCATCGAATAGATACACCATTATTTGAGCTATAGGTACGTCTGTCGATGAGCATTTCGTTTCTCTCCAGTTTGGGGCTATTGTGAATAAAGCTGCTGTGAATATTCAGGTATACAAGTCTATATGTGGATGTATGTTTATTTCTCTTGCTGAAATGATAGAAATGATGGGTCGAAGTGTATAAGTAACTACATAAGAAAGTGCCAAATTATTTACCAAAACGTTTGCTATCATTTTATGTTCCCAGTTGTTCCTTGTTCTCAATTCAGTGTTGCCATCCTTTTAAAATTTAGCCATTTTCATGGATGTGAGATGGTAGCTCATTGAAACTTTAATTTACATTTCCCCAATGACCATGGTGTTGAGTATCTTTTCAAATGTGTTTTACTGGCCATTTGTATATCTTCTTTTGTGAAGTGTCTGTTCAAATCTTTTGCCCTTACAATATGGATTGTTTATCTTATCAAGTTTTAAGAATTCTTTACATATTCAGGATGTGAGTTCTTTGCCATATATATACATATATATGTACATATATACATATACATACATATATATGTGTGTGTATATATATATATATATATATATATATACATATATATATGTTGCAAATTTGTTCCCACAGTCTATGGCTTGCCTTTTAATTTTCTTACCAGTATCTTAAGCAGGGGACACTTTTAATTTTGATGAAGTCCAGTTTGTCCGTGTTTTTTCCTTTATGGTGTGAGTAGAGGTAAAGGGTCGTAGTTTTCCACATGTATATGCTGTCATTCTAGTACCATGTTTTGAAGACCATCCTCTCCCCATTGTGTTACCTTAAGATCTTAGTTAAAAATCAATTGAGATGGGAATGCAAGCTGGTGCAGCCACTCTGGAAAACAGTATGGAGGTTCCTCAAAAAACTAAAAATAGAACTACCCCACGACCCAGCAATTGCACTACTAGGCATTTACCCACGGGATGCAGGTGTGCTGTTTCAAAGGGACACATGCACACCAGTGTTTATAGCAGCACTATCGACAAGAGCCAAAGTATGGAAAGAGCCCAAATGTCCATCGATGGATGAGTGGATAAAGATGATGTGGTTTATATATACAATGGAGCATCACTCGGCAATCAAAAAGAACGAAATCTTGCCATTGGCAACTACGTGGATGGAACGGGAGGGTATTATGCTAAGCGAAATTAGTCAGAGAAAGACAAATATCATATGACTTCACTCATGAAGACTTTAAGAGACAAAACAGATGAACATAAGTGAAGGGAATAAAAATAATATAAAAACAGGGATGGGGACAAAGCATAAGAGACTCTTAAATATGGAGAACAGAGAAGACTACGACGGCACGGGGGTGTGGTGCAGATCCGTATTGGAGCGACGTCGTACGCGCCCGATCTTCAAGGAACCATGTCGAGGCAAGAAGCAGACGCCAACGCCTCCTTGTGGGTCGTTGCGACCCGACGAGGCTCGGCAGGGTCCCGGGCTCCAGAAAGGAGGCCGACGGAGGATTCAAATCGAAGAGGTCAGGGGGTCCCTAAGGGCGGCAGAGGTGGCGGCTGGAGGAATTCCTCTGGTCTCCCGCAGCCTGTGGCGCCTGGTGCCCGCGAACCGCCGCTCTGCTTTGGATTGAAGAACATGTGGGTCGGCGCTGTGATCGGTCGTGGTGGGTCAAAAATAAAAGACATACAAAGTACAACAAACACAAAAATACAGATAATAAAAGGTTATCCTGATGCACAGGTCAGGATATTCGGTAGCAAGGGTATGAAGGCCAAGGCCAAAACAGCGATAGATAATGTTGTTAAACAACAAGAAAGTTACAGTTTAAAGCCTAGAATTGACTTACCTGCAATTAAGAAAAATTTTTACAAGGAGTCAGAAGCAACAAGTTCAATGTCACAAGAGCAAGTAGAAAGTTGGAGGAAAGAAAATTATAATATAATGTGTGATGACTTGAAAAATGGTCAGAAGCGTCAGATACCAAATCCTACCTGTACTTTTGAGGACGCCTTTAAACATTACCCTGAGGTCATGGAAAACATTAAAAAGGCAGGTTTCAGGAAGCCGACACCAATTCAGTCACAGACATGGCCAATTGTCCTACAAGGAATAGATCTTATAGGAGTATCCCAAACTGGAACAGGGAAGACATTGTCCTACCTAATGCCTGGATTCATCCATCTCGATTTACAGCCTGTAATTAGAGAAAAAAGGAACGGACCCGGAATGTTAGTCCTTATACCCACTAGGGAATTAGCTCTTCAAGTACAAGCGGAATGTTCTAAGTATTCATATAAAGGCCTTAAAAGTGTTTGTATATATGGTGGAGGAGATAGAAATGGTCAGATACAAGAACTGAAAAAAGGAGTAGATATTATTATTGCAACTCCTGGAAGACTGAATGATCTACAAATGAATAACTTTGTCGACCTCAGAAGCATAACTTACTTGGTATTAGATGAAGCTGACAAGATGCTAGACATGGGATTTGAACCCCAGATAATGAAGATTTTATTAGATGTGCGCCCAGACAGGCAGACAATTATGACAAGTGCAACGTGGCCATATGCTGTCCGTCGACTTGCACAGTCCTATTTAAAAGAGCCCATGATTGTATATGTTGGTACTTTGGACCTAATTGCAGTAAGTACGGTGAAACAAAACATAATTGTCACCACAGAAGAAGAGAAGCGATCTCATATCCAAACTTTTCTAGAAAACCTGTCTCCCAAAGACAAAGTCATCGTGTTTGTTAGTAGAAAAGCTGTTGCCGATCACTTATCAAGTGACCTGATCCTGCAACATATATCAGTGGAGTCCCTTCACGGCAACAGAGAACAGAAAGACCGAGAGAAAGCATTAGAAAACTTTAAAACAGGTAAAATAAGAATACTGATTGCCACAGACTTAGGATCTCGAGGTCTTGATGTCCACGACATCACACATGTTTATAATTATGATTTCCCCCGGAACATTGAAGAATATGTACATAGAGTAGGCCGCACAGGAAGGGCAGGGAAGACTGGAATGTCTATTACCCTCATCACTAGAAATGACTGGAGGATCGCTGGTGAGTTAATTAACATTCTGGAAAGAACACATCAGAATGTCCCAGATGAACTTACGGCAATGGCCGAGAGATACAAGGCAAATAAACTGAGAAGAGAAATGGAAAAATTGGGAAACCCCCAAGGAAAACCTAAGAAATGTTATTACTAATGTCCTTGTTGAAAAGTGGTACCAGCCTACCTCCAGGAGATTTCGAGACTTTAGAGATACTATTTAGGATATATGGAAATATTGCAAACATGCCGGCTGTATGAAGAGATGACTGATTCTAAAATAGTGTTTAAAAAGGTGGAATTCAATATTTTATACCTTCTTTAATAAAATCAAACATTTAAACTTGAAAAAAAATATGGAGAACAGAGGGTTACTGGAGGGGTTGTGGGAGGGGGGATGGGCTAAATGGGGGAGGGGCATTAAGGAATCTACTCCTGAAGTCATTGTTGCACTATATGCTAACTAATTTGGATGTAAATTAAAAAAATAAAATCAAATTAATTAAAAAAATCAATTGCGGGGCACCTGGGTGGCTAAGTTGACCATCGATTCTTGATTTCAGCTCAGGTCATGATCTCATGGTTGTGAGATCG